>NC_072424.2:67210000-68460000 GCF_028878055.3 Symphalangus syndactylus
GATGGAGTGTAGTGGCATGATCTCAGCTCACTGCAACCCCTACCTCCCAGGTTCAAGCGATTCCCTTGCCTCAGCCTCCTGAGTAGCTGGGGCTACAGGCATGCACCACAACACCCAGCTAATTTTTGTGTTTTTAGTAGAGACAGGGTTTCACCATGTTGGCCAGGCTGGTCTCGAACTCCTGACCTCAGGTGATCCACCCACTTCGGCCTCCCAAAGTGCTGGGATTACAGGCATGAGCCACCGCACCCGGCCTGGACCATTCTTAAGAATAAGAATAAAATAAAATCCCACAAAAAAATCAGTAGACGTCAAATCCTCAATTATATTCTACCCCAAGCTAGATAAAAGAGTCATATACAGATTTAAGATATTCTAATTTACTACCATTTCAGAAATGTATAGTTGAACAGAACAGGAAAAGCCTTGATTGCTTTTTTTCTTTTGCTGACATCATTTCAATACTGTCAGCTTTCAAAGAAGAGATATGTTGAAAATATCCTAGAAATAGAAGTTCTTGAATTTAAAAAATCATGTGTGTAGAATCTTTCTGAATTTAAATAAAAACTGAAAAACACTACAAGAACCCTGAAAGCCTTTAAGAAACTGAGCGTGGGATCTGCTTAGTGAATTGGCTGCTGCCTTGGCCGCTCTGCACTGGAGCTCAGCCTAAGTCTGGGGATGTCTCCCCGGGAGAGTGCTCTGAAGAATGTGAGGATTTGTCTCTGGGCTACCCATGGTTTTGCTGTGGTATGTAACCACGGCAAGTATGTAATCATGCCTTATACTTGACAGGTGCTTAATAAATGCTTATGAAAAAAAGAGAGATGGGAGAAAGAAAAGAAGGAGAGAAGGAAGGGAGGGAGGAAGAGAAGAAGAAGGGTGGGAAGAACGGAGGAAGATAGTATATGGCTTTTCACACAGATCTAGCCTATTTCTGAGAGAAACTTCAGGAAGAAATAGCAGCCAAGTTTTCTACTTGCTCCAAACCTTGGGAAATGCCACAGTGTGGGTAAATATGAAGTGTTAGCTATGAGAGAGCAACTAGGAATGAGCTGACATGCAAAAAGAGCATAAGTCTTAGGCCTTCATCTGTCCAAGACTGCCTGAGATCTGAAGAGACTACAATATCACGACGACTAAATGCTTATTTTATTTTAACTAACTTTTCCTTCTTAAAAAAAAAACTCTTAATTTTTAGACATTTTTAGCATCATGAAAGAAGAGCTTTGTCTATTACCCATTAAAATTTAGCCAACTAACATTTACTGAGATTTTCTACAAATGAGGAGGCACTGTTCCAAGATAATATGAACTTTCAAATATTCCCTTTAAGAATGTGATACCATCCCCTCTACTTTATAGATAAGAAAACTCAAGTTAAACAAGTCACCCAAGGTACTGCACAGAATGGATGGAGGAACTACTTTGGAACTCACACAGCCTGACATTAAACCTTAGTCCAAGCTTATACACCCCGTGGCCCAGGATGGCTTTGAATGCAGCCCAACACAAATCCATAAATTTTCTTAAAACATTATGAGAGGTTTTTGCAATTTTTTTTTAGCTCATCAGCTATCGTTAGTGTTAGTATATTTTATATGTGGCTCAAGACAATTAATTCTTCTTCTTCCAGTGTGGCCCAGGGAAGTCAAAAGATTGGACACCCCTGCCTTAGTCCCATTTAATGGCCTAAGGCTAAACTCTACATTAAAGCCATTGAACTGAAAAGGGTAGAAGGGAAGTGATTAGCTGCTCCCAATCTCCTAAGTAAAGAAGCAAAGCTCATATAGACACTCAAAAAATGGATCTGTTGTCTCAGCCGGATTTGATTTGCAGGATTCACTGAGAGAAAAGGGAAAACAAAAAACAAAACAAACAAACAAACAAAAAACTGAAAAGCTTCCTAACCAACGAAAGAAAGAAAACTTCTTGTTATAATACAATTGTGGATTGTCATCATTCCTTTTACTAGGAAGACAAATGGCAAGTAATTTAGTACCCTTTCTGGTTTATGTTATTTCTATACTGTATGCTAAGCCAAAGTATAAAATCCAAGTGTACTTTGGCTTGAAAATTTGAATTTTAAAGGCAAGAAGTTTGTTTCCTAATTTCAGTGAATTATTTTGCTGTTACCAATTAGATGTCTTGTGATGACAAGGAATATGAGAGCTATTTAAAAGAAACCTGTACAATGTAGGCAGAGTAATTGCAGTCCTGAATAGGGCAAGCAATTAAATACAGCCTGCATCCTGCATCTTAGGGTATTTTGAGGCATCTCATGGCATTGTGCCTGGTTCCTGGGATTCACATGTTGAAAGCTTTTCACGCTTTCTTTTTAAATATGTATTTAAAGCTATTCATCCTCTCTTGAAGCAAGCAAAGGAAAGAGCCTTCTACAGAATCCTGCTGGACTCATTCTAACCCAGGGAAGCCAAACAAATTTCTAAAGAGGGCAGCTCACAGCCTCCAGTTCACCTAAGACATTTGATGATCTAACGAAATCATTAAAAATTATTGAATAATTTTTAAGAGGCAGTCCCTCATGAAAAAGATCTTATTAAAATGTTTTACAATTTTAAAAACATGCGCATAGTAAAATAGTCCAACAACACAAAAGAATATCCAATGAAAAGCTAGTTTCTCTCTCTCCTGACCTACAGCCCCCCAGTTCTCTCTAGAGGGAAACACTTGGTCTTCAAATGTGCAGACATACTCATAACCATTACAGAGATTTATATTTTATAACTTCATCACCTTAATAGTTGACGAGCATTTTTTAAAGAAAGAAAATGAAGACGATGGAATTTTCAGATCTGTGCTCTGAAGGAAAAAAACAGAGGGAGGTGAAAGAGTAGCTGAGGGTGAGGGAAGGAGGCTGATTTTGATGGGGTAGCCAGAGAAGACCTCTCTAAAAAGGTGACATTTTAGCTGACCAGGAGAAGGAGAGAGCAAAATGAAAGTCAGGATGGACAGTGTTTCCCAGGAACTGCTGTTTTCAGCAACTGGAAAAACCAAGAAGAGGCAGGGTTTGGTGTTGGAGGGAAAAAAAGGCCAATGTAATGAAAGAGCAGGAGGATGGCAGGCACAAGGGACAGGTAGTTTTTTCAGCCAGGATAGGGAGCTTGGATTGTATTCTAAGTGCCACTGGAAGCACTGAAGAAGTTTTAAGAAGGGAGGTGGCTAGGTGCAGTGGCTTACACCTGTAATGCCAGCACTTTGGGAGACCAAGGCAGGATAATCTTTTTGAGCCCAAGAGTTCTTGACCAGTCTGGGCAACATAGGACATCTTGTCTCTACCAAAAAACAGAAAAAATTAGCCAGGTGTGATGGCATGCAACCGTAATCCTAGCTACTCAGGAGGCTGAGGTGGGAGTATTGCCCGAGCCAAAAGGTCGAGGCTGGAGTGAGCTGAGATTGTACCACTGAACTCCAGCCTGGGTGACAGAGCAAGACCAAAAAAAAAAAGAAAAAAAGAAAAAGGAAGGAAGGGAGGGAGGGAGAGAGGAAAGGAGGGAAGGGGGGAGGTGGGTGAAATGTGTTGTATACTTTTCTTAAAGCTCACTCTAGGCCAGGTATGGTGGCTCATGCCTATAGCCCCAACACTTTGAGAAGCAGAGGCAGGAGGATCTCTTGAGGCCAGGAGGTCAAGACCAGCCCGGGCAGCAGAGCAAGACCCTGACTCTACAAAAAAAAAAAAAAAATTAAATTAAAAATTAGCTGGGCATGGTGGTGTGAGCCTGTAGTACCAGCTACTCAGGAGGCTAAGGTGGGAAGATCACTTGAGCCCAGGAGTTTGAGGTTACAGTGAGCTACAATAGTGCTACTGCATTCCAGTACGGGCAACAAGGCAAGACCCTGTTTCAAAAATTAAGAAATAAAATTTAAAAAATAAATAAATACAAGCTCACTCTGTTAGATTGTTTCCAAAGGTGGCCACAACCATCCATCCCACCTCACATGCCCTTTTGCAAATGGGCCTTTGCCATTTCTCCCTCTGTTTCCACTCCTCCTGAATCTGGGCAGGCCCTGTGACTTGCTTTAACCAACAGAATGTGGTAGAAGTGACAGGGACATAGTGCGACTTCTGAGATTGGGCTATAAGAGGTCTTGCTGCTTTCTTGGAGCCTTGAGCCATATGGAAAGAATACTGGGCCAGCCTGCTGGAGAGGTCCCATGGATAGTGAGGTCCTGGAGCATGCCAGAGCACGAGGCCCCAGGGTTCCAGCCATCCCTGCTGAGGGGCTAGACACGTGAGTGACACCACCTTGGGTTCTCCAGCCCAAACTTCAGTCATGTGAGAAAGTCCAGCCCACACTACATGCAACACAGCCTTCCTATTCCAGTTGAACTTGCCCTGCTCAGCTAACCCACAGAATTGTGAGCAAATAAAATAACTGTTTTTTGTTTTTTGTTTTAATCATTAAGTGGCCGGGCACAGTGTCTCACGCCTGTAATCCCAGCACTTTGGGAGGCCAAGGTGGGCAGATCACCTGAGGTCAGGAGTTTGAGACCACACTGGCCGAATGGTGAAACCCTGTCTCTACTAAAGGTACAAAAAGTAGCCGGGCATGGTGGCTGGTGCCTGTAGTCCCAGCTACTCAGGAGGCTGAGGCAGGAGAATCACTTGAACCCAGGAGGTGGAGGTTGCAGTGAGCCGAAATCGTGCCGTTGCACTCCAGCCTGGGTGTCAAGAGTGAAACTCCGTCTCAAAAAAAAAAAAAAAATTTAAGATTCGGGGTGGGCTGGATGGAGTGGCTCATGCCTAGCCACTCGGACTCCTAGCACTTTGGGAGGCCGAGGTGGGCGGATCACTTGTCAGGAGTTCGAGATCAACCTGGCCAACATGGTAAAATCCCGTCTCTACTAAAAATACAAAAAAATTAGCTGGGCATGGTGGACTGCATCTGTAGTCCCAACTACTTGGGAGGCTGAGGCACGAGAATCATTTGAGCCTGGGAGGTGGAAGTTGCAGTGAGCACTCCAGCCTGAGCGACAGAGAGACTATGTCTCAAAAAAAAGAGAAAAAAAAAGATTTCAGGTCATTTGTTCGGCAGCAGTAGATAACTGATGAACTGATGAACATATTCTGGCTGATGTGGGAAAAATGGATTTTAGGGGACCTACAGGTGGAAGCAGAAATAACAGGTAGGCCACTGGAGTGGTAAGAGAGAAATGAGTGAGAACAGTGGAAATGGAGAGAATTCTATAGATTTGAGATAAATTTTGGAGGTGGAACAGATAAGACGTGTTGATAGATTTAATGTGGGTGGTCAGGGAAAGGACTCCTCCCAAGCATTTGATTTGAGCAACCAGATGTAAGCTAATGCTGTTTATCAAAATAAGTAAGACCCAGATAGGAACAGGATTGGGAGGTGAGAAGTGAATCAGGGTCCTAGATTTCTAACATCCTAGTTACTGTGTATTGCTACAGAGCAGTCTCTCTTAATCCTGCAATTTTGGCCATTTCTTAGATGTCTATCATGTTGTCTTTGAAATAAATATTTATTTATTCAATAAATAAATGAAGTTTTCTGACTACAAGCCATGAATGAACTAAAGATGACATTTGTGATTATCCAAAAAAAAAAGTCTCAACCTAGTGAGATGGAATTGCTACACAGGAACTTTTAATAAAAATTAACTTTTAGGCAGGGCGCGGTGGCTCACGCCTGTAATCCCAGCACTTTGGAAGGCCAAAGCGGGTGGATCACTTGAGGTCAGAAATTCAAGACCAGCCTGGCCAACATGGTGAAACCCCATCTCTAGTCTCTACTAAAAATACAAGAATTAGTCGAGCATGGTGGCACATGCCTGTAATCCCAGCTACTCAGGAGGTTGAGGCAGGGAATCACTTGAACCCGGGAGGCGGAGGTTGCAGTATGCCGAGATTGCACCGTTGTACTCCAGCCTGGGTGACAGTGCAAGACTCCATCTCAAAAATAAATAAATAAAAATAAATAAAAATAAATTGGCCGGGCACAGTGGCTCACACCTGTAATTGCAGCACTTTGGGAGGCTGAGGCAGGTGGATCACGAGGTCAGGAGTTCAAGACCAGCCTGGCCAAGATGGTGAAACCCCATCTCTACTAAAAATACAAAAAAAATTAGCTGGGCACAGTGGCAGGTGCCTATAATCCCAGCTACTTGGGAGGCTGAGGCAAGAGAATCTCTTGAACCTGGGGGAAGGAGGTTGCAGTGAGCCGAGATCACACCACTGCATTCCAGCCTGGGTGACAGAGTGAGACTCTGTCTCAACAAAAATAAATAAATAAATATAAATAAATTAACTTTTATCCAGGTTCAGTGGCAGGCTCCTGTAAGTCCCAGCTACTTGGGCGCCTGAGGCTGAAGGATCACTTAAGCTCGGGACTGCAAGGCCAGCTTGGGCAACATACCAAGAACTTGTCTTTAAAAAACAAATTTAACTTTTTATTCACATAGACTTTTAAGGACAAGCTTCTGATACAAATAGTGCTATCACATGACAGCAGAAAGCTCTCTCGACAACAGAGTCAGCAGTACAGAGGTATTAAATGCTCCACATGTCTGTAGATCAGTTTGGACTTGGCAACCCCTGCTTTGGATGGGAGAGTTATACCAACTTATATATTCAATGATATAAGGAAGCAGATACTCCAAGAGAAACAATCTCATTAAAAACTCACTAGAATTAAGTCTCAGAACCGTCACTTACACATACTGTTTTATTTTACCTAACAAAAATAGCAGGCACTATCAGTCAGCTACCTCCAAGCCATTCCCAAACCTTCTACAAGCCCACTTTCCAAATTAGAGAAGGGAAAACCAGATACTTAAACTCCAAGACCCTTTCACATCTGTTCAGTAAGCTGTAAGGAGGAATCCTGCTGGGGAACTTCTAGGAAAGAGTTTGCTTCCTGATAAAAGAGGCTAATGAATCAGAAGAGTCCCCTCATACCACCATTTCCCAATTTGAACCCCATTTGTAAGAACATGGTACTTGGAGGTGGGGAGACCATCTTGCAACCATGAAATAACCATGCAACCCTGAGGTTGAAGATAAAAGTCCATCATGGGAATAGCAGCATAAAGAGAGGAAAGCTCTAGATGACCTTGCTGAACAGCTGCACTCTAACTGGGAAATGCCTACCTCAAACTTCTTTTTTTTTTTCACCCAACAAGAAGCCATAACTTTATTAATAATACAAACAGCACAAATTTCAAACCAAGCTGCAGTTACTCTTTTGAAACACACACAAAAATATCCTCATCTTCAGATTACATTAATTCCGTGATAGCATTTACAATATCAGCACTGTTGTTCTTCAGGACTCCGACTGCCTTTGCTCACACATTTGCTTGTGACAAGACCAATCCTATATCCTTAAGTTTTACACCTGTTTCCTCAACCTCCTCCTCTTCCCTCTCCTCTTGTACAGTTAAGTCTGTATGATTTCTTGAATGTTTGAGACAATTTCACCTTGAACTTCGAACTTCTCAGCAGCTCTTAGCTGTCCTTGTTGAGATAAATCTTTGATCTTAGTTCCCTGCTCCCCCATCCCCAAGCCAAACTGTGTAGGTGTTTGAAGCTAGGCTCTTGTAGACATCTGGTTTTATGATGACAAAGAGGATATTCTTAGATTTCGGGATAGCGACTCTAGTAACCCTCATAGCCTTTCACAGACCCAGTTTGGACATAGCCATAGCCTTCTGTGCCTTCTTTTCTTTTCTTTCTTTCTTTCTGTCTTTTGAGACGGAGTTTTGCTCTGTCGCCCAGGCTGGAGTGCAGTAGTGCAGTGGTGCAGTGGTGCAATCTCAGCTCACTGCAACCTCTGCCTCCTGAGTTCTCCTGCCTCAGCCTCCTGAGTGTCTGGGATTACAGGCACGTGCCACCATACTCGGCTAACTTTTGTATTTTTAGTAGAGACTAGAGATGGGGTTTCACCATGTTGCCCAGGCTGGTCTCAAACTCCTGACCTCAAGTGATCCATCTGCCTCGGCTTCTCAAAGTGCTGGGATTACAGACGTGAGCCACTGTGCCTGGCCATGTGCCTACCCTTCACTCTGACTGTGTTTTGCTTTCTTGACTGGTTCTTCATCAAATGCGGCTGCTGCTGCCACCTGGGCTTGTTCTGTGGAATTTTGTTCCTTGAGTTCTGGTACTGATTCTTCACTGTCAGATTCAGTGCCAGACCTGTGCAGGGAATATAAAGATGGCAGCAGAAAAAGCCCACACTTCTTATTTCAGGAGAAAATTATAAGTCTATTCCTTAAGCTAGTGCTTCCCCACCTTGTCTGGTAATGGCACGCATAGAAAATGATACTATTTGGGCCTAAGCGGTGGCTCACTCCTATAATTCCAGCACTTTGGAAGACTGAGGTGGGAGGATTGCTTAAACAGGAGTTTGAGACCAACCTGGGCGATATAGCAAAACTCCCATCTCTACAAAGAAATTTAAAAATTGGCTGAGGCAGGAGGATTTCTTGAGCCCAGGAGTTCGAATCCACAGTGAGCTATGATCGCACCACTGTATTCCAGCCTGAGCAACAGAACAAGACCCCATCTCTTACAAGAAAAGAAAAAAGAAAGATACTATTTGTATGGTACAATGGTGTGTAAATGGACAGGCTACTTACAGCCAGAGGTGACTGGCCCGAAGACTTTAGTCACCCTCAGGCCTTGCCTAGCTGCCCTAAAGGCTGAGGGGATCAAAAACTTGGCCATACCTGTAAGCCATTTATGGCACCCAAGTGGTGGTGGCAAACCAGTTGGGAAGTTCAGCTTAAGCCATGTGGATGGGGTGCTCTAAACTTTGCAGCAACTGACCCAATATATATCCTTTACGAGTGGAGGGAAGAAAGGATGGATGAAGCTTGATCATATACTTGGTGATGAAATTCAGGAGTCATATCATATTCAGAGGATCCTGGTAAAGGTGTCTCTGGATATTACAGGAGACAATTGAGACTCCTCAAGAAAGGGACCATGGCTGGGTGCGGTGGCTCATCCCTATAATCCCAGCACTTTGTGAGGCCAAGGCAAGAGGATCACTTGAAGTCAGGAGTTCAAGACCAGCCTGAGCAACAAAGCAAGACTCCATCTCTACCAAAAATAAAAAACAAAATTACCTAGACACGGTGGCATGTGCCTGTAATTCCAGCTACTTGGGAGGCAGAGGCGGAAGAATCACTTGAGCCCAGGAGTTTGAGGCTGCAGTAAGCTACAACGGCACCACTGCACTCTAGTGTAGGTGACGGAGAGTGAGACCCTGTCTCAAAAAACGCTGGAGGGGGAATCTTGCTTTTACTTCTCTCTGCACTTCTCCCTTTATTCTTCTCTCTCTGCATGAAAACTGGCTTTCTGTGCTTTTCCTACCAGAGGGCAGGAGACAGCTGCCCCACCCTCCTGGTCCCAGTGATAGTGGGCCCATCCTCTGCAATCAGGCTTCCTAGGTTTAAATCCTAACTCCATCCTTAGTATCTGTGTGACCTGCAGCAAGTTACTTAACCTCTCTGTGCCTCAATTTACTCATCTCTAAACTCGTGATAATGTAATATACCTCAGTAGGGTTGTGGGAAGGAATTAAATCCATTAAGCTATGTAAAATAATTTAGGACTGTGTATTACTCTGTTTTCATGCTGCTGATAAAGACATACCTGAGACTGGGCAATTTTACAAAAGAAAGAGGTTTAATTGGGCTTACAGTTCCATGTGGCTGGGGAAGCCTCACAATCATGGTGGAAGGCAAGGAGGAGCAAGTCCTGTCTTACATGGATGGCAGCAGGCAAAGAGAGAATGAGGAAGACGCAAAAGCAAAAACCCTCGATAAAACCATCAGATCTTGTGAGACTTATTCACTAACACGAGAGCAGTACGGGGAAACCACCCCCGTACTGGTTCAATTATCTCCCACTGGGCCCCTCCCACAACACGTGGGAATTATGGGAGTACAATTCAAAATGAGATTTTGGTGGGGACACAGAGCCAAACCATATCAGACAGTAAGCACTATATAAGTGTTAGCTATTATTATCTTTAATTCCCAGGCAAGAAAATCTGATTGGCTGAGTTTGAGCCAGTGGTTCACTCCTGGCCTAATCCCCTAATCGTGCACTACATATCACTATGTACTAGTCCTCTAGAGCATTTATCTCAATTGTAATTTAAAATTTGATTGAGGACTATATTCACCACTAGACTGTGGGACCATCTTCTTTTGTCCACCATTCTATTCTCAGTGCCTAGCACAGTAGCTATAATCTGGACGAAATATAATTCTAGTGTATACCACTTACATTGTACCTTATGTGCAATATATATATATATATATATATATAAACATAAATAGCTTGATGGTGGTCAAGTCCCAATAAATATGTGTTGAAGACTGAATTAATGGTCCCCTCCACTATGGCTGGAGATGCAGCTGTGTGGCTGCAGAGGTCTACCTTCAGGGATGGAGAGGTATTTCCTAATAAAGGAGTATAAGCCAAACAGAAACCTCCAAATGTATCTGCCATTGCCAGGCACAGGGAATACAAAGTCAAATAGATGTTGGGCAGACATTGTTGGCAGCATAACCAGTTCCTCCCTCTCACCCCCTTCATCCTTAGTTTGGTAACTTTATTTATTTATTTATTTATTTATTTATTTATTTATTTATTGAGATGGAGGCATGCTCTGTCGCCCAGGCTGGAGTGCAATGGTGTGATCTCGGCTCACTGCAACCTCTGCCTCCCAGGTTCAAGTGATTCTCCTGCCTCAGCCTCCTGAATAGCTTGGATTACAGGCACCCGCCACCATGCCCAGCTAATTTTTGTATTTTTAGTAGAGATAGAGTTTCACCAGGTTGGCCAGGCTGGCCTCTAACTCTTGACCTCAGGTGATCCACCTGCCTTGGGCTCCCAAAGTGTTGGGATTACAGGCGTAAGCCACTGCACCCAGCCTAGTTTGGTAACTTTAACTGTTGCGTATCAATACACTCAGGGAAGGAACCCCAGACCCAGAAGTTGAATCATGGTTAGTCTATGGTAATTATGGTAACCACACTCCCCTATCTTTGTCATCCAGTGGTAACCAATGACACGTGAAAAGATGTATGTCTCCGGGGCATCTGATAAGAAGTTGTTCCCCAGTTGAAATAAATACGGTGAGAAAGCCTGCAACCTTTCTTGCCTGGAT
Organism: Symphalangus syndactylus; assembly: GCF_028878055.3. NCBI lineage: Eukaryota > Metazoa > Chordata > Mammalia > Primates > Hylobatidae > Symphalangus > Symphalangus syndactylus. The sequence goes on from NC_072424.2 coordinate 67,221,166, forward strand.
GTCATCAAAGACAAAAGCCAAAACTGAGGATGGTACAGTAGAATGACAGAAAGAACCCAAGGCCACATATGTTTATCATATAAATTATTATTATTATTATTATTTTTGAGACAGGGTCTCACTCTGTCACCTAGGCTGGAGTGTAGTGACACAATCATGGCTCACTGCATTCTTGACCTCCTGGTCTCAAGCGATCCTCCTTAGCTCCTCCCACCTTAGCTTCCCAAAGTGCTGGGATTACAGGTGTGAACCACCCTGCCCAGCCTACATGTTTTTGTTGTTTAAGCCACTCTAGGCAAGCACACTCTTGTAGCCAAACACAATGTAACTGATAACTATAGTCCCTTTACCTTAGGAACTGAAAATGAGGAAGAAAGACAGATCGGAAAATCAGAAGCTTAAAGTTAGGAACAGAGAAGGATGCCCACTATCACCACTCCTATTCCACGATGTACTATAGATCTTTGACTGCATAAGATTGGAAAATGAAACAAAAGAATTGTGACACTAGAATTGTGCCATTTATTTTATTTTATTCATAAGATAAAAAATTGATAAATTGGACTTTGTCAAGATTAAAAAAACTTTTTCTCTGCAAAGACCCTGTTAAGAGGATGCAAAGACAAGCTAAGGACTAGGGTAAAATATTTGCTAACCACATATCTGACAGAAGCCTCATATCTAGAAAGTATAAGGAATTCTCAAAACTTAGGGGAAAAAATCCAATTAGAAAATAGCAAAAAACATTCCACTGACAAGCAATCATCCCTCCTCACCCTCCCAAAGTGTTGGAATTACAGGCGTGAGCCACCACCCCCTGCCCAGAAATGCAAATTGTTAAGTAATGTCAAATAAGCACATGAAAAGATGTTCAACACCATTAGACATTAAGGAATGCAAATTATTAGTATTATTATTATTAGAGAAGGGTCTCACTCTGTCACCCAGGCTAGAGTACAGTCATAGCTCACTGCAGCCCTGAATTCTTGGGCTCAAGCAATCCTCCTGTCTCAGCCTGCCGATTAGCTAGGACTACAGGCTTGTGCCACTATGCCTTGCTAATTAAAAAAAAATTTTTTGTAGAGACAGGGTCTCACTATGTTGCCCCAGTTGGTCTTGAGCCCCTAACTCCAAGCAATCATCCCTCCTCACCCTCCCAAAGTGTTGGAATTACAGGCGTGAGCCACCACCCCCTGCCCAGAAATGCAAATTGTTAAGACCACAGTGAGATACCACCACATAACTACCAAAATGACTGAAATTTAAAAATAGTGACAACACCAAATGCTGGCAAGGATACAGGAAACTCAGATATCTCATACATTGGTGTTGGGAAGTGTAAAATGGTATAGCCACCCTGGAAAACAGTTTGGCAGTTTCTTAAACATTCAACATGCGACTACAAAATGACCCAGCAATTGCCCTTCTGGTTATTTATCCCAGAGAAGTGAAAACTATGTTCATATGAAAACATGTATACGAATGTTCACAGCAGCTTTATTCATGATAACCCAAACCCAGATGCTATTCAATGGGTGAATGGCTAAACAAACTGTGGTATATCCACACTGTGGAATACTACTCAGCAATGGAAAGAATCAACAGTTGACTCACATAACAACTTGGATGAATCTCAAGGGCATTATGCTGAATGAAGAAAAAGGCAGCCTCAAAAGGCCACATACTGTATGATTTCATTTAAATAATATTCTGGGTTTTTTTGAGATGGAGTCTTGCTCTGTTGCCCAGGCTGGAGTGCAGTGGTGTAATCTCGGCTCACTGCAACCTCTGCCTCCTGCGTTCAAGCGATTCTTCTGCTTCAGCCTCTTGAGTAGCTGGGACTACAGGCATGCCACCATACCCGGCTAATTTTTGTTATTTTTGGTAGAGATGAAGTTTTGCCGTTTTGGCCAGGCTGGTCTTGAACTCCTGACCTCAAGTGATCCGCCCGCCTTGGCCTCCCAAAGTGCTGGGATTACAGGCATGAGCCACCGCGCCTGGCCTACGTAACATTCTTAAAATGACAAAATTATAGAGATGGAGAACAGATTAACGGTTGTCAGAGATTAGGGATGGTGTGGGGGAGGGGGTTGGGTGTAACTATAATTAAGTAGCATGAGGATGATTCTTTGTGGTGATGGCATAGTTCTGTATTTTGATAGAATGGTGGTTATATGAAACTACATATGTGATAAAATTGCACAGAGCTACACACACACACACACACACACACATTGTACCAATGACTCAGTATCATAAAGATGCCAATTTTTTCCAAATAGCAGTAGTAGGAAACATTTTTGCTCCCATTACATGAAGGCTGCAGACTTTTTGTGGCCATATTGGACGCTGCATGATTCCATTTGTCTTTTCATTCTGGATCCCCACAGAAGGTGCAGCCACTCTTTGGGGCATGATATTCTCATAGCGAATGGCAGAAGCTCAAGGGAGGTAGGGGAAGCACTAAAGCACACAACATATTTTAAGCTTCTGTTCCAATGTGGTGTTGGCCAAGGCAAGTCAACACAAGCCCAAAACCAATGGAGCAGACTGGTTTACCCCACCTATAGAAAAGCATGGCAAAGATGGGAAGGGTACGAATAATTGTGAATGAACAATGCAATCCACCACATATTTTACTGAGATTTCAAATTAAAATCTCAAGTTTATCATAACAAATGAATTAGAAAATGTCTACGAAGGAGAAAAGAGCTAAGAATACTTGAGATCTGTATAAATAAAAAAGAGAAATAAGTCAGGGTAGGACTCGTATATTTGGAAATCAACACTTGAAATAAAACCACAAGCCGGGCACAGTGGCTCACACCTGTAATCCCAGCACTTTGGGAGGCCAAGGCGGGTGGATCACTTGAGGTCAGGAGTTCAAGACCAGCCTGGCCAACATGGTGAAACCCTGTCTCTACTAAAAAATAATTAAAAAAAAAAAATTAGCTGGGCATGGTGGCACGCACCTGTAATCCCAGCTACTCAGGAGGCTGAGGCAGGAGAATCGCTTGGACCCAGGAGAAGGAGGTTGCAGTGAGCCAAGATCATGTCACTACACTCTGGCCTGGGCAACAGAGCGAGGCTCTGTCAAAAAAAAAAAAGAGAGAGAGAAAGAAAAAGAAATAAAGAGAAAAGAAAGAGAGAAAGAGAAAGCAAGAAAAGAAAGAAAAGAAAGAAAGAAGAAAGAAAGAAAGAAAGAAAGAAAGAAAGAAAGAAAGAAAGGAAGAAAACCAAAGATTTCAGGTAGTATGATGCTAGCAGAGGGATAGACAAATGGAACAAAATAGAAGACCGAAAACAAACCTATATGTGTATAAAAATCCATGTAAGAGAGTTCTGGCATTGCAAATGAAAGGAGAAATGAATTTCAGATAGAATGTGGACTTACACATGAAAGGCAAAATTGTAACACTTGAAATAAAATATGGGAGAATATTTTTATATCCTTGGGGTCAGAAAGGACTTCTCAAAACACATGAAACAGGGCAAAAGACACCATCAATTAACAAAAGAGGAAACAGGACTAGCTATTAAACATTAAAGATGCTCAGCTGTACTGGTAACTGGGGAAATACAAACTACAACTATTATGAGAGATCATTTAGGTGAAAACAAGTGCTGGCAAAGATTATGGGACATGGATGACTTTCTTTTTTTTTGAGACGGAGTCCCGCTCTGTTGCCCAGGCTGGAGTGCAGTGGCACCATCTTACTGCAAGCTCCGCCTCCTGGGTTCACGCCATTCTCCTGCCTCAGCCTCCCGAGTAGCTGGGACTGCAGGCATCCGCTACCACGCCTGGCTAATTTTTTGTATTTTTAATAGAGACAGGGTTTCACCGTGTTAGCCAGGATGGTCTTGATCTCCTGACTTTGTGATCCACCCACCTCTGCCTCCCAAAGTGCTGGGATTACAGGCGTGAGCCACCGCACCCGGCCAGATGACTTTCATATACGGGTGTTAGAAATGAAAATTGGTATGACCACTTTGGAAAACAATTTTAGAAAACAACCAGTTTAGACAGTTTGACATTACCTAGTAAATTTGAATGTGCACTTACCTTAAGACCCGATGATTCCACTTCTAGGTATATATCCTAAAAAACATTCTTACACACATGTATCAGGAGAAATATTTAAGAATGTTCATAGCAACACTGTTTACAGTAGCAAAAACTGGAGCCAATGCAACATCCAAAAGTAGAATGGGTAATTAAATTGTGTTATGTTTTTACAACAAAATACCTATATAACAGATAAATCAAACAGGTGAATCTCAGAAACATAATGCTGGGCAAAAGCTGCAAGTTGCATGGGAATCATGCAGAATGATTCTATTTTAAAAAAGCTCAAAAACATGCAAAAACAAACCATGTAGTGTTTAGGGACACATATATTTGTGATAACATAATTATTAACACAAAAGTTAGGATGGTGGTTTCCTCTGAAAGAGAAGGATATGATTATAGAGCAGCAGGTGGAAGGGTTCTTCCTTGAGTGGAAGCTTTAGCAAGGGCAGTTTCAGCGGAATGGCAGGGGTGGAAGCCAGAATGGTGTGTTGAAGGCTGCGTTGAAGCTAACAATATGAAAGACAGCTAATGCAGTCAGCTCATTAAAGAGATGTTGTTGAAAATAGGAGCAGAGTATGTTATCACAAAGCAGTGAAAATCATCATTTGCAGAGCAAACTTCTTTCTCACAAGGCAGAAGGAGGGTGTGCTAGGGTGAATATAAGAGGCTGGCTGTGATTGAGCTGAACGTAGGGGCAAGAACAGAGCTGCAGCCTGGGAGCCTTTCTCATAAAGAGGGAGATTTAGGAGTCTTCTTCATTGGTTGCCCAAAGACTGTCTGCCCATTTGGAGATGAGCAAGCAAGATCTCCAAGCAGCTCAGCCACTGCCTGCTTTGGCTCTCATGAGACCTCCTGCCAGGAATCCCCATTAATCAAAGTCTGGGAACAAAAGCAGACCAGTCAGTTCCCAGGAACACTCACATGTCTTGCAGGCTGGCTTGGGCTTTCTGTTTCTTTCGGGGTTATTGCTCTGACTACCCACAAATATAACTTAAAATCCCATCTCAATGTGACTTTCTGGTGACGTTTTAAAAACCTATCAGGGAAACCGAGCATTTGCATCTTTGGAAGTTTATTCAAGGGACTAGCTAGGAAAACTCAATGTGGAAAAGTACAAGAGATATGATCACATTGAAAGGCCATGTGGCCGGGCGCGGCAGCTCACGCCTGTAATCCCAGCACTTTGGGAGGCTGAGGCTGGAGGATGACGAGGTCAGGAGTTCTAGACCAGCCTGACCAACATGGTGAAACCCCATCTCTACTAAAAATACAAAAATTAGCCAGGGGTGGTGGCGGGCACCTGTAATCCCAGCTACTCAGGAGGCTGAAGCAGGAGAATCACTTGAACCTGGGAGGCGGAGGTTGCAGTGAGCCTAGATCGCGCCATTGCACTCCAGCCTGGGCGACAGAGTGAGACTTCGTTTCAAAAAAAAAAAAAATTATAAGAAAGAAAGAAAGAAAAAGTCAGATTCATGATAAGCTTGTCCGAAAACCTCAGGTAAGATTGATAGTCCATTTTAGGGTGCTCTTGCCTCCTCTTCCATCTCTCCGCCTTTGGAGAGCAGATACCTGTCCATGCTTCTTCGAAGGGTGGAATGAGCTCCCATCCATCTGTACATGTATTCAACAGTAGCTTATTGAATGCTTCCTGTGTTCAGGGAGCTCTTCTAGGTACTGAAGAAGTGGCTGTGAATGAAAGTAGACAAAACCAGATTGAGATAATGGTATGTAAAGTGTGATATGAATATGGGGGTCAGGCTCACTCAATGCTTTTGCCATTTCCATATGGGATGATTCCAACAAGATACTTATAGTCAAGCTGTTAGAAATAAAGTCTTCCTTTCCCCATATAAGTTACCAGCTGTACTGGTAACTGGGGAAATACAAACTACAACTATTATGAGAGATCATTTAGGTGAAAACAAGTGCTGGCAAAGATTGTGGGACACGGATGACTTTCTTTTTTTTTTTGAGACGGAGTCCCGCTCTGTTGCCCAGGCTACCCCAATAAATCTGGGTCATTCATCATTGTTGTTCAGTTTGCACTGAGCAGCCCCAGTTAAGTGAGCTATGGTTATATTGAAATATCCACTTGGCCACGAATTGAGTGAAGGTGGGAAGTTCCTCCTGCTAATTCTCCTCCCCTTCCAATACACTTCCTGGCAACCCCCACGCGGAAAACCTCACCCTACTGTAGGCCCCCTTCCTCCCACTCTTCAAAAGGCAGTGGCCCCAGCCAGAAGCGGGCTGCAGACCGCGGCCAGCCCCAGGGCCTCCCGGGTGCCACCTCTCTCTCGCGAGGGTCCCTGCCGTGCCCCGGCTCGCCGCTGGGAGGCGCTGCGGCCCCGGCGTAGGAGCCGCCGGCGGGGTGGGGCGGGACGGGCGGGACCGGCGGGACGGGGCGGAGGGCCCTGCGGCGGCGGGCGCGGCGGGCTCGGCCACAGGTAACCCGCAGGAGTCGAGAGCGCTGCCTGGCGCGCGGGCGGCTGGAGGCACGGCCCTGGGCTGCGCCGAGGCCCTGGGGCCGCCGGAGCCAGCGGGAGCCAGTCCCCGTCTTCGCCCCTCGCCCCCCACCGTGTCGCCGGCCTGGGTCCCTGCGGCGCGGACGTCCGGCGCGGGAGAGAAAGGTACCAGGCGACCTCGCCGGCCCCCTGAGACCCCCGCTTACACCGGGGTGGGCGCCTCAGGTCGGGGAGGACGCTGTCAGGGGAAGGCGGCGCTGCTCCCTCGGCACCCCAGGATCGCCGACTGCCCGCGCGGAGACCAGGACACCGCTCCTCGCCCCCTGGCCTGCGGCCTCCGAAAACGCCCGGCGCGAGGGGTTCCCCCCGGGGCGCCTCCCTCTTCGCCTGGCATCAGTTGCCTCCCGGGAATATGGAACTTCGGGCGAGGGAGGTGGAGAACTTTCTTCTGGGGCTCGTCCCTCGTTCTCTTGCTAGCTCGCAGTTTGAAGGAAGGGCGGTGGGGGCGGGGGTCCGAGTACCCCGCGGGCTGCGGCGCGGAGGAGGGTAGATCCCCGGCCTGCGGCCGCCTCCAAGTGACCCCGTCCCTCCCCGCTCTGGACGACCGCACTGGGGTGCAGTCGCAGGAGAGGGGCCGATACCCCTCAGGATCCCCATCGGCGAAGCCTTAGCAAGTGGCATCTCCCGGGGTCCAGAGAGTCGGCGTGCTGTCTGGTTTGGGTCCAGACATCAGCTCACCCGAGCTTATCTTGGGCATTTAAGTGTGTTGCTTCCGGTAGATCTCGGGGACTGGAGGGGAAGTGCAGCATTATTTGTGACCCAAGAGGGACTTGAATGTCTCAAAACTGGTCAAGAATGTTTCCCCCGCTTGGTAGCATGAGATGGGTCACGTGGTAGTAAAGAGCACTTTGGGCCCGTGAGACGGAGTTCTGACTCCACCACTTGTTAGGTGTGTGACTTTGGAAAACCCACTCCTTTAAACCTTAGTTTTTAGAACTCTAAACTGCAGGTATTGTACATAACCTCGTAGTATTGTGTTCATGCAGTGAAGTGATGGGAATGAAATGCTTGGCATTGTACTCTAGTGTGTTAGGCACCTTTTGCGAACCTGTTGGATGTTGAATTCATTCATGCTTAGGTTCTGTTAGGCCAGTGTAAGTGGAAGGAACTTGGGCAATGAAGACAAACACACCTGGGTCCAAGGTGGTCCCATCCATGGTATACTGATTGGGGGTTTCTCATCCCCAAAACACCAATAGCAACCTTGGCGGGGTTTTTGTTGTTGTTGTTTGGAGACAGAGTTTCGCTCAACAGTTGTCCAGGCTGTAAGCTTTGACCTCCTTAGCTCAAGCGATCCTCCCACCTCAGCCTGGGACCACCACACCTGGCTAATTTTGAATTTTTTTATTTTACTAGAGACAGAGTCTCACTGTGTTGCCCAAGCTGGTCTCAAACTCCTCCTGTCTCAGCCTCCCAAAGTGTTGGGATTACAGGTGTGAGCCACCGTACTGGTCTGCAGCCTTGTTCTTGAGTGTAGTAGGTGTGTCTATACCAATACATGTTATACTTTGTCATCTTTAGTATTTATTTAGCATATGGTAACAAAAAATATTTTAAAAATTAGGGATACAAATTAAAATTGGGGAGCATTTTCTGCCCTTTAGGTCATACTGGAGATGGGGGAAGGGTAGAGGAGGGATGAAGAGGAATTACAGAGACCAGAAAACAACTAGCCGCAGTGTTGGGAGGTATAAACCAATGGTAATTTTTAAAAATGCAAATATATTAACTCCTTGTTTTTTCATAGTGGCACTGAAAATTAATCTTAGTCTCCCACTTAAACTCATCAGCCTCCCCAAAGCCTTTCCAGATAAGCATATGCTTCATGTAAAAGCAGACTGACTGCGATCCAACTCAGCTGAGAGACAAGGCACACTTCCAACTCCCAAGGCCTCCTTCTTGTATAGAGATGCTGGTGCTGCCACTGTGAAATACATCATACACTCAGACAGTATAAACCTTAGAGTGCAATGTAAAGAGTAACAATAGATCACACCCAAGTACGTGTCACCCGGCTGAAGAACTAGAACATCCCCAGGCCCCTGGAGCCCCTGAGTACCCCTCTCCATTGCCATCCACTCACTTCTCGCCTCCCACCCAAGGAACCACTATTCTGGATGTTGTGTTAAATTTTTCCCTTGCTTATATGAAAAACCCTGAGGAAAGGAAGTTTCCCAACAAGCATTTCCACAATCGCCTGGAGCATTCTTTGTTTTTCTTTTTTTCTCAAAGAGCATTATTATTGAACTTAAAAGCAGGCTATTGAGGGTAAGATGCAAACCACAAAAAAGCCAGAAGTCTCAAAGTGGGGGGATCTTTTAGTCTCTGTCTTCTTCCAAGTTTCTCCTGTCTCCCTGGCACGGATCCCGAAGGTGTGTTCTGTCTGTGTAGGGGAGACCCAGTCTCTTCCAACATAGCTTGGAGGCTGTGATTTTAAAAGCTTTGCTTGAGTCCCTAAGAAGTGGGAAAACAGCAATTTGGGTGCATGTGTTTTAGAAGTTTTTTTAAAAATGCAAATTATCCAGAAGGCATTGTGTGGGATTTGAAGGATTAAGCTAAGCGTGACCTTTAAAAATGGTTTTAACAACCCAAATTCCTCTTCCTGGTTCATATGTTTGTGTTACGGTCTTTGTTTTATTTCTTCAAGGTCACATGGCTTTCCTTGGTGAATCTTACACTATTCTGTTACTTCTTGGTTAAGGCAAAGATTCTGAAACTTGGTTTCTTGGAGCCCTTAGTGTCTGAGTTAATTTTTTCACAATTCCCTTAGGTTTCAGTAGTTAGTAATTTTTTCACAATTCCCTTAGGTTTCAGTAGTTAGTCGTCAGGTTCAAACAACTGAGTATTTACTTAGAAGTTGTTTGAAAAAATAATATACATAAACTGAGAGAAAAAAATATTTTACATCCTTTAAAGTCATAATTACTAACCGGATGTGTGTGCCTGTACTACTTCTCAAACCTTGGGTTTGTGTTGGACACTGCCACTCTCATTTCCTGTTTCACATTAATATTTCTGCAGCATTTGGCTTTTATCACAGCGACCACAGAAAACCCAGCTTTGCAAAGATGTATTGTCTTGGATAGGAATGTAACATGATCTACTGTTGAAACTGCAAACTACCTCCAGTTAGTAGGTTCAGCAGTGTCCAGACATGTTTGGTATACTAGTTTCCATTGAAATTTTCGAATTTTCTACATTGCCCATTTGAATTTGCTATAGTTGCAAAACACCCAGTCAGGGGGTCCAAAATAGTAAACTTTGAAAACATTATGCTAGGTGAAACAAGTTAGTCACAGAAGGGACAATATTGTATGATTCTGTTTATATTAGGTACCTAGAGTAGTCATACACAGGGAGACAGAAAGTAGAATGGTGGTTGCCAGGGGCTAGGGGGAGGACAGAGTAGGGAACTCCTGTACTATTTTTGCAACTTCTATGTAAGACTAATATTATTTCAAAATAAAGTTTTTAAACGGTTTTTAAAAACGAATTCTGTTGATGGTGCCCCACTGCTGGACTGTACCAAGGCACCGAGGTTAGGGACAGCAGCAGAGAAAAGCTTAGGGATGACATTACCTCTGTTTCCCAGCTCTTCCTCATCCCGTCAAGGGGGAAGAGATGGAAGAAATAGCTATGTTCTCTCTCTTTTATAGGGAAGTGTCTGCATTATTTACTAGTGGGTTCCTTTATAAACCTGAGGATCAGCTATTAAATTTGCCACTAAAATAAGAATTTTTAACTTGGGGTTCAGTAGTGGGCTACAGATACTCTAAGATCTCCCGAAATTATGTATAAGTATTTAAGTGAATGCTCTTATGTATGTTTGAGGGGGAAGAAGTTCCATAGCTTTCATCAGATTCTCAAATGGTTTCTTAAGTCAAAAAAGGTTAGTAAGCGCTATAAGGAAATATTTACAGATTCCTACCTACCCCCACCCCATAAAAGGCCCCTTTATTTGGATGTCTTATCCCGTTTCAGTTATCTGACATATCTTTCCCCTACCAGTTACAAGAGGCTTTCTTTCTGCTCAGACCTCAGATAAGCCCGACCAGTTCTTTTTCCTCAGAGCCCCCAGCTATTCATCTGGATTCTGAAAACTCCAGGACCAATTCCTCAAGAGCCAAAGGAAGCCCCAGAATGAACATCTTGGAGTTCTGAATAGGGCAGATGTGGAACTGAAGTCTCACAACTGCCACATCTCTCTGTGCCCTCCTTAGGTCCAGAAAAATATGAAGTAAATAATAATACGTGAGGTACACAGCTATGGAAAAACTCATGAAGATGATACTGAATGACTGAAGTCCAGTACATTCTGCCTTGGGGGAGGCAAATTTAATTGTAAGAGTGTCTTCTGGTTTACATTTTATGTTCCAAATGTATTCTAAATATAGCATACAATACATCCTACCTTGTTTCATATCCAGTGATACAGGTGAGCTGTAGAATTTACACAGTGTTAGAAAAGATGTTAAATATCAGAATTTACTTAATAAATAGGTCTCTACTCATTCAGACTGGTTTCATTTTATTTTATTTTTGAGGCAAGGTCTCGCTGTCACCCAGGCTAGAGTGCAGTGGTGCAATTTCAACTCACTGCAACCTCTGCCTCCTGGGCTCAAAGTCATCCTCTCACCTCAGCCTCGTGAGTAGCTGGGACTACAGGCACATAACACCACGCCCTACTAATTTTTGTATTTTTGGTAGAGACAGGGTTTCACTTTGTTGCCCAGGCTCACACTGGTTTTAAACTGAGATGAATGGGGTAGGTAAGTGGCAAAAATGGTAATCTGCAAGCTCTTCTTATACATATGATTTCTCAATAGTTGCATTTATCTTAGAAATACTTCAATAAATCATGATTTGAGTCTTTCACCAATACAGGTATATTTTGTATTCTGTAAGGTAGGCTAACTGCTGTAACAAACATTTCCAAACCTCGGTGGTTTAATCTAGCTCACACAAGTCCTAATCGGTTATTCCTGTTGAGCAGCTCTCCTGGGTAGCTGTCCTTCAGGTGACTCAGGGATCAAGGTTCCTTCCTTCTTGTGATGCCATCATCTTCATGTGGTCTCCAGAGTCACTGCAAGGGGGAAAGAGTATGGCAAAAGGAAACCGTGTTGACTGCCTTCACCAGCAAGTGAAACACATCACTTCTGCTTACATTCTATTGGCAGAACCAGTCACATGGCCCCACCTAGATTCAAGGAAGCTAGGAAATACAGTCCCTGGCTGGGCAACTGTTTCTTAGCAAAAATAATTTACTTTGGGAAAGGAATAGAACTCTTTGGTGGATGAGTAACCATTTTTTGTACAATAAGGTGATAGTCTTTTAACTGGTCAATTAAGTGTAACTGCCTTTATGTAATTTATTTCTCACTTTTTTTTTTTAGACAAAATCTCACTCTGTTGCCTAGGCTGGAGTGCAATAGTGTGATCTCAGCTCACCACAACCTCCACCACCCAGGTTCAAGCGATTCTCCTGCCTCAGCCTCCTGAGTAGCTGGGATTACAGGCGCCCACCACTGGGCCTGGCTAATATTTGTATTTTTAGTAGAGTCAGTGTTTTGCCACGTTGGCCAGCCTGGTTTCGAACTCCTGACCTCAGGTGATCTGCCCGCCTTGGCCTCCTAAAGTGCTGAGATTACAGGTGTGAGCCACTGCACCTGGCCTATTTCTTACTTTCTAAATGTATATGTGTATATGTATATATATGTATGTGTTTATATATGTGCATATACTGCATAAATAAAATGTTGTGTCTTCATAGTGGAGGGTGTGGAGGAGACTTCCATACAGGAAACAAATGTATCATAATTGCCATGTGAGCAAATAAAAATGCCATTAAGCCATCTAGGTTCAGACATTTATTAGGGAATGAAGCATATTTAATTTACTCAGAATCATCCAACCATGTAGAGAATTGTACATTTGAGTAAGATGGAGCAGAGAAAGATTAGCAAAGGACAAGAATATGCATGTCTTAATGGCTTTGTTAATGTTATCGTAAGAGTTTAAAACTACTTTAGGCTGCTGGCAATAGGCTAGGTATGAAACTTATTTCCCCTTCAAAAAAAAAAGTTTTTGCCATGGAATGTGTTACATAATCACAAAGTGTATGTGTCAGTTTTACTTATTTGCTCTTAAGGGAAAGTAAAATTGTAAAATTTGAATCTGTTTTTCTTATTTGTTTGAAGTAAATTTGTGCCCAAGAGGGTGCACAGCATCAAATGGTAGACATTAAAGGATTACAGGATCGTGTGAAAGATCCCAAGACCCAGTTAGAGTCATGGAGAACTTCAGTAATGTGCGCCAATTCTAGTAATGCTTCAGCATCATTTATCCATTACTAGTTGACATTGGGCTGTTCTACCTAAGGAAAAGGCCCAAATAATTAAAATTTACCATCTTTTAAATCCTAATTTTCTCTTTTTTCTTTTTCCGAGACAGGGTCTCGTTCTGTCACCCAGGCAGGAGTGCAGTAGTGCAATCTCGGCTTACTGCAAACTCTGCCTTCTGGGTTCAAGCAATTCTTGTGCCTCAGCCTCCCGAGTAGCTGGGATTACAGGTGCACCAACACACTCAGTTAATTTTTGTATTTTTAGTAGAGATGGGGTTTTACCGTGTTAGCCATGCTGCTCTTGAACTCTTGACCTCAAGTGATCTGCCTGCCTTGGCCTCCCAAAGTGCTGGGATTACAGGCCTAAGCCACCATACCTGGCCTTAAATCCTAATTTTAAAATAAAGTTTCCTGTTTCATGGTGCTCATATTTGTGTAGTGAAGGAAAAATAATTTTTCCTCTACTCTTGTGAGTTCTCAGTTGGGACCCCTGTAACAAAACATAGATTAACAAGAGAAAAACAAATGGAAGTTTATTAACATGTATATTTCATATGTACATGGGAGAAAACTCAGGGAAAGAGTAATTCTCAAAAAGATTTCTTAGAACTCTGGCTTATATAGCATCTTCAACAAAGAACAGTACACTTTTAGAGAAGTGACAAGACAAAGGAAAAAGACCTTGAGTCTTTAGTGATGGCGAATTGTAGGAAGGCAAATACATGGGGAACTAATGGCAGATAAAGGCTAGTTAGTGCAGTTTGTTATATACATGCCTCTGGTGCCATCTCTAGGCTGAAAAGGACCTAAAGCTGTCTTCTGTGACTAACCTTTATCCTTCCTGGTGGAGAGAGGAGAAGGGACACCTTTGTTAATTTATGTCCTGCTTTTAGGCAAATAGGGGAAGGCAAAGAGCTTTTCTTGTATCCACTTCTCAGTTGCCTTCAGCTCAAAATAATCCTTTTGCCAAAGTGGCATATTTTGGGGTAGCATATCCTGATACTTTTCATTGGAATTAAAGATGCACTAGCTGGGTGTGGCAGTGAGCACCTGTAGTCCCAGCTACTTGGGAGAGGCTAAGGTGGGAGGATCACTTGAGCCCAGGAGTTTGAGGTTGCAGTGCAATATGGTCATGCCTGTGGATAGCCACTGCACTCCAGCCTAGGCAACATAGCAAGACCCCATCTCGAAAAAAAAAAAAAGAGATGTACTAGACCAAAGGTTGGCAAATTATAGCCATGGCCCAAATCCAGCTTGATGCCTGTTTCATTCCTTTGCATGGTGTCTGTAGCTGCTTTCAACTGCAATGGCAGAGTTGAGTAGTTTGCACAGAGACTACCTGGCCTACAAAACCTGATATATTTTACTATCTGTTTCTTTGCAGAAAAACATGTTGATGATGCCTTCACTAGATACAAAATTAGTATAACTCAGTTTGATAATAACTCTGTTCCTAGTTAGAACCTACTTAATCTCTGCGGCCCACTGTTACTTCACTATAGTGGGGATAAATGACCTTGAACAAGTTACTGAATTTATCTTCTTTTTTTTCTTTCTCTATTTTTTTCTTTTGAGACAGAGTCTCACTCTGTCGCCCAGGCTGGAGTGCAGTGGCGTGATCTCAGCTCACAGCAACCTGTGCCTCCCGGGTTCAGGTGATTCTCCTGCCTCAGCCTCCTGAGTAGCTGGGATTACAGGCACCCGCCACCACGCCTGGCTAATTTTTTTGTATTTTTAGTAGAGGCAGGGTTTCGCCATGTTGGCCAGGCTCGTCTGGAGCTCCTGACCTCAAGTGATCTGCCCGCCTTGGCCTCAAAGTGCTGGGATTACAGGCATGAGCCACTGCACCTGGCCAAATTTATCTTCTAGTTAGCTATCTTCCAGTTAGCTTCCTTAGACCAATACTTCTCAAACTTATGCACATGTCAACAAAAAAAGCCAAACTCCTGTAAAGTATTTAAAGAGGTTTATTCTGAGCCAACTATGAGTGACCATGGCCTTGGTTTTCTTTTCTTTTCTTTCCTTTTTTTTTTTTTTTTTTTTTTTTGAGAAACAGAGTTTTGCTCTTATTGCCCAGGCTGGAGTGCAATGGCATGATCTTGGCTCACTGCAACCTCTGCCTCCTGGGTTCCAGCAGTTCTCCTGCCTCAGCCACCCGAGTAGCTGGGATTATAGGCATGCGCCACCACACCCAGCTACCCAGCTAACTTTGTATTCTTAGTAGAGATGGGGTTTCACCATGTTGGTCAGGCTGGTCTCGAACTCCTGACCTCAGATGATCTGCCTGCCTCGGCTTCCCAAAGTGTTGGGATTACAGGTGTGAGCCACCGTGCCCAGCCAGCCATGGTTTTCAAGAGGTCCTGAGAACATGTGTCTAGGTGGTTGGGTTACAGCTTGGTTTTGTTTTTATTTTTTTATTTTTTTGAGATAGGGTCTCACTCTGTCGCCCAGGCTGAAGCAGTGGCATGATCTCAGCTCATGCAGCCTCCGCCTCCCAGGTTCAAGCACTTCTCGTGCCTCAGTCTCCTAAGTAGCTGGGATTACAGGTGTGCGCTCCCACACCCAGTTAATGTTTGTATTGTTAGTAGAGACGGGGTTTCGCCATGTTCCCTAGGCTGGTCTGGAACTCCTGGGCTCAAGCAATCCACCTGCCTTGGCTCCCCAAAGTGCTGGGATTACAGGCCTGAGCCACTGTGCCTGGCCCATCAGCTTGGTTTTATACATTTGAGGGAGACATAGACACCAATCAGGCTGGGTGAGGTGGCTCACGCCTATAGTCCCAGCACTTTGGGAGGCTAAGGTGGTCAGATTGCTTGAGCCTGGGAGTTCAAGACCAGCCTGTGCAACATAGTGAAAGCCCATCTATTTAAAAAAAAAAAAAAAATTAGCCAGGCATGGTGGCACATGTTTGTAGTCCCAGCTATTCAGGAGTCTGAGGTAAGAGGATCGCTTGAACCTGGGAGGTCGAGACTCCAGTGAGCCAAGACTGGCACCACTGCACTCCAACAGAGTGTAAGACCCTGGGCAACAAGAGTGTAAGACCCTGGGCAACAGAGCAAAACCCTGTCTAAAAAAAAAAAACACACAATATCTGTGAGGTGTGTATTGGTTTGGTTCAAAGATTTTCTCATTGGCAATTGGTTGCAAAAGTTATTATCTAAAGATCTGGAATCAGTAGACAGAAGTCTCTGGGTTAAGATAAGGGGTTGTGGAGACCAAGGTTCTTACTATGTAGGTGAAGTCTCATAGGTGGCCACCATTAGAGATCACAGATGGCAAATGTTTTCTGTTTAAACCTTTAAAAGATGCTGGACTCTCAGTTGATCTCCTCAGGATATGGAGGGACTAGAGGGGGTAAGATCTAGTTATGTTAATAGAGATTCTTTGCAGAAGCAATTTTTCCTCCACAAAAGATGGCTTTGTAGGGCCATTTCAAAATATGGCAAAGAAACATATTTTGGGATAAAATATTTTGATTTTCTTCTTTATCTGTCATGTGATACTAGAGTCAGATTGGAAATTGGTACCTTATTGCTACAAAGAATCTGTTTTGTCAGTTTTAAGATCTCTGTTTTAATGTTACTGCTGGTCAGTTGTGCCTGAACTCCAAAAGGGAGAGGGTATAATGAAGCACATCTGCTTCCCCCACCCCTGCCTATTTTTCAGGTTTCTTTGGAATTCTTTGGCCCCGGTGGGGGTGAGGGGGATCCATTCAGTTGGTTGGGGGAGCTTAGAATTTTATTTTTGGCTTAAATGTAAGAATAATCTGGGGAATATATTAAAATTTGGGAATTCTCAGCCTTACTCCGTAGATTCTAATTCACTAGGTCTGGGGAGGCACACATTTAACAATCAACCCAGATTCTGATGAGGTGACCTGTGGTCCACACTTTATTTTATTTTTTGGGACAGGGTCTCACTCTATGACCCAGGCTGGAATGCAGAGGTGTGATTATGGCTCTGCAGTCTCAACCTCTCAGGTTTAAGCGATCCTCCCACTTCAGCCTCCCATCTCAGCCACCCGAGTAGCTGGGGCTACAGGCGCATGCCACTACGCCTGGCTAATTTTTGTATTTTTTGTAGAGATGAGATTTTGCCATGTTGCTGAGGCTGGCACCCTTTAAATAATTTGAGCCCTTATGGCAACTTGTCTTTTGGTTCCAAAAATTGTTTCGTACCTCTAGATAAAGTTCTTGTCTCAACCAGCATTGAAGCCTTGCCTAACTGATAGGAGAGCTTGGAACCAAGAGGGGAATGCCCAATGGCATTAATCATTAGCTTCTGAACAGAGCAGTAAGCTTGTCCTATAAATCAAATCACTCACTGAGCTTATCTACAGGGACCTCTGCAGCTTCGCTTCCAAATAGAAATGATAGAAAAAGTTGGCACTGGGGCTTTAGTGAATGTGAATGGTTTATATCAGAGCTCAGTTTGCCTCTTGATTCTAAGAGAGAACAAATTAAAGTTAAAATGAGCACTGTGGCCCTGGATTAGCCATCTTTTTTTAAAAATCAAGGTAAAAGTTAATAAAAGAAAGAGCTTTGATGAGAGGAAGGACCTAAGTCCAGGCACTTTAAGAACAAATACTTGTTTGTTTATAATTTTCTGAATCTCCAGAATGTACTATCCTGAGTTACATAATATCTATTGAATGGCTTGCTTACTGAAGCCTTTGTTTTCCTCCATTTGCTGTTCAAAAACTTAGGAGATAGCCGCAGATCAGTAATGAATAACAGCAAAATCCCCTGGCACCTGTTGGATTTTTATACAAAACAGAGAAAGTTAAAACTTGAAGGAACAATGAAAGAACCTCACATCTCCAGTACTCGATATGATTGAAGTTAGGTTGCTACTGTTTAGAAACACTGTTTTAAAACTGAGGTTTTGATGCCTTAAAGCATTTTTCATCTTTGCTACCTTGCTGAAATAAAATCTAAAAGTTTCATTGGGTGTAAGCCAGGGTATATTGTACTTTGAAATATAAGTAAACATTTTATCATCCAATGACAGACTTATAACTAATTAGATATTTTCCTGTTGGGATATATCTAGGGAAATTCATTTCAAAAGCTGTTTATTAATAGGGACTTTAGAAATTCTATTTAAGGGCTGGGCGCGGTGGCTCACGCCTGCAATCCCAGCACTTTGGGAGGTTGAGGTGGGTGGATCACCTGAGATCAGGAGTTTGAGACCAGCCTGGCCAACACGGTGAAAACCCATCTCTACTAAAAATAAAAAAATTAGGCAGGCATGGTGGCGCACACCTGCAGTCCCAGCTACTTGGGAGGCTGAGGCAGGAGAGTCGCTTGAACCTGAGAGGCAGAGGTTATAGTGAGCCAAGATCACACCATTGCACTCCAACATGAGTGACAAGAGCGAAACTCCATGTCAAAAAAAAAAATCTATGTAAGACTATCAAAGGATTCCTTTACATAGTGAGCTCCCCTAGTCCCTAGATATTTAATATATAGGCATAGCTCATTTTATTGCACTTTGCAGATATGTGTTTTTCACAAATTGAAGGCTTGTGGCAATTCTGTGTTGAGGGTCTATCAGTACCATTTTTCCAACAACATGTGCTCGCTCCATGTCTCTGTGTCACATTTTGGTAATTCTCACAATATTTCAGACTTTTTCATTATTATTATGAAAAATTGTTTTGGTGATCTGTGATCAGAGATCTTTTTTTTTTTTTTTTTTTTTTTTTTGAGATAGAGTCTTGCTCTGTTGCCCAGACTGGAGTGCAGTGGCATGATCTCAGCTCACTGGAACCTCCACCTCCCAGGTTCAAGTGATCCTCCTGCCTCAGCCCCACTAGTAGCTGGGATTACAGGCACTTGCCACCATGCCCAGCTAATTTTTGTATTTTATTTATTTATTTTTTTGACATGGAGTCTCCCTCTGTTGCCAGGCTGGAGTGCAGTGAAGCAATCTCTGCTCACTGCAACCTCCACCTCCTGGGTTCAAGTGGTTCCCCTCCCTCAGCCTCCTGAGTAGCTGGGACTACAGGTGCGCACCACCATGCCTGGCTAATTTTTGTATTTTAGTAGAGACGGGGTTTCCATGTTGGTCAGGATGGTCTCAATCTCCTGACCTTGTGATCTGCCCGCCTCGGCCTTCCAAAGTGCTGGGATTACAGGCGTGAGTCACGGCGCCCGGCTCAATTTTTGTATTTTTAGTAGAGATGGGATTTTTCCATGTTGGCCAGGCTGGTCTCAAACTCCTGACCTCAGGTGATCCTCCTGCCTTGGCCTCCCAAAGTGCTAGGTACAGCCGTGAGCCACTGCGCCCGGCTGATCAGAGATCTTTGATGTTATTATTGTAATCATTTTGGGAGACCATGAATTGTGCCCAAATAAGAAGGAGAACTTAATAAGTGTTGTATGTGTTCTGGCTGTTCCACTGACCAGCTGTTACCCATCTCTCTCCCTCTCTTTGGGCCTCCTATTCCCTAAGACACAGCAATATTAAAATTAGGTGAATTGGCTAGGCACAGTGGCTCATGCCTGTAATCACAGCACTTTGGGAGGCCGAGGCAGGCGGATCACCTGAGGTCAGGAGTTTGAGACCAGCCTGATCAACATGGTGAAACTCCGTCTCTACTAAAAATACAAAATTAAGCGGGCATGGTGGTGCACGTCTGTAATCCAAGCTACTTGGGAGGCTGAGGCAGGAGAATCCCTTGAACCTGGAAGGCGGAGGTTGCAGTGAGCCAAGATCATGCCATTGCACTCCAGCCTGGGCAACAAGAGCGAAACTTTGTCTCTAAATAAATAAATAAAATAAAATTAGGTGAATTAGTAATCCCACAATGGCCTCTAAGCATTCAAGTGAAAGGAAGAGTCTCACAACTTTCACTTTAAGTCAAGAGTTACAATTAATATTAGTGAGGCAGGCATGTCAAAAACCAAGATAGGAAGAAAGCTAGGACTCTTGTGCCAAAGGGCTAGCCAAGTTGTGAATGCAAAGGAAAAATTCTTGAAAGAAATTAAAAGTGCTACTCTAGGGCTGGGCGCAGTGGCTCACTCCTGTTATCCCAGCACATTAGGAGGCTGAGGCAGGAGGATGGCTTTAGACCAGGAGTTCAAGACCAGCCTGACCAACTGATATAGTTTGGCCGTGTCCCCACCCAAATCTCATCTTGAACTGTAGCTCCCATAATCCCCGTGTGTCATGGGAGGGACCTGGTGGAAGGTAATTTAATCATGGGGGCAGTTACCCTCATGCTCTTCTTGTGATAGTGAGTTCTCACGAGATTGGATAGTTTTATAAGGGGCTTTTTCCCCTTTTGATTGGCACTAATTACTGCTGCCATGTGAAGAAGGAGGTGTTTGCTTCCCCTTCTGCCATGATAGTGAGTTTCCTGAGGGCTCCCCAGCCCTGCAGAACTGTGAGTCAATTAAACCTCTTTCCTTTATAAACTACCCAGTCTTGGGTATTTCTTTGTAGCAGCATGATAATTGACTAATACACCAACGTAGTGAAATCCTGTCTCTACAAAAAATTAAAAAATTAGCAGGGCATGGTGATATGCACCTGTAGTTCTAGCTATTCAGGAAGGCTGAGGTGGGAGGATCGCTTAAGCCTGGGAGGTTGAGGCTGCAGTGAGCTATGACTGTGCCACTGTATTTCAGCTTAGGTGACAGAGTGAGACCCTGTCTCAAAAAAAAGGGAGGGGGGCCACTCCACTGTACACAAGAGTGACAAGAAAGTGAAACAGCCTTATTGTTATTACTGATATGGAGAAAGTTTGAGTGGTCTAGATAGATTAAACCAGCCACAACATTCCCTAAAGCCAAAGCCTAACCCAGAACAAGGCTCTGACTCCTGGCAATTGTGTAAAGGCTGAGAGAGGTGGGAAGCTGCAGAAAAAAAGTCTGAAGCTAGCAGAGATTGGTTTATTGGTTTGAGGTTTAAGAAGCCATCTCTGTAACATAAAAGTGCAAGGTAAAGCAGCCAGTGCTGATGTTGAAGCACAGCAAGTTATCCATAAGCTCTAGCTAAGATTGTTGATGAAGATGGCTACACTGAAGAATAGATTTTCAATGTGGATGAAACAGCCTTCTACTGGAAGGAGAGTCCATTTAGGACTTTCTTTTTCTTTCTTTTTCTCTTGTTACCCAGGCTGGAGTGCAATGGCGTGATGTCGGCTCACTGCAACCTCTGCCTTCCAGTTCAAGTGATTTTCCTTCCTCAGCCTCCAGAGTAGCTGGGATTACAGGCATGTGCCACCACATCCGGCTAATTTTTTTTTTTTTTTTTTCAGTAGAGATGGGGTTTCTCCATGTTGGTCAGGCTGGTCTTGAACTCCCAATCTCAAGTGATCTGCCCACCTCGGCCTCCCAAAGTGCTGGGATTACAGGCGTGAGCCACTGCACCCAGCCCCGTTTAGGACTTTCATAGCTAGAAAAGACAAGACAATGCTTGGCTTTAAATCCAAAGAATAGGCCGACTCTGATTAGGAGCTAATGCAACTGATGACTTTAGTTGAAGCCAGTTCTCATTTACCATTTGGAAAATCCTAGGACATTTTAAGAATTATGCTACGTTGGCCAGGTGAGGTGGCTCACACCTGTAATTCCAGCATTTTAGGAGACCAAGGCAGGAAGATTGCTTGAACCCAGGAGTTTGAGACCAGCCTGGGCAACATGGTGAAACCCCATCTCTACAAAAAATAAAAAATTAGCCAGGTGTTGTGGCATGTGCCTGTAGTCCCAGCTACTCAGGAGGCTGAGGTAGGAAGATACCTGAGCCTGGAAGGTTGAGGCTGCAGTGAGCCATGATTGTGCCACTGCACTGCAGCCTGGGTGACAGTGAGACCTTGTCAAAAAAAAAAAAAAAAAAGAATTACACTACATCTACTCTGTCTGTGCCGTAAAAATGGAACAGTAAAGCCCAGATGACAGTACATCTATTTACAGGTGGTTTACTGAATATGTTAAGCCCACTGTTAGGACCTACTGCTTAGAAAACAAGATTTCTTTCAAAATTACTGCTCATTGACAATGTACCTAGTCACCCAAGAGCTCTGATGGCATTGTACAAGGAGATTAATATTTTCATGTCTACTAAACACAATATCCATTCTTCAGCCCATGGATCAAGGAGTTAATTTCTATTTTCAAGTCTTATTTAAGAAATACATTTTGTAAGGCTATAGTTGCCAAAGAAAGTGATTCCTCTGATGGATCTGGGCAAAGTAAATAGAAAATCTTTTGGAAAGGATTCACCTTTGTAGACGCCATTAAGAACATTCATGATTCGTGAGAGGAGGTCAAAATTCAACATTAACAGAGTTCTGAAGAGGCTGATTCCAACCCTCGGGTCACTTTGAGGGATTCAAGACTTCGTGGAGGAAGGAAATGCAGATGTGGTGGAAATAGTAATATAACTACAGTTAGAAGTGGAGCCTGAAGATGCAACTGAATTGCTGCAATCTCATGATAAAAAGACTGAGGAGTTGCTTTTTATGGATGAGCAAAGAAAGTGGTTTCTTGAGGTGGACTTGTGAAAGTTGCAGATACCAAATGAAATCACTTTTTGTCAGACCCAAACAAACTAGAGCCAGGAGAGCATGAAGGGGAAGGCTCATGTTTGCATGGCTGAGATAAAGACTGTCTCAAAGACTCTCCAAAATAACCCTGCAAATAATTATTTCTTTAGAATTGCAGCAATTCAGACAAAATGCTCTCAAAAGGATACCTGCCCAGTAACGGCATTTTCACCAATGAACCTGTGCCATCTCTGAGTCCCTGAAACCAATGAGCTCTGTTTTCAAGCACCTTATGTGAACCTCTCTTTCTGCCAATAAAAGCATCCCTTTACCCTCCCCTCTTCAGTTGCATATGTGGCTTGCCATTGTGCATCTCAGTTTATAATTCTCTTTTCTAACTCCTGAAAAAATTTAACATATTTGGAGATATTTTTTGATTGAAAGAATCTATCCCGGGTAAAGATGCTGTGAATATTGTTGAAATGATGACAGAGAATTTAGAATATTACATAAAATTAGTTGATAAAGCAACGACTGGGCTGGAGAGGATTGACTCTGATTTTGAAAGGAGTTCTGTGGATAAAATGCTGTCAAACAGCTGTTACATGCAACAGAGAAATCTCATTAAAGAAAGAATCAGGCTGGGCACAGTGGCTCACACCTGTAATCTCAGCACTTTGGGAGGCCGAGGCGGGTGGATCACCTGAGGTCAGGAGATCCAGACCAGCCTGGCCAACCTCATCTCTACTAAAAATACAAAATTAGCCGGGAGTGGTGGCAAGAGCCTATAATCCCAGCTACTCGGGAGGCTGAGGCAGGAGAATCACTTGAACCCAGGAGGTGCAGGTTGTGGTGAGCCGGGATCGCACCACTGCACTCCAGCCTGGCGACAGAGTGAGACTCCATCTCAAAAAAAAAAAAAAAAAAAGAGGAAGAATCAGTCGATTCAGAAACTTCATTGTTGTCTTACTTTATGAAATTGCAACAGCCACCCCAACATTCAACAACGATCACCCTGATCAGTCATCAGCCACCAGGCTTGAGACAAGGCCCTCTACTAGCGAAAACATTATGACCTACTGAAGGTTCAGATGATCATCAGCATTTTTAGCAACAAACTATTTTTATTTTTATTTATATATTTTTCAGAGGGAGTCTCACTTTGTTGCCCAGGCTGGAGGCAGCAGTGTGATCATAGCTCAGTGCCACCTTGAATTCCTGGGCTAAAGCAATCCTCCTGCTTCAGCCTCCCAAGTACCTAGGACTACAAGTCTGCACCACTGCAGACTTTTTTTTTTTTTGTAGAGATGGGGGTCTCACCAACTTGCCTAGGCTAGTCTGGATCTCCTGGGCTCCTGCTTTGGCCTCCCAGAGTGCTGGGGTTACAGGCATGAACCACTGCACCTGGCCAATAAAGTATTTTTAAATAAGCTGTGTACGTTGTTTCTTTAGACATAATACTGTGGTGTACTAAATAGACTACAATATAGTGTAAACATAATTTTTATATGTACTGGGAAACCAAAAAAATTGTGTGACTCATTTTATTGTGGTACTTGCTTTATTATGGTGGTCTGTAACCAAACCACAGTATCTCCAAGGTATGCCTCTATAATTCAAATTACTAAAATTCAGCCGGGTGCTGTGGCTAATGCCTGTAATCCTAGCACTTTGGGAGGCCAAGGTAGGTGGATTGCTTGAGCCCGGGAATTCAAGAGCAACCTGGGCAACATGGTGAAACCCCATCTCTACAAAAAATACAAAAAGTTAGTTGGGCATGGTGGCGTGTGCCTGTGGTCTCAGCTACTCAGAAGGCTGAAATGGGAGGACTGCTTGAACCTGGGAGGTGGAGGTTGCAGTGAGCTGAGATCACGCCACTGCACTGCAGCCTGGGTGACAGAGCGAGACCCTATTTCAAAAATGAAATGAAATAAAATTCAAAGTACATCCTCTTTTCAGGAGCTCATCCTTGTCAGGAAGGTAGAAATACCTTTGTGGACTGCATTCTCTAAAGTTTGCAAAATAGACAGCCATCTTCTATTATTAAAATGGTAGCTCTGTATCATTTCTCCCCTCCAAAATGTGTAACAGGTCTAATTTCTCTCTAGATACCATAATTTCCTTCCATTTTATTACTACGTCCTGGAGAAAAGGCCATTTTGAAGAAAACAGAGCTTAGAGCTTTAAAAACTAATTGTTATTTTGATATACCAAAACCCAGTTTTGCCTTTATGCTCAGTGCATTTCTGTCATTGTACATCTTAAACTGACTAATTTATATTCTTCCCTTGGTACTTAAAGAATCAAAAACCCTAACACTGTGCTTGTAATTGACTGGTTGTGTTAAAAGTGACCATGTTTTTGTGCATCTAAAAATAGAACATAAAATATTGTATCTGATTTTGCTCCAGGACTTCTGTGGTTTCTTATTACAACCCCCTCTGCTACCCTTTGAAATTCCTTTAATGTCAGGGACATTTACTTTAAGAGTAAGATAAATCTTAAGAGACTTTTAGGCTGGGCATAGTGGCTCACACCTCTAATCCCAGCACTTTGGGAGGCCAAGGCAGGAGGAATTCATGAGGCCAGGAGTTCAAAACCAGCCTGGGAAACAGCAAGACCCCATCTCAGCACCACTAACAAAATTAGCCAGGTGTGGTATTCCCAGCTACTTGGGAAGCTGAGGCAGGGGGATTACCTGAGCCCAGGAGTTGAGTCTGCAGTGAGCTATGATTGCATCACTGAACTCCAACCTGGTCTACAGAGTGAGGCTCTGCCTGAAAACAAAACAGAAGACTTTTAGTATATGCTGTGAATTTACTAGCTAAGTAAATCGGATGGAGTTAATATCCCAGTTACGTAAAGTTGTTGTTCTTATAGTGTTAATGAAAGACGGGTACAAGAGAAAACATTTTCCCCAAATTTAAGCAAATAGAAGCTATGTAACTCCTGATGGATTTTGTATGAAAAAACAACATCAGAAGCTATTCAGATATTTAAGCGAGGGGGGAAATGTTATAACACTAAATCTAGAAGGGAAACCAAAGTATTGATTGTAACCTACTCAGATGTCATAAATCTACAGCAGAGCTGCCTGAGCCCCACAGAGTAAATGACATTCATTAAGGCTGAATGTATTGTTGCACTAGGATCGGGGAGGCAAACTGTTTTACCATTGTCTGCAAAGCCTGAACCCTCCACTTGAGAAATAATTTTAAAAAATTTTTTGAAGCCAGTGACTCTCTTTTGGCCTGACATTTTTTTTTTCTTTCTGATTAGCAGTAAGTAATGTATGTTAAATCCCCAGACCCCACACCCAAACCTGGCTGAATTACCTCACTTGGAAATGGACAATAAAGATGCCCTTTACGAGAAGTCTGTTTCATGAAAGACTGGCAGGCTTTAAAGAGAGGAGTGTAAGCCTGGCGGCCAGGAAGGCCTGGGTTCTGATTTCATGTCTGACAGCAGCCTTTGTGCCCTCTGCCAAGTAACTTTCTGTGGCTTCTCTTTCCTTTTTTCTTAGAAAGGTGACCGCTGGACCGATGGTTCAGACTGGTCCTCATGAACTAGTCTGCTGCTCCCATGGATTTGAGCCAGTAACATTATTTTAGCCTCACACGTTTTCATAAGGCAAATACCCTCATAAAACCATCACTCTGGTCAGAAATAGAACTTTGCCAGTCACCCCAGAAGCCCCTCCTTGTTTTCCATCCCAATTGTCATTCCCTTCCTCCAAAAGTAACTACAGGCAGTTCTTGCTTTGCAAAGCATTGTGGTACTGTAAAAATGATAGCTCATGCTGAAACACTGATAAGCTATCCTAATAATCAGTGGGAAAAATTGTGACTGACTGTTCTGGAACCTTTAAAAATTTTTGTCAAAACATTAAAAGCCCTTTTACTCTCTGTTATAATAATTGTATAGGGAAGTGAAAACATAGTAAAGTGTTGTACCCTGTAATTTAAAACATTAGCAACACTGAGAATAAAAGGTTTTATTTCTTTGTAAAAACTGATCAAGAGTAGTTTGAATAGTGCTTGCCTTCTTTTTTCTCATCATATAACTTATGATATACAACAAGCATCTTTTCTTTGCCTTGATGAATTTTTATACTCCTTTTAAAGTTTGGATCAGCTTCCAAGATTTTATATTTTGTGCTTTCAGTGTTGGGAAGTGCCTCCAACAATTCCTTTTTTTTGAGACGTAGTCTCACTCTGTAGCCTAGTTGGGAGTGCTGTAGCACAGTGGTTCACTGCAACCTCCGCCTCCCAGGTTCAAGCTATTCTCTTGCCTTGGCCTCCTGTACTCAGCTGAGACTACAGGTGCACACCACCCAGCTAATTTTTGTATTTTTATTTATTTATTTATTTATTATTTTTATTTTATTTTATTTTGTTTTATTTTGTTTTATTTTTTGAGATGGAGTCTCACTCTGTCACCCAGGCTTGAGTGCAGTGGCTTGATCTCGGCTCACTGCAAGCTCCGCCTCCCGGGTTCATGCCATTCTCCTGCCTTAGCCTCTGGAGTAGCTGGGACTATAGGCGCCCGCCACCACGCCCGGCTAATTTTTTGTATTTTTAGTAGAGACGGAGTTTCACCATTTTGGCCAGGATGGTCTTGAACTCCTGACCTCAGGTGATCCACCCGCCTTGCCCTCCCAAAGTGCTGGGATTGGAGGTGTGAGCCACCACGCCTGGCAAGAGTTCCTTTAATGCGAAGTTTTTGCTGGTGTCATTTCTTCATTTTTTTCATCTCAACCACTTTTCTCACGTATGTCAGTAACTTTTCTTTATGAAGGTCTTATGGGTGCACGTCTAGAGTCTTCGCATGATGGTGATGCCAACATTCCCATGGTCAGCTGTTTCTTCTATATGTAACTCTGTTTACATTCTATTCATATTTTACTTCCAGTGTTAATCGCTTTTCATTTCTTTGCTATACTTTCATCTTTGTTGGCCAGTTTCTTCCTTCAATTTATTCATTTTGTAAAATGTTATGTGGGTTTATCCCTGGGAGATCAGGAAGCAACACAGATACTTGGTTTGCTCTCTGTGCAAGAACTGAATAACAGATGAGGAGTGACCAATCATAGACTTGGAAAGGAGTGATGTAATTGGTCACTGATCATGATGCACATCTGTTAATTACATAGTGAGCTGTGGCCAGAAGAGCTGTTTGTGAAGTCTGTACTTCATGTTGTTTCTCAAAGTTAATTCAGTGTGGTAAGTGAAATTTGCGGTATGTCATTGGGGCACTGCTGTAGTTTAACTAAACTGGAATTGAAATTGTACATATTGGAATCATGTAAAGTGAAGACTACCTGCATGATTCTTTTATAGCAATCATTTCCCTGTATTTTTTTTATAGTTCTACGAACCAAATGTACATTTTTAGATAATATAGTTTAGTGTTGTCCCTTTAGATGTTTTTGTTGTCTTCTGAGGTTTGTTTGTTTGAGAGGGAGTCTCACTCTGTCACTCAGGCTGATGAGCAGTGGTGTGATCTCAGCTCACTGGAACCTCTGCTTCCTGGGTTCAAGCGATTCTCTTGCCTCAGCCTCCCGAGTAGCTGGAATTACAGGTGTGTGCCATGATGCTTATCTAATTTTTTTTGTATTTTTAGTAGAGACAGGGTTTCGTCATGTTGGCTAGGCTGGTCTCGAACTCTTGATCTCAAGTGATCTGCCCACCTTGGTCTCCCAAAGTGCTGGGATTACAGGTGTGAGCTACCACACCCAGTGTGTGTGTGTGTGTGTGTTTTTAATCTATGGGTTTACCCTCTGTATTAGGCCATTCTTGCATTGCTATACAGAAATACATGAGACTGGGTATTTTATAAAGAAAAGAGGTTTAATTGGCTCTCAGTTCAGCAGGCTGTACAGGAAGCATGGTGCTGGCATCTGCTTGGCTTCCAGGGAGGCCTCAAGGAGCTTTTACTCATGGTGGAAGGTGAAGGGGGAGCAGGCACTTCACATGGTGAGAATGGGAGCCACAGTGGAGGAGGTGCCATACACTTTTAAAGAACCAGATCTTGTGAGAACTCACTCACTATTATGAGGACAACACTAAGCCATTTGATTTGGTTTCGATCTGTGTCCCCACCAAATCTCATGTGGAATTGTAATCCTCAATGTTGGAGGTGGGGCTGGGTGGGAGGTGATTGGATCATGGGGGCAGAGTTCTCATGAATGGTTTACCACCGTCCTCTTGGTGCTGTTTTCATGATAGTGAGTGAGTTATCACAAGTTCTTGTTGTTTTAAAAGCATGTAACACCTGGCCCCTCTCTCTTCTTCCTGCTCTGGCCATGTAAGATGTGCCTGCTTCCCCTTCACCTTCTGCTATAGTTTAAGTTTTCTGAGGCCTCCCCAGAAGCTGATGTCGCCATGCTTCCTGTACAGCCTGCAGAACTGTGAGCCAATTAAACCTCTTTTCTTTATAAATTATGCAGTCTCAGGTATTTCTTTTCTCTCTCTCTCTTTTTTTTTTTTTTTTTTTCTGAGATGGAATCTTGCTCTGTTGCCCAGGCTCTGCAGTGGTGCAGTCTTGGCTCACTGCAACCTCCACCTCCCAGGTCCAAGCGATTCTCCTGCTTCAGCCTCCCGAGTAACTGGGATTACACGCACATGCCATCATGCCTGACTAATTTTTTGTATTTTTAATAGAGACAGGATTTTGTCATGTTGACCAGGCTGGTCTAGAACTCCTGACCTCAACTGATCCACCCGCTTCGGCCTCACAAAGTCAAGTATTTCTTTATAGCAGTGCAAGAACGGACTAATACACCATTGGTGAGGGATCTGCCCCACCCCTATGACCCAGTTACCTCCCAGCAGGCCCCACTTTTAACATTGTGGATTACATTTCAGCATGAGATTTGGGAGGTGACAAATATCCAACTCTGTCACTCTCTATCTTAGTTTGCCAGGGCTGCCATAACAAAGTACTATAGACTGGGTGACATAAATAATAGCAATTTATTTTCTCACAGTTTTGGAGACTGGAAGTCCGAAACCAAGGTGCTGGTGGAATTGATTTCTCTCGAGGCCTCTTTCTTTGGCTTCAGAAGGCCACCTTCACTCTGTGTTCTCACTTGGTCTTGCCTCTGTGCATGTGCATGTGCATCTTTAGTGTCTCCAGTCAGACTGGGTTAGGGCCTACCTTAATGGCTTCATTTTAACTTAATTACTTCTTTCAGGGCTCTGTCTCCAAATAGTCACATTCTGAGGTATTGGGAGAGCTTTAATATATGAACTTGTTCTGCCCATAACACTGTCTGCACCTTTCTTTTCTTTACTACTTGTCTATCAAAATAGCTGGGCTGTTTACCACTAGTCTCATAAAAAACATAAATTATGGCCACAGAAATTTTATTTTATTTATTATTATTTTTTTATTTCCATTTGTATGTTTTATTTTGAGAAATGTCTGTTCACATGTTTTGCCCAAAAGGATAAAGGATTTTGTCCTTTATTCTGTTGATACGATGTGTCACATTGATTACTTTGCATATGTTGAAACATCCTTAAATGCCTGGGATACATCCACTTGGTCATGATGGATTATCTTTTTAATGTGTTGTTGAATTTGGTTTGCTAGTATTTTGTTGAGGATTTTTTCATCAATGTTCATCAGAGATATTGGCCTGTAGTTTTCTCTTTCTGTTGTGTCTTTGCCTAGTTTTGGTATCAGGGCAAAACTGGCCTCATAAAATGAGTTTGGAAGTATTCCCTTGGCTTCCTTTTTTTTTTTTTGAAATAGTTTTAGTAGGACTGGTATTAGCATTAGGAGATATACCTAATGCTAAATGACGAGTTAATGGGTGCAGGAAATCAACATGGCACATGGATACATATGTAACAAACCTGCACATTGTGCACATGTACCCTAAAACCTAAAGTATAATATATATAAAAAAAAAAAAGTCTCCCAGCAAAGAAAAGCCCCAGACATGATGGCTTCACTCCTCAATTTTATCAAACGTTTAAAGAAATTTTATATTAAAGTATTAGGATCATCCATGAAGGACAGCATTGAAGATTAGCCTGGATTAAGTAGGGTAAAATTATGCTCCAGTTACTAAGACTGTATAACAAATTACCCTAAAACTTGGTAGCTTAAAACAGCAACAATGATTTATTGTATCTCACTGTCAGTCAGTCAGGAATTAATTAGGAAGGGACCTGGCTGAGAGGTTCAGACCTTAGTCCATAAAGGCAATTGCAGTCACATGCCAGGTGGGGCTGCAGTCATCTGAAAGCTTGACTGGGGTGGGATGATTCCCTTCTAAGATGGTGCATTCACATGGTTGGGATGTTGGTGGTGGCTGCTGGAGGCCATATCTCCTTTCCACTGGCTGCTTGAATTTCCTCACGGCTTGGCAGCTGGCTTCCACCAGAGCAAGTGATTCAAGATGCTAAGACAAGCTGCAGTGCTTTTCATGTAGCCTCAGAAGTCAGGTATTGCCACTTTCACCATGTTCTATTGGTCACACAGACCCAGCCTTGATCCACTGTGGAGGAAGCCTTCACAACGGTGTTAATTATAGGACATCAGGATTATTGGAAATTGTCTTGGAGACAGACTACCATAAATTGGAGTGGTAAAAAGTGTCTTATTTTTGGGAAACCTGTTTGCAAGTCTCCATCTTCACATGCTCACTTACCTTACATGCATGTCATCAAAATTAAACATTACTAAATGCTATCTTTCTACTTCTCACTTAATGAGGTAATATTTTTAAGAGTTTTCAGGATAAATTTTTATGCTTAAACTCTCTAACAAAAACCATTACACTAATCCAAATACATATATTTATCTATTAATAGATTTATCTTCAACTTTATCATTTATTTAAGATACTGGTCTTAAACCAAATGGCGATCATGAACTCTAAAATATGGCAGTAGATTTTGGCTTATGTTACTAGGAAATATTGTGACTCTCAGGCTAAAGTAATAACTTTGCAGCTTGCTGAGTGAACCCTAATAAGTTGATTGAGTTATATTTTTTCTCAGTTTTTTGGTCTGTTGTAAATGAAAAGAGAATTTCTCATTGTTATAGACTGAATGTGTCTGCCCCGCGAATTCGTATATTGAAACTCTAACCCTCAATGTGATGGTACTAGGAGGCGGGGCCTTTGGGATGTAATAAAGTCGTGAGTTTGGAGCCTTCATGAATGGGATTACGTCCTTATAAAAGAGACCTCAGAGAGCTTTCTAGGCCTCTTTCCACCATGTGAGGACACAGTGAGCAGATGGTGTTCTATGAACCAGGAAATGGGCCCTCACCAGATTCCAAATCTTCTGGTTTCTTCATTTTAGAGTTTCTAGCCTCCAGAACTGTGAGAGCTAAATGTTTGTTGTTTAAGCCACTGAGTCTATGGTATTCTGTTATAGCAGCCAGAACTACTAAGACATGAATCATTATATATATATATATATATATATATATTTATATATATATATATATTTTTTTTTTTTTTTTTTTTTGAGACAGAGTCTTGCTCTGTCGCCCAGGCTGGAGTGCAGTGGCACTATCTCGGCTCACTGCAAGCTCCGCCTCCCGGGTTCACTCCATTCTCCTGCCTCAGCCTCCGGAGTAGCTGGGACTACAGGCGCCCGCCTCCACGCCCGGCTAATTTTTTGTATTTTTAGTAGAGACGGGGTTTCACCATGTTAGCCAGGATGGTCTCGATCTCCTGACCTTGTGATCCGCCCGCCTCGGCCTCCCAAAGTGCTGGGATTACAGGCTTGAGCCACCGCGCCCAGCCGACATGAATCATTTTTAATGGTGAAAATAATAAGTGGAAATTATGGGGAAAATTGGTAATGATTTTGGGCTATAACTGTGGAAAAGTAGAATATATGTGTGCATTAGGGTTCTTTAGAGGGACAGAACTAATAGGATATATGTAGATATGAAAGGGAGTTTATTAAGGATAATTGGTTCACAAGGTTAAAGTCCCACAGTAGTCTGTCTGCAAGTTGAGGAGCAAGGAAGTCAGTGGTGGATCAGTCCAAATCCCAAAACCTCAAAAGTAGGGAAGTTGACAGTGCAGCCTTCAGTCTGTGGCCAAATGCCCAAGAGCCCCTGGCAAATCACTGGTGTAAGTCCAAGAGTCCAAAAGCTGAAGAACCTGGAGTCTGATGTTTGAGGGCAGGAAGCATCCAGCATGGGAGAAAGATGAAGGCTGGAAGACTCATCAAGTCTGCCCTTCCATCTTCTCCTGCCAGCTTTATTCTAGCTGAGCTGGCAGCTAATTAGATGGTGCCCACCCAGATTGAGGGTGGATCTGCCTCTTCCGGTCACTGACTCACATGTTAATCTCCTCTGGCAACATGCTCACAGACACACCCAGGAACAATACTTTGCATCCTTCGATCCAATAAGGTTGACACTCAATATTAACCATCACAGTGTGAAATTCCACTGAGGAGCTGTGTCATGGTCTTGGCTAGTTCTTGGCCTATGCTGTGTCCTGGGGTTCAGCACCATGGGCAGCTACTCTTGCCATGCCCCGCCACCCCCATATTTGACATGCAAAAGGGGTGACAGACAACCTTGGGCAGCATGGAGGGGTGTGCACGCCTGTGGCATAGGTGCTTCGTGTCCTGTTGGTTCAGAGTTCACCTTATTTTTGTCTTCTTAAAATGAACATGTCTTTTTTTTTTTAATTGAGACATAGTTTCACTCTTATTGCCCAGGCTGGAGTGCAATGATGCGATCTCGGCTCACCTCAACCTCCACCTCCCGGGTTCAAGCGATTCTCCTGCCTCAGCCTCCCGAGTAGCTGGGATTACAGGCATGTGCCACCACGCTCAGCTAATTTTGTATTTTTGGTAGAGACGGAGTTTCTCCATGTTGGTCAGGCTGGTCTCGAACTCCCGACCTCAGGTGATCCGCCCGCCTCGGCCTGCCAAAGTGTTGGGATTACAGGCATGAGCCACCGCACCTGGCTGAACATATCTTTAAATTCATCCCCTCAGTGTCCATAAAACCAGCATAACTCAGAGGAGCCTTAGGTTAATTTAAAGCTTCTGTGCCAGAGGACTGAACTCTTCAATGTCCATTCTTGGTTCAGTCCTCTAGCCTCTATTTCCACTGCCATCTAAGGATTTCACCAGCCTTGTAAGGGTTAGGGTTGTTTTAAGCTCACTCAGCCTTGAACTCCTGGGCTCAAGTGATCCTCCTGCTTCAGACTCCTGAGTAGCTAGGACTCTACAGGTGTGTGCCACCATGCTCAGCTAATTTTAAAAAATATTTTTAGAGATAGAGTCTTGCTATGTTGCACAAGTTGGTCTTGAACTCCTGGCCTGAAGCAATCCTCCTGCCTCAGCCTCCTGAGGAGCTGGAAATACAGGTACAAGCTGCTGTGCCCAGCTCAGGGTGGTTTTTATTTAAACATTATGACAGTTATAAGGAGATGTATCAGGCTCTGTCTTATTTCCATAAACATTTACTCTGCTTAATTATTATGGACAAAGAAAGCTGACAGTAGTATTTCTAATGTTTCTAGAACCATGCTGCTACTGTATAAAATCGATTAAATATTATCCTTGGAATATATCCTGGAGAGCATACATTCTAAGAAATAAAGTATTACTTTTTATTCAAATCATTCACTTTCCCTTTGTGGCAGTCTTTTAGAAATTGCCCTATTGGGGCTCTTCCTCATGTTTCCAAACTGAGTATCCAGACAGCCTTTTCCTATAGCACACTAGATATGAGAAAAATGATACCTGAAAGATCATGATCACAGAGACAGGAAACTTACTTGACATTGATGAATTTGGATAATAATGTAGTTATTATAATATCAATTAACAAATTTTTTCTTTTTTTACTTAAAGTTTTTAAATATAATTTTCCAATTCTCCTAGATCCTGACTTTTTTTCTTTTTAAGAGAGAGAATATAGACAATATTTATATGCCAAAGCAACTTAGATAAGTAACTATTAAAACAGGAGAAGTGGGCCGGGCGCGGTGGCTCATGCTTGTAATCCCAGCACTTTGGGAGGCCAAGGCGGGCGGATCACGAGGTCAGGAGATCGAGACCACGGTGAAACCCCGTCTCTACTAAAAATACAAAAAATTAGCCGAGCGTGGTGGCGGGCGCCTGTAGTCCCAGCTACTCGGAGAGGCTGAGGCAGGAGAATGGCGTGAACCCGGGAGGCGGAGCTTGCAGTGAGCCAAGATTGCGCCACTGCACTCCAGCCTGGGCGACAGAGCGAGACTCCGTCTGAAAAAAAAAAAAGAAAAAAAAACAAACAGGAGAAGTTTCAAAAATACCTTATAGATTAGCAAGTTTTTTTTTTTTTTTGAGGCAAAGTCTCACTTGTCGCCCAGGCTGGAGTGCAATGGGGCAATCTCAGCTCACCGCAACCTCTGCCTCCCAGGTTCAAGTGATTCTCCTGCCTCAGCCTCTGAGTAGCTGGGATTACAGATGCCTGCCACCACACCTGGCTAATTTTTGTATTTTTAGTACAGACGGGGGTTTCACCATGTTGGCCAGGCTGGTCTCGAACTCCTGACCCCAGGCAATCCACCTGTCTCGGCCTTCCAAAGTGTTGGGATTACAGGCGTGAGCCACTGTACCCAGCCAATTTTGTTTTTTTTAATGAGGTTATTTTTCTCTCAAGTTTTTTTTTTTTATTAAATTTGCTACTTAGGATCATCTCAGAATGAGAGAGTGGAGAGGGAGAGAAAGAAATGAAATAATTATCTCAGAGTCACCATATCTACACTTACTGGAATGTACTAATACTATATCGGTATTTTGGAATTCTTTTTTTTTTTTTTGAGACAGAATCTCCATCTGTCACCCAGGCTGGAGTGCAGTAACCTGATCACAGCTTGCTGCAACCCCTGCCTCCCGGATTCAGGCGATTCTCCTGCCGCAGCCTCCTGAGTAACTGGGATTACAGGTATGTGCCATCATGCCCGGCTAATGTTTGTATTTATTTATTCTTTTTTTGGTAGAGACAGGGTTTTGCCATATTGGCCAGGCTAGTCTCGAACTCCTGACCTCAAGTGATCCGTCCGCCTCTGCCTTCCGAAGTGCTGGGATTACAGGAGTGAGCCACCGCACTTGACTTGGTGTTTGGAATTCAAAGGAGAGTTTTTTTTAATAGTTCCTTGAGATTTACATATACCTTGGAAGAAACTGAACTTTTTGAAATTGGGATAAGCAGTTTCAGGTATCATATATGCCTTTCACATAAAGGCACATAATGATATAAGAGTACATTAGTTGATGGGAGAGAATAGAATTAGTGAGAGATGAGATTTCTTATGTGCTGCAGTATTATGCGCTGTTTGTAGGAAGTTATGTAGTTACCCAAGTGATACAACAGTGAGAAGTAAGAGATTCATGGCTTCATGTTAAGCCAACATATGTCCATTGCAGAGCTGATGCTAATAATTTAGAATTCAGGTTTTTTTAGCAGTTCACATTCACTCATAACAACTGAGTATCATTTGCTAAATAAAGAGGCTTTGGTTTCATTCATAAAAGAAAATTAGGAATATTATTAAAATATGGTAGCAGTATAAGCTCTCTAATGTATTAGATAAGCTCTCTAATATATTGTAGTTTGTTTGAACTTCACACGGCTGCAGAAAAGAATCAACATTCAACCCAGACTTTTGTGAATAGAGTATGAGAAATGATGTTATTGAATCTTTACATCCCTGGAAGCTTGTCTAATAAATTGAGTAGTTGTCACACTGAGTTTTGTACAATTCATATCATACAAATATAACTATTATAATATTTATGTTCTACTGTACTCCACAAGCTCATTAGAGATAACCAGTGCTAGTTTTAAAAGTGAAATGGGACGGGCGCAGTGGCTCACACTTGTAATCCTAGCACTTTGGGAGGCCAAGGTGGGCAGATCACCTGAGTTCAGGGGTTCGAGACCAACCTGGCCAATATGGTGAAACCCTGTCTCTACTACAAATACAAAAATTAGCCAGACATAGTGGGGCATGCCTGTAATCCCAGCTACTCAGGGGACTGAGGCAGGAGAATCGCTTGAACCCGGGAGATGGAGGTTGCAGTGGGCCGAGATCACGCCACTGCACTCCAGCCTGGGCAACAGAGTGAGACTCCATCTCAAAATAATAATAATAATAATAATAAATAAAAAAATAAAAATGAAGGAAGTTTACAGTGTTTATCTTCTTTTGGGTTTAAACTTTTTACAGAGTCAAGGTTATTGAAATTTATTTGTAGCAGAGATGGGTGAATAATAAACAGTTTTTTCCAGACACGTAATACAAGCTGTCTGATGGCTTCTATCTGTCTGCCTTAGACACAAAGACATCTCCGTGCTGCAGGATAGGGGGCTGGAGTGAAGCACCTCCAACTGGTAAATGCTGAAGAATACAGTCTTAACACATATAGGACATATATAGGAATCACAGTGACTGATTACACTAACTAGATCGCTTCTGAAATACCAATACCATTTTAAGTCCTGATCTGAGTGGGCTTCACATGCCTCTGTTCTGTCTTTCATATTTAATATATTGCATTTTGTTTTGGAGACAGAACAAAGTCTGTTGCATAAGACAATAAAAAGATTATCTTTGGGCAATTCCCATAACAGACTTTCTGTTTTAACAAATCTCGTAAGTTACTGGAGCTGTTTTATTTATTTTTAGAGATGTTTTTACATTGTAGAAAAGTACATGAGTACCCCCACGTATTGACCACCAAGATGAGTTTTTAGTTTTTTGTTTTGTTTTGTTTTTGTTTTTTTTTTTTTTTTAGAGACAAGGTATTAGTCTGTTACCCAGGCTGAAATGCAGTGGTGTTATCAGAGCTCGCTCAAACTCCTGGGCTCAAGTGATCCTCCTGCCTCAGCTTCCCAAGTAGGACTACAGTCATGTGCCACCATGCCCAGCTAATTTTTAAAAAAATTCTTTTTTGTGAAAACAAAAAATCCTACTATGTTGCCTTGACTTGTTTCAAAGTCCTGGCCTCAAGTGATCCTCCCACCTTGGCCTCCCAGAGTGTTGGGATTACAGCCATGGGCCATCATACCTGTCTATAATTTCTAATATATATGCTTTTTGAAGTAAAATATATAAGAGCAGTTTTATCACTTTTTTCATTTAGTATTTTTTCTGAGCATTTTCTGTTATTAATTTTTTAAAAACAATTTTTAATAACTGCAAAATATTTTATCATATGGATATACCATAATTTTACTGGTTTCCTATTATTAGACATTAAGGAAGCCTCTGGAATGTCATTTAAAAAACACAAAGTATTGTACGTGAATGTTTTGTACTCTATCCAATTAATTCTTAAAGATGAATTACCAAAAATTAAAGTACTGGGTGCAAGATATGAACATTTTTTAAGGTTCGTACAATACTTTTCAAATAATTATATTTTAACACAGTATTTCATCAAATTGGAGACCTTATAACTTTTTCAAAGGATATATGAAAACTGTCTGTCACCCAGGCTGGAGTGCTATGGTGCGATCTTGGCCCACTACAACCTCCGCCTCCTGGGTTCAAGCAATTCTCCTGCCTCAGCCTCCCAAGTAGCTGGGATTACAGGCACCTGCCACCATGCCCAGCTAATTTCTTTGTATTTTTAGTAGAGATGGGGCTTCACCATGTTTGGCAGGCTGTTCTTGAACTCCTGACCTCAGGTGATCTGCCTGCCTTGGCCTCCCAAAGTGCTGGGAATACAGGCATGAGCCACCATGCCCGGTCAAAAATCTTATTTTATAAAAAAAGCAATTGACCTTCATTTTGGGGTCTGCTTCAATAAGTCTTTCTCATTGAAGGAGCTCATCCTCACTAGTCTCCTTCCTTGGTAAGAGTGTCTTTTGTTAGATTCACTCTTGCAAAACAAAAATATGATAATGTATATCCACATACTGGACATATGAATCAATCTCTAATTTATCAGGTATAAAGTTACAGCCCTTCAATAATAGAGTCTTGCCTTTAATAAGATCTGGAATAACAAAACAAAATAATTCTTTATGAACTCTAACTGGGGAGTACTATTATTAGTCCTTGAAGTTAAAAAACTGTCCTTGTTTTGTAATAAGTTAATTGTAACACTAGTGGTGATATTTTATCTAGTAGTCTAAATTCCTGCCTCCACTGGCAGGAACTTCACTTCTTTTTAACTTGATCAAATGTCCAATTTTAGAATAACAGAGAAAAAAGAGAAAAGAAAAAAAAAATTAACAGATGGTTAGAGCTTGTTTTATACTGATTCTTAATATTTTTCCCTCTAGGATACAGAAAACGTTTCTTTAGTCCCTTCCAACTTAATCATCCTTGCCTCCATACAGAAATCCCAGGGTGCCCTAGGTGGTTCACAGTGTTAACTGCAAGCACTTATATCTGTCAGGCCTTTGTTTGGAGGCTAGAGCAGGAACATCACATGATACACAGGAAAAGATTCTGTGTTCTTGCCTATTCACACGTGACCCACCAGAGTTTGTCAAGAGTCTTCTGTATTTTAATAATGCGTTTCCAAGAACTTACTTTGTTTTCATCTAAACTACCTTGTAACTTCCTTAGGGGAAAATTGTATGCATTTCTATTTGGAAGTAAAATGGAAAAGATATTATTTTATCCTAGAATGTGAGTTACATTTTTACGTCTGCATAGAATTCTGAGGGGTTATTGATGGGACCTACCTTGGCCTTTGAAGCAGGAAAGGAATTCTCAGGGAATTGGATAGGCCAGGACAGAGGCAGGGGAGTGCTGCCACATGCGGCGTTAAGATTTCAATAATGCTATTTGTTTGTGTCTGTGTTAAAGGGAGGGAGAATGGTGATAGAGAAGGGAATAGGTGACTTTTCAGATAATCTGAGTACAAAGACACAATCTGAAAGGAGGGAACTATCAGCTTCCCAGTTTGCCCTGAAATTCCCCCTCCCTATTTGCTCTGAAAATTCTGGCCCACTTAGATCCTCTTTCTTGAAGAATTTGTAGTGCATGTAATTATAGATTTTCTGACACATTGCTTCAATTTTTTTTTTTTTTTTTTGAGATAGAGTTGTGCTCTGTGGCCCCGGCTGGAGTGCAGTGGAGCAATCGCGGCTCACGGCAACCTCTGCCTTCTGGGTTCAAGCAATTCTCCTGCCTCAGCCTCCTGAGTAACTGGGATTACAGGTGCCTGCCACGAAGCCTGGCTAATTTTTTGTATTTTTAGTAGAGATGGGGTTTCACCATGCTGGCCAGGCTGGTCTCGAACTCCTGACCTCAAGTGATCCACCCACCTCAGCCTCCCAAAGTGCAGGGATTACAGGTGTGAGCCACCGCACCAGGCCTAATTTTTTTTTTAGTGTGAATATTTGCAAAGTGATTAAGAAATCAGGCTCTGGAGGCAGGTCAACTTTGGATGAATCTGGGCTCCATGACTGCGTGACCTTGGGCAAGCTACTTAACCCTGGTGCCCCAGTTTCCTCTATTTAAAATGGGAATAGGCTAGGTGTGGTGGCTCACACCCATAATCCCAGTACTTTGGGAGGTCAACGTGGGAGGATTGCTTGAGGCCAAGAATCCAAGCCCAGCCTGGGCAACATGGTGAGACCTCATCTCTACAAAAAATTTTTAAAAATTAGCCAGGTGTGGTGGCACATACCTGTGGTCCCAGTTGCTTGGGAGGCTGAGGTAGGAGGATCACTTGAGCCCGGGAGATCAATGCTGCAGTGAGATGTGATCGTACCAGTGTGCTCTAGCCTGGGTGACAGAGTGAGACCCTATCTCAAAAATAAATAAATAAATAAATAATTTTTAAATGAGGATATTAATAGTACCTGCCTCATTAGGTTATTATGGATAAAGTACTTTGCCAGCAAAATTAATACATATTCATTGTAGAAAAGCAGATAATATAAGAAATGAGCAGAAAAGAAGATAATCCTCTCCAGTCTTTCTACCCATAGGTAACCACTATTTCTTATATATGTTTTTTGTATACACAATGGACATCATACTCTTCATGCTGTTTTATAACTTTGTCCCCTAATAATATGAGAGTTTTCCCATTCTACTCAATTTTCAAAATCATTATATTTAAAACATAGAGCTACACTGAGTAGATATAGTTATATGTTTATTAAGCTATTTCCATAGTGTTGAACCTTTAGGTGGTTCTAGTTTTTTATTTTTATATGTAATGCTTGAACAAACATTTTTTGTACATTAATTTCACACTTGAGGTTACTTTCCTTGAAGAGAAATGGAATTACTGAGTCAAAAGATATTTATTTATAGTTTTCAGACTTTTGACACATATTGCCAAATTGCCTCCCAGAAATTTTGCCAGCAATACATGAGAATTTGTTGTCTTGCCTTTTTGTCAGTATTGATTATTCTTGGTTTTTAAACTTTCAACTTGATAAAAACATTTTATCTTATCATTTTATTCTTCTTTGATTATAAAAAAAGGCTGAATATTTTGTATGTTTTTAGCCTTTGTATTTTTATTCTGTGTGTATGTGAAATGCCTGTGAATTTTTTGTGCAGATTTTCCTTTCAAAGTCTTCACCTTCCTGTAAATTGTGAATTTGTAAGAGTTTTTTTGTTGTTGTTTGTTTGTGTGTTTGTTTGGTTTGTTTTTTTGAGACAAGGTCTCACTCTGTCACCTAGGTTAGAGTGCTGTCGTGTGATCATGACTCACTGCAGCCTCAACCTCCCAGGCTCAAGTAATCTTCTCACCTCAGCATTCCAAGAAGCTGAGCTAACAGGCCTGTGCCACCACACCTGGCTAATTTTTAAATTTTTTGTAGAAATGGGGTCTTACCTTGTTTTCCAGGCTGGTCTTAAACTCCTGAGCTCAAGTTATTCTCCCATCTTGGCCTCCCAAAGTGCTGGGATTTCAGGTGTGAGCCACTGTGCCTGGCCAGAGATTTTTATATAGAAAAGCTGTCAGTTGACTTCACAAGATTTTTTTCAAGCAAGCTGTGTGCAGTGGCATGTGCCGTAGTCTAGCTCTTCAGGAAGCTGAGGCAGGAGTAGTACTTGGGCTCAGGAGTTTAAGTCTAGCCTGGGCAACATAGTGAGACCCTGTCTCCTAATTTAAAAAAAAAAAGACTTAGTTTCAACAACTTTGTTAAATTAAGGTTGGTCAATTAAGCTTCATTCATGAGGTCTCTTAGAGAAAAACAACAAATCAGTGGATATTTATATTATAGTATATGGGGTATATTATTTATAGATATGCTGGGACATTTTTTTTCTCTGAGTACACCAAGTACTTGTTGGTAAGTTGATTTAACTTTTGGAGTTTGCTTTGTTGGTGGAATACACTTCTTCATTCATCCTGATTGGGTGTTATGAATCCCATTTTGTGTGACGCTTATGATTATCTTGGTTGATTCCTCAACTATTTACTAGACACTGTCTTAGTATTTTAACTCTTAAGAGTCAGCCACAGGGTTTATGTACTGTACTTTTCAATAGCTCCCTATGTAGATCAAAAGTCAAGATGGAAGGCCCACAGATTTTGTGGTTTTAGAGCAGTGTTCATAATGCTTAGTATCACAGTGCTTTCTATGACGGGAAAGATGGGATTCTTAGAAAGACTGCAGCAGTTGCAAAAGATTTATGTTTCACTGGTTCTCTTTGGAGAGTTATCCCAAGAGCTCCCCCTGTGTGGGGCAGATAGATGATTATTGCTCAACCTTCTACACGTACGACTCCTGAAGCTTCTTATGTTGGGGGAGGCATTCATCTGTGCAGCATTGTAGGGTTTGAACATGAAGCGTATATTTCGTGAAACCTGGAGCTGAAGTGAATTCTCTTAGAGTATATTTTGAAACTTTACTAGGACTTTAAACACTTTTGGAATTTAAAACAACCATAAAAATTCTTGTTATACTGAAGGAGTTTCTGAGGCAGTGTGCCTCTCATTTCACCGCCTAAGGGCAAGTTGCCCATAGAGGTCCAAGGAGACACTGCTGATAGCAGAAAGTCTTCCAAAAAGAAATTAGGCGACCCACAACAAGCATGTATGGCTTTGAGTCTTACAGATGGCTTTTTAATAGTTTAGTCTCTTAACATAAGGAAGTTTCTGAAGTTCCAGTCAGAGAGTCTAAAAATTCACATTTTACCTAATAAATGATAATGAGGCTATTTATCTTGTCTCTCTGGATTTTTTCACTCGACATTTAATGAAATATCCCATATTACCTATAATTTTTATTTGAAGGTAAAAATAGACTACAGAAGAATGTGTAAAATTTGTATCAATCAGCAGAGCACAAATCAAGTTTCTACCAGTATTACTTATAAATATTTCGATCTTATTTAGGCATGGTTAAGCTGTTTTTGATGGTTGAACTTGAAGGTTTGTTGAGAATTACATTTTTTATCTGAATTTTTCTATTT
The DNA here is from genome assembly GCF_028878055.3 of Symphalangus syndactylus. Classification (NCBI taxonomy): domain Eukaryota; kingdom Metazoa; phylum Chordata; class Mammalia; order Primates; family Hylobatidae; genus Symphalangus; species Symphalangus syndactylus. The sequence goes on from NC_072424.2 coordinate 67,263,973, forward strand.
TTAAGTGTCTGAAGCGTGGGTGTTCAACCTTTTGGCTTCCCTGGGCCACATTGGAAGAAGAATTGTCTTGGGCCACACATAAAATATGCTAACACTAATGATAGTTGATGAGCTAAAAAGAAAAAAAAAAAAGTCCGTGCATAATTTTCATGACATCTGTCACAACAGATAAGCAAAAAACTCCCCCCATTCAAAGGGTTGGACACCTGTGGATAGCCTTTTCTAGCTAACCTTTTGTATTTCCCTGGCCCCTAATCTGTATTTAGAATTTTTAGTAGTATTTCGAGAAATATAGATGCTTTCCTAAGGCATATCGTTTTGTAAAAATTGTATTGCAAACCTTTTTCTCTTGATTTTCCCTTCCTTAGCTTCTCCCTTCCTTTCCTCCCACCCCTTACCTCCTCACCCCTCATTTATGGGTCTGTTTATTTTTCACCTTAAGAATAATGATTGTTGCCTGGGACTTGTCTTATAAATTCAGTTCTTTCTAATGAGGCACTAAAGCTGTCTCCTGGCTTTTGGGTTTTCCTGAGAACTGTTAATTACCTTTGCACTTTCCTATACCCACCTCAAAAGTAAATTGCCCAGGGAAGCGAGGAGGATGCACCTGTTTATAAAATGCGGCAGTTGAGCAAAATGCTTAATGCAGAATATTAACAGCATAACCTCATATAATCAGCTCAATCTTGTCTAGAGTAGGTTTACTGCAGTTGTAGCTGCCAAATGTTTCATATTATATATAGACCCCTACCGTGATGCCTTTCATATCACTCTATTTGTTGCCACTGTTTTCATTCACAATCTTAGCTGAGATCTCTGCCACATTAGCTTTTTCATTGGGCTTTTCCTGCCTCCATGTCAAATCCTTTCAATCTGTAAGTCCAACAAGCAGCTGCTGGGTTTTAATATGTCCAGAGCACTGTTAGGAGTGGGTCACTGCACACCCCTCCCAAAATTCCTCCTGAATACAAAGTTCTTACCTACTTCCAGCCTCTTTACCATAAGCCCCAGCTTAATTTTCTAACCTCATCAGTTTTCACCCCTGTTGATCTGTATAGTCTGCCTTCTTTTCAGCAGGCGGCACTTTTCTTACCACCCATCTCTGTGCAGAGAAATCTGACCCACCTGGGAAGCTGAGATGACGCCTCTCCTCTGGCATTCCTTTCCAGACCCTTCCAGCTCGCAGTGCTCCTCTGCCTTCTGTAGCTCCCGTGTCACTCATCTGGAATGATTTTTACATTTGTGGACCCTTATTACTCTTGCCTGAGGGTAGGAACCAACTCATCCATTTCTAGGTCCCCTCAGCATACTCAGACTGCGTGGCCTACAGTCTGTGCTCCGTGTGACATTCTCTTCTGGTTCTTTTCCTCGTCAGTATTCTCATCTCTCCTATTGTAAAACAACAGCTACCCCAAACTCTCTCTTTATCCCAGATTCTTCTCCTTCTACAGCCATCTCTGTCTCCTTTTCTCCATAAATGGTTGTTTTAATGAGTAGCTTTATTGATTTTCCTGATAAACAAACTCATTCAAGAAAAAAATGCAAATAATACAGGACTTGGTGAAGGTAAAAATCATTTAAAATGCCATCACCCAGAGATAAATTACTTTTCACTAAACATCCTCTCTCACTGCACACACATACACACACTCAATATTCATGACACACAATTTTGTATCAACGAAATCACACCTAAATGCTGTTTTATGACCTGCTTAAAAAAATTTCAACATTATACTGGGTACATCTTTACGAGCTAGTTCTTGTTAATCCTCAGGAAAACATTACTGAAAATGGCTATAAAGTATTCCATTATTCCAGTTAGTCAAAAATGATTAATAGGCCAAGCACAGTGGCTCATGCCTATAATCTCACCACTGTACTAGACCGAGGTGGGAGAATCTCTTGAGCCCAGAAGTTCGAGATCAGCCTGGGCAACATAGCGAGACTCTTGTCTCTACAAAAAATTTAAAAAGTTAGCCAGGCATGGTGGTGAGTGCCTATAGTCCCAGATACTCAGGAGGCTGAGGCAAGAGGATTGTCTGAGCCCCAGAAGTCAAGGCTGCAGTGAGCTGAGATCGTGCCACTGCAGCCTAGGTGACAAAGTGAGACCCTGCCTCAATAATAATAATAATGAAGATGATGATGTACTCCCCCTTTAAATGAGCATTTCTGTTTTTTCTGTTTTGTTTTGTTTTTCCTCTTATAACCAGCACTATAATGAACATCTTTTATAGCTATCTTTAGACTCTCTTTCCTCCCTATTATCTTTTTAGGATAAATTCTTAGAAGTGAAATCACTGGGTCAAAGTATGTTTATTCTAGGTGCTGTTAATGCCCAACTGCCATCAGAAAGGTAATGTTGTACCTAAGTAAAGTTGTGAGTGGATTTTTCACTACCCTCACCAACATGGATGTTGTCCAGTCACCCTAATCTTTACTAGTTTTATGGCTTTATAGCTGTTTACATTTATATATAATGCATTTCTTTGAAGACTGAGTTTGAATATCATTGTGTAAGTTAACATCTGTGTGTTCGTGTACGTGCGCACACTCATGTGTTTTCCTTCAATTAGACTGCAGTCTTCTGGGGACCTGAGCCTAAATAATTTCAGGTGGATCACTTGAGATCAGGAGTTCGAGACCACCCTGGCCAACATGGCAAAACCCTTTCTCTACTAAAAATACAAAAAATTAGCTGGGTGTGGTGGCAGGCGCCTATAATCCCAGCTACTCCGGAGGCTGAGGCAGGAGAATCGCTTGAACTTGGGAGGTGGAGGTTGCCTAGATTGCACCACTGCACTCCAGCCTGGGTGATGGAGCGAGACTCTGTCTCAAAAAAACAAAAAAAAAAAAAAACAAAAAAAAGCAAGAGATCTAGGCAGGAAGTTAATTGCTGGAGTTACTAGCACCTGGAAGGTCGTTGAAGCCACAATTGCTGGAGTTACTAGCACCTGGAAGGTCATTGAAGCCACGAGACTGGATGGGGCCCCTAGAGAGTAAGTATATATAGACAGGAGGCCCAAGGACTGAGCCCGAGGATTACCTAATATTACAGCTGGGGAGAGGAGGAAAAGCCAGCAAAAGAATGTGGGAAAGTGTGGCCGGAAAGTTAGGAAGGAAATAGGTATGTGTTTATCTGTGTGTTTGTGTGTGTGTGTGGGTGTGTGTGTGTTTTACTGAAAGCTGAGCAAAGTCAAGGGGAAAGGATTCACATTTCAAATCCTGGATCAAATTAGTCCAGGAGTGAGAACTGACGTTTGAGCTTAGCAATGTGGAAAACACCAGGGACCTTGATAAGAGCAATTGTAGTGGGGTGACTGAAGGAAAGCCTGACTGGAGTGGCTTCAAGATAGAGAAGGAGGGAGGCTGAGGCAGGAGAATTGCTTGAACCCAGGAGGCGGAGTTTGCAGTGAGACGAGGTCACGCCATTGCACTCTAGCCTGGCAACAAGAGCAAAACTCCATCTCAAAAAAAAAAAAAAAGAGAGAAAGAAGGAGGAGAGAAAGTGGAGTCGTAAGTGTAGACCACTCCTTCTGAGGGAGAATCCACCCCACCTCCCTCCTAGCTTCTGGTGGTTGCTGGCAATCTTTGGCGTTCCCTAGCTTGCAGATGCAGCACTCCAATCCCTGCTTTCATCTTCTTAGGGTGGTCTCTCTATGTACATGTCTCTGTGTCCAAATTTCCCCATTCTATAAGACACAAGTCACATTGGATTAGGACTCACAGTAATGACTTCATCTTAATTTGATCATCTTCAAAGACCTTATTTGCAAATAAGTTCACATTCTGAGATAATAGGGGTTAGAACTTCAGCTTATCCTTTTGGGGGGCACCCAATTCAATCCATAACAGCAACCCATTAAGCTCCCGCATTGTTTCAAATAGTTTATTTGACTTTCTTGGATCTTTGGGATATATAATATATACATTGGAAATCATTTTGTTGGTTTTCTACTTTGTAAAGTCTGTAACTTGAATTTTGCTCCCTTATCTAATTTCGTTTTACCTTAACCTCCTTGAAAGATCTGACTACACTTATGATTTCTATTTCTTGACTCCTGGGTCTTTGCCACCCACTGAAACCGCTGTGTTCTGTACCATTAACCACTAGCCTGAGTTGTGGAATGCTTATAGAAGTTCTTGTTGGCAGAGCTCTAATCTAAACTGAATAAGCACCTTACCTTACCTGTAGGGAATTAGGCTTAAAGGTTGAAAGACCACTCAGTCTCACTGGCCCACGTCGGAGTATCTGCCTTGGCCCTGTGAACTGGAGCTCATCCCATTTAGAGAAGGTTCTGCTGGTGCCCTGGTTACCTTGGCTCATACGTGGCTAGAAAGAACCCCAGAGGAAGGGTGGTCACTGCCTGCTCCCCAGCCTCCCATCCACCCCCATGTCACTGTCTGCATGGTCACTGTCCTTGCTCTGTGTTTTCGTGGTGGACTACTTATACTTTTTATTTAATAGAGTTTCTTTAAATGAGAGATTATTAGATTTTTTTCCCCTAATCTCGCATCCCAAATTTGAAATTCAGGCATACTATATAAGTTTTTCCTCCCTTGCCTATGCCTTTTAATCTTATATAACCATTGCTATAGGTCTAGAGAATTTATTTAACAGCATATTGTTTCATTTAAAAAAATTTGGCCAGGCACAGTGGCTCACACCTGTAATCCCAGCACTTTGGGAGGCCGAGATGGGTAGATCACCTGAGGTCAGGAGTTTGAGATCAGCCTGGTCAACATGGTGAAACCCTGTCTCTACTAAAAATACAAAAATTAGCCAGGCATGGCGGCATATGCCCGTAATCCCAGCTACTCGGGAGGCTGAGGCAGGAGAATCGCTTGAACCTGGTGGTGTCCCAGCTACTCGGGAGGCTGAGGCAGGAGAATCGCTTGAACCTGGTGGTGGAATGAGCCGACATTGCACCATTGCACTCCAGCCTGGGCGATAGAGTGAGACTCTGTCTTAAAAAAAAAAAAAAAAAGAAAAAGTAATTTTTACTCTAAAGGTGTTACTTCTTGTTTACTTTTCCTTTTAAATCTCTCTTTATTCTCATCCTTTAAGGTTATCTAAGTCTCACCAGAAAATTTCTGCATACCAAAAGTATAGTGTTTACTAATCAAGTATAACATTATACTTTTGTAAAGTAATGTCTGATGTTACCAATTTGGATGATTTTTCTGAACATTGTTTTCAGGCACTGTTAATCCAGTTAATGGTGAGAGTTTAGGCTTAAAAACTGTCAACTTGTAGCTGGGTGTGGTGGCTCATGCCCGTAATTCTAGCACTTTGGGTGGCCGAGGTGGGTGGATCACTTGAGGTCAGGAGTTCGAGCCTGGTCAATGTGGTGAAACCTCATCTCTACTTAAAAAAAAAAAAAAATTAGCAGGATGTGGTGGCGCATGCCTGTAATCCCAGCTACTTGGGAGGCTGGGGCAGGAGACTCGCTTGAACCCAGGAAACAGAGGTGAGAAGTGGGCCAAGATCGTGCCACTGCACTCAAGCCCGGACAACAGAGTGAGACCCTGTCTCAAAACAAAACGAAACAAAACAAAAATTTTCGACTTGTAATGGCATAGATGAAAGAGAAACAGGAGGCAGTGTTTATGTGTCAAACTTCTCCAAATAGACGACTGTCTCGCCTTTTGAAACCCTGTCTCAAAAAAAAAAAAAATACCCTGGAAACTTACTGGGTCTTGTTCAGTGACACCCTCCCAGGATAGCCTGTGCCTAGAGTGTGAACACACTGCCTATAGATTCTTCCAGAAAACCTCACAGTGAAGGGTGCTGATGGACAAGAGAGCTGTGTGTGATGCTACACAGCTCACCCAACTTCTTTTATCTTTTTTTCCACATCTCTGTAGCTGTCATTAGCTTGAGGTAGAGAAAAAATGTTCAGAATGTACAGTGATCCCTAAACAAATTATTAACAGAGGTCATAAAGGCATTTCCATCTGAGGATATCTAACATAAATAACTTTTAGACTCACTCTGTCACCCAGGCTGGAGTGCAGTGGTGGGATCTCAGCTCACTGCAAGCTCCACCTCCTGGGTTCACGCCATTCTCCTGCCTCAGCCTCCTAAGTAGCTGGGACTACAGGCGCCTGCCACCACGCCTGGCTAATTTTTTGTATTTTTAGTAGAGACAGGGTTTCACCGTGTTAGCCAGGATGGTTTCGATCTCCTGACCTTGTGATCCACCCGTCTCAGCCTCCCACAGTGCTGGGATTACAGGCATGAGCCACTGCACCCAGCCTTTCTCATCTTTTTAAATCTGAAAACTGCCCACTACAGTGTTGCACTGGATGTAGTCCAGTGTGCACATCCACCCACAGTGAAAGTGAAACCAACCATGAGTTGAATGAAGTACTATGGGAGTGTTTGTGGGAAGCCTGACAAACCTAAAGTTTGCCTCTCATTTTCTAGTCTAGTAGTGGATTCTTGGTATGGCTATAAGCTGTTTTAGACAGTGTGAAACCTAGTGTTAATTTCACTTTGATTTGAAATTATTTGTGTTTTTACTTTGGCTCCTTTACAGCCAGAGTAAAACTTAACTTATATTCTTGTATTCCAAGTTTAACTTATATTCCAAGTTTAGCTTAACCTATATTCTTGACCTGATCAGAATTTTTGGACTTTGGGTCAACCATAAAGAGGCTCAATATGTAATGAGAAATTTGTCTCGCTTTAAGTTGTCAGAAAGCAGCACCCAAAACGCTCTGTGTAAAACATGAATAGATGCATGAAAATACAACTTATTTAAGAAACAAACCCAAGGAGCCCAAACCTAAAATCTGGACATTTCTTACTTAAGCAAAAATATCAGAGTCATGCACATGTGACTCTCGTTCCATGACTGTTTTCAAATTGACTCATCACATGCCTGTTTTCAAATTAAATAGTTGCCATATTCTAAATTCTGTTTATGAAGTTAGGAGGTAAACAGAAAACAATCTAAAACCTGCTTATTTCAATTGATTCTGTATGTTAGCATATCCGTGCTGGCATGCATATGATTGGAACATGCAGAGTTGTAGCACACCCTTGTTTCTGGTTGATTGCCAAAAATAAAGACATCAAAGAAAATAGAAAAACTGGGCAACAAATCATAACTGCATAGGTTTTTAAATTTAGTAGTTATTCTAGATCTCTCTCCACAGCTTTTCTGAATGAAACTGTCCGTCTCACAGCCCCCAGCCTCCCACTGTCCTAGATAGATGAGGTGATTGTTCTCACCACCTTTGTATTTGTACATGTGTGGAATTGTTTTCATAGGACAGATTCCCAGATGTGGAAATGCTCAAAGAGAGTGAACATTTAACAAATACTGCCAGATTGTCCTCCAGAAAGGTTGTACCCATGGGCACATCCACCCACAGTGAAAGTGAAACCAACCATGAGTTGAATGAAGTATTATGGGAATGTTTGTGGAAAGCCTGACAAACCTCAAGTTTGCCTGCCATTTTCTAGTACAGTAGTGGATTCTTGATATGGCTCTAAGCTGTTTTAGACAGTGTGAAACAATTTACAGGTATCTTTAGCAAAGAACATTTTCATAGGTACTTTTACATGAGAAGTGTTATAATATTAAAGAATCTTTTAAAATAATGCATAGTGCCACTCTTGATACATTTTCATCTTTTGCAGATTATCATCTACATGTGAATATATTTTACCAGTAGTAATTAATATGTGTATGTTTTCGTGCTTTTGTTTTTTTTGTTTTGTTGTGTTTTGTGTTTTTAAGACGGATTCTTGCTTTGTTGTCCAGGCTAGAGTGAAGTGGCTCGATCTTGGCTCACTGCAACCTCCGCTTCCTGGGTTCAAGCAATTCTCCTGTCTCAGCCTCCTGAGGAGCTGGGATTATAGGGGCTCACCACCATGGCCAGCTAATTTTTGTATTTTTTTTTTAGTAGAGACAGGGTTTCACCATGTTGGCCAGGCTGGTCTCGAACTCCCGACCTCAGGTGATCCGCCGACTTTGACCTCCCAAAATGCTGGCACCCAGCCAATAAGTGTGTATTTTTATCTTTGACTTTTTCCACAGAACTGTCTTATAAGCTGTTTCCTGTTTCTCCATATCTTTTATCATGGCTATTTAAAAGCTGCATGTTGTATTTTCTTATTATACCATACTTTGTTAATTCAGTTCTTAATATTGAATATTTAATATAAAACTAGATACTTAAACTGCATGTTCTTAAGTGATAAGGTTGATTGGTTTGATGTGGTTATAAAAGTAATACAGTGCTTATAGAAAAATTTGGAAGACACAAAAAAATAGGATGACACACGCAAATCGTCCTGTAACTCCTGTTAATAAATTCTGTGAGCATTAGGATGTATTTCCTTCCTGTCTTTTCTTAATATTTTATTTTCTTGTTTTACAGTCTGCAACCATGCTATTTGTGAACAACATTCATTTTTACGTGTTTTAAACTCTTTTCAAATATCATTTTTACTTTTTTAAAAAATATGAAAGATTTTTGTTTTGTTTTGTTTTTTGAGACGGAGTCTCGTTCTGTTGCCCAGGCTGGAGTGCAGTGGCACAATCTCGTCCCCCTGCAAGCTCCGCCTTCCGGGTTCACGCCATTCTCCTGCCTCAGCCTCCCAAGTAGCTGGGACTATAGGTACCCCCTACCATGCCTGGCTAATTTTTTACATTTTTAGTAGAGACGGGGTTTCACCGTGTTAGCCAGGATGGTCTTGATCTCCTGACCTCGTGATCCGCCCACCTCAGCCTCCCAAAGTGCTGGGATTACAGACGTGAGCCACTGCGCCCAGCCGGTGAAAGGTTTTTTTTTTTTTTTTTTTTTTTTTTTTTTCTGGTGAAAGTAATTTGAAATTGTTACGGAAAATTGAGAAATAATCCCAGTCATCTATAATTCCATCACCTAGAGGCAAACATCATGAATAATTTGGTTTATTACCTTCACATATTTTTCTCTTAAAAAAAATTTGAGATCATACACCATCATTGTTTCTTAATTAGGGGGTGGTCACGGACCTTTTTAAAAATCTGAAAAAATCCAAATTAAGAATTCTTTTTTGGCCGGGTGCGGTGGCTCATGCCTGTAATCCCAGCAGTTTGGGAGGCTGAGGCGGGCGGATCACGAGGTCAGGAGTTCGAGACCATCCTGGCTAACACGGTGAAACCCCATCTGTACTAAAAATACAAAAAATTAGCCGGGCGTGGTGGCGGGCGCATGTAGTCCCAGCTACTCGGGAGGCTGAGGCAGGAGAATGGTGTGAACCCGGGGGGTGGAGCTTGCAGTGAGCCAAGATTGCGCCCCTGCACTCCAGCCTGGGCCACAGAGCGAGACTCCGTCTCAAAAAAAAAAAAAAAAAAGTTTTTCAACCAAGTGGCCAGTTGAAAAAATATTTTTTAATTAAAAAAAAAGAAAAAGAATTCTTACTGTATACATACATTGATACCTATCCTTTTCCCCTATTAAACGTGATAAAGTAGGCATTTCTGTATAATTATGAACTCTTATAAATATGCACATTTTCTGATTATTGTGCATTGAATTATCTCTGTCCTCAAATTCATATGTTGAAGTCCTAATCCCCAGCACCTCAGATTGTGACCTTATTTAGAGATGGGATCTCTACAGAGCTAATCAAGCTAAAATGAGGTCAGTAGAGTGGACCTTGATCCAATATGATTAGTGTCTTTATAAAAGGAGGAAATTCGCTAGGCACAGTGGTTCATGCCTGTAGTCCCAACTACTCAGGAGGCTGAGGTGTGAGGATGGCTAGAACCCAGGGGTTCTGGGCAGTAGTGTGCTATGCCAATTGCGTGTCCGAACCAGCATCAATATGATAACCTCCCAGGAGTGGGGGACCACCAGGTTGCCTAAGGAGGGATGAAGTGACCCAGGTCAGAAATGGAGCAGGTCAAAACTCCCTTGCTGATCAGTAGTGGAATAGCACCTGTGAATAGCCACTGCACTCCGGTCTGGGCAACATAGTGAGACCCTGTCTCCAAAAAAAATTTAATTGGCTGGGCACGGTGGCTCACGCCTGTAATCCCAGCACTTTGGGAGGCTGAGGTGGGCGGATCACCTGAGGTCAGGAGTTTGAGACCAGTCTGGCCAACATGATGAAACCCCATCTCTACTAAAAATACAAAAAATTAGCCAGGCGTGGTGGTGTGCACCTGTAATCCTAGTTGGGGTGAGGAGGCGGGGAGGGGACGGGGTGGTGCTGAGACAGGAGAATTGCTTGAACCTGGGAGGTGGAGGTTGGGATGAGCTGAGATTGTACCACTGCATTCCAGCCTGGGCGACAGAGTGAGAGTCTGTCTCAAAAAAAAAAAAAGAGGAAAAATATTTAATTAAAAAAAATTTTTTTTAAAAAAAGGAGGAAATGTGGAGACATACATAGAAGGAATATGAGGTGAAGAGACATAGAGAAGATGGCCATTTACAAGCTAAGAAGAGGGGCCTGAAAAGATGTTTCCCTCACAGCCCTCGGAAGTAGCCTACCCTGCTGACACCTTTATTTCAGATTTCTAGCATCCAGAACTGTGAGACAATCAGTCTCTGTTGTTTAAGCCACCCAGTTTACATAATGCAGACATTTGGATGAATATTAACTTTGTGCTAGGCATTGCACTAGGTTTAGGAATACTAAGTCAAAGAAGTCAAGTTCTCTGTCTTGAAGGTACCTAGATTGGCATGTGCATAAAGAACCCTGGGGTTGTGCAATTTTGGGCGATAAACAGGGCATCATGGGAGGGTAGGTTAGGCGAGGGTCAGGGAAGATTTCCCAGGGGATGTATCACTTGAGCTGAATTTTGAAGAACCACTAGGAGCTTACTTAACTATTTTTCTGTTATTGGACACTAGGATGTTTCCGGTTATTCATTTTTACAAATGAGAACTTCCCTGCGTTTTTGGATTATTTCTTTAGGATAGATTCTCAGCAACGTACCACTACTGAGACAAGAATATGAAACTAGAAACATCATTTGAAGGCAACATACTATTCTACCAGATGGAGTTTTCCTGGCTTATTGAATCATCTTCCTTTATTGGATAGTAGTCCCCCTGATGTTCTGTTTCCAGTGTTTTGTTATTATAAATAGTGCTGTAGCATACATTTTTTGCATAAAGCCTTTTTCCATAAATAGAATTATTTCTTTAGTGATTGAATCGTAGAAATAGAATTACAGTATGAAAAAGGTCTACTTTTCAAAAATACTGACATATTCTCAGTAATAATCAAGTGAAATTTATTAACAAATTAATTTGATTTATTATAGTCTTTTATATTGTTTGGGGTGTGTTAAAACAGTTTAATACTTCCCTCTTTTGAAGACTGAAACTTTCCTAGAAAGTACAGTTTGGTTTGTATCACGTGTGATGAAGAACCCCTTTTCTTTAAGTTCCTCCTCCACCTAAAAGAAACTTGCTTAAAGGGCACAATACTGTCACAAACTTGCCCACACAGTTTCTGTGCTGGTTTCTCATCAGCCGGTGTGTATATTGCATTGGCCTCTGTTCAGACTCTCCTAGATTGTTGTCTGTCTGAAAGGTAACTATCCCAGAAGATCAGCCTTCCAAGTGAGCTATTTCTGTTCTATTTTGTGTGTCTTTCAAAATGACTCCTGCATTCTCCACCAGACTCAAAATCCCATTTATGTTGGCAGTATATCTACTGTAATAGAGTAACAGAGAACTGCAGTCATGGTGACATATGGGAATAGGGGCACATGAAGGAGCCAGGTCAGGAATGACAGCGTGCTCTGTCCTAGTGAGGGGAGGGTTTGCCAGCAAGGATTGTATTGTTTCCTTCATCTTAAAAGTGAGTATGAGTACATTTTATTGACTTAACAAAGTAATAAACATCGAGGGCTATTTGTGTTTTGTATATTTTTTATATTTTTTGTATATTTTTATATATTTTTTGTATATTTTGTACATACAGTTTTGTATATTTTTTAAAAAGATATCCCCTTCACTGATTACTTTTTAAAAATTTTACTTTTAAAAATCAGAAAAAAAATGCAAAGTTGGCCAGAAATAGTGGGTCATGCCTGTAATCCTGGCATTTTGGGAGGCCAAGGCGGGAGGATCACTTGAGGCCAGGAGTTTGAGACCAGTCTGGGCAACATAGTGAGACCACATCTCTACATTTTTTTTTGTTTTTTTTTTGCTGGGCATGGTGGTGCATGACTGTAGTCTCAGCTACTTGAGACGCTGAGGTGGGACAATCACTTGAGCCCAGGAGGTTGAGGCTACAGTGAGCCATGATTGTGCCACAGCACTTCAGCCTGGGTGACAGAGTAAGACCCTGTCTCAAAAAAAAAAAAAAAAAAAAAAGGAGAAGCAAAGTTATATGTATTTTAAATATTATAGGAGCACACAATGTAGAAAGTGTAAGTATCCCATAATCCTACCCCACAAAGATAACCCATCATGGTCTGCAGTTTACGACATATTTCTGTAAATTTTTTCCTTGCATTTAAAAAATACAGTGATGCTCAACTTCATTAACAAAAAATGAAATACAAAGTAAACAAAAATGAGCATCCGCCCCTTTAGCTCTTAAAGATAAAAATGTAAAAAGAGTAGTTATATCCATGTTGGTGGCCACATAGCAAAATGGGTACTCTCATACAATGTTGGTAGGAATATAAATTGGTTCAAGTTGAACATCTCAAACCTGAAAATCTGAAATGCTCCAAAATCCAAAAATTTTTGAGTGCCAACATGACGCTCAAAGGAAATGCTTATTGGAGAATTGTAGATTTTGGATTTTGGGATTTGATATGCTCAAAGTATAATACAAATATTCCCCAACCCCCAAAATTCAAAATCGGAAACACTTCTGATTCTAAGCATTTCAAATTAAAGGATACTCAACCTGTATAATCTATTTAGAGGGCAATTTGTCAGTAATGATCAAAATTTTATGTGTGACACATGTCATGTGCATTTCCTCTGTTGACTTTAGAAAAAGAGGAATGTTGATAGCTGTTTTATAATAATGTTATTAGCAATAGTGATCGTGGTAGTGGCAGGAATACTGCTGGTTGTGCTGCTTGCGGTAGTGGTACTGGTGGTACGGCTGGCAGCGCTGGTGGTGCTGCTCGTGGTGGTACTGCTGCTGTTGGTGGTACTACTGGCAGTGCTGATACTGTACCACTGATAGCACTGGTGCTGGTGGTACTGGTGCTGCTGGTGATTTGAGCATTCACTGCCTTCTACTATGTGGTGAAGCTTAACAAAGTCACATCCAAGTCTGCTTTGTACCCAGAACAGTGCCAGGGGGCAGTGTGGGTCAAAGCACTTCTTTTGATTCTCTCACAACATAGGCAGAAAGATGAGCTTTCCAGGAGGAAAGATTTTTACCATTGCCCCTCATAAGGTGGAAATAACTGGTGTCCATCCAAGCCCCTGCTCACACACTCAGAAGGCACTTCCTAGGAACTCCCTTCCCTCCTTTGCTTCTAAGTCCCAGACCAGCAGTGAGATTCTGCCCTTTGAAATATTTGTAACATTCAATTCACTATAAAACACTTTGTAAATGTAAGTGCTGTAAGTGGCCCAAATTATATCAGCAACTTTTTGAGAAATGGGGGGAAAAGGAAAAGGAATTTAAGGGAATGGGATCCAGTGAGCCAACCTTGTTATTTTCAAACTACAATAAATGGCCGTAGATCTGCATTTTATAATTTCAGAAATGACTAATGCTTGGACTATTTTTGAGCATTGTAAGAGTGGCTTCATCCCAGTATAAATCATTCTTTCTACATTACACAGATTATGTTGCTTTTTAAATCAATATTTTTATTTCATAGTCATTTTGTTTCCAGGTCTAAAAATCCTGAAATTCCTTTCTTAAGGGGGTCCCTTTGTATCAACCACTAAGGACGTCATTGAAACTTAACTGGCTTCTCCCAGCACCCCCTACGTAGGCTACCCTCTCCCCAGTCCTGCAGGAAAGGCCCCTTGCCCACAAATGCACAGGGGCCAGGATTTTTCATTGTTGGAAATTCTCCCCACCTTGTGTAGATACTGTCTCCATCTAATCATCACTCCTTTGTTCTGCTGTTTGGAACCCCCAGAATAAACCTGCTCTTTGTATCCTTCGTGTATTGAGGATGGTCATGCCCCTGTTCCCACCCTCAAATGATTTCTTCTTCATTGGACAGGATTCCTGGAAGTAACCCTCCTGGTTACCTACTCCACTAGGTAGAATAGTACACAGACTGTCTATTCTCCCGAGTCCCCACCACCTTGTTCATAATAATGTATTTCTGATAATGAATCCTAAAATTAAATTTGTTAACTTGTTTTTGGCACCAACATCACACCGTTGTCTCATATTGATTTATAAACAAACCAAAACTCCAGACCAGTTGCTTTTTGAGCCTAAGTGCAAGATGTAACATGCTTCTCTGAAATGCTGTCTTTTTTCCTTTGGGCTCGTTCTTTCCAGACCCAGACATCTTTTGGAATTCTGATTCTGTCCAGTGGGTCTTACCTAAAGCATTCATCTCTCCCAGCACGGTGTCCTTGGATGACTTGAAAAGCCTGCCTGGTAGATTGCTGATGTATTTACCTAGGCCCAGGGCTCTGAAGAGGGTGACAAATCTCTCACAACGAGTTTGCCTAATGCGTGCTGGCAGCCCACGGATTCAAGGCTCCTTAGAGAAGGCAGAAGAACAAAACCTAGGGCCTGGCTGTCAGAGGGTGCCACAGCTGCTGGGGTGGAGAATCTGCTGGAGTGGAGGATTGGAGGAGTTTTGATTTGGCCATTGACATGTAAATGTCAGAGAGGCCTGAGGCTGTTCCCCAGTGGACCCTCCCGCCTTCCCACACAAAGCCCTGGCTCTGTGAGGGCCACGGCTTTGCCTTTGTGAGGCCTGGGCCGTCCCAGCTGCAGAGGGAAGTCCCCGTAAGTATTCACTCTTGTGAAACTGTTCCATTTTGCACTGTGGTTGTCGACAGCAAAGTTCTCCCAGCTGCATGGGTGGGAGTGTTCTCTTTGGAATGCGCTCTTTTCTGGATATAGACATAGGTCCTTTAAAGGTTTTTGAAATGAAAATGAATACTACTAGGTGATTATTAATTTGAATTATGTAAGGAGAGAAACAGAGTGATACATTTGTGTACGTGTATGTGCATTTACAAGAACAAGATTAGCTACGAGGTTCAAAGTACTGTTTGAATTTTACCTGATATTTCTGAAGGATAATTTTATTTTTGGCATTGTGTTTTCTGTAGTCCTCCTCT
Source organism: Symphalangus syndactylus (assembly GCF_028878055.3). Classification (NCBI taxonomy): domain Eukaryota; kingdom Metazoa; phylum Chordata; class Mammalia; order Primates; family Hylobatidae; genus Symphalangus; species Symphalangus syndactylus. The sequence goes on from NC_072424.2 coordinate 67,279,225, forward strand.
CTCTCTCTGTCTCTCTCTCTCTCTCTAACCTATTTTGAGACAGAGTCTCTCTCTGTTGCCCAGGCTGGAGTGCAGTGGTGCAATCTTGGCTCGCTGCAACCTCTGTCAAGCGCTTCTCATGACTCAGTGTCCTGAGTATCTGGGATTACAGGTGTGCCCACCACCATGCCCTGCTAATTTTTGTATTTTTAGTAGAGATGGGGTTTTACCATGTTGGCCAGGCTGGTCTCACCTGACCTCAGGTGATCTGCCTGCCTCAGCCTCCCAAAGTGCTGGGGTTACAGACGTGAGCCACCGCACCCGGCCAAGAATGAATATTTTGAAGTGTTTTTTCTTTTTTCCTCTGAAACTTCAGTGTCCTAAATTCAATATGTGAATTGTGAAATACGTGATGCTCTTACCACAGGGTAGAGGATATATGTCTTTGTCATGCTGTGGGCTTATTTTTTTATAAGTCCTTTAGTAACTGGCCAGCGATTATTTAAAATATAAGTTGAGATTTCATATTCAGAATGAGGAGTACTGGATTGAGTAAGAGGAAAATCTTGATCTTAAAAAATCTTGAAGTAAAAGGTTTTGTTTGGTAAAGTTTTCCCACATAGGACTCACTTCCTTAACTGCTTACAGAGATGGTGCTTTTAAAGAAAACATTTTCTTAATAAAATACAAATGTTTTCAGATCTCTCTGTCTTTGGTACAGATGCCTTTTGCAATATGAGTTCAGTACACAGTGTTCATCCTTAAGCCTTGAATATTCAGATACATTTTTGCTCTTTTAAAAGTAATTACAGTAATAGAATATGTTTACATTCCAGAATACCCATAATGAGATTGGAAAAAAAAGTTCAAGCAATCAGTCTTCTATCCAGAAGCCATAAATTCTGTTATTGAGTGTGAAATCTATTCTTAATTTTTAAGTGTCTTTTGCTCTAATGAACTTAATTAGTGGAGTTTGGTACAGTGGAAAGAATACTAAACAAAGTGTTTTGAGATGTGGGCTCTATCTCTAGCTACCTAGGTGGCCTTAGGTGAATGTCTTCTGGACCTCAGTGATGGAGTATATCAATGGTTCTCAACCCAGGGGCCCTTGGAAATGTTGAGTGGGAACATGTCAGGTTGCCACACTGTATGGGGGCACTAATGGTTTGGGGACCCTGGATGTTAGGCATCTTGAAATGCCCCAGACTGTCTCACCCAGCCCAATGAAGAATTGGCCCACTCCAAATATCAATGACACCCCTATGAGTAACACTGGACTAGATGATTACTTAGGTTTTTCCTGCTTTGTTACTGTCAAGTTCGTAAGTGGAGTATTGGCAAGCATCTAAAATGATGTGATGCCAATACACTCAGTGTCTGTCTCTCACATTTAGCATTGAACACTATGTTTTCTGGGGTGAAGTCATATCCGGTAATGCTGGGTCAGGACACTCGGCTGTGGCAACTCAGATTTAGAGCTTTGTTGCTGGGAGAAATCTCTACTGTAAGCACAGAAAATACTGATATAGCTCAAAAGCAGGTGCAGAGCTGGGTCTGGGTTTTTTGGTTAGCTTTGGATTATCCTTATATTCTTTTTTTTTTTTTTTTTTTATACTTTAGGGTTTTAGGGTACATGTGCACAATGTGCAGGTTTGTTACATATGTATCCATGTGCCATGTTGATTTCCTGCACCCATTAATTCGTCATTTAGCATTAGGTGTATCCTTATATTCTTTCCTCAAAGGGAAGCAGTGGGTTTGTGGCCACATGCTTGCCCCAAGGCCCTGGGCTTTTCTGCTGTAAACAAAGGGCAGCTGCCTCTTCACACTTCTCTGCTGCTGGGTGCTATCCCATCTGTTGGGAAAGGAGGTCACTCTGGAGCCTCCGGTGCTGCCCTGCAAATCCAAATCCGGCTGCCTGTTGTCATGGGCCAGACTGCAGGAGCCATCTAGACAACTCTGATGAGGCAGAAGAGGATTTGGTCTGGAAAAAAGATTCCTGGGGTGTCTAAATTTTTTGGTAGGTTGGCGTGATTAAATTACTCTTTATTTGATAGTGAAGTGCTGTTAAAGTCACACAGGAAAGCTTCTCTCTGGATTGTCTTTTTGTAGAAAGCAAAGGTGAGTTATTACTAATCCTCACCAGAAATTTGCTGTGATGTTTGTGCATATCTACAACTCTTAATAACTATAGTGTTCTATTACCTGAAGCATGCGTTAATTATTAATTATTAATTATTAATGTGTTATTTTTCCCTATAAAAATAATTTATTTAAAGAAAATTCAACTAAGAAAAATATCAGTAATAACTACATTTTGATACATATCTTGCCAGTCTTTAAAACATTTTTTAAAAATGGAGTCATAATGTATGATGTTTTACAACTTACTTTGTTCACTTTGTAATATCTCATGTATTGTTTCTGAGACATATAGTCATGCGCCACATAATGACTTTTTAGCCAGTGACAGACCATCTATACAACGGTAGTCCCAAAAGATTATGATGGAGCTTATATAGAAACCTGATGTGTGGCACTTGAGATTGGCATTGCAGATCAAGCAGCAGAAATGATTGATGTTCAGTAATGGTGCTGGGACATTTGATTATATACATATATGAAAAAATTATATAAATAAAAATATATATACCATCTAGGTTTGTATAAGTACACTCTATGATGTTCTCACATGACAAAATCACCTAACAGTACATTTCTCAGAATGTATCCATGTTTGTAACATGATTGTATTATACAATTTTACGTGACTTCTGTGTTAGTTCAGGCTGCTATAACAAAATACCATAGACGGGTGGCTTAAGCAATCAGAAATTTATTTCTGACAGTTCTGAGAGCTGGGACATTTGAGATTAGGGTGTCAGCATGGATTAGTTCTTTTAAAAAATTTTAAAATATATTTCTAATTCTTAATTTTTTTGTAGAGATGGGAGTCTCACCATCTTGCCCAGGCTGGTCTCAAACTCCTGGGCTCAAGCAATCTCTTTCCTTGCCCTCCCAAAGTGCCAGAGGTGTGAGCCACCCTGGTTCAGTTCTGTCAATGGCCCTCTTCCTGGTTTCCTTGCTGTGTCCTCACATTTGTAGAGCAGAGAGAAAGGAAGCAAGCTCTTTGTTGTCTCTTCTTATAAGGACACTAATCCCATCGTGAAGGCTCCACCCTCATAACCTAATTACCTCCCCAAAGTCCCATCACCAAATCACATCACACTGGGGATTAGGGTTTAAACATATGAATTTGGGGTGGGGGGTGGACGCAAGCATTCAGTCCATAGCAACTACTGGTAATTCACTGAGAGGATGGTGCCGAAGAGTGCAGGTCCTAGAGCTGGACCCTCTGGGTTCATACCTTAGCCCTGACACTTATTAACTGGGCAAATTATTGAATGGCTTTGTGCATCATTTACTCATCTGTATAATGGGGAGAATGTTAATACCAACCACATTGGTGTGTTCTGAGAATTAAATGAGATAATAGATGTTGGGTGCTCAGAATAGAGCCTTACATAAAGTAAGCACTTAGTATCTGTTAAATATCATCGCATCAGCACCAGCATCACCATGATTATATGACCATACATCCCACTAACAAATCCCCTGGCATTAGATTCTTGCAATTAAATTCTTTCTGACATCCAGAGTATTACTTCAGGATCATTTTTAAAATGTGGAATTTCTGAGCCAAAGAACAAACAACAGTTAAAGCTTTGGATACATATTGCTAGATTTCTTTCCAGGAAGCTTGTCTTAGTATTCACTCCTACCAACTTTTCTCAGCATTAAAAAATTCAGCTTGTCTTCCTTCCAACATTCTGTGTGCTGTGGGACCTCCCCCTTCCAATAATTTGGAATATAAATTCATTTCATATTGTTCTGGGGCAAGCGTTATTATGAAAATGAATTAGCCACAAAACAAGTCACATAAAGCATTTCACCATCAAATGAAAAGAATAAGGCAGCTCACCTACGCTTGGTTTGTCACCTGAGCTTCACCTTCTCTCACTGATCAAGGAAGGTTTATGTGTGAGAGGATGTGAATGTGTAGTCCTCAGACTCTCTTCCCTGCAACCTAGTTTTATGTCTAGACATTAAAAAAAATGATCTTTGGTAACATGATGGGAAAAGTACATGAAATTAGCTACATAAATTGTGAAATAGCAAGTCAGTCTTTTTATTCTGTGATGTGTAAAAATCACTTATTTCATTGTATTTACTTTTGCTTTTCCACAAAGAAATTGCTGCAAGTTGGTATGTACAGAGGTGAGATCCAAAGGGTACCCTTTGTTACTTGATACTAAGTCCTGGCCCAGGATGCTTGTTCAGCTTGCCTGTGCTACCAAGTGCCTGGTGGTGACTCAATTCTCCCACCTGTCATCTCTTTTTGGATGACTAAGAGCCCTCTCTACAGCACGTTGTGACCTAGCCAGCCTGGCCTTCACCTGTATCCAGTGCAGTATTGCCAGAGGAAGCCTCCTTTCATTTTGTTCTCAGCAGTCCACCCACCTGCATTTGATTATAAACACAAATGCAAACGTGAGCATTTAATACACATGACATAATGAAGCCGGGTGTAGTGGCACATGCCTGCAGTCCCAGCTACCTAGGAGGGTGAGGCAGGAGGATTGCTTGAGCCCCAGAGTTTGAGGCTGCAGTGAGCTGTGATTGCACCACTGCACTCCAGACTGAGGGACAGAGTGAGACCCTGTCTCTAATAAACAAATAAAAACAAACCACATGACAATGCAATTATGAGGGAGGCATCCAGATGATTTCAAATATGTTCAGTTTGTTAGATTCTCATTAAGAACATAGAATGTAAAAATTCTCATTCAGGATTCTCAGGTTTCTGAAAATACATTTTAGGCCCCCAGAACTATGCTCAGTAAAGGCTGATTTGGTTTTTAGACACTGTCCAAGGTACTTTGGATAATTATTGGCATTCCAAAAAGAAATATAGGTTACATTTATATTGTTTCTTTGGATTGAATACTTGACTCATTTTGATCAAGAAAAGTGGGTTTTAAACTTTTAACTGTGACCTGCTATAAGAACTAGTGACCCAGTATGTACACATACATATATAAACATACACACAAATGAAACAAATATTTCCCACCCAAAATAGTCTAATCTATTCTATTCTATTCTATTCTATTCTATTCTATTCTATTCTATTCTATTCTATTCTATTCTATTCTAGTTCATTCTTTAAAATGCTGCTTGTGACCCATTAACTTATTTTCATGACCCACAAATGGGCCATGACCTTCCGTTTGAAAATCCAATTCCAGAGGTGGTTTCTTGGGACTGTGGGTTGACTGATAATGTGTGTCATGCGTCACACATTGCCTTCCTCTTGGTACCGGGTCCAAGGCAGGCTGTACATGTCCAGGGCATTGCTCCTGGAGGGGTCTCAGTGCCACAGGGCTGGGCAGGAAATCAAGGCAGAGCCCTTTGTGTTGGCTGCCTGGGGACTTGAACAGCTTTGCTTTTGAGAACTTTGGTCTTTCCCTGAACTGGCTGCTGCAACTGACAGCTCTGCCTGAGTGGGAAAGTTTAAACGAGGACAATAATTCAGTTTGAGTGCCCCTGAATCACGTCTTTGTCTCTGCTCTTGACAGAACAGAAGGAAGTTGTTCATTATTAAGGATGCCAGCTGCCCACAGATTGATATATCTGTAGCCAGGGCTGGCTGACTCTCAAGTAGGTAGAGATCTGGCTCCCCAGTTGGTGTATTTTGAAGAAGTCCAGAAAATATTTTCCTTAAATGTCTCCACTCAGTCTCCTGTGCCTAAAATTTCGTGATTAGAAGTTTGGTCTTTTGCATCTTCTAAGTTTTTGGTCTTCTAGAATTCCAGATCAACATAAAAACATCATTGGAAAAGAGACTACCTTAGGATTGTATCAGGTAATATATAATGGGATTTGGACAGTGCTGAGAGCAAGGCATTCCCATTTGGGTGGAGCTGGGGATACAGGAGCGAGGACCTGCGGACTAGAGAATGGTGAGCAGGAGGAAATGGAGTGGAAGAGGCCGCAGGGCAGGCTTGGCCTGGTGAAGCCTGTGTCTAATGGTAATTGGAAAGCTCCATGAACTGTAGAGCCCTTCAAATATATTAATGAGAATTTTATGAAGACCTTGTGACTTGGGGTGGACTTCAGCAAGGCTTAGTGGTGAAGGAACCAACACTCAACAAGAGTGACCAGAACTCTTAGGGCCACTTGCTACTCAGGGATTCCGTGTCCTGGGTTGTCCACTGTGTTTTGTTTAACAAATTTATTCCCATGCAGACAACATGACTAATTGTATGCTACCCAAGAGTCACCTTTTATTTTTCCCAATGGCATCTAAGCACCTTGCATTTACATGGGCATTTTTTCCTTCGTTTTCTGGTCATTCAGATTGGTCCAGATTAATCCAGTTCAATTGCATACGCATTTGCTTTTCTAGTTGTTGGTCATCATAGGATTTAGTGCTGGAAAAGACCTTAGCAATCACCTTAGTCAGTGATTTTCCGGCTGTGGTTTTCAACCCATTACTGGGTCTTCAAATCAGTTTTATGGGTGTAACTGACAGAGATTGTTGGGAGAATCCTATAAATATTTATCTTCCCCACCAGGTGTTGTGTAGTACACAAATACATGATACCTCATAATGAGTAGCAATGTACAAAACAGTGTGTTTTGTGTGAGTGATACAAATAGATTCATTCTTTTATTCAACAAATATCAGATGTCATTGAAGCCCTTATTGTTTATTGGTACTGTGGTGAGGTGCAGGGGATACAAAGATGAGTGACATGGACCCTGCCCTGGAGATGCTCAGATGATAGTGGGGAGACAGGTGCAAAAGGCTCTTGTGACACAGTGGTGACTGCAGTGGTGAGGATACCTGGTTACATCCTCCTTACCTAATGAGCACCCGCTCCGGAGGTCCTGCTCTGGAAAAGCAGCTGGCTGGCTGATTCAGCTGGACCAAACACAGCTGTGAGAAGCTGCAGGGTGTGTCTTTGAGAGAAAACTCACCTCTGCGGTTTAGAAAACGAGAGCAGGGAAGGCTTCTGGGGAGAAGTGCCATCTCCGCTTGGCCTGTGTAGTGGGTCGAATGGTGGCCCCCCAAAAGATAAGTCCATGTCCTAAGCCCTGGAGCCTGTGAATGTTCCCTTATTTTTAAAAAAGGTTTTGCAGATGTGATTAAGATGAGGCAGTCATCCTGGATCGTTTGGGTGAGCCCTAAATCTAACAACAAGTGTTCTTTTAAGAGGCAGAGGGAGATTTGACATAGAACAGGATGAGGCCGTGTGACGAATGAGACTGAAATGATGAGGCCACAGCCAAGGAGTGTTGTTGCAGTCATCAGAAGCTGGAAGGGGTCTCCCCAAGAGCTTCCAGAGGGAACACTGCTCCGCCGACAACTTCATTTTGGACTCCTGGCCTCCAGAACTGTGAGGGAACACATTTCTGTTGTACCAAGCCACCACATTTGTGGTAATCTGTTATGACAATCCTAGAAAATGAACACAGTCTGGATTTTCATAGGCCGAAATTACAGAAGGGATGGTGTTGAGATTCAGGACACGTGACCTCAAAATATTTCAACCTGAAGAAACTTGAGAAAACTGCAGATATAGGAGGGTTGCTCTTACTTCCCCCGCAACCCCTGCCCTTTTCGCCTGAAGCCGTCCATACAATCTAGGAAGAATTGTCTGAACTTTCCCTGAAGCAGGTCTTGAGATGCTCGTGTAAGAAGTCCTCTCCTTTGTAGGGACATGGTTGAAGCTGGAAACCATCATTCTCAGCAAACTATTGCAAGAACAAAAAACCAAACACCACATGTTCTCACTCAGGTGGGAATTGAACAATGAGAACACTTGGACACAGGAAGGGGAACATCACACACCGGGGCCTGTCGTGGGGTGGGAGGAGGCAGGAGGGAAAGCATTAGGAGATACACCTAATGTAAATGACGACTTAATGGGTGCAGCACACCAACGTGGCACATGTATACATATGTAACAAACCTGCACATTGTGCACATGTACCCTAGAACTTAAAGTATAATTTAAAAAAATAAAATTAAAAAAAAGTCCTCTCCTTCCTTACACCTGGAGGAAAAGAATGTAATTCTCCCTGAAGATGAAGGGTCACAGAGAAGTATCTGCACAAACAGGTCGTGCTGTGTTTCCTCCAGTCTATTACCATTAGATCCTATCGCCTTTGTCCAATCATACTTCATCGCTCTCCACTTCTTCATCACACCCAGCATAAAAAAATACACGTTTCCCTATTGCTTTGGGTCTTTATTTCCTTATGAAGACTCCCACGTCTCCTAAAACTTACATTGAATAAATGTGCATCCTTTTCTCTGGTTAATCTGTCTTTTGTTATGGGGCCTCAGCCATGAACCTAGCATGGGTAAGGAAAGATGCTTTTCCTCCCTATAAGGGCATTTCTGGAGAGAGCGCCGGGGCTGGGAGACAGAGCCCTGTTTGGGAAGAGAGAAGTGAGCTGCCTGGCCTGAGCGCAGATTTTGTGAAAGGCATGGCAGGAGATACTGCTGGAAAGCATGTAGCTGACCTGGTGCCTTTGTGGTGGTTTGAGTAATTCCTTGTTTGTAGAGGATCATTTGATAGTTCATTGTGCTGCCTCTTAGGTAATGGCTCTTAACACTGGGTGACCTGGCAAAAAACACAGGGTGAGGTTTGTTTGTTACCCAGGTGGCTGCACTCGTGTGTGTTTGCAGGGAGAGTAATGCTCCCTGATAGGTAAATGCTCCTTGATTTTGCCTGCTGACGACAACCACGCACACCCCACTAGAGGGTTGCCTTAGCTACTGTCTGCATTTTGTTCTTGAACCTGCACTTCTCACTGCTTTTTCCTAAACGGGTATATTTTTGTGGCATTTTATTTCCTTGAAATGATCAATTAATGTATACTCATTCCTGTGAGGTGTAGTAAACATCTTTAAGCCAGGTGAAGAAGTTTGTAACATAAACCAGTCCACGCCTCTTTCAGAGATTCACAACAGGCCCTCCCCATTCTAGAAGAACGGTACCATTTGGTACCTTTTTTTCTTTAGTGAGCTAGAATTTAAGAATTAGTACATTTTGGGACCTAATTAAGTTTTATATCTACCAGTTGAGAAATAGCAGGTGAAAGTCTTGTGTCTTTTCAGCTGTCTTCCTAAGCTGCATGACACATTCTTATATTTTTGCCCTTCCCCATGCCCCAAATTCCACATATACTCATGGCTTATGGCTTTTCATTATTAGTTTTTATAATAGAAATAATTCAAGCTTGTTGTAAAAATGTCAAATGATAGGTGTGAATATATGGCTCCATAACCCTTCAGCTGGCTGCAGACGCGGGCTCACACTTCAGTCCTCACATCAGCTTCCTTTTGTAACAAATTACCACAAACTGGGTGGGTGTAAAGCAACAGGAATGTATTCTCCCAGAGTTCTGGAGGCCAGAAATCCAAAAATCAATGTGTTGCAGGGGCCTGCTCCCTCCAGAGTTTCTAGGGGAGATTCTGTTCCTTGCCTCTTGCAGTTTCTGGGGATTGTGTGTATTTCTTGGCTTGAGAAATATGGCTCCAATCTCTGCCTTCATCTTTACTTCGTTTTGTCTTCTGTGTGTCTCTGTGTGTCAACTCTCACTCTCTCTCTCCCTCTCCTTTTTAAATTTTTTTATTCTTTGAGACAGGGTCTTGCTCTGTCACCTAGTCTGGAATACGGTGGCATGATCTCAGCTCACTGCAGCCTTGACCTCCTGGGCTCAAGCAATCCTCCCACTTCAGCTTCCTGAGTAGCTGGGACTACAGGCATGCACTATCATGCCCAGCTAATTTTTAAAAATTTTTTGTAAAGACAGGGCCTCACTGTGTTGCCCAGGCTGGTGTCGAACTCCGGGGCCCAAGCAGTCTTTCCACCTCTGCCTCCCAACGTGCTGGAATTACAGGTGTGAGCCACCGCACCCAGCCTGTCTGTCTCTTATAAAGATACATGTGACTGCATTTAGGGCCCACTGTGATAATCCAGGATAAGCCCCTCCTCACAGAATCCTTAATTTAACCACATTTTGGGGGGTTATGTAAGGTAATATCCACTCTTTTGTCATATAAGGTAATACTGTCAGGTTTCAGGCATTAGGAAGTTGACATAACTTTTTGGGGGCCACTGTTCAACCCACTACAATTGTTAAAGTTATTCTGACACTTGTTAAAATGGTAAAGGAGACTTTATTCAGGATTATCCTGCTAGGTGTCAAGACAGTTGCACTAGGGTGGAGAGATTGGGTTCAACTCTGAATACAACACAAGTGAGTAGGAGGACCAGATGTGGTAGCAGGAGAATCACTTGAGACCAGGAGTTTGAGACCAGCCTGAGCAACATAGCAAGATCCCTTCTCTACCAAGAAAAAAAAAAAAAATGAGTGGCATTGGTAGCCAAGGAAAAGGCCATGGGGGTCTGTGGATGGAAGATTACTAAGAGGAGACATCAAGAGTTGAGTGATTCATGCTAAACTAACAGGATTCCTGCTGAAGGCAGATAACTCTTGATCAGATGTCAACTGAGGGATGAAGGATTTGATTAGATAGTAACGGGATCAAATATCAGGGGTGGGAGGATTCTTTCTAAACTGACTTAGCAGGATTCTTGCTAACACTGGGCTGTGCAGGCCTGGTAAGGATGGGGACTAATATTGAAGCCAAGTCAAGAAGAGGGCCCAGAAGAGTCCAACCCAAGTATGGTCAAGGAGAAGTCTCTGTCACAATCCTTTAAGCAGTGTTTTCCATACTCAGACCATTAACAGGAACCTGGTTTTCACTGTGAAGTTATCAGCAATCAAGCTTGTCCTGGTGGGGGAACCTCAGCACTGCATGCAGCTGCTGCCTAATTACAGAAGTGGCTTGAACTCCTGCAGCCAGTCTTTTTTGCCTATCCACACCATCCTTGCAGTGTGCCTTCATGAGGACAGCAGTTTAGAGGGCACCCTGCTTTCCAGCCCCCCAGTTATAAAGTGGCACCTGCTTCTGCCTGAAGATTATTGTTTGGATTCAACCTATAGGAAAAATAAAACACCCACAAGGACTGATGTTAGGAAACTCATTACCACATCAGAGAGAATTTTAGATCAGTCACTATGTGGGAAGAATAAATTGATTGCTGGTTTGGGGCCTGGTGTTGGAACCTTTGGCGATAGATAAGAAGCCAAGGCCGGGTGCAGTGGCTCACGCCTGTAATCCCAGCACTTTGGGAGGCCGAGGTGGGCGGATCACAAGGTAAGGAGATCGAGACCATCCTGGCTAACATGGTGAAACCCCATCTCTACTAAAAATACAAAAAATTAGCCGGGCGTGGTGGCAGGTGCCTGTAGTCCCGGCTACTCGGGAGGCTGAGGCAGGAGAATGGCGTGAACCCGGGAGGCGGAGCTTGCAGTGAGCCGAGATTGTGCCACTGCACGCCAGCCTGGGCAACAGAGTGAGACTCCATCTCAAAACAAAACAAAACAAAAGCCAACTGGCTTTTCTAAGGCCATGATTTGGCATGAACCCCATGACTCGGGGAGCACTGGTCCAACTTCAGGACTGGACCTCTGGGAGGAGGGTAGGGGGGATCTCTTCCACAGCAGGGAAGGAATCTGTCTGCCCTCAGACCCCAGGTTGACCTAATCTCTAGATAGGACCAGGGCTGAGCCCAGTACAGCTCTTTTGATGGGCTCACCTCTTTGCACGTAGATGTCGGCTTGTATTGTGCCTGGGACTCTGACAGGTACTATATAAATGGAATCAACTCTACAACTCTGCAGGTAGCTCCCGCTGGTGCTTCAGGTGTAGGAAGCCCTACTTTCATAGTATTTTCAGTACTCTTCTGTTGGCTCATTTTTCTACTACGGGATGAGAAAGTAGTGCGTTTTACTTATCAAACAAACTCTCTCATAGGGCTTTGTAAGAATTCAATACTGTAGTTTAATTATGTTACATTCAGCTCACTATAATTTATTGCATTCAATAAATTGCATTTATCAAACACCAGCCCTTTGCTGCATGCTGTCTAGGACACTTTTTCTTTATTTCATTTTATCTTTACAACCACCTGCAAGTTATAGGTATTATCTCTGTTTTTTTAGATGAGGAAACTGAGGCTCAGAAAGTTTCTGACTTGCCCACATTCTCTTGTGTAGTAATTGTGGCATCAGGATTTGGAGTCCATGCTGTTGACCACAGTGTACATGTTCATATGCAATTCCATGGGCCCCCAAGAAAGAGAAAGAATCCTGGAGCTAACTGGTGGCCACCTTCAGGCTTTAGGACATCTTACTAAGCCTGTCTCCCATCTAGAAAATGAAGACTCTGGAGTTGTGCTTCTCCAGGTCTCAGGAACACTGACAATGGGGATTAGCAAACTATTTTCCACACCGTCCCCCCACCATAATTAAAGTACTTAGGAATTTCCTTTGGGTAGACAATATTTGAATGAATAACAGAACAGAATTCCGCCTATGAAGGGGTGTGAGGTCATCTAGGGTACGCCGTAAGTGAGGTTCTGTTGGAATGATTAATGGCAGAGGGCAGAGTACATTTACTCTGGGATACCAGCTGGGATCCTGTTGATAACAAGCGTGCAGGAAACTCACTGAAGTCAATGTGTAAACACAGAGATGTGGGCAGAGATATGCCGGGTGGTATCGTCGGGACCAGGCCCAGGAAGTCTGTCTTTTCTCCCTTTGCCCTTTCAGGGATGTGCCGTGGGGAAAGATAAAATTTATTTATTTATTTATTTATTTTGAGACGGAATCTGTCTCATCCAGGCTGGAGTGCAGTGATGTGATCTCGGGTCACTGCAACCTCCGCCTCCTGGGTTTAAGCAATTCTCCTGCCTCAGCCTCCCGAATAGCTGGGATTACAGGCACCTGCCACCACACCCAGCTAATTTTTTGTATTTTTAGTATAGATGGGGTTTTGCCATGTTGGCCAGGCTGGTCTCAAACTCCTGACCTCAGGTGATCCAGAAGAAAGATAAAATTTAAATCCTACTGTCTATTTTCAAGTGACAAAGAACAAACTTTTATTATGTTTCAGAATTTGGAAAACTTAGGTCTGCAAATAAGAAGTTTGTCATAACGTCTAAGCATAAACACTCGCCTTTATTGTTTAATAGAGCATCTGAGAATATTGACGAAAAATTATTCCACTTCTTACTTTGCAGCAGCCAAAGCTTCTACCCCAAACAGAATGTCCCCTGCTCTGGGTGAGTTGATAGCTTCTTCTTTTCTGTTTTGTATAAATTCCAGCTTGTCAGAGATGCTTTCTCTTTGAACTTTCAAATTAATTGTTTCCCTCCTTACCAGGTAGGTTTGATCTGAGGTGATTATGAATAGATTAGATTCTCCCAAAAGTTTAAAAAACAAACAAAAAATTACTTTGCAACAAAAACCAGGTTTCCATTCATGGTTTTTGAATCTACAAAAGTTACTTTGGTACAGGCTGATCATTTAGGATATTTAAAATTGAATTTGAACCTTTAAACTACTATTTCTTTATTCATCCATTCATTCACTCAGCATACCTGTCTCCTGCTTTGTGACTGTTATCCTCCTTGCCCTGGTAAGTGCCTACCTCCTGGTGAGTTCTGCTGCGTAAAGAAGGGGCTGACTGCTTCAGCTGGACCAAAAACAGACCTCTGTTTCCTTTTTTCTTTTTCTATTTCTAATTTTCAGCTTTATAGGAAGACTACAAGAAGTGGTATATATGACTAGATGCTGCCTTTCCACAATAATAGGGGATCTTTGAAATCCTAGGAAACTGTCCTGTTTTCTAAATTGTGTCTTTTAAACACTTTCCCTGCAAGTCTTGTCTTCCTAAGTGTAGTATTAGCAAATAACAGTGGATGTATTTCTCTCTCTCTCTCTCTCTCTGTGTGTGTGTCTGTGTATCTTCAGAGCTTTCAAATTTTAAAATAGTTTTATTAAGGTATAATTTATATATCATAAAATTTATCCATTATAACTATGCAGTTTGGTGATTTTTGAAGTAATTTTACACAGTGTGCAACCATCACCAGAATCCAGTTTGAGAACGTTTTCATCACTCCAAAAAGTTTCCTCATGCCATTTAGTGATCAGTCCCCACTACCACCCCTAGCTCCAGGCAACCATTGGTCCCCTTTCTGCCTCCATAAATTTGCCTTTTCTAGGCATTACATGTAAATAGAATCAGATAGTATATGGTTTTTTGTTTCTGGCTACTTTCATTGCACATAATTTTTTTGAGGTTCATCCATGAAGTATATGTTAATATCAGTTCCAGAGGGTTTTAAAACAAATAAAAACAAAACTTAGAATTGTGACAAATTTCACAATTAAGACTAGTGTAAGTCACCCACATGTACCTCACTCCCAGATTCAGTAATTATGAAGCCATGGTCAGTCTTATTCCCTCTTCCACCCACTTTTCCCACTTCTTTGGGTTATTTTGAAGCCAGTGTTATTACTTTATTTGTAAATATTTTAGTATATGCATTTGTATTTATCTCATTCTTTTCTATAGCTAAGGAGCTAAATACTTTGAGAACATGTGGCTACCTAGGTAAGGGAGAAGGTAAGAGAAGTAAACACTAAATTAACTAAGATATAAAATTCTTGCTATGTTTAAGGTACTACATATGACAATCTGGGATATAGTGATGTATAAATCTTATATATCTACTAGGTCTGCAATATATAATTATAGATAATAGATTTCCCTTTATATATATATATATATATTTTTTTTTACCTTGTTTACATTTTGCTTTTATTCTAAATGCCAAGTTTTGTTTTATTTTAAGGGTAGAGAGAGATGTGTTATAGAGAATGATGTGAAGTGTTCTCTTGAAACCTGCTATGCAGAGAAGTGAACACAGATAATTTCAAATTTGCTAATCTGAAATTGTGACCAAGGTGAGAATGCAATCTGGTCATTGTTTCTGTTGATTTGGGAGCCCAGTTTGCTATGGATTAGATGGATTCTTTGAATTAGAATAAGCAAGGAGAAATGAGCTCCTGAATAGCTTTGTGGACCATTCATTAATGTTTTCATAATTATTGAGTATAAGATATGTGCCAGCTTCTTTGCAGAATGTGAGCACAATTGGATAAAGATTCCTGCGGCAGATGCTTGAGGTTGGCTTTCTCAGGGCCCATTCCCAACCACTCTCTCCCTTGCCTTCCTCTACTGTTGAGACTGGAAATCTGAATGTTCAATTTTCCTAACCACCTTCCAGCCAGGAGTGGTTATGTGATACAGTTTGGCCAAGCACAAGTCTGCAGGGAAAGGTCTCCCTTCCTGAATAAAAAGACATATCTAAGGTAGGAAAAGACTTTGCCTTCTTCCTGTCTGGACCTGGATGTAACACCTGGATGTAGAGCAGCCTTTTTGAAAACATGAGGTGACATAAGGATAAAAGCCATCACATTAAGGCTGGCAAAATTTAGAAATAAAAGGAGCCTAAGTTTCTGAGGGTAATGGTAAACTGTCACCCACTGTAGACTGCCTTCTCCAGGACTTATTCATATGGGCGAAAAAGAAGCCTCTATTTTGTGAAGCCTGGTGAGCCTGCTTTTTTATTATTTGCAGCTTATTACATGCTTCATTGACACTTATGTGTTTGTCACCTTTTTGCCACCTCAGAGCACTGTCACGCCTGATGCCATTCTGGTCTAGTCATGGACTTGAGGAATATTAGGGATAGGAAGTCCTAGACATTATCTAGTTTAACGGTTCTCAACCAGTGGGTCGGGGTCGCAGTGCTGGGGGGAGGGTGCTACTGTTATTTAGCACCCGCAGGCCAGGGGTACCAATAGCTTGTATTGTGTGACAGTGCCGTACCACAAATGTTCCTGTTCACAATACCAGTTCATAATGCATGCTAGGAAACGTTAGTCTACTTCCCTGATTTAGTCCTAGATGGAGCAAGCCACCCAGGGCTCTTGAGATCCTGCTGTACTGGCTTGGACAACCTAAACACCCTCACGGTCCCCTTTCCCTGCTGCTCCTCAGTTTAGCCTGTCTTCCCTTTCAACTCTGTTATGATGCCCACTTTGATTCCTCAAGACTTCAGCATCAAAACAGCATTCCAAACAGAAGACAAATGCACTGCAAACCAAAGAGTAATGGAGACAAAAAGCATGAAATGCCCACTGAAATCCCTAAAGCCTCTGTAAAATCGTACTCTGAAAAGTCCCCGAGGCATCTGGGCTTATAACTTGTTCACTGTCTCTCCAGATTCCATCACACCCCAGTTTTATGACACCTGGGCTTGGGGTGATGTGAATGGTCACCTTTTCCACCTCTGGTGGCTCTTTTATCTTGCTCCAGTTGATGGCCTTGATGTTTCTAGAGGAAGGAAGCAGAGGCTTCTGTCACTGAGACAGCTTCTGGTCACCTGAGCAACACAGGGGCTAAGTTCTAGAGCTCCCAGCCCTGTGTCCCAGGAGAGAGCCACGATCACTCACTCTCCTTTTCTTCTTCCCCTTTACTTGGAGGTGGAATTCCAAGCAGAGAAGCCAGACGTTGCCTGCGCTGTGATATTGAAGATAGAAATACTACCCTGAAGTTCCTGGCATGAAAAATATCACAGTACAGGCAGCCTCTGGAAATGGAATGAATATACCATGGTTAGAAAAATGCATCAGGCTGCAAAATTTTCACCAGGCAGTCCTACTATTAATAATATCATATGATATATTTTTTAAGCAATAAAGCAATACATTAAAAAAGAATAGTAACTGGAATTGAAAAAGTCCTGGCTCTATCACCAGATGTGTGTTCTTCAGTAAGCCATTGAATTTCTGAGAGTTCTCAGAAATCCTGTAATGGGGGAAGAGCCTAACACCCTCCTCCCAGGTCCCTAATCTCCCAGGAGATTAAAGGGGCTGTGGGATGGGGAAGCACTTTGGAAATCGTAAATAGCTACAACACAGTTAATTGCTATTCTCATTAGAGCTATGATGCTTTTAGTGGCTTTAGGCATTAATAATAGATGAGCTAGCATCCAGGACTGTGGGCCGTAGTTTTAAGTTTCTGTTGATTCTTGTTGTTTTTTATTTATTAGGTCCAACTTAATCTATTTCAGGCTAAGGCAATGGGTTGTGAGCTGAGTAAATAATAAAGATAATGTGATGCACTTAACAAAGTCAGAAGAGGACTGTCCCCAATTAGTCTTTTTTTTTTTTTCTAGCACAGAAAAAAACACAACTCTTACTGTATCTGAAAGACACTTTGATAGGAATGCTCATCAAGACGGAGCTTGCACCCGAGGCCATTTCTTAGGAGTAGCTTTTGCCTGCATCATAATTTCAGAACACGTGATACTTGGGATGCTTTTCATCATTGAGGTTTACTTGTCTTTATATGGAACATAATTTGTACCTGCAAAATCAAGACTTACGATGAATTGCTTTCCCTTATGGAAGCCTAAGGCTTGTTTCTAAGTATTTCTAGGGTTTTGTTCTCTAAGGAACACATGCTTCTGAAAAAACACAAATACTTTCAGCAAAAAGTCTTCTGTGTCTCCCTTCCTCAAGTTGAGCTTGGAGTCAGTGGAGCTCTGATCTGCATTTGCATTTGAGAGGGATGCCTTCTTGGCAAATACAGCATGCCAGATATGTCAGTATTGGGTTGCTTGGAACTCCTTAAGCTTACTTAAACATTCTTTAGAAACACATTCCTTTGAAGAGCTCAGTAGAGCTCCCAGCCACGAAAATGCCAGGCTTATTCACAGCATGGCTTTTACTCTCTGTAACTAATCCACAGGGCATCTCTGGAAGGAAGCAAAATTTAGCAAGTTGCCTGTTGATTGTGTATCATACAGTATTTTTGCATTGAAGAAAACTACTTATTTCAGACACCTGGGGAGGAGCTTTATGGATAACATCCATGTGGAGATGCTTGAAAATACTGTTTCTTACACCAAAGTGAATGGGTGTTTTGTGCTTGTGTGATGCAGTAGTAACTATGATTCTTATTTCATTTATTTCTCATTTAGAAGGTGTCATGGTGCTAAGTCTCTGATACAAGGAGTTATCTTAAAAAAAAAAAAAAGGCAGTGACTTGAACTGAGTGGTAGGAATAATAGTATGTCCCATCTCATCACCTCCCCACAGGACTTATGAGTTCTTTTAATGGGTCTGGTTTGTGGATAGTTTCACCTTCATTGGTTTCCAGCTGAAAGTGCTGGTGGGCAGCTGCTGCAGATGATTAACACTTTCACCTAGCCTCCCATATTCTTATTGTTAACATTAAATTACACTTGCCTCAAATCTCTTTTATTCAATTTCTTCATTGGTTGTTAGATGTTTGTAGCTTTTTTCCCCCAAGGTCCACCATGTTTCTTCACAGCAACCATAGTAATTATTAGGATAGTAGGCATATCTGGGGTTTACACCGCCTGTTTACTTGAAAAATATTTTTTCAGTTTCAGGTATATAGTTATTTCAAATAATGTAACATTGCCATACTTAACGTAACTATAATAAAAATAACCATAATTATCTCATGCAGAATAATCATTTGAACATTCCAAAGGAGATATAAAGAGAAATAGACTGGGCATGGTGTCTCACGCCTGTAATCCTAGCACTTTGGGAGGCTGAAGCAGGTGGATCGCTTGAGCCCAGGAGTTCGAGGTCAGCTTGGGCAAGGTGGCGAAACCATGGCAAAACTTTATTAAAAAAACATGGCAAAGCTTTATTATTAAAAAAAAAAAAAAAGATAAAGGGAAATAGGTCCAAATCCCTATCTACCAAAGAGTCTGGGCCAATGAATACTTTTAAAAAAGTTGGCTTTTAAAGCATATGCAGATTTGATCCTTGCTTTCCTTACCTGACAGGACCCTTTTTGAGCTTTTGGCTATTGTCAAGAAAATACAGCAATTAAATCCCATTATGATAATAGCTACGGAAATGTAGTACTTACAGTGGCAGGTACTATTCTAAGTGTTATTTATGTTAATTGATTTAATTTAAAAATACCGAGATCTTCACTTAGGGTATGACAAGATAAATTTTATTCCACCAAGGGGAGTAGGGTGTGGAGGTGGGGGTTGGCTGGTTCTAACAGGATTTCCCCCATCCTTTGCTGCAGCTGCTCCTATTTCTATATAACTCTGGGCTGTAACCCCTCCACCACACCCTCTGCACCCTCCTCATAGTGCTGCCCTTTCCAATGTCTTTTTCATCTTGCAGGCAGCAGGGTTCTTGGCTTGGACTCACACAGTTCTTTCAGCCAGAATCAGAGGTAATCTGCAGAAGCTGCAATATCTCACTGAGGTTAGTAATTGGACAAAACTACTGAACTGTCAGGCTGTGATGAGCTTTTTGCATTAGGCTCGTGGGTGGGTCTGATGCTTTTTGGCTGCTGGGGCCATCAAGGAAGGATTGAAAGAGAAAGACAAGGAGAGTCCTCAGAAATGGGGTCCCACTGCTTCTAAGGTTGTGCACGTTCTCTTAGGAAGTCGTGATTAGGCCAGTGCCTAATGTTATCTCTCTTGGGCAGAGAGGACAGGAAGCCATTAGAGGACAGAATGCCATTGGTTTGGGTGTTTATTTTATGCCTGCTGCATCTCATAAAGCCCCTGGGCTGTGGAAGGAGAGTTTAGGTTGCTCTGGACAGAGTATGGGCTTCTGAGTCAGAGGAAACTTGAGTTTGGCCCCTTATACTGCTTACTACGTGTGTAGACGTGGGCAAGTTACCTAATCCCCAACATTCTTCATCTTGTCATCAAATTCAATAAATATTAAGTGCCTGCTATATGTGGCTGATATAGGCTTGAACAAAACAATTTCTATTCTCAAGGAGCCAGAGAGGGTGACAAACAGTAAACAAAATGAATTAATACATTATATAGATGGCAATAAGTGCTAAGACTGCAATTTTAAATAGGGTATTCAGAGAAGGCATCACTGATTAGGTAACATTTGTACAAACACTTGTAAGACCTAAGGGAGAAGTCTGTTTCACTAGCTGGTGATAAGAGCATTCCTTGTAGAGGGACCATAGTGCAAGGCCTTGAGGCAAGGGTGTGCCTGGTGTGCTGGAAGAGGAGCAAGGAGGCTGGTGTGGCCAGAGCAGAATGAGCCAAGGGAGCAGGAGGTGATGTAATCAGAGGGGTAGGTGGGGAGCAGACGCTGGAGGACTTTGGAGACCATTGTCCAGACCTGGGCGCTTATTCTGGGTAAAATGAGAAGCCACAGTGGTGGTGAGGGAGAGGGTGTTTGAGTAGAAAGGTGACAAGGTCTGACCTGAGGTTTAAAGGATCACCTTGGCAGTTGTATTGAGATAGTGTGGGGGGGCGGAGGGAGGGGAAGGAAGAATGGAAACAGAAAGACCAGGCACGGGGCTGTTCAGCATCCAGGTGAGAGGTGATGGAGGCCTGCATCAAGATGGGAGTGGTAAACAAGGGAGAATGGTCGTATCCATTTAATAATAACCAGCTGATGGGATGCTATGAGGTTAAATGGGACGTGTAGGGAACGTGGGCTTGTAGGTTCTCCATAGAGGGTAGCTGCTGCTTTTATTATTGAGACTCGTTGTAGGACAGTCTCTCTCTCTCTCTCTCTCTCTCTCACTCGCTGTCTCTTTTAGACAGGGTCTTGCTCTGTTGCCCAGTTTGGAGTGCAGTGGCACGATCATAGCTTATTGCACCCTTGAACTCCTGGGCTCAAGAGATCCTCTGCCTCAACTTCTTGAGTAGCTGGGATAAAGATATGTGATACCCGCCTGATTTAAAAAAAAAAATTATAGAGATGTGGCCTTGCTATATTGACCAAGCTGGTCTCAAACTCCTGGACTCAAGCAATCCTCCTTTCTTGGCCTCCCAAAGTACTAGGATTATAAGTGTGAGCTACTGTGCCTGGCTGAAGGACGGTCTTGAAGTAAAGGAAACAAATTGGGAATTTGCCCATCCAGTCTGCAGCAGCAGTGTGGGGAATAGAACTCAGACGTGCTTGCTTTAAACCAAATAGAAGGCTTCCTGCCTTTTCCTTTAATGAAAAATCTAAATCACTGTGCAACCACAGCCTGGAAACGCTCAATTAAATCACACGCACATCACAGAACTCCTGACATCACAGCTTCTTTTTTTGGCCCCACCTTATACCATGTGAGCTTTAACTGTAAGTAGCGAGCTTGGTTTCCATGAGTCACATGTGTCCACAGGTAAGTTTTGTGGCTGATTGGCCCACTATGTCAACTTCAGATTAGCTTTTATGGTTTTAGTTTCCCTGTGTGTCCTCCCCTCGCCCTTCTCTGCAGGCAGAGTTGGTCTAACCCTGACCATCCTGGGGCTATGCTGGTTCTCCATTTCCTTACCCATTTCCTTCCACTTATATGTGGAATCTTAAAAAGTCAAACTCATAGAAATAGAGTAGGAAGGTAGTTGCGGGGGCTGAGGGAGGGCAGTGGAAGCAATGGGAAGATGTTAGTCAAAGGCATCTGTATTTCTGCCTTCTCCAGGGGCTGTCCTCCCGTATGCACCATCTGTGCAATTTCAGCACTTGCCACCCATCCTGAAGTGCTTAGAGATTGAGTAGTTGGAAAATAAACAGTGGAGGGATCACTGTATTTTCATTTTTTAGTGTTCTTAAAAGATACAGGATTTCTGTTGTGAATAAGTAAGGGATCAGTGTAGGAAACAGCAACTCCTCTAGGCATTTTAAGCAGAAGGAGACAGAATTGAGTGCTCACAGAATCACTGGCAGGGCGGGGCCATCAGAGCAACTCCCAGAAGAGTGAAGATCTGGTCCTCTGGCAGGGCTGCCAACTCACAGGACATTAACTGGAGCTGTAGGTTCAAGAACCCACTCTTTACTGGGTTCCAAAGTTCAGGAAGCCTGAATGGAGAAGGGTCTGCCACTACAGTGCCTCCTGGCACTTGAGAGTGGCCCTAGAGTGTGGTTACAGAAAACCCACCCATTTTGTGCAGCCATTATGGAAAGCCATATGGAGGTTCCTCAGAAAATTCAAAATAGAACTGCATTGTGATCCAGCAATCCCACCTCTGGGTATATATCCAAAGGAAATGAAATCACTGTCATGAAGAGATATCAGCACCCCACGTTTGTTGCAGCATTACTTAAAATAGCCAAGATATGGAAATAACCTGTGTCCACTGAATAAAGGAAATGAACCCCAGTGGTATATTCATCCTTAATAAAGGAGAGCCTTCCATTTGCGAAAACATGGGTGAACCTGCAAGACATTATACTAAATGAAATAAGCCAAACACATGACACTACTGCATGATTCCACTTATATGTGGAATCTTAAAAAGTCAAACTCATAGAAATAGAGTAGGAAGGTAGTTGCGGGGGCTGAGGGAGGGCAGTGGAAGCAATGGGAAGATGTTAGTCAAAGGGTATAAACTTTCAGTTATTATCGCTTCTCGGCCTTTTGGCTAAGATCAAGTGTAAATTTTCAGTTATAAGATGAATAAGTTCTGGAGATCCAGTGTGCAGCATGGTGATTATAGTTAGTGTATTATACTTGAAAATTGCAGGAGAGTAGATCTTAAGTATTCTCACCACATACAAAGTAACTGAGGTGATGGATGTGTTAATTAGCCTGATTGTGGTAATCATTTAGGAATGTATGCATATATCAAAACATGTTTACCTTAAATTTATACAATTTATGTATTTTTATTTTTTGAAATGGAGTCTCTGTCACCCAGGCTGGGGTGCAGTGGTGCAATCTCAGCTCACTGCAACCTCCACCTCCCAGGTCCAAGCTATTCTCCTGCTTCAGCCTCTCGAGTAGCTGGGATTACAGGCGTGTGTTACCATGCCTGGCTAATTTTTCTATTTTTAGTAGAGACAAGGTTTCACCATGTTGGCCGGGCTGCTCTCGAACTCCTGACCTCAAGCGATCCGCCTGCCTTGGCCTCCCAAAGTGCTGAGATTACAGGTGTGAGCCACCACCCCCGGCCTAAATTTATACAATTTTAATTTGTCAGTTATACCTCAATGAAGCTGGACAAAACAAAACAAAAACCCACCTCCCATTCCACAGTTTGCTTGCCAGCCAAAAGCTGCCAGAGAAGGCCTCTGCTTCACTGCCTCCCTAATTTTGCACAGGTGACTTTAGTTGGTTCACATCCCGATCTCTAGCTGCAAGGTGTGGAGTCTGAAAAATGTTGTGTTTAACCTTCTGTCCTCTCCAACTAGGAGGCAGATGAGGTAAGGTTAAACAAGCCAATCCCTAGTCCACCTCACCTCATGCTTGTCTGTGGTGAATACTGCAGGGGCCTCTTCTTCCACGTGTTGGCATTGGCCAGTGTTGAGGATTCCATATGCAATATAAATAAGACTCTATGCTAAACACTGAATCCAACTGTCAATATTTTCCCAGCTTATCTCTAGTACAATACTGTGTGCTTTGTTAACAGGGTAACTTTTATTATCAATTAACATTGTGATGACCACCTCTGATATCTGTAAAACAAACAAAGTAGGCTCCAATCACTGACAGGCAGATTTTGGTTTGTGTATATTTGGAGAAGATAATGGGTCTGTATTTCTGTTGAACACATAATTTTTTTATGGTTCATATCATTACATAAAAAGACTGGGCTAGTTGCATTATTTATGTAAAAATATATTCTCAGTGTTTGATATGCACAGCAATTTTAGCATACTCTTCACTATAAAAATATGCAGGAGTGGATGTTAAGTATAGGTAAATAGCAAGGAAAGCACAAACCGGCATCAGCACTGGTCTTACCAGTCTGATTTCTCTGGAGTGCAGAATTACCCATTTGTTGCAGCTCTATGTTGAGCATGTTCTGTAAAAGTTAATCAAGTGTCTTTAACCATTAGCTGATAAAGCAGCAGGGAATTAAGCTAGCCTAATTAGTTTGGGAACTAAATCAGACAGAACAAACAGAGCATGGGGTAGGACAAATAGATGTTTGGTGGCCTCATTGGAAGAAATAGGTTACCTTTGATATTATGGTAATTCCTTGTCATTCATGGGATTCCTGAGAAGTGCCCTTGCTGATCAAAACTGAAATTGGCAGATCAGTGTCTATTTCAGAGTTGGGAGTTGGGATAAAATAAAGTAGCACATACACATCTAATCCTACTTTATATATACACACGTATACTATAAAATATGTATAGTAAATGCTTCAAAGATAGCTGCTTCCAAAACAGACTATATTCCTTGGTAATTCTTTCAAATCATTTTATTTTATTGTTCAGGAAAGTTTCCTGTAGCTGTGTCCTAGAATGATCCTGGACATTCTAGCTGCCAGTTTTATATTATGCAACCTACACTTTTCCCCCCAAGTTTGATTATGAAAATGTTCATACATACAGCAAAGCTGACTTTTACTGTGAACACCTGTATACCTACCACCTGCATAAATTCTATATTTTATTAAGCTTGCTTTATCACCTAGAAACCACCTGTATTATTTATTGCTGTATAACAAATTACCCCAAACTGAGTACTTTATTTAAGACAATAAACGTTTAGTATTCCATACCGTTTCTGTGCATCAGGAATCCAGGAGTGGCTGGGTGGTTTTGGCTCAAGGTGCCTTGTGAGGTTGTAGTCTAAGACATTGGCTAGGGCTGCAGTCTTCTGTGCTTTGGTTGGGCCTGGACAATCTGCCTTCAAGAGGTCTTGCCCACATGGCTGTTGTCTTGAACCTTAAAGGATAGCCCAGGGCAGGGACAAATGGGTGTTGACAATAAGTGACCTAGAAGTGATGAGAGTTGGGGAAATCAGGGAATTCCCAGGAGGTGGAACTTGCCATAGCATCCCAGCCAGGGCACAGATGCAGAAAGAGAAAGTCATATGAAGTGTAAAGCAGAATGAGAGCATGGCTCAGAGATACCTGTGGGGGCAAAAAGGATTTCCGGCAGAAAAGATAGATTACAATGGGGGAGGTGGCTTTAATGGCTCCTGAAGGGAGGGTGCCTCAGCTACTGAGATTGAAATTGTTGGACGTGGTCATCAACATTAGAAAAACAGCAGCACTGAGATTTATTTTCCTGGTTACCTGTATTTTATTCACATTTTTAATGTGTTAAACTGAGGTTGAAATGTTGTGAATGGTCCCCACTTTTTAAAGCTTTGCTCTACTGGGAGATTTTTTTAAAAATCTCAGAGCACATCTTCCTAATTTTTAAATTTGTATTCCTGTTCCTGACCCCAGAATAGGGCCCAACTAGACAACAGATCTGTGGGAATGTTTGGCTCTCCATAAACCACAAAGACTCCTCCAACACAGAGGTGCAGTACCCACCTGGGCCAAGGAGGGAAGGTGCAGGTCAGGAGGGTGCTTCCAAAAGGTGTGTGGAGCTGTTTGTTGAGGGCCATGAAGCTCTTGCACAGGGATGGGAGGAGGCGACTCACCAGGGCTCTGGGTGGAGGCCAGCTGCCCTCCCTCTGGGCGACTGTGCACCCTCCCACTCTCCCTGGGAGGTGGGCGCTTCCTTTGAAGTACACCAGTGACCTGCCTCTCTCCTGGCTGCTTTCTGATGTCTTGCTGGCAGCAAGTGGGCTAGGGTCGGCTTGCCCAGAGGGGCGCATCCAGGTGAGGTTCGCCTTTTTCAGCCAGGTAGGGAACGTCTTGGTGCTCCCTTGATTTGAAGGGGAGGACCATCCTTTATTGGCAAAGAACAGAGAGCAAGCAATGAAAAGACCACACTGGGCCAAGTCAGTGACCCATGAATAAAAAATTCCAAGCTTTTAGTGCTGGAGAGCCTTGGAAATCATCTCATACAGCCCCTTCACTTAAAGATAAGAAAGAAACCTGAAGCCAAGGGACTGGACAACTAGTTTAAGGGCAGGCTAAGTAAGACTTGGAAGTCCTGGTTTTCTGTTACTAAGGGCTGCAGTTTATTTTATGCCTGCTTTGTATGTATTGGATTCTGTAGAATGACACTTCACACAGTGCCAATTCATTATATTACAAAGATAAAACATTGCCTTTATTTTTTTTTCAAAATAATAAAGGTTATACGGTACTTATGGCATTCACACTTGCCAGGTACTGTTCTCCATTCCTTACAGATAGAAATCCTCATTTAATCTTCTAACAGACCTATGAGGTGAAGACCATTACTTTCCCCATTTTATGGATGAGGAAACTGAGGCCCAAAGAGGTCAAGTTAACTTCTCCCAAGTAATGTGGTGATGTCTAGATAGGTGAGTGACAGCATTGGGATTTAAGCCAAGTATGCTGACTTCACAATCCACATTCTTAACCATACTATACCTTAATCGCCCATGCAAACATTAGCGCTGTTTACTGGCTTTTCAAAGCTTTCTGTTTTCCAGGCATATAGTGGGCTTGCGTTTCCTGGCCTCTTTGTGTTTTTGGAGCCATGTGACTACTTCTAGCCATGTTGAGAGAAGCATGCTATATCACTTTTGGGCTAAGTCACTCTGTCACCAGTGTGTGATCCTCCAGATCTCTCTTGCCCTCTGCTGTGGAGACTGGCAAAGCTCCGGATGGTGGTTGCTCTGTCAGTCTGGGCAAGTTGGAGAGGAAACAGCCTCAGCCAGCCCTAAGTGGGTGTAGCTTAAATGCAAAATCAACTTCTGTTATTTAGCCACTGAGATTTGGGGCTTGTTTGTTACCACAGCATAATTTAGCCTATCTTGAGTCACATAATAATCTCTGATGTGCCTAACATTTTAAGGGGCACATTAGCAAATAGGCTGGGTACTTTAAAGTCTTTCCAAATAGTTTTTTTTTTTTTTTTAGCCTCATTGGGAAGCATTCATGTTCTTCTTTATATACAGAAAGCACCTGGTACTGTGGCAATAGCATAGAGCAGAGCTTGAGATGGAAAGTTCTGTTTTTTGGTCCTTATTATTTTTGCTAATTCAATAGCTTTATTGATATCTAGTTCACATACCATAAAATTTACTTAAAGTGTATAATTCTGTAGGTTTTGGTATATTCATAGAGTTGTGCAACCATCATCACAATTAATTTTAGAAGACTTTCATCACCTCCAGAAGAAACCTGTACTTATTAGCAGGGACTCCCATTTCCCCCCAATCTCCCTGGTCCTAGTCTACAACTGATATAATTTCTTTCTCTGTATTTGCCTTTTCTGGACATTTTATAGAAATAGAATCATATAAAATGTAAGTTCCATGAAGGATCTTTGCTTTGCTGTATGCTGTAACTCTGGTACCCCTCACAGTACCTGCACATAGTAGGTGCTCAGTGTATATCTGTTGGGTAAGTGAGTGGTTATTGAAGGTCAGAGCAGAGAGCCGGATGGTGATGTCTGGTGTTGCTTAGCATTGCCCTGGACAGGGAATAAAGGGAGCGGTAGAATCACCTGCTGACAACATCTCCTCTTCGTCCAGAGACTTCTGTGTCAGGGCTTATTATGAGGATGTGATCATAGGCCCAGTGAAAGCAGCTGCCCTTGACATGGGCTAAGTCATCTATAAAACACCCCATTGCAAGGCTGAGGTCATGAAGGGGTACGAGTGGGCCCACCACAGCCCGATTCCTCTTCCTCCGTAGACTCTTCCCAAATACACACTTTTCTCAGGACCTCACTGGATTCCTTCTCCTCTCTGGTTCCTGGCATCCCTTTCCTGGCTACCTGGCCAGGGCTATGGCTTGTAGCCACTTCTCAGAGGCACACACTGAGGCACTGGGAGATTCCTGCTGCTGCTCTGAGTAGCGCTGCAGCCATTCCTGGCTTGCTGGTCTGGATTTTCTACCCCTACCTGCAGACCCAAGCCTGGGTACCCTGTTTGCCTTAAGTACTCATCTTGGATTATTTAAGACTACAAGGAAGCAGAGTAGTTAGTGGTTAAAGGCATAGTCTGTGGGGTCAGGCACTCTGAAGCTTGAGGGCCAGATCTGCCATTTATTAGCTGTGAGCCTCTGGGTGAGTTACTAAACCTTTTTGAGCCTTTATTTCTAATCTATAGAATGGACATATGAATAGTAATATGAATAAATTTGTAAGGGTTACATAGAATAATGCACATAAAGTGCTTAGTGCCGTGCCTGGCACAGGAAAATGTTTGCTACGGCTTTTGATAGAATTTAATTTGGTCCTCATATTGTTGATGTCACTATTCCCTAGGGAACAAAAGAACTACATTTTTTTTTTTGTTTTAGGATTGCCTTATGACTTGCGAAATGATTTTGTGGCAAATAACTGAATTCCCTGTGCTTGTCATCTTCTGAAAGGGAAGTCAAGGGAAATGAATAGAGAAATGTGGCCACAGCAGAGACCAAAGAACCTGAGTGTTTTTTTAATTTTTAAAAACATTAAAAAAAATTTTTTTTTTGTAGAGACGAGGTCTCACTCGTTGAGGTTGCCCAGGCTGGTCTCGAACTCCTGGGCTTAGGTGATCCTCCCACCTCGGCCTCTCAAAGTGCTGGGATTACAGGCCTAAGCCTGACAGTTTGGTCTTAGGTATGGTCCTGATTGTGGGGTTACCTTGACTGTTCTTTGAGTCCTGGAGAAGTCAAGATGAAAGCAGTTACAAGGTCATATGATAAGCCTGTATGGGCCATGTAGATAGACTTCCATGCATAGATGGTATAGAAAAGTAAAAATTATCTTCCGCTTTGATCATTGTTACTCCCAACATAAACTAACAGCAATAGTCTTAAGCGCCAGTCAATGCTATATTTGTAAAACATCCAGTAGGGAGGTTGGGTCTCCTGATGAACAAAGGAAAGTTTGCAGTGTGAAGTGTCATACAGATATGTCATTGCACTCTATTCTCTCCACTCCCACATGAACTACCATGGGGCAAATCTAAGCCATCTCTTGGTTTTGGTCTTAGAACAATGAGTGTCTCTTTCCAAGTTAGGGGGCGGAGTGCAGTCATGGGTTTTTGGGATCCCATGCGGGGATTGGCAGCCAGCTGTGCAGTCTGGAGTGTGAGGCTGTGGCCAGGGTGGGCACAGGGAGCAGCATCTGTGTTTGTCTGTTGGGGTAAACCTGGACTTTGACGGGAGGAGATATTTTCAGTGTTTTACCAGTATTAGTGAAGCATGGAATTGAATTCCCTGGAGTGTCAGAAATGCCAGTAAGCTTAGAAAATGGCTGTGCAGCATGTTGTACATAAATATCAATTTTAATCAGATACTGATTGGGATAGATTTCATAGCTAATCTAGAAAAAGTAATAATCCTTGTTGTCTGTCTTAGAAGAGTGAATGGTTTCCACTCAGAAAATTCAGATCTGGAAGCTTATAGTTCGTAGCTGTTTTTTTTTCTTTTCTATTTCTTTTTCCTTTCTTTCTTTTTCTCTTTTTTTTTTTAAGAGATAAGGTCTTGCTCTGTTGCCCAGGCTGGAGCGCAGTGGTGGGATCATTGCTCACTGCAGCCTTGAATTCCTGGGCTCAAGGGATCCTCCTGCCTCCGCTTCCTGAGTAGCTGGGACTATAGGCATGTGCAACCACGCCTGGCTAAATTTTAAAAAGTATTTTTAGAGACAGAGACTCGCTATGTTGCCCAGGCTGGTCTCAAACTCCTCAGTTTCCTAAGTAGCTGGGATTACAGGCATGAACCACTGTGCATGGCTGTCATGGCTGTTTTTTCTTTTAACTTTTTTTTTTTTTTTTTTTTTTTTTTTGAGACGGAGTCTCGCTCTGTCGCCCAGGCTGGAGTGCAGTGGCGCAATCTCGGCTCACTGCAAGCTCCGCCTCCCGGGTTCACGCCATTCTCCTGCCTCAGCCTCTCCGAGTAGCTGGGACTACAGGCGCCCGCCACCACGCCCGGCTAATTTTTTGTATTTTTTTTTAGTAGAGACAGGGTTTCACCGTGGTCTCGATCTCCTGACCTCGTGATCCACCCGCCTCGGCCTCCCAAAGTGCTGGGATTACAAGCGTGAGCCACTGCGCCCAGCCAACTCTTTTAACTTTTCAATTAAAATATATACCAAATGAAAAAATGCACAAACCGTAAACATACAGATTGATGAATTTTCACAAAGGGAATGCCATCATATAACTACCACCCAAATCAGGAAATTGAATACTGCCAAATTTCCGGTATCCCTGCTCCCAATCCTTACCTGCTTTCCCCTCCAAATCACTCTCTTGACTTATAATGCAATCGATGACTTTTGCCTGTTCTGAATTCTATATAAGGAGAATCATATAGCATATCCTTTTTGTATCTTGGCCTCTTTTGCTTAGCAGGATATTTGCAAGATTTATCCACATGGTTATGAATAGTAATAGTTTATTGATTTACATTCTTACGTAGTATGAATATATATCACAGTTTATCCCTTCTGCTATTCATGGACATTTTGGTTGTTTTACAGTTTTAAAAAACTATCTGTATTTTAAATTTCATTTTCAACTTTGCTGTTAAATTACCAAACAATAAACTACTTAAGAACATAACCTAAATATTTTTGTTAACTACATTCTGGAACAGAAAGGCATTAATGTTAGTCTTAGGTGGCAGTGAGCTTCACAGAGACACACAAAGGGAAAGCAAAGTGAAGAACAAGGCAATCTCTCCCTATTTATGGCACAGCAAAGCGATTCAGAATACGTTCTCTATTTCTATAGATAAATTTTTTAAAGTATAATGTGGGAAAATTTAGTGTTCCAATTTGTGAAAACAAGAATTATCAGACTGTCACATTCCAATGACTTAAGTAGCTAAACCATACATCAAGCTTGTCTAACCCATGGCCGGTGGGCTGCCATATGGCCCAGGATGGCTTTTCATGTGGCCCAACACAAAGTCATAAACTTTCTTAAAACATTATGAAGGGCCGGGCGCAATAGCTTATGCCTGTAATCCCTGCACTCTGGGAAGCTGAGGTGGGCGGATCACCTGAAGTCGGGAGTTCAAAACTACCCTGGCCAACATGATGAAATCTGTCTGTAGTAAAAATACAAAAAATTAGCTGGGCATAGTGGCATGCACCTGTAATCCCAGCTACTCGGGAGGCCGAGGCAGGAGAATCGCTTGAACCTGTGAGGCGGAGGTTGCAGTGAGCTGAGATTTTGCCACTGCACTCCAGTTTGGGTTACAGAGCAAGACTCCATCTCAAAAAAAAAAAAAAAAATTTTTTTTGGAGTTTTTTGTTTTGTTTTGTTTTGTTTTAAGCTCATCATCTATTGTTAGTGTTAGTGTATTTTATATGTGGCCCAAGACAATTCTACTTCTTCCAGTGTGGCCCAGTGAAGCCAAAAGATTGGACACCCCTGCCATAAATGGAATTACAATGTTGTGCATAAGATATCCTCAAAAGACTGTCATAATATATTTTGTGGAAATAGTTCACTTCATTTCTATGATTAGATGGATTACCAATAATTTATAGTTTATTATTATGAGTAATGCTGCAGTGAACATTCCCCATATGTCCTTTGGTGTACATGTTTGTATTTCTGTTGATTATATACCTAGAATTGGAATTGTTTGGGCATGTTATACATAGATGTTTGGCACTACCAGTTTTCTAAAGCAGTTATACCAGTTTACATCCTCAGGCACAGGTGTTAAAAAAAAGTTAGCATTGCTCCAGATCTGTGTCAACCATGGTGTTTCTAGTCTTTTAAAATTTTAGCCCTTCTTGTCTGGGTGTAGTAGTTTTACTTCCTATTTCCTTGATGACTTTTGAAGTTGAGCACCTTTCCGTATGCTTATTGGCTGTCTGGATAACCTGTTTGGTGAAATTACCTTTTCAAACTCTGGAGCATTTTCCTATTAGATTATCTTTTTCTTACTGATTTTGAAGACATTCTTCATGTCTTCTGGACATCAGACCTTAATTGGATGCATGAACTAGAAGTCTCCTCTCTGGTTTTTCTTTCATTTGAATTGATTCTGAGCTGGGCATCAGTCTTTATGAAGCTAGTGTCTTTCCAGTATGTCCTTATTTATAGGATGATTAGCCCTTTTCAGGGTGTCCAACTGAAGTCTGAAGTGTTTATTTACTCAGTTTCCTACCTTCGTGTTTCCTAAACTTCACAGCTGCTTGCAAATCAGCAAATGCCACAAAGGAAAACATGTCCTCAAACATTTGGCTCACCAATTTGCACCACCCTTTCCTTCATAATCTTGAATACTTAGGTTCTTGCAAGGACTTGGGTCTTTGGTCTTCACACAGATTTTTTTGTTTGTTTAATGTTTTGTTGAGCTTTTCTGGTTGTTACTGGTAGTAGGATTGGTATGGTTGGCAGGTAAGATGTCTGCCCTGCCAAAGACATATTCATTTCCTAACCTTCAGGACCTGTGCATATTACCTTAAATGATCAATGAGTGATATTACCTTATGTGGCCCCCCAAAATGTTATTAAGGATCTTGAGAGAAGGTGCCTCTTCTGGATTATATGGGCAGGATCTTGAAAGAAGGTGCTTTTCCAGGATTATCTGGGTAACATCTTGGGAGAAGGTACTTCTCCTGGATTATCTGGGTAGGATCTTGAGAGAAGGTGCCTCTCCTGGATTATCTGGGTGGACCCTAAGTACAATCACATATATCCTTATAAGAAAGACAGAGGGAAATTAGACAGAGACACACAAAGAGAAGGTGAAGTGAAAACCAAGGCAGAGATTAGAGTGTTGTGGCCTGAACCAAGGACCATCTGCAGCCACCAGAAGCTAAAAGGGACAAGGAACAATTTTCCCTTAGAGCCTCTGAAGGGAGTACAGCACTGCCAACAACTGGACTTCAGACTTCTGGCCTCCAGAACTGTGAGTGTGATGGTTAATTTTGTGTGTCAGTTTGACTGGGCCATGGGATACCCAGATACCTGGTTAAACATTATTCCTGGGTGTGTCTGTGAGGGTGTTTCTGGAAGAGATGAGCCTGTGAATGGGTAGACTGAGGAGAGAAGATGGCCCTCCCCAATGTGGATGGGCATCATTCAACCCCTCAGGGCCGGTCCCGATGGAACAAAAAGGCAGAAGAAGGTTGACTTCTCCCTGCCCGAGTCCATGAGCTGAGACATCGATCTTCTGCCCTTCAACTAAGACTTACACCATCAGGGCTCCTGGTTCTCAGGCTTTTAGACTCAGACTCAAATTTGCACCACTGATTTTCCTGGGTTTCCAGCTTGCAGGGGTCAGATTGTGTGACTTAGCTTCCAGAATTGTGGGAGCCAATTCCATTCTAGATATTTTTTAAGACACAGTCTCTTTTGCCCAGGCTGGAGTGCAGTGGTGTGATTTCAGCTCACTGCAACCTCCACCTCCTGGGTTCAAGCGATTCTCCTGCTTCAGCCTCCTGCAAGTATCTGGGTTTACAGGCACGTGCCACCACTCCCAGCTAATATTTGTATTTTTAGTAGAGACGGGGTTTTGCCATGTTGGCCAGGCTGGTCTCAAACTCCTGGCCTCAAGTGATCCACCCATCTTGGCCTCCCAAAATGCTGGGATTACAGATGTAAGCCACCGTGCCTGGTCTCATTCTAGATTTTCAATATCCATATCTATCTGTATATCTCCTATTTGTTCTGTTTCTCTGGAGGACCCCAATAACAGTGAGAATAAATTTGTTTTTGGTTTGCTTTTTTTGAGACAGAGCTTTACTCTGTTGCCCAGACTGGAGTGCGGTGGCACAATCATAGCTTACTGCAGCTTTGATATCCCTGGCTCAAGCGATCCTCCCTGCCTAGCCTCCTGAGTAGCTGAGACTATAGGTGCATACCACCGAAACGAGCTAATTTTTCTGATTTTTAGTATAGATGGGGTCTCATTATTTGCCCATGCTGGTCTTGAATTCCTGGGCTCAAGTTACCCTCCTGCCTTGGCCTCCCAAAGTGCTTGAGTTATAGGCATAAGCCACCACACCTGGCCAGATTGCTGTTTTAAGCCACTATGTTTGTGTAATTTGTTACAGCAGCCACAGGAAACCTATACAGTTGGTCTGACATAAATTAATTTATCTGTAACGTTTTAAAATTAATAGTAGTTTAATAATTTTATTGTATTGTTTCTAGATTTTAATTGCTATTTCAGAATAAATTGGTGGAATGCAGTTCTTTCTTTATAGAGGGATAGGTGTGTAATTTTTAATACATTGTGAAAAGGCACATAATAGAATAAACTTCGGGCTCTTTTATTGTAATAATAGACTCAAGAAACTCATTTGATTTTATTCTGGTAGGTTGAAAGTTGTGCCCATTATTAGTTTTCCTTGTAGTATAGTCTTGTGTTTGTCAAAAGAAGTTGTTGAGATACTTGTTAAAAACATAAGAGTGGGGAAAAAATGTAATGGAATCATTATATATGAAAAAATTTGGATCTATAGTCCATATAGATTGTTTAATCAACATAATCATTATTATAATTTACAGGAAAAACTTGATAGTTATGTTTATTCTGACCACCTGTAACCTGTCAGTGGGGATACTTTTTAAAAGAGAAAACTATCTTGTCCTTATGACAGTTAATTGCTAAACAGAGTAGATGCACAGAAACCCAGCTCTTATTTTCCTAAGGGGGGGGACTATGATATGTAATGGGATGGGAGTAGCCACTGTCACATCAGCAGGTCATGGGATCCTATCAGTCATAGCCCCTGTAGCAGTTGCTTGACTTTTTTGGATATACACTTCTCTGCAAGCCCTTGAGAGCAAAGTCAAAGTCTTTATGTATTCATGGATTCATTCAATAGTTATTACTCCCTTACCTTGTAGCAGGTGCTATGCCAGATACTGAAGATACTCTAAACAGCAAAAACTGGCATGGTTCCTGTTTTCATGGTGTCTAGTGGGAAACAGACAACCAAATAATCATAAAAATAAGTATCTTATGACAAACACGGGTAAGTGATTAGAATGAAAGGAACGAACATGAGTCCATGGGAACATGGAACAACAGAGCTTGACCTAAGCTGAGAGATTAGGAAAACTTCCCTGAGGAAGAAATGATGAACTGATGAGTAGGCTTTGACTGGCAGGAGCAGTGGGGAGGGATTAAGCATTTCAGGCAGACAAATCAGCTCACACAGAGTCATAAGATGCAAAAAAAAAAAAAGCATAGCACTGATGAGGAACTGAACAAAGGCCAAATGGGACCAATGCTCAGAAAGTTAAGAGATGTGTTGAGAGAGGTGACTCTAGGAGGGCGGCTCCATGTAGAATCTTTTCAGTCAAGCCAGGGGCACTGATCTTTATCCTAGAGCTATGGAGATCCGTATTAGTTTGCTAGGGCTGCCATTACAAAATGCCACAGACTGGATGGCTTAAACAACAAACAGAAATGTATTGTCTCACACTCCCAGATGCTAAAATTCCAAGATCAGTGTGTCCGCGGGGTTGGTTTCTTCTGAGGCCTCTCCCCTCAGCCTGCAGATGGCCACCTTCCTGTGTTCTCATGTGGCTTTATCTCTGTGCACTTACATCTCTGGTGGCCCTTCTAAGGATGCGAGTCCTGCTGGATTACAGCCTCACCTTTATGACCTCATTTAACCTTAGTTACCTCTTTAAAGACCCTCTCTCCAAGGATAGTCACGTTCTAGGTACTGGGGGTTTGGGCTTCAACATATGAATTTTGGAGGGAGACACAATTCAGTCTATTAACAGAAGCTATTAAAGATTTTTAAACAAGGGAGGTACTGGCTTTAATTTACAGATTGAGAATATCATCCTGGTCGTACTGCAAAGAAAAAATTAGAAGACACCAAAGTCGATTCAGGATGGTTAGTTGGGAATCTACTGCAGAAGCTCAGGTAAGACACAATACCAGTTGGGATTTTGGCCTGGTAGTATAGATGGATGGGAGAGAGATTTAGGAAGCAAAACCAACACAATGCAGTGATGGATAGAAGCATTCAATAGAAGGAATGGGAGAAAGGATATTTCAAGATCGATTCCAAGTTTTTTGACTTGCACAGTTGCAATAAGGAACACTGGAGAAGACTTGGTTGGAGACAGATGAGTTTGGTCTTAGATCTGAGTCTTAGAGTTGAGGTGCTGCTTTCAAGACATCCATGTGGAAATAAGTAGGCAGTTGGCTATTTGATTCAGGAGTTTGGAGGAGAGATTTGAAATATGGATATGAATTTGAGAGGCTTGGGCCTACAGATAGTAATAGCAGCTGGTATACTTCTTGGCATATTTTAAATTCTTGATAAATGTCTTTTGAATTAAAACTATGGTCTACACTGTTTCTTTACATGAACTGGAGCAGAGTTTAAAGATAGTTCATAATCATCTCTTTAGAAATGCTATCTGTTGAAGAAAATAGTAGAATGCATCTCCAACTAAACAAATTATTCTTTGGATCATATCATAGTGTGTAGGTAATTTTCTAGTAGGAATTTTGGAAAGAGGTTGGAAAATGAACTCAAGTTATGAGACTCAATGGAAATTTGGTACCTCTTCTCATTTTCTTTTCTTTTTTGAGACAGGATCTCGCTCTGTTGCTCAGGCTTGAGTGCAGTGGCACAATCACGGCTCACTTGCAGCCTCACCCTCCAGGCTCGATCCTCCTACTTGAGCCTTCCACATACTTGGGACTACATGCATGCACCACCATGCCCAGCTAATTTTTTTATTTTTTTATAGAGATGGGGTCTCACCATGTTGCCCAGACTGATCTTGAACTCCTGGGCTCAAGTCATCCTCCCACCTTGGCCTCCCAAAGTGTTGGTATTACAGGCGTGAACCACTGCACTCAGCAGCCTCTTTTTCATTTTCACAAAAGCCCTGCAACCTACAGCTGTCTAATCAGTTACATAGCCTCCTATATCATCAGGCAGTTACCTCCATGGATGCCTGAACAGGAGTGTGCTGCAAATGGGTCAGCATCACAACAAACAGCAGAGACTCAAAAGAAATGTTAGCAATTACCACAGCTAAACCACAGAGGATGAGAAAGATAGGGGCCCATGGTCTTATCAAAATGGTCTTCTTTCAGTAGTTCACATTACTGTTTCCTGGATTATTAATGGCTTTGGCTGAGCCAGGTGGGATGTGATGTTCAGACGGCCAGATGAGCTAAGAAGTATCCCTCGGACTTTGGATCCTAGGCTGCAGAGTGGAAGAAGTACACAAACCCAGCCCTTCTTGTTTCATGTGAACAAAGGTGTGTGTTTTAAAAAGACAGCCAATAATATTAGCTTTAATTATGATAGTAGTTGCCGTTTGTTTTGTCCTAGCACAGAACAGTAGGAATGTAGGTACAGGAAAAAATGGCACAATAAACATTTGTCTTGGACTTGGCATGGTGGGTCACACTTGTAATCCCAGCATATGCTTCTATAGTCCTAGCTATCTGGGAGGCTGAGGTGGGAGGATCATTTGAGCTTGGGAGGCCGAGGCTGCAGTGATCCATGACTGTGCTACTGCATTCCAGCCTGGGTGACAGAGTAAGACCATGTCTAAGAAAGAAAAATAGTCTGTCTTTCCACATTCTCTTATTTTAAAATGGAATTTTAAAAGAATTGCAGGAAATAATATGCTGAGAAATAGAGATTTTATTTAATGTTGCCCTGTTAGTCACAGCTTCATTTTTAAATAAGTGTTAAAACTCAATACTGATTTGAGTATCTACCGTGTGTCAACCTGAGGCTTCTGTGGTCCTTGCCCTCACAGTGCCCACAGTCCAGCCCAGGAGATGCTCCTTAACCAGTGATTACAAGTCTGATCAGAGTAATGAAAAGAATCCTACAAGGTACTGAGTGGGTTTATCTGGACTAGCAGGTCAGGGAAGGCCTCTCTGGGGAGGTGTCATCTAGACTCAGGGTTCAGAGATGAGTGAGAATTAAAGAGATGGAGGAGCCAGCAAGCTGACATGCCAGGACTCAGGAATGTGGCAAGCCCCCCCAACGTGAGGCTGGAGTGAAGGGGCCAGCTGGCCCCCAACCATGTTAAGAATTGTGAATTTTATCCTAAGGGCAACAAATATGCTGGAAAGTTTTTAAGAATGGGAGTGACATAATCAGATTTATATTTTTAAAAGAGAACTGTGGCCTCAATGAGAAGAAGCCACAGAAGATGCAACAAGTCCAGTTGTGGCACTTATTAATCCAGGGGAGAGGCAAAAGGTAACGTTTTAGATTAGGACAGAGAATAGGGGCCTGGACTGGAGTGGTAGCAGTAGGCTGGAGAGAATTGTATGGGTCAGATCTATTTTCCTTTGTAAAAATAATGTTTTTTTCCTTATTATATAAATAATAGTTTTTATTATAGAAGACCTTGAGAAAATATGAGTTCAAATATAAGTCTCCAATTCCATCTCCCAGGGAATAGCATTATTTATTTATGACGTAATCCTATTAGTCTCTCTTCTGTGCATTTATATTTATTTTAAAAACAAAACTTGAATATTGACAATTATAATTGTATATACATTATTTTATAACCTGTACTTTGAATAACATCCTTTTAAGCTTCCAATATAAATTCTTTGGCCTATGCTGACAGTTGAAATGCCTTGGCGTCAACTTGTGGATCTCCCAAGGAAGAACTCCTTGCCAGTGTATATACATAAACCTGAGGCCTGTTTTCAGTTTGCCCATTATGGTCCCATCATGGATGAGACTTATCAGGGGAGAATTCTCTAGCTAATTCTGAATCTAGTTAACTTCTGGCCTGCAAGAATGTCTACATGATATGTTGGCATCCAAGCCATGGGAGAAGGGTCCCTGGCAGATGCTTTATTGAAGTTCTAGTCCACAACCCCTGCTGTAGGGCAGGCAACTGTTAGGGGCTTTTTGAGGCTGTTGCTGGGGCTTGTGAGATGCTTAAGGAGCTCGACTGCATCTCTGAATGGTCAGAGTAAAAGAGTGTCATAGAAAGAACTGCCAAATAGCTTTCTGTAGAGTGAGCTGAAATAGAAGTGCTTCCTCAAAACCTGCTAAAGGGGAGATTAAGAAATGAAATTTGATTGGGGGTGTCATCTTGAAACAGTGTGATGACCCTTCTTGACAGGCCAAAAAATAAACATCTACTCTTCTAAATTGGGAATTATGTGCCAGCCCTGTTTCGTTTGTCTAGTTCACTTTGACAGTGATTTAGTTAAGCTTTGCTAAATCCGTGGGAGAGGTTTTAGCTTCCTGGGTCAGCAGTTTACACCTGTGGCCTGGGAAGTTTTTCTAGGGCAGCCCCAGAAAATTTAGGGAGTAACATCTCTTGATTTTAGAGAAATTTCCCATAGAATTTGTTTCTTTTCTTCCAGAGTAGATGAGGGGGAAGAGTCTCATAGCCTTGTGCCCTACCCATTTAGATTTGCACTCTTCTTGGTCTCAAGCATCTGACACCAACAGCCAGAGCATAGAGAAGGGATTAAATCTAGTGTCCCAAAGCCCTACCTCAATCCTCCTGAGACCCAGCGTCCAGCATGTCAGGTGCAGGGACTGGGGATTGCTCCAGGTCACAGGCATTCCTAGGTGTTGATGCAGAGATGATATTCTGTGCCCTGGGTCAGCCTAGGTGAGATGAAGACAGCAGATTCCCTCCTGAGAGCTGGAGCAGCCTCTTCAGTCTGTTTTACTCTCACTTAACAAATCTGCAAAGGTGTTACTGTGTGCCAAAGTGTATTGGGTTTTAGGCCTCAGAAAAGGGTGTTTAAGGAGCTGTGGCACTATCAACTCTCAGGTTTGCGTTAGACAAGATTAGCATCTTCCCTTTTTCGTTCTGAAGGCTGTTTGCTTCTCTGCATTGGTAAGTGGCTACCTTTATGGGAAAGGCCAGGGATGGACGGCCACCTCTTAGTGAATGAAAGGAGAGAATTTGCCTTCAAAGACTGTCATGCAAAAGAACTAAAGATAAGATACTGAAGAAGGCTTTTTCTGTTATTGGTCTAGCTTATAGTTGGAGGACCTTCTGGCTCTTTTATTGGAAGCAGTGAACTTTTTCTAAGAATAGCTCAGAGGTACTGATCTGTGGCTAGAAGAGGACAATTCTTTATGTGTTTATCCTATTGATAACTCGTTCTTCTCCTGCCTAGAGAAGAGCTTTATTTAGTGCCCTTCTGGATCTAGAATTCAGTTTTTACCATAAGTCCAGTATTTCCTTGGTTCTATGCCCCAAGTACCCATAGTGATGCTGAGAAAGGTTTGCTATAGTAGAATCTGTGGCATACCCAGGCTGCCAGCCTGATACTTCTCTGTGCTCAGTTTCTTTAGTAGGTGGAACATTCAGTTATTCACAGTCCCTTAGGACACTACTGTGTTAAGTGCTAAGCCTGCAGAAATGTGTATGTTGAAGTCACTACCCTCAAGGAGTTTATAGCATGAATAAATCTTTTTTGTCAGCATTTGTAATCTAGTATCAAAGAATAATCCTAACATCAAATTCTCTACCTCCATCTGATAATGATGCAGTCCGTTTGGCTACCATACATGTTCCTATAATAAATTGAACTCATATGCAATTGGCTAAAAGGTGAATGATGTCAGTTCTTATATGGTTTTCACCCTAGGCCAGGAGAGCCAGACTAGCAGGAGTAGGATGATAACCTTTGGCAGGAAAGGAAAGGGCCATCAACTCAGCTTTTGCACCCACAGGAGCTCTTTCTGCTGTTTTGTTTGTTTGTTTTTCCTCTTGATAATTTTCTCTTTATTTTATTTCAGTAGCTTTTTGGGAACAGGTGGTGTTTGGTTACATGGATAAGTTCTTTGGTGATTCCTGAGATTTTGATGCACCCGTCACCCAAGCAGTGTACACTGTACCCAGTGTGTAGTCCTTTATCCCTCACCCCTCTCCCACCTTCCCCTGAGTCCCCAAAGTCCATTATATTATTCTTATGTCTTTGTGTCCTTAGCTCCCACTTACAAGTGAGAACACACGATATTTGCTTTTCCAATCCTGAGTTACTTTGCTTAGAATAATGGTCTCCTACACCATCCAGATTGCTGAGAATGCCATTATTTCGTTTCTTACTCAGCCATAAAAGGGAGCAAAATAATGGCATTCGCAGCAACTGGAATGGAGTTGTATTCAGTATTTTATGGCCAAGTAGTATTCAGCCATAAAAAGGAATGAAATAATGTGGTGTATATACCACATTTTTTTTTTTAGCCACATGTTGATTGATGGGCATTTAGGCTGGTTTCATATTTTTGCATTTGCGAGTTGTGGGGCTATAAACATGCATATGCAAGTGTCTTTTTCATATAATGACTTCTTTTTCTTTGGGTAGATACCCAGTAGTGGCATTGCTGAATCAAATAGTAGTTCAACTTTTATTTCTTGAAGGAATCTCCACACTGTTTTCCATAGTGGTTGTACTAGTTTACTTTCCACCAGTAGTGTAAAAGTGTTCCCTATTCTTCACATCCATGCCAAAACCTTTTTTTTTTTTTTAATTTTTAAATTATGGCCATTCTTGCAGGAGTAAGGTGGTATCTGATTATGGTTTTAATTTGCATTTCCTTGATAATTAGTGATGTTGAATCTGCTCTGCTTTAAGAAAATTAGGCTGGGTGTGGTGGTTTACGCCTGTAATCCCAGCATTTTGGGAGCTGAGGCTGGTGGATCACTTGAGGTCAGTAGTTCAAGACCAGCCTGCCCAATATGATGAAACCCTGTCTCTACTAAAAACACAAAAATTAGCTGGGCCTGGTGGCACACACCTCTAGTCTGAGCTACTAGGGAGGCTGAGGCAGGAGAATCATTTGAACCTGGGAGGAGGAGGTTGCAGTGAGTTGAGATTGTGCTGTTGCACTCCAGCCTGGGCGACATAGCAAGATCCTATCTCAAAAAAAAAAGAGTGCCTGTGCCCAGGTTCCCTCCCTAAAGACCTGCACCCCTGGCCTTGAGAGCTCTCAGATGGCAGCAGGTTGCACTTTCTCCTGCCTGTTTCTCACTGGGAATCCAGCATTTCCACGCTGTTATTTTTGTGCATTTTAAATATATCCTGTGGCATCCTCTTGCTGCTGTTGTCCAAAGGACCACCAGGATGGCTAATGAGTAGAAAGTATTATCGGCAATACTATCGGTAGGCAAACCAGGAAGAGATAGCCTCTGGCATGGACCAAAGGTGTTCTCTTTTTGCATAGGGAAGGGGCAGGTTGGGTTTTATGCCTCACTGGGCCTGTATCACAGAATAGAGTCATACATATTCAGCAGGTGTGGGGGAAAAGCTATACATAGTTATGAGGGGAGTCCTGTACATGAACAATGAGTAAACATGTAACATATATCTCATGTTCACTTTGGGGTGGGATTTTAACATTAAAGCAAAGTAGAATTTGGCTCTCTGTCTAAAGGTGAACTATAGGCCACAAAACACAGTCTCTGTAAGCTGGTCAAAACTGGCTTGAGGTCTGCAGTTGCTTATCAGGAAAGAATGTATGTAAGGCCCATTCTCTGTCCAGTTGGAGTTGTAGTGTAAATCAGATTTAGGAAGACAATTTGTCTGACAGCTCTTATTTTTAGGGAGTTTGGCAAGAGTGTGGTTTTTCTTGTAGCTGTAGGAATTTAGGAATTCAGGGCTATGCCTGCCAAGCCCTGAACCCTCTACCCTCTGCCCATGGGTAACTTTTGTTTCCTTAACCTTAGTGTTCATCTTAGTTAATAAAGGGACGTCTATTTTAGTCTCTCAGATCACACTACCATGAGCTGCTGGCTTGCTTGTGAGGTACCAATTATGTGTGTACACACACTCTGGTTGCCAGGGGCTTTTAATGGTCCAGAGTGGTCTAATGGTCTACCCCATCCAATTTCCCCATAATCTCTGTTGCTGACATCCAGGGAGCCACAAAAGTTGAACATTCATGAACCAAAGAGGTGGCAGTTTGAGCCTTCCATTCCCTCCTTCAGCCTTGCTCCTACACTTTTTCATCTGTGAACTCTCAAGAAAGAGTAACAGCAGCTGTCAGCCCACAGTAGTCCTGTTGGCAGGCTCTAAAATGTGGCTCCTCAAATTGCAGCCCTGGCCTGAGCTGGAGAGAGTACCTAGTGGAACTCTGCCCATTTCACAGTGGTTCAGATCTGCAAGAAATGTATGTATGCCCTGTTTACCATTTCCTGATGGGCACGGGGTGAGGGCTCCTAAACTATGGTATTAGTCAGGGTTCTCCGAGAAACAGAATCAATAGGACATACAGATAGAAATTTATTTTAAGGTAGTGGCTCACACAGTTATGGAAACTGAGAAGTCCCATGATCTGCCATCTGTATGCTGGATACCCAGGAAAATGAGTGGTATAGATCTGAAGGCCTGGGGGGCAGGGAGCCTACGGCGTAGTCTCCAATCCAAGTCTGAAGGCCTGAAAAAACCAGAAGAGCCAAGGGCAGGAGAAAATTCCCAGCTCAACTGTCAGGCAGAGACTTCAGCCTTCAAGTGACTCTCCCACCTTGGCCTTTTTGTTCTGTTCAGGCCCTCAGCAGGTTGGATGATGCTCACCTACATTGAGGAGGGCAATCTGCTTTATTAAGTCCAACAATTCAAATGCTACTATCTTCCAGAAAACATCCTTACACACATACCCATACCAAATGTTTAACCAGATATCTGGGCATCCCTTACCCCAGTTGAGTTCACACATGACATTAACAATCACAGGCATAGGTATGTGTTGGAAATACAGCAGGTTCAGTTTCAGACCACTGCATTAAGCAAATATTGCAATAGAACTAGTCACAGGCATTTTTGGTTTCCCAGTGTATATAAAAGTTATGTTTATATTATACTGTAGTCCAGTAAGTATGCAAAAGGATTATGTCTAAAAGAACAGTATATATACCATAATTTAAAAATACTTTTAGTCAGGGGCAGTGACTCATGCCTGTAATCCCAGCACTTTGGGAGGTGAGGAGGGTGGATCACCTTATGACAGGAGTTCGAGACCAGTCTGGCCAACATGGTGAAACCCTGTCTCTATTAAAAATACCAAAAATAGCTGGGCATGTTGGTGGGTGCCTGTAATCCCAGCTACTTGGGAGGCTGAGGCAGGAGAATTGCTTGAATCCGGGAGGCATAGGTTGCAGTAAGCTGAGATCGCTCCACTGTCCTCCAGCCTAGGTAACTGAGCAAGACAGGGAGACTCCGTCTCAAAAAAAAAACCTTTGCTAAAAATGCTAATGATCATTTAAGCCTTCAGTGAATTGCAGTCTTTCTGCTGGTGGAGGGTCTTGCCTCAGTGTTGATGGCTGCTGACTAAT
Source organism: Symphalangus syndactylus (assembly GCF_028878055.3). Classification (NCBI taxonomy): domain Eukaryota; kingdom Metazoa; phylum Chordata; class Mammalia; order Primates; family Hylobatidae; genus Symphalangus; species Symphalangus syndactylus. The sequence goes on from NC_072424.2 coordinate 67,323,293, forward strand.
CAGGGTGGTGGTTACTAAAGGTTGGGTTGCTACGGCAATTTTGGTTTTTTGTTCTGTTTTGCTTTTTGACAGAGTCTTGCTCTGTCACTCAGGCTGGAGTGTAATAGTGCAATCACAGCTCACTGTAACCTCAAACTCCCAGGCTCCAGTGCTCCTCCCACCTCCAAAGTATCTGGGACTGTAGGCACACACCACAATGCCTGGCTAATTTTTTAAATGTTTGGTAGCAACAAGGTCTCACTATGTTGCCCAAGCTGATCTTAAACTTCTGGGCTCAAGCAATCCTCCTGCCTTGAACCCCCCAAAGTGCTGGGATTGTAGGCATGAGCCCCACCGCACCCAGCCACAGTTTCTTAAAGTCAGACAATAGCGAGTTTGCCAGATTGATTGACTCTTCTTTCACAAAAGATTTCTCTGTAGCATGTGATGCTGTTTGATAGCACTTTACTCACAGTAGAACTTCTTTCAAAATTGGATCAATCTTCTCAAATCCTATTGCTGCCTTGTCAAATACATTTATATACTATTCTAAATTTTTTGTTGTCATTTCAACAATGTTCACAGCATCTTCACCAGGAGTAGATTTCATCTCAAGAAACCACTTTCTTTGCTCATCCATAAGAGGGAACTCCTCATTCATTCAAGTTTTATCATGAGATTATAGCAATTCAGTCACGTCTTCAGGCTCCACTTCTAATTCTAGTTCTCTTGCTGTTTCCACCAAAAAGTAAGTTATTTCTTCCACTGAAGTGTTGAACCTCTCAAAGTAATCCATGAGGGTTAGAATCAACTTCTTCCAAACTCCTGTTAATGTTATTTTGACCTCTTCCTGTGAATCACAAATGTTCCTAATGGCATCTAGAATGTGAAGCCTTTCCAGAAGGTTTTCCATTTACTTTCCCCAGATCCATCAGAGCAGTCACTTACTGTGGCAGCTTTGGCCTTTCAAAATGTATTAAGACTTGAAAATAGAAATTAAATCCTTGATCCATGGGCTGCAGGATGGATGTTTTGTTTAGTAGGCATGAAAACAACAGTAATCTTTTTGTACATCTCCATCAGAGCTCTTGGGTGACCAGGTGTATCATCAGTGAGCAGTAATATTTGGAAGGGAATCTTGTTATCTGAACAGTAGGTCTCAATAAGCATGGACTTATTCAGTAAGCCATGATGTAAACAGGTGTGCTGTCATCTGGCCTTTGTTGTTCCATTTATAGAGTACAGGCAGAGTAGAATTAGCATAATTTGAAAGGGCCCTAGGATTGGCACATCAGCATTCATTTCACTTAAAGTCACCAGCTACATTAGCCCCTAACAAGAGAGTCACCCTGTCCTTTGAAGCTTTGAAGCCAGGTATTGACTTCCCTCTAGCTATGAAAGTCTTAGATAGAATCTTCTCCAGTGGAAGGCTGATAGATGTACATTGAAAAATCTGTTGTTTAGTGTAGCCACCGTCATCAGTTATCTTAGCTAGATTTTCTCTTCTTAGATAACTTACTGTAACTTCTACATCAGCACTTGCTGCTTCACCTCACACTTTTAGTTATGAAAGATGATTCCTTTCCTTAAACCTCATGAACCAACTTCTGCTAGCTTTAGACTTTTCTTCTGCAGCTTCCTCACCTCTCAGCCTTTGTAAAACTGAAGAGAGTGAAGAGAGTGAGGGCTGTGCTCTGGATTAGGTTTGGTTCAAGGGAATGTTGTGTCTGGTTTGATCTTCTATCCAGACCAAACGTTCTCCATATCAGCAATAAGGCTGTTTCACTTTATTATTCATGTGTTCACTGGAGCAGCACTTTTCGTTTCCTTTAAGAACTTTTCTTTGCATTCACAACTTGGCTAACTGGTGTTAGTGGCCTAGCTTTTGGCCTTTCTCAGCTTTGACATGTCTTCTTCATTAAGCGTAATCATTTCTAGCTTTTGATTTAAAGTGAGAGACACGAAACTTGTCCTTTCACTTAGAGGCCATTGTACAGTTATCAATTGGCCTAATTTTGATTTTGTTGTGTCTCAGCGAATAGGGAGGCCAAGATGGGTGGATCACTTGAGCCCAGGAGTTCGAGACCAGCCTGGGCAATGTGGTGAAACCCTGCCTATACAAAAAAATACAAAAATTAGTTGGGCATGGTTATGTGTGCTTGTAGTCCCAGCAACTTGAGAGGCTTACTTGGGAGGATTGCTTGAGCCCAGGAGGTTGAGGCTGCAGTGAGCTGTGACTGCGCCACTACACTCCAGCCTGGGCAACAGAGTGAGACCCTGTCTCAGAAAAAAAAAAGTTTGAAATATTGCAAGAATTAGCAAAATGTATGACATATGTACATGAAATGAGCATACGTCGTTGGAAAAAATGGCGCTGATACAACTTGCTCAAGGTAAGGTTGCCACAAACCTTCAATTTGTTTAAACAAAAAAAAAAATCTGTGAAGCACAACAGAGTGAAGCGCCATAAAATGAGACATGCCCAAATCTTATCGATTAGGGAAGGCAGAGTAGATCACTGTTTTAGAAGCTTTTTTTGTTTGGCCTCATTCTGTGGTGACCTTAAGTGAGTAACAACACTCTTTCAGTGGCAACTGGGAGTTAAGTAGCGCAGTTTGCTTTCAGGGAGAGGGAGACAGACCATCAGTGGTGGTCATTTTGTGCAGTGCCCAGACAGCACCAGGCTGGCCACTCACAGTGCTTTGTCTTGGGGCCAGTCAGGGCCAGCAGGAAGGGCTCTGGTTGGAGGAATAAAGAATGTGGTAAAAGCCAGGAGGGCTTGCTTTGAAAATGTTTTGGGAGAAATGGAGAACTGGATTGGGAAAGTTGTACTTGCTGGGTGGGGAGGTTCCAGTAACAGCTGCACTGGTATCTCCCGGCTCCGCCATTGTCTCAGTCGTCTAGTCTTCATGCTGCCCAATGGCCGAGCACTTGAAAGTCGTGGATGCTACCTCAAGGAACGTATCTATTTATTATATTCAGCATTGGAATGTCAGGAGTTACAAAGTCTGTTGGGTTTGTTTTCATGACACATACGCATAAAGTGTAATCATGAGATCCCGAGGCAGGCATTATTAGCCCCAGTGTGCCTTAGGAGTTGTAAGTAAAGGATACATGATAAATCATTGTGGCTGCACACCTCAGAGAGCCGTGTGTCTATGGGAAGGAGAGGTGGCTCAGGGCCTGTGAGCACGCATCCGCCTGCCAGTGCGCGGAAGGTGCGCTCCTGTCTGGGAATCCAGCCAAAGTGCTGATCTGTTCTTTCTCTTAGCTCCTGTTTTGACAGCTATGTCACTGTTAGGATGAGGAAAGGAGGTAGCGGAAACAATAGAACGGAAGATATGGGCAAATAAATATGTTCAAATGGAGAGAACCAATGAATCCCTGTTACTCGCAAGTACTTTCCTTGAAGGAAGTTTGTAGAATGTTTTATCTCCCATTTCTAAGAGAAAAGGCATTAATATCCAACCGTGTGGATTGAAGCTTCTTGATATTTTATGGATTCTTCCATTTCTGCTTCTCTGCATTCTCTCCCGAGTCCAAGTCTTTGACATCTACACATGCTGCTTGCAGCAACATCTCACAGCAATATCTCCTGGCTCCGTCACTGCCCCATCCCTCCAGTCTTCATGCCACACTGTGGCAGACCATTTAAAAAATTGCAGATCTGGTCTCTTGGACCTTCCTCCAAAATTCCCTCCTGGAGTTCACTATTGCCCTGTATCCCTTCTTTGATCTTATATCCCATGACTTACCTGCCAGTATCACTAGACCTTTGGGTGGCCCACACTACCACCTTGTCTCTCCTCACTCCCTGTATTAGGATTCTCCTACAAAAGAGGCCAATAGGTTGTGTGTATATAGAGAAAAAGATTTAGTAGAAAGAATTGGCTCATGCCATATGGAGACTGGTGAATCCAAAATCTGTAGCGTGGGTTGGCATGCTGGAAACCCAGAAGAGTCAGTGGTGCGGTTTGAGTCCTAAGGCCAGCAGGCTGGAGACTTAAGAGAGCTGATGCTGCGGTTCAAGACAGACTGTCTGTTGTAGAACCAACAAGGAAGAGCCAATGTTGTGGATGAAGTCTGAAGTCAGTCTGCTGGAAAATTATCTCTTGCTTGGGAGAGACTGGTCTTTTTGTTCCGTTCAGGCCCTCAACTGAATGGATGAGGCCCACACACATTATGAAACCAATCTCCTTTATTCAGTCTATCAATTTAAATATCAATCTCATCCAAAAACACTCTCACAGAAATACCCAGAATCATGTTTAACCAAATATCAGGGCACCCTGTGGCCCAGCCAAGTTGACATTATTAACCATCACCTCCCTCTTTTGCTTTTGGTGGTCTGTTTATACTGGACCTCTCCTAGCTTTTCTAATATGTTACACTAATTCTGAACTCCGGGCTTTGTACATGCTGTTTATTCCATCTGGAGTGCTTTTTCATCTGGCTCATTCTAATTCACCTATCAGCTGAAATTCCCCTTTCTTAAAGGACACTTCCCAAATTTCCCTAGCTAGGTTTATTCCCTCTGATACATGTCACCAGAGCACACTACACTTTCCTTGATAACACATATCACAATTAGAGTTCCTTGTTCATTGTCAGCCTTCCGCACTAGAATTTAAGCTCCATGAGGGCAGGGAGCTTATCTGTTTTGCTGTTACATGCCTGACACTTCCCAGCTGCTCAAAGATCATTCAGTGAATGAAAGAACGTATTGAAAGCTTACAAGATAGTAGATTGATTTTTTTTTTTTTTTTTGAGATGGGATCTCACTCTGTCACCCAAGTTGGAGTGCAATGGCACAATCTTGGCTCACTTCAACCTTCGCCTCCCGGACTCAAGCCATCCTCCCACCTCAGCCTCCTGAGTAGCTGGGATCACAGGCATGTGCCACCATGCCCAGCTGGTTTTTTTTTTTTTTTTTTGAGGTGGAGTCTCACTCTTGCCCAGGCTGGAGCCAGTGGCGTGATCTTGGCTCACTGCAACCTCCGCCTCCCAGGTTCAAGCAATTCTCCTGCCTCAGCCTCCTGAGTAGCTGGGATTACAGGCACGTGCCACCAGGCTTGGCTAATTTTTTTTTTGTATTTTTAGTAGAGACGGGGTTTCACCATGTTGGTCAGGCTGTTCTTGAACTCCTGACCTCGTGATCCGCCTCCCTTGGCCTCCCAAAGTGCTGGGATGACAGGCGGGAGCCACTGCTCCTGGCCGATTTTTTGTATTTTTTATAGAGATTGGATTTTGCCATGTTGCCCAGGCTAGTGAAGATACTAGGCTCTTGACATATGTAAATACTAACTGTGATCTTCACTTTTATAGACTGACGCCCAGAGAGGTTAGGGACTTGTCCAAGGTCATGTAGTCGTATAGAAGTTGGGCTTTAAATAAAATAATAATGAGTGTAACCATGGAGTCAGGCATTATCCTATTTGACAACTTGCAGCAACCTAATGAGATAAGTAGCCCTTGGATGCCCCACAATGTTCTCTGCCTCCTGGTAGTCACGCCATAGGAGCCATTTCCATCTCTCAAGAGTCTGGTATCTGGACCTGGTACCCTCTTCACTCTGTAGTCTTCTCTGGACCATCTTCAGTACTTTTTTCCTCTGCCCCAGTAAATGGGAGCAAGATAGCAAGGTTGCTGGCTAAGCAGATACCCAGTTGAGAAGCAGAATGCTGCTCTCTGCTTCCTGAAGGTACTCCTGATCTTTACAGGTGCCCCTTTGCCTCCAGCCACCACGAATGAGAGAGAGAGACAGAGAGAGAGAGAGAGTGTGTGTATGTGTGTGTGTGTGTGAATGCTTCTCCATGACCAGTGTACTCTCCTGAGAGCAACCCTCTCTTCCTGTCTTCCACTTACAGTGACTGAGTGGGAGCTGACTGGGGAAGCTGGTTTCTTTGAGTTGGCGTCTCTCAGTGACCTGGGGAAGGGGGTGTCTGGCAGTACCTGGTCCAATAAAAAGATGTGATTTTCTGAAATCCAGTATGTACCTGTATGTTTTGAGGCTGTCTTCCCAAGGTGACTTGAGAATACGTCTACACACACAGAATATTGGGATATTGTTTTCTAACTGCCTATTGCATTGTGTTAAATTACAAACTAATTCACCAGATGATGGGATAAGTTTTTTTTTTCTCTGCCAAGTCACAATATTAATAATGCAGCTAAATTTAGCTCTGCTGTAAAAGAGTTTAATTTTCAAAGCCAATTAGACAATTTTATGGCTGGCTTGCTGCATTTGTCTCTAACTACTCGGTTGATATCATGTTGCCACCCTAACAGATTCTTGCTGATAGTCAAAGGAGAGATGAGTTGTGGGAAGTACAAAGCTTTTCAATTAATTTATGATCCTGTTAGGTGTAAAGCCTATAATTACCCTCTGGTTGTTGCCTCTGCCAAAATAGAAGAAAAGAATAAAGAAAACCCATCTTATGAAAAAGTTCTTTTCTGAACATAAAAGTGGCATGGGAAAAGAAAAAAAAGCTTGCGCCTCCCCTCCTAAGTGTGGGAAGGAATTATGATTTCTGGCTTACTCCTGGCCAGTGAGTTCATAAAGTGATTTTTTTGTGGATAGGGTGATCATTTAGAACTGTCTTCAGATTCTGTTTTTACTTTCTTGATTAGACATCTCTTATCTACTCATCCATTCATCCGTCCATTCATGCAGCAAATATTTATAAGTGCTGCTGTGCCCAGGGACTATTCCAGGTGCAGGGGTTCAGTGGTGAGCATTAACAGGGTTCCTGCCCTCTTGGAGCTCTCATGGGGATGAGGGTGAGGGGAGACAAGATGCACAGAAGTAAATTAGTCAACCAGGTAAGTTCAAGTGGTGTTGATTGTTGTGCAGAAAATATAGAACTCAGTAATATGATGGCCTGTGGAGTTCAGGGAGAGAGGCAGCTATTCCATCTCAACCTGCCAGAAATGTTTTGGACCTGGGGAGCTAATGCCTGAGAAAGGCTCTTCATCCCCACCCTCCTACCTGAATTTGCAAGGCGGTGCTGCACACTTGGCAGATGGAAATGGAAACCTCTGCAGAAACCTGGCAAACCATTAGCAGGGCTCTCTTTGGACTCTCAGCTCAGCTTAAGTAGAGCACATAGCTTCTTTGGGGGTGGGGGAAAGGCATTCAAAGTCTTAAACAAGAGTAAAGTTCTCATTTGCCACTTTAATCAAGTTCATTAAAAATGGAATGTATATTTAAAACTTCCTTATGATTGACTTAATGTAAGTAACTTTATCTGAATTCCCCCATGATGTCTGAAGGCATCCTGACTTAGGAGAGGGGGAGAAGTGTGCCCCCAGATGATATCAAACTTTGACTTTCATTGAATGTTTGCAAGGGGTAAACCTCAAAGGCCTGCAGTATAAAATGGGATAAGATTTCCAAGAATTAGCCATCCTGGGGGAAAAAATATCTATTTGGTTTGAAACTCTACTACCATAGTCTGCATGTTTCCTCAGCCATTGCATTTTGACAGCTGAAACAACAGACTAAAACCGTAGTTTAAAATACAAGCACACACACTCACAGATCAATGCAAAAATACTGTGCTTCTGGTTTCGCCAATAAATACGGAACGTGGTGCACACATATGGTTGTTTGGCTGAATTCTTGCCCTGTACCTGGCCATACACAAGACAACTTCTCCATTGAGCGGGCAGCTCTACAGAGAACTCCTGGCAGTAGTGACCAGGACTTCAGGGCTTTGCTCCATTGAACTTATGCAGGGCAAATTTAAGTCAAACTGTGTTTCACCTGAAAGAATACAACAGCACTTGACCTGTCCTTGACCTAATGTGGAAAGTTGATTGCTTCTTGAAGCTAGGGAGGCAGTGTCACATGACAGTTCCAAGCAGTTGCTGTAGAATTAGACCACCTGGGCTCACATCCAGACCCCACCACTTACCAGTTGTGCAATCCCAAGTACGTGGTCTCTTGTTCACTTTCCTCTTCTGAAATGTGGGTATAATAGGGCCAATCCCTTGGGTTGTCAGAGGATTAAATGAAAACCTTATCACAGGCCAGGTGTGGTGGCTCATGTCTGTAATTACAGCACTTTGGGAGGCCAAATCAGGTGGATTGCTTGAGGCCAGGAGTTTGAGACCAGCTTGGCCAACATGGTGGAAACACCATCTCTACTAAAATACCAAAATTAGCCGGGCATGGTGGCACATGCCTGTAATCCCAGTTACTTGGGAGGCTGAGGCATGATATCATATCCCTTGAACCTGGAAAATGGAGGTTGCAGTAAGCCGAGATCACACCACTGCACTCCAGCCTGAGTGAAGTAGCGAGACTGTTTCAGAAAGAAAGAAAGAAAAAAACCTTACCACAGTGTGTGGCCCATAGCAAAAAGCTCAATAAACATTAGCGCTCTTGCTGGATCCACACATGTCTTTTCTGGGTTTCACCTAGTTTCCAGGTGGGCTGCCTCTGCGCCTTTGTTTTCCCAGCTGCCCTTTCTTGGTAAAGAGGCATGAAAGCTACATCCTCAGCAACTGAGGCACTATTGAGAAGAAAGTGTGCTGCCATGAACTCAACTCTGCATTGCTTTCAGGCTCAGAGTGGTGGAACATGCTGTCAGTGAAATGCAGCGTGACTGTCCTCTGTGGCCCTGTGTGTGTGTAGAAGACATGTTTGGGAGTTTGTTAAGGAATGTAGCTGATTCAGTAGGCGTTGTCTCCAAAGGCTTCCCTGACAAGCCAACTTGAATGTGTGTGTGTCTGCGTGTGCACTGTCATAAGCACATTGAGACGTTGGAAGAGCAAACTGAATGCTCTTCATATTATCTAGGGGGAACCTTGCAAAGCAAGCCAGCAGGCTGGTGGGTCCTTTCTGTTCTACTCTAGGACATATTGCAAGCTTGGGCAAGACAGTTGCCTTCTTTTACCTTCATGTACTCATCTGGAAATGATTATGATGGATACAAAGAGACATCTGTTCATTACAAGATTATTTGTAACAGAAATAAGCAATAGGAAACAACCTTTGGTTTTTTGTAAACCCCCTGAGGGGTCCTGGGATTGCAGGTGTGAGCCACCATGCCCAGTCGTAGGAGTTTTTTTTTTTAAAGCAATTGCAAATAGTAGTTATGATATTTGTACTAAAATATACATGCACAGATGAGAGAGTTTGTGATTTGTGCTACTGTGTGTGTGTGTGTGTGTGTGTGTGTGTGTACAGAACTAGTATAGAAAGGATGACACCAAACTGGGAACATGGTTTCCTATAAGAAGAGAATCAAGATAAGATGAGGCCTAGGGGAATTTTGTTTTATCTATTGTATTTGAATTTGATTTTACAATACGATTTATGGTATGTTACTTTTGCAATTATAATTAAAATAATAATTGAGCATGAGGCTGACCTAGCAAGGAAAGCCCCATTGCAGAGTGTACAGTGACATACTTGTGAAGGTATTACTTTACATTCTTTCTGCAGGAACCCCACCCACACACCCCACAAGGTTTTAGAGCATTGATACTTGTATGTTTCAGATGCTAATTGCCAGTGATTCTTCTTCAACCCAAATCCACGTTGAATTCAGAAGCTAAATGAGTCCAGTAATGATGAAACAAAATGGACAAGTGCTTGTGGTTAGATGTTGGTTTGCAAAGGAGCTTAATATGCTCTGAGTGGCTGCCTAGACCACAAAAATCTGAATTATTATATAATTATAATATGTTTTATATTTTATAATAAAAATTTTAAACACATATAAAAGTAGCAAGATGGCTCATGCCTGTAATCCCAGCACTTGGGGATGCCGAGGTGGGAGGATTGCTTGACCAGCCTGGGTAACAAAGCAAGACTGTCTCTACAAAAAGAAGAAAAATTAGTCGGGCATAATGGCATGCACCTACAGTCCCAGCTACTCAGGAGGCTGAGGCAGGAGGATGGCTTGAGCCCAGAAGGTAGAGGTTACAGTGAGCTATGATTGTGCTGACAGAGTGAGACAATGTCTCAAAAAAAAAAAAAAAAAGAAAAGAAAAAAGGTGGCAAGAATAGTATTATGTAATGGATTTTACATGCCAATCCCTCCCAAGTTACTTTGTGGCAAATCCCAGATGGCTTGTCATTTCATCCTCAACTACAGCATTTTAGTTGGTATCTCTAAATGCACTCTTCTGAAAAAACATAACCACAATATCTTTACCACACATTCAAAAAGTATCCTAAAGTATTTAGTACTTATTTATATTTTTTTGATTGTCACATAACATTTTAAGTTTTTTTAATTGGGATCCAAAGGTCATAGTCATTGGGTGATAAATCTCTTAAATCTTAATCTCTACGTTTCTTCTCCATCTCATTTTTCCCCTTGCAATTTTCTGTTTTTGTTGAAGCAATCAGGTCTTTTGTCTTTTACAGCAGAGCTTCTCAAAGTGTGATCTAATGCTGGTTTGTGAAAAGTATAGAAATTGACAGTAAATGTTTAGAAACTATTACAGCAATTTGACATTGCTGCAACATCCAAGCACATGAGCATCATCATCGGCAAACGTGGTTTGGGTTTAAATTGTGTGTATGGGGATATTCTAAGGTGCTGCTGCAGTACAGGAAAGCATTCTAGAGTAATTACAGAGCAGAAGAAGCATGCACCAGAATGTAAGTCAACATACTGTTTCCTTCAAGAATATCTTACTATGAAAAAATTTCAGCGGAATTAAACAGGCTTAGTAATGCAGTGAAATTTATTTATTTAGATAAAAGCTAATCTGTTAAGGTCAAGACTCTATCATGTGTTAAGTGGAAGGTGATCATAAACAACAGTTACTGCTTGTTGAAGTATGATGATTATCTAGGGGAAAATTCCATCAAATGTAGGAAATCCTAGAGTTCTTCAGGATAAGAAACCAGTTTGGTTCCAACTTTTTCTTTTAAAAAAAATGTGAATTTGATCTCTTTGATATTTTAATGATCTTAATACTTTCATGCAAAGAAGAAAAGCAACATGTTTTTCAATGACAAGATCAAAAGGCCAAAAAAAACTTGGAAGAACAGAGTTTCAACAGATTCTTATGACATATTCCATAATTTGATAACTAGTGAGCAATATCTACATGTGATTATACCTAGGTATAACCTTTTGAATTTTATCAGTGTTTGATTTTAATTGTTCATTAAAAGAAGATCCACATATGGGAAATACATGGATTTAGGAATCTATTTCTTTCATTGAAAGATAATTTAAATTTAATGTTACAGGATGAATTACTAGAATTGGCTATTATAAATTTAAGGTGAATTATGAAAATGGAATGTCAGTTGTCTCATTTTGAATAAAAGTTAAAAAGTAAATATCTTGGAATTACTATATCTTGGAGTTAATTATGGATTTAAAAATTACTTTAAAATCTGTTCTTTCATTTACATAAACATACTTCTGTGAGACTTTTTTTCTACTATGATTGTTATTAAACATTGAAACAGTTAATATAAATATCCCCAAGTAGTGTTGTCCTTAACCCAGTTTAGGATTAATGGGCTAGAAGAAAACTTATTTAAAATTTGTAATATGAAAAATAATGATATACATGGTGTTTATGCAGTATGTATATAAGCATTTGTTATGAAGAATTGCTACCTCCTTTATAACTTTATTTTTAAATTTTCATTTTTGTGGGTATATAGTCTGTATATATATTTATGAGGTACTTGAGATGTTTTGATACAGGCATGCAATGTGAAATACACACATCATGAAGAATGAGGTGTCCATCCCCTCAAACATTTATCCATCGAGTTGCACTCTTTGTTATTTTAAATGTAGTTATTGACTATAGTCACTCTGCTGTGCTATCAAATAGTAGGTCTTATCTATTTTTTTTTACACCCATTAGCCATCCTCACCTCCCTCCACCCAGCCCCCAATAACTCCCCAACCTCTAGTAACCATCCTTCTACTCTCTATGTCGATAAGTTCAATTGATTTGATTTTTGGATTCCACCAAAAAAAAAGCAGATGTTTTTGCGATGTTTGTCTTTCTGTGCCTGGCTTATTTTACTTAACATGATGATCTCCAGTTCCATTCATGTTGTTGCTAATGACTGGATCTCGTTATTTTTTATGGCTGAATAACCACATTTTCGTTATCCATTCATCTGTTGATGGACACTTAGGTTGCTTCCAAATCTTAGCTATTGTAAACAGTGCTGCAACAAGCATAGGAGTGCAGATATTTTTTGATATACTGATTTCCTTTCTTTTGGGAATGTACCTAGCAATGGGATTGCTGGATCATATCGTAGCTCAATTTTTAGTTTTTTGAGGGCCCTTCAAACTGTTCTTCATAGTGGTTGTACTAACTTACATTCCCACCAATAGTGTACAAGGGTTCACTTTTCTCCACATCCTCGCCAACATTTGTTATTGCTTGTCTTCTGGATATTAAGCCATTTTAACTGGGGTGAGATGATATCTCGTAGTTTTGGTTTGCATTTCTCTGATCAGTGATGTTGAGCATCTTTTCATATATCTGTCATTTGTATGTCTTCTTTTGAGAAATATCTACTCAAATCTTTTGCCCATCTTTTGTTTGGATTGTTAGATTTTTTTTCCTATAGAGTTGTTTGAGCTCCTTACATATTCTTGTTATTAATTCCTTGTCAGGTGGATAGTTTGCAAATATTTTCTTCCATTCTGTAGGTTGTCGCTTCACTTTGTTGATTGTTTCCTTTGCTGTGCAGAAGCTTTTTAACTTGATATGACCCATTTGTCCATTTCTTTGTGTTGGTTGCTTGTACTTGTGGGGTATTGCTGAAGAAGCTCAATGTCCAAGAGATTTTCCCCAGTGTTTCCTTGTAGTTGTTTCATGGTTGCGGTCTTAGATTTAAGTCTTTAATCCATTTTGATATGATTTTTGAATATGGCAAGAGATGGGGTCTAGTTTCATTCTTCTGCATATGGATATCCAGTTTTCCCAGCAACATTTATTGAAAAGATGATCTTTCCCCCAGTATATGTTTTTGGCATGTTTGTCAAAAATGAGTTCACTGTAGGTGTATGGATTTGTTTCTGGGTTCCATATTCTGTTTCATTGGCTTGTGTGTCTGTTTGTATGCCAGTACCTTGCTGTTTTGGTTACTATAGCTGTGTAGTATAATTTGAAGTCAGGTAGTGTGATTCCTCCAGTTTTCTTCTTTTTGCTTAAGGTAGCATTGGTTACGCTGGGTCTTTTGTGGTTCTGTATAAATTTTAGGATTTTTTTTCTATTTCTGTGAAGAACATCATTGGTATTTTGATAAGGATTACATTGAGTCTGTAGATTGCTTTGGGTAGTATGGAGTTTTTTTTTTTTTTTTTTTTGAGATGGAGTCTGCTCTGTCGCCCAGGCTGGAGTGCAGTGGCACGATCTCAGCTCACTGCAAGCTCCGCCTCCTGGGTTCACGCCATTCCCCTGCTTCAGCCTCCTGAGTAGCTGGGACTACAGGCACCTGCCACCACACCCGGCTAATTTTTTTGTATTTTTTTTTTTTAGTAGAGACGGGGATTCACCGTGTTAGCCAGGATGGTCTCGATCTCCTGACCTCGTGACCCACTTACCTCGGCCTCCCAAAGTGCTGGGATTACAGGCGTGAGCCACCGCGTCTGGCCAGTAGTATGGACATTTTAACAACATTGATTTCTTCCAATCCGTGAACATGGAATATTTTTCCATTTTTTGGTGTCCTCTTCAATTTCTTTTATCAGTGTTTTATAGTTTCCATTCTAGAGATCTTTCACTTCTTTGGTTAAGTTTATTTCTAAGTATTTAATTTTACGTGTGGCTATTTTTTTTTTTTTTTTTTTTTTTTTTGAGATGGAGTCTCACACTGTCACCCAGGCTGGAGTGCAGTGGTGCTATCTCCACTCACTGTAACCTCCACATCCCGAGTTCAAGCAATTCTCTTGCCTCAGCCTCCCGAGTAGCTGGGATTACAGGCACCCGCCACCACGCCTGGCTAATTTTTTGTATTTTTAGTAGAGACGGGATTTCACTATGTTGGCCAGGCTGGTCCTGAACTCCTGACCTCATGATCTGCCCACCTCGTCCTCCCAGTATGTGTGGCTGTTATGAATAGAACTACTTTTTATATTTCTTTTTTACATTGTTCACTGTTGGCATATAGAAATACTGTTGATTTTTGCATCCTGCAACATTACTGTATTTGTTTATCAGTTCCTATATATAGTTTTATATATATCTTATATGTAGTTTTCTTATGGAGTCTCATAATTTTACTTAGTTATGACTGCAGAATAACAGAAAGTTGTGAGTATAATAGCAATTTTCTAATAATTGTCTGTATTTGCACCTTCAATAATGTGTATAGCTTTCCTAATTTATTTTTTCTTGTTCCGTTTTTTCTAATTAGAATGTACTTTTATGTCTTTTGAATCTGTGAATAAAAAATTGGGGCTGATATTTTATAAGTATTTTTTTCTCTTTTCTGATGTATTTTTATTATATTTATCAATACAATTTTTAAAATAGTGACAGGTTAGAACTAAAAAACCAAGTTAGAAACAAACATGCCTGTGGTGTCATTTAACATGGTCTTCTGTTTCTGTATTTCCTGTACATTGGTAGTTAGATCTCCTAAAAGCTTCGTCAGAGTCGGGCCCTTTTTCTGGGTGGGAGGGAAAGGACTACTTCATAACCGATGTTACGTACTTTTAGCAGGAGGACACACTGTCTAGTTGCTGCTTGTCTCTTTCTGTGATGTTACCTGTTGATGATTATTGTCAAGAGCCATTAGTGTATTAGACAATGCACAGTGGTGATATTCTAATCCTGTTCTTCCTATTTCATTTGTCTCTGTGCTTATTTACATCTATGGGATACTTTTAGAAAGGGAAACTTCGTCTCGTCAACTCTTTGACCACCCCCCGAGACACAGGAGGCATAGATAGTACAGGACACCAAGTCCTTTGACATTACTAAAAGTCCTCGTACCTGATTTCACTTTTCTAGAGGTCTCTTGTCATATAGAAATAGCTCTCACCAACTGGTTAATGAGTATCTACTCTTTGCAAAGCACTGTGAAGACAAGTCAGGGTTAAAGTAGAGTAGGACATTGTCTTTTAACCTCAAGACTTTTGTCTCACCGTTTGGATCAGCTCTGACACCTGAAATTATTTAAGATCACCAATATAAGTAATTCAGTGCTAAATCACTTCACTCCACAATCTACTCATATGAGGGCAAAAATTTACTGAAAGGTATTCTTAATTACAGCCTTCTAATTTCAATTTCAGAAACTGGTAGCATTTTTGTTCTTCCTGTTTATCTAACAAACATAAGTTTCTGGTCATTAAACAGAATGTAACTTTGTGGGAAGGGTGGGGATTTTATTTATCCAAATGAATAACCTTTATTCAGTTAAAAATTGCCAAATGTCTGTTTGTTCTTGGGGTTTTTTACGGCACTTAACATTCAGTCTGCCTGATAGCAGATAGGATTTAGGTTGCCAAATATGGAAATGCAAGGAATGTCAAACATGGCAAAAGCAAATCTGCAGATTCCTTAATGCCATCTTGTAAAGGAAAATATACTACTTTTTATGAGTGATGGCTGCCAACTATTATTCCAGGGACAACATACTATATTTTGCTTTATAGACTTAAGAAAAGGAAGACCTATAGATACTATTTTTCTGTGGAGGGTGTTCTGACTCTTCCTCATCCAGGGAACCATTTTGAGGGTCTGCTAGTTTCTAAGTATATTTACCTCAATTATATACTTGGGGACAAGGTGCTTCTGTGGACCTACTAGACCCACTGTGAAACAGACATGGCCACAGCTCCACTTGTCCCCTGGACTCCATAAGCCCCCACTCTAACGAGAGAACCACCATTTTAGATCCTGTGGTATCAGGGTCAGCTCAGACCCATATCTAACAGTCTTTGAAAGATCTGGCATTCCCCTTTCCCCAGCACCCGCCTGTGGCCTGTGATCCTGGTAGGTGGTAGAAGGTTCTTTTGTAGAAGGATCAGTGAAATCTTCATCATATGAACTGTGCATGTGGGTACTGCGGGCTCCTTCCTCAACAAGACCTGTCCTCTCTTCAGACAGTAGACTCTGAGACTGAATTGCAGCATCTGATGTCAGCCTCTGCTTTTCAGCTCCCTCTCTTTTATACAAGTCAGGTAACACACGTGTCAGTTTCTGTCTATCTCGCCCATGCCAGTCAGCCACAGATCCTTTGTGGTCAAAGAACTCCAGTTGCCACTCTGGCCTTGCTGTCCATTATGACATTTACATCCATCTAGCCTCTGGTTAATTGTTACCACCTGGTCTCTATTTTGGAATCCTACCATCCCCCATTAATTGAAAAACTCAATACCATGGCAGTGTCTCTTACTGTCAACTCCAGCCAACAGAGGACAGAACCATTGAGCTTCTCAATGACACTGTGCCCCTCACAGATGCACTTATCCCTTTAGTGAAGGAAGTGACCTCTCGGCCCTCCTGGGATCATGGTCAGATGGTTGGCTCTTCTGATCTTTCATAAGAGATCCACACTACATGCCCACTCTTGAGCTTTTTGACCTCCTCAATATTCTGCCAAGGCAGTTCCAGCATCTCCATTTAACTTACATGAGGCCATTGTTGTGCTCAGGCTGCAAGGAGCCATCCCAGTGTCCGAGGACCAGCTTTAGGTGTCTGCCAGAATACTAAACTACAAGTCACAGCAGAGTGCTTCCGTGCAGATAAAGCCTCACCAATCTAGCCTCACATTCACCTCATCACCCTCCCCTTTCCGCCTGTTCCCCAAGCTCCCATCAGTGCACAACAGTGAGTCCTGGCCGGGCACGGTGGCTCACGCCTGTAACCCAGCACTTTGGAGGCCAAGGCGGGCGGATCACAAGGTCAGGAGATCGAGACCATCCTGGCTAACATGGTGAAACCCCATCGCTACTAATAATACAAAAAATTAGCTGGGGGTGGTGGCGGGCTCCCGTATTTCCAGTACTCAGGAGGCTGATGCAGGAGAATTGCTTGAACCCAGGAGGCGGAGGTGGCAGTGAGCCGAGATCACGCCGCTGCACTCCAGCTTGGGCGACAGAGTGAGACTCTGTCTCAAAAAAAAACCCAAAAAACAAAAACAAAAAAAAACAGTGGGTCCTGAAAGTCCTTCAGCATGAAGCTATTCTCTGCATGATCCTATCAACTGGAGTAAAAGGGATTTGAGGACGGGAAGCATCATCTTAAGTAGCTGCCTCAGATGAGGTCTTTACAGGATTTCTAGGCAAGAAGAGGTTGCTCTCCTCTAGTAAGAAAGGGCTGTTTCGAGCCAGGCACGGTGGCTCATGCCTGTAATCCCAGCACTTTGGGAGGCGGAGGCGGGCAGATCACGAGATCAGGAGATCAAGACTATCCTGGCTAACACGGTGAAACCCCATCTCACTAAAAATGTAAAAAATTAGCCGGGCGTGGTGGCGGGCGCCTGTAGTCCCAGCTACTTGGGAGGCTGAAGCAGGAGAATGGTGTGAACCCGGGAGGCGGAGCTTGCAGTGAGCCGAGATCGTGCCATTGCACTCCAGCCTGGATGACAGAGCGAGACTCCATCTCAAAAAAAAAAAAAAAAAAAAGAAAAGAAAAGAAAGGGCTGTTTCTACTGGCCCAGAAAGTTCAGGGGAATTTGGGAGTTCAAGATTCTGGGACTTGTCCACCAAATGTCCTTAACACAAGTATCAGGGTGGTTCCATCTGGGATGGAACCACACCTCTGGGTTGTGACAGTGGTTTCCTGTAGGGGTGGTCCCACTCTTTGTTGTCAGAGAAACTCCATCCCAGGTGAGGTGCTATGTAGCTCTACTGGTCATAGCAGCAGTAGCTAAGATAGTGCAGCTGAGAGGATTATGAAGTAGTGCACAGGAGGTGTTTGTACAAGCCTTCTCTATGAGACTTTATTTCTGAGGTCAGATAAGTACTTCATTTAAACCCAGAATTCCTGTGTGACAGATACAGTCACAGGATTCTCAGGAGGCCAAGTGTTGCTCCTGAAGTTTTTCAAACCCCAAAAGATGAACTAAATCTTGAAGAAAACAACATTGAACTTGAATCAAATGTGGTTGTTATTATAACAATGATAATAGCAATAATAATCATAGCTACCATTTACTGACCATATTAAAAGATGGCATCTGGATTAAATGTTGTGTGTATATTATTTTAATTTATTGAGACAGAGTCTCACACTGTTGCCCAGACTGGAGTGCAGTGGCACGATCTCGGCTCACTGCAAGCTCTTCCTCCCGGGTTCACACCATTCTCCTGCCTCAGCCTCCCGAGCAGCTGGGACCACAGGTGCACAGCACCACGCCCAGCTAATTTTTTTGTATTTTTTTTTAGTAGAGACGGGGTTTCACCATGTTATCCAGGATGGTCTCGATCTCCTGACCTCATGATCTGCCCGCCTCAGCCTCCCAAAGTGCTGGGATTACGGCGTGAGCCACTGCGCCCAGCCTTATTTTAATTTTTATAACCATCTATCAAAGAGATAGTATGCTCAGTTTACAAAAGAAACAGCTGACAGTTTGAGAAGTTAAGCAGCTTCTTCACAGTAAAACCACCAGGAGGGGAGTGGGGCTTGAATTTGAACCTAAATTTATCTGACTCTAAAATGTTAACCATCTGGTTTATAACAGCTATGTTGCTTCTCCAGCCAAGCCATGAAAAGTTAAGAAATATATATACCAGTCAGGATTTTTCATATATATGTAATTTTTGAAAAAGGGACAGTGTAACAAGCTAATGATGTTCCAAAAGTTGTGGGGTGGGCGGGGGACAGGAGAAGAGCTGAAAGCAGTGTGATGATTGATTGATTTACTGATCGATTGATTTTGAGATGGAGTCTCACTCTGTTACCCAGGCTGGAATGCAGTGGCGTGATCTTGGCTCACTACAGTCTCCACCTCCCAGGTTCAAGCGATTCTCGTGCCTCAGCCTCCCAAGTAGCTGGGGCCTCAGCCGTGCGCCATCATGCCTGGCTAATGTATTTTTAGTGGAGACAGGGTTTCATCATGTCGGCCAGGCTCGTCTCAAACTCCTGACCTCAAGTGATCTGCCCACCTTGACCTCCCAAAGTGCTGGGATTATAGGTATGAGCCTTGCCTATTATATATTTTTAACTGCAGTAAACCACATTTAAGAAAAAAAGAAAAGAAGGAAAAAATTGGGAGACATCCCTGTTTCATAGGACCTTCTCACTGTGATTGGCATTTTCCAAGATGAGCAGCTGAAGGACTCTGAGGAGCGCCTGCAGTCAGCCCCTCTCTAGTCCTCAGCACTTACAGGATACCTGTTGAGCTGCCGTGAAATATCACTTTTAAGAAACTTCATTTTTTATTTTAATTTTTTTGAGACAAGGTCTCGCTCTGTTGTACAGACTGGAATGCAGTGACGTGATCACGGCTCATTGCAGCCACACCTCCTGGGTTCAAATGATCCTCCCACCTCGGCCTCCCAAAGTGCTGGGATTACAGGTGCATACCATTGTGCCTGGCCTTAAGAAACTTCTTTATGAGGCACTGTTGTGGGCCATTGCTAACAACGGTAACTAGTTACTTGTTATTTGGGGGGGTTACATATGTGTTCTAGCAACGAGTTGAGGCAGATGTAGGGGGCAGTGGTTAATCTGGCAAGGGTCGGTCTTAGAGGTGGGAAACCACTGTCGGCAGCCCTTTCTGCTGCCACCTCCAATAAGAGCCAGCCCAGCTGAGTGGTTTCACTGGTGTGGTGTGGAATGTGCCTTTGTCATGGCCTGCAGACCTGATGTTGATGCTCTTGCCCATGACTGAGGACAAAGGGGCGGGGTGGAAAGCTATCAGGTGTGGTGTCTTGTTCCCAGGCCTCCGGGTGTGTCACCTGCCTCTGGGGGGCAGCCTGCCCTGCTCAGCTAACTCATGTAGGGGCTCCCCGACAGCAGCTGCTTGGCAGCGCACCAGCGGGGCTTGGGAAACAACTCTTGCCATCCCCCCAGTATTAGTTGCTGTTTCTCTGCTTGTGGATATTCCTTGATGGCAGGATTTTCCTCTTTTGACTGAACAGCAAACCAGTTTAACTCATTACATAATATTTTATAGAAAATTATATCCTTTATTGGATCTGATAGAAATTATTGAGTATATCCCAGGAATGTCAAAAGGTAAGTTGGCTGAGAGCCAGCTCCTACCATTTCTGTCACTTTAATCATTAATGGGCATTTCCTATGTTCATCACTGTGGCAAACACTTTATTACCTTCTTTCGTTCTCACAGTAACCATATCAATATTTTTTTATCACCCTCATTTTACAGAGAAGGAAAATGAGGCTTACAGGGCTTAAATGACTTGCCTGTGGCATACAGCATGCAGTCAGTTGGAATTAAATCCGTGTCTGATTTCAATGCCCCAACACCTAACTAGAATTTTAAAAATTGAGATGTATTTTACATACCATAAATTTACCCTTTTAAAAGTGTACAATTCAGTGGTTTTCGTGTATATTCACAAAGATGTCAGTCATCGCCACTAAATCCAGAACATTTACATCACCCTAAAAAGACATCCCATACCCATTAATAGTCATTCCCTATTCTTTCTCCTGGCAACCACTAATCTACTTTCCATCTCTATGGATTTGCCTATTTTGGACATTTCATATAAATAGAAGCATACAATATGTGGTGTTTTGTATCTGGCTTCTTTTACATAGTTTAATTTTTCAAGATGCATCTATGTTATAGCATGTATCCGTAGTTCATTCCTTTTTATGGCTGACTAATATTCATGGTGTGGCTATACTACATTTTGTTTATCAGTTCACCATTGATGGACATTTGAGTTGTTTCTACTTTTTGGCTGTTTGAATAATGCTGAAGAGAACATTTGTATACAAGTTTTGTGTGGTCATATGTGTTCTATTCACTCAGATACAGAGCTAGGAGTGGAATTACTGAGTCATATGGTAACTTTATGAATTAACTGGACTTTTACTTGAACTCCTGAGTCTTCTCAAAGTATGAAAATAAAATAAATAAGGCAATTTTAAGGTAGTGCTGTAGAAGCCCAGCATATTATAGAGAGGAGAGTTCCCACTGCTGTGAAAAAACAGGCTTCTCTTTTGGAGCTTTGTTATTATTTTGATAAAATTATACAGTGGCGACCAGTGTTAGCAACTGAGGGTTACGCAACGTCTTAGTATGTAGGCTGGAAAACACATGACTTGCATAGTAATAGTTAGGCTTCCATTTCTGTTATCTCTGCTATGGTTTGAATGTTTGTCCCTTCTAAAACTCGTGTTGAAATTTAATTGAGGCTTGGCACAGTGGCTCACACCTGTAATCCCAGCACTTCAGGAGGCAGAGGCAGGTGAACTGCTTGAGCCTAGGAGTTCGAGACCAACCTGGGCAACATGGTGAAACCCTGTCTCAACAAAAAATACAAAAATTAACTGGGCATGGTGGTGGTGTACACCTGTAGTCCCAGCTATTTGGGAGGCTGAGGTAGGAGTATTGCTTGAGCCTGGGAGGTTGAGGCTGCAGTGAGCCATGAGCATGCCACTGCATGCCAGCCTGGATAACAGAGTGAGACTCTGTCTCCAAAAAAAGGAAAAAGTTTAATTGCCATTGTAATAATATTAAGAGGTGAGATGTGGGACCAGTAAGAGGTGATTAGGCCATGAGAGCTCTGCACTTGTAAATGGATTAATGCTGTTATTGCAGGAGTGGGTTCATTATAAAACAGCAAGTTTGCCTCCCCACCCCCAACCCCCCACCACCCCACACCCTCCCTTGCCCTTCTGCCCATAGCCATGTGATGATACAACAGGAAGGCCCTTGCAAGATGATAGCTTCTCTTTGACTTCCCAGCCTCCAGAACTGTCAGAAATAGATCTCTGTTCATTATAAGTTACCTAGTCTCAGGTATTGTGTTATAGCAGCACAAAATGGACTGAGACAACCTCCCATGCATTCAGGTATTTTTTAAGCCTGCTTTGATAAGAAATCAAAACAAAAACAACTTGGAGTTTATTCTTACATGACTTTCTTTTTTTTATGTGACTTTTTGAAGTCATAGACTGCTTTTTAGAGTGGTGAGGAATAGACAGAAGCCCAGTGCCCTGGACTCCTGCCTCTGGGACACCCAATGCCTTATATGCTTCAAACAGACTGATGGGTACATTTGAATGTGAGAAATATGCATAGAAACATCAGCTACATCAAGGCCGGGAGGATTGTTGAGGCCAGGAGTTCAAGACCAGCCTGAGCAACATAGTGAGACCTGTGTCTGTTTTAAAAAAAAAAAAAAAATTAGCCAGACTTGGTGGCAGGCCCCTGTAGACCTAGCTACTCAGGAGGCTGAGGCAGGAGGATCACCTGGGCCCAGGAGTTTGAGGCTGTAATAAGTTCTGATCGTGTCAGTGCACTCCAGCCTGAGCAATGAGACTCAGTCTTTAAAAAAAAAAAAAAAAAAAGAAACCAGCTACAGTTAAACATGTATGCATACCTATGACCTAGTAATTCTGCTGCTAGGTATATATGGTATATATATGTGTGTCTGTATATTCACCAAGAGACATGCATATAAGAATATTTATAGCAGCACCACTATTTTTTTTTTAAAACACAGAATGTAAGATTACCCAAAATCTCTTCAACAGAAGAATGGATAAATGAGCTGTAATATATTCACATAATAGAACTCTATACAGCAGTGAGAATGAAAGAATCATAACAATATTGGATAAATTTCACAAATAAAATCTTGAGTGAAAGAAGCCAGATGGGAAAGAATATATCCTATGTGGTTCCATCCATATAAAGTTCAAATATGGGCAAAACTGACCTGCAATATTAAAACCAGGACAGTGACTACTCTTGGGGGTAGTGATTAGAAGGGGTATGAGGGGCTGCTGGATACTGGTTAGTCTTTTCTTGACTGAAGTGCTAGTTACACAGATACATTCTGTTAGAAAGTTCTACATGCTGTAAGTATACACTTTTCTATATATTAGAAATTTTTAAAGAATGAGTAGGCCAGGTGCGGTGGCTCACACCTGTAATCCCAGCACTTTGGGAGGCCAAGGAGGGGTGATCACTTAAAGTCAGGAGTTCGAGACCAGCCCAGCCAACATGGTAAAACCCCGTCTCTACTAAAAATTCAAAAATTAGCAGGGCATGGTGGTGGGTGCCTGTAGTCCCAGCTACTTGGGAGGCTGAGGCAGGAGAATCACTTGAACTCAGGAGGCAGAGGCTGTAGCGAGCAGAGATTGCACCACTGCACTCCAGCCTGGGCTACAGAGACAAACAATAAAACAAAAAACAACAAAAATAAAAAGAATGAAAGTATATGTATACACACATACATGTAAATAATTGGTTTCATGTTTTCCCTATCTCTAGTTCTAAAATAAATCTTAAACATGATACAGACTATGGAAATGTACTAAATTGAATCAGAGAGAATCCCTTTGTTAAGTCAGTAAATATCTGAAGAACAGAGCCTGGACTGGGAGGAAGTCTTCTTGTTAGGAAGGGGGTGGGATTTCAGAATGCCTCAGGAATGGGAGGGACTGAGCTTGAGCCCCCACCCATCGTCAGTAGCTGCATCTTTTCCTCACGCTGGTATGCTCACTGTCTTTTCATGTCATCCTTCCTCCTTTGCTTCTCCTCTCCTACCCCCAGTTCTTCCTGCCTTTTTTTCTGTCACCCTCTTCCCACCATGCTGTTTGTTTTGACATTGGACTAGATATAAATTATCAAAGAGGCAATCTGGCTGAGGTTGGGGAATGTGCAGGACTGTCCTCGCCCAGGGCTTTGGGAGATCCCCCAGGAAAAGGGTTGTCAGGACTGGAATGTCTACCCAGGAGAAGGTCTGTGGATTTTCCCTACAAAGGACTCCCCAAAGTCTGGGTCCCAGGCTCCTGAGATTAGGGAAGAGGCAAGCCCAAGAGAGAAAGCTCCACCATCTACCACAGCAAATGCAGATTTTCTCTATGGAGAGAAGACCAAGTCTTTTGCTATGAGATCAGTAGGGAAGGGGCACAGGGTTAACCTGGGACTTTTCACAGAAGGGTCTTAAGCTTTGTAATTTCTCAGGTTATTTTGGATCCTGCCTCCTGAAGACTGCTAAAGCTCAGCTAATTATATTTTTGTTGTAGAAATAATTTGCCTATGATAATAATGAGACTATCCTGAGAGAGATGTTTATTTTAAGACTGTTTAAAACTCTCAGGAATAAATATCCCTGGGGCTGATTCTGGGCATTAAAAACACAATTCAAGGTAGGTTTCATTTCTCTTCCTGCGGCCTTCACATTAGGAACCTGTTCTTATAAAGATGTGGCAGAATTTTGATTTTAAATAATTCGTAATAATGGATGCTGTTGACAATTTTGTATGTTTGTCATGTGACATAATTATTGGTTAAGGAATGTAGTGGACCAAACTTGCTCTTGGCTAATCTGTGGCCGAAACTTAAAATATGGACAATATCCAATTTGGAAGAAAGCCTTAGCTAGGAAATAATCAGATAGAAGCAGGGTTAGGGAGATGCTGACTGGAGATAAGCTGACTTCAGACAGGGTATTCTTGCGAAGCATGTCCTCCACCTAACTGGAGCATTACCTTCCTTAGGGGTTCGAGTCCCCCAGGTCAGAGTGCGTCTTCCTGCCGTGGACTGCACATGCACATGGCTAATCATCGTGTATGATAACGTGAGTATAGGAGAGGACCCTCAGGGCCTCCCTGATGGCCAGCTGTACCTGAAGTCCTCCTAGTCCTCCTTATCTGCAGGGACACTTTATCCCAGCAAAGCTCAGTGCTGAAGCCAAATACTGTGTCATGCTGTGTGCTGAGTAAGGCCAAGAGACCAAATGAGGATTTGGGCAGCCCTTGGGAACTATAAAGAAGAGGCGAAGGTTTAAGAGACAGAGGAAGGAGTAGACGTTGGGAAGGGCTTGGAAATCTAATTGGAGAATTTAGCCTCTTGTTGACTTTACATAGGCATGCATACACCCCAATATTTAGTCAGTGCTTTTTCTGTGCCAAGTGCCGTGCGTATCATCTACTCCCTTGGGAGTAGCTCCCTAGCGTATTCTCCTAGCTACCCTGTGAAGTCAGCAAGTATCATTATTATCCCCATTTTTATAGATGAGAACATTAAGGCCCAAGGAAGTTAGTCATATAACCTGCCTAGGGCCATGAAGCACATTCTATGGGTGGACTGTTTAAATAGATCCTCTCCTTCCCTTGCTTCTTCCCACTCCTGCCTCAGCCAACCTTGGAAGAGAATTGAGAAGGGGACCTAGCAGAGTCTTTTGTGGATAGTAGTGTGGACAGTCCACGTAGTACTGGTGTTTCAAGACCATGATGTCACCTCTCACAGGTGGTAGGCATTATCAGCATAAAATCACACCTAGCCTGGACATGCGTGTTGACAGCTGCAGAGAGCTGTGAGAGAAGGTCACGTGGGTTAGGGAGAGTGAGGGATGAGAGGGAAGAGCAGCGTGTGTCATAGTATCTGGAATAATCTAGCATCAGATGGATATCATTTCAAGAAATGCCTCAGTGGCAGAATGATTGAATAAAATGGGACTCTTGGAATGAAAACCAGGCCCGGAAGAGTTAGAAACACCATTTCTGGAGGAGGGTCACACAGCCGACTGATAGCAGAAGCAAGTATGTGTCACTGGGAGAGGTTGAGCGTGTGCCTGAGGATGGCGGGCTCACTGACTTGCAGGCATCCTCCAGCCCTGGGAGAAGGCCTCTGTCCTCTGTGGGATAGCATAGAAGAAATACTGTTGGAAACTAAATTAGAGTAGCAAATCACAGTTGGTGTTTACTTCTGAGTAGATATTCATGTTTATCCCAGGCTTCCCTTTGCCATATTCGGGACTGTGTTTGTAGGATTATAGTCAGACATTTAATTCCCTGCTAGCAGAGCAGCTTCCTGGTTTTTTCAAGCTTATGGTGCAGAATTGGAAAGTGGCAGGCTGACACGCTCATTTCAGTTCAGTGGTGTTTCCTGTGGGAGACTGCTGAGGACTCAGTCTGACTCAGCTGGCAGCTGGAGAGACCCCAGCCAGGGTGCCTCTCGGCCTCACCAGCAGGACCCACTTCTCCTGCTGGCGTCATGCCCACGTCAAGTGCTTCCCCACCTTACTTTCTCCCTCACAAAGGAATGAGTGATGGATAATTAATATGTAGAAGTACATATAAAGTGTATGAAATTGTATGAAGGATATGTAGCCAGTAGGACTACTCTTAGTCCCTGGAACCTGACCATCCCTCAGACAGCAGCAAGGAACCCTTAGGTTACAAAGTATTTACAGGTGTTGAAGTGACATTGGAGCTCTGGTTTTTGGCCCTAAAGATGGGGGTGGGGTGAGTGACTTTAAAAAGGAAGCACAGCCTGTGATTTTCAGTGGCTGAGACAAGTAATTGGTGAAGAGTTATTGAGCATCCATTATGTAGAAGGCATTCCTATTTCCTTTGACTGCTGTAACAAACCACTACAAACGACATGGCTGGAAACAACAGACACTTATGCTGTCACAGTTCTGGAGGGCAGAGTCTGAAATCAAGCCACTGGTGAGGTCGCACTGCCTCTGGAGGAGACTGTTTCCTTGTATCCTCCATTCTCTGGTAGCTCCAGGGTTCCTTGGCTTGTGGCCATATCACTCCAATCTCTGCCTCTGTGGTCACATGGCCTCTTTTTCTTCTGTCTCAAAACTCTGCTTCTCTTATAAAGGACACATGTGACTACCCATCCAGATAATCCAGGACATCAACGGATTAACTTAATCACATGTCTTTTTTTTGTCATATAAATTAATATAGATTCTGGGGACTAAGACATGGACATATCTTTTGGGGACCCACCATTCAGTTCACTTTAGAATTCTATTAGTTTATCTGAAAACATGGAAAAATAAGAGAAGGTATCTGCTCTCTAAGAGTCTGTAATGCAGTTAGGTTAATATAGATGTGTTTATTTATGCAATAAGCATATATTGTTTCCATGCCACATATTGTTCGTGTGACAGCCTGTGTGGTTGCATTGAACTTACATAGTGGAATGAGACACAGCCCCTGTGCTGGAGAAGCTCAGAGTCTGAGAGGAAAGACATTGTACACAAGACTAACCTGAGAGACTTTCAGTCTCTCATGGCCCAGTGTTTGTAAGAAGATATTCAAAGAAGCACAATCCGAAGACCAAAATTAACTTGTAAAAGCATTTTAATCATTTCTTGTTCTCAAAGTTAAAGGAAATCCAATATATAACCCCATAGTACAATGTTCATATCCTGGTTTTCTCTCCTAATTCTCTCACATTCCCCCATTCTGCATGGCACATTCATTTCTCCCTCTCCCCCTCTCTCTGTCCTCTCCTCCCTCCCCCCTTTCTCTCCATCCTCTCCTCCCCCGCCTTCTCTCCTCATCCTCTCCTCCCTCCCCCCTCTCTTCCCCCTCCCCCGCCTCAGCGCTTTGTTATATAGATGGGCTTAGCCTCCCTTGGCAAGTCAGGTTTCTTCTCTCTCATCTCTCCCGCTTGTCCTCTAAGTCTACATCCTAAAGCCCAGGAACTTCTCTGGTTAGGACAGTCTCCTTAGAAGGAGAGACACATGGAGAAGCCTTTTTACTCAGAATATAAGAAGAGAGGCCAACAGTACTGACATCACACAATTGCAGTCCAGTTTGATAAGTATTACAGCGAGATTTTAAAAACACATTATTTTGTGCTGGCTTCATTCAATTTTTGCAACAACCCAGTGGGTAAAAACTGTAGTTATTCCTATTTTATACATAAGGGAGTGGGCTTATAGTCATTAAGAAACTTGCTCAAAATCAGTAGCAGACCTGGGATTTGAGCTCAGGGCAGGGTGATTTCACCCTTGGGACCCTGGAGGTTGGAAGAGTATCAGGAGAATCTTTAAGAGGAGGACGCCTTTGAATCAGGTATCTTTGAAGGCTAAGAAGGAGTTTGGACAAGATCTAAAGAGAATTCTAAGCAAAAATGACATGGTGGGGCTTTCAAGGTGCTCTAAGTACCTTTTGGCCAAGCTAAGGTGCAGGATGCAGCGGGGGAGAGGTATCAGAAGAAAAGGTGGTTGGAAACAGACTGGGACAAGACTATGCATGGATTTGTATATCGCTGGACTTTGTTCTAGGGGAATGTTTGTTACTGAGGGTTCCAAGGAGAGGAGAAACACAATCACATTTGTGTTGTGAAAAGAGCACTGTAACATCAGGGATCACATAAATCAAGGCGGGGGAGGGAGAGGGCAGGACTTGAGGCAGGGAGAGTAACGTGGCAGAATGGCTTTTACATGCAAATTCAGCCCATAATTAGCAGTCCCACTAGCCCCCTGTATGGTCTGTTTGCATAAAACACTCTCACAAGAGGCACAGAGGAAGAGCAGTCCATAGATAAAGGCACCATAGACCTAGCAAACACTGCCAGCAGTCTGCCCCCGGCAAGTGGGCACGGTGGCAGTGCCTCCTACTGCATTGCAGCTTAGCTGTCTGTCCTCAACCTTTGCCATCTTGAAACAAACTGAAGGGGAAGGGCTAGGTTCTCATTATCCCTTTCTTCTAACTCTGACACATCATAAAGCAGGAACTTGCCTCTCATTGGCTCATTGCCCTCTAAGATCCAGACAGAGCACAGAGAATTTAACCACCATGGGCTCAATGGTTCTGTCTTTCCTGGGAGTCAAGTTTAAGAAATCCCAAGAACTAGCTGGCCAGGTTGTGCTGACTTGTATAAAGTCATCTTTTATTGAGGACCTATTTTGAGACAAAGCACACTCACTATCTGAATCCTGAATATTAGTCTGGCTTTGGCTTCTGTTTTTCCCTAAGTGAAAACCCATCTGCAGAAGCAGATTTCCATATATAAGCTGAAACCTGCTTTACCTCTTGTCCCAATTTCTAAGTTTAGATAATCACAGAATTTCAAGAAACATTTCCAACATTCAGTTAGAGACCGTTGCAATAACCCAGGTAAGAAATGATGACAACTTAAGGCAGTGGCAGTACAGCTAAAGAAGATGGAACCGATCAAGGAACATCTAAACAGTAACCATATAACCATGCTTATGTTAACTGAGCACTTTCTATGTGCCGGGCATTGAATAAAATGTGCATTATCTCATTCAGTCTTTGCAACAACCTAATGAGGTAGGAACTGTTATCCTTTCTGTTTTACACATGCAGAAACAGACTCAGAGTCATTAAGAAATTTGCCCAAAGTAAGTGGCAGAGCTGGGATTTGAGCCCAGGCAGTCTGACTTCAAAGCTTGTATTTTTAGTCTCTAGGCCTTACTGTCTCAAATCAGGATGATTTGGTGGTTTAGTGAATGTGGGATAGGGGGAAGGGGAAGGAGAGAAATGGGAGGAATGTTCCAGATTAGGGAAATAGATAGCTAGATGAAAGATGGAGCCCCTCATCAAGGTGAGGACACAGGAAAAGGAAGAGGTTTGGGAGGAAGGATGGTGATTTGGTTGTGAATACATTGATAGGGGACATCCAAGGAAGATGTCTGGTAGGTGGTTGGGTGTTTAAATATAGAGCTTCAGAGAACGTGATTGAGGGTAAAGAAGTAGACTCAGAGGAATCTGTATCTAGGCAGCAGAGGAGCATGTGAGCAGCAGAGAGGGGGAGCACTGAGATCTAGAGAAGAAAATGAGCAGAGAAGATGCCCAAAAACCTCAAGGACCTGCAACATTTAAGGTATCAGTGAAAAAAGCATTCAGTGGAAGAAAGGAATCGTCCAAGGGATGGTTAGGAGAACGCGGAGAGAATGGCTCACAGGAACCAAGGAGGAGGAATTTTGAGGGAGGGATGGTAGCAGGGCCCAATGCAACAGAGAAATCATGTAAAGCAAGAGTCAAAAAGTTACTATTGCATTTGGCAATTACGTCAATGTAAAACCAGCCAGTGGGAGTGCAACATGGTACAGTCATGTTAGAACAGGGGTCCCTAACCCCCAGACCATGGACCAGTACTTGTCTGTGGCCTGTTAGGAAGCCTGCCACACAGCAGGAGGTGAGCAGCAGGCAAGCAGGTGAAGCTTCATCTGTATTTACAGCTGCTTCCATCACTTGCATTACTGCCTGAGCTCCACCTCCTGTCAGATCAGCGGCAGCGTTAGATTCTTGTAGGAATGTGAACCCTACAGTGAATTGCACATGTAAGGGATCTAGGTCACGCTCTCCTTATGAAAGTCTAATGCCTGATGATCTGTCACTGTCTCCTGTCACCCCCAAATGGAACTATCTAGTTGCAGGAAAACAAGCTCAGGGTTCCCACCAATTCTACATTATGGTGAGTTGTATAATTATTTCATCATATATTACAATGCAATAATAGAAATAAAGTGTACCATAAATGTAATGTGCTTGGATCATCCTGAAACCATCGTTCCCCACTGCTGGGTTTGTGGAAAAACTGTCTTCCATGAAACCAGTCTTTGGTGCCAAAAAGGTTGAGGACTGCTGTGTTAGAAGACATTTCTACAAAGTATAGACATTTCTTACAAAGTATAGACATTCTACAAAGTATAGACATTTCTTACAAAGCTAAATGCTGTGCTGCCATATTACCTAGCAATTGTACTCCTTGGTATTTATGCAAATGAGATGGAACTTATGTCCACACAAACCTGCACATGAATGTTTATAGCATTTTTATTTGTAATTGCTGAAACTTGGAAGCAACCAAAATGTCCTTCAGTAGATGAATGGAAAAGCAAATTGTGGTACAATGGAATATTATGGTATACAATGGAATATTATTCAGCACCAGAAAGAAATGAGCCATGAAAATGCAAGGAGGAAGCCTTAAATGCATATTACTAGGGGAAATAAGCCAGTCTGAAAAGGCTACACACTGTATGATTCCAGCCACACAGAATTACAGAAAAAGCAAAACTCTGGAGAGAGTAAAAAGATCAGTGGTTGCCGGGAGCTTTGGGGCAAGAGAGGGATGAATAGGCAGAGCACAGGGGAGTTTTAGGGCAGTGAAACTACTCTTTGTGGTACTTTAATGGCAGATGCATGGTATTATGCATTTGTCAAAACCCATGGAACTGTACAACACAGAGTGAACCCTAATGCAAACCACAGACTCTAGTTAATAATACTGTATCAGTATGGACTCATCAGTTGTAACAAATGCATCACACTAATACAAGATGTTATTAAAAGGGAAAGCTGTAGGGGTGGGGGTGGGCAAAGGGCTATATGAGAACTCTGAACTTTCTGCCCAATTTTTCAGTAAATTTAAAATCGCTCTAAAAGTCTATCAATGAAGATAAAAAGGAGAGGAAAGGATGGAATAGAAGAAATAAATGAAGGAGGAAACAGGGCAGGAAGAAAGAGAAAGCCATGCATATACAATCTTGAGAGTGTAGCATAAAACCATAACTGTAATTCTGTATGCTTGTGTTACAAGTAGAACAAAAATATGACTAGCCACTCTTCTTACCAACTCCTAGGGCTCTCCATCACAAGTGCAAGATACAGTTCAAGTAATTTGGCATGATGTGAAAATTTTTCACTGCCTGACTGCCGCCTCATTTTCCAACACCATCACTGGTCTTTGCTGTGTTACAAGCTCCAGCTGCAGTTGTCTCTTTGCCTTTCTTTGCTACTCATGACACATATTTTCAGACCACTCTGCCTTTTTGCTCTTGCTGTTTCCTCTGCCTGTGTCTTCTCCCCTTCTAATCTAACCAGATCCTACCTCCTCTAACACACTACTTTCTCTGTGAAAACTTTCCTGACCTCCTTTCACCCCAGCACAGCAAGCAAGAATGATCCCTCTCCCAGTTTCCACAGTTCCTTATGCCCATCTCTTCAATATATGCTTGATACACCACAAAATAAATAACAAAAATGGTTTCAGTGGAAAAACTGGGGACAGAAAAGCCAGATCAGAACAGATTTAAGGAATGGGTAGAAGTTGAGATTTGAGTACATAGAATTGGTTTTATTGTGATGCTGTGTTAATTATTTTGATTTGTCTTTAGCATTTGGGTCTTTACCTAATGGGTTGAGGGCGGTGAGAAGAAATTCCCATAGTGGCTGTGGTGCTGTCCAGTGCTTTGGTGCTAACAGACCTGTCTCACTGAATAAGGGATGCCTCTAGAGTGATAATTTTTTTGGCCCCAGAAACTGTAGTCCTCTATTTTGAGGGGGAAGGGAGAGAGAAGAATGACCACGTCCCTTCTCTGTTATCTTTT
Source organism: Symphalangus syndactylus (assembly GCF_028878055.3). Taxonomy (NCBI): domain Eukaryota; kingdom Metazoa; phylum Chordata; class Mammalia; order Primates; family Hylobatidae; genus Symphalangus; species Symphalangus syndactylus. The sequence goes on from NC_072424.2 coordinate 67,355,500, forward strand.
GGAGGGTCTGGAGCCAGAGCCTGTCTCATCTGTTTGGAAAGGAAAAAGATTAGTTGACTAGGTGAGTACCTCATATATTTCTTATGGGATCACAGGCTCCTGAAGACCAATTGATGACTAAAAATAAATTGATTATTGGTTTTTCTGTCATTCATTAAATAGACATTAAAGGCCAACTGTGTTCCCAGCACCATGATAGGCTCTGGGGATACAAGATGACCAAAACGGGGTTCCTGCCACAAGGAGTTCATATAACCAGGGAGACCAACCTTGAGCCTATAACAGCAATTACGCTGTGTCTTAGTCTGCTTGAGCTACCATAACAAATTACCACACACTGGGTGGCTTAAACAACAGAAATTTATTTTCTTCCAGTTCTACTTTCCAGTTCTTCTGGCTAGAAGTCCCAGATCAAAGTCCAGCAGGGTTCAGTTTCGGGTGATGGCTGTCTTCTTGGCTTGCAGATGGGCTGTTTTGTCCTCACATGGCTGTTCTTCTGTGTGTGCACACTCAGAGTATGTGTGCAAGCATGAGTGCACTAATTCTATCAGATCAGGGCCCCACCTTTATGACCAAATTCACCTTAATTACCTCCTATTTCCAAATACAGTCACACTGGGGGTTTGGGCTTCACCATATGAATTGGGGGACGCAATCCAGTTCATAGCAGAAGCTTATAGAAAACTGTAGGTGCTGGCTGGGCGCGGTGGCTCACGCCTTTAATCCCAGCACTTTGGGAGGCTGAGGCGTTTGGATCACCTGAGGTCAGGAGTTCAAGACCAGCCTGGCCAACATGGTGAAACCCCGTCTCTACTAAAATACAAAAATTAGCCGAGCATCATGGTAGTCGCCTGTAATCCCAGCTACTCGGGAAGCTGAGGCAGGAGAATCACTTGAACCTGGGAGGCAGAGGTTGCAGTGAGCCGAGATTGCGCTATTGTACTCCAGCCTGGGGGACAAGAGCGAGACTTTGTCTCCAAAAAAAAAAAAAAGAAAAGAAAAGAAAACTGTAGGTGCACAGATGAGGGAATGGTCATCTTGTCTAGGGCAAGGCAGGGACAGCAGAAGGCTTAGCAGAGATAACGCTTGGTCTGGACTTTGAGCATGTACATGGTCATTTGCCAAGTGATGGGAGTGCCCAGCCCTGACTTGGAGGCTCTGGTGGTCTAGCAGCGCTGGTCAGGCAATAAGTTATTGTCCTACATAAAAAGGGGAGGTCTCTACCTCCCAAGCCTTCTGTCAGTCACGTCTTTATTTGGTGATATGTGCTTATTCCTCCTATGTGATTTTTACATCTGTAAGCAGCTTTTCTTGGAAGGGTATGTCACAGGTTTCTTGAATAATATTCAGATGTCACTCAGCTTTCACTGTAACAGCCTCTATGCATTCTGCAGAGGTGATTATTTCAAAAGATTCAGTGACAGAGTTAGAAGAAGAGAGTTATTGTGCTTTAAATGGCTCAAGAAATAAACATACTTGTTTCTGTGTGACAGTGGGCTGTATCTATAATGAGTCATGGGCTTGCTAAAGCAGAGCATGTCCACCCTGTCATTTCCCTTCTTTCGCAAATAGTCCTGGTGGGCACCAGGTTCCGTGAGCAGTCAGTGCTGAGTGTCCTCATGGGTAGTACTGTGTTAAGGGCCCTACCTGTGGGAGTAGATCTTCTCAGAAGGAGGAAGTGTCCTGGAAGCTATAAGAAAATGAACTACTCCTTGCTTTATTCTTCCTCCCACTCAGTTTACACTTATCTTCTGGCAACTGGACTTCTGGGCCTTGATCATGGCTTTTCAGTGGCCAGATGATGAGTTTCTTTAAAATAGGGATTGAGTCACATTCCTCTCTGCTGTAGCCTTACTTGTCCCCCAGTGGTGATCACAGTAACCCAGTAGAGATTGCTTTTGGATAAACTAGTATGACGGTTGTGTATTTTTTTTTAAGCTTGTGTTATTCTGCTGGCAATTGGTTTCCCCAGTGGGATTCAGCCTCTTTGCAATGTACCCGCCAGAGTCTCCAGCTATTCTTCTGCCCTTGGTGTAAGCCAAATGATGACCAAAGCAGGATTGCAGTCCATTCCATTGCCCCATTACCCTTGGGGAAATAGGGCAAGGCTTTAGGACGGCAGGTGGTAAGAGGGTTTGTGCTTACAGAGTAGAGTAATTTCCCCATCTCTGGGACCAAAAATTCTGTCTTTAGAGACAGAGAGGAAAATGTGGGGATATTGGCTCAAGTCAAAATGAAAGCCCTCTCCTTTCTATGATCTCTCTAGGTGGGAATTAGATTTCTGTTGCTTCAACAAGTGGGCTGGAGCACACGCTTGCAAGTTTAGGGCAGTCGACAGCACTCGGAACAGCTTCTGAAGGGGCTCTGCTCCCTGTTTACTCCCTTCCCCCTCCCCTGCAGAGACTGTTCAGAGGAGCATTTGTGAGACAAACGTCAGGAACAGCTGCTCAGCCAGACCCTTGTCTCCTGTGCTGCCGCAGTCACTGTGCTGGAACTCTCTGCTGAGGAGGGTGGAGTGTCTGGGCTCCGCTGCTCCCACAAAGCAAGCATTTTACTGTTTTCTTGGAGGCAGTTTGTTACAGATTTCAACCCTTTCTGCATCCCTCCCTCCCTTACAACACGCACACTCATCTTTTCTTGCATTACTGCTGAAATTATGCAAACTTCGTTTCTCTGTCATCTGAGCATCATTCAGAAATGTTCCTCCGATCTGTGAATTGTTCCCTGACTTCAATCCGGGCAGTGTTACAGGTCCTCTGCTGGCAGGAGGGATCAGTCCGTGAAAATCTGCAGACACAAGACTTTCAGAAGCTGTGACGAGCAGACTAGCAAGCCACAAAACATTGCAAGCTGAATGGATGTCTTAATAAGCTTTTAGATGTGGTTTGGCCAGCGTCGGCAGAGGAGGCTAAAGGGAAAAGGCAGCAAGCATTGTAACGTAAATCACTGCAGATTTGCTGGGAGTGACAGCCCTAGGAAGCTAATGATCTCTCCAGGAAAGAATTGACCACAGTTATCCAGAAACTGAACACGATGTAGAACAGAGAGGACAGCCCCTCGGATGTGAGTACCATCTCTTCAACACAAGGTTTGGAGCAGTAGGAGCAAAGCTAGTTTACTGATGGCGCTCCATAGCCACCGGTTCCTGGGTGCCTGTGGGCCATCTCTGGGTGGGTTGTACATAATGCCTGGCCGGGACTTTTATTTGCAGGTCTCTTCTGGAATATTTTGCTTGTCGGGAGACAGAACGTAGTGGCTTTAGGATATTGGCAAATTCGCCAAAGTATAGGAGAATTTGTTGTAAAGCCCCAAGAAAACAGCAAAAGCAAACCTTATAGACCTTTTTCTGTAAAAAGAAAACTGATTGCATCACAGACAAGCAGCTGTGTGACCCTCTGGTGTTTGTGATGAGAGACAAAAGAATTAGCAAATTACAGAGCAACAAAAATGGGGCAGTGGGCTGGGAGGACGAAGGGAAATCTTAGCAAGCTAAATCCCTACCTAGATTCAGAATGTGCATTGCATACTTATGCTCATGTATTTATTTCCTTTTTGCTTAAAGAATGGGCAGCATGTTTGCGTTTAAGGTTTTCCCCCAGAATGCTGTGAAAAATGAGCATTGTGACAAAAAGGGATGTAATTGATAGGCTTGGGGCAGAATACATTTCTCACTGCCAGCAGTGGGAAGTATCTTGAATGATAGCTGATCTACTTGGAAGAGGAGGCTCAGATATAAGGAGGGGGTGAACTGCTACAGCCGAGGTAGCCAACAGGTTGGCAGTGAAGTTTAACTCTTTGATTCCAGACTGGTTTCACCCCTCTGTTCCCTTCCCCTCCCAATTTACTGTCAGGGGTTCCCCCATCCCTTCTTAAACTGCCTCCCATCGCTTCTTAAACTGCCCCCCACCCCTGTAACACACACATCTCTGTCTGGTCCAATTTGTCAGGTCAGGGCATCAGATGAGAAGAAGCAGAGCGTCTTCTCACTCTAAGGGATGGGGATCATTGTTCTAGATGGGAGGTAAGGATTTGGGATTTAGGAAGAATGACCATGAGGGAGGGAGAGAGGTGGTGTCTCTGCTTGGCCTGCACCTAGTATCTCTGCTGGGCCTGCACCCACACCCAAGGCTGAAGGTGCAGGAAGAAGCAGAAAGGAAGCAGAAAAGAAGCCCCTCATTTGATAACCTTCCCACCCACAAACTGTGTGTAAATGCACCTGCAGGTGAAGGCTGGAGATCCTAGTAAGGATGCGATTACTGGGCTTAAATTGAAAATGAGCTTGAGATGTCCAAGCACATAGGGATGGTGTTGGCAACAGACTAGGAATTGGAAAGCTGGGGTTCTGTTCCTGATCTTGCAGGCAGTTTTCTGTATGACTCTGGTAAGGAGAGTATCCCAAGTCCTGTGTGAGGGACCCGTTCTGGAGGCTGCTCTGTGGGTGCTTTGGTCATGGTGGGGGGATGGAGTGAGAGAGGAACATTCTTAAGTAGCTGTAACTGAAAAGCAAAAAAATAGAAGGGTGTTTCTGCTTGGCCAATGTTTTCTCACCACTGTAGTATTTTTCTTTTTTTTTTTTTTTTTTTTTTTATTATACTTTAGGGTTTTAGGGTACATGTGCACAATGTGCAGGTTTGTTACATATGTATCCATGTGCCATGTTGATTTCCTGCACCCATTAACTCGTCATTTAGCATTAGGTGTATCTCCTAATGCTGTCCCTCCCCCCTCCCCCCACCCCACAACAGTCCCCGGAGCGTGATGTTCCCCTTCCTGTGTCCATGAGTTCTCCTTGTTCAATTCCCACCTATGAGTGAGAACATGCGGTGTTTGGTTTTTTGTCCTTGCGATAGTTTACTGAGAATGATGTTTTCCAGTTTCATCCATGTCCCTACAAAGGACACGAACTCATCATTTTTTATGGCTGCATAGTATTCCATGGTGTATATGTGCCACATTTTCTTAATCCAGTCTATCGTTGTTGGACATTTGGGTTGGTTCCAACTCTTTGCTATTGTGAATAGTGCCGCAATAAACATACGTGTGCATGTGTCTTTATAGCAGCATGATTTATAGTCCTTTGGGTATATACCCAGTAATGGGATGGCTGGGTCAAATGGTATTTCTAGTTCTAGATCCCTGAGGAATCGCCACACTGACTTCCACAATGGTTGAACTAGTTTACAGTCCCACCAACAGTGTAAAAGTGTTCCTATTTCTCCACATCCTCTCCAGCACCTGTTGTTTCCTGATTTTTTAATGATGGCCATTCTAACTGATGTGAGACGGTATCTCACTGTGGTTTTGATTTGCATTTCTCTGATGGCCAGTGATGAGGAGCATTTCTTCATGTGTTTTTTGGCTGCATAAATGTCTTCTTTTGAGAAGTGTCTGTTCATGTCCTCTGCCCACTTTTTGATGGGGTTGTTTGTTTTTTTCTTGTAAATTTGTTTGAGTTCATTGTAGATTCTGGATATTAGCCCTTTGTCAGATGAGTAGGTTGCAAAAATTTTCTCCCATTGTGTAGGTTGCCTGTTCACTCTGATGATAGTTTCTTTTGCTGTGCAGAAGCTCTTTAGTTTAATGAGATCCCATTTGTCGATTTTGGCTTTTGTTGCCATTGCTTTTGGTGTTTTAGACATGAAGTCCTTGCCCACGCCTATGTCCTGAATGGTATTGCCTAGGTTTTCTTGTAGGATTTTAATGGTTTTAGGTCTAACATATAAGTCTTTAATCCATCTTGAATTAATTTTTGTATAAGGTGTAAGGAAGGGATCCAGTTGCAGCTTTCTACATATGGCTAGCCAGTTTTCCCAGCACCATTTATTAAATAGGGAATCCTTTCCCCATTTCTTGTTTTTGTCAGGTTTGTCAAAGATCAGATAGTTGTAGCTATGCGGCATCATTTCTGAGGGCTCTGTTCTGTTCCATTGATCTATGTCTCTGTTGTGGTACCAGTACCATGCTGTTTTGGTTACTGTAGCCTTGTAGTATAGTTTAAAGTCAGGTAGCGTGATGCCTCCAGCTTTGTTCTTTTGGCTTAGGATTGACTTGGCGATGCGGGCTCTTTTTTGGTTCCATATGAACTTTAAAGTAGTTTTTTCCAATTCTGTGAAGAAAGTCATTGGTAGCTTGATGGGGATGGCATTGAATCTATAAATTACCTTGGGCAGTATGGCCATTTTCACGATATTGATTCTTCCAACCCATGAGCATGGAATGTTCTTCCATTTGTTTGTATCCTCTTTTATTTCATTGAGCAGTGGTTTGTAGTTCTCCTTGAAGAGGTCCTTCACATCCCTTGTAAGTTGGATTCCTAGTTATTTTATTCTCTTTGAAGCAATTGTGAATGGGAGTTCACTCATGATTTGGCTCTCTGTTTGTCTGTTATTGGTGTACAAGAATGCTTGTGATTTTTGTACATTAATTTTGTATCCTGAGACTTTGCTGAAGTTGCTAATCAGCTTAAGGAGATTTTGGGCTGAGACAATGGGGTTTTCTAGATATACAATCATGTCATCTGCAAACAGGGACAATTTGACTTCCTCTTTTCCTAATTGAATACCCTTTATTTCCTTCTCCTGCCTGATTGCTCTGGCCAGAACTTCCAGCACTATGTTGAATAGGAGCAGTGAGAGAGGGCATCCCTGTCTTGTGCCAGTTTTCAGAGGGAATGCTTCCAGTTTTTGCCCATTCAGTATGATATTGGCTGTGGGTTTGTTGTAGATAGCTCTTATTATTTTGAGATACATCCCATCAATACCTAATTTATTGAGAGTTTTTAGCATGAAGGGTTGTTGAATTTTGTCAAAGGCCTTTTCTGCATCTACTGAGATAATCATGTGGTTTTTGTCTTTGGTTCTGTTTATATGCTGGATTACATTTATTGATTTGCGTATGTTGAACCAGCCTTGCATCCCAGGGATGAAGCCCACTTGATCATGGTGGATAAGCTTTTTGATGTGCTGCTGGATTCGGTTTGCCAGTATTTTATTGAGGATTTTTGCATCAATGTTCATCAAGGATATTGGTCTGAAATTCTCTTTTTTGGTTATGTCTCTGCCAGGTTTTGGTATCAGGACGATGCTGGCTTCGTAAAATGTGTTAGGGAGGATTCCCTCTTTTTCTATCGATTGGAATAGTTTCAGAAGGAATGGTACCAGCTCCTCCTTGTACCTCTGGTAGAATTCAGCTGTGAATCCATCAGGTCCTGGACTCTTTTTGGTTGGTAAGCTATTGATTATTGCCACAATTTCAGAACCTGTTATTGGTCTATTCAGAGATTCAACTTCTTCCTGGTTTAGTCTTGGGAGGGTGTATTTGTCGAGGAATTTATCCATTTCTTCTAGATTTTCTAGTTTATTTGCATAGAGGTGTTGTAGTATTCTCTGATGGTAGATTGTATTTCTGTGGGATCGGTGGTGATATCCCCTTTTTCGTTTTTTATTGCATCTATTTGATTCTTCTCTCTTTTCTTCTTTATTAGTCTTGCTAGCGGTCCATCAATTTTGTTGATCTTTTCAAAAAACCAGCTCCTGGATTCATTAATTTTTTGAAGGGTTTTTTGTGTCTCTATTTCCTTCAGTTCTGCTCTGATTTTAGTTATTTCTAGCCTTCTGCTAGCTTTTGAATGTGTTTGCTCTTGCTTTTCTAGTTCTTTTAATTGTGATGTTAGGGTGTCAATTTTGGATCTTTCCTGCTTTCTCTTGTGGGCATTTAGTGCTATAAATTTCCCTCTACACACCACTTTGAACGTGTCCCAGAGATTCTGGTATGTTGTGTCTTTGTTCTCGTTGGTTTCAAAGAACATCTTTATTTCTGCCTTCATTTCATTATGTACCCAATAGTCATTCAGGAGCAGATTGTTCAGTTTCCATGTAGTTGAGCGGTTTTGAGTGAGTTTCTTAATCCTGAGTTCTAGTTTGATTGCACTGTGGTCTGAGAGACAGTTTGTTATAATCTCTGTTCTTTTACATTTGCTGAGAAGAGCTTTACTTCCAACTATGTGGTCAATTTTGGAATAGGTGTGGTGTGGTGCTGAAAAAAATGTATATTCTGTTGATTTGGGGTGGAGAGTTCTGTAGATGTCTATTAGGTCCACTTTATGTAGAGCTGAGTTCAATTCCTGGATATCCTTGTTAACTTTCTGTCTCGTTGATCTGTCTAATGCTGACAGTGGGGTGTTAAAATCTCCCATTATTATTGTGACACCACTGTAGTATTTTTCTATCTTTAACCAAACAAAAAGGAAAATTAATGTGGGCTGTGCTTGCAAAGGGCTGTTTACCAGTGGTAATTATCTAAACAAGGCTATCTCAGTAGCTTGCAGCTATGGCATAAGTGTACTTCAGTCTCAGTATCCAGGAGGCTGAATTCATTGCATGGGACTGGAGGGTGGGAGGGGAGTGGCTATGAATTTACTATGGGCCAGCTGGACCCCTGCATCCATTGCTGAGGAGGCTGCACAGCGCTGCTGGTGTGGAGCTTGTGACCTCAGTTGTTGGGCTGTGCTGAGGTTGCAGCAAAAAAACCTCTACCCTCAGGGGCTAAGCCATGGAGCAGAATGAGTAGAATTTTAGCCATGAAAATATTTGTATGAACTGGACTGTTGTACTTGACACATTCATATACCCATTGCAAGGAAAGGTTCTGGAATGGAAGGGGGCCGTTAGGTCTAGTGTCCAGAGATAACAAATGGGTAGATGAGGGGGAGGGTGTGGTTGTGGAAGGGAGATCATTTCGTAAGTCATGGCTAATACTCTCTATTTTCCTGCCATTTAGACCTGGAGTGATTTTGCAATATTTGGGCAAACAGAGCAGAAGCTCAGTATAATTGGTTTGAACAAAGCACAGATTACCTGAATGAAAAGAGGCGGCGCACCTATGTTTTTAAAAACAAACCACTTCCAGATAGTGTAACGGTCTGGGAAACATAAAGCCCAGACTGTAGCCATTCAGTGCGACCATGAGAATTTTCAAAGGCATTTCCAGTTCCATTACTTTCAGTGTTTTGAGTCTCAACTTTATTCCTTTTTTTTTTTTTTGGCTCGTTCTATTTCTGGCGTATCCCAGGGATCTCAGACCATGACTCACCAAGCTGCTTTAGAGCAGACCCTTCACCAGATCTGTTTTGTTTCTAATGACCCAGTGAGCAGGAGCAGGATGGGTTTGCGAGAGTTCCTCTCTCTTTTTCTGCTATTCTTTACCTGCATATTGAGCAGCAGATAGAGAATGATGAGAAAGTTTGATAATTCACAAGAGTCGGGGGTAAGAATTCTTTCCAAAGTTAGGCCGGGCGCGGTGGCTCACGCTTGTAATCCCAGCACTTTGGGAGGCCGAGGTGGGCGGATCACGAGGTCAGGAGATCGAGACCACGGTGAAACCCCGTCTCTACTAAAAATACAAAAAAAAAATTAGCCGGGCGTGGTGGCGGGCGCCTGTAGTCCCAGCTACTCGGAGAGGCTGAGGCAGGAGAATGGCGTGAACCCGGGAGGCGGAGCTTGCAGTGAGCCGAGATTGCGCCACTGCACTCCAGCCTGGGCGACAGAGCGAGACTCCGTCTCAAAAAAAAAAAAAAAAAAAAAAAAAAGAATTCTTTCCAAAGTTACAGTATTCACATCTGGACCACACTTTCACATAATAAAATACCCTCCTTAATACCCACCACGGTCCTGGGAGATAAATGTTCTCATGTCTGTTTTATACATGGGCATTTAATCCCAGCCTCACAGAGTGGTTGGCCAAACAACCTGCCTGAATGCCACGGTGAACGAGTTCAAACAGGATATGGTCCAGGGCTTTCCAGCCGTATTATGGCCAATTCCTTAATCTTTAGAGACTGAAAGGACATTTGGGTGTGCCTGGGAACAAATGTAAAGGATGGCTGCATCTTCCAGACCTTCAAAGTTAGGATGTGTGGTAGGGTTTGGATTGAAGGATGGTATCTCTGTTGTAGCATTTTCTTTCCATTTGTATATACTAGTATTTTCAATAAGTATCTTTTAAAATGCAAAGAAGCCCTCACTTCCTTGCTGTTCTAGCAGGACTGGATTAGGCATTTAAGTATTTCTTCTTCTACCCTTCACCCTTGAAATAATTACCAATGGCTTTGGTTGGGTCTAATGGCAGCCCAGGTATACTAGGGGGGGAGTCCCAGTCTTTAAAATTCTATTCATTTTGCTATGTGGTAGGAAGAATTTAGTTTACTACTAGTTACTGCCCTCCAGATCACTGCTCTGCGACAGGGCTTTAGTGTTCTATAGGTGGTTTTGGTGCCACTTCTTTTCCTCCTGTTAGCAAGGAAGCAACATGACCAGCCCCCTGCATTGGCAGAGCCACTGTTAGTGTTTAGCATCTGTGTTGTCCCCAAGGTGGATTGTTTCAGCCACTTGGAACCAGGAATCGGCCCAGGCCTGTGCCCAGCTCTCCATCTGTTCCAGAACTCGTGAACTACACTATTTACAGTGAAAAAAGGATGAAGGGAGAGAACTGCAGTAAATGCTAGGAGAAAACCCCAAAGAGAGAACCCACTCAGCAGAGTCTCTGTGGGGTGTGTTCCACAGGCCACTGACCCACTGGGGAAGCGGCACGTTAGCCATAGTGGATGCACAAAACCCAACCAGGAGGCCTTTGGTGATCACACACAGTACAGTTCCCTGCCAAAGGCGGTGTGTAAACCAGGTGGTGCTTAGGGGATTATACCAGGCCTCTGCTCCCTGGGAGAAAAACAGAGCAAACCTTGCAGTTCTGGCCATACTCTTCTGGAGGATGTCCCTGATGGGGGAAGAAGGGAGGGAGGTTGGCACATTCTGCTGCCTTCCACTTGGAAGTTCTGTTCAGGGGCTTTGCTGTGGAATGTGCTTCCCGTGTGTCCTGCCTCCCACAGCTCCCCTCCCCTGCAACATGCAAGCAGCAGAATGCCTTAAAATCACAGAGAAGAGGTGTGACCTATCCTTGTGTGTCAAGTGGTCCTGATGGCAGCTTTGTTTTGTAACCCCTAGGTCCCGAAGATGGCATATTCATAAAGACATCTTCTGATGATTGTGAACATCTTTACCTGTGGGTGCCAGGCCGGGCCAATGACATCGTGTTGAGCTGAAGGAACTTGTCTACCGCTTCCCTGAAAACCTTTGTTTCCTAATTCATGAGCCAGCAAGATGCGGTCGCTGCACTTTCAGAGCGCCTTCTCATAGCTGCGTACAAAGGCCAAACAGAGAATGTGGTTCAGCTCATCAACAAAGGCGCCAAGGTAGCAGTTACCAAGGTAACAAGAGAAAAATACGCTGTAGCCATTCCCTGGGAACTGGCCTACCTCTTAACCATTGTCCAAAAAACTGCTGGGTTTGGTTTGCAGCTTTCAAAGAACTGGCTTTTCTTCCAGTGATGGAGGTTTGGGGAGAAGGAGGATTATTAAGAATGCTTTTGTTGCCGTCTTTCAAGTGGAGCAACTTGTAATTAGCATTTGACAGTCTTTAAAATCACGGTGGCTTTTCTCACCTATTTCTTTAGCTAAATGGAGAGGAGATCTCTTGGGAGAAGTTGGGACACAAAAGCTTATTGGACAGAGTGTGCGATAATCACGTTAGATGGGCCTCCCGGGGAGGTGGACCAGCTTGTGCACACTCCTCCACTGTGCAGAGTTTCATTGTCCCCGTCTGTATGATGACGGCCTGGACCAGATGACTGCTACAACCTCTATAGGCTTTGATTTCATGTGGGTCAGTGAAGATGGGTGGTAAGCTTTGGAGGGCGTTGCTTACCCTGCGCCAACAGAGAAGACTATGAAAGATAAGAGACCATACTGGCCAAAGGCAGTTTTGTAGCAAAGCCAAGAAAAGGCAGGCTCTGTGCAGCTAGATGGAAAGTTTGAATGCACTGGCAAAGTAATGCTGATAGCAAGCACCTATTGAGCCCTGTATTGCTGTAAGCACTTTACAGCCCTCTAGAAGAGATTTCTCTTCTCATTCCCATTTTGGAGATGAGGAAACTTGTCCAGGGTCCCTCAGCCGCTGAGTGGTGGAAATGCAACTTGTACCCACAGAGTCTGGCTCCGAAGCCCACCCTCCAGACCTCCCCAGAAAGAGCTGTGAAGAGGGGCAAAGTTTAATTTTCACAGAAGGTCATCTGTTAACTTCTGACCTCCTGTGGCAGATTGGTCAGCTCCTATTTTCATGTTTACTTACATGCAGTTTTCTCATTCCATGCCGGCCTCCAGAGAGGTCTTGAGCTACTTGTAGGTCCCCATGGAGGTGAATAGGGGTCTGCCCATAAATGGTGATTGGATTGTTTGGAACTGAAGGTGAAGGGAGCCTTAACTCAGAGCTTGTGTGATCTATCCATAGCACTTTCCAGGGCCCAGGCAATCACAAGTGGGAGAGAGTGCGGACTCTGTAGTTAGGGCACCTGCTCACAGATTTTAACTCTGCTTTGTTTGCTAATTGTGCAAGTTGCTTAACTTCTTTGAGCCTCAGTTTCTTATCTGTAAAAGAGGGATAATAATGTCAGCTTTTCAGAATTGTTATAACAATAACTTAATGCACTTAGGGCATAGTCTGCAAGTTTTTTTCTATAAATAGACTTAATTATTTGCTATTTTATAAACAGCTTTATTAAGATATAATTTATGTACATTAAATTCACCTATTTTAATTGTACAATTCAATAATTTCTAGTGTATTTACACCACCACTGCTATGCACTGAATTGTTTTTCCCCCAAATTCGTTTTTTTCAACCCTAATCCCTAATGGTATTTAGAGATATAGGGCCTTTAGGAAATAATTAGGTTTTTAAATGGGGTCATGAGAGTGGGGCCCTTGTGATGAAATTAGTTTCTAGGTAAGAAAAGGCACCAGGGTCTGCTGTCTCTCCCCCTCCCTGATATGTGAGGACACAGTGAGAAAGTGGTCATCAGCAAGCTAAGAAAAGGGCCCCCACTAGAACCAGACCACGCGGGTACCCTGAACTCACGCATCCCAGCCTCCAGAACTGAGGAACAAATCTCTTGTTCTGGCAACTAATATAAGCACATTCAAATATTAGAACATTTCTATCGTCACAATAAAAAATCATATATATATATTTTGTTTGTTTGTTTGTTTGTTTTGAGACAGTCTCTCCTTCTGTTGCCCAGGCAGGAGTACAGTGGCACAATCCTTAGCTCACTGCAACCTCCACCTCCCAGGTTCAAGTGATTCTTGTGCCTCAGCCTCCCATGTAGCTGGGACTACAGGCACATACCACCATACCTGCCTAATTTTTGTATTTTGAGTAGAGATAGGGTTTCACCGTGTTGGGCCAGGCTGGTCTCAAACTCCTGACCTCAGGTGATCCACCCGCCTCGGCCTCCCAAAGTGCTGGGATTACAGGCATGAGCCACTGAGCCCGGCTGCCAGTAAAAATCTTCATACCCATTACCTGTCACTTCCCATTCCCACCCCCAACTCCTGGCAACCATGAATCTACTTTTTGTCTCTATAAACTTACCTTTTCTAGGCATTTTATATAAATAGAATCATATGGTATGTGGTCTTTTGTGTCTGACTTCTCTCACTTAGCATAAAGTTTTCAGGGTTCATCTCTGTTGTAGCATATATCAATACTTCATTCCTTTTCATGACTGAGTAATAATCCATTGTATACATATATTCTGTTTATCTCTTTATCAGTTGATGGACATTTGTGGTTGATTCCAGTTTGGGGCTATTATGAATAATGCTTTTGTGAAAATTTATATACAAGTTTTTGTGTGGGAAATATGTTTTCAGTTCTCTAGAGTATATTCCTAGGAGTGGAATTGCTGGGTTGTATGGCAAATCTGTTTAACACATTAAGAAACTGCCAAGCTATTTTCCAGAATACCTGTACCATTTTACGTTCCACCAGCAATGTATGAGGGTTTCAGTTTCTCTACAATCTCACCAGTGCTTGTCTGTCTTTTTTTATACATCATTTGCTTTTTCATAGTTATCTTTATCAAAGTAACCCATGCCCATTGGAATTTTAAAACTATTAGTTCAAATACTGATAAAGGTTTTTAATAAAAACAGTGATCCCTTAGCCCAGTGCCATTTACACTCCAAAGAAACAGCTTTCAACCTTCTAGATGTTTCTTTTCTGGTATTTGTCTCCATATTTCCAATGAATATGTATGTTGTACCACCTGATTCATCAGTTTAGTTTTTTTAATGAAGTGAAGTTTAATATTTTATTTATGTTATACTCGTGTGTGTGTGTGTGTGTGTGTGTGTATAATTTATTTAACAGATGTTCCCCTCTGTCACCCAGGCTGGAATGCAGTGGCATGAACATAGCTCACTGTAGCCTCCACCTCCTAGGCTCAAGCAGTCCTCCCACCTCAACTCCCTGTGTAGCTGGGACTACAGGCACGCACACTTTTAATTGTTAAGACAGGGTCTCCCTATGTTGCCCAGGCTGGTTTCGAACTCCTGGACTCAAGTGATTCTCCCTCCTCAGCCTCCCAAAGTGTTGGAATTACAGGCATGAGCCACCATGCCTGGCCTTTCTTTTATATTTTTAAAATTTATTTATTGTGGTAAAATATACATACTAAATGTACTACTACAACCATTTTTAAATGCATAGTTCAGTGGCATTAAATACATTCACATTATTGTGCAACCATCACCACCATCCATCTTCAGAAATTTTTCATCTTCCCCAACTGAAGCTCTATACCCATTAAACGCTAACTTCTCATTTCCTCCTCCCAGACCCTGGCACCCACCGTTCTACTTCCTGTCTCTGAATTTGACTGTTAGCCGCACCTCAAATAAGTGGAATCATACCATATTGTCCTTTTGTGACTAGCTTATTGCACTTAGCATGTTTTCAAGATTCACTCATGTAGCGTGTACCAGAATTTCATTCTTTGTTAAGGCTGAATAATAATCCATTTTATGTATATGCCACATCTGGTTTATCCCTTCATCCACTGATGGACACTTGGATTGCTACCGCCTTTTGCCTATTGTGAATATTGCTTTAAGAACGTAGGTATACATGGGTGTTTGAGTCCTTGCTTTCATATCTTTTGGTTATATACTCAGAAGTGAAATATGGTAGTTCTATTTTTAAAGTTTTGGGTAACTTCCATACTGTTTTCCATGGCTGTTGCACCATTTTACAGTGCTACCAGCAGTGCACAAGGGTTCCCACTTTTTCACATCCTTGACAATACTTACCTTCTGTTTTTGTTTGTTTCTTTGTTTGTTTGAGACGGAGTCTCACTCTGTCGCCCAGGCTGGAGTGCAGTGTGCGATCTTGGCTCACTGCAAGCTCCGCCTCCCGGATTCACGCCATTTTCCTGCCTCAGCCTCCTGAGTAGCTGGGACTACAGGCGCCTGCCACCATGCCTGGCTAATTTTTTTTTTATTTTTAGTAGAGATAAGGTTTCACCGTGTTACAGGGATGGCCTCGATCTCCTGACCTCGTGATCCGCCAGCCTTGGCCTCCCAAAGTGCTACTATTTTTACTGACCTTCCTAATGGATGTGAGGTGATATCTTGCTGTGGTTTTGATTTGCATATCTCTGATTATTAGTGATGTTAAATGTCTTTTTATATGCTTGTTTGCCATTTGTGTATCATCTTTGGAGAAATGGCTATTCAAGTCCTTTGCCTATTGTTTAATCTGGTTATTTGATTTTTTTGGTGTTGAGTTGTAAGAGTTCTTTATATATTCTAGATATTAATCCTTTATCATATATTTGATTTGCAACAGTTTTTCTCATTCTGTGGTTGCCTTTAGGAGTACTTTTTTAGAGCCATTTTAGATTCACAGCAAAATTGAGAGGAAGGTCCAGAGATTTCCCACATATCTCCTGCCCCTAAACATGTTTAACTTATCCCATTATCAACATCCACCACCAGAGTGATACATTTGTTACAACTGATGAGCCTATACTGATGGATCATTATCACCCAAAGTCCATAGTTTACATTACGGTTTATTCTTGTACCTTCTATGGATTTGGAAAAATGTATAATGACATACATCCACCAGTATAGTATCATATAGATTATTTTTACTGCTCTAAAGATCCTCTGTGCTTCACCTATTTATCCCCTTCCCTCCTCCCACCCCAATCCCTGGCAACCACTGGATCTTCTTACTGTCTCCATAGTTTTACCTTTTTCAGAATGTCATGTTGTTGGAATCATACAATATGTAGCCTTTTTATATTGGCTTCTTTCACTTAGTTATATGCTTTTAAGGTTCTTCCATGTCTTTTCATGACTTGATAGTTCATTTCCTTTTAGGACTGAAAAATCTTCCATTGTATGGATATACTACAGTTTTGGAAGCATTCACCTACTGAAGGACATCTTGGTTGCTTCCAAATTTTGGTAATTATGAGTAAAGCTGCTATAAACATTCATGTGCAGTTTTCTGTGTGGACATACATTTTCAACTTTTTTCACTAGATACCAAGGAGTGCAGTTTTTGGATCACATGGTAAGAGTGTTTTGTTTTGTAAGAAACTGCCAAACTGCTGCATTCCCATCAGCAATGAATGAGATTTCCTGTTGCTCCACATTCTCACCAGCATTTGGTGTTTCAATGTTATGGATTTTGACCATTCTAGTAGCTGTACAGTTATTTCGTTGTTTGTAGCTTGTCTTTTTACTCTGCTGATTGTGTTCTTTGATGCACAAATATTTTCAAGCTTGATGTCCCATTTGTCTATTTTTGCTTTTATTGCCTGTGCTTCTATTGTCATATCCAAGAAATCATTGCCAGATCCAATGTCATGAAGCTTTTCCCCTTGTAGAAGCTTTGGATCTTATGTTTAGGTTTTTATTCCATTTCGAGTTAATTTTTTATACAGTGTAAGGTAAGGGTCCATCTTTACTTTTTTGCATGTGGGTATCCGGCTTTCCCAGGACCATTTGTTGAGGAGACTGTCCTTTTCCCATTGAGTGGTCTTGGCATCTTTGCTGAAGATCATTTGACCATATACACGAAGGTTTATTTCTATGCTTCCTATTATATTTCACAGGTTTTATATATCTTTATTCTAATACCAACTGTTTTGATTACTGTAGCTTTTAATGTGTTTTGAAGTCAGAAAGTGTGATCTCTTCAACTTTGTTCTTCTCAAAATTGTCGTGACTATATATCACAGTTTTTTTGTTTGTTTGTTTGTTTTGACACAGAGTCTTGCTTTGTCTCCCAGGCTGGAGTGCAGTGGTGCAAACATGGCTCACTGCAGCCTTAACCTCCTGGGCTCAAGCAATCCTCCTGCCTCAGCCTCCTGAGTAGCTGGGACTACAGGCATGTGTGCCACCATGCCTAGCTGATAATAATGAGCAACTTCCTGGGCGATCCTACTGCCTCCGCCTCCCAAATATCACAATTTTAAAATCAGACTTATAATTATTGCGACTATGTAAATGCTGCTCACTAGTTATCTGAGAATGATTACTTTTTTAAAATATATAGTTTATTATTTTTCCTGGAGCTGATAGTTACCCTAATTTTTTCACTTGTTTAATTTGATTTAAATTTATTGGTAAATATTTCATCTACTATCCGATAACTCTGTAAAACCATTCTTAGTGCAATTCTCCATGAGTAAACCTATTACATATTTATCAGCCCGAGTCTTTTCCTGGGGATATCCCCTCTGGAGTCATTTATCCTTCTTTCTGATTGATCTGGGTTGCTCTCTAGTTCTGCACAGTCATCCTGAGAAGTCCTTTCACCTCTCCCCTGTATTAGATCCCTGTTTGCTGGAACCCATGTCACTCTAACTTTGATACTGCACATTCTTTGATTTCTTCCTAAGAAAGGGAATATGGACGTAAATTTTTTGAGTGTCTGCGTGTCTGAAAATCCTTATTCTACCCTCTTGCTTAAGGGACAATTTGGTATAGAAACCTAGGCAGAGAATTATTTTGCCTAAGAACTTCAAAGGCAGTGCCTCATCCTTGAGCTTACAGTGTTGCTGTTGGGAAACTCAGCTTATAGTGTTCCTTGCAACTGCCTTCTGAAAGGCCTTTTGCATCCATTCTGCCCCTTGAAGGACCTGCCCATTCAGGACTCAGCTCAGGAGCCACCACCAACATGAAGTCCACCCAGTGAATGGTACCCTGGATGGAATTTGCTGTCCTCCCAATTGATGTAACCTTGTTCTCTATGCACTCTGTGTCCTTCATACTGCTCTGTGGGTGCTCAGAACTCCCCACCACATCATCACTGTGACCTGGGTCATACTGTCTCTCTTACATTTATCTGTGTTTGACAGAAGAGAAAGGCACTGAATTTGGAGTCCAAAGACCTTGGTATAGGCACCTGTTCTGCTGCTTATTAATGGCTTATTAATGTAGGCCAGGGTTGTTCAGCCTCAGCAACGTCACTGACATTTTGGGCCAGATCATCCTGTGCTATTGGGGCTGTCCTGTGCATTGTAGGGTATTTAGCAGCATCTGTGGCTTCTTGCCATAGATGTGCTGATAGTACTTCCTTTCCTTGGATTTTGACAACCGAAAATGTCTCTGGACACTGACAGACATCCCCTGAGGAACAAAATCGTCCCCGCCTCAGAACCACGGATTAGGCCAATCATGACAGGAGTCTCTATTTCCTCACAAACCTTACAGAGTTTCCATAAGCACTAAATGTGATAGCACATGTTGCCATAGTTATAAAATCTAAGTGGACATAATATTGATTATTTTTTAACTCTTCCAGTGCCTAGCAAGGTATTCACATCGCATCTGTGCCAAATGAGGGGAATAATGTTATTGACTGTGAATTTCTTACACTTTGATAGCAATTGCAAGGTATTAGGTACTCTTGTAAGAGCTCTATAACAAATATTTTAAACCTCACCATGGCTATTATCCCCATTTTACAGATGAGGAAACTGAGGCAAGGAATGATCAGGTAACCTGCCCTAAGTTTCCCTTAGAAAGTGTCAAAACTGGGACTAAAACCCTGGCCATCTGGTTCGAGAGCCCTTGCTCCCACAGGAGGCAAGGAGGAAAGTTCCCCTTGGCCCTTGAAGGCTCACTGAAAAATCAACTTACAAACGGCAGGTAAATTGTAGAAGAGGCATAAAAATTTATTTAACATGTACACACAGGAGCCTTCAGAATGAGGACCCAAAAATGCAGGGGAAATTGTCCATTTTTATGCTTAGGTTCAAAAGAGTGTGGATAGCCATGTAGAAATATGATTGGACAAAAAGGGCACGATCGAATGCTGATTGCATGGGAAACCCAGCAAAGCTTGTCTGTCTACGTTCTTCTTGGCCTTTCTGAGCTGAGCATTCCTGCCTTCTAGGTATGAGGCAGGACCCTCTCTGGAATGGAGTGTTAAGACCTACAGTCAACTAGGTCAGATAATTTCTTCATTGCTTCCTTTTCACAGAAAGGGGAGGAGGGGAAGGTTAGAGTAATATTTTTAAGTTTTATGGCTGGCTTGAGGGGTAGGAGATTCTGGTTTCTATGACCTGCCTTGGGGGAAGAGGGATTCTAGTTTCTATGGTTAGCCTCTGGGGAGGAATTGAGGGGCTAGAGATAGGAGGGCAGGAAGAGGTCAGAGAAAAACTTTTGCTCCTGAAGCCTTCCTTTTGGGTTATTGTTTTTTGAGCCCCAACACTGGTAACCATCATGTTTCCACTATGTGGTTTATAAGTTTAGATTGTGAACTTTCTGTGGGCTGCTGCTTGTTAGAGCCTACTCCTTGGCACCTGACACATTGTGGATATAATCTGCAAATATTTTATTGACTGGGAGCTCAATATGCCCAGATACTTAAAAAAAAAAATAAGCGATTTCCCAATAATGGGACTGTACTTGTGTAAAACATCTCCAAATTATTTTCACATATATGTTGCTTGTCCCCAGAGCCTTGTAAGATATATATGGTTTCTCTTGAGAGGAAATGAGGTCACAGAAGGAAAGCGACTTGTTCAAATAGGGCACGCCAGAGCCCAGATGAGAACTGGAATGTCCTGGCTCCCGTGGACATTTTCTCTGCTACAGATAAGGGCATCTCTTCTGTCCTGGGGATTTTACTTCAACTCATAGTGGGTGGTTCCAGTATGTTGTCCACTAAGTAAGGGTGGGGTTGTCATGCACAGAACACATCTTCAGAGCAAGTGGGGTTGGGAGCTGGAAATTGATGTGGGAACTACATGTAAGAATTTAAAACTCATGTTTTAAGAGAAAGGCTCACTAAGAACTATGATTTTCCATTTGCACAACTTTCTTTCTTTCTGTTTTTTTGTTTTTTTTTTTTGGAGACAGAGTCTCGGTCTGTCGCCCAGGCTGGAGTGCAGTGGCGTGATCTCGGCTCACTGCAAGCTCCGCCTTCTGGGTTCACGCCATTCTCCTGCCTCAGCCTCCCGAGTAGCTGGGACTACAGGCGCCCGCCACCACGCCCGGCTAATTTTTGTATTTTTAGTAGAAACGGGGTTTCACTGTGTTAGCCAGGATGATCTCGATCTCCTGACCTCATGATCCACCTGCCTCGGCCTCCCAAAGTGCTGGGATTACAGGCGTGAGCCACTGCACCTGGCCATTTGCACAACTTTCATATTTCGACCAGTTGTACTTCATCATGTTGACAAACACATTTTCAGCCGGAACAGGTAATCTGACGAAAGCACTGGGTATGCTGAGAAGTCTGACATATCTCTGGAGCAAATTATTAAAGACAATATCTCAGGCTCGTGACCCTTCACTTTTCTGCTACTCCTTTCACCAAAGTCACCTGTTCCTTCCCTCATCTAGACAATATATTTTGAGCTTCAGCTGTGCATCGGTGAACAAGACAGGAAAAAACATCTTGGTCCTCACTCGAGCTTGCATTCTTGGTGAGACAGGCTACAATTTGACACTGTTGCCTGCACTCCTATCCCTGAAGCTCCCCTTGGGTCTGTCAGCTCTGCCTCCTGGTTTTCCTCCCCAAGATGCCTTCTCCATCTCCTTTTGCTCTTCCTGCCTCTAAAATTGGCTTTCCTCAGGCCCTCTGCACTCATCTGCCCTCCCTCTGGGCACCCACTTGGCTTTTCCAGCTCAAGGCTGGTCACCATGTCTCCATCTCCAGCTTGGCCCTGTCTCCTGATCCCCAAGGCCAGCTGCCTTCATAGGCATTTTTTATTTTTTATTTTTTTTGAGAAAAGAGTCTGACTATATTGCCCAGGCTGGTCCTAAACTTCTGGACTCAAGTGATTCTCCTCCCAGGTAACAGGGACTACAGTCATGAAGCACCATGCCCAGCCTTCCTGGGCATCTTTATGTGCAGAATCCACAGGTTCAAATTGAAGTGGCCACGCTGGAAGCTGCAGCCCCTCCTGAGCCCTGGTCCTCTTCCCAAGGTCGCTTTATCAGTACGAGGGAGCCCCATTTGTGCACACCTCAAGCAGAAGCCCAAAGCCATCCTTTCTTCTTTTGGGTCTTTGACATCCCTCCACTTACGCTTCCTGTCAGTGACCAAGTTGAGGCTCATTATGCCTCCTAACTTCTCTCAACTCTGTGTCTTTCTAGTTGCCCCTGCAGGCACTGCTTGAGATGTTTGATACTAAAACAAAAAAATGGGATATATTTTTTCTTTGCAAGAAAGCTCTGGTTTTATAAATGAACATATTCTGTCCAGTTCCTTGTGCTTTAGTCAAATACCTTCTGATACAGCTAATTTTGTTACCTCAATACCAACAGGTGTTTTGTCATCTGGATAAACCCTCTGCATTGCTCCTTAGTGCCAAGCATTGGCCATAATATTAGAGTTGAGAGCCTCTAGGAGTCCCCAGGCAGAGTATCATTTCCTAGAACTGTTAAGAAGCTGGTTAGCCTGGGCAACATAGTGAGACCCTGTCTCTACAGAAAATAAAAAATTAACTGGGCATGGTGATGCACACCTATAGTCCTAGCTACATAGGAGGCCGAGGCGGGAGGATTGCTTGAGCTCAGGAGGTTGAGGCTGCAGTGAGCCATGATTGTGCCACTGCACTCCAGCCTGGGCATCAGACGGAGATCCTGTCTCAAAAAACAAAACAAAAAAAAAAGCTGGTCCTTGGAATGTTTCACTGAAGTTTTTATCTTCTCCAAAAGGAAGTAGACAAAGGTTGTTTTATGCAAGTTTGGTTAAGAAGAAAATTCAGTATCATTCATAAAATTCATCTCCATTTGATACCTACCACTCTCCCTGAGTAACGAAATTGAAATTTAGATAATTAAGCACAAACCCCAGAGCCTCAAAGAGCTTGTTCATAGAGGGTGAGCCCCCCAGAGTTCTCTGCAGAGTGGGCAGGCGGAAAACTCAGGAGGTGCCACAGGGCAGGTAGTATGGAGACCATACAGTGTGATCTACTTCAGTTTAAATAGGTAAGTCTACTTCTCTCCACAAATGTATGCTTGCATTTGTGTGAGCCAGGAGAACCACATGGGACACATGAGACTGTTAACATTGGCTACCTAGCAAGGAAGATGATTAGCTTTCTTTCCCCTCCCCTTTTTTTTTGGAAACAGTCTCACTCTTTTGCTCAGGCTGTAGTGCAGTGGCGCAGTCTCGGCTCACTGCAAGCTCCGCCTTCCAGGTTCACGCCATTCTCCTGCCTCAGCCTCCTGAGTAGCTGGGACTACAGACACATGCCACCACACCTGGCTAATTTTTGTATTTTTAGTAGAGATGCGGTCTTGTCATATTACCTAGGCTGATTTCAAACTTCTGGCCTCAAGTGATCCGCCCACCTTGGCCTCCCAAAGTGCTGGGATCACAGGCATGAGCCACCGCATCCGGCCTGATTTTTTTCATTGTATTGTTTCAGTTATTAAAATAAGCATATATTAATTTTGTACTTTGTCAAAGATAAAGTCAAGTTTAAAAATATGTATTGAGTGCCTGCACCAGCAGTGGGCCAGGTGCTTGCCATATACTATCTGGTTGAAATCCTTACCACAGCTCTGCCAAGCTGGTGCTCTTATTGCTGAGATACCAGTAAGGAAAGGGAGGTGCTAGGCAGAAAGTAACTTGCCCATGACCAAAGAAGCAGTAGGTGCTAGCCCTGAGAAGGAGCCAGCTTTATTTGGCCCTGAGGCCCACATGTAGGACACTCCTGACTCTTGTTTCCAGCACCTCTGTAGTCCTTGCCCTTCCACCACTATGCTGGCCACCCCTCAGTGCAGACAGAGAAAGAGGCTGTCTGCAGGGCGGGCCAAAGGGACTTTTCTCCTCCCCTGTCCTTGCCTCCTGCACACCATTCCCAGAGTTTTAGAGCAAGTTCAGAAATTCCTGATGAAGGCGGTGTAGTGCAGAAGGTACGAGCGTGGACGCAGGAGCCAGGTGCTCTGTTTCAAATGCCAACGATATTTACTAGCTCTGTGGTCTTGAGGAAATTACTTTGTACATCATATCACCTCTAAAATGAGGATTAAATAATAGCTACCTCATTAGGTTCTTTAAGCACTAACTGAATCAGTATATGCAAACTACTTAGAACAGTGCTCAGCACATAGTCAGTGTCAAATATAGTAGGCACCGAGGGGATTCTGACAATGCAACAATGCTAAGAGCTGTGGTCCACGTATCAGGCAGGGAGTCCTGAGTGGAGGACACAAGGCCATTCAGTGTCCTACCTGAAAAATGAGGATAATCTCAACCTCATGAGATTGCCATCAAAACTAAATGAAGGCGGGGCGCAGTGTCTCATGCCTGTAATCCCAGCACTTTGGGAGGCCAAGGCTGGTGGATCTCTTGAGGCCAGGAATTCGAGACTAGTGAAACTCCATCTCTACTGAAAATACAAAAATTAGTCGGGTGTGGTGGTGCACGCCTGTAATCCCAGCTACTTGGGAGCCTGAGGCAGGAGAATCGCTTGAACCCAGGAGGCGGAAGCTGCAGTAATCCAAGATAGTGCCACTGCACTCCAGCCTGGGCCACAGAGCAAGACCCTGTCTCAAAAAAAAAAAAAAAAAAAAAAAAGCCTAAATGAGACGACAAAGTGTTTAGCTCAATGTCCAACATTTAATAAAACTATCAGCTTTTTGGAGTAGAAGTTGAGAAGCTGATTCTGAAATTTATATGAAATGCAAGAGACCTAGAATAGCCAAAGTGACGTTGAAGAACAAAGTTGAAGGACTTTTGCTACCTGATTTCCAGACATACTAGTATCTTCCAGACTTACTAAAAGAGTCAAAATTATAGGGACAGAAAATAGATCAGTGATTGCTAGGGGCTGGAGATGGTGGGAAATTACTGACTGCAAAGGAGCAGGAAGGAATTTTGGGTGGGGGTGATGAAAATCTTCCATATTTTGTTTGTGGGGTTGGCTGTATACATTTCTCCAACCACATGAAAGTGAATACTTTTAAAAAGTTAATTTTGTTGAATGGAAATTATACCTCAAGAAACTTGATTTTTTTTTTAAAAGATAACTCTCCTAATATTGTTACAGATAAGGAAACAGAAGCTTCAGGAGGCTGAATAAGTCCTTTGTAGGTTGCTTGTGGTTCCCGTGGGGCTTTTGCATCATGTTGTCTCCCCATGCTGGTAACTACTGTACTCCAATATAAACTTTAAACTTTTAAAAAGAGAAATGCAAAGAGTTCGATTGTAGTAAAGTAGTAACTTTCCCCAGCATGAGCACCTGATGATGTTTTCAGAAATGAAGAGGATGCCTGGCTGGTAAATATTTTCTGGCAGCCACTTTGATGAGAACACTGGAAGTCAATAAATGGTATACATTCATGGCCTCAAGAAACACAGCGAGAACAGGCTCTGCACCGAGGGGCTGTCCTGCTGCCACTCGCTGGGCTTCCTGCTCTGAAACCTGTTTCCAGTTTCGACAAAACCTCACTTCCACGAGGGATTTGCGATGCTGGCGTTCCAAGGCAGGGGAGCAGTGGAAACGAAGGATCTTTTGTGGTGGTCATTTGCTTTGTTTTTGATTTCCTGGGTTTGTGTTTAACGTTAAGACTTACCAGAATGGCATGGCCTGAACTCGTGTTTGCCGACCTGCTGGTTCCTAGTCATTTGCTTTAAGCTGTCACTCCCCAGGACATGGGGGAAATTGACACTTACAAGGTGGTTGGTCAGGTGAAACTTTTCACTTGGGAGAATGTGTTGAATATAGCATGCTCCTTCCAGAGGACCCCATACACTTATTTTAATTGGAGTAGGTAATGGTTCTACTACAGAAGGCACAAAGTTTGCCTAGTCCTCCTCCCGTGCTGCCCCCACCACTCAGTGTTTCCCTCCCTGAAGGCACCTGTCTTACCTGCTTCTTACATTGTTCCTGAGATATTTACGTACATACACGCAAGTAGATGTATCTCTGTGTGTTCCCCCGTTTTATACAAATTGTGGGATACTATACTCTCCTTCATTTTAATTGGCTTAACCAATCCCCTATTGATGGATATTTAGATTATGTTAATCTCCTGCCCTTACAAAGCATACTGCAGTGACTCGTTCGGAGGTCTTATTGCACAGTACGATTATGTTTGTGGGAGAGATTTCTCTAAGTGGTACTTCTGAGTGAGAGCATGCATGCCCTTGCAATTTTGACAGCTAGAGCTAAATTGCTCTGCAGAGAGGTTGTGCCAGTCTATACTCCACCAGCAGTGTGTGAAGAGCCCGATGGGACTGACCTTTAAACGCACGGTGCCAGTGGTACACTGGGCTCCCTCTGCTGCCTCTCCTGGCCCTTCACCATCTGAGCTCATCTTACCTTTCTAGCCTTCTCTCCAGGAGCTCTCTGCTAAGGTGCATTTGGCCTCTGGCCTCGGTTCCTCTTCACTTCAGCATGGGTTTCACAGAATTTTCTCTGGGAATCCCAGCTGCCTGGGAATCAAAGGGAAAAGTGGGGGAGTGACTGATGGGAGGGGAATAGAAGAGGGGGATCTCCACACCTCTCCTCCCCTTCCCCATCCTCCATTCCCAGATGGAAAATGGAATTCCCTCCCAAGATGCCTGGGTCTTTTGTTCTGACCCCAAGTACCCCAGTGTGTTCTCACATCCAGAGCAAGGGCAGGAGCCCATGCAGGGCTGCTGCAGTGCTTGGTTCTGCTCCCAGTTAGCACATCCACACACTGTGTGGAGCAGGTGTCTTTTCACTGAAACAAACAGGGCATTGAGGGTATACAGTTACATGGCAAGTCAGACAAAATCTGCTTGTGTTCTACAATAGCTAGAAGCATCACCCTGTGGGAATAAAATCTCAACTGGGAAAACTTAGGCTTTTGTAGTTTATCATCAAAAATCTCTGGGGAAGATTAACATATGGTGCTAATTCTGAGAAAGTTATAAAATGAGCACATGTTAACATTTTATTTAACTCATTAATTAAAGAGGAAACCAGTAAGATGTTACAACTGTTTTGAAGGAGAATTGTCAGGCCAGGCCCAGACAATTAAAAAAATTTTTTTTGTAGAGATGGTGGGGGTGGAGTCTTGCTATATTAATTGCCCAAGCTGGTCTTGAACTCCTGGTCTCAAGAGATCCTCCCACCTCAGCCTGCCAAAGAGCTGGGTCCACAGGTACGCACCACCATGCCAGGCTAACTCTTTTTTTTTTTTTTTTTTTTGAGACGGAGTCTTGCTCTGTCGCCCAGGCTGGAGTGCAGTGGCACGATCTTGGCTCACTGCAAGCTCCACCTCCCGGGTTCATGCCATTCTCCTGCCTCAGCCTCCGGAGCAGCTGGGACTACAGGCGCCCGCCACCGTGCCCAGCCACCTTTTTGTATTTTTAGTAGGGACGGGGTTTCACCGTGGTCTCGATTTCCTGACCTCGTGATCCACCCGCCTCGGCCTCCCAAAGTGCTGGGATTACAGGCGTGAGCCACCGCGCCTGGCCTAACTTTTTACTTTTTGTGGAGATGGGGTCTTGCCATGCTGCCCATGCTGGTCTTGAACTCCTGGGCTCAAGTAATCTTCCCACTTCAGCCTCCTAAAGTGCTGAGATTACAGGCATGAGCCACCCCACCCAGCCCCATCTTAATTATTTTCAACTGTTCAATCCAGTGGCATTAACTGCATTCACACAGTTGTGTGATCATCACCACCATCCATTTCCAGATCTTTTTTCATCTTCCCAAACTGTAACTTTGTACCCATTAAACACTAACTCCCCTTTTCTCCCTCCCACCCAGCCCCTGCCAGCCACCATTCCACTTTGTCTCTATGAATTCGTGATCCATTTTAAAGTCTCTCACAATTTTTCCTTACCAAGAGTAGAGGCAGTGAATCACATTTACCATCTTTTCGACCCTGCCCAAGTTATTAGCCTCCTTGAGCCTTCATTTCCTGTCTGTAAAATCAGCATAACAGCACTTACCTCAAGGATATGTGGTGAGGATTATATGAGGTAATCCATGCAAAGTGCTTAGAACAGTGTAATTAAGGATGTAGAAAGAGCTCAACGGATGGGAGTTGTTATTATCATGAAGACCATCTCTCCACCTGAGTCAACTGTCCCTGGAGACACAAAAGTCAGTGGTTCTCAGTACTGACTGCACGTGTGACCACCTTTAGAGCCTTAAATACTGATGCCCAGGCCCATACCTAGAGGCTGTGGTTTAGTTGGTCTGGGGTATGGCCTGGGCTTGGGGATTTTTCAGAGCAGCAAGGCAGAGAACCTCTCACTGCTCTTGGTATTTCCCCCTGAGGTTTCAGAGCCTTCCATGCAGGGCAGGACAACACTGTCCATTGAGCATCGGGCCAAGCCAGTGGTTAGACATCTGAAAGTTGTGCTGCTCTTTGTAGAATACCATGAAATACTGATATTCTAAATGCCATGATTCAAACTAGAAACAATTTTACTAGCAGGAAATAAATGTCTCAAATATGGGAAAGCAAACATATGCTGTGAATTGTTGTGTGGCTTGTCTATGAGACAATGCATGGAAAATTATTGGATCAATAATATGAATGTCTTAAGTGTTAACTTACTATGATAAGGATGGTAATTAGGCATGTACCACAGTGACTCATGTTTCTAGCAAAGGTAGGTAGGTGTCCCTAGGAGATGATCTTTGGAGGAAAAAGAGGCAGCCCCTCAGATTGAGAGGGATAATGGAAGAATTGGTATGGCAGGTCAGACACACTGTAATTGAGGAGAACAAGC
This sequence comes from Symphalangus syndactylus, assembly GCF_028878055.3. Classification (NCBI taxonomy): domain Eukaryota; kingdom Metazoa; phylum Chordata; class Mammalia; order Primates; family Hylobatidae; genus Symphalangus; species Symphalangus syndactylus. The sequence goes on from NC_072424.2 coordinate 67,383,588, forward strand.
CTCAGAACTTTGGGGATGGGCCCCCAAAGCTAACTCGGGCATCTTAGGAGAGGCTGTTAGGCTGCTGTTAAAGTCTAGGTAAGAGTTCACCCTGAATCTCCTGGCTGCTCTCTCCTGCCCCTCACTGCCTATGCAGAATTGCAATGTCTTTTCCTCCTGCCCTCTGTAAAGGCCCACCTTATTTACAGTGGTTCTCAGTGGCAGTGAAGGCAGGCCCTGTTTGCCCCCTGCTTCTCTCCTCAACTCTAGGTAGGTTTGGTGGGAGTTTGGGCCCAGAGGCCCCGCCAACCCCTGAGTGTTCAATCAGCAAGCCATCCACTATCTGCCACCACCGTGATTTGTCCATATTGCATCCTGTTGCCTTAGCAGATTGCACTTAAAAGTAAGTCTAACCACACAGCTGAGTGCTTTATAACCCAGATTATGTGCTAGTAAAACTCACTGAAAACATATATTTAGTAGGTCCTAACCACTCTAGACGAGACATTATAATATTGTGGCACAGCTGGGTGTCAGCGTTTAAAAATCCTCCCTAAATACCTGTACCTTTCCCGAACAAAATGCGTTGGAGGATTACTGGTTTCCAGGCCAGTAATCAGCATGTTGTGAGGCTTGCATGGGTGATTCTCCACATCCCCACCCTGGTAGTGCTGTAAAGTGAAGAAGCCAAAGAGGAAAGGAGCTCTCGAAGCCACTGAGCTGCCCACTTGGGCCTCTGCTCAGACGCTAGTGCAGGTGGTCTATTGGCGAATTCCCTGAGGCCCTCTTAGTAGTTGTCTTCTTTTTCTTTTCTTTCTTTTAAGTTATAATGACTTAGGTTTCAGAAAATAAATTAAGCCAGGAACTTGTTGGGACACTGAAAATTCTTTCTCAGCAGGCCAGTTTGTTTCTAGTGAGAGGGGGCTGTTACATGTTTCCTTGTTCTAAGCCAGTAATTTAGGGTACGTGGGTGAATAGGTAGCAGCTCTGCCTAGTCTGCTTTTAGCTCATCTTTTCAGTGAATTTATTGAGCAGTGTGTAAGAATTATAAACTATGATCAAGTGAAATTTATTCCAAGTATGCAAGACTGGGTCAACATCAGTGTAATCTACCATATCAACAAGTGCCTTAGGTCCGGCTGCTATAACAAAATACCACGTATTCGGTGGCTTAAACAACAGACATTTATTTTTCACAGTTTTGTAGGATGGGAAGTCTTAAGTTCAAGGTGTCTACAGATTCATTTCCTGGTGAGTGCTCTCTTCCTGGTTTGTAGATGGCTGGCTTCTCTCTGTGTGGCAGAGAGAGGGATCTCTAGTCTCTCTTCCTCTTATAGGGGCACTAATCTTATCCAGGCCCTACCCTCATTTCCTCATCCAAACCTAATTACCTTCCAAAGGGCCCCATCTCCAAATACCATCACGTTGAATGTTAGTGCTTCAACATATCAATTTTAGGGAGACACAAACATTTAGTCCATAACAAGCTAAACAAGAAAAATCATCTGATCATATTAATAGGTACAGAAAAAGAATTTGACAAAACCAAACATGCATTTGGGAAAAGAACTCTCAGAAAACCAGAAATTGAGGAAAATTTTCTCAACATGATAAAAAGCACTAAAAAAAACCAAGAGCTAACATCATATTTGATAGTGAGAGACTAAATATTTTCCTGCTGTGATAAGGAACAAGACGGGGATGTCTGCTCACTCACTATAGAGCTGGAAGTTCTAGCCACCACAGTAAGGCAAGAAGAACACAAGGAATTTAATCCCCAAAGAAGTCCTAGACATGGATGGTGGTGGTGGTTGTGCAACATTATGAATATACTTAATGCCGCTGAATTATACACTTAAAAATTGTTAAAATGGTAGATTTTATGTATATGCGTATTTGATCACAAATTTATAAATCACAAAAAATGGGCCCAAGAATAAGCAGAAAACTTAGTCTAATTAGCACAGGAAATATTGGAAACACGATTAAAGACGCAAGTTTTAGAAAGTACTAGGGTCGGCCGGGTGTGGTGGGTCACGCCTGTAATCCCAGCACTTTGGGAGGCCAAGGCAGGTGGATCACTTGAGGCCAGGAGTTCGAGACCAGCCTGGCCAATATGGTGAAACCCCATCTCTAAAAAAATACAAAAATTAACCGAGCTTGATGACGTGTGCCTGTAGTCCCAGCTACTCGGGAGGCTGAGGCAGAATTGTTTGAACCCTGGAGGCGGAGGTTGCAGTGAGCCAAGATCGCGCCACTGCACTCCAGCCTGGCTGACAGAGCGAGACTCTATCTCAAAAAAAAAGAAAGCACTAGGGCCAGATGGTGTCATGGTCCTGTTTTATATTTTATCAACAACAAAAAATCCAATGTTTAAATTATTGTAAAGCACAGAACAAAATAGAAAGCTGTACTTTTTCATGTAGTCAGCACAACCTTAATGTCAAAAACAGATAAATAAGAACAAGAAACACCAATCTCAATTATGAATGCTGATTTTTAAAATTCTTTATAACATTACCTAATAGAATGCAGCATTTATGAGAAGAATAATACAGTGTGATCAGGTGGGTTCCAGGAATGCAAGGATTGTTCCATAATTCGTTATACCAACAAATTAAAAGAGAAAAACGCATGATTATATTAACAGTTGCTGAAAAGGCAGTGATTCTTGTTTTCTGGTTTTTGTTAGAAACCAGAAGAGAAGCAAGAACAGTCCTTATATCCAACCATAGTTCATGATGTATTGGACTACCATGCTGTGCTCTGTCAGCGTCAACCCATTGAAAATGTAGTCTGGCCAGGCGTCGTGGCTCACACCTGTAATCCCAGCACTTTGGGAGGCCGAGGCGGGCGGATCACAAGGTCAAGAGTTCGAGACCAGCCTGGCCAACATGGTGAAACCCTGTCTCTACTAAGAATACAAAAGTTAGCAGGGCGTGGTGGCACATGCCTGTAATCCCAGCTACTCGGGAGGCTGAGGCAGGAGAATCATTTGAACCTAGGAGGTGGAGGTTGCAGTGAGCTGAGATCACACTACTGCACTCTAGCCTGGGCGACAGAGCAAGACTCTGTCTTGGGGGAAAAAAAAAAGAAAATGTAGTCTGGGCCGCCACCTGTGAGGAGTGTGTGGGCCATTAACTGATGTCTTACCACTCAGGGACAAGTACTGTAGAAGCTGATGGAATTCTTAATAGCCAGTAAGTTGCCTGAAATATTTTGGTCCTTCTTCTTGGTGGATCTTTACAGAAGGAAGCCCAACCCTAGCAATTACTGAGTTACCTCAAAAGGAAATCTTTACCGGGCACAGTGGCTCATGCCTAAAATCCTAGCACTTTGGGAGGCTGAGGTGGGTGGATCACTTGAGGTCAGGAGTTCAAAACCAGCCTGGCCAACATGGTGAAACCCCACCTCTACTAAAAATACAAAAAAATTAGCCGGGCGTGGTGGTGGGCACCTGTAATCTCAGCTACTTGGGAGGCTGAGGCAGGAGAATTTCTTGAACGTGGGAGGCATATGTTGCAGTGAGTTGAGATCATGCCACTGCACTCTAGCCTGGGCGACAGAGTGAAACTCCGTCTCAAAAAAAAAAAAAAAAAAAAAAAAAAAAAAAAATAGGCTGGGTGCAGTGCCTCACGCCTGTAATCCCAACACTTCGGGAGGCCGAGGCAGGCAGATCATGAGGTCAAGAGATTGAGACCATCCTAGCCAACATGGTGAAACCCCGTCTCTACTAAAAATACAAAAATTAGCCAGGAGTGGTGGCGCATGCCTGTAGTCCTAGCTACTTGGGAGGCTGAGGCCAGAGAATTGCTTGAACCTGGGAGGTGGAGGTTGCAGTGAGCCGGGATCGTGCCACTGCCCTCCAGCCTGGCGACAGAGCAAGACTTCATCTCAAAAAACAAACAAAAAAGGAATTCTCTTATCAATTAAACCCATTGTTAGGAATAACTGATTCCTAACAATATACATTTCAAATCACCTCTCCGTATCATTTATGATGATTATTTTACAGGGCCATCCTAATACTTCCATCCTTGTGTGATGGGACTGTTGGCCCCCCGTGCAGGAATTACCCTCTGCCCCCATTACATTTTGTCTTTTTAAAATTAGCCTATTCCAATCTGAGATTGTTTTGGATCCTGATTTGTGTCAGCCAAGGAATTTATTCCCTTGCCGTTTCTTGTCAACTATTGTCTGATTAAGATATGATGTGTCACTCATGTAAGTAGACTAGTAGGTAAAATATATTTGCAACAAGGAAAGAAAACTCTGAAAGCTTCTTAAACTATAAATTGTTTTTAAATGTAAAGTTTTATTTTCTTTGATCGATGGTACTTTTTCAATTCTTTTCTCGAATGTGTTCCATTTTTTTCTTGAATGTCTTCATAACTTTGTCTTCATTGAATCATAAGGCTGACGAGGACTTTGAACTTTTCTGACCCAAATTTATACCATTCCAGGCTGTTGAAGCTCCCAGGGAACACCATCTATGATAAGAGGACCCTTGGGGCACTTAGAAAAGTTGGTGGGGTCTTCCACTATTTAAAATCTAAACGAGGAGCCAGGTGGCCAGAATTCCAGCTATTGCAGTTCTGCCAGATATAAGATTGGAGGCATTGAGAATTCCTTTCATCTCTTCAGCCAAATGAAACTCTCAAAGACACTTCCCATTCTGAATATTATGTTTGTAAAATATGTGCCACTCTTATTTTAGTGGTGTTACAACTTTCTTGCCTCCTACTACCTCTCTCTTAATGCAACAGATAATATAGGCAGACTGACTCAAAAAAGACTGCATGACCCTGATCCAATGTATTTCTCATGGTCTCTTGAAGAAAAGAAGCTTTATGAAATGATTAGACTGATTTAACCTAAATTCTTCCCATTACACCATTTCTCCTTGTGTGGATCACAGCATGCAGCTGCCCTCCTTGTTACAGTCCCTAGTTAAGATGGTTAAATTGTTTATTGTTTGAGCCAATGAGTTTCAATTCCTTTATACAACCTTTCCCTACTCCCTTCCTTCAGAGTTTCTGCCCTTTTATTCCTTTGGCTTCTGCCCCAGGTCTCCTTTTGACTCTGGTCATAAGAATATCATTGAGACCAGGCACGGTGGCTCATGCCTGTAATTCCAGCATTTTGGGAGGCCAAGGCAGGTAGATCACCTGAGGTCAGGAGTTCGAGACCAGCATGGCCAACATGGTGAAACCCCGTCTCTACTAAAAATATAAAATTAGCTGGGTGTGGTGGTGCACGCCTGTAGTCCCAGCTGAGGCAGGAGAATCGCTTGAACCCAGGAGGCAGAGGCTGCAGTGAGCTGAGATTGCGCCACTGCACTCCAGCCTGGGTGAGACAGAGCGAGACTCTGTCTCAAAAAAAAAAGGTGTTCCAGGAATGGCTAAGCACCGCACCTTTCCTTCTCACTTTTCAGGTGCATTCTGTTGGGCCAGGCCTTGTCCAAGTCTACTCTGTTAGACCTGTCATTCCTTGGACAGGTACTGTTGGTCTGAAAGGCCTGCCCTTTAGTAATTAGGGTCCAAGATACTGATGCAGGAGCAAGGAGCTGGGACCCAACCTGCGTCCTGGCTGGAGTGATGAGGGACCAGGGTCATGGCCCTGGGCTCCCAGGCCCCATGCAGTCAGTGGCAGGGGCAGTTGACTGGCTTGTTTCTGTAGGTTGTAGTTCTCAAATTGCTCTGGTTCGCCTCCCTCCAAGGGTCCTGGCCCCTCCTAGGGAGGGTTTTCTAATGTAACGTCTTGGTCTACCTGGAGAGTCCAGGAAGGAGGCTGGGCGCCAGTCTGACACTTGCTGGGAACAAAAACACCTCCACTTCCTTTCAGGGTTTCTTTTAAGCTGATTACCTTTGGCTGGGCTCCCTTGTCATCCTCACTGGTGGGAGATCATTATCTTAACGGGAATCCTCCTCCTGGAAGGTTCCCACTCCCAACTGGGAATTGGCCTCTTCAGAGTGAATAGCAGGGACCATTTCATTCTAGGCATTGTTGTGATCACTTGTTCATGTAATTTATTGCCTGCTGGAATGGGAGTCACTCTGATGTTCCCATGCAGCAGTTATGCTGGAGTTAGATCCACAGGGCTCAGCCTGAACAAATCATCATCCCAGTCAGTGCCCCAGTGGTGTGGACAGTGGGGACACATTTTTGTGGTTGTTGCTTCACAACATCTCAAGACCCTTTGATTTGGTTCCCTGGAAGCAAGGCCCTGAATACTGTGCCTCTTCCTGACTGGATCAGAGGGAGATGCAGGAAGTCAGGGTGGATACTGCCTCTTCTCCTTACCCCTGCCGGCCTCAGATGGCCCAGCCTGATACCAGGGCCCCTTGAGGAACCAGCACCTTTAAAGGGTCGAAGGCAGTGGTGATAACCTCCAGCCGCACGTGGAGATGCACTGAAAATGACTGGATAAAAATGATAATTTGGGTTGTGGAATTATAGAGGATATTCTTTTCCATATTTTTAGTAATGTCATTACATTGCTTATGTACTCTGAAGATCTGGGAAGCTGTAGGTTGTGGCAAGGCAGTATTTTAGGTGTTTTATATTGATAGGCTGATGAGAGCATCAACAAGAATGTAAAAGAGATATGGCCCTTGCTGGAGCAGGCCTGAAGGGCGGGTTTAGCCTAAGGGCCTGTAGCTGTCCAGGGAGGGTTTATCCTGGCCCCTCCTCATCCCATCCTGTGGTTCTCAACCAGGTCACACATTAGAGTCACCTGGGGAGGTTGTATAAAAACTGCCTGGGCCTCACCACAGCGAGTTTGATGAGAGACTCTGGAGGGAGAGGCTTACACACCAATACAGAGAAATGACAACAGACCAACCTCCCCAGGAGAGCCAGATGCAGAGAAAATAGAAAACGTCTCTCCTTGTCCTTGAGATTCTAAAAGAATCAGGTTATTTTTAAACAAACCCCAGAGGTTAGTGGCTGGGCTAAGGTAAAACACCCAAGAACTTGGGAGCGGAGCTTCCTAAGGGTGAGACATGAAGCCCCTGCTCTGCCAGGGAAGAACTTCGCTCCTACCCTCACCCCCAACACAACCAGGGCAGTGCACAGAGTGGTAGGGAAAGCATGCGGCTGAGCTCAGATGGCTTAAGAGGTGATCCAGACTCCAGTTACCTGCTGTATAACTTAGAACAAGTGACAGAGTCTCCCAAGCCTCAGTTTCCTTATCTATAAAATGGGTTTGATAATAGTGTCCACCTCATAGGATAATTGGGAGGATAGAATTAGCTAACGTGTGAAATTCTTAAGCTAGTGCCTTCTACGCAATAAATGGACCCAAGTGTTCAATAAATTCTGGCCGCTGCTGTCTCTTGCTCTGCCCGATTATTGGTCTCGCTGGGCTCACCAGGGCCTAAGATGAGTTAAGCTGAACTGATCTTTGAGGATAACTGGGGTAGGACTCAGGGCAAATTGATGCTTTAAAACTTCGTCCTTTTTTTTTCTTTCTTTCTTTTTTTAGAGAGAAGGTCTTATTCTGTTGCCCAGACTGAAGTGCAATGGTGCAATCACAGCTCACTGCAGCCTTGATTTCCCAGGCTCAATCCATCCAGCCTCCTCAGTCTCCTGAGTAGCTGGGACTACAGGTGCACAAAATGACACTCAGCTAATTTTTGTATTTTTTGGTAGAGATGGCGTTTTGCCATGTTGCCCAGGCTATAGAACTCCTGGGCTCAAGTGATCCACCCGCCTTGGCCTCTCAAAGTGCTGGGATTACAGGCGTGAACCACCTTGCCTCGCCCAAACTTCTTATTTGTAATACATGGTCTTTTCTCCTGTTCCCATTTCTTCCTGTGGCCAGTCCTAGGGGCATGGAAATGGAAAGGAGGAGAGCAGTTGCATCCTTAAGCCTAAGTCATTCAAAGCTGCCTCTAAGGATCAATTTTTATTTGCTCCCTCACCCTTAGAGGAGTTCCAGCTTTTCCCATTAGTCAGACATACCTGGGGGCATTCCTATGTGCTGGATAGGGGCAGCCTCTTCTCCAAAGGGCTCTATTTTTTTTTTTTTTTTTTTTTTTTTTTTTGAGACGGAGTCTCGCTCTGTCGCCCAGGCTGGAGTGCAGTGGCACAATCTCGGCTCACTGCAAGCTCCGCCTCCCGGGTTCACGCCATTCTCCTGCCTCAGCCTCTCCGAGTAGCTGGGACTACAGGCGCCCGCCACCACGCCCGGCTAATTTTTTGTATTTTTTTTTAGTAGAGACAGGGTTTCACCGTGGTCTCGATCTCCTGACCTCGTGATCCACCCGCCTCGGCCTCCCAAAGTGCTGGGATTACAAGCGTGAGCCACCGCGCCCGGCCTCAAAGGGCTCTATTTTTGTTGCTATTTACTGCAGAATGTTCTGGAAAACCAAGTACATGTCTGCTGCTTTCTTGCTTTTCTCCTTTGGCAGGTGATGTGTGTTTAAGAGGGTGGGCCTTGTGCTAGGAAAGCCCCAGGATGGAGGAGATAGCTTCAGCTTCTCTAGGAAACGGATTACTGCCTTTGCTATTGCTGTACTTTAACCAGAGGCCAGAAAAGGAGCCAAGCATGTGCAGGGAACACAGCCCCTCCTCAGAAAAGCTCCTGTGCCATTGTAGCTCAGCTCCTGAAGCTCTCAGGGTGTCACACCTCCTTGCTGACAGGGAGCCTGAGTGCTGTGCGAGGCCAGGAGCATTGCTGGAGAATCAGGGAAGTGGTAGTTTGGAGAATGGTGTTCTTGGTGAAGAATGCTCTTCCAAGAAGAGACACAGAGGCTGGGAACCATAGTTTACATTTCAAAAATGGAAGTGGACAAGTGGGCCAGGACTGGCTAGTGGGTATCTGGACCCTCCAGCCATAGCCCTTCTGGTTGGAAGAGATCCAGCTCTTCACCCAAATCCATTTGACGTTGGAAATATCTCACTGGTCTTTGCGAAGGCAAAGGTGTAGGGTGTCGAAGAGGAGAGGGAACGGTTGGGGTGTCCTCTGGGATGGGGTAGGGGCTAAGGACAGCTGGAGGGAAGGGAGACCCATGCTAGATGATGGATGTTACCTCATGTCCTTATTTCAAGCCTGTGGAGTGGGCAGTGGAGGTTATTCCTATTTTACAGATGAGTAAACACTTAGTTTGGGGGATTAAGCACCAAATGACACAGGTGTTACTAGTCAGAGCTGGGATTCAAACTAAGCTCTGATGCCTCTGCCCTTTCATTTCTCCACGGGCGGTTCTTCACTGACTTTGGATTAGAAAGGTGCCTCCAATCCAGGCCCATCCTGTTTGTAATTTAGTTTCTAAAGTGCGCTCCCAGAAGTGATCTTCTTTGAACCTGTCTTAGTCCATTTGGCCTCTCTAACAAGGTAACATAGAGTAAGTAGTTTAAACAACAGACATTTGGCCGGGCGCGGTGGCTCACGCTTGTAATCCCAGCACCTCGGGAGGCCGAGGCGGGCGGATCACGAGGTCAGGAGATCGAGACCACGGTGAAACCCCGTCTCTACTAAAAATACAAAAAATTAGCCGGGCGTGGTGGCGGGCGCCTGTAGTCCCAGCTACTCGGAGAGGCTGAGGCAGGAGAATGGCGTGAACCCGGGAGGCGGAGCTTGCAGTGAGCCGAGATTGCGCCACTGCACTCCAGCCTGGGCGACAGAGCGAGACTCTGTCTCGGGAAAAAAAAAAAACAAAAAAAAAAACAGACATTTGCTCCTCATGGTTCTGGGAGCTGGGAATTCCATGGTCAGAGTATCAGGAGGTACTCACGCATCTGGGATCCCAAGCACAGCAGGAGGATCTCTTGAGACACACACAAAAAAAACCGTTGCCAGGCACATGGCTCACACCTATAATCCCAGCACTTCGGGAGGCTGAGGTGGGAGGATCACTTGAGACTAGGAGTTTGAGACCAGCCTGGCCAACGTGGTGAAACCCGTCTCTACTAAAAATACAAAAATTAGCTGGGCGTGGTGGCACACACCTGTAGTCCCAGCCACTTGGGAGGCTGAGGCGAGAGGATTGCTTGATCCTAGAAGGCAGAGGTTGCAGTGAGCCAAGATCACGCCACTGCACTCCAGCCTGGGTGACAAAGTGAGACTCCATCTCAATTTTTTAAAAAGTACTCCTGGGTCTGTTGGCTTCTTTCCAGCCTCCCCAGGCAGCTTCTCTCCATGCTGGTCTGTATTTTCCAGCTGCCCAGAAGCACTTGTGTCCCACCATGCTGTCACCTCCCTCATAGCACACACGTCTCTGTCCTCATGTGATGAACTCCCCTGTGTTTCAGAATGTCTCAGGAAACTTTGTGAAGGGCACTTACTCAATGTCAAGAAGTCCTTGACAAGGATATGTGGTGACAGATGGAGCTGGGGACCAGGCCCAGCCAGTGGAACCTGGTCATGCCACTCTATCTGATCAGCTGTGATTTCATTGGAAGAATCGAGGTTAGGGAGCACGTGGCTGAGCACAGTCACTGTCAGAGAAAGGTCACTCTTCATCTCAGACGCTGCCTTTTTCTGAAGGCTTTTTATAGCCCACTTTTTTGGGGAATGATTAAAGTAAGTTCTGACCTCTTTCCAGAATCATTCTAGTGCTTTGGTCTCATTTCATGGGGAGAAATTAAGATCCTTTATTGTCTGTTATCTCTGTTTTCCTCCATGGCTCATTACCCATGGCAAACTGGTGCTTTCTTGAAATCATTAATGTATATCCTGCTAGAGTATCAATAAAGGCCTTTGGGAAGACCTTAGGGGTGGGGCCATGGTTCATTGATGTTTGAATGTTTCTTCACAGTGAAACTTGTAGGGGAAAGCAAAGGAAACATGTTTGCTTTAGAATTTGGAGAATTTGGAGTTTGGCAGGGCAGTTCTCTACACAGAAGTTGATTCACATCAAAAAGTGTTATTTCTTCTGGATGTCACCCTTGATGTGGCACCTTGGGAGCTGACATGCTTAGAGCAGTTGAAGCGAATGGTCTTGTCTATGACCCAGCAACAGGGCTAAGAAGGCTACTCAGGTGCACAAGGAGAGGAACACACTAATATGTTCTGCAGCCTCCTGGCATTAGCCTGGGTGCCCATCAGGAGGAGGATGAGTAAATAATAAGTGAACCAGAACTACATGAACAACATGGAAAAAAAAATCTCAAAAATATAAGGTTAGACAAAAAATGCCAAATTTTATTGTATAGTTGAAAACTATTAGGCCAGGCACAGTGGTTAACGCCTGCAATCTCTGCACTTTGGGAGGCCGAGGCAGGCGGATCGCTTGAGCCCAGGAGTTCAAGACCAGCCTAAGAAACATGGTGAAACCCCATCTCTACAAAAAAATGAAAAAATTGGCCGGGCATGGTGACGCATGCTTGTGGTCCCAGCTCCTCAGGACACTGAGGTGGGAGGATCGCTTGAGCCAAAAGGTTGAAGCTGCAGTGAGCCATGATCATGCCATTGCACTCCAGCCTGGACAGCAGAGTGAGACCCTGTCTCAAAGAAAAAAAACCTAAGATTTGAAACAAACAACGCAGTGTTTATATATATTGTCTTTGGCTATAAACATGTAGTAAAAAATATAATGAAAAGCAAAGGAATGATGAATACCAAATTTGAGAGAGTGGTTACCTCTGAGAATGGAAGAGAAATGAGACCTGGGAGTTGTTCACAAGGAATGTCAATGATTTATCTTTTTTCTTGAAATGGTTGGTGGTTATGTGAAGTTTAGAATGTTACTTATATTTTTTAGTGGTTGAAATACTTCATAATTTCAGTTTAGTGTTTTTGTTTGTTTGTTTTTTAAGGCAGGGTCTTATCGCTTCTCAGCCTTTTGGCTAAGATCAAGTGTAAGGCAGGGTCTTGCTCTGTTGCCCAGGCTGAAGTGCAGTGGTACAATCACAGTTCACTGCAGCCTTGACCTCCTGGGCTCAAGTGATCTTCCCACCTCAGCCTTCTAGGTAGCTGGGACTACAGGCACATGCCACTATGCCCAGCTAATATTTAAAAAAGAAAATGTTTTTATAGAGATAGGGTCTCACTGTGTTGCCCAGGCTGGTCTCAAACTCCTGGCATCAAGTGATCCTCCCACTTCAGCCTCCCAAAATGCTGGGATTACAGGTGTGAGCTACTACACCCAGTGTAGAATTTTTTTAAAAAAAGAGGAAGAACCGGCCAGTCATGGTGGCTTATGCCTGTAATCCCAGCACTTTGGGAGGCCAAGGCGGGTGGATCATTTGAGGTCAGGAGTTTGAGACCAGCCTGGCCAACATGGTGAAACCCTGTCTACTCGAAATACAGAAATTAGCTAGGTGGTAGTGGTGTGCACCTGTAATTCCAGCTACTCGGGAGGCTGAGGCAGGAGAATTGCTTGAGCCTGGGTTAGCCTGGCATTAGCCTGGGTGCCCATCAGGAGGATGATGAGTAAATAATAAGTGAACCAGGAGGCAGAGGTTGTGGTGAGCCGAGATGGCATCGCTGTACTGCAGTCTGGGCGAGAGAGTCAGACCCTGTCTCAAAAAAAAAAAAAAAAAAAAAAAAAAAAGGAAGAACCTTTCCTAATCAGTTCAATCAACAGGTTTAATTTTCACCTGTTACTAACTGGACTCCTCTGGGGCTGATGACCATGACATCTTGCTGTTCTCCCACCTCTTGCCCAGATTCATCATGGCCACTTCATTATTCCTCAGTATTAGTACCAGAGAGAAATTAAGGTACAAAACCCCTCGTTTTGCTACTTGATAGTCTGATGAGTGGAGAGTAGAAATAATGCACTAAAGGAAATCTTCACATTTTGAGCATATCGTTTTCATTGATTGCAGTGACAATAGCCAAGGTTAACTGAGACAAACTTGAATTTTGGTTAACCCATAAGAATCTCCTGCCAATCCAAAGGCGCAGGAGGGGAGTGATCATCCGAAAGCCCCTGTGCAAACCTTGCTCTAGGCCCTCTGTCTCCCAAGGGAGTAGCATTGATGACTTGTTCTGAAATCATTGTTCGTTTTGCATTCACAGCATGGCCGGACTCCCCTGCATCTTGCTGCCAATAAGGGCCATCTTCCTGTGGTCCGGATCTTGCTGAAGGCTGGCTGTGACCTCGATGTCCAGGATGATGTGAGTAAAAGCCATCATTCTATTAGGCTGAGTTGGCAGGGGAGGTTGTCTGGCTAGAAATCCACAAAGTGTAAGCTGTGAGATGGGAGGGTAGTAGATGCTCTCCCAGCACATTTTAGCTGCATCTTGGTCTCTGTGGCGGCAAGAACTTCCTCTGGAAGACCTGCTCTGAGGCCCATTCTCAGTAGCAAGTTAGATTTTGGGAGTGTGGGGTGGTCCTTCATCATGGTTCACTTCCTGTCTATTATTCAAGTGATCACTTCCTGTCTATTGTACAAAATGCCTCAAAGGGGATTTTTGCCTGTTTCCTGTCTCAGCATAAAGAGACACACTCATGCACATCAATGAGTATGGGCAAGACTTGCTGGAAATTTGTGTCAGTGACCAAATTTACCGTTGGAGAAAAAATGGGGATTAAAAACTTAATTTCTTTCTCATCTTAATTTCTCTTGGTCAGTGAATATGACATGGAAAATGATCTATTCAAGTTGGGGAGTTGGGGGAAGACACAGATCTCATAGAATCTAAGAGAAAGGAGGCCTCCAGAAAGAGTTTACTCTGGCACCATGCTATTATTGAGACATGGCCATCAACCAACTCAGCTCTGAGTCTCTTCATTCAGGTTATCTAGAGATGGACTCTGATTGGCTCCTCTGGCATCAAGTGGCCAATCCTGAGTGAGTCAGCAGTGGCTGGGGTGGAGTCACATAGTACAGTGGGCTGCCCTATTGGGTCTTTGGAGAAGGTGGTTCTCTAAGAAAGGACCATATAAATTGTCCTCCAACAGCTATTAGGAAAAGGTCCTTTGATAATACAGTTGAAAACTATTTTTAGAAATGGTTGCAACACTAATTCATGTAGTAGAACTCTAAGAAATAAGAACTTTTATGGGGAACACAGAATGTTGGAGTGTTTGCACTTATAACCTCTTCCAAATTCACCTTTAATAACTGCAGTTACAGAGTGTGATTCAAATTTCACATCTTCAGATGTGCTACAGTGTGGTTTACTAAAGTGCTTCTAGTCTTCTTTGGGTCTGTGTATAATGTCATAAAACTTGGCAAACAGTAAGAAGGACAGTACTTGCAAAGAAATAACTAAATATGACTGTTTTATGCATGGGCAGAAGGCCATCCAGTGTCTTTCATAAATCTCTGGTTATATCTGGAACTTGCTGGGTCATCAAGGATGTTATTTTCAAAAAATGTTGATTTAGCTTTAAGCCATTGATTTCTACCTTGGGTCATAATACTTTTTTATTTTCTTGCACTATGGTCATCATAACATTTTCAACTATATCATATCCTTAGATGACAGGAGCAAAAATACAAGGAGAGAGAAAAGATTTTGGCCACAGAAAAGGTGGGGCATTGAGTTATTACTGGTGCAAACATGTTGGGATGCATTTAGTCTTCTCTTCGCATAATTACAGGCTTTGCTTGCCACAGTGGCAAGGCCAAAATGCCAGGCGTGCTAACCCATTCCAACTTGACACCTCTGCCTCACATCCTGGGCTCTAAGTATCACTGTGTTCTCTCGCAGCAAAAGCCTTGCTTATTTCCTAGAACTGCTGCTATTTATACCAGGCAAGGTAGGAAGTGAAACAGGCAAGAATTTTCTTAGGTAGCCAAAGTGAGACGTGTCAGCAGAAGAAAAGCCAGCTCTACTTTTAGACAGAGAGACCCCCTTTTATTTATTGAAGTTATTTTCTTGCATCTTTTCCTTGTCCTAGACAGACAATGCATATATTGCTTCTCCCAGATAAATTAAAATAAAAATACAACAACAAGAAATAATTGGGAGTGGAGAAAGTAGAATTGACCTTCACTAGTTCTGAAGAAATGCATTTGCCAGCATATGATTCATGCCTGTTCTCTGTGTGTTTACCATGCTGTTGATGAACAGCCTTGAAATACATGCAAGAAATCAAAGAAGAAAACTCTTGATGTGTGTCCTTTAACGAACCTAAGAGATCAGTTATTTGAAAAAAATCTCAGAAGTTACCTGTCTTGGATGGTGGGTAGAAACAGAGAATGTTAATGATATGAAGAATTTACTCCTAACTTCATATTCTACAGATACTGATCTTTGTGGCATGGTAAGAACTGAGAATTAGTTGAAGAATGACCTCCAGTGGCCTGGAGTGGGATTATTATGAATTTCAACCTGTGGAAACCAGTTCTTTAGATTATGCAACTCCAGGAGCAAATTCTTTCTTGCTTCCCGCCAATCCTGTCAACTCTCATTGGAGCGCTAATGCCATCTCTGATTGGTCAATGAGCAATCACATAGCTCTCGCCTCAGAAATAGTCCAGGATGATGTGGCCACGGTGAAAGCCATGAAAGAAGACAAAAATAAGAAAAACCACAGAGGGAGGGTTAGGAAGGACCCTAGAAGATCAGAGAGAGAAAAAGAGGTCAGCAACTTGCTTTACACACCTAACCTGTCTTGAGCTTCCTTGCAGTATGTCTGCCTGTGCCACATGGAGGTGGTTCCTCTTGAAGTAGGGGCACACTGCACCCTTGCATGACTGGAATTTCTTCCATGAGCATGGCCTTGGAATCTGCCAAGACTACACTCACTCTTTTTCACCATGTAGGAAAGAAAAATAACAGTATTTCAAAACAAAGATTTAGACCTTATAGGCACCAAAGCTCTTAAAATCCCAAAGTGAGAAACACTGTCTCAGAAAAACCGAGAGCTGGCAGTTCACGTACTTCACAAATGGGTCAACACGTTCCAAATCAAAGTGCCAAACTGCAAGGTTGCAGGCCCTTCAAGTTTCCAGATTCCTTCTGCTTCTTGTAGTTAATCATTCAACAAATGCTTTTGGGGCAGCTCTAGTGGCTATGCTTTACTTTATGAAAGAGGCAGTCCCAACCCCACAGATGCATCTGACCTTTACTGAGGCTTGTCTTAAGGTTAATGACTTCACAGGTTGGAAGCAGCTTGGGGTGAGTGCAAAGAGCCTCGACAATTTGATTTCTGGTCCAAGCATGCTGTCCTAGGCTTATCAATAAAATGAGAGAATTAGACTTGGCACATAGTAGGGAGTCAATAAATATTCAGTCTGTAATAATATGTGAATAAATATTCACACCTGTAATCCCAGTGCTTTGGGTGGCTATGGAGGAAGGATCGCTTGAACCCAGGAGTTGGAGACCAGCCTGGGCAACATGGCAAAACTCTATCTCTACAAAAAATAAAAAAATTACCTGGGCATGGTCACAAATGCCTGTGGTCCCAGCTACTCAGGAGGCTGAAGTGGGAAGATTGATTGAGCCTGGGAGGTGGAGGTTGCAGTGAGCTGAGATCATGCCACTGCACTCTAGCATAGGTGACAGAGTGAGACCCTCTCTCAAAATGAATGAATGTTCACCAAATAGATAATTCAGTAAACACTGTTGAGAGTGCTCTAGCTTTTCCCAGCATTTCAGAATTTCATGATTGACTTAGGTAGGTATCATATACAAGTAAGAATTACATCAAAGTAGCCACTTGTATGTATTGAGGCCACATCTTGTTCTTCTCTGTGTCATTTCAAGGAGGAAATGTTTCAATGGTAAATTTTAATCTTATAGGAGGAAACAGTCCATTTGTAGATAACTGACCCTGTTTCAACTGAGGGCCTCAAGGTACTAAATTGTTTGTGTTATATTCTAGGGAAGAATAGATCCGGGATGATAACCTGAGGCAGCCATTGTTTACATGTTTTGTGTCCCTCACCTCAGAGCCTTTAATTCTCATCTTGGTGACTTGAGAAGGGCGGGTTTTTCAAAGCCTGAGAAAGTGTATTGCTCAGTCCTCCAGAACCATTCCAGCTAGTGTCAGCACAGCTAGCAGGCCAGCCAAGGACAGCCACTTTCGGTAGGGAGAGTCC
Organism: Symphalangus syndactylus; assembly: GCF_028878055.3. Lineage (NCBI taxonomy): Eukaryota > Metazoa > Chordata > Mammalia > Primates > Hylobatidae > Symphalangus > Symphalangus syndactylus. The sequence continues at coordinate 67,400,517 of NC_072424.2, forward strand.
GAGCCTGGCCTGACAGCAGTGTTTATCTGACCCGGGCTCTCAGTGAGGTCTCTGTCTGAGAGGATGCCTGGAGGGGGAGCTGTGGCCTGGAGACAGGCAGGACAGCCAAAAGGTCCCCCAGAGGAAGGGGTGTGCAGGGCCTGTGCCAGCAGCTTAGGATGATTTGTGTTCTCGCCACAACCTCACACAAGTCATTAGATCTCCTTGAGTCTTGCTAGTCCGGAAATGTCCTCCTAAGGTGTGAACTGAAAGTTAGATTGAGCTGCTTGCATTGAGCTAGAGTTTCACAAAGGAAAATTTTCTCAAAGGAGGCAAATACAGTAGATTGATGATGAAAGCAAGTAATAAATAACTCGGTGCCATTCTGGCTCCAAAGATGCCTCAACTCCTAATTTAGAGGGCAGCTTGTGAAACATGATAAAAAACATTTGACCTAAACCAAGGCTTAGGTTAGTCTGTGCCGTATCATCCAGTGAAGGCCCTTCGTGAAATAATTTGTACAGCGAGAGTGGCTAACATGACCCATATGCTTAGGGCTTGTTGCTCATACTTTATGAACAATACAGAGTGATAAGTTTTGTCCTGGAAAAAGGTTGTTTTTATTGGTCCAAAGAGCAACTAGAGTGTAAGTAGTTTGTGGTTATATTAAAAAGCCTGTAAGAAGTGGAAATCTAACCAAGTCAGCACTACCCTGAAAGCGTGAGCTGCAATCACATGGTTCTTGCTAAGAAGGGCACCGTCTTTCTTAGCAGGTCAGTAATCATCGATTGCACCAGAGGCCTATTTTGGGAAATTCCATCACCATTCCGATAGAGAAATGGGAAGTCTTGGAAATCTTAGGGAAATTTTAAAAAGTTGAGACGTGGGGCCAGGCACGGTGGCTCGTGCCTGTAATCCCAACACTTTGGGAGGCCGAGGTGGGCAGATCACTTGAGGCCAGGAGTTCAAGTCCAGCCTGGCCAACATGGTGACACCTCATCTCTAAAAATACAAAAAAAATTAGCCAGGCATGGTGGCAAGTTCCTGTAATCCCAGCTACTCTGGAGGCTGAGGCAGAAGAATCGCTTGAACCTGGGAGGCAGAGGTTGCAGTGAGCCAAGATGGCGCTGCTGCACTCCAGCCTGGGCGACAGGGCGAGACTGTCTCAAAACAAAAAGTTGAGACTTGGGCAGTATCTTGTATGATTACTAGTTTCCTTGTCTAGAACTACTTTCTAAGAGGTCTGAGGTAGACAGCGCAAATGGCACAGCCTACCTCCTGCAGCCACTGACCCAGCGGCCACATTCTTCTTTTAACCACGGCAAGGGTTCTCTTTGAATAAGGGGTCTGGGAAGGTGGATGAGAAGAAAACCAGCCTGAGCCTAACTGGTAACAGGAATAATAGTTTAGGATGCTGAAGGGGGAGGGTCAGTGGTGGCAATGCTGAGGAGAGTAACCTGTCCTCAGTGTCCTGACCCCCTCACTGCAGAAATTCCTTACCTTCCACAAATGAACAGTGGGAAGAGAGTCTGTGACAGGGACAGTCCTGTTACTGGGGTATTGTTTCTACTCAGACTTCTAATAAGTAGCGGTTTTTCCTGATGCTAAAAGTTATACATGTTAAATATAAAAAGCTGGAAAATATTAAAAAGTATAAAAAGAAAAGTTAAAAGAGAAAAATCCTTTCATGGATTTTTAAAGGGAGACTTTTTTAATTTTAAGAAAACAATTTTGAGTTTTAACTAGGATTTTTTATTGTAATAAAATATACATAGCATTAAATTTACCGTCTGAACATATTTACTTATATGGTTCAGTGGCATTAAGTACACTCACATTGTTGTGCAACCATCACCACCTCTATCTTTAGAACTTTCTTTCAGATTACATGTTTTTAATGTGCATTGTTTGTTACAGATCTGGGGAGTTTAGTAAGTAGAATCAGTATTTCGTTAAGGTTGTTTATAGGTAGCAGTGCATCCTTCTTTTAAAAAATCTGTTTTATCTTATGATGGCCTCTGTCCTCTCTTGGGCCAAGCACCAGGGACGCCCCAGAATGTTTTCTTTGCCCCTCTGGTGCTCTGCCAGGAAACTTCACAAAACTCTGACCAACCACATCATAGAATCCAACAAGGGAATGGAGGGACCCTGGGATCATCCAGGGTGACACACCTGAGGTCCAGCAGGGTGACAGGCTTCTAGCAAGCCACGCATAGCCCAGGCCTCCTGACCCCTTGTCTCATGCTCATTGCTTTCCACCAGAACATTTCCACACTGCCCACCCATCCTCCCTTTCAAGGCTGGACCACAGGCTCAGCTTGATTTACCTCACCTTAGCTTCCTGAGGACCTGTCAGAGAGAAAGGTTGCTCTTAGAGACTTCAGAACTCTCCTGTTACAGGCTTGACCTGCTTACCTCTGGGAGTGTTTCATCCTTTACTCAACTGCAATTAGGAAGAGTCAAGTTCCCTTTGGCACCTAAAGGAGAACAACGGCCGGCAATCCCAGGAATCCGATCACAGAGAAAAGGGCTCAGAATGCAGCATAAATCAGTGAGGATGTTGTCATGAACTCTCTGAAGAGGCTTCTTAGAAATATGCAGTGATAGCTGCAGTCCTTGGAGTCCTCAGATGAAATAGGGCAAACCCCTGCATTGCCCTTGACTAGTATAGGTCAATGAACAAATGACCCACCTGTCATCAAATCATGAGTGCTGCTAACTGGCAGAGCTGGACAGTGGTCCCCCTGCAAGCTGGAAACTCGGCAGGCAGGGGAGATTCCAGGTATTGCTGCTTTAATTGCATAGCACACACCTGCCCTCACACCCACTCTTCACACCTGTGATAGTCACGTCCCCTGGATGGCAGGAGAGAGCCTGACCCTCATTCTGAGGTTGGCTCTGTGGCCAAGGGCTATTCTTGTTGTCGGCTTAAGGTCCCCCTCTTAGTTTATTAACAGAATTTCTCTGCCAGCGTGCGTTGTCTACTAACAAGACCACAAAGCCTGCCTTGCCTGTGGTAACCAAGCCCTTCTGCGAATAACCGCTCTGCTCTGTGTGGGGACGGGAGGGGTCCTTGTGTCCGTGTCAAGTGAGTAGTGCAAGCAGGGGGTGCAGGGGAGCTGACTGCTGTTCCTGCCTTCGTGTCACTTTGCAGGGGGACCAGACTGCCTTGCACCGGGCCACAGTGGTGGGGAACACGGAGATCATCGCGGCGCTCATCCACGAGGGTTGTGCCCTGGACAGACAAGACAAGGTGAGTGGACACTGAGCTTCCTTACTCCCCAAGGCAAGGGAAGCCAGTGGCTCGAGGGAGCTGGAGGAGCCAGCTCTGGAAACTTTTGAGTCCTCGAGATATTGTAATTCCTGGCTTACCACTTATGATTTAACATGATTAAATCAGCCCAAAATTCCTTTGAAACACTATCTGGTATCCCAGCCAACTGTAATTTTTTTTTTTTTTTTTTTTTTTTTTTTTTGGAGACAGGGTCTCACTCTGTTGCCCAGGCTGGAGTGCAATCAATGGCATGATCATAGCTCACTGCACCTCGAACTCCTGGGCTCAAGTGCTCCTCCCACCTCATCCTCCCAAAGTGCTGGCATGAGCCATTGTGCCCAGCTGCCAATTGTATTTTTTTTAATCTTTTTCCTTGTTCTATGGCACCAGTGACAACCACATAAATCTTAAATGGTAAAGAAAAAAATCTAGAAATAAGGACCTATGTAGGCCTGGGTGGGGGTAAGGGATGTGCCCCCAGACTTTCTCTTTACTTTCTTAGATAAGTGAGCAAGTCAATTTCTTTAAACTTATTGCAGGAAAAAAAAGTAAGCCCAATTGGGCCAAACACAGTGGCTCATGCCTGTAATCCTAGCACTTTGGGAGGCTAAGGTGGGAGAATTGCTCGAGGCCAGGACTTCAAGACCAGCCTAGTCAACATAACAAACCACTGTCTCCACAAAAAATTTGAAAATTAAAAAAATATATATTAGCAAGACGTGGTAGTGTACACAGCTGTAGTCCCAGCTACTCAGGAAGCTGAGATGGGAGGATTGCTAAGCCCAGGGGGTTGAAGCTGCAGTGAGCCATGACTGCATCACTGCATTCCAGCCTGGACGACAGAGTGAGACCTTGTCTCTTAACAAATAAATAAATAAGATAGATAGATAGCAAAATGGGCCAGCCGCAGTGGCTCACGCCTGTAATCTCAACACTTTGGGAGGCCAAGGCAGGCAGATCACCTGAGGTCAGGAGTTCGAGACCAGCCTGGCTAACATGGTGAAACCCCGTTTCTACTAAAAATACAAAAAATTAGCCGGGCATGGTGGTACATGCCTGTAAACTCAGCTACTTGGGAGGCCGAGGCAGGAGAATTGCTTGAACCTGGGAGGCGGAGGTTGCAGTGAGCTGAGATGGCGCCATTGCACTCCAGCTTGGGCAACAAGAGCGAAACTCTGTCTCAAAAAAAAAAAGCAAAATTGATTCTTTAAGGAATCCTAATGACTTCTTATACATTAACCTAATGTTTTTAAATTTTCAAACAATCTTGAAACACAAAACTTAACAATTAAGGGCAATTTAGCCTCTGCTTACTTTTTTTTTTTTTTTAAAGAGGCTATGCTGGGAAGAACTCTGCTTTACTTTTTAAAAATAACTTTTCATTACAGTATAATATACATACGAAAAAGTGGACAAATAAGTGTGCAGCTTGTTGAATTTCATTAGCAGAACACACCTGTGTGAGCACCCAGCTCAAGAAGCAGCTCATTGCCAGCACCCAGAAGCCCCATACCCTGTGCCCCCTGCGTCCCCCCTTTCCTTTGGCTTCCTCCTTCTGCAGTCAGTCCCACTGCCCGGGCCACACACCGCCAATACAGTTCCCAGCAACCACCCCATCCCCTGGCCTTTGAGACCCTAGACTTCCCCTTGTGGAGGTCAACTGTGTTAGGCCTTTATCTTTAGCTGTTTCCAGGGGCATGGATGTGGTTCAGTTAAAGCTGAAGCCAGAGCCTGGATGTAATTGGAGAATGCACCTGCGCCGACCCCTGCTGATTGCCCCGCACCCTTTCTTCTCCAGGCTCCTCCCTCCCTGGAACACCTGCCTTCCCACCCCCACCCCACTCAATTCATTGCACTTAATGATACTTCTTTGTTTAAAATAGTAAGCTAAGCAAATATGAGCTATGTTCATTAAATGACTTTTATTTAAAAGCAACACATTAGGCCGGGCGCGGTGGCTCACACTTGTAATCCCAGCACTGTGGGAAGCCAAGTGGATCACTTGAGGTCAGGAGTTCAAGACCAGGCTAGCCAACATAGTGAAACCCTGTCTCTACTAAAAATACAAAAATCAGCAAGGCATAGTGGTGCATGCCTGTGATTCCAGCTACTTGGGAGGCTAAGGCAGGAGAATCACTTGAACTCCGGAGGCAGAGGTGGCAGTGAGCCAAGATCACACCACTGCACTCCACTCTAGGTGACAGAACGAGACTGTCTCAAAAAATAACAGCCACACATTGAGGATACTTGTTTGTTTTATTTCCAAATCACTGTTTCCTCAGTCCCTGTTCATTATTTGTTTGGGGCCCTGAGGCTTTTAAATTAAGGTGGGTGAGATTAAGTTTCAGTGAAAAAAAGTTGGGGAATCTATCAGGCCCCTGAATCTTAAGAAGCTGGCCTCTTCCTTTGCCTGACCTTTGCAGGGTTCTCTCTGATGCCAGGAGCAGGGCAGACTCTAAGGGTGGTGGAGGTGGGAAGAAATAGACGGCATGCTATCTTGATGATGCTTTCTGTTAAGCGAGAGCTGTGGATGGGGCCTGGAGCCTTTCTCAGCTGGGGTTCCTAGAGAGACTTAACCTCTAATGCCTTATGAACAATCATCCATGGTTCGTCATGGATTCATTTCTCTTCTGTGCATCTAAATGGTTCTTATTATGTATCATTTCTGGGATAATGGATAAACTGACCACTCAAATCATCTTCTGTAGTCTGTGGCTCAGATGAGAAAGTCCAATTGAGAAAGGCCCTCTGGTGTTCCGTAAAAATCCACTGTGATGTATTGATCATAACGAGAAGAATTAGGTCTTGGGTAATGTGCCTTTCCCACCTGTGTGTCTTCCTTAGGATGGGAATACAGCCTTGCATGAAGCATCCTGGCATGGTTTCAGCCAGTCAGCCAAGCTGCTCGTTAAAGCAGGAGCCAACGTGCTTGCCAAGAACAAGGTGAGGCCTGGCAGGTGCTAGAATGCCTCATTCACAGGTGAGGATGGCTGTGGGTTTCTCCCCCTGTGGGAGCCTTCTTCCAGTGAGAAGAGTGAGAGCCCAGAGGGGCACGAGGAACCTGAAGGTCCATTCGACCCAGAAGTTTCATTTGCAGAAAAGGCTAGAAGCTGATTGATATTCCAGGTCAGGAGCAAGCCCACCAACAGTGCCAAAACCCTGCTCATGTGAGAGGCCCCTGACTGCTGCTGGGAATCTACATGCGATTACTGTCCCATAGTTTTTTCGTATTCAAAAAATACAGCAATGGAGTTGGCATTAAAAAATATCAGCAAAAGAACTTTAAAATGCTAATACCCAAAATTAGTAAAGTGGGCTCCCCTAGATGCTGCTGGGAAAGTGTGATACGAACAGCCACCTTTGGGAGACTATTTGGCAAAACAAATCTGGAGTCTTAAAAATGGTCCTTTTTTGGCCTGGCACGGTGGCTCACACCTGTAATCACAGCACTTTGGGTGGCCGAGGTAGGTGGATCACCTGAGGTCAAGAGTTTGAGACCAGCCTGGCCAACATGGTGAAACCCCATCTCTAATAAAAATACAAAAATCATACAGGAATGGTGGCTCATGCCTGTAGTCCCAGTTACTTGGGAGGCTGAGGCAGGAGAATCGCTTGAACCTAGAAAGCAGAGGTTACAGTGAGCCAAGATTGCGCCACTGCACTCCAACCTGGGCACAGAGTGAGAGACTGTCGCAGGGGCAGGTGGTGGCAGGGGGAGGTCCTTTTTTGGCCAGGTGCAGTGGCTTATGCCTGTAATCCCAAACTTTTAGGAGGCTGAGGCAGGCGGATCACTTGAGACCAGGCATTCAAGACCAGCCTGGCCAACATGGTGAAACCCTGTTTCTACTAAAAATACAAAAAAGTAGCTGGTTATGGTGGTGCATGCCTGTCATCCCAGCTACCCGGGAGGCTGAGACACAAGAATCGCTTGAACCCGGTAGGTGGAGGTTGCAGTGAGCTGAGTTCACGCCGCTGTACTCCAGCTTGGGCGACAGAGTGAGACCCGGTCTCAAAAAAAAAAAAAAAGGTCCTTTTTACTTGGTACCTACCTTTCTTGGACTCCATCCTAAAAAGGTAATAAAACCTGCTATTGAAATGAAATATGGAAAAGAAAAAAAGAGCAATAAAACCAGTAAAATTTTACTGACAAAGATGTTCATGACAGCAGTAGTTATATTTTTTAAATATGGGGAGGGAGACTTAGAATTATGGTTCATTCATACAGTGGAGTATAATTAATATTAAAATCGTAGTTTTGAAAATAATGCTTTCCATTGTTAAGGAACATGACAGATATAAGATCATATATAGTACATGTCCCAGTGCTTAATATAAATTTGTATATTTAAAAATTTAAGCACAGAAGAATATCATCAGAATATTAACAGTGGTTATCTCTAGGAATTGAGGCTAAGATTGATTTTTATTTTTGTACCTTTCCCAAATTTTCCAAAATGAACCCATTATTTCTTTTACAATTGGGAGAAGAGACTTTTCTTTTCTTTTTTTTTTTTTTTTGATAGAGAATCTTGCTCTGTCACCCAGGCTGGAGTGCAATGGCACACTCTCGGCTTATTGCAACCTCTGCTTCCTGAGTTCAAGCGATTCTCCTGCCTCAGCCTCCTAAGTAGCTGGGCATGTGCCCCCACACCCGGCTAATTTTTCTATTTTTAGTAGAGATGGGGTTTCACCATGTTGGCCAGGCTGGTCTGGAACTCCTGACTTCGTGATCCACCCGCCGCGGCCTCCCAAAGCGTTGGGATTATGAGCGTGAGCCACTGTGCCCGTGCCAAGAGATATATTTTATTTCAAAAATAAAAAAGCATTATCAGTACTCTGGAGATATTTGCAGTTGAGGTAAGAAGGGTTATAAAAGGGCTTACCCTCTTTTCTTTCCCTGGATGGCTAGATTGGGTCTGTAGCAGGAGCCTGAGAATTTCCCACAATGCACTGCCACATCACAGGGTGGTAGCTTCAGCTAATAGTGGTAGGATAATGAATCAGGTGGGCTAGAATGGGGTTCTGGGTGGCAGTAGCCTGGGGACCATGGGCAGCAGTAAGTACCCTCCCTAATACACACACACACACACACACACACACACACACTATATATATGTACAATTTCATGGCCAAGTCAAATCTGAAACCATAGTATCTCTAGCTTATGACACACACATACCTACATACAAGATCTTCAACAGCAATGCCAGGCAAATCAACCTATAGCAATATATCCCATCAATGAAGTGACTTCTCCAGACCTTTCATGCTGCAGGAAATAGAAATGACAGCCTGAAACTCCTTTGTGAAGGTAATCCTTATGGGAGCAAGAGAACCCACCTCAGTGGCTTTGCCCTCCGGTGAAATCTCCTGGCTCTCACTACCTTTCCATTGGTTTATTAGAGAGCATAGTTAAGCAAGCCATGCCTTCCTCATTTGCATCCATCTCCCCTCTCCAGTCCCTCATTACATCTTAGGACATCTTCAAGTCTCACACCTGTTCCTTTTTCCATGCTCGTTCTTAAGCATGCCCTGGATTATTTCAGAAGCCTCAAGCAGATTGGCGGGCTCAAGTCTAGTCCCTCCTTTCATCCTGCTCTTCCTCTGCTCAGCGACCTTCCCATAAAGCTCCTGCCCGACCCTGTCTATAAGCCTCTCTCGGCCCACCTCTGGAGTTCCTCCTGGCTCCTTTCCCTGGAGCGCCTCCTGTGCCCTCAGAGTGGGGCTCACTGGCCTGCTTCTCATTCCTGCCTATAGACCTCCAACCTGGCCCCAGGCCCTCTCCCTCCCCGAAGACCCGCCAGGCTGCTTCTGCAACTCTCCCTTGGCACCGCATGCAGCTTTGTGCTGTCGTTTCCTAGTTCATGTTTTTCATGGTTCCCTCATGGATCAAAAGCTTGAGGGAGAGCAGCAAGCTACGTACGGTAATATCGCCGGTAGTGCCTGGCTCACTGCTCAGGAGATGGGTGGCTGCCCATTTCTTCAAAATGCACATAGTCTGGAACAGGAGTTGATGGTGTGTAATCACTTTTTTTTTTCTTTTTGAGACAGAGTTTCACTCTTGTTGCCCGGGCTGGAGTGCAATGGCTCAATCTCGGCTCACTGCAACCTCCGCCTCCCGGGTTCAAGCGATTCTCCTGCCTCACCCTCCTGAGGTAGTTGGGATTACAGGCACCTGCCATCATGCTCAGCTAATTTTTGTATTTTTAGTAGAGACAGGGTTTCACCATGTTGGCCAGACTGGTTTTGAAATCCTGACCTCAGGTGATCCACTCACCTCGGCCTCCCAAAGTGCTGGGATTACAGGAGTGAGCCACTGAACCCGGCCTGTAATCACGTTTTTTTTTGGTTTGTTTGTTTTGTTTGTTTTGAGACAGAGTCTCACTCTGTTGCCAGGCTGGAGTGTGATCTCGGCTTACCGCAACCTCTGCCTCCCAGGTTCAAGCTATTCCCCTGCCTCAGCCTCCCGAGTAGCTGAGACTACAGGCACGCACCACCATGCCCAGCTAATTTTTGTATTTTTAGTAGAGACGAGGTTTCACCATGTTGGCCGGGGTGGTCTTGATCTCTTGACCTCGTGATCCACCCACCTTGGCCGCCCAAGGTGATGGATTACAGGTGTGAACCACTGCACCCAGCCCACAAATTCTTTCTGTGTAGATAAAATGGCTTCAGAAGGACAGGTCAGGAAACTCATGGGTCCCAGAGGGAGGGACATTTTGTACCAGCCATAGTCCGTAGAAAGATCCTTCTTATTCAGCAAATATAGCAGCTCCTGTCTGGGAAATCAGTACTCACTACTCAGGGTGGGGAAAAACGCCTGCTACATATATATCTACCCTAGGTCACATTTTCTAATGTCAGGTTTTGAGATATAGGTATGAAGTCACGCTGTTCTATGAGTTTTGACAAATGTATACGGTTGTGTCACAACCACCATAAGATATAGAATGCTTCCATTGCCCCTTAAAGTTCCTTTGCGCCCTCTAGTGGCAGGCCCCCAGTTACCCTCTCCCAGCCCCGGGCAACCATGGATCTGTTTTGCTTGTTCACAAAGGTCATATAAATGGAATCATACAGTATGCGGCCTTCTGTGTGTGGCTTTTTAAACTCAGCGTAATGTTTTTGAGATTCCTCCGTGTCGTTACATGGAGGAATGGTTCACGCCTCTTTATTGCTGAGGAGTATTCCATTGTGTGGATCTACCACAATTTGTTTATCCAAACCTCTGGTTTTTAATTTTCTTGATGCAAATGCTTTTCCACATCATTGATATTTCCTTATTGGCAATATAAGCTTTGGTATCATCTATTTCTAGAGGCATCAGATTTCTTTCATTTCACTCATTTATTCAACACGTATTCAGTGGTTGCCATGAAGCCCATAACTTGCAGACAACTTGAGAGTAGAGTTTTTAAAACCTGGGCAGACCCCTTGTTGCTGAGAACTAAACTAGCAGTGGTTCTCCACCTGGCTGCATGTTAGACCCTCCTGGGGAACTGTAAACAAACGAAAAAGGAAAAAAACAAAACTTAAAAAAAACAAAACCCTGAAGACCAGGCCTGGGGTGACGGACTGTCCCAGTTTGCCCTGGGCTAAAGGGTTTCCCGGAATGTGGGACTTTCAGTACTAAAATGGGGATGCTGGATACCCACCCCCAAGGCCACGTAAATCAGAGTCCCTAGAACGGTTGTGGCTGTGCACAGGGCTGGTTTGAAAGCTTCCCCAGGTGATTCTAGTGTGCACCCAAGGGTTGAGAACCAGCCAGCCTGCTAGAACCTCAGGCCCATAATCCTCCCTGTGCCTGGAAGTAAAAGTGAGACAAAAGATCCACCAGGGCTGGTTGGAACTAAGGTGAAGAGAAGGGGGATAAGTAAACTGGCCGCATCCAGTATTCCTCTATTTTTTTTTTTTAACTCATTTCTCTTTTTAAAAGATCAGGAATCTGATATCCTGAGGTATTGGCAGCCAGTACTGTGAGATCCAGAGGGGTGTGAACTAGGTGAGGGAGAAGCAATGAGCAGGCAGTGTAATGCTCTGAGCCCACGCACCTGCAAGCCTGACCCAGCATTTAAGCTCAGCAGAACCAACGCGGAGCGTCTGTGTTTAACCTCCTGAGTGCTTGCAGGCTCTTGGATGACACAGGGTCACCTATCACACGGCCTTGTTTTCTTGTTACTTTTCTAGGGGTTATCAGCGGCCTCACATGCCCTACTCCCATAGACTCAAAAGTTCTGTTCATGTCCTGCAATTTTTTCCTGCAGTATTGCTGTGGACCTTATTCTGACCCTTAGTGGTCATTGTGATGTAGTGTGTTGAGGTTCTCAAAAACAAGAAGGACCCAAAAAGCAAGAGGGTCTCAATCCGTGTCCTAAGTGATAGATGCAACTGTACTGCCTGAAAGGCGGGGCCTGGTGTCCATAGTTAAAATTTTGATGTTTCAAGAAAAATACAAGAATGGGTGACTTGAAAAAGGCTTACAAGTTAAATCTCAGTTGCATTAGCCTGCCCTTCCAGGAAGTGGCTAGTTTTACCTTTTTTAGCCCACCATTGGCAGGGATTGTAACCACAGCTATTGCCCATGTGGGGCAGGAAGTCATCTGACAGGAATTGAGTGCTGTGCATGTGTCCAGCATTATGTGTTAAGAAAATGCCTTCTTAGACACTCTGAATCAATCCCCATAGTTTTAGGATGTGGGGGTCATTCTCCATTTCCCAGGTAAGGAATTTGAGCATTTGAAGAGGCTGGCTTTTAATTAGTAAGTTGCAGAGCCAGGACTTGGAACCAAGGTTTTATGACAAATAGGACTCTTCTGCCTGTTCAGACTCCAAATTAAATGTTCTTACCTCTGAAGCATCCCCACCGAAACCATCGGGCAAGAGGCAGAGAATGTGAGCGTTGCCTTTTCCCCTGAGTAAGTACTGCCCCTCTGCAAGGCATGCAAGTCTGTGCGGAAGCATGTTGCTAATGTGTCCTCCTTCTCTCTGCCTCTCTCCAAGGCGGGGAACACAGCTCTGCACCTGGCCTGCCAGAACAGCCACTCCCAGAGCACGCGTGTCCTCCTGCTGGCCGGGTCCCGCGCTGACCTCAAAAATAATGTGGGTGAACAAAACCAGATTCTCATGCTGTCTCTTTCTTGTGTCACTTCAGAAAATAACTTCATGAGCATACTTGAACCTTAACATCTAGAAATTAAAATGTAAAAAGTATTTGGGGACTATCTCTAAAGTGTTCTTTTTTTGGCAATTTTCTAAGGGATCATTCAGGCACGTGAGAAGAGGAATCAAAAGACTTGGAAATACTACTTTTTTCCCATCCTTTTCCCTTCATGCGTCATCTTTGGTTTATTATTTCGTACAGCACGTGTCTGGCCAGTTACAGACTAGGAAACCAGTTAATGTTTTAAGAAAGTCTATCCACATAGAGTGTTGAGTGTTGTACTATTATCAGCAAATATGAGCTGGTGCCATTTACAGGGGAGGTCCTCTGATGCCCCATGCCCAGCATCTACAGTGAGCAGGTCCTACTGATGACTGAGGCGTCCTTGGGATGAGCTGACCGGAAAGGTCACATGGGTATCGCTTCTTCACAAAGAAGCTGTATTTCCTTTATAAATCCCCTGCCTTAGCCACGTTGGCTAAATAAATAAATAAATAAATCTGAGGCTTCTTTCTACAATGTCCTCAAGTGAGGGTCTCCCTGTTTGGGGTAGACTCGTCTAATGCTCTGAACCTCAGCTTTGAGCTTGGTTCCGTCTTAATGCAGGGGAGAAAAGTATGCCGAGTGGCCAGCGTTCTCCAGACAGAGCTAGAATGGAAATGGCAAGAAAACACTGCAGGCAGCTTTTTGTCTCCAGTTCTTTATTGTCTTTCTGGGAACAGGGTTCTGCCTGTTGCGCTTACTGAGCATCCTGCCCCTGAGTTTTTCTTCATACCCTTTTATTGCTCCCAGTGATTGCTTCCTTATCAGCTCCCCTACTACATAGTTCCATATAGGATATGGGGTCCAACTGAAGTGGGTTGCTCCTTGAACTTCAGGGGGTACGTGTAATCTTAAGATTTGACAACTGACCTGCTTCCCTGTCCTTTCATCCATGAGGGATCTATGCTGGGAAGGGCTCATTTCCAAAGCAATGCTGTTGGTCTTAAGTCAGTGTACTACTGACCTTTTGGGTTGTAGGGAGGCTAGGGTCCCTGGATCCTCCTCAGGCACAGGTAAGAGCCTGCCTTAGCTCTTGCAAAGGTCTCATGGGGAGCAGACGTCTAGTTTCATAAACGTGAAAGCAGTGATTCTGTGACCACGTGGTTGTTCTGCACAGGCAGAAAGGGAGCAGGGCTGCCCACAGCAGCAAAGAATGGCGAGCCTTTGGGTGGAGCATCTATGTTAAAAGAGCTGCTTATGATTCCCTAAAGAGTAGATGATAGTCTGCCAGCTTTTAAGTAACATTTTCTTTCTGCTTTTCTCTATTTGTTTTGTAACTGCTCAGATTGTGCTTAGAGTTTGATTTTTGTCCGCAGGCAGGAGACACCTGTTTGCACGTTGCTGCGCGCTATAATCACTTGTCCATCATTAGACTCCTCCTCAGTGCTTTCTGTTCTGTTCATGAAAAGAACCAGGTCAGTGCATGTATCCTCTTCATGGCTGCCAGCACCCTTCCCACAAGGCTACCGGACAGGTGTGTTAGTGCAAACGGGAGCAGAGACATGCTGCCATGTCACCTATCTGGGACTCAGCCAGCAGTGGGCTTTGCATGGGTGTCACACTGAGTTCTAGTGGCCCTGGCTTATCTGGCCTTCTAGAGAAAGTGTGCCCTTATAATTCCCATGCATATCACCACATTTGCATATTGAACATTTTCTGGAGATCCTGGGGCAGGCTTTGTTTTTTAAATGTGATTTTAAAAAGAAAACCCACAAGGAAGAATGTGATTTAGTAAAGAAGCAAGGGAGGCCGGGTGCAGCGGCTGACATCCCAGTACTTTGGGAAGCCAAGGCAGAAAGATCACTTGAGGCTAGGAGTTCAAGACCAGCCTGGAACAACATAGCAAGACCCTGTCTCTACAAAAAATTTTTTAAAAATTTGGCTGGCCGTGGTGGCTCATGCCTGTAATCCCAGCACTTTGGGAGGCTAAGATGGGCAGATCACTTTGAGCTCAGGAGTTCAAGACTGGCCTGGCCAACATGGTGAAACCCTATCCTACCAAAAATACAAAAATTAACCGGGCGTGGTGGCATGGACCTGTAATCTCACCTACTCAGGAAGCTGAGGCAGGAGAATTGCCTGAACCCAGGAGGCAGAGGTTGCAGTGAGCTGAGATCATGCCACTATACTACAACCTGGGCAACAGAGCAAGACTACATCTCAAAATAAATAAATAATAATTAAATTAAAAGATAAAAATTAGGCAGAGTGGCATGTGCCTGTAGTTCCAGCTACTCAGGAGGCTGAGGCAAGAGGACTGTTTGAGCCTAGGAGTTCGAAGCTATGGTGAGCCATGATCTTGCACTGCACACCAGTCTGGGCAACAGAATGAGACCCTGTCTCTTTAAAGGAAAAAAAAAAAAAACCACCAAGCAAGCATAGGAATTAGAAGTCTTATAACTCTCTAAGTTCTGTTCCTTGCACTGCCACTTACTTACACTTGAGCTGATAGTCGTTCATTTCCATAAAATTGGGCACATGATCTGTAGAAAGTGCCATGCAATGGGGTTTTGAAATAAAGCTGTGAATATTATCGTCTTCCTTAGAAATGTGCACGATTTCCAGCAGTCATTGGATTTGAAAATTAGATTGTCTTAGTATTTATTGATACCTGTGTGGTACATTGTTTGGCTTTTCTTTGTTGGAGTGCATAAATCTTAACTAAAAAAAAAAAATTAGATTGTGGTGTAGATGAAAAATACTATCGAACGGTGGTTTCTGACCCTGGCTGCATATGAGGATCAACAGGGGAATTAAAAATACTGTTCCTGGATCCCACCCCAGTTGAAAGAGTCAGAACCTCTGGGGGTGAGGTCCAGGCAATGGTGTTTTAAAAAGCTCTCTGTCTGAGTATACAGCCACTGACCTAATCAAGTAGCTAAGTCTGTCATTCCACGGCCTCCCCAGTGGGGTGCTAGGTCATCAGGTGACCTCTGCATAGCCCCCACCAACCAGTGCCTTTCAACCTTGGCAGCGTGTCATGGCACTTGAGAGCTTTAGAAAGTCCCCCTGCCCAGCCCACATGGCAGACCAATGAATTCAGAATCTCTGGGAGTGGGACCCAGGCATCATCATTTTTTAAAGCTCTGAAGCTTATTCCAATATTCAGCCATGGGAAAAGCACTGTGCAGAGCTTCCCGTCAGTACACATAGCTAAGTGACTGAGAAACGAAATAAAAATTTTCCCACCCCTCACAAAGATGGCTGTATTTTCATGCGACCCAGGAAAAAAGTATCAGGCGCTTTGCCTGATCACCTGATAGGAGAAAGAATGAATTGTTTCACTTCTCCTATATTTGTCTGGTTTATTTATATCATTGTGTTTGGAAAATGACAGCATTTGCATTTGGAATTGGCCCACTAAGCTGCAGTTGTCCTTATCCTCCTTTCATAGTTGATTTTGTGAAAGCATATTTCTTGTATAAAGATAATATGAACATTTATTTATAGGCTATCTGTAAGATGTAGAAAACAGTTGGTCTTGAGTGAACACTGGTTCTTGGTGTTTCCACCCGCACAAAGCATATCCTGAGCCTGCAGATGGACTGAGTCCCAGTGGCCCCTTCAGATCTACCCGCCGTAGCTGCAGGCTGGCCTGTCACCTCTCCAGTGCTTGCAGAAGTAGCCTTCTTCACAGCTTCTCCTGCTCAATCCAGCACTCAGACACCAAGCAGTTTTCTGACCTCTGACCTCCCTGGGTAAAAGAACAGAGCCAAAAGTGGAATGACTAGCCTGTCTGCCCCAGGCCTCCTGCCTGTCCTCCTGTCTTCGTGAGGCTTCAGGTCCCACCATTCTCAACAACCCCAGGCCAGCATTACTTTGCCCCTGCGTTTAATCCTGCTGCGTGATTTCAGGTATCCCCACTCAGAAAGAAAGGTGATACTGGTGCCGAGGTCACTTAGTTCCAAGGTCTCTTTAAGTAGAGCCTCATAACACTTTAACAAAGGGCCCCATTTCAGTCTCAGGCAAATCTCAGTTTGACTTTGAAGAGGCACACCTAGGCCAGGTAATGAAAAGCTGGGGGTTGTAGGCCATGAGCAGATGAGGTTTAGCAGGCCTTCTAATCACTTCCAGGCTGGAGACACAGCACTTCACGTTGCTGCTGCCCTAAATCACAAGAAGGTGGCCAAAATCTTACTGGAAGCCGGAGCAGATACAACCATTGTTAACAATGTAAGTTGAGTTGCAACATTGCTTTTTAAAGTGGTTCCCACCCCTTTCCAGAATGGGATGTGTACTAAACTCCTGCAGACCCCCAGGCCCAGCACACTCTGGAAGAGGGGGGATCTCTGCCGGAACCACAGCCCCCGGGGCCATTGGGGTGGACTTGAAGGGGACCCCTGCTCTGAGCAGCCCCAGGAGTTGACAAGCCTTGGGGCCTGCTTTTAGCTGCCTAACTGCAGTGAACACAACCTGGCATGAAAAGAATGGGATGTCCAGTTAAACTGACAAGTGGATGTTACCCAAAGTGAGTTCCAAGCTGTAAATGCATGTGGTGCTCAGAAAAATGGCCACATGGCCCTCAGATTAGTCAGCTTCAAAATTCTAAAGCAACTCCTTTCTCTTCCACTTCGCCTGACCTCACTGTTTCCCTTTCCCCCTCCCCCTCTCACTCTGTGTCCTGCAGATCCTAGAGCAGGCACCAGCTCAGGTGCGCTTTCTTCTTCGAGGCTGTCCTGCGGTCTCTGCCCCTCTAAATGGTTCAGCAGGGGCCTGGAGGGTGCAACAGCTGCTGTGTGGAGGTTTTTTTGAGGGGTGTGGTCTGGGACTGCTGAAGCTGGCACAAGGCTCTTCAGCTTCCTTGGCTCCTGTATCTAGCTCCCCTCTTCCTCCTCCTGCCTTCTGTTCTACAACCAGTACTGGGGGCGCAGTTACCTCTTCCATGATGCCTTGAATATCTTCCTTTTGCTATCAACTCCTGGGTTTTGGCTTCATCTCCTGAGAACCTACATTATGGCCATAACTCGTAATTGCTTTTCATATTCAGCTTCCTGAATCTCTCTGGCCAGCCCTGATCTGCCCCTCTGGCGTCTTCCCACTGTTTTCCAGTGAAGATTAATCACTGGGCTGGGCCTCAGATCCTCTGTGGTGTTTCCCCAGCTGAAACATTCCCCCTGGATGCTGTCTGAGTGCTACCTTCCCTCCCCTCTTTGCAGGGAAGCACTCCTTGGTGGGTGGTGCCCAGGCCTTGGCCTCCTAAAGCACTTCTCGCCCCCTTGGTCTGCCCTTGCCCTCTGTTGTCATATATTTTACTCAGCGTGTCCTCCAGTGTGACCCACCTCCCTCACTGGAGGGTCTGAGGCTGATGACCAGGGCCACATCACATAGGTGGCCATGTTTTGCCACGTAGGTGCTGGGTGTGACTGGGCGTGGAACTGCCTGTTCCTGGCCAGAGCTGTGCCAGCTGGGCTATGTGCATGTGGGATCAGTGGCCCTTTCTCACCTGTCCTACTCTGCCTCTCCTCAGGCAGGCCAGACTCCGCTGGAGACTGCCCGCTACCACAATAACCCGGAAGTTGCTCTTCTCCTTACTAAAGCTCCCCAGGTAGGATTTACTGCCCTTTCCATGGTACTGATTATGCGGGGCTACAAAGTTGTTGGGACTCCTGGTTGCAATCTACTGAAGCCACTTCAAACTAACTTAAATATGGAATGTAAGCAGGCAGTGGAGGTATAGGCATGCATGGGGGCCCAGGATGACGGGAGTCAAAGGCTTCAAGTCCAGCTCTTCATGTTCATACCTGGGCCGCCTCATCTTCCCCCTGTGGCTGGATGTTGGTCACGGCCAGCTGCCTGGGTCATAATTTCCCAGCTACTAAGCCAAGGAAGAAGTTCCAGTTTAAGACATTGCAGGAGGGGGCTATGATTGCAGAGTTTAAGCCAATGCCCATCCCTGAAGAAGTGGGACAGGGACTTTAAGAAGAGAAGGGGCATTCCCCAGAGAAAGGCAGGAGGGAGGTGACCATTCTGGGCAGATAGTCACCTGCCAGAGATAGTTAAGTACAGTCTAGTTTTCTTTCCTCTTTTACTGACTAATGGTATTTTGACCATCATTTAATTTTTTTTTTAAATGGTGGCTGATACTTTAGTTGAGGTTGACATTATCTAAGTAACAATAAAGAAATGTAATAATAATTTATAAGCTATTCGTAATTCTAGCCCCCTGAAACAACTGTTTTTGTTTCATCCACAAAATAGATGAAACAGACACATAATTTTTACATACTTGTGCTTACGATGTATATACCCTTTTGTATTTCTTCCTTTTATCCTATTATAAAACAATGTTCTGCAGTCTTCATAATTATTCATTATAATGGAGGCATAATATTATTTTTGTTGCTATTAATAGTTTATTAAGCAATTTCCTTAATGTTGGACATTTAGGTTATTTCCAGATTGGCACTACTGTGTATTACATTATAGCAAACACTGATTGGCTGTCCATCTTATTCTGCAAGAAGAAGATAAAGTCTCAGGGAGTCAAAGGAAGATTTTGAACACAACCCTGCTATAAAATAACCCGACACCAGCCCAGGGTTTGGGATGGCCTTTATTTCATTTAAGTTTTTAAAACATGCCTAATATGACTAGTAGTTTCTGGAAATGGTTAAGATTTGTGTCTTTTGCAAAATTGATCACCGTCTTGTGCATGGAGCTGGTCCTTCTCAGTGGTCTCTGGAAGGCCACAGCTCCTGACAAAAGGAAGTCAGTAGGAAAAGCTGCGGGGTTTCCACCGCTAGCAGCTTTTACCGTAAGTGGAATCACATCCATGAATCCTGATAGAAAAATGCTAGAATCTCATAGATCTAAAAGTGTGAAGTGCTGTATAAACGTCAGAGTCCATCACATTTTTCTGGCAATTTCAGTATGTAGTAATTTAATGGACAGCCAGCCCCACCCTCAGCCATACAAAGATCATCAAGTCTTACAGGGTTGGAGGGTTCCCCAGGCATAGAAAGATTGACGGATCTTTAATCCACCTGTCATTTGTCTTCCAGAGCCCAGGATCTTCACTTACAGGGAAAAGAGCCTTACCGTGGACCATTTCCCTGTGCAGTTCTTTTTTGTTTCCACTTAAAACAAAAAAAGACTTAAGTTTCTCCATGCTTACATCGAATAACAAGTTGGATGGCATGCTGTGAAAGTTTATTTTATGCATAATTGTATATGCTGAGGCTTTTTCTTAACACAAACAAGGAACTTTAGGCATAAGATGTTATGCATACTGTTCTCTTGATCTGTGGTTACAGAAATATCATTAGTGTTTGCTTTGCCTGAAAAGAGAAATCCCCTTGCCTTAGGCCCATAGTTGGACATGGATTTTAAATGGGCCACAGCAGTACTAAGAGGATACTATTATTTATTTATTTATTTATTTAAGACAGAGTCTCACTATGTCACTCAGGCTAGAGTACAGTAGCGCAGTCTCAGCTCACTGCAACCTCCATCTCTGGGGTTCAAGCGATTCTCCTGCCTCAGCCTTCTGAGTAGCTGGGATTATAGGTGCCTGCCACCACACCCAGCTGATTTTTGTATTTTTAGTAGAGACGGGATTTCACCGTGTTGGCCAGGCTGGTCTCAAACTCCTGACCTCAGGTGATCCACCCACCTTGCCTCCCAAAGTGCTGGGATTACAGACGTGAGCTACCATGCCCAGCCGTAGGATACTACTTTTGGAGGCCTCAAGGTCAATATTCCCTCACTTCTGTGGACTGGAAAAGATTAATGACATCCCATTTGGTAGATGGTCTGGTTTGCTGAGAAAGGCTGGAAGCCATGCAAAGTTATTTTCACTGACTAATGATATGGTGAATGGAGGGAATTTTGCTGATTATTATTTTGGGTTTGGGCGACCTCTGAGTGTCACTTGTCATTTTGATTGGTGTGGTTCACAGATGCTCTGAAAGTAAATTTTAGGCTGATTCTGGTGCTGTATTAAGAGTCCATACATCAGGTGAGCGATGGGTATAGTCACTTTCTTTCACCATACTTGATTTCCTGGTGAATCTGAATTTAGCTTTAGAAATGACTTGGGGAAGTGGTTCTCAGACTTCTTGGTCTAAGGACTCTTTTACATTTTTAACTATTACGGACCAGAGATTGAAGGCTTCCATCAACTCAAAGATCTGTATTCTGTTAAACACCCTCTGTCAATTAAGCCTCCTGAAGACAGGTAGGGAAGCACCTGACAGTGACTGACAGTCCACTGCGTGCCAGCCACCTATTTTTTCTTGGTGAATCCCAACGACTCCCCGTTTTTCTTTCTTTTTCTTTTATAAAAATAAAGACGAAGCCGGGTGCGGTGGCTCATGCCTGTAATCCCAGCACTTTGGGAGCCCAAATGGGCAGATCGTGAAGTCAGGAGATCAAAACCATGCTAGCTAGCACGGTGAAACCCTGTCTCTACTAAAAATACAAAAACAAATTTAGCCAGGCATGGTGGCAGACGCTTGTAGTCCCAGTTACTTGGGAGTCTTAGGCAGGAGAATGGCGTGAACCTAGGAGGTGGAGCTTGCAGTGAGCCGAGATCATGCCACTGCACTCCAGCCTGGGCCACAGAGTGAGTGAGACTCTGTCTCAAAAAAAAATAATAATAAAAAAATAAAGACAAGGCCTTGCTTTGTCTGCCAGGCTGCTCGTAAACTCCTGACCTCAAGCAGTCCTCCCACTTTGGCCTCCCAAAGTGTTGGGATTATAGGCATGAGCCACTGCGCCTGACCCGTTTTTACATTTGAGAAGACAGAGCACAGAGAGGTCAAATCACTTGCCCAAAGACCCTATAGCCAGCAGCTACTGGGTTCAAACTGAGATCTGTTCTGACCCACATATGTTTTTCTGTGTCCATTCTGTCACTCTGCACTGTAAGAGGCAGAGTAAAAGCTTCCTTTTGGGGAAGAGATAACTGTCCCGTGGTTGGTACTATGGCTCATAGATACACCTTAATAATATTTTGAATCAAATTGATGTGACTTGGACACAGTTTGGCCAAGGGAACATCTGCTGGGCTAGCTCAGGTCCAGTGTACCAAGATGGAGAGTGAGACTGTGCCTCACACGGGGCTGCTGCGTTGCACAACTCCAGGAGACGCCATTCATATCCTAGTTTATGTGAATGGCACTTCCTGGAGCACAGTCTCTGTGCTTGTAGTTGGCAGTCCCCGCCCAGCATCAGTGTCTGTAGTTATTACCATCATAGACTTTAAGCTTCTTGAGGTCAGGGATAATACCCTACCTGTCTCCGAGTCCCTGTGGTGCCCAAGACAAGACCTAGGAGGATGGTAGGTGGTCCAGAGGTGCTTGCTTGATGTGAACACCTGCTCTCACCCTCTAGGCTGTAAATTCCATTAGGTCAGAGCCCCAGGTCCAAGGAGAATTCTCTCACGCAGATGCTGCGCACACCAGTGGTTTTAACAGTGCCGTTTGCCTCCTTCAGGTCTTGCGCTTCAGTCGTGGGCGAAGCCTGAGGAAAAAGAGAGAGAGGCTCAAGGAAGAGAGGAGAGCCCAGTCTGTGCCAAGAGATGAGGTGGCCCAAAGCAAGGTGGGGGGCAGTCCTCCCGCCGTCCCCACATCCACCCGTGCTCAGAGGGTGGGAAACTATCTCCCTGCTTCGGCCAGGTTCACCTGGTGGCTGCCTGGCCCTCTCTGCCTCTCCTCCTTGCTGTAGCTCTTCAAACTGTTGCCAGTCTTTTTCTCTTTGGTTTCACATCCTCCATTCCCCAAGGTTTCAGGCCATGTGCCTCTGTCTGTGCTGCCCATTACCCATCCAGTACACATCAGGGGCACACTTACCAGCCCAGGTATCTGCAGCCTTTGCCCATGCCCTGCAGGTAGCACTGCCTCTCTGACACCATGCCCAGATTGTGTAGGGCAGTGGCTCTCAAAATGTGATGTCCAGTGTGTCATCTGGGACCTTATCAGAAATGATAATTCTTGGGCCTCACCTCAAACCCACAGGATTAGAAACTCTGGTGGGGCCCAGCAATCTGTTGGAACAAGCCCTCCAGGGTATTCTCATGTGGACTAAAATTTGAGAGCCACTGGCATAGGTCACTTCCATTTAGGGAGGGGAGCAAGGCTATGCTAGCCTGTATGGCTCCCTTATATGAATTAGAAAAAGATGCCCCTGGTGGGCAGACCCACTGTGCACAGGGCACGCATGGTGAGCAGAGCCCAAGCTGATTTCAGCTCCTCTTGCCCCACACCTCCGCCTCAGCTAGGTGCCCTTGTGCTGTGTAGCCCTGGAATAAACCATGCCTTTGAGTTCACTCAGGAGGGAGAAGTCTGGGATATAGAGACAGCTTTTGGCACAGAAAATGTTATCACCAAGTACTTGCTCTTCTATCTGCTATTTCAGAATCCTCTCATCAATTTCCAGGGTTAAGGCATTGCAACTCTGATTAACTTCCTAGGTGTGAATTGTACATATTCAGTTGTGAACGTTCTCACAAGGACCAGAAATATGATATTTTTTCATTTCAAAGGATTCTTACTCTTTGCCATGAATTTTGTGGGTTGGGGTAGCAGAGTGGGGGGATGGGGGGGACAGGGGGGCGGGAGGGGGGCTGCATCCAAGGTCAAAGAATGAGTGAGTTATGTTTTGTTGAAATGTAAACGACCAAAAATCTCTAATGCTGAGGTGTTTTGTGTCAGGTAGGTTCCTGGTGTTCTACAACATCGAATCGGACCCAGGAATATATTTAGCTTAGGACCTAATAAATACAATAAAAGCCAAATGTTCAACCAACCAGGAAAACATTCTATGTTAGTTAAGACCACCAAGCAGTGCGTCCTATGTCTGAAATTTATGTCATTTGCAAAGGTTCCCCTGGGTCCCTTACTATATGGAATCTTGCAAAGAAAAGTTGACCCTATTAGTGAAAAAGGCCAAGGAAGCAAACGCAATGGGTCTCTGGGCTTTTTCCTTCTGTAGGGCAGTGTCTCAGCAGGAGACACCCCCAGCAGTGAGCAGGCTGTGGCCAGAAAAGAAGAAGCCAGAGAAGAGTTCCTGTCAGCCTCCCCAGAACCCAGAGCAAAGGATGACAGGAGGAGAAAGTCAAGGCCCAAGGTCAGGAGACACAGAAAGCAGCCCAGAGGGTGGCTGGGAGGCAAGGTGGTGAGGGTCCTGGCAGAGTGTCATGCCCATCAGCTAAAAAGCCACCTCACTTGGCTGGCTGGTTTGGAGCCAGAGCACAGAAATTAAATCTGGCTAACATCAGATATAAGGTGAATGTGCTGATATATTTCTTTTGACATGTGTGGCTTGGAGTAGAACACCATGCGGTGAAACAAAGTGGGGCTCTTTGCCCAAACGGGGTGACATGGGCACCCCTGACTGGTGTCAGTCTTGCAGAGGTCAAAGCATTCAGGGGTGTTGTCTCTTCCTCTCCCACAGGTGTCAGCATTTTCTGACCCCACCCCACCAGCCGACCAACAGCCTGGACACCAGAAGAACCTGCATGCTCATAATCACCCTAAAAAGAGGAACAGGCATCGGTGTTCATCCCCACCCCCACCCCATGAGTTCAGGGCATATCAGCTCTACACATTGTACCGGGGCAAGGATGGGAAAGTGATGCAGGTACCTGCTAAGCAATGTCAGGAGAAGGGAACATAGGCCTTCAGCAAGGGTTTTTGTTTAACGGCATTCCTGGGGGCTGATAGCCACTTTAGGCATTGACTTAGTTAAGCACAAGCTTTGAAGGTAAGCCAGATGGCCTCCCGACCTGCGTGGTGCAGATCCACTCCTGCTGCTAAGGCCAAGGCAGACAGAGGTGTGTAGCTGCAGAGCTTGCTGCACCATCCTCAGGTGACGAGGTAGCTTGAGGCCCCAGGGTATATAAAAGCATCTTGAGGAGGTAGACACTAAGATTCAAGATACCCTCTGAATCTTAGTGTCTACTACACCCAAAGCTTGGCCTTTAAGATGTTCCAAAGTTTTGACAAGATAAGCCTATCTCTTCCATCATCTCTATCCCCTGGTATATTGCCTGGCACGTGGTGGGTGCTCAAAACATACCTGATGAAGGAACGAACAAGGGATTGATTCCTTTTTTGTTTCTTTCTTAGGCACCAATAAATGGTTGTCGATGTGAACCTCTAATCAACAAGCTGGAGAATCAGTTAGAGGCTACTGTGGAGGAGATAAAAGCAGAGCTGGGATCGGTTCGGGACAAAATGAATACAAAGCTGGGGCAGATGGAGAATAAGACCCAGCACCAAGTATGTCATAAGGCCCAGCTTCCTAATTGCAAGGTGTTCTGGCGGAACATGGACTCAGGGACCAACTTCGACTTTAGCATACCCTTCCACCCTGGGAGTGTCCAGTGGGCTGTCAGGGAAG
Organism: Symphalangus syndactylus; assembly: GCF_028878055.3. Lineage (NCBI taxonomy): Eukaryota > Metazoa > Chordata > Mammalia > Primates > Hylobatidae > Symphalangus > Symphalangus syndactylus. The sequence goes on from NC_072424.2 coordinate 67,425,314, forward strand.
AGGCCTGCTTCTGCTTATGTGATTTTGTTAAAGTACATTTATTTCAGCTTTTTAAAGAACATGTTTAAATTGCTTCTTATAAAAATAAGATATCCCCATTATAGAGCATTTTTAGAAATATGAAAATTAGGAAAATAAATCACCTACAGGCCCACTGTGCTGAAAAGCACTATTAATATTTGGGTTTAGGCTGGGAATGGTGGCTCACATCTGTAATCCCAGCACTTTGGGAGACCAAGGCAGGCAGATCACTTGAGGTCAGGAGTTCAAGACCAGCCTGGCCAACATGGTGAAACCTCGCCTCTACTAAAAATACAAAAATTAGCCTGGTGTGGTGGCGCACACCTATAATCCCAGCTACTCGGGAGGCTGAGGCATAAGAATTGCTTGAACCTGGAAGGTGGTGGAGGTTGTAATGAGCAGAGATCATGCCACTGCACTCCAGCTGGGTGACAGAGCAAGACTCTGTCTAGAAAAAAAGAAAATTTGGAGTTTATCTTCTTTGAGTTTTTTTATATGTCCATCTTTTTATGTGTCAATTTTTGCTACACTCCTTTCCCATTGCATACAAAATTAGAATAATTATGTATTTTTTTTCTTTTCCCAACTTTTTATTTTAAAAGTTTTCAAACATACAGAAAAGTTCACAGAATAATGGAATGAATGCTTGTATATAATCCCTGCAGTCAGCCAGTTAATATGTTGCTACATTTGCCTCGTCTCTCTGACACATATGTTTTTTTAACTCTTGAACTATTTCAGATTTAGTTGCAGACTGTCCTGACAGGGCATCTCTAAATATTTCAGAATGTTTAGAATAAGAATAACACTTTCAACTTCATAATAATATTGTTTTCACACCTGAGAAAATGTTATCCAGTCCATATTCAGATTTTCTCAGTTTTCCTAAAATAGTATTTGTTACAACTTTTTTTTTTTTTTTTTTTAGATGGGGTCTGACTGTCACCTAGAGTGCAGTGTGGCAATCTCAGCTCACTACAGCCTCTGCCTCCTGGGTTCAAGCGATTCTGCCACCTCAGCCTGCTGAGTAGCTGGGACTAAGGCGGATGCCACCATGTCCACCTAATTTTTGTATCTTTTTGGTAGAGATGGGGTTTCACCATGTTGGCTAGGCTGGTGTCAAACTCCTGGGCTCAAGCCACCCGCCTGCCTTGGCCTCCCAGTGTGCTGGGATTTTAGGTGTGATCCACCATGCCCTGCCCTTTTTTTTTTTTTTTTTTTTTTTAAGTTTTTGCCAAATTGATTAAGGACATTTTACTGTTTAAGTTTTATTTTCTTGTTTACTGGTAAGATTAAACATTTTTAAGGCTTACTTGCTATCTGTATTTTACAGAAAGGCCATTTAAAAAATATTTTCCTAGGTCAATAATATATTAGTGAAGACTGTTTTGTGTATAAAAACCCCACTTCACCTAGCCTAAGCTGAAAGAGGAATGAGAGATGAATGTTGGGATACCTCAAGGGCCTCACTTCAGTTCAAGGGAGTGACAGATTGGGGTATAGAATCTTAGTCCTCCTCCCAAATCACCGAGAAAGGACCCTGGCACCCTTGAGTCAGATGCTCATACCTGAGCCAGTCAGTGTGACCTGTGAACAAAGCAATGTATACCTATGGCTTTTCTTGAAAACAGCCACCTGGAGGAAGAGGTTAAGGGAGTGGGGAGAGTAGGCCAATCCTAGAAAACAGGAGGAGCACAGGTCACAGGAAAACATGGACCGAAGAGAAAAACAGAAGGTGCTCACCACGTCTCCAGAACTGATGTTTCTTTTTTCCTAATGTTTTGAACATCTGGGTGTGGAATGCCACATGTGTCCCTGACAGGAGGGGAGCTCACCAGTGAGCCTTTGCGGATTGGCTCTTCCTAACAATAGTTCCTTTCATTCTTTGGTCCTTGTCAAAGCAGTGAAAGTTTAGCCCTCCTAGGTGTGGGATCCCACAGGAAATGCCAAGATGAAGGGGACTCCAGAAGGGCATGTGATTAAAAAGTGACAACTGCTTGTTCTCTGAAGCAATCCTTTAAGTTCCTTCTACACTCTTCTTACATACTTTAGCTACTTCCAGTGAAGCACCAAAAAGATTTGCTCACTGCAAGAGCCGGATAAAAGCTCATTTTACTGCCTTGTAGGCAACCACTAACATGTTTTAAAGTGGGGTTGGGGAAGAGAAAAATCTCCATACTTTGAGATGTAGTTTTTCCTTACAGTAGTCTGGGAAATAATGTTTTTTTTTTTTTTTTTTTTTTTTTTGAGACGGAGTCTCGCTCTGTCGCCCAGGCTGGAGTGCAGTGGCGCAATCTCGCCTCACTGCAAGCTCCGCCTCCCGGGTTCACGCCATTCTCCTGCCTCAGCCTCTCTGAGTAGCTGGGACTACAGGTGCCCGCCACCACGCCCGGCTAATTTTTTTTTTTTTTTTTTTTTGTATTTTTAGTAGAGATGGGGTTTCACCGTGGTCTCGATCTCCTGACCTCGTGATCTGCCCACCTCGGCCTCCCAAAGTGCTGGGATTACAAGCGTGAGCCACCGCGCCCGGCCGGAAATAATGTTTTAAGGCCTACAAGGCCTGCATGGGCTCAGGTTGTGTATTTACTGGATATTCAGAGTCTCTCTCTCTTTTTTTATTTTTTTTTCTGGCTCACTGCAACCTCTGCCTTCCAGGTTCAAATGAGTCTCCTGCCTCAGCCTCCCAAGTAGCTGGGACTACAGGCATGTGCCACCACGCCCGGCTAATTTTTGTATTTTTAGTAGAGATGGGGTTTCGCCATGTTGGCCAGGCTGGTCTCCAACTCCTGACCTCAGGTGGTGGGAGTATGGCCCACCACGCCTGGCCTGTATATTCACAGTCCTTATACCTCTTAAACTTTAACAAATGAGATTTTTTTTAAAAAGAAACATTGGCCTCATAGAAACATGCTCAAGAATTCTGAAAAAGTTCCATGAGTCCTGTATGCAAATGGAATCAGATAAGGGGTTGAAGTTTGCCTGCAGGGGCTCCTCCTTGGTTCCTCGAGCCCCTCTGCAGGAGCTGAGAAACCAGGGCTCACCCTGAGATCATCTCAGTCTTACACTCTGCTCCACTTGACTCCTAGATGCGTGTTTTGGACAAGCTGATGGTCGAGCGACTTTCTGCAGAGAGGACGGAGTGCCTGAACCGCCTGCAACAGCACTCAGACATGGAGAAGCATGAGGGGGAGAAACGACAGGTAGGAACCAGCATCTGCCAGTCCTTAACTTATGATTTACCACACAGGCCCACTGAGCTCAGGCAGGCCTGCCACTGAAAACTCGGAGGCGGAGACTCCCTAAGAGCTTTTGCATTATATAGTGTATCATTTTTATGATACTGAAATGAGGTTAATAGAAGAGAACCTGCCGTTCTGTTTATGTTCATGGCTGAATATGCTGGCAACACATGAAGACCGAACATGCTGGGGAAGATGCCATTTCTGTCCTGAACTCATTCCATGTATTGTGCATTGTTAGGCCATTACAGATTTAGAACCAGACATAGTTTCTACCCTCAGGGAGTTTACTGTCTCACCAAGATAAGAGACATGGAATGAGTACAGTGAGTGTGTGAGAACTCAGGCTTTCTAAGCAACCAGAAGTACTTGGTTTGGAAGATTTGGGTGGTTTTGGGTGGTTGAGTTTAAGGTGGCTGTAAGTCACTTAATGAAGATTGTAGATAGCTCTCTGCTTGGGTGCCTGCTGTGGCCTATAGGATGGGTGGCTTAGTCTATGTTGCTATAAAGGAATACCTGAGGCTGGGTAATTTGTAAAGAAGAGAGTTCTTCGGCTCATGGTTCTGCAGGCTGTACAAGAAGCATGGTGCCAGCATCTGCATCTGGTGAGGGCCTCAGGAAGCTTCCACTCGGGGTAGAAAGTAAAGGGGAGCTGGTGTGCACAGATCACCTAGCGGGACAAGAGGCAAGAGAGACAGGAGGGAGGTGCCAGGCTGTTTCAAGCAACCAGCTCCTTCAAAACTAACAGAGCAGATGGGCGCGGTGGCTCACGCCTGTAATCCCAGCACTTTGGGAGGCTGAGGTGGGCAGATCACGAGGTCAGGAGATCAAGACCATCCTGGCTAACATGGTGAAACCCCACCTCTACTAAGGATACAAAAAACTTAGCCGGCCGTGGTGGCAGACGCCTGTAGTCCCGCTACTCAGGAGGCTGAGGCAGGAGAATGGCATGAACCCGGGAGGCAGAGCTTGCGGTGAGCCGAGATCGTGCCACTGCACCCCAGCCTGGGCGACAGAGCGAGACTCTGTCTCAAAAAAAAAACAAACGAACAGAGCAAGAACTCACTAACCGTGAGGATGGTACCAAGCCAGTCATGAGGCATTCACCCCCTTGACACAAATACCTCCCATGAGGCCCCATCTCCAACACTGGGGATCAAATTTCAACATGAGATTTGGAGGGGTCAAATATCCAAACCATAGCAGTGGGCAAGCCATAACTTTTGGGTTTGTTGGATGGTATCCTCAACTGTTATAATTGAAAAGTCCATCCTCGATGCTTTAATTCATAAACCATGTATCAAATTCACTTGATTCTTCTGTGTACTTATTTGTGGGTTTTTTTTTTTTTTTTAAAGATATCCTTGGTGGATGAATTAAAAACCTGGTGCATGTTAAAGATTCAGAATCTGGAGCAGAAGCTTTCTGGAGATTCTAGGGCCTGCAGAGCTAAATCCACACCATCTACTTGCGAGTCCTCTACAGGTAACCCACATACAGAGAGCCCTTTTGTCCAAAAGGAACACAACCAGCAGCTCTTGTACTCTGCTGCATTGAAAGGCAGTCCGTATGATAGGGCTGTGGGAAACACTGGATGGTAAAATGTACTCTGTAGGGGCAAGGACTGTATTTTGCTCGTAACCATATACTCAGTTGCTATATAATAATAAAGCACTCATTTATGTGCTCAAACTTATTTGAATAAAGGAATTAAAGAATCGTTGATTGGTGACAACATTGCTTTGAGTACAGTGTTGATAGTATCAGAGTGGACCCCAAAGATGAGAGGTGATGAAGATCCATCGGTTTCCTCAGCAGGGCTCTTCCTCCCTTGCCTTTTGTGCCTTTTACCTCTTCCTTCTCTTTGATCTGCCTTTTACTTTTGTCCAACTATGCAAATCCTCATTAAACAGCAGTTCTTACATAGAACTTGCCCCCAGTGCTAGATAGGAAATGCTGCAAACCATCTTTACATTAGCCACAGTGATTATGCTCAATAATGACAATTTTGAGGACATTCAGAGCCTGGGTAACTAGGCCTCAGTGGGGGATTTTGATATAAGTGCTTTGTGTTACCACAGGCCATCTCTGGAACTGTGGTTTCATCTTTGTGCCAACAACATGGGGAAACATCCCGGGAAAATGTTTCATGCTAGGACTACTGTTGGAGCTTGTCGTGGACCTCTGGGTGTGGAAAATGGGGCCTCCTTTCCAAATTGGAGCTTGGGTCAAGCAGTTAGTACACTGGTAGGGAATAGGCCCAGACATTAGAGAATGGGAATACATATTCTCATAGATAAATGTCCAAATCTGCTTTGAGATACCTGGTGAGTGGCATCATCCTTAGGCATCAGGAAACAGGACCGGAGCCTTCTCAGGTAGATTGAGGCAGGCTGAAGGAAAAGCCAGCAACTTTTTTCGCTTAAATGGTACCAGTGTGGCTAACACAGAATCCATGAAAGCTCTGACAAGCCAAAGTGATAATCAGAGGAGACAAAGTGGAAAGGAGGAACAGAAAGGTGAGAAAAGGCTCAGAGGAGACGTTACACATGGTGGGTGGTGATGATGGAGAAGGCTGGTGATATACAGGATCCTTAAGACTCTCAAATACCGACCAACAGCCATATGACTGTGTGAATGTGGATTTGCTCTCACGTTTGTTTTCCTTCTGAAACCAGGTGTGGATCAATCAGTGGTGACTGCAGGTCCAGCAGCAGCTTCTGACAGCTCCCCTCCAGTGGTTAGGCCCAAAGAAAAGGCCCTCAACTCCACTGCTACCCAGAGACTACAGCAGGAGCTGTCATCTTCTGACTGTACAGGCTCCCGACTGAGGAACGTCAAGGTCCAGACAGCCTTGCTACCCGTGAATGAGGCAGCCAGATCTGATCAGCAAGCTGGGCCCTGCGTCAACAGAGGCACTCAAACTAAGAAGTCTGGGAAGAGTGGGCCAACAAGGCATCGTGCCCAGCAACCCGCAGCCAGCAGCACCTGTGGGCAGCCGCCATCAGCAGCAGGCAGCGAGCAGACTGGCCCTCACATTCGGGATACCTCCCAAGCTCTGGAGCTTACCCAGTATTTTTTTGAGGCTGTTTCTACCCAGATGGAAAAGTGGTACGAAAGGAAGATTGAAGAAGCACGAAGCCAAGCCAGTCAGAAAGCCCAGCAAGACAAGGCTACATTGAAGGAACACATTAAAAGTTTAGAAGAGGAACTTGCCAAACTAAGGACTAGGGTGCAGAAGGAAAATTAGCACCAATAAAGAGGAAACACGAAAGGATTCTTGAAGATTTCCAGTTTTGCAACTGCATAATAGCTATGCCTAAGGAGTCAACTATTGTATATATTGCAGATTTGCCTTTTTAAAAAAATCACTAATTCTACAATGTGCCAGATACATGTTTCCTATGCCCGGAAGTTAGTTATGAAGACTTCAACAATTAAACTGAAACCAGGGGAAGCTTGCTTAGTTTTGGGTTTCATTATAAACTCTTAGCCTCAGTCCAGGTTAATCTGAAGTTTGAAAGCTCAGATTAAGCAAGCCATGCCAAGAAACTGGATGATGTGTAGGCCTAGACTCTAAAATTCAAGATGTGTGAAATAATATAAGTCAAAAGCAAGAAAAACGTAATCCCGTCTGAACTCAAGTAGTCATTCATATAAATAATTTGAACACACCTGCTGTGCCTAGACAAGTGTCTTTCTGTAAGAGAGCTGTAACTCTGAGATGTGCTAAATAAACCCTCTTTCTCAAATTCGTAATTCTCCAACTGTTGACATTTTAATCACATGAAAAGTTATCAGATTTTTGAGAAATATTTTCATGTCACAAGATCCAATATATCGTATGATAAAATTTATTGAAAAGTCAGCTTATTTAAATAATGAATAATTGGCTAACAGCTCTGGAAACAATGAGATCAAATGAGAAAGATTCAAATTGTTTGATATTTTCTGTATTTTCAGTCAAAAAATCAGTTATATAGTGATTTTAAAGCAGATTAATGGAAAAAACATTCATGTAACAATTACCTGAAAATTTATAACCTATTCCTAATCAAACCCAATTATATCAGAATACCTTTCTGAATTTGAGATTATTGCTCTACATTTTATAAAGAATAAGGCTATTTTTTGAAAGTATTTCATTTTGAATTCTGTCAGTCATTAAAGAACCTCAAAAGCTTTCTACTGCTTTGCAGTGAAGGCAAAATATTCAATAACTCAATGTAGGCCCCACTGTTCCCCAACTTCATGGAGGCCAGAAGACTTTACTTTGTTCCATAATGAAATATAAACACAGAACAAAGTAGTAAAAATAGCTTGGATATGTTGAAACTTTGGACAAGCTTCTTGTCCTTTGGAATATGGGATTTATATTCATCTCCTCAATATCCCATGTATGCACAGAAACTTCAATTCTATTTCTATAGACACAGGAACCTAGTGACTACTGAACGTAATAATTGTGAATAAAATGCTGCTCATTGAGCCAAAGAGAAGAAATGACTTATTAACATGACTTATTAACACCAAGAAAAACAAAGTATGCTTTTATTCCCTTTGTCAAGCTCAGTTTTGGGGTTTTTTCTTTTTTTTATAGTGACAATCCATAGATATAGACATTCCTAAAAGAAAAAAAATAATTCAGTAGATATATGTCACTGTTACCTGAATATGGAATGAATTTGATGTTTTTTATTTTGTTGAGACAGGGTCTTGCTCTGTCACCCAGACTGGAGTGCAGTGGCATGATCACACCTCACTGCAGCCTTGGCCTCTCAGGCACAAGCAATCCTCCTGCCTCAACCTCGCAAGTAGCTGGGACTACAGGCGTGTGCCATCAGTCCTGGCTAATTTTTTGTAGATGGGGGTCTCACTATATTGCCCAGGCTGAATTTGATGTTATTTCAAGTTGATTTTCATGTGTTTGGGAGCTTGTCTTGTTCTCAACTACTACGCAGTTAGACAGTCTTCCCCCAGAGACTCACTAGATTGCAATATAGAGGTACTTTCTCACTTCCCTATTGTTCCTAATACAGAATTGTAGAGCTGGAGAGTACCTTCAGTTTTCTAAATCTATTCTCAAACAGGGTATCACTAACCTCTTTAGAATCATTCCTCAGTATACATCAATTTATTGAGAACTGCCTAATACAGTTTTCAAATTTCAAAAGAAATTAAATCCTGAGTTCAGTAGGCTGTGTTCTAAGCAGGAATTATTTTCACTTACCAAAATATCTCCTATTACCTCAAGGTATCCTTGTTGAGGAATGCTGAAAACTAAATTTTAAGTATCAAGTCTAGACCATAGAGTGCTTTGGGGGGAGTATTTTGATTACCTCCTACCCATCAGAAGCAGGCAGCTAATACTGTGAACTGAGTATTTTTGTCAAAAGTCACAGGGAAGAGACTACAGAAGAATGAGAAGGGTCAGAAGGACCTAGTGTGGCTTACTACATGGATCTTGTCTCTTGGAGGTCTGTCATAGAAGAATAAACAAATAGAGGTGAAGACACAGAACAGGCTCAGTCAGCATCCTTACCCAGAGATGGCAACATCTATTAAGACCAATGCAATACCTTTTCATCTTCAACAAATGTTGCTTCGTCTGTTTTGATCCTTGGCATTGTCAAAAACTTAACTGCAGGTCCGGTGTATATTTTTCCTTATTTTTCCCTTTTAGCTGTCTGCTAAAATGAGTAAATGCCACAACTGTACTTTTCCAAAGAAACAGAACTATTGACAACTTACAGCCTGTCATGCAGGTCATGTTTCAAATCAAGGCTGAAATTTTCAACAGCTGTGGGAAAAACTAAAACACAGAAACATTGTACAGTATTAGTGTTTTTTTAAAGAAATTGTTAGTGCATTATTGAGTATACTAAATATCTGTGATAGATTAAATTAGTTCTAATCTTACTTTTGATTTTGGGAGCCCAAAATAAAGGGAGTGTTGTTTTCATGGTTATGCCTTGTTTGTGGAGTCAAGTGTTGATATACTTGAGGCATGTTATGTGTCTTCTAATTAATATTTTTATCACCTTGAATTTGTGTCTCTTCCAAGCATTAAAGATACTATGGATCTTAAATTCCTTTTTAAAAAAATGAAAAGTGTGAATACTTTGTTTAGCTTACATTTTAATTTATTGTGGTTGACCACATTTTATGGCTCCTGAGTGCCTTCACCCAGCTACACTTTACCTTGTATCTATAAAAGTGTAATTTAGAGTAAATACATTGGCTGTAAAGTCGAGATCAGGTGCTCTCCATCAAAAGCAAAACAAAACTGCTGAAATGTGATCAGGTTTCTCAGTGCAAGCTTAAATGTTTAAACTGTTGACCATTTGGAAAACATTGGACAAAGGGGAAGGACAAAACATCATTTGCAATAGTTAAAGGTTATGCAAGGCAAGGCAACATTATACTTTTTGACTAAGTTATTAAAAGTTAAATGCGTTTCTTCTTTGAAGTGTGGATTATAAAAGCCAATCAAAGACAAAACCAGTTTGAAAAACCTTTTGTATTCTACAATACCTTTTATGAGTAAGAGTAAAACATAAATTTTTTATTTGTAATTTTATTTAAGGAGAAATACTCTTTCCCTTTGATACGACTACAATATTATAAACAGCAAGGAATATGTTCTGCTTTCTGCAATTTTAGAGAGTCATTCCATTCTGGGTGACAGAATGAGGTAAGACTGTCTCTTTAAAAAAAAAAGCTCACACCTGTAATCCTAGCACTCTGGGCACCGAGGCAGGTGGATTGCTTGAGCCCAGGAGTTTGAGACTAGCCTGGCAACAAAATGAGATTCCCCCTCCTCTCTATGAAAAGTAAAAAAAAAATTAGCTGGTCATGGTGGCACATGCCTGTGGTCCCAGCTAAATGAAAGTCTGAAGCAGGTGGATCTGTTGAGCCCAGGAGCTCAAGGTTGCAGTGAGCCATGTTCGCGCCACCACACTCCAGCTTGTGCAACAGAGACCCTGTCTCAAAAAAAAAAAAAGTCATCTGTGTGTTTCTTGCAGGCACATCTATGGCAATGCTTGTACCATGAATTTAAAACTTTTAACTTGATGGCACATTTTTACTTTTTTTAAATTTTTTTTATTTTGAGACAAGAGTCTCACTCTGTCGCCCAGGCTGTAGTGCAGTGGTGTGATCTCGGCTCACTGCAACCTCTGCCTCCTGGGTTCAAGATGAGGTAGCTCTCCTGAGTAGCTGGAATTACAGGCACGTGCCACCAGGTTAGGCTAGCTAGTGGCCTAGCTAGTCTCGAACTCCTGACCTCAAGTGATCCACCCACCTCAGCCTCCCAAAGTGCTGGGATTACAGGCATGAGCCACCATACCAGGCCCTGATGGCACATTTTAAAAGGGGAGAATGACATAAGGGCAATTAACATTTATATAATAAATAGCTTTAGCCACTTTTTTTTTTTTTTTTTTTTTGAGACGGAGTCTTGCTCTATCACCCAGGCTGGAGTGCAGTGGCCCGATCTCGGCTCACTGCAAGCTCCGCCTCCCGGGTTCACGCCATTCTCCTGCCTCAGCCTCTCCGAGTAGCTGGGACTACAGGCGCCCGCCACCACGCCCGGCTAATTTTTTTTGTATTTTTAGTAGAGACGGGGTTTCACTGTGGTCTCGATCTCCTGACCTCGTGATCCACCCGCCTCGGCCTCCCAAAGTGCTGGGATTACAAGCGTGAGCCACCGCGCCCGGCCAGCCACTTCTTATGCTACAAAGCTCTGCACTTGAATTTTTTTACTATAAAAGGATCAATTTATTGTAGTTCAAATATATAAACTGACATTCAAACATCTTAAACTTTAGGAACAAAAGTTTAACATTTAAACAGAAGTAGTTTTCAGGAAACATCCAAAAAGTAATTTGTCTAATCCAGAGTACTGACAAAGACTGCTTCATGATAAAGTGTGTTTCACCAGCAGTTTTCTTTTTTTCATTCCTCTATAAAAATCACTGGCAGTTTGATTCAGACCAACTTCATAATGACTGTGGCTCCACACCTTAGAAGAAACTGCTAAATAAATCCCTTAGGTTAATCACCAAGATTGGCCTATAATTCAGAGAGTATAAGCAAAACATATAAGCGAAGAAATTGTTCTTTAGACATGTACAAGCATGTTCATTACAGTAATTTTCACCTCTGACAGATTCAATTTTCAGAGTTTTACTTTTTTCTGGGGGGTGGGGCTAGGGGGGAAGGGAGGGTCTTGCTCTGTTTCCAGGCTGAAGTGCAGTGACATGTTCATGACTCACTGCAGCCTCAACCTCCTAAGCTAAATGCAATCCTCCCACCTCCGCCTCCTGAGTAGCTGGAATTACAGGCACATGCCAACTTGCCCAGCTAATTTTTTAATGTTTTGTAGAGGCAGGGTCCCACTATGTTGCCCAGGCTGTTCTCAAACACCTGGGCTCAAGCAATCCTTCCACCTCAGCCTCCCAAAGTGTGTGGATTACTTGCATAAGCCACAGTGCCCGGCCTTACCTGCTTTAAAAAACAAAAACACTGAGGTTTTCTTGGAGTCTGTGCTAGTTGAATCTTGCAAATGCAAACTACATATGCTCTTTAATGAAAACCTTTCCATGTACACCACTGTTATGAAGAGCATCATTAAATCACTGACTTCTACACCCATAAAAGGATGATTTTGAGTTTCAAGATTTTAGATTTACTAGAGAGCATGTATTTATCAATCATGTCACACAAAAAATATTTCCAAAGTGTTCTCTGTTCAGAAACGTCACAAATGCTTCTATTTGTCAGATCATTTTGCAACAGGTTAACTAATACTTATCTACATAAAAACGTGAAAATTGGCACAGGCAGGCATTTTGAATTAGTAGATTACCCCCATGGAACAGTATTCAGAATTATTTTGTCTTGTGGGCTCTGAGGCTCTGGGAGGTAGAGGTGGACCCTGACAGTCCAGGTCATCAACATCCACGTACAGTTGATGCCTCTCAGGCACAGTCCAGTACTGGATACTATTTATCATTCTGCAAAATGTTGTCTACATCTTTCAGGTGCTGGTCATTCTTAGATTAGCTTCTTAGCTGTTCTGTTGATGAACAGAAGACTTCAATTTTCAGGATGGATGATTCCAACATCTTCCACAAGCTTTCACTTTCATTAAATTATTTGTTATAAATTTGATCTCCTTCAAAAGTGCCCTGAAGTCAACTTTGGTTGTAACGTATTTGTCTCTAACGTATTCTTCAAATTCTTTGTTTTTTTCCTGTCATTGGAGGAGAACTGCACCCAGAATCTTATTTTTACTACTTCCATGTGAATGTTAAGGTACTCACAGAGGTTTCACCCAGAAGTCTTCCCTCTTCTTTCTGGTAAGTGCTTCAATGAGCTCATTAAGCTTCTCTTTCTCTTCCCTTTTCAGCAAAGATCTAGATTCCCAGTGGTGATCTTTTTGATGAGTCCTCTATCAAACTATGACACACGTGAAGAAGGTACCTGAACAACCCTCAGGGATAATGCAGGATTTTTCGAGAAAGTTCCAGGGTATCTCCTGGTGTCAGTATACTTTCAGTCCTACACCTCAAGAGTTTTTTAATAACAGCTTTATTATAGAGATATAATTCATACCTTACATTTAAAATGTACAGTTCAGTGGATTTGAATATATTCAGAGTTGTGCAGCCTACACCACAAGCTAACTGTAGGATATTTTCATCACCCTGAAAAGGAACCCTACACCCAGTAGCAGTTACTCCATTCCATCTACAGCCAGCCTAGGCAACCACTAATCTTTCTGCCTATTCTGGACATTTTGTATGAATGGAATCATCATGTGATCTCTTGTGACTGGCTTCTTTCACTTAACATTTTCAAGGTTTATCCATGTTTAGCATATATAAGTCCTTCGTTTCTTTTTAGTGCCAAATAATGGCTATGGGCATGGGGTAGAATTGCTAACTCATACAGCAGCTGTTTCATCTTTTGAGGAACTCACAGTCTGTTTTCTGAAGTGGCTACACCATTTTACATTCCCACCAGCAATGTATGAGGGTTCTCTAATTTCTGTACATCTTCACCAACACTTAATATTATTTCTCTTTTTAATTACAGCCATTCTAGTGAATGTGAATCTCAGGTTTTTTTTTTTTTTTTTAGAGACAGTCTCACTGTCACCCAGGCTGAAGTGCAGTGGCACAATCTCAGCTCACTGCAACCTCCACTTCCTGGGTTCAAGTGATTCTCCTGCCTCAGCCTCTCAAGTAGCTGGGACTACAGGCATGTACCACCGTGCCAAGCTAATTTTTGTATTTTTAGTAGAGATGAGGTTTCACCATGTTGGCCAGGCTGGTCTTGAACTCCTGACCTCAAGTGATCCACCTACCTCAGCCTCCTAAAGTACTGGGATTACAAATGTGAGCCACTGCGCCCAGCCTCATAGTAGTTTTGATTTACACTTCCCTAATGATTCTGTCCAGCATCTATTGGCCATTTGTTAGTGGTTTTTTTCTTCTTTTAAAAACTGCTGAGACATCTGTAAACATTTTCAAAATGCAGGGTATGTTTTTCAGTGTTAAGGCAACTGTTTTGATGTGTTTTCCTTTGCTCTCTATCACCAAATACTGTACATATAAATAGTAAGACTGGGTTTTGTGTTGTCCATTGTTAATCCTAAATGCAACAAAACACATGGAGACTTTGAAAATCCTTCAGAGTAATGCTATAGTTAAGATTTTGCTAAAGCAAGTGTTTTTTCTAACTCCTTGAGCTGCATATTGCCTTGAGTTATCATCATCCGGATTGTATCCTGTAGAATAAAGTGAAATCTGGTTATTGTTTTACCTGGTTAAACAAGGTATAGCTATACCATTTTATCTGTTAAAATCAAGAACCAATACTAGGTATTGGAACTGCTGCCTTTTAGAAAAGCCAAAAGATTTCCACATACATACATACATACATATAAAATGTACAACATAAAAGTCAAGTGATGATGCTGAAGAGTGTAGATACAGCAATATTAAATTTTTAAATAATCATTTAAATTTGGTAACATTACAAGCAATGATCAAGATATACCAGCTCAGTGGCACTCTATTCCAAGATGTCTGCTAAACTTAAAAAAAAAAATTCACTGATCAATAAAAAGGGTTAGGATCTGTCCTCACCATGATTTTGTTCTCACCTCTTCGGTGGCACTTTTGTTTCTTTTGAATTCTTCTCTTGCCCAATCCTTCAGGTATTTGCGATCAGAATCATTTGGAACTTGCCGAATTGTTTGCAAAATCCTTCTGTAGAGGAGAAGAACTTGTTGCCTTCTTACGAACTGTAAAAGGGAGGAGTAATAGCAATTACTACTGCACAATCGCCAGCCTGGAAAGTTCTACTTCAGCAAACCAAGCTGTAACCAGAGTACTTCTCGTTGGTCAATTTTGAAAAAGGCAAAGAAAAACTTTTTTTTTTTTTTTTTTTGGCCAGGTGCAGTGGCTCAGGCCCGTAATCCCAGCACTTTGGAAGGCCAAGATGGGAGGATCACTTGAGCCCAGGAGGTCTAAGCTGAGGTAAGCCCTCATTGCGCTACTGCACTCAGCCTGGGCGAGAGTGAGGCCCTGTCTCAAAAAGATGTTTTAAAGAAAGCATCACGAGGTTCATCTGATCTTTTTGCTTACTGCTCTGTCAAACCTAAGAACCATTAAAAAATCAGGAGCTGACTACCGGGCTGAAAAGGGCTGCCGGTCTCCTAGAAGTTGCTATTACAACGACAGCACTTTTTCTAAATTAACAGTTGTTCGAATCTTTGGTAATCTCATTTGCTGTTTGCCACAGCTCAGTGCAATAGACTTTTACCGTGGGCAGCTGAGGCACCCGGACTCAGGGAAATCAAGCGCCTGACGCGTCTCACGCGATCGCACCAAACCCAGGAAGCAGCCCGTGCCTCCCGTCAGGCACCGCGGAGCGAAGCACCGCCCCTCAGGCATCGGGCCAATCTCGGCGCGCACGCCGCGTCAGGACCCCGAAACCCGCCCCGTTGGGGGGACGGACAGATGGAGAATCCAGAAGCTCAGACCCAGGTAAGCTACTCTGGAAGGCAGAGAACCGCGGGTACCTGCTTTAACGTTAGCGTCGCTGGGGGTAAGCGGGAAGCAGCCATGTCCACCAGAGGTCCGCCGGAGCCTCAGCGCGCAGGAGCGGAAGTGGGGTCCGACCAAGGGGTGTGGCGAGCCTGGTTTCCTAGGGGACGGCCCGCGGGTTGCTTTCTGACTGAGAGCGCGAGGCTTCGGGACTGAGCCGTAGGTGCTGCGCTGGCCGAAGTTTTCTCGTTGGTAAAATAGGATAGCAGTGCACCATAGGGTCGTAGTGATAACGAAAGAAGAAAGGCAGGGCACATAACACAGTTCTTGGTAAAGAGAGTTCAAATGAAAGTGAAGGAGGCCGGGCGCGGTGGCTGTCACCTGCAGTCCCAAGCACTCTGGGAGGCCTGTAAGGTGCCTGGGATCCCAGCTCCTCGGGATGCTGAGGCAGGAGAATCGCTTGAACCCGAGAAGTGAAGGCTGCAGTGAGCCGAGATCGCACCACTGCACTCCATCCGGGGCGACAGAGCGTGACCCTGTCTCGAAAAAAAAGTTAAGGTTTTTTGGGGGGAAAGACGTGAAAACTTATTTGAATGCTTTCGAGCCTTTAAAAATCTGTATCGTTGAAAATACTAAAATTGAAAGTGTTAATTTCTTTTTCAATTTGTGTTTTTTTTTTCTTTCTCTTTTTTTGTCCCGTTCTTTGTAGCGCAAAGGTTTTCCGGGAGCGGTGGCCTTCATGATCATTTGAAACAAAGCTTTGAATGGCTAACCCACTGCAGTCTTAAGCACTTTTCATCACTAATAACGAGGAGCCTAACATCCCTAAGCCTCAGGCTTTTGCTTTTATTTCCTCATAGCTGTTTTATCTTTCCCACAGTACACACGCCTTTAGGTTAAATCACTAGAAGTGGAGTTAGCGAATCTTTGCCATATTAATTTTCCAAGTAGTGTTGTATCGAATTAAAATAGAACCAAAAATGTTCAATTACTAGTTTACTGGGGACTTTCTTGCCTCGCCTGTTGGCATCTTGTGGCTCCCTATTCCTAGCTGTGTTCTGGCTATTTCCCCTCTCCTGGCCTAATTACTTCCCCTGTAAAGTGAAATATAGCATCTACCTCAGTTGTGTATCTCTAAGGTACTGAGAACAGGTCCTGGCACGTGTAAGAACTCTAATCATTAGCTCTTTTGAACTTTACCAGGCATTGTATGAATGATGCTAACTGCATGATCATATTATCAATAATGTATGTCAAATTTTGTCTAATACATTAGCTGTAATAGTTCATTGCTAACTTTTTAAAAGGAGTGAAGTTAAATACCCCTCGCCATTTTTAGTTATACTGATTTTGTGAATTGTTCATGACTTGGGTCCATTTATGATGAGGACTTTTATATGGGCTCTATATTTTGTTTTTGTCATTTCTTTATACATACAGAAACTTTATACAATCATGTATTTTTGTGCCTTTTGAGGCTTTTCATTTCCCATTCAGACCTTTCTAATTCATTTTTTTAAACTTTAATTTTTAAAATATTTACTCCATCTAGAATTTACTTTGGTTTACAGCATCACGTGGATCTAAGTTCTTTTCTAGAGCTGTATCAATACCATTGATTACATAACTCATTCCTTTTTTGGGGCTTTATGATGGATGCCTTTTTGACTGTATGATAAATTCTTTTAGGGTCTGAGTAATCTGTCCAGAATTGTTTCATTTAGGGTTAAGTTTTTACTTTTTGCTTTATATGTTTTTATTATCTGGCAGGACTCTAGTTTCTTGTAAAAAAAAATCCATTAGTACTGTTCTCTATAATCTTTAGAAATGTTTTGTATCATTTCCCTCCAAATCATCTTGTGATCTTGGTTGGAATTTTGAAATAGTGTTGAATCTATACATTAATATGTGAGAAAAGACATTTTTACATTATTTCTTCTTCCCATCAAGAAACACTCAGGCCAGGCGCAGTGGCTCACGCCTATAATCCCAACACTTTGGTATACCGAGGCGGGTGGATCACCTGAGGTCAGGAGTTCGAGACCAGCCTGGCCAACATGGTGAAACCTCGTCTCTACTAAAACACAAAAAATTAGCCGGGACTGGTGGCGCACGCCTCTGGTCCCAGCTACTTGGGAGGCTGAGGCAGGAGAATCGCTTGAACCTGGGAGACGGAGGTTGCAGTGAACCGAGATTGTGCCACTGCACTCCAGCCTGGGCAACAAGAGCAAAGCTCTATTTCAAAAAAAAAAAAAAATGCTCACTCCTGCTAGACACTGGTAATGCTGTTGTGAGTCACATATGCTCCTTGCTCAAAGACTCATGCTTTGGGTAGGAAAACCTCTAAGTAAGTTCAATATAGTGCCAACAAAGAATGCTGCAGTTCATACTGCGGGAAATTATTCTTCCGGAGGGCTTGTCTGAGCTAGATATTTGTCAGAAAGGCAGAATCACTAAAAGGATTCCAGACAACACATGGAAACACTGGCAGGGATGCTGGGAGAGGAGGGACAGGAGAGTCAAGCAAGAGCCTCACAGGTCACATGAAGAAGCTTGAATATTATTACCCTCTTCACAAGGAAGAGCCTTGAAGGGATTTTCAGCTACAGAACTTTTAGAAAGATCTTGGATGTTGTGAATAGGATGAAGTGAAGCAAGCAAAGAGAAGTTACTGGTCAGGATACCATTGAAGTAGTCCCTGCTAGAGATTAAAAGAGCTCAGTCACAGGGGAGTAGGGGAGGGGGAGGGATGGGATAGGATGTCCAGAAGCCTGACTGGACAAGATGATTAATTTGATTGGGGTATGGATAGAGATGAGAAGGAAGTAAAGCAGATGTACAGGTTAAGTCCCAAGTTTGTAAACAGGGTGGCTGTTGGAGTGGTCATCCCAGATGGGGAATGCTGAAGGAATGGGTTTGGGATAGGGGAATTAGAACAGAGTGACGTTTTGAATGTGTTGTATTTGAAAGAGTCTGTTGCCTAAGTACAGTTCCAGCAGATGTCTGAATATAATTAAGAATACCAAAGAGTAGATTTCCTGGACCCCTGGATGGAGAATTTTACAGTCCTTTTGCTTCAGTGATGTTGGAGGCCACGCGAGTGGTGAAGAAGTTATCCAAAGTGAGATTTTATTGTTGTTGTTGTTGTTGAGATAGAGTCTTGCTCTGTCACCCAGGCTGGAGTGCAGTGGCACAATCTCGGTTCACTGCAACCTCCACCTCCTGGTTCAAGCAGTTCTTCTGCCTCAGCCTCCCAAGTAGCTTGGGATTACAGGTGCGTGTCACCACATGCAGCTAATTTTTTGTATTTTTAGTAGAGATGGGGTTTCACCATATGGGTCAGCCTGGTCTCAAACTCCTAACCTCAAGTGATCCATCCACCTTGGCCTCCCAAAGTGCTGGGATTATAGGCGTGAGCCACTGCAACCAGCTCCAAAGTGAGAATTTTAAGACAGCATGGAGGACTTTTGTGTTCTGCTGTCCATTCCTTAAATATCAGAACTTACCTATCTGGCCAAGGCCTGGGGGGTAGGGGGGATGGGCAGGATGGCACAAATGTCAACTATCAATCAACATGGCAGATTAATTTATCACTACTCCTGCCAGCCCTGTTGGCAGCACAAGTTGAAAATGGCACTCTTGGGTTCCTGCCTCCTGGAATTCCTACCGTCCATGATCTCAGGAGCTAACCCAGGGCCAAGGGAATCACTCTGGGCACACCAGTTTGGGAGGTCTAAGATGGAGCTTCCAAAGGCAGATGTAAGAGACTGCAGCATTGCCATAATATTGGTGTCTTTCCCTCCCAGACTCAACCCTACTGGAAGATTAAACGCCCTGTCCCATAGAGGGCTTTAGGCAATGAAATGTGAGTGGATGCAACATCATTTATGGAGGATAATTTTTATAAGCCTCCTTATGAGGCTACACCAACTCATCCTTTTCATTCTGCTGCAAAGCCAGCATATTATAGCTCAGCCTACTATGGACATATATGCAAATGATAACCTTTGTAGTAAGAGCAACATTGAAGTTGGAGGGTCATGTTAGCACAGCATCAACTAGTAACAAACAGCTGACTGATCCAGCAGAGAAGATCAGTCCCCTAGCGTACCTTTTACAATCCTGTCATCTTCCATTAAGAATAGTCACAAATTACATTAACAGTGGTATATGTTTTAATAGTTTTCAGAATATAAGCTGCATAGCTTTTTAGAATAAAAAATGATATAACTTCAGGTACATGCTTTGGGACACTTGGTTAAACAAGGAATCTGTGTCTTTGATGACCACCTCAAAAGGGTGGCAGACTTCACAGTGTAACTTGGAAACAGACAAGGAGATAGATTACATCATGACATATTGCCTACAAAAGAACATTCTGACAGAACATTAAGTAGAACAGGGCACACAGTTTCAAGTATTCAAGCACTGCTTTCTGGCCAAGTAAAAACTGCCTAAAAAT
The DNA here is from genome assembly GCF_028878055.3 of Symphalangus syndactylus. Lineage (NCBI taxonomy): Eukaryota > Metazoa > Chordata > Mammalia > Primates > Hylobatidae > Symphalangus > Symphalangus syndactylus. The sequence goes on from NC_072424.2 coordinate 67,445,095, forward strand.
CAGTTTCTTTTGACTGGAAAAAAATAGATGGAGCTGCTGAGCTCTGGACACAGCGTTTCTTTCCCAGAATGAGACTGGCTCAGTCCAGCTTGAAAGCAGTGTGAGGAATGACTCTTCCCCTTAACTGTTAAGAAAAAAAAAATGAACTAAACAAATAAATTACTACAACAACAGGGACCATGGCACTGAATGAAATAAAGGGGCAATCACCTTCCCATCATTGCATAGTCTCCCGAAGCAGCACGTGTGAAAGAGGATACTGAAAAGCCACTTCGTTTTTCCACAGCCCAAGGATCGTTTTTATAGATGACCTGGGCGCCTATAATGTCCGGTTGCTTTATGAGAACACACACACACCACATTCTTCCTACCATCTAAGAGAAGGTAGTTCCTTTCACAATAAGAAAACACACCCTCATACTCTCCAGAAACTGGAGCTGTCTTGGCCACTTGACAGCTTTTGGGTACATACTGTGGGCTTGGCAAGGCAGAGCTTAAAGCAGGATCAAAAGGGCAGTTCCCTTTAGTCCTTTATACAAAGGACTATCAGAGTCCCATGCTCCTGGCAGCATCGCCTCAAGGCACAGGTGCCCAGATCCCCTGCAAAAGAAAACAGGTAGCTGGGCTCCAACGGTGGGGTATGACCTCCTCCCACGCCAGGGCTTCCGAGGGAAGGAAGAAGGATAACTCTTCTTTAGTTACGAGTTCAGGCACCTGCTGCTGCTTCCAGGTTTGGTATAAAAACCTCAGCCCAGGCAAAAGCCGGAAGCCAGAGAGCATTCTGTAGGCTGTAAGGTCACGTTGTAAAATAAAAATATTACAATAAAATTTTTTGTAGTTGTCCAAAAGGGAGCACCTGGGTAAGCAATGTGACCTTCTGACCACGGTTAAGTCTCACTTTGGACTCCTCTTTCTGTTCTATGGGTGGTCAGAGGCTGTCACCAACTCAAACCACTGTCTGAGGGCATCGCTGAGTGTCTCAGGAAGTGCGTTTACATCTCGAAGAATGACATAGTATGGGAATGGGAACTCTTCCATGTAGGATCGGATTTCAGGCATCTCTCCAGGTCCTTTAAATATCGGTACTTTAATGTCCAAGATAGAATCCTGTCAACAAAAGACATTTTGAAATGGGGAGGCAGCGATTAAACCAGCATCCTTAGCTAGCTCTTCTGTGATCTCTTTTGCTAACAACTTTTACATCTCCTGTGTCTTATTCCTGCATATGAACCTACCTTTTATTACTAAGTAAAAGAGAATTTTCAGAACTCTACTAAGAAGGAGGTAGATGCCTTTCTGAGTGCCCCTTCCAGGAGGATGGACACTGAAAAAAAGGAAAAGGGATAGGAAAATCTACTTTCCCTACAGTGGTGTCTCCCCATCACCCACTTGGAATCATTCACACTAAATCTTTACCTTCCTATCAAGGCCTTAATGTGACCCACAGAGACAATGCTTCCCTGGAACAGAACTGCCCTGTAGGCATATTTCACTAAGATGATTGATGCTTCCTGCTGTGAGGAGCTACTGAGACATAAAGTGTGGCAACACCTAATTTCCATTTCAAAGTGGTCGGTACCCATTATCAAGGCTGCAATACCTGCACTGACTTTGCATAGAGGGAAATGATGACCCACAGAGGATGGTCATTCTGAATCTTGGCTCTCCCACTCATTACCTGTAACCTCTATGTGTTTCATTTCCTTCAGTGTAAAGCGGGAATAATGATCCCTACCTCACTGGCTTATTGCAAAGATTAATGGAGAAAATACTTACAAGTGCCTACAATGGTACTTGACAGAATACTATGAATGCTGGGAGTTCTCAGTATGACTGAGTGATCCAGGCCATATTTCAGATTGAACAGGTTGAAGGGAATCCCCACTTTATCTCCACAAAAGGTGGCTTTTAGTAGTCACTCACCCGTGAACTGGGATTGTCCAATACAACAAAGATGACAAAGATATTTGCATTCCGGGCAGCCTGAACTGCTGCCAGGACTCTTTCTTTGCCCTCAAGGAAAAGGCCTCGCCCATCAGAGACTACCAGGAGGAGTTGTGCAGTTTCTGTAGACCATATAAAAGGAAGCAAGAGAATAAAATGAACAGCCATTTTTAATAACTCACAACTACCCAAAGTAGGACAAATTAGTGTAGGCTTTCTCTGTACTATTAAAGCTAAACAGACCTCTAAAGCTGATGAATTCTGGGCACAGACCTAAGGGACCTCTGATGAGATCTATCCCTTAGAATGCTTGAGTCAGAGACAAGGCATAATAAGGGATACTAAGTAAGCTTCTGTCAGTATAGCAGAATTTCTCAATAGTGCTTCAGGAAATGTTAAGTTCTGCTCAACTTCAAATTGTAGAGCAACATACTGTACATGAGAATTAAAACACTAGTTTATGGCTATAAACTTTAAAAATGATAGTACTGAGTAGGGCATTAGAAGCAAGTGGCCAAATCAGAAATCTGGAACTGTGTCTTCCAAATTTCAGTCGTCACATATAGTCATCTTTAGATTTCTGTTAATTCCTTGTATCTAATTTCTATATTTTTTTGCCCTTGAAATTTGACTTGTTTAAACAAAAACAAAAAAGAACCACTAAACACTGAATAAAATGTTTTAAAATTTTTGCTACATAGTGTTTCCAGCTAAAGATTATATAGTACATGAGTTGAGGGTGGGCTGTTTTAGCAAATGTTGACAGGTGTGAATAACTTGCTTCCATCAAAATCTAAAGCTTCTGCATGATAAACTGAGAACACAGAGATTTTTGGAAAGAACTAAATAACTGGCATGTTTCAAGCCTCCAAAGTAAATGTGGTTGGATTAGCTGGTTTTTAAATTATGTCCTTCTCTACTTTCCTCTGTTATTAAAATATTAGAGAATACAGTACTCGAAGGGGACTGGTTTCAGGACACATACCCCCTTCACCCCCAGTATACCAGAATACACACATATTCAAGTCCAGAGATGGCCCTGGAGAACCCGCATACATGAAAAGTTGGCCCTCCATATACTCGGGTTTTGCATCCCTCAAATGCTGAATTTTCAATCCACTTTTGGTTGGAAAAACTCCATGTGTAAGTAGACCTGATCAGTACAGACAAACCTGTGGTATTCAAGGGTCAATTGTAGCCTTTATATTTAATTCCACACATACCTTGCTCCTTTCTCTTACAAATCTGAACTCTTATCAAATAAGTATATACTAGTTAGTGTCTAGATCCCCCATTGATTATAAGCCTCATGAGTACAGGTTCAACAAAAATTTCTGAATGAATGAATAAATAAGTAAAAATGAGCTCCATCAATTTATGTCTTTTCCTGTGAAGCACACCTGTTAAAACACAGTGACGGCAGCACTGAGCTGAAGCAAGCAGCTTGGGAATATAGAGTACAAGAAAGCATTTTGTTAATGAAGAGGAAGGCACGCAGCTCACCTGGACTGATGTTCTGTGAGAGCTGCTGAGCGGCTGCAAACATGTTGGCAACAGACTCTAGAAACTAAATCGGAGCCAGAAATAGACAATTAGAAAACTATGTAAATGCTCTTCTCATTGTCAAAGAGACTGATAATATTTCTGACACTGAAGTGATTATCAGATAACCACCTCAGGTTTGTAGACCATCAACTAACTGTCCCTTCTGGCCATATGTAGTTTAAAAAGGAGGATCCTTGGATACAGACATTCTGGTTTTTTTTTTTTTTAATTATTTTTTGAGAGAGGATCTCACTGTGTCACCCAGGCTGGAGTGTAGTGGCACGATCTTATCTCACTGCAGCCTCAATTCCTGGGCTCTGCCTCAGCCTGCCAGCAAGTAGCTAGCACTACGGGTATGTGCCACCACACGTGGATAATTATTTTTGTCTTTTGTGGAAATGAGGTCTCACTATGTTGACAAGGCTGGTTTTGAACCCCTGGCCTCAGGCGGTCCTCGCACCTCAACCTCCCAAAGTGCTGGGATCACAAGTGTGAGCCACCATGCCTCGATGATACAGGCATTCTCAAGCACAGGTGAGACGTTTCTCTAACATATAACCCACTAGAGTTCTGGAAGATATCCCAAAGGAAAAGACGTGCTTCCCTGGGGCATAAGAAATCAGTAACTCCCTCAAATAAACCAAACAGCTGTCTTCTTTCAAGAACAGAAAACAACTGAGCAAAAGAGAAGGCAAGAAAATACAAAATGTCCAGGGCAGCCTAGAAAAAGCAAATTGAATCAGAGCAGGACCCAGGAGAAATATGACCCCATGCTCTGTTTTGAACTTTTGTTCTCCTGAGTAAGTCACTGGCTTTATTTCATATCATTTCTTCTCTAAGCTTAATGAGGGAGAAAAATAGGTCTTGGCCCAGCTGATAAGGGTATGGGAGATGGGTTTGTTTTTGCAGAATGTTCCAAACTACTCAGAAAAAAAAGTAGGGAGCTAGAAAACCAATGATGCAAAGTCAAGTGATCTTTGAGGAACTGAGAAAAAGAAGTCACACCTTGTTTTATAATGGATGCCAAGGAAGCTTCTATTCCAGTGGTACACAAGTTGAGGTTTAGGACTATCCCTGTCCTAATACTGTATGCAGTGGAGGGGGGTTCTCAGCCCAGCATGGTGGTAATCCCGACACTTCGGGAGGCCAAGAAGGGAGGATCACTTGAACCCAGGAATTTTAGACCAGCCTGGGCAACAAAGTGAGACCCTGTCCCTACAAAAAATAAAAATTAGCCAGACATGGTAGCATGTGCCTGTAGTCCTAGCTACTAGGGAGGCTGAGGCAGGAGGACTACTTGAGCCCGGGAGTTCGAAGCTATAGTGAGCTATAATGGCGCCATTGTACTCTAGCCTGGGTGACAGAATGAGGCCCTGTCTCAAAAATAAAAATGTTCTCCCTCCTACCTATACCAATTTAAAATAACCGTGCAGAAGACATTTTATTTCATCCTCTTACCTGAGCAATCTTGGTTTTCTTTTGTTGGAATTTGCAGAGACGTAGAATCTGGGAACCAGAGTAATCACCGAACTGCTCATGAAATGGGTGTAACAGTTTTACAGATTCTCCAAAACTTGGGGGAGGAAAACCAAATACAACAGAAGTTATTTTTTGGCTGTGTAATCAAAATAATTAAACAGGTTGTGAAAAGTTTTCATAAGGAATTACAAAGCAACCTTACCTACACACTGCAATCTGACCCACTTCCAGGAGGGTTAGAGCATTTCCAATCACAGCCAAAGATTCAAATGCAAGCTGTGAATTAGAAAGTTAGTGATTTTAGGAATCAGAATATCCTCTAAACCAGAGCCTCTCAACTATTTTTTGCATCAAGATTCCCAAAGAAAACATTATCTTTTTGTTCAGCAAGTAGAGGAATAACATCAGTAAGGCTACTATAGTCACAACAAACCTGGAGGCTTTGATGGCCTGGTACCACAAATGTTGAAACCTAGAATCCATTACACTGATAGGAATGGTCTGCTGTAGACATCAAGCAAAAAGTGACCTTGAGGGCCAGGTGTGGTAGCTCACACCTGTAATCCCAGCACTCTGGGAACTTTGGGAGGCCAAGGAGGGAGGATCACTTGAGTCCAGGAATTCAAGAGTAGCCCAGGCAACACAGCAAGACCCCACATCTGTGGTCCCAGCTACTTCGGAGGCTGAGGTAGAAGGATCACCTGAGCCCAGAAAAGTTGAGGCTACAGTGAGCCACCTGGGCAACAGAGTGAAACCCTGTACCCCTGTCTTCAAAAAAAAACAAAAAAACAAAAAAAAAAACACAATTTAGCTGGGCGTGGTGACACACACCTATGGTCCCAGCTACTCAGGAGGCTGAAGTGGGAGGACTGTACTGCTTAAGCCCAGAAGGTTGAGGCCATAGTGAGCTATGATCATGCCACTGCACTCCAGCCTAAGCAACAGAGCAAGACCCTGTCTTTAAAAAAAAAAAGTGACCTTGAGAAATATGGTCCATGAATTTTTCTTTCCTTTTTTTTGGACCTACATAAAGAGTAACCTCTTGTAGGTAACAAATTTTAAAAACCAATTTAAAATCCATTCATATATATGTAGTCAGATCAGACTGTAGAACTATATCAGAAAATTTCATTACCATTTGCAATATGACAAAAAAAGTGGCAAACTGAGTGTTCTACATCTATTATTTCATTTAATCTTCATAACAATTCTGCAAGTATGAGGTTATTACTATTCTATGTGTGCTTATAAATATACATATTCCTCACTTTTCAGAAGGTGAAACTGATAACTAAGAAATAAGTTGCCCAAAGTCATGTGTTAATAAATGGAGCTGGGATATGAACCCAGGTTCAGAGGCTACACTAACTTTTTCCAGCAGAACATACAAATTTTAGGTTTCTCATTAGCCCATGCTGTATAACAGCATCACTGCCCAAAACAAACACTCTTGGGCATCTGTAATGGTGGTATAAGTAATTCTATTCAGGCTCCTAAACTTAATATTAGCACTGATAGAACAATAACTCTGGATAATTTCAGATATAAAAGAAATGTATCCTAGATACATAAACTATTTAAGACTATGCAGTAATATCTGAAAACTTTGATTTTTTTTTAATAGTACACTGTTGCATTTTCTGCAAAATAAGCACCATCAGATTTACTTACTCTGCAACTAGACAGTTAAGAACAAACAGCAGGGTCAAGAAACACAACAATGTAAAAGTCCTACAACAGTAAGAAACTAACACATCTGAGACATCCTAAAATTGTAAAATTGCCCTTTTGAACTCTTTAAATCTTAGGTCTTATCAAAGATGGTTATCACATTCTCAAAATAGGCCTAACAGGTATTTCAAAATGTTTTAGCCATATCGTATCTAAAGCATTTTGGTGGCCCGTGGAACACGGCTTGATGTTAATTTCCTATCAAACTGCCACTGCATTTCTCTTCCTTACCTGCTTGGTATGATTGTCTACCATACTAGAAGAGTCATCGATAGCCAAACAAATCTGGTACTGGCGTTTACTGGGCTTGGTCCTTCGAAGCCAAATCTTGTCTTTCCGAAATTGACTAGCAATGTATGGAATGACTTTCCGTATGTTCAGTCGTTTCCCAGTTCGATAGTCTCCTCTATTTATTCAAACGGGGGCAAAAATTAGTTAACAACTTTTAATTCCTGAGAATTTTTATTAAGGACAAAAATCACAATAATACCTTAAAACCAATAGCAAGTAACTAGGAACCTGGCACAATGAAGTGTTTCTTTCAGTTGAGGACTAAGTGCCAGGATCTTCTTGACCTCTAGCCAGAAAAACTGGACATGTATGTGGCAATAATAATTAGGTCCTTCCAGACACATTTTTAAAAATTAGGAAAAAATGCACTAAATATGAATGATTTTGGACATCTTTGAAAAGATCTAGGTGAGTAACACCTGTAGCAAGTGAATAACTCAACATGTAACAAGGTGATCAATACAGACACCCAGAAACTTTTGTGCAGAGATAATAATAGGAAAACAGGGTAAGGAACAGCATACTGGTTGGTGCCTGTACGGCAGAAGCGGCAACCTAGAATCTGGCACTATAAATGGTTAGGTGCCAAGTTCAACAGAATCAATGAAGCTGCCATCTTCTCAGGGCACTGTGAGGCCTTCCAGAGGGGAAGACTTACTTCAGCTTGGCTGCCTGGGTAGGCTCTAATATGAGACGAAGCTCTTCACATAACCGTTGTGAAAGAGGCGCTGTTAAGATCAGGTAACTCTGCCACATCTCAGCTGCAACCTTCTCCTGTGACAACAACAAAATGTAAGTTACCCTCAGAATGTCAGAGCCAACCAAGTCTTCTAGCAAGATGCAGGCTTTAAGCAAAGTGGTAGAAAATGACCTGCATGAACTTTCTCAACAGAAGCACTTTAAATCTTCTCCCAGCAAGCTACCATGTAATTTACTTGATTAAAAATGTCTCTCCTTCCAGCTAGGGGTGGTGGCTAATGCCTGGTAATCCTAGCACTTTGGGAGGCCGAGGCGGGTGGATCACTTGAGACCAGGAGTTCGAGACCAGCCTGGCCGACATGGTGAAACCCTGTCTCTACTAAAAATACAAAAAATTAGCTGGGCATGGGGGCGGGCACCTGTAATCCCAGCTACTCGGGAGGCTGAGGCAGGAGAATCGCTTGAACCCAGGAGACGGAGGTTGCAGTGGGTCAAGATCGCACCACAGCACTCTAGCCTGGATGACAGAGCAAGATTCCATCTCAAAAAAAAAAAAGAAAGAAAGAAAAAAGTCGGCCGGGCACAGTGGCTCACACCTATAATCCCAGCACTTTGGGAGGCCAAGACGGGTGGATCACCTGAGGTTGGGAGTTCGAGACCACCTTGACTAACAGGGAGAAACCCCATCTCTACTAAAAATACAAAATTAGCTGGGTGTGATGTTGCGTGCCTGTAATCCCAGCTACTCGGGAGGCTGAGGCAGGAGAATCCCTTGAACCCGGGAGGTGGAGGTTGTGGTGAGCCAAGATCATGCCATTCCACTCCAGCCTGAGCAACAAGAGCAAAACTCTGTCTTAAGAAAAAGAAAAGAAAAAAGAAAAAAGTCTCTCCTTCAACCAAACCCATAACCCACACTTCTAAGTGAGAAAGAATGAAACAAGGCAGTTAATTATTGTAATTCATGACCAAATCAATGCCTTACTTATGTCACCTCCAAAGAGTAAAACGTGTACCCTTCATATGGGGAGGGAGATGTGAATGGGTAATTTTGGCACCAGCAGATCCAGCTACTTATTGGTGGATTCTCAGAATCATGTTTCAAAAGTAAAAGTGGGCAGGACATGGTGGTTCACGCCCGTAATCTCAGCACTTTGGGAGGCCAAGGCGGGTGGATCACCTGAAGTTTGAGTCCAGCCTGGCCAACATGGTGAAACCCTGTCTCTACTAAAATACAAAAAAATTAGCCGGGCGTGGTGGCAAGTGCCTGTAATCCCAGCTACTTGGAAGGCTGAGGCACAAGAATCACTTGAACCCGGGAGGCGGAACTTGCAGTGAGCCCAGATTGCGCCACTGCACTCCAGCTGGGGCGAGAGAGCAAGACTCCATCTCAAAAAAATAAAAAAAAGTAAAAATGCTAAGGGCAAATCCCTCCAGCAACACACTCAACACAAAGCCCCATGATTTTTCTGCCAACTATGGCAGAGCACTCAATACATATATGTGGTGGGAGTGATTATGACAATAGATATAAAAGTGAAATGTGTACATAATACAGTAAATTTAGGATGCAAAGTCATTAAAAATAAAACTGCTGGTTAATCCACACTACCACGTTAAGTCAGCCAGCAATGACCTAGCTGGCCTCTTCTCAGGATGGCACAGCATAGACTCTTGCCCAGTTTTTCAACCACTGTCACAACTATTACATCCATTACAGAGCCAGCAACAGAAATTAAAGGAATTAAGCACACCAATTTCTATTTTAATTAAGCTATAGATCTAACAGCAAAGCAGCCAGAAACTGATGGACAGATGTAGGCTTTAGGATTGTAATTATATTCTCCACATGCCTGGTCCTTTTTACTAAGGTAATTGCTAAGAACCTATTAAGTTTGCTATATGTTAAACAAACAAACAAAAAGTCGAGATATTTTACGAAAAAAAACAGTGAACAGTGACTTACTTCTTCTGGGTTTCCAGGTTCACGTGGCTGCCACATTTCCAGCTGTCTCTCCAGCTCCTGTCTTAGCTCATTGACATCTTTTAAAAAGGGCTAAGAAGAAAAAGCCATAGGTAAGAGGTGGCCCAGGTTGGAATCACCAACTTAGTATCACTGGGTGTCTTCCGCCCTACAGTATGAACTCAAAGTACATAGTCAAATGCTCCTGAGACTCAAAACTTAATTCAGCAAATACAGTGGCACAATGAGAAGATGCCAGACAAGCATTCTGCTTCCCTCTTAGAGAGACAATATGGATAAAGAAAACTTTTAACATTTATAAAGCCACTGTAGCAAAACAAAACCCAAACACCCTTAAGTCATCAATAATGAAAATGTTATCTGATTAATCAAGTAAGTCAAACTCTTAGCTCAAGAACTTAAATTAAATAGCTCTTCATAAATACAGGCACTAAGCCAAAGATTTTTTTACTTAACCATCACAAACCTAATTGTCCTGAAGGTTCCTTATACAAGGATGGTTAGAAAAGTGGGATGTGAGTCCCAGAGGCCAACGACCAGACCCACCATCACAGACAGGTCAGGGCACTGTGACCCTGTGATTAATTGTTGGAACAGTATCACATGCTTGAAGAACACCTATCATACCAATAGTATGCCTAAAAATTTTGAATAAGAACATGAAACCCCTCAACAACCAGATGTTCCATAAAGTTCTAAAGACAAAGATTTAAAACCAGTTTAAAATTTTATTTTGTTAATTTATTAACACTATATTAATGCAGTAATTTGTGAGTTTTACTACCTGGAAGATCGTGTCCATGAGGAATGGATGAGCTGTATGAATGGTAGACTCTCGGCTTCTTTCTGGTTTCTCATTTTCTGTCTCCTTATGGGCTTTGTCTGTTCTGGGGTCTTGGTCTTCCTCTGTTTTAACAGTTTGGATCTCCACTTCCATCTCATCAAAGCCTATTTTCATTTAAGGACATAATTTTACTTATAATATTAGCCTGATGACTGACCAAGCCTTTGCTATTGCCCGTTAATCCTGACAATTAATCAAACTTCATTCATTCACTCTCCAACACATTTCCACATGTTGATTTCAGAGGTTCTTTCTCTCTGAGACACTCATTGCCAACCCTTACTCTCTAAACTCCCCTCCTCCTCACCTGATGTTGAAGGCAGATGTTCTCGGAAAGGGAAATAGGGGAAATTTTGGGTTGTCCTAAGAAGCCTTGTAAAACTGTGGTTCTTGAAACTATACGCATGTAAAACTTTGACAGAAATAAAAACTGAAAGCCACAATTCCATTTTACAGATGAGGAAACTGAGGCAAAGAAAAGATGAACAATTTGCTTCAACTTGTGAGGTGAGAGGCAAAGCCTGGATTGTCACATAGGTTAGTCAACCGTTCTAACAGTTCTAACACTCCTGAGAGGACAGGAACTAAGCAGAAGAAAAAGCCTTTGAATTTGGCAAGTTCTTTTGAATTTGCATTTATTCATTGCTGATAAAGTTATTTTTTTTGCCAAGTAATAGAACTTGGTTAGGTATGAAAGGTAAACTTCTCATTCTATTTCTTTTAATATTTTACTGCATTTTATGCTAATAGCATATACTTTTATATAATTGAAAATATCATTTCTCTAATAATATACCTTCTCATCATAGCTGTAGTAAGTGTACTATTCTGGTTTCTTCTACATATTTTTAAAAAACTGATGAGATTTTGCCAGAAATTCAAGTTTTAGGGGACTCCTTAAAGGATGGTGTCCTGCAACACCCACCCCTGTCCATATTTTTGTTTTCTGGTCCCAAACAAAATATAGTGAAATTATTATAGGCAATTTATTCATCTAAGCCATGGATTAGGACATAGAATTGAACACCAGACTAGATTATAGTGAGAGAGAACTGACTACTTCAAGTCAGAGAGCCTGGGAAGGGTTTGTTCACTAGCAGGACTCACCCAAGGGTGCTGTGGTGCCCGACTTGATTTCCTCTGGCTTCAGCTGCTCCACGTCTGCTGCTTTGAGCTCCTCTTGCTCCTCTGTGTCCATGAGGGTGTCCTCTATCTCCTCCTCTTCCTGATCTTTGCCAGAGTCTTTTGCAGACTGTTGCTGTTCTTTGCTGGCCACATCTGTCAACAAAGCACGCACTCACACATAAAAATCCTAGGTCTTTGCAGAACAAAATAATAATAAGTGGGTATGGTTTCCATCATTCTAGCTTCCAAAATGCTACTGATGCAAGTTGTGCCACTGACCAGCTTGGAGACTTGTCTGTACCCAAGATTTCCTATTGACCTACTGACATAATGAACTGCCTGTTCCCTACCCCCTACATAAATTATGAGGATATAGTGTAACTATACATGTGACACTGGCTGCCTTCCGCCCTACAGTATGAACTCAAAGTACACAGTCAAATGCTCCTGAGCATTTGACAAAATAGGGTGTTTAACTGGGCTATAGAGTGACTCTAACAATAATTATATATTTTCAAATGACTAGAAGAGCAGATTTGAATGTTCCCAACACAAAGAAATGATAAATGTTTGAGGTGGTAGATAAGCTAATTATCTTGACCTGATCATTAAACATTGTATACATGTATCAAAACCTCACACTGTACCCCACAAATACGTATCATTATTATAGGTCAATTAAAAATAATGAAAAGTAATAGAAAACAAGGCACAGAAAGACGACTAGGAATCCCAACATTGTGATCTTGTGTGAGTGAGTTCTTAAACCACCTGACCTCAGTGTACTTACCTATACAACAGAGAAGCTCTAGCTCGTAGGATTCGTTGAGGAAGTTTATGATCATGCAGCAAAGGCTCAGAAAAGTTTTTTGGCACAAAGCAAAAGCTCAGTACATGGTAGCTACTGCTCTATTTTTTTTTTAAGTGGGATCAAGGAGAGACAAATGTAATCCAATGTAGAGCAATCATTTTCATACCATACTAAAAGGTAGATTATTCTCAATATAAGTTTACATATTAGGAATGAAACAGTGAAGTCACCAAGAGAACTAGAAGGGGAGACTGACCAATGACCTCATGCTGAGACATTTTTCCTCCTTTTTGCACTTATGGAGAAAACATATATTTCAAGTATCATAGCTCCTGTCAGCGCAGGGACCTATCCAGAGGTGACTAAGAAGAAAGAAATGTCCAGTACTAAGAAACCCTGATATCGGGGTTTGGATGTAGCCAACTGTTATTTTTAATTATTATATTTAAGGATATTTAAAGTGTTTATACTAAACCAAGAAATCTTAACCATCTTCACTTGGTTACAGATACCTTTGTACCAAAAACAAACTGTATTTCTGCACATTTCTTATGTTTACAAAGCCATTTCCCTCTCTCCCCTGATATAAATGTGTACTATCAGCTGCCAGGCACAGCTGACTTGACCTGATCATTAAACATTGTATACATGTATCAAAACCTCACACTGTACCCCACAAATACGTATCAAAACACAGCACAAGCTCTCAGAGAGAGCTCAGTGGGCAAAGGCAGCAGCTTTCCCAGGACCATACCATAGGTCTGTGCATCGTACGCGTCACTGCCTTGTTTAATGTGCTCAAATGCATCTGCATCCTCCACCTGGGCCTGGGGCTGCTGAGCTGGCCCCTGCTCGGCATGGCTGTCTGCATCCACAGTCCTCAGCCTCTTGTGCACACGCTCATTGTGATCACCCATGGAACGTTCATTGTCAGCCTGCCCAGGTTTCCTCTTAAAACTCTGAGAAATACAAGGAAATTCATTAGAGCCTTGTCTGTCATGACAAAAGGACTCAAAGTAAACATAATATCCATCTACAGGGGACAGGATAAGTAAATCAGGTGTAGCCATACAAGAATGGAATTCAACACAGCTATTAAAAAGAACAGGGAATCTATATACTTATATAGAACAATCTCTGTGATATACTTTTATATCTAAAATGAAGGCAAAGAAACATACTTTCACACATCCATATATGTCATATATGCAGAAAATATCTCTGAAAGAAGAAAGAATTAGTAATACCAATTTGCTCTGAGGAGGGTCCCTTGGGGACAGGAATAGGATGTAGGCTTTTTAGGGGATTGGTTTTTTACACTAATTTTGCATCACATGCATAAATTATACCCTATTTTAAAAACTTACTCTTAAAAAAGCAAAAGCCTATGGACAATGAAAAGAGTGAGACGGTAGGTGCTGGGCAGCCGCACACAGCACTTGGCTGTTAAGACTTCATGGCCAGAATCAGGGGTCGGGGAGAGACACAGGCAGGGAAGAAGCCCAGTGACGGGATCCCACTGGGTAAAGCCCCATGGTCCTGGTCTGCTCACCAAGGCTGCTATCATATCTGATGCGACCAAAAAAAACAGGAGTATAGCTTTTTTTTTTTTTTTTTTTTTTTTTTTTAAAGCACTACGTTTGGAACATGTTTTTCTACATGCTGTCTTTGTTTAGCTGAGGAGTGATAGAAACCTGTGTGTTTTTCCTGGTGTGCTTCTGGGAGGCCAACTGGGCAATGAAATTCGATTCATGGCCTTCTGCCTGGTTTGCATCTGCAGCTCCACTTCCGTGTTCCTAGGAAATCCAAGCCACAAAAGAATGAGGTGAAAGAAGCTATTACAAGTCCCTGGTTACTGTGCTGCATTGAATACAACTTCTTTCACTGCTATCCTTTATTCTCAGTCATATAATCACTCCTGCCTACCTGCCTGCTCTGGAACTCACCATAACTAAGGCCCGGCCTACAGGCAGAAACAGGAGTGTCTAGGTACAGACCTTGCATTACCCTCTCAGGGGGGCCTTTATAAGGCTGCTTAGTTCTTTGCAGGAGTATTATGTCTCACTCCAAAGACAGGACAGACCTCAACTAGAAACCAGGCTTCATCATCAACCAGCTGTGTACACTTGAGGTTGTCATTTAACTTTACTGAGGCTTATTTTTCTCAAATATACAATGAAGAAAATAGTACAATATCATCTATCTCATGGGGACATAGGACTTTCTGAAGTAATGAAAATGCTTAGCACCTAATGGGTGCTCAATGAATATTTGTGGTGGTGGTAGTCATACGGTATAAGCAATATAAATGGTTGTTACTGTCAGTAAGAACTAGGACTCAAAGAGACTAAAGTTGTCCAGAATCACCACTGTAACCAGCAGGTCCTGTGGTGACATTCCATGTTCTTTCCATAGCACCCAGCAACCTGAATTGTGGCCATATCAGCACACATCACCACCAGATCAAAGAATGAAAAAGTTACTTGCTTTTTAAATTAAACATTTAGAAACCTGAAGATGAGCAAGGAAAAGCAAAACATCATTAAAGGTATACATTGCCTGAAGTCTAAATTCCATGTTTCCTTCCTGGAGAGCTTTCTGAAAAACAACACGAACTTGATTCTCCCATCTAGAGCTACCAGTCTAACAACTTTTTCTTATTATGCACACCACTTAAATAAAAGCCGATATTCCGGGGTTTGTCCTGGGAGACATATAAAAATAAGTATCAGTCATGCACCACACAACAACGTTTCAGTCAAGGAAAGACTACAATGTGCACTGGTGGTCCTATAAGATAATAACACGTTTTTACTATATCTTTTCCATGTTTAGATTAATAAATACTTACATTGTGTTACAACTGCCTGCAGTATTCAGTACAGTAACACTGTATAGGTTTGCAGCCTAGGGGCAACTGGCTCTACCATCGAGGTTTGTGTAAGTACACTCTATAGTGTTCACACAATGACAAAATTGCGGAATGAGGCATTTTTCAGAATGTATCCCTGTCTTTAAAAAAATAACTGTTCAGTCACGCGTTGCTTAAAGAATGAGATGTGGTCTGTTAGATGTCAACAACAAAACAAACAACAACAAAATAACCAAACATAAACCAACTAATGCTACACAGAATGTGATGTCAGACAGGGAGAAGAGACCCTATTAAGAGGCAGCTGGTGGCTGCAGTGAAACCACTGATCACCTCTTTCCCCTGCTCTTTCTCAGGTGCGGCCCCAGCCAGCTCCATGGCCTGTGTGCTCTGCATGTTCTCCATGCCAGTCTGCCCACAGGAGGCGTGCTCCTTCCTCTCCAAAGCCTCTGGCACCTGCTCCTCTGTATCAGAGTCCTCCTGTTCTTCTTCCTGCTTCTGCAGAGAAATCAAACACAGCATTAAATGCTCTGGGGGAACAGCATAAGGTGGGAGACCCTGCAACAAGCAGGCTTCCCCACTCCTAACCGAGGGTCTTAAAACAGAAACTTAGAACTCCTCGAAGTGCCACATGTTGATGGAGGAGTATCCTAAAAGGGATTCTAATGGGAATAAGGTGACTTCTCCTCTTCCTCATTATTTTTAACATAAAAAGCCAGACATCTCACGATACCTGGGGCTGGAAACCTTGGTCAGCAGGGCCATTCTCTCCACCTTCTTCATCGGCTTCCTTGTCTTTTTCCTCCAGAGACTGTTGCTGCTCCTCGGAGTGTTCTTCAGGATGCTGAGCAGCATCTCCATCTTGGTCATCAGCTCCTGTGTCCATTTCCTCTTCCCCTTCTGCCTTGTCATCTTCACTGGGGCCTTCCTTGGGCTCCTGGGGACTCTGACTTTCATTCTGGTCAGTCTCGGTCTCTCCTCTTTCCTCAGCTTCATGACCTGCTTCTTCTGGTTTTTCTTTTATCTCCAAAGGATTCTCTTCTGTATAGATACAACAAAAGGAGTGCAGAATTTTTTAAACATACATGATTTCTTAAGCTGGGAGCTAGTTATGCAAGTTTTGTCTTATTACAATTCTCTAAACCAGCAAGTGGCAAATTGTGACCCACAGGCCAAATCTGGCCTCCACATGTTTCCATGAAGAAAGTTGTACTGGCCGGGCACAGTGGCACATGCCTATCATCCCAACACTTTGGGAGGCTGAGACGGAAGGATCACTTGAGTTCAAGACCAGCCTGGGCATGCATCATAGTGAGACCCCATCTTTTACAAAAAATCAAAAATTAGCCAAGCGTGGCGGCATACACCTATGGTCTTGGCTACTCAGGAGGCCGAGGCAGGAGGATCACTTGAGCCCAGGAGGTCAAGGCTGCAATGAACTATGATCATGCCCCAGTACTCCAGCCTGGGTGAAAGGGCAAGACCCTGTCTCCAAAAAAAAGTAAAGTTTTTACTGGAACACAGAAACATATATTCTGTGTTTACCCCATCCAGTTTGTACTGCCTATGGCTGCTTTCACTCTACAACAGTAGAACTGAGAGTTTGCAATCGAGAGCTTATGGTCTGCAAAGCCTAAAATACTTAATATCTGACACTTTATAGAAAATGTTTGCCCACCCTTGTTTTAAACCATACTCATACATACAGTTGTTTTAATGGCACATTTCATTAAAAAATAATAGCTAATCCACCCAAAAAAAACCCCATAAACAAACAAACACAAAAAAACACAATAGGAAACTTTTAGGCCAACAATAGGAAATGACAGCTTAATGCTCAATTATCATTGTGAATAATTGGTGGATGTCATGATCATATACAGAAAATACAACTCACACTGAAATAGAAACACTTATTTTGAAAAAGTTTTATCAAAAGAGCTTTTCTATACTTTGGACACTTCAAAAATCAGTTATTAGCAAATTCTTAAAATAACTCATTTTTTTTTTATTTTTTTGAGATGGAGTCTCGCTCTTGTTGCCCAGGCTGGCATGCAGCGGCGCCATCTCGGCTCACTGCAACCTCTGCCTCCTGGGTTCAAGTGATTCTCCTGCTTCAGCCTCCCAAGTAGCCAGGATTACAGGCATACACCACCATACCCAGCTAATTTTGTATTTTTAGTAGAGACGGGGTTTCTCCATGTTGGTCAGGCTAGTCTCGAACTCCTGACCTCAGGTGATCTGCCCGACTCAGCCTCCCAAAGTGCTGGGATCATGGACATGAACCACCGTGCCTGGCTAATTTTTTAATTTTTTAGAGACAGTCTCGTTCTGTCACCCAAGCTGGAGTGCAGTGGCGAGATCATGGCCTACTGCAGCCTCAACCTCCTGGGCTCAAGCAATTCTCTCGCCTCAGCTCCTGCGGAGCTAGGACTACAGGTGTGTGCCATAATACCCAACTAATTTTTTTTTTTCTTTGGTAGAGGCAGAGTCTCACTCACTATGTTGTTCAGGCTGGTCTCAAACTCTGAGCTCAAGTGATTCTCCCACCTTGGCTTCCCAAAGTGTTGGGATTACAGGCATAAGCCTCTGCAACCAGCCTATTGTTTTTTTTTTCCATTATCTATTTTAAATAATTGTTCCTTAGTTACAAAATGAGTCTGGCTATTTAAAAGCAGATAGCATATTACATTCTCAGTGGATTTTAATTTTCTTAATTTTATGCTTTCTTGGTTATTGACTTTGTTTGCAACTAGATTCTAAAATTAATTTTTACATAAATGGCACCTCTTATTTATTCCTTTATAACTTGCTATTTTTGTTCTAATACAGCATTATAAAAATATACATATACATTTTTTAAAATAGATTTTATAACTATGTAACTGACTCATTTATCAGCGAGGCCAGCTCACATCTTTCTGTCTGATTAAGCAGCAGCAGGAATGGGGCCCTCTGTTACAGGGGCACCTCCAACACAATGCTTTCAACTAATACCAGATAACACTCCCTAAAGGACTCACTAGGGTTGAAAAATGGACGACAAAGGCATGAAATACTGTCATATGCCATGTGATTTCTCTTGGGATTATTTAGTCTCGTTCCTCACTACATGTGACAATCAATAACTGAAACCATCATTTCTCTAAAAAAGCTATAACTGGACTCCACGACAGCTTGGTATACCCAGACTGCACAGCGTTTACACCATCCCATGAGATGGGATACACAGTAATGGCTGTGAAGAGACAGCGCTGTGTGTGAAGCACCACCAGGGCACAGCAGTGCCAAAAGCGAGAATAGGACGTGACAGTAGTTTGATAAATACTTGGTGGTTGATGAGCTATAGGGATAATCACATGAGAAATACTACAAAGGAAAGGCAAACCATTGTCTCAAACTGGGATTGAGCCAACCAAACGTGATTTATCACGTGGCCATGACACAGAGCTAGCTCTCAAAAGAGAAATCAGTTACTGTTCATTAGTGAGTTCTAACTGGTCTCTTTGTTTCTGAAAGACGCACCTTCTCCTTCTTCATTGTCGGTGTCCTCACCACCATTCTTGTCTTCACTGTCGAGGTTCAAGTCATCTGGAAGGTCCAAGGCCTCGGGTTCTGGCACCTTTTCCTGCTTGCCATGGTAAGGGTCCACCTCATTTTCATCATATTCCCTCTTTGGGACAATGGAGACAACAGGGATAAGATAAAAATACAAATCTTTTTTTAAAAAGTAGAATTCCCATAAAATCAGCTCTAAGTATTTACACTGTGAGAGAATACAATATCCCCTAAAATTATCTGTACACATTAGTATTTTAATAATATTTTTAGACCTTTCATGTTGGAATCTCAGATTTCACTTTCTGTGCAGGTTATCCAAGGACAAGTGGTGCTATGTTACTTAATCTCAAAGAAACTTACAAGAAGAAATAAAGAAGGGATCACAGGTTTTAGCTTCTGATCTATAGCATGAGCCCAGACAACATGTGGACTACCCTGTCAGGAACCAACAGTTAGATATTTTATGTCCTGTTAAGAGCCTCTGTTGCATATTCTTTTATGAGGTAATGGGAGAGCAGTCAACGAATAGGGGAAAAAATGTCTTGAGACACCTTGAGAACTATACAGTTCAAGAGCCCTGGCCTTGAGTCAAGAGAGCGGATCAGTTTCAAATCTTCATTACCTCATCTATTTGTTCATTAATTTTGTCTTCACCTTGTCCACCATCATCAGCTTCTGCTTCTTCCTTCTTATCTTGCTGGCTTTTATCTTTGTTTGAATTGCCACTATCCAAGTTGTCATCTTTAGCAACAAGTTCAGAATCTTCCTAAATGTCAGAGGAAGAAAAAACAATCATCACACTCAATCCAAGAAACTGCTTCTGCATGGGCTGACTTTTAGACATGCATAATTTCTGCCTATTGGACCTATCCCATGGATGGCTGATGAAGTGCCATCCATGACCTAGAGAAAACAGTGCAGGTCTCCATGACAGCAGCAATATTATTAGGTGTGTGAATGGTGGAGTGAGTTTGATAATTCATTGCATCACCCTGGGCTGTTGCAGTGTTACACTCAGCCCTGGAGTTCTCCCAAGCTGGGAGCTGGAAAAATTCAGTGGCCTATAGAAGAATCAGCTTAGAACATCTGCACAGGGTCTTGTTCATCCTCTTCCATAACACATGGGATGACTCAGGTCAAGCTACTCTTAGCTCTCAATGTAATCAATAAGATAGGATAGCAAAAAGAAAAAGAGGAATGGAAAAAAGAGAACAAAATGAATACAGAAAAAGAAGAGAAGTAAATGACAGAGAATGGTAGGTGGTGGGCAGATTACCTCCTCTCAGCTTGTTTGGGAGGGGGGGATCTTTCAATTACCTCATCCATTCCTGGTCCTGTTTCTTCAGTTTTATTGTCTTCTTCCTCCTCATCTTCCTCCTCATCGTCATCACCCCAAAGCCTCTCATCTAGTTTGTCAGCTTCCTCACCATTGAGATCGCCCATGTGTTTATCCAGGTCTCCGCCCTCACTATCTGATTTCTCATCATCCTCTTCTGAAAGGGAAGGCACTGAGCTTAGTTAGGCAGATCTCCAAACTGACCCAGTCCTGTGTATGTAAGAGAGGTGTGGATCCGCTTCCCTGGCAAGGACCCCACCTGAGATTTATTGCCTTTTTCTGCAGAACACACCCTACAGGCAGATGCCTTTAGATCTACTGACATAGTCTTACTGTGTTTTGCAAAGTAGAGGAACAAGGAAGTCTATAATGCGTGAAGAGATGGTAAGAAGAGTAAGGAAATACCTAGGAGGATGTCTGGTTTTGGTGCTGGGGGAATGGCCATTATGGGACTCAGCAACCTGAGTTTTGTGTCTGAAATGATGGGGTTGGACTAGGTGGTTTCCGCGGGTCCTCCCCATCTTCAATATACTGCTATGATTTTTTCCAACACCTAAAATCAGGTCTCAATCAGAATTGTCTTCATTTGTCTTTGCACAGGGTCTACTTTGCAAAAGGTCATATCCTATGTGCCTTAGGCCAACTGCCACTAAGGTCAACTTTCATTTCTGCAAGATATTCATTTTAGAATAAGATACAGTTATCTCCAGTTGGACAGAAATTTGGGGCAAGAGCAAACATATGACAGATGACGATGTACTTTAAAAAATCAAATTCTCAAATAATTTTTAATGACAGGGAGAATGTTCATAAGATGTTAAATGAAAAAAGCAGGCCCAGCGCAGTAGCTCACGCCTGTAATCCCAGCACTTTGGGAGGCTGAGGTGGGCGGATCATGATGTCAGGAGATCGAGGCCATCCTGGCTAACATGGTGAAACCCCATCTCTACTAAAAATACAAAAAAAAATCAGCTGGGCGTGGTGGCAGGCGCCTGTAGTCCCAGCTACTCAAGATGCTGAGGCAGGAGAATGGCATGAACCCAAGAGGTGGAGCTTGCAGTGAGCCGAGATTGCGCCACTGCACTCCAGCCTGGGGGACACAGCGAGACTCCATCTTAAAAAAAAAAGAAAGAAAGAAAAAAGCAGACTACAGAACGGTATATGGTCTCTGTGTGTGTATACATGCAATAAATGGAAAGAAATATACCACAATTTATTAAGTGCTATGGCTAGTAGGCCTGAGGGGGGGGATCTATTTCTTTTCTACATGTTTGTTCCAAATCATCTACAACAAACATCTACTATTTTTCTAATTAGGAATAAAAGGTATTTTAAACACTACAGAACAATTTGCCTTTTGTTGAGAGCCCAGCTCCATTAGGGATCATCTCCTTTCAGGCTTCCCTGAAGGGCACTACTGAGCCACTGCATCTACCACATGAGGCAGCTAGAACATCAGTCAATGTGAGAAGAATCTATGAGAGACCAGGGACTTCTGCCTCAGTGGAGGTGGTGATAGCACATGCAGCTGCTGAGGTTTTCATTTGCAGTTAAGCACAGTAACCAACTTGTTTCAAAAGATTATATTAGGTTCCTTATTAGGAACATGTAATTTCCTGGATAAAATATTTATGCTTTCAAAAACAAGAATGAAGTGACAGATAATCTGCAACCTTGTTCTTCAAGCTCCCCATCATGCATTTTCCCATCAAAATCTTCTGACATCTCAATGGCATTATCCTCGCCCTTAATATCAGATTTTGAATCAGGATCCTCTTTGTCTTTTTCTTGACCCTTCTGAAATGTATCTTCCACCTACATAAAGAAGTATTATAGTAAACATAAATATATGAAACTTTGCCAATGTTTGCTTCAGCTCTGAGATATAAATGCCAAGGTTAATGGTGTAAAAATATATCTGGGAGAGGAAAAAAAAGAGAAACAACAGAGACAGCCACATGGAATTTGTAAAATTTCTGGAGTTAGTTTCCACTTATTTTAATCAGAGTATAGAATTTTGTTCAGGTTTTCTTATTGGGAATTGTAAAAATAGTCCCAGACACATTTGCAAGAATATATATTCTTTGTAGGATAAAAAATTCATCAATCTTTTATTATCCAATTCTTTAATACTATTTTTGTCACTATGATCACTGAAAGACAGTGGCCCAAGAGAATCTTGTTCATTCTTCCTTGGTTTATATATTTCTTTTATAAAAAATTATATATGTTTTTAGACAGGGTCTCACTATGTTGCCCAGCCTGGAGTACAGTGGCACAATCATGGCTTACTGCAGCCTCAACCTCCTGGGATCAAGCAATCCTCTGCCTCAGCCTCCCCAATAGCTGGCACCACAAGCACATACAAAAACACCTGGCTAATTTTTTATTTTTTGCTAGAGACGTGGCCTTGCCATGTTGCCCAGGTGGGTCTCAACTCCTGGGCACAAGCAATTCTCCTGCCTCAGCCTCCCAAAGTGGTGGGATTACAGGTGTGAGCAACTGAGCCCAGCCTAATTTATATGTTTCTATATAATCAATGTGCTATTTGGGGCAAAATGTTTTGTGATTGTTACCTCTTTCATTATGGTTGATTTTTGAAAGTCCTTTTTAAGGCCAGGCACAGTAGCTCATGCCTGTAATCCCAGCACTTTGGGAGGCCGAGGCAGGTAGATCACGCGGTCAGGAGTTTGAGACCAGCCTGGCCAAGATGGTGAAACACCGTCTCTACTAAATATACAAAAATTAGCCGGGTGTGGTGGTGGGGGCCTGTAATCCCAGCTACTCGGGAGGCTGAGGCAGGAAAACCGCTTGAACCCAGGAGGTGGAGGTTGCGGCAAGCTGAGATCATACTACTCTAGCCTGGGTGACAGAGCAAGACTCCGTTTCAAAAAAAAAAAAAAAAAAAGAAGTCCTTTTTAAAATACAAAAGTAATGGCCAGGCATGGTGGTTCACGCCTATAATCCCAGCACTTTGGAAGGCTGAGGCGGGCAGATCACTGAGGTCAGGAGTTCAAGAACAGCTTGGCCAACATGGCAAAACCCTGTCTCTACTAAAAATACAAAAATTACCCTGGCATTGTGGCATGCACCTGTAATCCCAGCTACTTGGGAGACTGAGGCATGAGAATCGCTTGAACCCGGGAGCTGGAGGTTGCAGTGAGCCAAAGGCTACGCCACTGCACTCCAGCCTTGGGGAGAGAGCAAGACTCTGTCTCCAAAATACAAAAAAAAAAACAAAAAAACAAGTTTCCCCATAACACCTCCATCCTCAAATCCTCTCAGAGAATGACTACCAACAACATTCTGGTGAACCTTTGACTTTTTTCTATGAATACACCAACATATACTTAGTGATACAGGTGATAGCTATCAATACCTGCCTCCCAACATCTTTTTAAACAAAAAAGAGATCATGCTTTACAGACTGTTATGCAATCTGCTTTTTTCATTTTTATTTTTCTGAAACAAGGTCTTGCTCTCTCGTCCAGGCTGGAGTGCAATGGCACGATCTTGGCCCACTGCAACCTCTGCCTCCCAGGTTCAGGTGATTCTCCTGCGTCAGCTTCCGAGTAGCTGGGATTACAGATGCATGCCACCACACCCAGCTAATTTTTGTATTTTTAGTAGAGATGGAGTTTTACCATGTTGGCCAGTCTGGGTTTTGTTTTTTGTTTTGTTTTGTTTTAATTTTATAGAGACAGTGTCTTCCTATGTTGCCCCGGCTGGTCTCAAACTCCTGGCCTCAAGCAATCCTCCTGCCTTGGTCTCCCAAAGTGCTAGGAATCCAGGCGTGAGCCACCACACCCAGCCTGCAAAACACATCTCTTCTTAAAAGCATCTCAACCCGGTGCGCTGGCTCACATCTGTAATCCCAGCTACTCAAGAGGCTAATGCAGGAGGACTCCTTGAGTCCAAGTCATGGCTGCAGTGAGCTATGATTATAGAACTGCACTTTAGCCTGGGCAAGAGAGCAAGACCTCATCTCTTAAAAATAAGATCTGGCCGGGCGCGGTGGCTCACGCTTGTAATCCCAGCACTTTGGGAGGCCGAGGCGGGCGGATCACGAGGTCAGGAGATCGAGACCATGGTGAAACCCCGTCTCTACTAAAAATACAAAAAAATTAGCCAGGCGTGGTGGCGGGTGCCTGTAGTCCCAGCTACTCGGAGAGGCTGAGGCAGGAGAATGGCATGAACCCGGGAGGCGGAGCTGGCAGTGAGCCGAGATCGCGCCACTGCACTCCAGCCTGGGAGACAGAGCGAGACTCCGTCTCAAAAAAAAAAAGATCTTAGGTTATTTCCATGTTGATACATACAAAACCATCTCATTCTACTTCATTCATATTTTTACCATTGTTCTGCATGGATGGGGCCATAATTTAATTCTCTTCTGATGAATATTTGGATTGTTTCATAATTTTCACCATATAAATAATGCTGTAGTAAATATCCATGTGTAGACATATATACACACTCATATACCTATTTATCTTTGACACTAGCATTTCTGTAAGAAAGCATGGAATTTGGGGGTCAATGAATACACATAATTTAAAATTCAGCAGACACTACCAAATTGTTCTGGAAGCTTTTTATTCCACGTAATGTTTTTTGTGTGAACTGTACTTTTCTATTAGATTTGCTTTTTTTTTTCGACATTTTTTTTTTCTACTAGAAAAGTAGTATACACTGATTAAGTTAGATTTGAGAAGTACAGGAAGGCCAAAATAACAAAGCAATTATCTAAGGACAATATAGGTCCAAAAAAAAAAAATTAGAGC
The DNA here is from genome assembly GCF_028878055.3 of Symphalangus syndactylus. Lineage (NCBI taxonomy): Eukaryota > Metazoa > Chordata > Mammalia > Primates > Hylobatidae > Symphalangus > Symphalangus syndactylus. The sequence goes on from NC_072424.2 coordinate 67,470,095, forward strand.
TCCATAACATAAATACTAGCATTATTCTTTTGGCTTTTAATTTCTTTCCAGTTTTCTCTGCCAAGGAAGGGAAGGAATTTGAATTGGTTTTCTCCTTTATTTTTAATAACTATAAAATTACCTTAAATACAAGTTTCTGATCTGATTTAACTTAGAATATAAGTAATACACCCAACACACAAAAATCACTCCCAAATGAGACAGGCATTTTAAAAATCCATGCAATGTAACAATCTTAGTCCACAGCATCTGAATAGTTCAGAAAGTTGCTTGATTTCAACCAAAAAATGATACAGATTTTTTAAAACACTCTATGCCTTAAAGATATACAACAGCAAAACCTATTAACAGCAAATTTTGGCATTATTGTTTAATGCAATCATCACTTAAGATAGCCAGGCCTTTTATGCTTAAAAATACTATCAAAAATACTCTAGAAAATCATCAGTAAATATCTGCCCATTAAAAAAAAAAAAAAAGCAAAAATCATTTCCTCCATAATTATAGCCAAAACGAATGATGGAGTTGCCAGGTTCCTTCCTGTGGATTTTAGGCTTTTTATTTACACCTACTGCCGAAGCACCAATATATCTAGGGCTCTGTAGATCACAGATTAAAAATTATTAACCTAGTAAAAACCATTTTTATGTGTAACTTACATGTAGAAAAGAAAGAGAGTGATCTTCTGTCAACTATATACCTATGTGAAAACGTACCTGTTCTTCATTTTCTATCTGGTCACTCACATCCTTCATGCCCTCGCCTTCTCCAATTCCACCTCCCTCATAGTCATGGAACTCAGCTGCTCCCTCTCCAGCTGAATCTTCCATGAATTCTTTGGGCAAGCAAAATCCCTTAGAAAAAATAAAAAGGAAGTGAACAATTAGGCACAAAAGCAATTTTAAAAGGAGATTTTCATTCTTGCCACAGGAAAACAGTTTAAACACACACTGAATTCTTTTTCTAGCTCATTATCTTAAATCCGCTGGAAGTACAGTAGACTTCTTACATTCTTTTCCTCTTTGGTGCTAATAGTTATGCAGTTTCACAGCTTGACATCAGATTTAACATATGACTTGACTTTGTAGAAGCCTCTGGCATGTGGTCATTTGTCACTTTGCCAAGACAAAAACCTAAATGAAGTATACTAGAAGGATAGTTTTTGGAAAAAGTCCTTGAGCAAGGGCAGAACAGGCTCTGGAGAGAACACAGTCAGACATAGTAATATCTGTGAAATGTTGAAAAAAAACTATTTTATACAGGAAAATAACCTGAGAAGAATACTAGCCCGCTGAGCAGAAGTAAAAAGAAAAAGTAGTAGTGTCTCTCAATAAGAAATTTTAATTTTGTAAGAGAAAATATATACTATGAAGATATATCTGAGGATGAGAATGCACAAAAAAATAAGCTGCTAATTAGCAAGGAATTAAGATCCCAAACCAGTAAACACTAATTATGACTTGGTTACACAGAAACAGCTTCCTGCGGATCAAGACGTTTAATTACAACCTAGATCTATTATCTTAGCACTGTCTAACCTACTTTCAAGTTCCCTTGGAACTACTCAGAAAAGATATGAATACAATTTGGACACTAAAATTTTTAACAAGGCAAACCCACTTTTAGGACATATATTCTCAGAATGTTGATAGGAAAATACAATTTGGCTTACTTGCTTAATTTTCCCATTGAACTACATTATTTAAATGAGAGACATTCAGATATAGACGAAGAATAAGACCACATAGGAGGGAGTTTCAGATGCCCTTACCAGAGTATATCATTGGAGTTGCTAAGTCTGGGATAGCCACAGGGCTCCCAACATTCTGCAATATCAGAACCATTCCTACCCGCAAACAGACAAAGGTTTGAAAGGCCAAAGTCATTCTACAGCCTGTCAGACAAAAGCTACGGTGCAAATGGACAAATCTAGCTGAGCCAAATCTCAAGGCACCCAAACCATACATTTTCCTGCCACTGTCTTTAGCATACAGTGTTTTCTCCAAGAAGCAATGGAATGTTAAGACTGGCTTGGTGCCCACCACAGGGGGAGAAACCTGAGACTCATTCTTTTACTTATTATTACTTATTATTATTATTATTACTGTTACTTATCATTACTACAGATAAACATATTTATCCTCTTGATACAAGGCATTAGGCTTGGCTTCCACTTTTTAACTCTCCAGTATTTCAGAGACTCGGAACTAAGAACTCTTAATTGTTTATAAGAAATCTAGACCCCATCTTCAGTTTGTAAATTCATATCTTCCTCAAGTACATGTCATCTGTATTTAGCTTGGAGAAAATCTTAGAATGCTAAGGAAGAACAAAAACAAAACTTATATACCCAAATGCAGGTGGTTCTCACAAAAACGCATATGAGTATAGGCAGATCTCATTTTACAGATGAGGAAATTGAGGCTTGGTGAGGTTAAGAGAGACCAAGAGCTGGATACCTCTATGACTAGACCTACCCACACCATGTTGCTGTTAGATTTCACTGTCTACTGCCCCTGAGTTTCAAGGGGAGGGTCTACAATCTCTACAACCTCAGTGCTTTTCACAATACTGGGTACATGGCTGAATGAACAAATGACTTCCCTGCTAAAGAAAAAAACTGGCTGGGTGCAGTGGCTCACGCATGTAATCCCAGCACTTTGGGAGGCCGAGGTGGACGGATCACGAGGTCAGGAGATCAAGACCATCCTGGCCAATGTGGTGAAACCCGTCTCTACTAAAAATACAAAAATTAGCCAGGCATGGTGGCACGTGCCTGTAATCTCATGGAGATTACAATTACAATTTTGGAGACTCTGTCTCCAAAAAAAAAGATGCAGTTTTGCTCGTTGCCCAGGCTGGAGTGCAATGGCATGATTTTGGCTCACTGTAACCTCCACCTCCCCGGGTTCAAGCAATTCTCCTGTCTCAGCCTCTTGAGTAGCTGGGATTACAGGTACGTGCCACCACACCCGGCTAATTTTTGTATTTTTAGTAGAGACGGGGTTTCATCATAATATTGGTCAGGCTGGTCTCGAACTCCTGACCTCAGGTGATCCACCCGCCTCAGCCTCCCAAAGTGCTGGGATTACAGGTGTGAGCCACCACGACAGGTGAAAAAGACTCTAATAATAATAGGCCCATTATCATTTAATCATAATTACACCTACATGGTTAAAAGAAAACTTCATAGCCTTAAGGGTTTATCCTACAACTCTAGTTCGAGTTATCTGAAGAAGATTTAAATTGGGGATGGGAAGGGAAGAGTGTTAACAGACAGCAGCAGCTTTTAGACAGCCCTGGAGTTTAGGGAACTCGTCAGTTTTGGGGATAGGGTGGGTTGGGGATAGGGGGTATAATCTGCAGGTTCTGAGACTTTAGTGGAAACAGCGTTAGCAAAAGGATGCCAGACAAAACCCTAAATAATCCACAGGGAGAGCAAATCACATCCTGCTACTTGTGGTGGTACAAAATAAAAGCCTATCACACCAAAGACTAATGACATGAAATTTACTTGGGTCCCTGCTGCTCACAGTGCACCATGTGAACGGTCCTTACCTTCTGGGCAAGCTCCGCAAAGACCTGGGCAAGCACAGAGAGCAGCTTTGCAGTACTACGGTGAGTTGCTAAAGACATGGTCAGGAAGAAGAGGACGAGGTCTGAGTAGCTGGAGAGGACCGGCACCAGGCGCACCAGCAAGGAACAGGATTGGCTGAAGAACTGAGATCAAAACGAAACAAAAGGCCTGCTCACACTGCTTGGCAGGTACCAGGTTTCCATTCTGGAACTAGATAGCGGTGGTAATTGCACAACATTGTGAATGTACTAAATAGTACTAACAGCAAGTTACATGTATGTGTTTGTAACCTCCACCCACCCCAATACACACAGCTCACTGAGATTTCTTCATTTACATATATCATCACAAAAGTACAATCTCAAACCAACGTCTCCTTTGGCTAACAATGTTGGTTTTTTAAAAATAGAACGTTGGCCAGGCACAGTGGCTTACGCCTTTAATCCCAGCACTTTGGGAGGCCAAAGTGGCTAGACTGCTTGAGCCCAGGAGTTCAAGTTCATGTTGCCTGGGCAACATGGCAAAACGCCATTTCTACAAAAAATACCAAACACACAAAAAAACATATAGCCAGAACCCATCTCTACAAAACTTTAAAAATTAGCTGGGCATGGTGGTGCATGCCTATAGTGCCAGCTATCTGGGAGGCTGAGAAGAGGATCACCTGAGCCCAGGAGGTCAAGGCTGCAGTGAGCCATGGTCACGCCACCACACTCTCCAGCCTGGACAACAGAATGAGACTGTGTCCCAAAATAAAATAAATAATAAAAATAAAATGTTTATAAATAAATTCTCCTGATTCAAAGTTAGCACAGGAGGCAATGCTACAGAATAACATACAATGTCCTGCAAAGTAAGTTGCTTCTCTGGACTTACTGTAAAGACTACAACTGCTTACTCTGTTCGCTTATTGTAGTGGGAATGGTGTTTACATAGGATGGCTGCTAAGCCTCAGTTGATAACGTCGTCTATCAGTAACATCAAATACTTAGGAGTATGTGAATAAGATATGAAAGAATCCTAATATAATGGATATTCTGAATGGTTAACATTTCTGCACCTATGCATCTAACAATTAGCTAGCAAGCCCTAAGCTCTTCAAAGCTTGTCAATGACGTTGCACGTATAAATAAAGAGACCAAGTTCTTAGTGATTTTGGCACTGAGGCCTGCTCTGGCACTTATCTACGTGGAGGGAGGTAAAGCCCACTCTGCCTTTGCTCAGTGCATTCTGAAGAGGAAGAAGTTTGTAAAGAACAGTTAGTTACCAGGTGCTTTGCTGCTGTGCCATCCTCACCGTACGATTTCAGCCTCTCCAACAGCTCGGAGATGGCAGAAATTATTTTCTGCACATGCAAAGTGCTCACATCGGCCCAGAAGTCATCCTCTAAGAGTTTTGTTAGATGTCCTGATTGCAGTCTCTCAAAGCCTGCTGCCTCATTCATTCAGAGAAAATAACAACATGATGAATAACAGAAAACAAATCCTTTCATCTCTATCCATGCAGTCATCTGTTTCTAACATCCATCCTTAACTATTTAGCCACAGAAATAAATCATCAAATACAAAAATTAAATCAGGCATGAAACTAATTTCTGCCTGGTTTCAGACATACCATACTCTTCTTGTGGGCTTGCTTGGTCAGTGTTCTCCTCTGCTTTTTCATTCTTTCTTTCTTCTAAGTTCTGGATGGCACAGAGGATGGCTCGGATGGCAATTTCCATTTGCTCTGAAAAATCTTCCACAAATCCTTCGTCCAACATTTGATTTCCTAGCAGGTAACATGGTGCAAAACAAACATACAAACAAAAGACACCAATCATTTGCTTTAGTGCCTCTGGAAATCATTAAAAATACTCATTTATTGATGAGCCACTATGTCAAGCTGTGCCAGATACAAAGAAGAGACAAATTCCTTGCCTCGATAAACCTACAAGTTTATTACCTTGTATTAAAATATTTTTACTAAAATAATGTAAAAAATATAAAAATAACAGTTAGGACAGTATGAATAAACACTAACTTAGTCCAAATATCAGTGCCAAGCTTTTTCAATCTAAGGGAAAACTAACGGACAGTGAGCTGATGCTGCCTTCCTATGTGTGTTACAAAGCATGTAACAGGCATCCAAACAAATGGGGCAAAAAAGTTAAGAGCTGTGGATTTCAACCGCACCTCCCTGCCTCAGAACCCTGAACAGGTACATGTAGACCAAAACATAATGTGTCTTTAGGACAATGAGACTTACATCTATAAGACATCATTTCTACACTGGACTTTCATTCCCTGACTGAACAATATTCCTTACCTCCTTGGCTACCTGAAGTAAGCAGATGTGTCTTCCAGGTAGTAAAGTCAGCCATGGCTTTACTAATTTCTCCTCTTACATATTCCAGACTTTCAACTAGTGCCATTTGTGAGTCTCTTTGTTCAACCTCCATCCCTGGAAGAATGAACAAGGACTCTAGGCCCTGCAAATGAACTGACACCTGGGACAAGCAACTCAGCGCAGAAGAGCAAACTTCAAAATCTTTCCTGCAACAGAAATGCCACAATGTTGAAAGGAATGCATTACAATTCCCACAAACACACACCCCTCCCTGCAACCACTACAAGATATGCAAGGTAGAACTCACCATAGCTGAAGGTTTACAGCTAAACACATGCCACAAAGTGCTGTGCAGGTCCACTGAGTAACAGAGGACTGAAGCACAATTATTTTCATAATTTGATTCTATTACTAAACACCTAGGTTTAGTAATGGAATAAATTACTAAATTTATTTTACACCCATGACGAGTTCCCTAGGCTCCAGGGCTGTCTAAAAGCTGCTGCTTTCTGTTAACACCCTTCCCTTCCCACCCCCAATTTAGATAAGCACAATAAGAACCTAAGCACACAGAGAAGTGTAAAGACATATACACACTTACCAAGAATGAAAGAGAGTCTCACAAGACTGCTGTCTAATTTTGTCGATGTCAGCTTTCACTGTTTTAATGGTTTTTAGCATCTCTGTTAATCTCATGGTTGACTGCTGCCAAAGCTGATCCTGTTTCCGCATCTGGCAACCAGAGGGCAGCTGACTTCCAGGTATTGGAGATGGGTAGCTCAGATTGGAAGGAATTAGGTCCGGCACTACTCCACAAAGTTGTCCCTTGCTAAGTTCTGGTCCTTCCAGGCAGGGGGCAGGAGGCTGCCCCAGTACCTGGACATTGCCATGGCCTGGAGCTGGCCCTGCACTGGGGCAGCACTGGAGGAGCCAGGAGAGCTGCTCGAGCAGGATCTGGCACTGCATGGCCAGGTGCTGCAGGCGCTCTGTCCACTGCTGCACGCCATCCTGAGGGGGGAAGGCCACGGGGTAGGCCTGGGGCCCCATCAGCCTGCTGTGAATCTCTTGCACACAGCTGAGGAGGTTCCTGTACAGAGAAACCCATGGGAAAAACACAATGAATGGCACCTTAAACCACTCTACCACATTGTTTTAAAAGAAATTAGTGTTTCTGAACAAGCATGGGCTTTTTCATAAGTCAAGAAGGAAGAATCCCCCAGATAGGTAAAAAGTCTGTTAAAATGCCTCCCAAAGTACTTAAACCCATCCCTCAGTCTTTCAGGAGAAGTATCACAACACAACCACACCACTACAGTGACTTCAACTAGCATTATCTAGTAAATGTGCTGTACTTTCCTACATAAACCCTAATGAATGGAGCAGAAAATACCTGAAGCTCAAGTGAATAGTCTGGAAATACTATCCCTCAGCCACAATCCATTCAACAGATGACGACAACCTTTCTAACTGTCCTCATCTCTTAATTATTTGTTTCCATTGAGAAGCCTCCATGTATGGCTCAGATTGCCATCTGGGCGATCCCCAAAGCCTAAGTAACAGAAGCAAACTCAAATCTCATCTGTGCCCAAGACCATCTCACCCTAATACCATGAACACAAGCCTAACTATTGGCGTACATGGACTTTCGGCAATGTATATCCTCATTCCAGACACAGGTATAGTTCACCCATGACAATTTTCACTGCCTGACACAGCCCTGAAATCTCCACAGCTCCATATTCTCAGGAGGTTCAGTCAGATCACGGAGGGAGAGGGACACTAGAGGCATATCAATGAAAGCAAGGGGCAGAGCTGGGAGAAACCCTACCTGCCTCTTTGGGCCTTAAATTCATTTCACAATTGAGAGCATGTCTTATTCCTCTCCCCATATGCAGCAACTCTGAGCTGACTTGGATCTAATTCTTCCCAATTCATGCCACAAGCCCAACTCATCGGCTGATACCTGAGGATGATCCACTGCTCACTGAGCGTGGTCAGGGAGCGCCGCTGTCGGACGAGCAACTTCATCAAATGTGCTGAGAACCCTCTGCACCGCTCCACATTGCCCATGCCCATTTCCTGGCAGAAGGAGAAGGAAAAACATGCTGAAGGGGCTGCTGACAAACACCACCCACAGATGTGCCGCTACAAAGTTGTTTCTACTATAATTGTCAGACATGCCACACTCTAGAGGTGACACACTGATTTTTTTGAGCAGTGTTTCTCCAATTATGCTTGCACAGATCATTAATATTCCATAGACAGGAACTGGATTTAACTCCAAAATGCATTTATTAGTGGTCTTTTCTCAATTCACAAAGGGAGGAAAGATCTAAAGATGTCATTCTCAATTTGAAGTTTTTAATTTTTCTTAAACATTAAGAAAATTTGTTCTGCTGGCAAGTGTAATTGAATTTATTTAAGGTGTTCTGATTTTGCACAAAATTACACTGATTTATATTTTAAGTTTAAGGATGTACTGCAAAAAGCTCAGTTCCACTACCAGGCTGTTATCACTTAACAAGGTCTGAGAATGCAGCCCTGGGATGAACAGAACAAGGGCTTTCCCTGAGCCCCTGCAAGACTCATGTTTTATCATTCTACCTTGGCAGGAGTTGCTAGTGCTGCGTTAAGCCTGGCATGCCGTGCAAGAGAGCGATAAAAATACTTCTGGCATCCATCCCATGAAGACGAGATTTCTGTAAGCAGCCTGGAAAAGATATCAACCAACATCGTTTACTTAATTAAAACCACGCTCTCCCACCCCAGATCCTGAAAACTCAGATATTGGTATATTTGACCATAACCAAGAGTCAGCTGTCTGAATAGGTTTATTTCTATGAGGAATCATTCAGTGAGGCACTCATTAGTCCTTTACTTAACTCAGCACTGGAAGTATCAAGGGGAAATAAATTATGCTGACAATATGGTTTCTTCAAGGAAATCTTCCTATCTTGGCAGTGGAGGCTAGGAGGTCATAAACTCTGATGCCTACAGGGGGCAGGCAAATAACATAAGAGGACTGAGGACAGCCAAGCATAAAATGATGCATGGCAGTGACAGCTGACCTCAATGTGGGGAAGACATAGGGGTTGTTGAGGGCTCAAGTAAGCTGGAGAGCATGTGTCCTATCAAAAGGAGGAAACTACTATTCGGCTATAGCACTGCTGACTGAATGGGAATGCAAGCCCACTTGGCAAATTTTCCTGAAAAAGAATGCTTATGTAAAATTTCCCGTTTCTACAATGTTCTGTTGAATTCAAATTTAAAGCCCTGGGAGCAAATAAAACACACACATGTACTATACCCAGTTCATGTAAAGCATCATTCACAACATCCTCTGCTGTGTTGTAAATAGAGGTAGCGCTGCCTGTCTCAATAGTGTATGGACTCGCAAATTCAATAACATATTAGAACTTAGGAGTGTATGTATATAGAGCAACTAAAAATGTACCATTTTCTAATAGATTTCCACATGTATGATCAAATGAAGCAAGTAGACCTCAGGAAAATCAAAAGACCAAAAAAAAAAAAAAAAAGGAAGAAGAAGAATGGAGAGGTGAATGCAAGGAAGAAAGAGAAAGAAAAGAAATGTTTTTTTGTTTGTTTTTTTTTTTGACAGAGACTTACTTTGCTGCCCAGGCTGGAGTGCAGTGACGTAACCTCAGCTCACTGCAACCTCCACCTCCCAGGTTCAAGCGATACTCCTGCCTCGGCCTCCTGAGTAGCTGGGATTATAGGCATGTGCCACCATGCCTGGCTAATATTCTGTATTTTTAGTAGACACGGGGTTTTGCCATGTTGGTTAGGCTGGTCTTGAACTCCTGACCTCAAGTGATCTGCCCACCTGATCCCAAAGTGCTGGGATTACAGGCATGAACCACTGCACCCAGCCTCACCCTTTCATTTGAATGTCCATCAGGAGTCAGATCCTGAGCCTGGCACTTTTGTAAGTGGTAGCCACAGTGGTATTGCTATTCCCATTTTTGCAATTTGCAAATGAGGACAAGGTGTTTTAAATTACTTGCTCCATTTATAAGTAGGGAAAAAACAAAACAAAAACAGACAAACCTAGAATCAGCCTCCTGAGTGCTGCTGACGATGGACAATGCGCTCCGGAGATCTAATGGGTGAAGATGAAGCATCTCTTGAGGGTTTTTTGAACGGGCCCAAGCAAGACCTTTGCGATACGACAAACCTAGGAAATAAGCAGCATTTGTTTAAGCAAAGATGCTTAGTAGAGAATGGATGTGCCCCTCTCTCCCCTGCTACTTAAAGCAAAGTCTTCTAAACAGCATCACCTGAGAGCTTGTTAGAAATGCAGACTCTCAGGCTGCACCCACACCAACTGAAACAGGATCTGTAGCTGCACTTCCACAAGATTCCCCAGGTGATTCACATGCACGTTCAAGTTTGAGAAGCACTGCTCTCTATGCTATGCTGCAAGCATATGGTACAGCACGTGGTGACAGAAATTTTAAAAATACAGATTCTGCCAGGCACGGTGGCTCACACCTATACTCCCAGCACTTTGGGAGGCTGAGGTGGGTGGATCACAAGGTCAGGAGATTGAGACCATCCTGGCTAACACAGTGAAACCCCGCCTCTAGTAAAAATACAAAAATCAGCCGGGCGTGGTGGCACGCGCCTGTAGTCCCAGCTACTCGGGAGGCTGAGGCAGGAGAATCACTTGAACCCAGGAGGCAGAGGTTGCAGTAAGCCAAAATCACGCCATTGCACTCCAGCCTGGGCAACAAGAGGCGGAGGTTGCAGTAAGCTGAGATCGCACCACTGCACTCCAGCCTGGGCAACAGAGCGAGAATCAGTCTCAAAAAAATAAAATAAAATAAAATAAATAAAAATATAGATTCTGAGAAACCTCATACAAAGCGGAAAATATTTGGGAATCATGGATGGCTGGTCATAGGATTTTCCTGCATGTGAGTGGAACTCTTAGACATCTGGAAACCTTGCCTGTACCTTCTGTTGTCCACCATCTCAACTGTCTATGGAATTTCCCCCAAATCAGTCGTGTCATTTCTCTTCCTAAAAGTTGGTGACTACATTTCATTGGGTTTCAAGTGAGAACCTTACCAATTTTTGCAAGGTGTTTAAAGAGGTCTGACAAAGCTCGCTGTTTTTGCATGAGAATGTGCTTGGCTTCTGACCGCTGCTTCTCCTTCTCTGCAGAGAGTTCCACCTTTAAGCTCTGCAGCTCACTCACAGAGGAAATCACTTCACCTGTAAGGGAAAACAAGGCGGGGAGGGGAGACAATAAGAAAATCCCAGGGGTCTGGTAATGTGTTTGTTACCCAACACCAGGGACCTTTTGGAGAACAAAGGCCAAGTATCATTCATCTTTATACCCTGGGTACTTAACATAGTCCCTAGTATTTGGTAAAATCTCATTAAGTGTTTTAACCAAACTGGTCAAGGTACATGGAAATAGAAAAGTAACACACAGGATTTCAAATCTCTTGACAATAACAACCCAAACAGCAGCAGTCATTCTTTTGTATTTAGGGGTTTTATAATTAATCAAGCAAATGCACTTATTGAGCACCAACTATGTGCAGTGCATTATACTAGAAATTTATAATCACTTGAAGGAAATTTCAGATTAATATAATATGTATTGAGTTTCCACTTGTAGCTGGTACACGGTAAATTCTCTTTTCATGTGCACAACTTCAGAAGCACCTATTTGTAGCTCCATTTTACAGACTTCAAGAAAGGCTCAGTGAGGTCTAATCACTATCTGAAGGCCATGTGGTGAACGAGTAGATGAGCCAGGACTTGAACACTGGCCTACCTTACTCCAAAGCCCAAGTTCTTTCTATACAACACCAAGCTGCCTTCCTGAATACACGTGGGTACCAATAACACAAGGGTGCCGCCTCCCTGCTGCAGGCAGTGCTATAGGCTGGGCTGTGTCTTCCCCCTCAATTCATATGTTAAAGTCCCAACCCCTAGAACTTCAGAATGTGACTATATCTGGAGACAGGGCCTTTAGAGAGGTAATGAAGGTGAAATGAGAATGGGCTCTAATCTAATCTGACTGAAGTCCTTAAAAGAAGAGATCAGGACACAGAACACACAGGTGAAGAGTGACCACGGGAGGACACAGTGAGAAGGTGGCCATCTGCAAGCCAAGGAGAGAGGCTTCAGATGTAATCAACCTTGCTGACACCTTGATCTTGGACTTTTAGCCTCACACTGAAGCCACCCAGTCTGTGGTACTGTATTAAGGCAGCACTACCAGCCAAATATAGGCAGTCACCAGTGAGCGCAAGGACACCAAAGACATCAGATTGACAAGTGTGGGAGAGTTAGATGAGGGAGGCTTTATATCCCACAGCGCATCCCCTCTCCAGGAGATGCAAATGGATCTGTATTCCACTCACCCCCACCCCTAGTCCTGAGTCACCCTGAGCAAGGGCTGACAAGTTTTAAAAAGGAAGAGCTCCCTGAGATTAGATGCAACCTCATTAAAGGAAGGCCAGCCTCACTGACAGCACACTCACTGCAGTTGGGGGGTAGAGGGGTGAAGGAGGTAGTCAGAGGCTGCCAGGGGCCCAAAAATTCTATTAAATTCTGGGTTCCCTTCCCAGCTATTGCTGTGTTACACTATGAGATCTTGGCTCTCACCTTCCCTGAACAAAGACAGCCTGAGAAATGAAACTGCTGTCCCTCTCTGAAGTGAAGAAAGCAAGAGGATGGGGATGAATCCACCTCAAGTGAGACAACTTTTTGACAGTGGGGACAGCTTAGACACTGGGAAATCCACCTCTGTGCCCCTTTACTGGTAACACCAACCAACAAGAACTAGTATAGACAAGGCTCTCATAAAAGATGGCACAGTGCCAGGTTACATGAGAGGACGACAATGTGAAAATTATGACTGTGTGTTCTCAGTAGGCTCCTATTTCTGAGCTCTGTGGGTTTTTAAGCCCACTTGCTTATTCAATCAACTGTTCAACACTACACACGGTATCAAGAAAGGACACAGCTGCCACATTCTCAGCCCTCCTGCACCACTGGGGAAAACAGAAAGATCCACCCTTGACTTGGATGCTGGCACCCACCTGTGAACTGATCAAGGCCCTCCACAAGGCGAGGCAGGGGGCTCTCCTTCATGAACGTCAGGCACATCTTCCTCATGCGTTTCCTGAGCTTTGGCAAGCGACGCAGAAGCTCCCCTTCCAAGCCTGAAGGAGCAGCGCCCTGACACCACTCTGGAATTGTGGCCTGTGAGACAAAAGACAGGTTAGCCTCACTGCCAAGAATGACAGGCATCATTTTAACCTGCACGAGAACTAAATTTAACTGTTGCACACACAAACACATCCCTAGTTCAGCAAATAGAGAACAAATGTAGCATCACTAAAATTAAAAGAGACATACTGTGGATATTTAGAAAACCATATTACTGCTCCATATGAGATCACTATAACTGAAGGGCCCCCATGCCCCTACATCCAGCAATGCTTGCTATGATAGCCACAAGGAGACTCCAGTTCTGAATTATGAACAGAGTAGAATGAATATCACTGCTGCCCTTAAGGTGCTGAGCCACATTGTGTTTCTCAGACACAGTAGCCAGGCGAAACTGGTCCTACTCCTGTGACCATTTACCCCTAATTAACAGTTCAAATTTCAGGAATTCAGATTTCTTTCCTTTTTTTTTGAGACAGGGTCTGGCTTTGTCACCCAGGCTGAAGTGCAGTGACCCGATCTTGCCTCACTGCAACCTCCGCCTCCCAGATTCAAGCGATTCTCGTGCCTCAGCCTCCCGAATAGCTGGGATTGCAGGCAGGCATCACCACGCCCGGCTATTTTTTGTATTTTTAATAGAGACGGGGTTTTATCACGTTGGCCAGGCTGGTTTTGAACTCCTGGTCTCAAGTGATCTGCCTGCCTTGGCCTCCCAAAGTGCTGGGATTACAGGCATAAGCCACTGCACCTCAGACACAGGAATTCAGATATTATATGAAGGGAAGAGCTTTCGTCTGTCAAGGGCATATTTTCATTTTTTTTTTCCTTGAAGAATAACCTGAAGCTCCTATGTTGTCATTATTAGCAAATCAAAATTGTTTATCAGAATGATAGAAGCAGCGAGCTGACAAATACAGTCAAAAGAAAATAAATTTGGTAGCCATATCCTATCTCTGCAGCCATCTTATGGCTGTATGTTCAGTTTCTATTATGAGTTTTGAACCACTAAAATAACAAAAATAGCTTAAGGACTTTCATTACTAACTCTGTGAACCCCAGGTAGGAAATACAGTAAGAAGACAAAGCTAATCACTCTTTAAAAAGTAATTTTTTTTGGAGAGACAGGGTCTCACACATTGCATAGGTTGGTCTCAAACTCCTGGGCTCCAGTGATCCTCCTGCCTCAGCCTCCCAAGTGCTGGGATTACAGCCGTGAGCCACTATGCCTGCCCAGAAATTACTCTCCTGAGGGATGCCTTCCAATCCTGGAGCTCCCCACACCCAAGGACATGAAGCAGGAACATCCATTCTGTAACAGACCTGCTAACTCAAGGTGTATCACTGTTAAATTTTCAGGAATTTTGAAAGTCAAATCTTAACTGTTGGTGCTTGAAATTGGCCACAATAGGAGTACTTACACCACAGTAATCAGCATCTGCTATAAACCAGCACATAACGGCACATATTCACACCCTGTGCAGTAGCTTCCTCATATGGTAGCCCACAGGCAGCTTCAATGGCATATTCTTAAACTGATGCTTCAAATCTTTGCTCATGGCACATGAAATGTTCACAGGTAAAAGCACAATTGTTTCTCACAGGCTGACATTAAATTTTAAGCAGCAAGGCCAAGTGCGATGACTCATGCCCATAATCCCAGCTCTTTGGGAGGCCGAGGCAGGGAGGATCACTTAAGACTAAAAGTTCGGCTGGGAGCAGTGGCTCCCGCCTGTAATCCCAGCACTTTGGGAGGCCGAGGTGGGCGGATCATGAAGTCAGGAGATCGAGACCATCCTGGCTAACACAGTGAAACCCTGTCTCTACTAAAAAATACAAAAAATTAGCCAGGCGTGGTGGCGGGCACCTGCAGTCCCAGCTACTAGGGAGGCTGAGGCAGAAGAATGGCATGAACCCAGGAGGCGGAGCTTACAGTGAGCCGAGATCGCGCCACTGCACTCCAGCCTGAGCGAGACTCTGTCTTAAAAAAAAACTAAAAGTTCGAGACCAGCTTGGGCAACAAAGTGAGACCTCATCTCTACAAAAAAAAAAAAAAAAAAAAAGCCAGGCATGGTGGCATGTGCCTGTGGTCCCAGGACTCAGGAGGTTGATGCGGAAGGATCATTTGAGCCCAGGAGGTTGAGACTGCAGTGAGCCATAATCATGCCTGGGCAACAGCACGAGACTGTCTCAAAAAAAGCAAAAAAAAAAAAAAAACCCAAGATTTTTTGCCTTTTTCTGCAGGGAAGTCAGGCAAACAAATACATGCTATATATGTCCAAAGAACAAGATTTCAAAGGCATTTTCTTGTCTAATACTGAGGCATGCCTTGCACATAAAACATAGATCCCACTTGACTGGCTTGGGAATAAGCCAGCACTGTCCCACAACCAAGTACCTGCCCAGCTGCTGGTCGGGCTAACAGGGTCTCCCTCAGTGCCCTGTTCAGATTCTGAAAGGAAGACAGTTCACTTGCAGCTCCATCTGTTGGCCTCGGCAAAAAGTCAGGCTGTTCTTCCTTGTCACTCTCCACCAGGGATGACCGGCAGGGTTCACTCAGGACTGCTTCAAATTTCTTCATGAATTTAAAGAGGGTCCTGTCCCCAGGTAATGACAGAGATAAGAAGAAAAAAACTGGATTAGCAAGTTAAGAAATATAAAGAATACATTATCATGCATCCATACATAATTTAATAGCCTGTACCTTTTATATACAATGCTGTCCTTAAATATTAATAGTTGTTTTACTTTTAAGAGAAAAAGAATGGCAGGTACTGTTATCCTCCTTTTCTAGAAGAGAAACTAAAAGCCAGAAAGAATGGGACTGCTTTGCTCAAAGTATATAGCTAGTGGGTGGCAGAAGACTTGAGACATAGCCTGCTTTGTCTCAAGGCACACTAATCCTTACCGCAGGTAGACTTTGCTTGGAGAAGGGGGTGGTGTTGAAAGCAACATCAAAACAATCAAGGTGTTATTTTTTGAGAAGTTTAACACATTTAATATTAAGTCAGGTTATGGTAACTATGTCGTCTTGCTCCCTACCACACAAAATTCTATTTTGGTTGTCCCCAGTTTTAAAAGATGGATTACCTGTGTGTCTTTTCTACAGATTGCTTAATGGACCAGAAGCTGACATCATTCCACTTGGAAATCTTAACAAATTCCTGTAAGATAAATGATGTTCAAGAAATGGCTTTATAAAGCTAGTGTCATTCTGTTTCTTTCTAGATTTCTGTTCAGCAAAGACCAGAGCCCACTCTATCCCAAACACAGGACTGTGTGTCAGTGAACAAGTAAAATAGGTCTAAAAAAGAAACCATGGGCCAGGCGCGGTGGCTCACACCTGTAATCCCAGCACTTTGGGAGGCCAAGGTGGGCGGAATCACGAGGTAAGGAGATTGAGACCATCCTGGCCAACATGGTGAAACACCGTCTCTACTAAAAATAGAAAAAATAGCCGGGCTTCGTGGCTTGCGCCTGTAGTCCCAGCTACTCAGGAGGCTGAGGCAGGAGAATTGCTTGAACCCGGGAGGCAAAGGCTGCAGTGAGCTGAGATCGTGCCACTGCACTCCAGCCTAGGCAAGAGTGAGACTCGGTCTCAAAAAACAAAAACAAAAACAACACGTTTTGGTCTCAAAGTGATTAAAAAAAAAAAAAAAAAAAAGAGTGCTGCTAAAGTCACTAAGTCACCTGACATATACTCCAGCTTAGGAACCACCAAGTTAGTCACGTCCCTTGTACCACGGTTGGTTCCACAACCACTGAGAATATCAAAAAGAGAGGTCCCTCCTTCCCCCATGGTAATTCAGTAGTGTGTGGACCAACATGACATGGCATAGCTCTGAGGTGGGAGACAGGCCTGGGCAAGACCAGGGGAGCACAAACAGATTTCTGTGGCAGTCCTCTGAGGAGGCTCTGAATGGCCACTCCACCAATCCCTCACACACTCTGCAAAAGAAGCCAATGCCACCGATGTACATATTGCCATCCTCCCTAGCAGTGGCAATGCTCACCTCTATTCCCCTAGATCCCTGCCTCAGTGCTAAATGGGTAACAGGGTTAATGAAAGAGAATTTGCTGATTTTGTCCTCCCAAGAGTGATCATGACAGCTGTTCTCTTACTTTAAGTTCTTTTTCTAGGGGGGAACGAAGTTCCACAATTTTGGCCTGGACCCGGTCAAAGAATTGCTTGTAATAATGGTACAAATTCCATAGAACACTGCAAAGTGCATCTGGAAGAAATGAAAAGGAAACAAAAACACCACACTTGCTGCATGTGCTACTGGTGCCAGCTGTGGCCTTCATATTTCAGTGATGACCCTTCCTCATTACTCTCTATGCCATGAGATTACAGTGAGTTTCACAGGCGCATTATTTAGGGATCCTGTCTGAGTTTAGCATTTCCCAGAGATGCAGGCTGTCAACACTCCCCTATTTTTCACTTCTGCTTGTAACAGATGTTTTTTTGGACTTTTGTTCTTGAAGATGATGTACTCCTAGGTTCTTCTAAAATCACAATGTCAAATTCTTTCTGTGAATCTTATTGTAAAATCAGCAGAAACTGAGCTTTTTTTAAAAGATGGCATATTAAGCAGTTCACCTCAAATGCTCATTCATGTACAATCTATACTCATCTTGTAGTGAGACTTTTATCCCAGTTGCTGTGGTCAGGGATAGTACTTGACAGCGGGCAGTTTTAGGTGCAGTTCCTTGATGGCTGGCAGTGCTCTCACTGGATGAAAGAAACTAATAATGGCCTGGATCAAGGAGCAGCTTAGCAGGACATTTACAGTGTCTAGAGAGATATGTGCTGCCTCAACATGCTAGGTCCTGAGATCTTCTTCTGGCAATTTACCTCTGCCAGAGCTCACCAGTCAGTGCTAAACGTATAACCATCTGCACCTCACTTTGAATGTTCTTCTCTATATCTAACGTGAATCACATTAAACATAACTAAATGTGTCTTTTTTAAAACCTAGAGTGCAACGAGGCACCTGTCTCATGTAGAAAATTCACAGCCTAACTCATTTTAGTCGTGCAATGTCAAAAGGAAAGGAAAAAAAAATCCTCACCCTTTCCTTCAACCTGTGGCATCAGCAAGACGTGACAATGGAAAACCAGTAACATCTGAAGTCGCACATGGAACTCTCCCAGCGAGGATCCTTCAATAAATGCTTGTAACGTGCTGACCAGCAACATCAAGGTCATCTGTTTGTCATCTTTAAAAATTCAAAGAGAAAAATATATGTGTTCCTTCGACCATGACTTCCTATTCCTAACATGCACGCAATCTATCTGGGATACTATGGATGGCCAGGAGGTAGACATCACAATGTGAAGCTCTCAAGCAAGGACCATGGCTAAATTCTAAGCTGATTTAAAAGTAACAGGCCGGTGTGGTGGCTCACGTCTGTAATCCCAGCACTCTGGGAGGCCAAGGCCGGCAGATCATTTGAGGTCAAGAGTTCAAAACCAGCCTGGCCAACATGGTGAAACCTCGTGTCTACTAAAAATACAAAAATTAGCCAGGCATGGTGGTGGGCACCGGTAATCCCAGCTACTCAGAAGGCTGAAGTAGGAGAATCACTTGAGCCTGGGAGGCGGAGGTTGCAGGCAGCTGAGATCGCACCACTGTACTCCAGCCTGGGCAACAGAGCAAGACTCTGTCTCAAAAAATAAATAAAAATAAATAAATAAATAAATAAAAGTAGCAGCTGCACATAGAGCATGTGTTAAATGCACTCACAGCAAATTATGAAAATGAATTATAAGGTGCTTGTCACAAGTATAAAATAAAAGACTGTTCATTCAAGCACGTTGGCTACTACCTACCAAAAAGTCAACTTTCAGTTTGACTTCTATCATGGACATAGAGAAGAAGGAAACCTTATCACACGACTGGTTCTCTAGACTTTTGGAGAAGACATTTAAACCTCTCAGACTTTTGTTGTTATTCTCTCAGTTAGACAAGCACGATTTAGTTTCCTTGGCTGACCTCTCAGAAATATCATGAAGTCAAATGGGAGGCATTCCCATGAAAGCAGTGTAGCGGGAGAAGCGGGAGCAGGAAAATCCTACACTTTGCAGCACTCCATTTAGCCAGGAAGCTCTAAGTGGGCAGGAAATGTACTGCCAGGCATTACCTTCCTGTTCTTCTGTTTGTTCCTGCATGTGCTTCTCAAGCATCTGATAGATGGAGAACCAGTGCTTGGTGGATTTCTCGGTGTGGCGCTTCATAGTATTATCCAAACTCATGGACCAGCAGCTGAAACAAGAAGAAGTCAAGGAGGCATTTACGGAAACCCATTTGAAATAATCTGAAACCAGAGATGCAGAAGCTACATGCTCACTATTCTCTCCTCCCAAATGGAGATGGAGGAGCCACCCAGTTTCCTCACTCAAGAATCTATGCTGTTGTCTGGACTGTATTCAGGTCATTTTAATGCCCTACTTTTAACTCTGTGATTAATAACTGAAAAGCACATTCTGTAGCTGTAATACTATATAAATCCTAAAGAAATTTAAACTACCAAAAGACAAAAGCCCTTACAACCTAAGTTTAGGAGAGGGAAGGAGAGTCACTTACTTCAGCTCCAGTTTACGCCACCGAATAATCATCTGACTGATCGAATCAAGATGTTTCCGCAAAGACAAAGCTCGACTTGCATTTTCCTCCCAATCCTAAAGAAACAAAGATAAAATTTACTACAGACATTATTCAATGCCATAATCACCTCCTCCCTCAAGAACATCTTGAACTTTGCTTGAGTGAAGACTACTGGGCCCTTAAACAACTTGCAGCAATTGCAGGAATGAATTTACAGCATATCCAGCTTCAAATTCTTTCTGTTCACATGACAGAACTCCACCAGAGCCAAGTTTACAGGCTGGCAAAAAAGCACAGTGTTTATAGACTGGAGCCTGAATTCGTGCTCTTTGCTATCTGACCTAAAACAAAGACATGTGGCCCTTTTCTGTCCAATGGGGAGGCAACAGCTAACTTAGAGGCCATGAGGGCATTGAGGGGAACCGTGTATGTGGGCACTCAGTTGGACTGAAGGCCCACCTGGAAGGCTGGGAGTAGTGCACCCTCATTACTGGTAGATACTGCATCCCACTGGATAAAAGGCAAGGCAGCTAGCCCTCACCACAGGGGCAACAGCCTCACTTGCAATGATCTCACCCCATGCCAGAAAAACCAAGGATGTTTATCTTTTTCCAGCCCAAACTATAATTTTCTGTCTAACAACAAAGATGCCACAAGATGTATCTTTTGCCAACTGACCACCAACTAAAATGAGGAAGAGAGCGATTAGCTCACCTGTGCCTTTGCCAGAAGGATCTCTAAGCCATTCAGGAACTTTGAGATAGGACTGGAAAGTGGGAAACTACGAATTCTGTCCATTACAACCAGGAGCTGCAGAAATAAAGATTTGGGTATCTCAGTAGGAATACCAATGATCCTAAGTCACAGGGTACTGAAGACAGTCCTGACCAGAAGTTTCCCCCCAGTTCTCTACTTTTAAAACACCTCTGAAAAAAAAAACAGAGCAACATGGCAGCATTTTATTATGTGGTCAGCAACTCCTGACCAACAAATAAAATTAACAGAATCCCCAATCATTTATACAAGAGAAATACAAAACTGGTGTGTTCATCTTGCAGTAAGTAAGTAGCATCTCATTGAACTGCAGTTCTTTAAGCCTTTGTTTATATGTACACATGTGCAAGTGGGTGCCCCCAGGGATAATGGTGAGGCTGCATCCTCATTGCAGATTCAGTACTGTGAGCATTCCTTCCTCAACAGCTGCCCTACCTGTTCAAGTGCTGGGTGTTCTGGCCAGTCCTGCAGCAAGTGACTGACAGCCTCTGAGAAACCTTGAAGCACAGGTTGACACTGCCGTGCTTCTGGAACATTGGGATGCTGGTAGAAGTCATAGGGCCCATCGGGTTTCACCATCAGGTCTGAGGGTGCCTCCCCAAAAAGAGTGTTATGGGAGAGGGTGCAGGCCAAAAGTTGGCTGCCCAAGAGTCGGTCATTCAGTTCAACTCCTGTGAAGTTAACATCACGGTAAAGTCAGTGAATTCAGTAAGTTGATCTATCAACATGTCAAAAAGATGTCAGCAACAGGACCAGGCGCAGTGGCTCATGTCTGTAATCCCGGCACTTTGGGAAGCCGAGGCAGGCAGATTGCTTGAGGCCAGGAGTTTGAGACCATCCTGGCCAACATGGTGAAACCTCATTTCTACTAAAAATACAAACATTAGCCAGACATGCATGTGCCTATAATCCCAGCTTCTTGCAGGCCTAAGGCACAAGAATTGCTTGAACCTGTGAGGCAGAGGTTGCAGTGAGCTGAGATCATGCCACTGCACTCCAGCCTGAGCAACAGAGCAAGACTCTGTCTCAAAAAAAAAAAAAAAAGAAAGAAAGAAAAGAAACATCAGCAACAATGAACTAATTGGGACTAATGAATGCTATTCTCCCCAAAGCAATATTGGCCTAGAGAACTGTAATCCTAATACTATAGTAGCTACCTAAAGCTCTCAAGTTTCTGGAATGTGCAGAGAAGTCAGAAACTGCCTACATATAAACAAATGGTGTAGGGGTTAACTCAGTGCCTCCAAATTCCCAGTTTTTATACCTATTCTAGTTAAATAGAAAGGAAACTTAAAGCCTCCTTCCTACTTCTATGAAATAATGCCATGAAATCATGTAGGAAACTGCAATGAACCAACTATTAAACCATATTCCACAAGATTGGTTGCTCCCAGGTATATATTATTTCATTTGAAAAGCACTAAGGCTATTTGACAGCAGAAATAATGCCAAAGAAAAAAAACACATACACACACATATTTAAATTAAGTCCTTATCCTTATTATTATTATTTTTTTTTTTTGAGATGGAGTCTTGCTCTGTAGCCCAGGCTGGAGTACAGTGGCACAATCTCGGCTCACTGCAAGCTCCGCCTCCCGGGTTCAGGCCATTCTCCTGCCTCAGCCTCCCGAGTAGCTGGGACTACAGGCGCCCGCCACCACGCCCGGCTCATTTTTTGTACTTTTAGTAGAAACGGGGTTTCACCATGTTAGCCAAGATGGTCTCGATCTCCTGACCTCATGATCCGCCCGCCTCGGCCTCCCAAAGTGCTAGGATTACAGGCGTGAGCCACGGCGCCCGGCCTATCCTTATTTTCTTAATCTGTCACCCCAAAGGATCCAAACAATAAAAATCCATCTTTTTCTTGGCCCATTTGTACACTGATGAAAATCCATCTTATTACAGAATCCTAAATCAATTTTCTTGAATCAGCTTCAGTTCTTTAAGCCAAGGAAACTCCAATAAGGAATTATGGGAAAACAGGAAATTCATGAGTGTGATTGTTACAGAATAACAACAGCATCTATTTGCATTTGCTTTGATTTCCCAGGGGCATAACAAAAGTAAACTACCATACCCATCAGGGGGTAGAAGTGTGTCACAAGCGATGCCCCAGTCTGATAGCAAGACAGAAACAGGCTGAGGTAATGCTTTGCTTCATGTGGCGGCAGAGTCTGTTGATACCAGAGGGATCGAGCAAAGTTGAGACACAGTTGCTGGTGTATCAGCATTACTGCCTGCATTGAATTCTGGGAGAGGAGAGCTGGGTTTGTGGCTGCTTCCTCTTCTTGCCCATCTGAAGTTCCTTTGTTCTCCTCCAACGTTGGCTGTACCAAAATATCTGCAAAGTCCTATAAACAGCATCAGAGAAATTGACCTTTTAAAAATCAGAATCTACTTCTAATCAGACTAAAAGGAAGAAAGAAAAAAGCATAAGAATGATTCAAAAAATGAAATAGCACTAATATATGTATTAAAATATATTTTAAAAGACTACAGGCTGGGCACAGTGGCTCACACCTATAATCCCTGTGCTTTGGGAGGCCGAGGAGGGAGAATCACTTGAGGTCAGGAGTTTGAGACAGCCTAGGCGACATGGTGAGATCCTGTCTCTATAAAAAATATAAAACCTGGCAGGGTATGGTAGCATGCACATGCAGTCATAGCTACTTGGGAGGATTGTTTGAGCCCAGGAGTTTGAGGCTGCAGTGAGCTATGATTGCGCCACTGCACTCCAGCCTGATGACAGAGCAAGACCCAGTCTCTAAAATACATACATATAGAGACAGAGATAAAGAGGAAGAGAGAAAGCCATCAGAGGGAATGTATATGGCATCAAGGGAATTCATTCCAAAACAAACCCTGCCATTACTGCCCTACCTTTTCATGCAGGGGGAACTGTTTTCTGAACTCCCGTTCTTCCTCCTCCTCTTCACTCAGGGCTGTCCTAGAGTTCCTGCTCTTGTATCTATATAGGCTGCTTTCCTGCTCAGCCCTCTCTTGGGCTATGCGTTCCTGCTCATCCCACTCATTGATGATTTCCTGAAAGTCACACAGACAGAAAGCAGCTGAGCTTTCTTTGCTGAGGCATTCACAAAGGCAAGATTTGCTATTAATTTCTCATGAAAATGAAAGCATCATGACTCAAAAACAAATAAAAGCCAACATCCAAGAAACTAAATTCCATGGAATAAAGAGCAAATGGGTTTTGTTTTCCAAGTGTGTAGCCTCAGCAACCAGTTTCCTAAATCCCCCCTGCTGTGTCATTGTAATTTTGAAGGTGTAAAACTTGCCACAGTACAGCTAATGGGAACTTCCTGTCAAGAGGTAAAGGTGCTTTGTAACAAGGACAGACTCAGGGTTGGCCATGAGAGGGTTGTGGTTCAGACAACACTTGGGTGGCACCCCAAGGAGCTGGCCAAGGGGTTCAGAAAAGAAACACTTAGACTAGGGACCGGGTGGTCAAAGGGCACCAATCAGGCAAAACTGGAATGTGTCTTACCAGACACTTCTGAAATTCCCTTCTAAGATTTTACATCTCTAAACTGGCAAAAATTGTAAATTAAAGAACCATCCAGTACTGCTGAGGTTGAGGAAATAAGCACCCACCATCTAGGAAGGTAATTTGCATGTAAAGCCTAAGAAGTGTGTTTAATCTTTGTCCCAGCAATCCTGATCTCTAAAATTTGTATCCAAATATATAGCTGTGAGACTATTTACTGTGGCATTGGGCTGGCTTTTTTTTTTTTTTTGGCAAAATAGTAAAAAGTATATACAAATGTAAATGTTCAATGATAAGAAAATAGTTAAATTACTTGTGTCATAAACACACAATAGAATACTTGGCAGTCACTAAATATGAAGCAGGTGAAGAATACAGAATAACATGAAAATAATCACTATACATGAAGTTTTTAAAAGCAAATAGAGTTATCAAATAGAACAAACTTTACTAGTGGTTTGTTGTACATTTTGTAGCAATTTAAGGACATGTCTCAGGGCCCTGGTGGGGATTAGAATCTACCTTAACCGGAGCAACTCTTTTTTTCTGTTAACTATGCTAAGATTTGTATTTTTTAAAAGCTGCTGCTACTAAAAAAAAAAATATGTAAGCCACTGGGACAAATTTTTAATAATTTAGAGTGTGAGTGTCATAGACATACAGCTACAGATAAATATTAATATATATACACACACAAGCAAGCCTGGAATGGGATACCTGGTATGTTAACAGCGTTTATACAGCTTTAAGTGGTAGGATCATTAGAAATTTTAGTATTCTCTTAATTGCATACAGTGAGAGCAAGTTACTTTTATTAATAAGGGAACATCTTAATGCAAGTTGACATAAGTACCTGGCAAAATTACCATAAACAAAGTCAAAAGACAACTGACAAACTGGGAGAAAACACGTGTAGTGTTTAACAAAGGGCGCTGTCATTTTTTTTTTTTAATCTCTTAAAAATTGAGAGGCAAAGGTCCCCAAACTTGATAGTTAAATAGGGAAAAGGAAGGAACAGAAAACAAAATGCCCACGCCCCAACGACACTATCTGTGTATCTACTAGGCATGCTAATGTCCTGCAGGCTGCCCTGATGTGAACTTGGCTCTCTGCAGGAGGCAGGGCAGGGCAGGCCTCCCAGAGATGGCTCACCTGACACACATGTCTGAAGAGCTGCAGGGCCCTCTGGTCCAACTCTCCCTTGCATAACACATGGGAGCGCAGGTAAAGGAGAGCATTCATCAGCAGCTGCTCCCGAGTGGGACAGGCTTTCTGGCCCTTGCCTTCCAGCTCCTTTCCTCCTGAGCACTTGAGGATTAGCTTCCCAAGGCATCGTAGAACCTCCTCAGACTTCACTGAGCACAAAGTGTCTGCATGAGCATAGTAAGTGGGGAAGGTGGGGCCCACCGATGGGAAAGCCAGCAAGGCTGTGGCCAGGGTCCCCAGCCTGTCTGCACCAACCATACTGCTGTGGAGTGAGCTGTGGAGCTCAGAGGCCACCAGCCTCATGCCATGTTGTAACTGCAATATGGATGCCTGCAGTGGGCTCACGGCATCTGGATAGAAGGTGTACTCCTCTGCCAGCCGCTTCCGGAACTGGTGGTGTGACTGCTGCCAAGAGGCCTCCTCCTTTAGAAGACTCTGGGCTACTTGGGCAGACCGTGGCCCATCCATGTGGAGGGCCTGCAGGAGCCGTGTGAGCAGATCCTGAACAGCAGGGGCCTTGGCAATGCTGGTGACGTAATGGTGGATCTCCTGAACCAGGGACTCGTACGCAGGCAACTGGGGTCTAAAAGCCTGTTTCTTCAACAGGCGACAGGTTAAATTATCCAGCTGATCCATCCTTTGGCGAAGCAGCCTAAAGGGAAATTAACACAATATGCCAATTATGTCAGAAGAAGAGCAGCAAATCTAGATTGGATCCTCAGATAGGAAAACAGAAGAAAGAAATATCAGCTGCTGCGAAATAATATTTCCAATATCATCTCAGTCGTGATAATACTGACAATTAGTTAATGAAAATGGATAACATTTACACAGCAGTTACTGTGTCATGTATGTTGCTGGTGCTCAGATGCACATCTTACTGAAGCCTCATCATGACTCACTGGAGTAGATAACTACAATTACCCTTCTTATGCTGATATGGACACTGAGATGTAAGGCATTAAGTGATCTACCCAACATCTAAAATCAAAGGTCAGAAGTAGGACTGGAATTCAGAACCTACTACACTATACAGGCTGAACATCCCAAATCCAAATATCCAAAATGCTCCCAACTTTTTGACTGCCAGCCAATATGACACTTAAAGAAAATGCTCATTGAAGTATTTTGGATTCCAGATTTTCAGATCTGGGATGCTCAACTGGTATAAATATTCCAAAATCTGAAGAAAAAAATGAACCCCAAATCCAAAACACTTCTGGTCCCAGGCATTTTGGATAAGGGATCCTCAACCCATACCGTATTTCCTAGTAACAGACCTACAGCCAAGAACAGCAGAGAAATATAGTGCATACCATCACACTCCACTTCTTCTATGCTGAGACTAAGTTTTGGCTTCAAACATCTTGGCCCCATGTGAGCACACACCTTGAATAGCCCCCCTCTCCTCCTTTCACAAGGCATATTATTTTTCCTGACTATAAACAAGGCTTTGGCATCTAATTGCTAATGTAGTTTAGAGGTGTATATTACCACTTCTACTCACACCATAATTACATTACATCAAAAGGAGAGTCAATAATCCCCAAAACAAATAATCACTCTGCTGTGTTACCTGACGTGAGGATGAGAGTAGCTGACAACGACTTCATCTTCCAGGTCTCTTCCAGTCTGCAGCTGGGATGACAGGTTCCGGGTCTTCCATTCACACTGCAGTTGGTGTAACTGATGGAAAAGAGAGAAGTTAGTCCACTGTGTCCCAGCTATGACCATGCACATGAGGACAATGTCCTGGGCACATGTAGAGGAACAAGATGGAAGGAATCTGGGTTCCTGAATGACCCAAGGAGAGGTGGCTCTGCTCCATTAATCTAGACCACTCACATCAGAGCTGTGAGGGGAAAGAAATGATCTTATTTACACCACTGAATTTTTTAGTCTCTCTGCTATAGGAGCTTAGCTTTCACTCCAACTAATATAATTTTCCTTCTTCAAAATATGTACTAACATACCATTATCTTAATGTATTTAGTTCCTGAACTTGGTTCAAAACTTCAAATAGCAAGGGATACCACATTACCCAAATCAACTTGATTGCTTTTTAAGACAAGGTCTCGGCTCTGTAGCCTGGCTGGAGGCTCACCGCAGCCTCGACCCCCCCAGGCTCAAGTGATCCTCCTGCTTCAGCCTCGTGAGTAGCTGGTACTACAAGCACATGCCACCACACCCAGCTGTTTTTTTTTTTTTTTCCTTTTTTTTGTAGAGACATGAATCTTACTATGTGGTGGCCCAGGTTAGTCTCAAACTCCTGGGCTCAAGTGCTCCTCCCACTTCAGCCCCGCAAGGTGCTGAGATTACAGGGTGAGGCCACCACACCCAGCCTCTGCTTGATTCTTGAGTTTTAGATAGCAAGCACCAATAAGTTAAAAATTCCTAGGACATAGGGATACTATATTCTATCTAAAGAAATATCCAAATCCAGGCTGGGCATGGTAGTTCACGCCTATAATCCCAGCACTTTGGGAGGCCAAGGCGGGTGGATCACTTGAGGTCAGGATTCAAGACCAGCCTGGCCAAGATGGTGAAACCCCGTCTCTACTAAAAATACAAAAATTAGCCAGGCATGGTGGCGGGTTCCTGTAATCCCAGCTACTCGGGAGGCTGAGGCAGAGAATTGCTCGAACCCAGGAGGCGGAGGTTGCAGTGAGCCGAGATCGTGCCACTGCACTCCTGCCTGGATGACAAAGCGAGGCTCCGTCTCAAAAACAAACAAAGAAACAAACAAAAACCCAAATATCCAAAACTGAGCTCAGGTAGAGAGAGTCCAGAGATAGTGAGAGATACCACTATTTCTGACAATGGCTCGGGTTTTCTACCTGCCCTCTGCCCATTGCACCTATTGGCAGAGACCTCAGAACCTTAGGAAGGGCTCCTCCCAGAGCCTGAATGTAGTCAGAACTCTCAAAGGGGAAAATACAGTCTCTAAAACAGACTCCTGGAAGTCACAAGGCAACTTATGCTTGTGATGATCTGAGCACCCAAAAGGGAATAAAAGGAGTAATACAATAAGCAAACCCAGCACGTCAGGGAAGGAGCCCATGCTCCAAACTCTTGCCTCCCATACCTCTTCCTTGGCATAATTGAGCTTGTACTCCCTCTTCACCGCAGGGTCAAAGCGTGCCTGGGGAAGCCATGTCTGAATCTGGAGCAAGCCGAGGCTCACCCAGAGCCTCCCACGCTGGGCTGGCTCAGGCAGGCTCCTCTTACTCTCCCCTTCACCAAAAAAGTGGTGCAGGGAGGTGAGCAATTGGCAGAGCAGTTCCTTGGGCAGCACCTCCTGACCAGCCATGTCCCCAAGTGTCTGGCCCACATGCTGGAAGGCCTGGCTGCTCCCAAGCAGCAGCTGCTCACAGTTCTGCATGTACTCCTGCTGCCGGGACTCTGGGAGCAGCTCTGCTAGGCCTGCCAGGTGCCAGAACAGCATCTGCCCCTGGAGTTGGGAATCCGTGCGTCTGTGGGGACAATAAGAAAGCACTGAAAGGTTTGTACTGTATCAAAAAGCATTCCTTTTCATACACTATAATTCTCTCAAGAAACGATAACCACAGAATGCAGCATCAATATGTGGAGGTGAATTTCGTTCTCACATGGTCTTATTTGGTTTACTAAGTTCACCCTCTTGATCACAATATGCTTAAAACTGACAGAGGAACCAGCCAGCTCATGGTAGCCTGAAAACATGCTGATTCAGGCAGAAAATACCCTCACTTCAAACACCAGAACTAGCCACCACTACAGAAGGAAGTTCTCACTGGGTCTCTGCTCCATGCTCTGGAGAAAAGACAGGAACTTTACAGTCTGCTTCCAGGGCAAGGGAATACCTGAATTCTGCTACTGAAGAGATAGCCATGTTAGTCCAAAGCATTGAACTGATGTCCTGGAGCTGCTGAGTTCTCTCAACCCACTCTCCTAGGGTCACGTGAGAGGAGGACAGGATGGGGAGGCCACTCACATCCCAGGGACTTGCTCTCCAGCTGCTGGTTAAGACTTCAAAGCAGCACTTAGAGAATATGGGTCTACTGAGATTGCCAGGACCCTAAAGGACAAGAGAAGAGTCAATAACTTTTAGAAATTAAGACTATTTCCAGAAGCAGCATTAGGGAACCTGAGAGGAAAGAAACAGACAGTTCAGGTTACTTGGAACAGGTAAGCATCACTCAGAGATTGGACTAGAAGGACAGAACAGGTTAGTATACCTTAAATGAAAGTGGACTCCATGCTCTAGGAAATGAGCAATGGATGCTTTAGTAATGCATGAGGAAAGCCTGCAAACCTGGGAATCAGAGAGCACATTCTTGCAGAAGGGAAAGAGACACACTGCAGGAGGATGAGAGCCAACTCAGGGTGCAAGGAAAGGAGTGAAAGACAGATGTAAGAGCCAGGGACAAAATCTGCCATGTCTGTGCTCCTTAGACTGTTAGATGGGACACAGTAATAGCTGTCCACAGCAAAGGATTGTCAAAGGGTGACAGCCAAATGTGTGTGACAGTCAACTCTGTATAATGCCATACAACCCTCAGGGATCCAAAGTTTATCACTAAAGGCTTTGAGAGGTGTTTTACAATAAATCCATTTTGATAGTGCAAAAGAATGGAATAGAGTTCAGGTAAATCCAAAAACATTTGGGGCAATAAGGCATTTCACATGAGAGTGGAAAGGAGGAATTAGTCAAAATGATGTTATTACATCTCTTTTGGATCTGTTTGTATAAAAGAAAAAATTTGCATCTCTATATCATAAAACAACATATACAGATGAAATAGATTTGAACATAAAATAAAAATATAGGAGAAAATAGTGGAAAATAGTTTTGAACTCTTGAGGTGATGAAGGAAGACATTTTTTAAAAGCATGACACTAAAGTCAATAAGTAGAAGGGTCTGGCATATTTGGAGGGAAAAAAATTATAAAACTTGTGACATATAAGAAAACAAACTTGAGAGATGACAGAAAACTAGAAATATACTTCCAATTCATATTGGGCAAAGGCTTAATATCCATAATATATAAAAAGATCTTCAATAATAAACTGATGCTGAACAACCCAATTTTTTTTTTTTTTTTTTTTTTTTTTTTTGAGACAGGGTCTCACTGTGTCACCCAGACTGGAGTGCAATGGCACAATCTTGGCTCACTGCAACCTCCGCCTCCCAGGCCCAAGGGATTCTCCTGACTCAGCCTCCCAAGTAGCCGGGATTCAGGTGCACACCACTACTGCCCAGCTAATTTTCGTATTTTTGGTAGAGACAGGGTTTCACCATGTTGGCCAGGCTGGTCTTGAACTCTTGACCTCAAATGATCCACCCGCCTCAGCCTTCCAAAGTGCTGGGATTACAGTCGTGAGTTACAGCGCCCGACCGACACAATTTTTTTTTTTTTTTAAAAGCACGACTACGACTCGAAAATTCAGAGAAGAACTAAAGGGGATCAGTAAACGTGAAAATATGTTCAATCTTCACACTTACCAAAGAAGTGCAAATGAGTTCTTTTTAACTATATGACAAAAACAATTGGAAATGTTTATAACACCTAGTGTAGTAAGCAGATGAACAGGTCCTCATCTCTATGTTAAAAGAAACTAAACCTCACTGTGGTCATCTAAGACTTCAGGACTTCCCTCTTCACTGGCTCTTCACATCTTTAAAAAAGTGAAAAGCAAAAACCACATCTCCAGTCTGTAATAACCGTAATTTTGTTTTTAATGTGTAGACACTCTGACCAAGGATTCAATTCTAATTCTAACAACTTATGCATAGAAATGCTCCAACAAGTGGACAAAGATGTATAGTAGGATAGTCAATGTGGCATGCTTATTATAGGAAGAGGGAGAAAATGCAAGAAACACTTTATCAATAAGAAAGTGATTAAAATAAATTCAAGCACATTGATACAATGCAATAACTTTTAAAAATAAGCTGGAATGACATACACATTTCTATTACGTATATGTGTACTTATTTTTGTTTACATATGTATTTAATATAAAAATATATGTAAACAGAAGGATATAGAACAGAGTAGATATTTCTAATGAATTCTGTATTATATATACATATATCTGCACTGTTTAAATGTTTTATAGTGGGAAAAATGTTTTAACTAGAAAAAATACTTTTTCAATAAAACCTTTTTTGACTTATCTCAGAATTTCACAAATTATTTAACATGGTATACTTTTACTGACAGTACACTTATTTAACATCCTGCAGAAAATAAAGTGTTGCAATCACCTATTTAAGTCACTACTCTATGCTAGGAATAAATGTTTATTGATAGATCCATTCAGAAACTCTTTTGCCACTATCAAACATTTTTTATAATTTTAGACCAACGAACCTTCAGTGTGGAATCTAAAACAGACTTGGGTACCTCCCTCTGCCGCATACCAGGCAAAGGATTCCACATTAGCCAGTACTCTGGATTTGTGGTCACAGTACTGCTCCAGAAAGACATAAACATGGAATTAAATAACTCAGACCACAAAGATGTAATTTCTTCAGGAGACACCTAGAAATAAAGGAATAATTAGGTAAGAGAATATCTGAGAAAGACTCCATAAATTATTAGGTCTTTCTTCTAAGACCCATCTAAAACTATCATAAGTTTAAAAGTATTAATCCAAATTTTTCCATTTCTCTGCCACCCCAGTCATCTTGGTCAAGGAATGTGACATGTTTACAGTTTTATTTAAACCTGTACTAATAAAATTCTATTAACCGGAGTGTACCAGTATTCATATTCAATTTATTAGAGAGTAAAAGTACAAAAAAGTATAAAAAACACTCTCACAATATATTTTTGAGCAATTGGGAAATTTTAAGCAGCAAATATTTTCATCTCATTTAATTGGAAACCAAATGAATACTCCTGTGATAAGAGTTGTAATATACCCTCATAATTACTATAAAAGAATATTTAAAATTCTTCCCTTTAAGAGGCAATTCAAAAAAACCTGAGGTTTCCAATATGGAATTTTGAGAATAAATAAAATGTTTTCCAACCAGTCTGTCACAGAAAATCTAATCAACTCATAGTGTAAAGGAGGCTTATGTCTTGTGATTTTTACCTTCTGATGATGCAGCAAGGACCACAGATCTCGAAGCTCTTGAGGTGTAACAGGTGTGTGATAAAGACAAAATGAGATGAGATGACTTATCTCCTCATTTATCTGGGGTTGTTGATTTTTGCTGCATCTGTTCCAAAAATAAAGAGGGAGAGGGTGGAGTATGGACTATCAATGAACTACTGGAAAGCTGCTACATTAGGGAAAGTGTAACATAAAACTTACAGTACATTTATCTAAAAAATGAACAACTCTACTGATAAAATTCCCAGTGACTTTTAAAGTAGAGTCAAAACTAGTAAAAAAAAAAAAAAAAAAAAAAAAAAACCTTCAATAAATTTTGGCTTTCCAAAATGGCAAATCACTTCCCTCTGCTTCACTAACCATCCCCATCAAGTATGTGGTTGGTTTATGGGTATAGGATACACAGAATAACCAAGAAAAAAAGTTCCTGCAAGGAAAACAACTGAAAGCATGGTTTACCTTCTGAGACAAGCTTGTGCCATAAAATCAGCTGTCACTTTGTACTGCCAAAGCATAGCCAGGTACTCCATTGCAGGCCACAACTGAACACTCCTGGTAAGGTGGATTACGGAGGTCAAGTCTGGATGGGACAGGGAGGAAGCTTCATCACGCTTTTTCTCCAGAAAACCAAGTGAGAGTCCTTTGGCTTTCAGTTCTAAACACTGAGCATGCACAAAATTCTTCAATTCATCTGGACAAAAAGACAAATGTTGTATCAGAGTACAGTGGTTAAGAGTACAGCCTCTAGATTCTCAACAACCTATGTGACTGCAAGCTTAACAAGCTAACCAGTTAGGCTCCTTAACCTGAGCTTTGAGATTCTCATCTGTGAAATGATATTAATACCCACATGATTCTGATGGAATTAAAAATATATGTGAAGTTTAGCCCTATGCCTGACACTTATTTAAAGGTATATATACTCTACCCCTCACATCACCCAGAAAAGAAAAATCTAAGGGAAACTTATTAACTACCAGCAAGAGGATATTTTCAGAGCATCTGTCAGCTAGCCAAGTGCTAGAATATTTTACCTAGGTTGACATCTTCCAAAATATTTGCTCTGAGGATCAGTCCCCAGGCTTGCAGGAGACTTTTCTTTAATGTCCATTGAGAAGCAACCACTTGGAGACGATTAATGTCTTCCTGCCATCCACACTCCCCAAGGGCAGACATCTGCTCCCTGATGGCAAGGACTTTGTTAAGGACCTTCAATTGTGAAAAACACTCCACCACCAGCTTGTCCTGAAACAACAAAACCCACAAGAGCATACTATAGAGCACAAATGTGGTTTTCTTTAGTAGCCTATTACAGGTCTCAGAATAAATTTATGATATATTCTTAATGTTTCCAGAAAACAAAGGACTTGTTTATTCCTGTTGCTGTCAAGAAATTTTACAGTGGTAATAAAGTTAACTCTCTACCCAGCCTTAAGGGTCTCAGGAATACGTAAGATGATAATATGTAGCAAATTACTAAACAGGATTCATGGGATAGAGCCTGCCCTCTTGTTATCTGCGGGTTCCGCATCAATTCAACCAACCATGGGTCGAAAATATTCAGGGGAAAAATGGATGGTTGCGTCTGTCCTGAACACGTAAGGATTTTTTTATCTTGTCATTATTACCTAAGCAATACAGTATAATCACTATTTACAGAGCGTTTACATTGTACAAGGTACTGTAAGTAATTTAGAGATGATATAAAGTGTACATAGGTTATATACACACACAACGCCATTTTATATAAAAGTCTTGGGCTTTCCTGGATGTTTGTATCCAAGGAGAATCCTGGAACCAATCACCCCCAGATGCCAAGGGAAAACTGCAAGAGTTATGCTTTGAAGACAAGGATTAATCTTATACAATGTCAGTTCCCAAGTTCCAGAAGGACTTCAGAAGTAGTCAAATTTCTTTTATTTACTAAATGCTTCCAGGTGTACCTTAAAAGGAAACGGTCGTCCCAGGAACTTCTGCAACTTCTTTATACCAGCAAAGCCACCAGTCTGGCTCCCTAGACAATTCTGAATATGTTCTGAGACAGTCTGAACTTCTTTGTAATATCTTTAAAGGAGAACAAGTGCACAGGGGAAATAAGGAAAGGGGGAAATGCTAGACAGTAAGAGAAGCCATTAATATTTTCTTTCTTTGTTTTTTCTTTTTTTTAATTGTACATTCACCAATATGCCAATTCACCAATAAAGCAAGAAAAAACAGTTTCGGTTCCAAATCTTATCCTTAACATCTGTCTGTAATCATTGACATTATTACTCTAAATATGAATCTTACTTGTCTTCATAATTCATCAGAAGTCGGGGGATCTGGTGGACCAGATGTTTTAAAACCCAGTGCCAATGGAGGGCAAGAAGGGCCAGACCTGGGGCATCTACTTTTACTGTGTCGGCCACAGTCCAGAACCGGTCCCGCCACCGCAGAGAACCTAAGATCTAAAAACAAAGTCTCTTAGATAAGACGGCATGAAGAAAAACTAAAAAAAGAAGAAAAATAAAAACAAAGTGAACCAAGACTGCTCACCAACATCTCCTGGGAAAAGACA
Source organism: Symphalangus syndactylus (assembly GCF_028878055.3). Lineage (NCBI taxonomy): Eukaryota > Metazoa > Chordata > Mammalia > Primates > Hylobatidae > Symphalangus > Symphalangus syndactylus. The sequence goes on from NC_072424.2 coordinate 67,504,966, forward strand.
CACAACATAGGCTATAATTGCTAATCAATGCTCAATTTACATACATTAAAAGTCTAAGACTGGACTGGAATATATGTAGGAACATTAAGGCAGACAGAAGAGGCGAAGATCTTTTCTCTTAGTATTTGAAGCATAAAGTTATTAGAGAAAATGGAATTGCTGGGTCAAAGTATAGATTTTATAAGAAACTACTAACTGTATTCCAAAGCAGCTGTACAATTTTGTACTCAGACCAGAAGTGCAGAAGAGTTTCAGTTGTTCCATTTCTTTACCAATACTTGCTGTTAATGATTTTAACTTTAGTTTTAATTTTAATTCTATTCTGGTGGGTGGTACCTCACCGTAGTTTCAAGTTACATTTCTTTGATAACTGATGACATTACAATTTTTAAAGTTCTTACTGGGCATTCACAGAGCTTCCGAGAAGATATTCTATTCAGATGTCTTGCTCATTTTAAAAACTGGGTTGTATTATAGCTAGTTTATGGAATTTATGTGTTTTGTTAGCAGTTTTTCCCAGTATATTCATTTTGTCACAGTATGTTCATAAAGGTATCTATGAAGAAGTTTTAAATTTTGATGAAATCAATTTATCAATTTTTTTTCATTTAGAAAGAATCCTAAAAAATCTTTGCCTATACTTAGATTGTAAAGACCTTCTCCTATGTTTTCTTTTAGCCAGTTCATAGTGTCAGTTCTATTTTTAAAGGTTTCATCCATGTTGAGGTAACTACATATAATGTGAGGTAGGGGTAAAGGCCCTCTTTTTTTTTTGAGACAGCATCTTGCTCCATCGCCCAGGCTAAAGTGCAATAGCGCAATCTCGGCTCACTGCAACCTCCGCCTCCCAGGTTCAAGTGATTCTCCTGCCTCAGCTTCCTGAGTAGCTGGAATTACAGGCGCCTGCCACCACACCCAGCTAATTGTTTTGTATTTTTAGTAGAGACGGGTTTTCACCATGTTAGCCAGCCTGGTATCGAACTCCTGACCTCAGGTGATCCACCCACCAAGGCCTCCCAAAGTACTTAGGATTATAGCCATGAGCCACTGTGCCCAGTTAGGCTCATTTTACTTTATATAAACATCTAATTCTTCCATCACTATTTACTGAATAGACCATTTTTTGCCATTAAATTACCTTTGCATATTTAACAAAAAACAAAACAAAAATAACTGACCATGTGTGGGGAAGGGGAGGGTGGAGTCTATCTGTGAATCCTCTGTTTTATTGGTCTAAATGTCTATTCTTAGACAATACCGTACGGTTTTGTTTAATACAGGGTTGCAATGCAAATCAGGTAATATGAGTCTCCAACATGGCTCTTTGAAGACGCATTTTTACAGTAACATTGTTTCTAGATTAGTGATTTCCTATAGTGGTTCCATGAAGTCAAAGCTATTTTCATAACATCATGTTATTTGCCATTTTCACTATGATGACATTTACACTAATGGTATAAAAAAAGGAGGACTGACAGGCAAATTATGACTATCTGACAGACACTGTATTGAAAATCAATGATGTGAACCTGTCACTTCAAGAAAAACAATTGAGAGGCCGGGTGCGGTGGTTCACACCTGTAATCCCAGCATTCTGGGAGGCTGAGGCAGGCAGATCATCTGAGGTAAGGAGTTCCAGACCAGCCTGGCCAACATGGTGAAACCCTACCTCCACTAAAAATACAAAAAATTAGCTGAGCATGGTGGCACGCACCTGTAATCCCGTCTACTTGGGAGGCTGAAGCAGGAGAATCACTTGAAACCAGCAGGCGGAGGTTGCAGTAAGCCAAGATGGCACCACTGCACTCCAGCCTGGGCAACAAGAGAGAAACTCCGTCTCCAAAAAAAAAAAAAAAAATTGAGGATATATGTTGCCATGATAAAATTTCAGCTTTTAAGCAAAACTTAGAATTCTGCAAAACTGGCCTGGAATGGTGGCTCATGCCTGTAATCCCAGCATTTACAGAGGCCGACGCAGGTGGATCACCTGAGGTCAGGAGTTCAAGACCAGCCTGACCAACATGATGAAACCCTGTCTCCACTAAAAATACAAAAATTACCCAGGTGTGGTGGCGCATGCCTGTAGTCCCGGCTACTCGGGAGGCTGAGGCAGGAGAATCGCTTAAACCTAGGAGGTGGAGGTCAGCAATGAGCTGAGATTACGCCACTGCATTCCAGCATGGGCGAGAGAGCGAGACTATGTCTCAAAAAAAATTCTGGAAAACAGAGTTTGATGACTTCCTGGTAACGATTTTTCTGAAGAGATTTGTGATTTTTCACAAGTGTGACTTTTTACTTATTTATATTGAAGAATGAAATGTGCCAACTCAGTGAACAATATATTCCAAGTTACCAATGCACGAGCTATAAACTAATGCAAGGTCAAAGTCCATCCAAGGTGCAAACTAGGCCAATGAATTCTATTTTTTTTTAGACAGAGTGTTGCTCTGTCCCCCAGGCTGGAGTGCAATGGCACAATCTTGACTCACTGCAACCTCTGCCTCCTGGGTTCAAGCGATTCTCCTGCCTCCCGAGTAGCTGGGACTGCAGGCGCCCGCCACCATGCCTGGCTAATTTTTAGTAGAGATGGGGTTTCACTGTGTTAGCCAGGACGGTCTCGATCTCCTGACCTCGTGATCCGCCCACCTCAGCCTCCCAAAGTCCTGAGGTTACAGGCATGAGCCACCGCACCTGGCCGTGGCCAATGAATTTTAACACAAGAAGTTCACTGATTATTTGCTCAGATTTTCCATTGCAAATAACCCTTACAAAACTACTTGTCATTTTTGGTGTGCCATCAAATAAGAATATTTGAAATTACACGAAATGATTACTAAAATATTCCTCCCCTTTCCAACCTCCTAACTATAGGAGGCCAGTTTTTCTTCATAAACTTTATCCCAAACAACATACTACAAGAATCTATCTTCTCAGAAGCCAGACATACAGAGACTTGCAGGAATGTACAACAGTTCCACATTTCTCAAATTTTATTTTAGAAATTGCTATTTTTTATTGAAAATAAGTTATTCATATTAACATGAAATTCTTTGCTAATGTATTTTTAAGCAAATTTATGGGTTTTTTTATATTTTTCAGATTTAGTTCTTAATATGTAAAAACTGACAGATGTAACATCTTTGGAATTTCTGAGAACCTTTGAGTATAGAGGCAGAGATCAAAAAGTTTAAGACCGGCTACTCTACTTTACTAGACTTACTAGAATAATCTGGATTAAAAACTCCATTTAATCCACATGTGACAATAATGTCTAAGTGGATTTAAGTGGATTAAAATATAACTGTTACAATCTAACAACAGGTGAACGAATAAAAAAACTAGTAGATCCACACAATGGACTACTACTCAGCAACAAAGAGGAATGAATGACTGATACATGAAACCACATGGATGCATCTCCAAATCACAATGCTGAGTGAAAGAAGATAAACAAAAAAGTATATATACTGCATAATTCCACCTACAGAAAATACAACTGATCCACAGTAAGACAGAGCAGATCAACGGCTACCTTGTTGTGGGTGGGAGCAGGAAAGAAGAAAATACAAAAAGGGAATGAGGAAACCTTTGGGGGTGATGGATATGTTCATTATCTTGACTGTGATAATGGTTTCATAGGTGTATACATGTCAAGACTTATACACTTTAAATGTATGCAGTTTATAATATGTAAATTATACCCCAATAAAGATTTTAAATATGTGTATAGGTATATTTAAAACTGTTAAGAATAAGTTTCTTAAATAATATTGGGCATATAACAACACTAAAGTTAGTCTTAGCCCTAAGAATCTTTATGCCAAGAAAGATAAATTTTGTTGTTTAAAAATAAAACAAAGTGCAGTTCCTTACCTCATTGACACTGGCATCAGACACCATTCCCTGGGAGGACTGTACCCAGAGCAGGACTAGTGCATCACAAAGTTCAAAAAAAGCAGCAAGATTGACCACAATTTCATGGGGCAGAGTGTGATAGCTTTCTGGATCTGAGAGTCGACATAAATAAAATGAGAACATTTCATCAGATTTAAAATAATCTCTGGACATTTTCAAAATAAACTGTAATCTAGAACTTAAATGTTATCCCCAGTATAAAGGTCAATTTTGAAAGAGCAAAAGCAAAAGCAAATTCTTTGCCTACTACAGGTTGAGTGTCTCTTATCTGAAATGCTTAGAATCAGAAGTCTTTCAGATTTTGAATTTTTTTTTTTTGATTTTGGAATCTTTGCATATACATAATGAGGTATCTTGGGGAAACACATCGTCCAAATTTTCTATTTTATAATGTTTTTAATAATTTTGTGCATGAAACAAAGTTTGGACTGCATTTTGACCATGGCTCATCATATGAGGTCAGGTATAAAATTTTCCATTTGTAGCATCATGTCAGTGCTCAAAAAGTTCCTGATTTTGGAGCATTTCAGATTTCAAATTTTCATATTAGGGATGTTCAATCCGTATTATTAAACTTGGCAAATGAGGCATGTATACCTACAGATGTAAATAATGTCTCACTGAAAAATGCAGATTATAAAGAAAAAAATGTATATTTTATACAAGTATTTAAGTATAAAATGAAAACTAAGTACATATGTTTAGATGGATAGTTAATACCAATAGACATGAGAAAATATAAATGAAACTATTACTAACAGTAGCTGATGTAAAGATGAACTTTTTCAATTTTTATACTTTAATAGTTTGAATTTTTTCCAAAAAGCACAACTATCTTTTCAATTAACAAAAAATAAAGATGGGAGAAATGCTCCCCCCTATAATAAATGCTTATGAATATGTACTTTTTAGCCGACAGACCTAGTTTTCAAGTGGCTCTGTTACTTGCTAGAGATGTGACCTTGAGCATCTCCTTGTCTCCCTTTCCTCACTAACAACATGGGGACCTATATCACAGGTGGCTATAAAAAGTAAATGAGATCAAGGACACATAAAAAGCATTTAGCTAAGCACCTGGCACAAAGTAAGTGCTCAGTAAATGTTAGTCATTACTACTGAGTAAGGGGACATGTTTAAAATCAGGCCAGCAGATTAAAAGAAACCAGTAAACAGCAGCAGCTGCTGAATATGCCTCTCAACTTTCGCAACATTATGCAATCAGATGCTTAATTAGAGAACACAAAAGGTAAATGTTCTTACCTTGATGGAATTCAAAGGACATTCTCAAAACACTATCTCTTAGCTTTTTGCTACCAACAGAAACCAAATTTGCTTCAGTAAAAACCCGTTTTTCCCGGTCAAGATATATGATTGTCCTGGAATGAGATTCAAAAAACGTAACAAATAGCTATCGGTTAATAACATTTTCAATCATATCCTCTATTTGGTGGAACACTTGGAATATCAGGGTCCTTCATCCTGCCATTCCTCTCCTGCCTCTGCAAATCTTGGACTAAAGAGATGGAGATGAAAATGACAACTACTAAGGTGAAAGGAAAGAAGATCGATGGATGGAGAAAGCTGGGTCTAGGTAGACTGCCAGGCCTTGGTCTGTCATGATCTGACAAACTGCATTGTGAACTCTTCAGAGTGGCCATGGTAGAAATGGAGGAGTTGGTGGAGCAGAGGAGTAGGAGGCTGGTAGCTTGCAAGGCAACCTCTGAGGTGCACACTATACTTGTGGATTCACTTTGAAAATTATGTAAATTCATATGTGAGTGTGTACATAAGTATGGAGGTGCTATTATGTCTCCAACATTTGAGGACAGGAAATGATGTGGACAGAGAGATGGCTGAGGAAGAGACAAGTAAAAATAAGTAGGTGAAAATGGGAGGAGTTGCTGGGAATCAAACAAAAACCAGGCTGGGCACAGTGGCTCACACCTATAATCCCGGCACTTTGGGAGAATGAGGCAGGTGGATCACTTAAGCTCAGAAGTTTAAGACCAGTCTGGGCAACATGGCAAAACCCTGTCTCTACAAAAAAGTACAAAAATTAGCCACGTGTGGTGGTGTGTACCTGTAGTCCGAGCTACTTGGGAGGCTGAGGTGGGAGGATGGCTTAAGCCCAGGAGGCAGTGGTTACAGTGATCCAAGATTATGCCACTGCACTCTAGCCTCAGTGACAGAGCTAGACCCTGTCTCAAAAGCAAAACAAAAACAGAAAACAGTAGAAAATATGATTATCATACGATAAAGGCAATCATGTCCAACACCCCACAACTTCTCAGGTTCACAAAATTCAACACACATAAGCTATTTGACAGATTCTTAGGAAAGGTATAATCCGAGACGCCAGTGAGGCAAACAGTGCCCAGAGCAGCAGGTTTCACTTACTTGTTTGCAGCTGATTCTAAATGGGCAAAGAGCTGGTCAGGCTGGTCCGTTTGTGGGTCAAAGTCCATCAAATTTCTAATCATGTCCAGAGCCTGCATATTCCATCGGGGATCCAGAGGGATCACAAATTCATCTAGTTTAAAAACAGAACAAAACAAAAATCAGAAATATTGGAATTAAACTCCTTGCCTGGGAAGTTTCAGTTGAATATTTTCATTGTTTTACTTTGAGCATATTGAATCCTGATGGGGAAGAGGTTAAACCAGTAAATACCACGAGTTTCATCCCATAATACTAGAACAACAGGGTTTAATAGCTTTTACACTCTATCTTTACCAAATGCAAAGTATCTGTATGTCCTGAAAGTTCATTCCAAGGCAGGATATAAAGGTAATCCCTACTAGAATACAACATTCCAACCAATGAGTTCACTTCCTGAGATCACACTAATCCATGGGCTAAATTACACAGTGGTCACCATTAGCTTAAAAAAAAAACAAAAAAAAAAACGGCCACCCACCGTCTGGGAAGTGAGGAGCGCCTCTGCCCGGCCACCCACCGTCTGGGAAGTGAGGAGCGCCTCTGCCCGGCCACCCCATCTGGGAAGTGAGGAGCGCCTCTGCCCGGCCACCCATCGTCTGGGAAGTGAGGAGCGCCTCTGCCCGGCCACCCATCGTCTGGGAAGTGAGGAGCGCCTCTGCCCGGCCGCCCCGTCTGGGAAGTGAGGAGCACCTCTGCCCGGCCACCCATCGTCTGGGAAGTGAGGAGCGCCTCTGCCCGGCCTCCCATCGTCTGGTAGGTGAGGAGCGCCTCTGCCCGGCCGCCCCGTCCGGGAGGAAGTGAGGAGCGCCTCTGCCCCGCCGCCCCGTCCGGGAAGAAGTGAGGAGCGCCTCTGCCCGGCCGCCCCGTCCGGGAAGAAGTGAGGAGCGCCTCTGCCCGGCCGCCCCGTCCGGGAAGAAGTGAGGAGCGCCTCTGCCCGGCCGCCCCGTCCGGGAAGAAGTGAGGAGCGCCTCTGCCCGGCCGCCCCGTCCGGGAAGAAGTGAGGAGCGCCTCTGCCCGGCCACCCATCGTCTGGGAAGTGAGGAGCGCCTCTGCCCGGCCACCCACCGTCTGGGAAGTGAGGAGCGCCTCTGCCCGGCCGCCCCGTCTGGGAAGTGAGCAGCGCCTCTGCCCGGCCGCCCCGTCCGGGAAGAAGTGAGGAGCGCCTCTGCCCGGCCGCCCCGTCGAGAAGAAGTGAGGAGCGCCTCTGCCCGGCCGCCCCGTCCGGGAAGAAGTGAGGAGCGCCTCTGCCCGGCCGCCCCGTCTGGGAGGTGAGGAGCGCCTCTGCCCGGCCACCCATCGTCTGGGAGGTGAGGAGCGCCTCTGCCCGGCCACCCATCGTCTGGGAGGTGAGGAGCGCCTCTGCCCGGCCACCCATCGTCTGGAAAGTGAGGAGCGCCTCTGCCCGGCTGCCCCATCTGGGAAATGAGGAGTGCCTCTGCCCGGCCACCCATCGTCTGGGAAGTGAGGAGCGCCTCTGCCCGGCCGCCCCGTCTGGGAGGTGAGGAGCGCCTCTGCCCGGCCACCCATCGTCTGGGAGGTGAGGAGTGCCTCTGCCCGGCCACCCATCGTCTGGGAGGTGAGGAGCGCCTCTGCCCGGCCACCCATCGTCTGGAAAGTGAGGAGCGCCTCTGCCCGGCTGCCCCATCTGGGAAATGAGGAGTGCCTCTGCCCGGCCACCCATCGTCTGGGAGGTGAGGAGTGCCTCTGCCCGGCCGCCCATCGTCTGGGAAGTGAGGAGCGCCTCTGCCCGGCTGCCCCGTCTGGGAAGTGAGCAGCGCCTCTGCCCGGCCACCCCGTCCGGGAAGAAGTGAGGAGCGCCTCTGCCCGGCCGCCCCGTCCGGGAAGAAGTGAGGAGCGCCTCTGCCTGGCCGCCCCGTCCGGGAAGAAGTGAGGAGCGCCTCTGCCCGGCCGCCCCGTCCGGGAAGAAGTGAGGAGCGCCTCTGCCCGGCCGCCCCGTCTGGGAAGTGAGGAGCGCCTCTGCCCGGCCGCCCCGTCCGGGAAGAAATGAGGAGCGCCTCTGCCCGGGCGCCCCGTCCGGGAAGAAGTGAGGAGCGCCTCTGCCCGACCACCCGTCGTCTGGGAAATGAGGAGCGCCTCTGCCCGGCCACCTATCGTCTGGGAAGAAGTGAGGAGCGTCTCTGCCTGGCCGCCCCGTCTGGGAAGTGAGGAGCCCCTCTGCCCGGCCGCCCCGTGTCTGGGTAGAAGTGAGGAGCTCCTCTGCCTGGCCACTCCGTCTGGGAGGTCTACCACGGAGGCCAGAAGCAATGTGGGGGCTGGACGTGGTGGCTCACGCCTGTGGTCCCGGCACTCTGGGGGGCGAGGCGGGTTGATCACTTCGGGCTAGGAGTTCGAGACCAGTCTGGCCAACTTGGCGAAACATGAAGAATACAACAGACAAACCAACCAACCAACTCAATGACAACAAAACAGGTCTACCCTGGAGTCATACTCTAATTTTTTCTATTTTCCTCCCTTTCTGATCCTTTATCCCACTTTCTTTTTCTTCCTCTTCCTTCTCCCTCTTCTTTGTCAAATAGAGGATTGAGTTATTATCACTGATCCATATAAAGTCCCTCTCTCATTTATTTTAACTCCCACCCCCATTTCTATTCCCCGACTTCCCATGTGCAACCTTCCTAATATGTTTGATACGCATCTTTTTGTTTGTATGTATTTTTAGAAAATGTTTATTGTTTTTGTACGCAAAAAAAATTAATTAAAAAAAAAAAAATTACGTACATGGCAGAAAATGAATACACCTCACTATCTGTTTTCATTAAGAAAACAATGCAATTTTTTTAAACTTAAAAACAAATTCTCTATAATCAGAGATTATACTGCCCCACAATCCTCTGGCTCACATTTGACACAACTTCTGTGAAGCAGCAGGAGGATACTGACACTCTCCAGAAGTTGTGAAAACCCAAGGAAGGGAGGCAAAACACAAAAAAGTGTAACATTAATTTGAAGATAGCTGGCAGGACGGTTCAGTGGAGTGCTTTAAGTCTTAAAAGCATCCACCATATAGTAGACTACCCAGACTACCCAGGACATACTGTGAACAGCAGGTACATTAAGAAGGGAACCCATATTCCAACACTCAGTAAGATAAAAAGGCTACAAAACTGAAAAGGACAGTTGGAGCTAATGTGTTCCAACAGAGGACAGGCGATGCCTGCTGAAAATGAAAGCTGCTACTGTAGAACTGTGTTTGTAAAAGTTACAATCCTCTCATAGTGGAAAACCATGACTTAGCAGCCACAACTTGACTAGCAAAGTATTTTTCTCTATTGTTTGATTTCTTCCCATTCACTCCATGATCTTTAGTGCACATAAAGGAATTATTTAGTACAAAAGCATCATGCATATTTTTTTCTAAACCAAATGGCCAGTGGTATATTTTGATCAACATCAAATGAAGATGGAGGTAGAACATTTTTAATCTGGTGTCGTGAAAATGCCCATTTTCCTCATTAATGCTTGTGCCAGTCAAGTTAATATTACTCTGTTCTAGGAAATGTTTATTCTCTCACTCCTTATTTTAAAAAAATAAATCTTGAATACTTCCTTTGATCAGATATCTTAGATGTCTATTTCTGTTATCACTATGGTTTTATAACTTTGTCATCAAGGCTTTCTCAGAGACAGGATCTGGCTCTGTTGCCCAGGCTAGAATGCAGTCAGTGGCACTATCACAGCTCACTGCAGCCTCAAACTCCTGGACTTACACAATCCTCCTATCTCAACCTCCCAGGTAGCTGGACCACAGGTACAAGTCACTGCATCTATCATTAAAGTTTTATATTTTCCTAAATTAAATGACCCCGTGTAACTTTCCTTTAAGTCAAATATCTCGTGGTTTGAAACTCTTCCTACTAACAATACTGGTAGACAACACAAAGTTAAGGGTGGAAGGGACCTCAGAGAAGTAAGAGCTTAATTCCCCTAGTTTCTAAACACAGGCAGAGACAGTGAATGATGAGCCAAAAATCTACCAAGCCAGGTTGTGGCAGAGTTGGTACCAGGGCCCAGTGTTCCAACTCCTAGATTCTTTTCACCCCATGGCATATCATCAGCCTCCTTCAGAAGCTGGAGGATAAATGGATAGTTTCAGGCCAAGCATGGTGGCTCAAGCCTCTAGTCCCAACACTTTGGGAGGCCAAAGCAAGAGGATTGTTTGAGGCCAGGATATCAAGACGACCCTGGGCAACTTAGTAAGACCCTGTCCCTTAAGAAAAAAAAAAAAAAAAAAGGTAGTTTCAAAAAAAAAGAGGGAGAATTTGCTTCTGCATATCATGAGTCTTCTAAAAAATACTGTTATGTTGAGACCTCTAGCAAGTCAGATCTTTTCCCCATAAACTCAAAAGATAAGTTTCCAAAACAGTGCTGAGAGCTAGAAATCAAAAGTGCATACCTGTTGTATTTGGCTGTAATATTTTGAAAACATTACTGACTGCACTTGAGAGGGAATGTGAGTAAAAATTCCTGAGAGATGCAGCACTGGCTTCCAAATGAATTTGTATGGACTCTGTGGAGGAAGGCGAAACCAGTGTTAGACTCTAAAGCAGTGCTATTCAATTGAACGTTCTGCAGTGATGAAAATGTTCTACAACTGCATAGAATAACCACTAGTCACATATGAAGACCTGAAATGTGGCCAGTGCAACTAAAGGACTGGATTTTTTATTTTTTTTTTTAAATCTAATCTACATTTACATTTTAGTAGCCCTCTGTGGCTGGCTAGTGGATATCGTATAGGACAACATAGATAAAAATATTTCTAAAAATTCTCTACATATATTTAGACAGATGACCACATGTGTTACAAAATATTATAAACATCCATGGGCTTATTGACAAATTCTCATGAAGTAGAAAGGCTCATGTAAACTCAATCTCCACCAACAAATTCCATGTTCTGTACTTTACAATTCAAGCAATGTTGTTATTGTTGCTCTGTCCTCTCTTAAAATGAAAGAACTACAAAGAAAGTACAGGTGGCCCTCCATATCTGAGGGTTCCACATCTGTGGAATTCAATCAACTACAGATCAAAAATATTCAAAAATTTTAAAAAAACAAAAAATAAAAATACAACAAAAATAATACAAATTTTAAAACAACATACTACAACAACTATTTACATAGCATTTACATTGTATTAGGTATTATAAGTAATCCAGAGGTGATTTAATGCATACAGGAGGATGTGTGTAGGGTATATGAAAATACTATCCCATTTTATATAAAGGGTCTTAAGTGTCCACGTATGTTGGTGTCCCTGGGTGGGAGAGGGAGATTCCTCGTATCAATCCCCCACAGATACCAAGGGCTAACTCCAAGTGTGACAACATGGAGCACTGGAACTAAAATAAGATTAGAATCTTATATACTTTTAGAGGAAATGCATTTATCAAAACTAATACCTTTCCCATATAGAATGGTTCTGTAGCAGTAGTACAGCACAAAAAGCAGATGTTCAAAACTAAAAAGTAAAATAATACAGTATGCTTTCCTTTTGAATTTGTTAGGAAGGTGACTATGTCCTGAAATGCTAAGGATAACATGGAAACAAAAGTTTATCTTGTGACACATCTACAGGCAGACTTGCTCCTTAACAGTAATGCTAGACCACAAATTTCTTCCTAGGAGACCTCACAACTGTAATTTTAACAGTGTAGTCACAGATTAACACAGCTGCTGAGGCACTTAAATAGCATAAGTGTATATAAATCACATCAGTGGACAAATTAAGCTGTTCTACTCACCAAGCCCCTGCGGTATATTCCTGGCTAAATGATAAAGCCATTTAACTCTGAGCATCCAATCCTGATTGGTTGCTCTTTCTATGAGCAATTTAACAGCCATGGCCAAAACATCTGGTTCATCGATCCAGTAAGTATTCACTTCGACTGCATTGAATTTCAGGTTCTCAGGGCTGGGGAACTGCATAATTTTCTCTAAGTCTTGCAAGGTAAGAGGCTGACTCCTGAAATTCATTTGAATGAACAAACTCAGTACTAGAATAACCTTTTATTTCACATTCTAAATAACTGAGAAAACCTCTTTCACAAATATTGGATCAAAGGTAAGAGAGAAAAGGAGAGTCTCCCACAGACGAAGAAAGTTAAAACATACCTAATAAACAATCAATAGGGAGCAATATCACAATGAACAATAAAGCTATGACAGCTACATAATAAATGGCCACAGAATGCTCCAGTTAAATACATTGTGTCCTGACCATTTCCAGCAAAAACAAAAACCAGCCAAGAAACCAGAGACACAAGCTGAAGGCTCCACTGACCTTGTCCAGCTGCTGGTTTTCATGCTCATCCTGTTGAGACAATATGCTAAGATCTGTCCATCTCTTCGGACTGTAGACAGGTGAGAATCTTCAGTAGCAAAAAGAGCTGAGGGCACAGAATCTGGCCACAGTCCCATGCCAAGAATGGAGTCTCCCCAGTTTTCATGTGCTCGCAAAGAAGAAACATGTTTCTCCAGTAAAGCCTGTACAAGCTTGTAGGAGACAAAAACACAATACAGTGGTACCAACATAAAAGTGATATTCCCCAAAAAACAGCAAAGTAATAATAGTCCATGTGACCACCTTAAAACAACTTTTAATACACTCTTCAATGAAAAACACAAGTTAAATTCTACTTTTCCTGATGACATGTAAGTTTCAAAAAAAAAAAAAAAAAAAAAAAAAAAAAAGGGAATATTTACATTCAAGCTATTTTCCAGAAAAGTACCTGGATACCAGATCTCTATGTGGTCAACTCTCTTAGGTCACTGGGTTGCCACCTTTAAAAATAATTTCCTCATACTCAATAATGTAGGGTATTACAACTTAGAAACATTCTGCAATACTTCATAGTACCTTCCGGTTTGCTGGTGAATGCTGGGAACAGACATATACTTCCCAGCATGCTTCAGAAAAGGCTCTGTCTAAACTCAGCCCTCGCTGCAGGTACTGGACAATTAGTATGGCTGTCTGGATTAGAGTTGATACAGAAGACGTTGGAGAACCTATTAAAAAAAAATTGCCATCTATAAACAATAGAGTCTTTAAAATCTCCAATGAAAATGGATAAATTCTGCCCTCCCATCAAACCTCCTTCCTGTCAGCCCCACCCAAATACTTACTTTACAAAACATTCTAAGTAGACTCCAGAGTCCTCCGAGGGCACAAGGGACCTGTAGGAACCTTTGTATTCCTATCTCCCGTTTCTCTCTGGCTGTCTGTAGTTTATTATGGGGGACTCACTTACAGATGTGATAAAGCCTGGTCACATATATCCTTAATCTAATGCTGACACATACTGAAGGTGGCAAGTTGAGTGTAACCTCATAAAAGACCATGGGATTTGAAATCCAACAGGCCTATTTGCAAATTCCAGCTGTTATTATTAACTGATAAATTACTCAAACTCTCTGAGTCTTATCTGGAAAATGAAAACATATGTCTTGCAGAACTAATGTAAAAGATTAAATAAACAGCTGGGCATGGTGGCTCACACTTGTAATCCCAGCACTTTGGGAGGCTTAGGTGGGCGGATCACAAGGTCAGGAGATCGAGACCACAGTGAAACCCCGTCTCTACTAAAAATACAAAAAAAAAATTAGCCGGGCGTGGTGGCGGGCACCTGTAGTCCCAGCTACCCGGAGAGGCTGAGGCAGAAGAATGGCATGAACCTGGGAGGCGGAGCTTGCAGTGAGCCGAGATCACGCCACTGCACTCCAGCAAGGGCGACAGAGCTAGACTCCATCTCAAAAAAAAAGAAAAAAAAAAAAAGATTAAATAAACAATCTGCATGGTACCTAAAACAGAGTAGTTATCCAACAAGCAATACTTCATTTATTATCTTTTTTTTTTTTCTTTTTTGAGACGGAGTCTCGCTCTGTCGCCCAGGCTGGAGTGCAGTGGTGCAATCTCGGCTCACTGCAAGCTCCGCCTCCCGGGTTCACGCCATTCTCCTGCCTCAGCCTCTCCGAGTAGCTGGAACTACAGGCGCCCACCACCACGCCCGGCTAATTTTTTGTATTTTTAGTAGAGACGGGGTTTCACCGTGGTCTTGATCTCCTGACCTCATGATCCGCCCGCCTCAGCCTCCCAAAGTGCTGGGATTACAAGCGTGAGCCACCGCGCCTGGCCTTCATTTATTATCTTGCTCCTTTTTGTGTAATCGAACGTTTAGAAAAAGTAACACCTGTCTGCTTTAAATAACTCAAAGTTTCCTCTTTATTCCAACTTCAAGAGGCTGTTGATAACCCTGGAGAAATGATGGGCAAACTTCATAAACCTCAGTGCATAAAGTGGAATTACTCAAGGGTTAGCCTCTGCTTACTTGCATCAGAATGACATAAGAAGCGTCTTTCAGATACTGATTCCTGTGCCTCGCCCTGCCCTGCTGAACCCAATCTCTTGGGGTGTCTGGAAATCCACATTTTTAATAAGCTTTCCTGATAATTTCTATATACACTAAATGTAAGAAAACTTTGACTAGCAGTCCAATGGAATCACATAAATTTCTTGAAGACTAAAACTCTGCAAAGGCCCAAAAGTCAAGCACCTCACCTACAACAGTGCTCTGGGTCTCTGTGTGTAAAGCCAAGAGGATGTCACATACACTGTTCCCCACCAGTCCAAGGCTGTGCAGCAGAACTTTCAAATCTAGGTTGTCTAGGGTGCTTGCATCCCCTTCCCCTGAAATGTAGATTTCAAGTCCACGATTCCTCATAGCTCGGGATATATCTCCATGAACAGGATCCATCGAGAGGAAAAGTCTAGAAAAATAGCAATTCAAAGAAAAAAACTATTTTAAATCCCAGTGCAACCAAAGGTGTAGCTCAGCATCAGTCAGTGAGGGCAAATCCTATGTGGCTCATTGTCACAGAATTCACACCAAGGATCTTTTACTTCTAGCACGCATCAATATAGTAAAAGATTTTCTCTAAACCTACTTTCCTAAGGAACTGTGTATGATATATCCAGCGTACCTTTAGTGCTGAGAACTTAAAAAATTTAACCTTCAGATATTCCCCAGAGTAGGCTATACTAATCCATTATTCTAACTCACCTACAGACGGCAGAACAGGAAGCAAGTGTAGTCTCCTGAAACAACTGGATTCATATATTGAATGCCCATCAACATCTCCATCTAGTTATCTTACACCTCTGATTAATGTCTGAAAGTAAACAGCTGATTCCCTGTAGACCCTCCCCACATTAAACCTGCTCCTTTACCAGTCTTACCTTTCTCAATGAATGGCAACCCCATTTACCCAGTTACTCAAGCAAAAACATAGGTGTCATCCTTGATTCTTCTTTTTCTCAACCCATCTGACCACCCTCATCTAAGCCACTGTGATGTGTTGCCTAAATTACTGCAAAAGGATTGTGACTGGTACCTCTGCTTCCCACCTTCGTCACCAATGCAAGGAAAGGACCTTGCCCCTCTTGTTTATGCTGTGTTTCCAAAGCACAGCAATGACTGGCAAATAGTAAAGCTTCAGTAAGTATTCGTTAAGTGAATTAATAAATGGGTGAACTTCCCCATGATTCAGTTTATAAATAAAATATATAAGGAAGTCCTACTGAACGTCTACCTCTGCTACTGAGGCTGTCAGATTCTAAGGCAGAAATATAAGAGATATAAATACCTGAAATTGGGATTTGGTGTTATCGTGGGAGTGGATCCATCTATCATTCCTCTCTCACTAATAGTGAGGACACCTCCAGGTTCAAGCAAAGCATTCAAACGATCCAACACTGATGGGCTGCAGAGACAGAATTCAGATGGTGGATAGGCTGACATGCTGCACTGACTCTTCTTTCCTTCCATGCATGGGGCTCCAAATGCTTTTGACTCACATTTCCTTTTGGCACAATCACTCACCCAGATACAATAGTGATCTCTTTCAAAAGTAGATTCCCCACTGATTTCCCTTCTCGCTTCCCTAGACACATAGCCCAGAGCCTTATACACAGTAAATACACAAGATATTTTTGAATAAATGAAATTAAAGAAAATGATAAGTTCCTTGCACTATAACCTTTTCACTTTTTCCTTTCCTGCCCCCCATCCCTCAACATTATCAAATCCATTTAAGGCAGCTGGATTTCAATTTGTAACATTCATATAAATGCTCCATGAAGAAATAGCCATCATCTAACTTGTAGTAGCTTCTATGTTAACTGTATATGTACAATAGTTTCACACTTGTCCTTTACCTTACTGCAAGATCAAGAATGATACATGGTTGAATCACTGTATCACTGATGGCCATTTAATAAATGCCTGCCCTGTGTCAGACTCTGCATTAGAAAAAACTGCACTGAAGAAACCCTAACAAAAGGAAGACTTCTGATATTAAATTAAACGGCCTAACTCAAAGGACAGTGCCAGGAAAAATAATCCAATTTTGTTAGCCTTTGCTTCGGCTGAAAATTATCATACAGAGCTGAAGTCTTGTAACTGTCTGATGACAAATTACCACTGTTCACAGGGAGAAGTCTACAGAATATGGCTGAGGATGCCTGCGTAATTAAGAAAAATAGCAGCTTCAAAATACCAGCACTTCTATCTGGGTTTCTACTTTGACAAGCATATCCCAAATTTCAAGTTGGACCACTGATTAGGCATAAGGTTCTTACTTGCAGAAGTTAACATTGTCCATCAGAAGCCAGTCTCCAGACTTCAGGGCCTGAACCAACATGCTGTCAACCCATTCAAATGTGCCATGGCTACGGCCACTGGCTGACTGCGTAAGCTTCACACCAAAGCTTCGGAACTCTTCAACAAGTTTGGCAAACTCTGAAATGTCACAAGGAAGAATCACCATCCACAGCACTTAACTTCAAACCAATAATTAGGTTTATGAAAAGGAAGCTTGATACTTCTAGCCGAGGTTTTTAAGATTTCATAAAAGAATAAATAGAAGAATGTTTTGCTTCTGTTTAAACACAGATAGGAAAGTTAAGTTTAAGACAGAAAATACTTCTTAATGGCTCTCTGTATTAATAGCTACTCAAGGTTGACTCTAGGGTGATAGAGGTGGTAAATGATTTTTCTGTATTACGGTTTCTCAAATGGGAGGAGGAGGATGTTTCCCACCTATCAGTGCATTTATACTAAATGAAAGTGCTATAACTTCACACAGTGCAAACTGCGCTTCCTTTATAATGAGCATATCATATGATTACAGTAACATAGTAATAACTGGTAATTACTTGCCAAATGCTTTATAGTTTATATAGCCCTTTGCTGGAAATTTTTCAATTTATCTTTTTGGTTGGAAACTGTTTTATGACCATTTTTCATATCACAAGATAATACACATTGGATTTCTACTTCTAAAGATGAGGGAGTAACAAGGTTTAGACTTAACATACCATAGCCCAACCACTTGCTAACTGTAAAACTGCAGGCAAGTAATTTCGTCTCTATGAATATTCACATCCTCATCTATTAGATGTAGATAATCCTTCCTATAATGCAGTGTTGTCACAGTGATTAAAAGTACATATATTCAGTATAGTGTTTACAACAGAAATTCATAACTCAATGGTGAGTTTTACAATACCCATTTAAAAGTATATGACACATGACTGCATCGGGTATCTTTTATAATTAGAGTGAATGAGTAAAGGATTTCAGTTCAAATGGCAGGCTTAAAGTGAGAAATGACAGATCAAATCAACAATGAAGAAAGTAAATGAGTGGCCCACCACCACAGATAAAATGTTTGCTGGCCGCCGGGCGCGGTGGCTCACGCTTGTAATCCCAGCACTTTGGGAGGCCGAGGCGGGCGGATCACGAGGTCAGGAGATCGAGACCACAGTGAAACCCCGTCTCCACTAAAAAAATACAAAAAATTAGCCGGGCGTGGTGGCGGGCGCCTGTAGTCCCAGCTACTCGGAGAGGCTGAGGCAGGAGAATGGCGTGAACCCAGGAGGCAGAGCTTGCAGTGAGCCGAGATTGCGCCACTGCACTCCAGCCTGGGCGACAGAGCAAGACTCCGTCTCAAAAAAAAAAAAAAAAAAAAAAAAAGTTTGCTGGCCTAGAAGTGGGATGTCTGATTTCTTCGGCCATAAGGAATCAACACTTTGTAATCAGTTACAAGCAGGCTTTGGAAATGAAGAATGACAAGCATAGTGACAGACCCAGCCTATGGGCCTTTAGGTTGAATCCTCCCTAAGAGCATGCTCACCACCACTCTGAAAGTGGCACCACAAAATGAGAGAAGTTTCCATGTTAATTGGATGGCATACAGGATGATATATTTCCTCCATCTCCCCACAAATGAATAAACACATCCTATGAATTCAGACTCCTATTCTTCAGTTTAAAAATGCTCAGTTTCCTGAGAAATTATTGAGTAAAAAAATAGCCAATAATAATACAAGTTTTACATGCTGTTTTATCATTATAGGTGATTACACACAAAATAAACCATAAAGCACCGTAACCAATTTTTTTCCTATTTGATTTTTCAGGATCAACTATTCTGAATACTTTACCTCAGCTTCATTTTACTTTCTAGGCCAAACTTTCCCACAAGTTCTGATTGTTAATAATTATTAAATTAATACAAAACATTTGTAAATCTATTACATGTAAATGGACACAATACAAGCAATGGTAAGTTCCTGATACAGAGATCTAAATATACATACCTGCCTTGGAGTATGAGTTGATTTTATTGTTGAGTCTCTGCATAAGCAACAACACTGCTTCTAGTTTGTTGACAATCTCCATCGTGATAGCTTTACCACCTTCTCCAAGACACTTAGGCTTATATGTCAGAAGAAAATGACTCCAGGCTCGCAGCACTACTTCTGCATCATCAGCACTGATAAGTAGGCTATCCCTTAACAGTGCCCTTACAGTTCCCTCCACCTTCTCTAGCAGCTGCCTCCAAGGTCGTATAAGATCAACCTGTAATTTCCAGAGGACATGAACTCATCATAGGGTCAGAAAATACTGTTATATGTACTCATCACCAACTCAGAAGACCCTCAGTCAGACCACGGGGTTTATTATGCTTTGCCAAAAAATATGAAGGCAGACTGGTTACCTGCTCAAATCCACCCAGCAGTTCAGTAGTATCCATTGCACTGTTCACAGCCATGATCTTTAATGTGTGGCCAGTAAGGTGTGCCAGAAGCTGGACCAGGCTGGTCTTGCCCACAGAGGCTGGCCCGACCAGGATGACCATCCAGCTCATCTGCACACACTTCATGATTGACTCCAGGGGCTGGAATGACTGGTGCAGGAGCAACAGGGGATGGCGGGATGGGTGAGGAACACAGCTCCCACGGGAAAGGACTGAGTAGCCCAACTGAAAAGACATGCCAGTGAGATTTCCATAAGCGTGCCTGGTAGTGGGAGCAGAAGAAACCATTAAAAAATGTCAAAGGATAGACGATTATCTTAGTCTCCTTACCTGAACATCATAGGGAGTGATACGAAATAGTCTGGTTCCCATGTATGGGTTGGAATTTGAACCAAACACATCCTTGAATACAGCAATGACCTAAAGGAAGAAGATAATGCAATAAAAACACAAATCACTCCACCTAATTCTTAGGTAAACTTTCTAGAAAACAAGCACAGTGATAAGAGTCACTATTCTAAAAACACTGGCCACAATTCCCTTATCTTTTTGAATTTTCTCTTATAAAAAGGATTGACTGCATTTATTTAATTCTTTGGAATGAAAGTAAATTTGAGATTGAGAACATAGCAGTCATATTCCAAACTATCTGAGATTCCAGTGAGAATGCACCATAAATTAAATTGAAGTCATGGACGCTATAGTATTGAAATCTAGAGACAAAAAAGACTTGTTTGCTTTCATCATTGAAGATACTACCTAAAAAGAGGATAGAACAGTAATACGAAGATTATAAAGAAAAATGACCATTCATTAACCACCTCCTATGTACCAAACACTGTATTAAGTACTTTGGTAGATTATTTCTGATCTTTGTACCCATGCAAAATAGTTATCATGTCCATTTTATATAGACAACAGCACTCACAAGAGTTATAGAATTTGCCCATGGTTGGTGACCGATTTTAAATCTAAGCCAGTCAGCCTCCAAAAACATGTTATCCCTCCAAACATTTATGTAGACATGAAAACCAAATTTATTCCTCTAACCAATTATTTACATTGTTATCCTTTCATTAGCAGTAATGCTATTAGAAAATGTTCTGTTGACTCTCTTTTATTTTGGATCTCTAAAAAATCTAAGAGTAATGGTGGGGGGGCGGGGATAGAGGTATATAAAAAACATTAATTTAGCCCATAGAAGTAGGGAAAATTAGAGCCAGAAAAAAAATAAAGTACAAAATAGTATTTCTAAAAAGCAGCAATACTTATATAATTGAATACTGCAATGAAGTTAGAAAATAAAAATAATATAGATAAAATCATAATCAGTGTCAAACATTGGACTGTGAGACTAAAACCAACATAGGAAAGTGTTCCTGTCACCTACCTATGAGTCCAGGTGATACATGACCTCATGTTCCACACTAAAACATATAATCTCCAACCCCTGATGTTCTACCAGAGGGTTAAAATTACAAATATTGCTACTCGGGAGGCTGAGGCAGGAGAATCGCTTGAACCCAGGTTGCAGTGAGCCAAGATCACGCCACTGTACTCCAGCCTGGGCAACAGAGCAAGACTCCATCTCAAAAAAAAAAAAAAAAAATCCCAATCTAGCTCTTCGGTTTAGCTTTATAAAATCAAAATTCAATTCAACTGGACTCTTCTAGCTTTTACAGACTTTATCCCTCTATGACATTATTTTTCTTGACCTTGTCTCCCCTGCCAGAAAACACCTGTAAGGTCCATTACAATAACCCTGAATTGGAAGAGTGATGGAAAACTTCCAAATACCACAATGACCCAGCACCTGACTAATCAATCATTCAACAACTGGCATGTGTTTTGGTCATAATTAATATACTATAAGTGGATGAAGAAATTAAAATACTAGCTGATTATGTGAATTATATCTCAATAAAGCTGTTAAAAACTACTAAGACTTTCTCCTAATCAAATGATTGAAAGTCACCTACATATGATAAAAGAGTTAGTGTGTAATTAGATTCTGAATACCACACTAAAGAAGACCTGGGTGGCCGGGCACAGTGGCTCACTCTATTAAAAGTAAAAACAAATTAGCCAGGCTGTGGTGGCATGTGCCTATAGTCCCAGCTTATCAGTGGGCTGGGGTGGGAGGATCCCTTGAGCCCAGGAGGTCAAGGCTACATTAAGCCAGCATTGTGCCACTGCATTCCAGCCTAGGCAACAAAGTGAGACCCTGCCTCAAAAAAAAATAAGAACAGAATGGGTAGCAGAATGAAAGGGCTGTGAAAGTCACATGTGCTATGGGCCAGCCACATCTTCACATTTCAACAAGGAGGTTACTGCTTCTAGTGCATGCATCTATGTATCTATTCATTTATTTTCAAACAGTAAAGTTTACTAGAAGGAAACAGCAGACAAACTGGAGAGGGCCTAAACTGGAAAGCTGGCTCGCTACCTGTGACACTCCATAACTTTAAGCCTTGGATCTTCACGTGTAAGATGCCATGACAGCACCTCCTGCCTACAGCTATTGTGAGCATTCAGCGAGACAGGATTTTAAATACCACAAACTAAAATGCACACATTATTACAATTCCTTACAGTGGGAATTCTAGTTTTACAAACAGGTATTTTTATTTTCACTTAAACACAGAATATTCTCCCTTTATACGATTATACTTTCTAGACAAAATGCTTTGTAATTTGACATTTATTTAAAAACAAAATAAAACAGAAAAACTTCCTCTTCTACTGAGTATCACCTGTCTGCCTCCTCCTGCTTCTCACCTTGGTGCCTGTAAAGATAAGGAAGACTTAGTTCTTTACTACTGGAGGGCAATACTGCTTTAAGGTATGTGATCATGGGGATTTGGATAGATAAGCAAATTATGTCCTCTAAAGCAAGCTACTCTATATTGTGAGAGCCCAGGGTAGGAGAACGTTTAGTCTGTTCTTTTAACTTTTAAATTTTGAAGCAGCTTTAACAGGCTTGCTAGCTGGGCACAGTGGCTCACGCCTGTAATCCCAGCACTTTGGGAGGCTGAGACAGGTGGATCGCCTGAGACAGGTGGATCACCTGAATTCAGGAGTAGAGACCTGCCTGACCAATATGATGAAATCCCATTTCTACTAAATACAAAAAATTAGCCGGAACTGGTGGCTCATGCCTGTAATCCCAGCTACTTGGGAGGCTAGGGCAGGAGAATCACTTGAACCTGGGAGGAGGCGAAGTTGCAGCAAGCCAATATTACGCCATTGCACTCCAGCCTGGGCAACAAGAGTGAAACTCAGTCTCAAAAAAAAAAGTCTTGCTATTAGTGTATGTCCTTTCTCACCCACAGGAAATCAACTTTCAGATAGAAAGAAATATAAATACCAAGTGTGAAACTCACCTTTTTTTTGTCTTCTTCGGTTCTCATTCTTTCACCATAGACCAAAAACACATGCTGACCAGGATCGTAACACCCAGGGGACTGGTCAACCAGCATCAACTGACACCAGCGGAAAAGGTCCCGGAGATTGAATTCCCAGGGTCCTCCTTTTTGCCCCCATTTCTTCTCAACAGTCACTTCATGATCAATCTAGAAAAAAAACATCCTGATTGGAAAACATGCCCTGCTTACTACTAGGCACTGCATTAAGTACTGGGAATGTACTACAAAAGCATATGTAATCTGAAACAAAAATTAACAGGCTTGATTCAGAGCCTCTTTCTCAAGACTTCCAAATGCCTGGCATATCCTCTAAGCATTAACACTGGTAGTCACAATACAGAAATGAATTACTGGAAGCCTCCACTACATAGTGTGCCTTCACTAGAAACCTGTAGAATTTAAAGTAATTTTTTTTAGTTAGAGATCCTGATAATTTGGTAGAACTCTATGTCAAAAAAATGCTGGTTCAAATACAGCCAGAAAAAAAAGAAACCAATACACGTAGGTACTTACTTGGTTATTGAAAGCAACCATTTTCTTAACAATATTTTTCTCAATGGCTGGAAACAAAGTACTGGCAATGAACTCCATGTCAATTACTGTAAGGGGATCAACAAAGACCTAGAAATCCAAAAATAACATGAAGAAATGCCTTTGTTTCTCTTCACCAAACACTAGAAATGACTACCATGTCTTATTATGCAAAATCTTTAATATTAAGTAACAATACATGCGAAATATAATTTTCAGTTATAGAAATTTCTTTGTGTTTTGAGAATAAAGAACCACAAAATCTTCTAAATACAGCAGAGTAGAGGTTTTAAGGTCTATTCTAGTGAATTAAAGAAAAAAGAGGCCCAGTGTGGTGGCTCACACCTGTAATCCCAGCACTTTGGGAGGCCAAGGTGGGCAGATCATGAGGTCAAGAGATCAAGACCATCCTGACCAGCACGATGAAACCCTGTCTTCACTAAAAATACAAAAATTAGCTGGGCGTAGTGGCATGCGCCTGTAGTCTCAGCTACTCAGGAGGCTGAGGCAAGAGAATTGCTTGCTCCCAGGAGGAGGAGATTGCAGTGAGCCAAGATCACGCCACTGCACTCCAGCCTGGGCGACAGAGCAAGACTCCATCTCAAAAAAAAAAAAAAAAAAAAGATATGTTATTAAAAATTTCCTATGTATAATGTAAAATGCTTTTAAATCTGGGTGGTAGATATGAGTATTCACTATAAAAGTCATCCAATTTTTCCATATGTTTGAAAGTTTTCTCAATAAAACATTCTTCTTAAGATGGCGTCTCGTTCTGTCACTAAGGCTGGAGTACAATGGCGCGATCTCAGCTCACTGCAACCTCCGCCTCCCGGGTTCAAGCGATTCTGCTGCCTCAGCCTCCTCAGTAGCTGGGATTACAGGCACCCACCACCACACCCAGCTAATTTGTGTATTTTTAATAGAGACGGGGTTTCGCCATATTGGCCAGGCTGGTCTTGAACTCCTGACCTCAGGTGATCCACCTACTTTGGCCTCCCAAAGTGCTGGGATTACAGGCATGATCCACCACGCCCAGCCAATAAAACATTCTTAAAAGATACTCAGCCAATTCTTAATCATAAGAGACAGTGACACTAAAGAAATCTAGAGACATTTCCAAACCTCTGGATTGGCCAAACTCTGAAAAACTGATGTTAAAACAAGTAAGCATACACATACACAGGTACCTCTCTGCATGTAAGAATAAAGGCATAAGATACCAAAATGTTAATAAGGATTGACTGGGGAATAGTAGATTTTTATTCTTCATAGTAGTTTTCTGTTCCTTCTTTTCTTCAGTTAAAATGCATTATTTTCAATAAAAATTTTTCTTATATATTTCAACAGATCAGAGGGACAATTGAAAAGGTCCAAGATTGGACTTCACCCCAGAGTGCAGTAATAGAATCCTGAAAAGGCTGGGGACCTTACTTTCTTCCAGCTGATAAAACATCTAGTCTTCGGGGCAAAAGATGAAGGACAGAAGCAATGATGGGAATCAGTCACATTAATATTGATCATATAAGGACAAGAAAGAGGATCGTTAAGCTGATCCTCTCTAATTCTCATAGTGAACATCCTTAAAGGCTTCATAATAGTAGTCTTATCCCCTCACAGTCTATCTTTGGTCTCTATGGCAACAGCAAATCTTACCTGAGTGAATCTGTTAAGGAAAGACCTGGGCAAGCCTTTCCTCCCACCTCCTTGTCTAAAGGGATTCTGACACCCAAAAATCTTCGTCTTTTCATGCTGCACTTGAAAGCTCATTCCTAACTCAGGTACATAGATTTCTCCTCGGTGGTCAAAACAAGCATTGAGTCCTTCCAATACAGACTGAGAAGCCAGGTTAAGCTATTTAAAGAAGAAAGTACATATATTTGTCTCAAAAATACATTATACAATTGCAACAAAAAGCAGGGGAATAATATGCAGCAAATAAAGCTAGAGTTATCTTCAGAAAGGGAATTTCAAACAATATTGATAACCTTCTGTATTTTTGGCTGAGCTATGGTTGGTCTGTCTTCATTCTATTATTCTTTTGTTTTGAGACAGGGTTTCACTCTGTCACCCAGGCTGCAGTGCAGTGGCACAATCACAGCTCACTGCAACCTCTACCTCCAGGGCTCAAGAGATCCTCCCATCTCAGCCTGCTGCGTAGCTGTGACCACAGGTGTGCACCACCACATCCAGCTAATTCTTTTTTTTTTTGGTAGAGCCATGGTCTTGTTATGTTATCCAGGATGGTCTCAAACTCCTGGGCTCAAGTAATCCTCCAACCTTAGCTTCCCAGTGTTAGAATTACAGGCATGAGCCACTGTACCTGGTCCAATTCTATTATTCTTTATTTCTCATGTACGTTAAAGAGATCTTGGCTGGTATTTTATACACACACACACACACACACACAAACACACACGTATATATACATACATACATTAATAATCTTTAAACTGAATAAATGCTCAAATTAAATTTTAAAGTTAAAAATCTTCTCAAAAGTTAAACTGTATCCATTATACGTAACCTATATTAACCTGCTCTGTAAGTAATAACTTGCAGAAAAACTTGCCAATACACAGATATTTCACTTTCACAATCTGAGTTTTTAAGATGTGTAACACAAATTAGCCAGGAGTGGTGGCTCACGCCTGTAATCCCAACACTTTGGAAGACCAAGGCAGGTGGATCACGAGGCCAGGAGTTCAAGACCAGGCGGGCCAACACAGTGAAACCTTGTCTCTACTAAAAATACAAAACTTAGGCATTGTGGCGCATGCCTGTAATCCCAGCTACTCAGGTGGCTGAGGCAGGAGATTCACGATTCACTTGAACCTGGGAGGAGGAGGTTACAGTGAGCCGAGAACCCACCACTGCACTCCAGCCTGGGCGGCAGACTGAGACTCTGCCTAAAAAAAAAAAAAAAGGAAAAGAAAAAAAGAAAAGAAAAGGAAAAGAAAAAGACATGTAACACTAATTGTAGAGGATAGATAAGGTTTGCTAACTCTTTAAATACTTTCCCATCTCAAACACTAAACAAAATCTCCAACGGGTTTCAAAGTCAGGATATAAAGTGAGTCAATACAGCTGATTTCCACCAATTTTGTAAATAAGAACAATTACAAGGGGCTCTTGTGCCAGGATGAAAAGAGCTGAATGTAGGTCTTCAGATGAGTAGTTCAGAGCTCAGGGATGTGAAGCATGTGTGGTTTGTTGGTAACACAGAAAAAGGAGATTGGGAAAATACAAGTCAATAAAATGCAAACAGGCAAAAATCAGAGCATACTACATTAGAATTTCAAGTGTCATGTTTACACAAGCACCACAAAGTACAAACACTTCTGTATATTCCCAAACAGAAGGCCTCTCTTAAATGTGTTTATAAATCTAGAATGTCTTGCCGTCCCTGAATGCAATTCCACTAAATACGCAATTTCACTAAATACTAAGTGTGGTCAGTAGCCTTCAGCTTTAAAACTAGGCTTTCTCTTTTCCTGGCTAATATATATTCTATCAGACATCTTGTTCCAAAAAAAAAAAAATCTGAAAAATGGAAAAAAATTCCCTCTCCTTGTTATCCCAAGAATAAAAGGCAGAAAGCAGCTCAGCAGACAGGAGTCCCACAGCACTCTCTCTGATGATCGGACCCAGGAGTCTGAACCTGGGGGACCTGTTGCAGCCTGTGTCCAAAGTCTCACCTGTGACACGTACATCACTCTAATCATTTCAGCTCCACAAATATTTCTAGCCTTTTCCTGAATATTTTACACCCCAAACTGACCCAGCTCCGTATCTCTAGCTGTCAGAGATTCAGTATTTATCATGTCTCATACTCTGCTCTTTCTTCTGATGAATAATTTACCCAATATGCACATATAACTGATCGTTTCCTCATTTCGGTAGGTCATTTTGTATGTCTTTCCTTAGTCTCTCTGGCGCACTAATAAAACACGAAGTGGTTGACACTATTTGTAAAATGCCTCTAAAATAAATGCAAAAACGGCAAGCCTGTCAGAGACTAAACTAGTGACGATGCAGTTTTCCTCTGAAGGATAACTTTAAACAGTGGGAGAGTTTGTAGGTTTTATGTACAAGGGCCTCTTTTTGTGTATTCTGCCAAGTGACCTTCCTTATTCTTAAAGGAAATTACAGAGGATCTTTTCATTAGAGAAAAGTCATCAGCGGGATCTTCCACTGAGAAATGGATTGTGAAATGAAGCTGTGAAAGGATGACTGCTCCTCACACACATAATCACCGTCTCGGGCATGACAAACAGGCCCCTCACCTCATCCAACACCACCCAATGGCCTGCCTTCAAAGCTGCCAGTAAGGGGCCATCACGCCAGGCAAACTCTCCTCCCTTGCCACCCTCAACAGGTAGATCTGCTCCAAACAGGTCTGTGATGTCCTTTGAAGGGGAAGAAATGGAGAAAAGCCATTATTACTTTAAAAATCAACTGGATTCTAACACCCTAAATCTGAAATGATAAATACTTGGGGCTAGCACCACTACTCTTCCTTCCTACACCCAAGACAGAACTAACCAATCCCAGGTCTCTTTACCAGGAGCCCAACATGCCCCCAAGAACTTTCCAACATGCTCCATATATCAATCAATTTGAGCTGGTGCTCTAGATTAACAGTTCTCAACATTGGCTGTACTTGGAATTTAATTGATAGGCTTAAAAAAAAAGAAAACAAAACCCTATTCCAAAGGATTCTCATTCAATTTGTCATCTGTACCATATTTTCCTTAGATTGTTAAAAGCCATTTTATTTCTACTACTTTTAAAAAAAAAGATTTAAGCAAAAAATTAAGTGGGGTTATATTACAATAAATACCAAAGTGGATAATTCTCTCTCGAAAGAAAATTAGAATAAAGCATCCAGAGAGAATTAATATTATAGGTGTCAGCAATTAACAAATCCAAAGAAGATTTAGTTTGGAAGGTCATGTTGCTGTTGTCTTTATTATGATATGAAATATCTGAGGATACAGGCTGGGCGCCATGGCTTACGCCTGTAATCCCAACATTCTGGGAGGCCAAGGCACGTGGATCACTTGACATAAGGAGTTTGAGACCAGCCTGGCCAACATGGTGAAACCCTGTCTCTACTAAAAATACAAAAATTAGCTAGGTGTGGTGGCGGGCACCTGTAATCCCAGCGATTAGGGAGACTGAGGCAGGAGAATTGCACCCCACTGCACTCCAGCCTGGGCAACAGAATGAGACTCTGTCTCAAAAAAAAAACAAAAAAAAGAAAAGAAATATTTGAGGATACTGATAATGTAACCATTTCTGATTAGGAAACTATAAATTGACACAGACATTACTATCTATAGCTATCTCCATCAGCTGTAGGATGACCGAGCTTACCGTTTGCTCTGATAAGTTGATTCTAACAAGGGTATTTCCTGAAGCCTTTGCTAATGCTCCCACCAAACTTGTCTTGCCAACACCAGGGGAACCCTCCAGGAGAATGGGTTTCTTCAGTTTGGTAGCTCTTAGGAGCCTCTGTGCATTCATAGCAGTGGTCCCTGCACTGAGTGCATAGTCTGCAATATTATTCCTGTGTAGGACAGGTCCTTAAGTGGAGAAAAGTAAAGCCACGTGTAAGCGGGACATCACCAAATCACATGTATGCATCAACTCAAGATTTTAAAAATCTACCACATGGGCTATCAGTTAGTGAAATACCATTTGCAATGAAAATGTTTAATCCCTATTTCAATATTTCCCCACTTTTAGATCCATAAAATGCTTTAAAGGAATATCCAATAGCACATTTTCTTCAACAGTGCCTACTACACAGATCTCTCCATCTCCTATACACATACATGTACATGCAAACACACACCTGTCCTTTCACAACCTACACCCTGAATCACTGTATGTACTTGTACAATTTACCTTCATAGTTACTTTCCTAAAAACCAAGTGTAAGCTAGGCGTATGGGCCACATGGTTCCACATAATCAATTTCATCCAATGTTTTTGGCCACCAAAACAATTCACACTATGTCCTTAACCCGTAAGTTAACTGATATGCAGGACTAATAACAGTCTTGTAAGATTTAACATTTGTGCCACTGTCTCTTGGAAGAAGTTTTTGTTTTGTTTTCGTTTTGTTTTTTGGGTTTTTTTTGTACACCAGTTTGAAGGGAGTGAGGCTAGGAAAACACTTATTACCTCACCCTTGCTAGCAGAAGCAAGGACCACCTCAGTTCTTGGCCACTAGCATATATCTCCTACACAGGAGCACTGAATCCTATGATGGTGGCTTAGAGAAGGGATTTGATGGTTAGATTATACAGCCTATCAGGGATGAAGAGAGAATACTGCTAAGGAGAGATGGAGCTCTGAGGACAGGGGCAAGGGCAATGGAACCTGGACTGGTTATGTTCACCACTGAAACCCCAGTATTTGCCACTGCAACTCCATATATTTCAGGCATTCATCAATCATTAACTTAGAGAGGACGGAGGGACAAGAAACAGATGACTCTGCTACAGAAACAACATCCTGAAAAAGTAGGAGCACCTTAGAAGTAGCTAATCTAACTGCCTCATTTAAATATTTGGTAGAGGCAATCTAGTTAGACAGAAAGAGAGGAAGAATTAGAACACAAACCCACTATCTCCTACACTACTGCATTTCCCATTTAATCATTCACTCATCCATCAGAAATTTTCTGAGTGCCTATGACTGTGAGGCTAAATGTCAGATGCTAGGGACCGGATCAGGAATGACACATTACCAGCCTTCAAGGGTTCACAAAACCTGTTTCTGTAAAAGATGATGAGGTTGTATAGTTAAGATACATTATAGGCGAAATAGGTCTTTGCAAGCCACTTAAAAGTTTATTGTCAACATTAGTAGAGTTTAGAGCTTTACTATAGGAAAGTTCCTATTGCGGGAACCAACTAATAAAAAAATAAGCACTGTATAAGACAATCTATTTATAGATTGAAGTCTCTATTTCCCTCTATTTTTACATGCCTGTTACTATTTTCAACGATTCACACAATTATGGTTATTCCCAAGTCAGAATCTAACTCAGTGCAAATATAATCATGGGTATTACACATTAAAACTAAGTCACAATAAAAGCCAAGTATCTATGATCTATAGAAAAGGAAACTTCATTTTTTAAAAATCATTCTTACCCCTTGGTATAAAAAATGGATGAATTCCCCAAAGGTTATCTATTCCAGTGAATTCTTTGGCCTTCATTCTGTCATAAATCTTCAACTCATTTTTCTGATATTCTGTAAGTCGTACTATCTTGGCAAGCCTCTTGATTAGAAATTTCAGACATTCTTTTCGTGCCAAAAGGGCTGTACCAAACCCAGAGGAAGTTACCCCTAAAAGACAGAGATCAGTCCATGAAGCAACAGTACAACACCAAGCTTCACCACCATTCAGCAGGAGCTCTAGCACAGGTTCCTGGAAAAAAGAGGCCTCAGCAAAACTGCAGCCTAAATGTGATTTCTAGTGTAAGCAGTCGTAAGAAAGAAGTCTAACACGCATCCCCCACAATCTATGGATTATCAATTAAGCAGCAGATCATTCAATAAAGCACTCTAGTCACTCAATGATAAATCAGCCTAGATACAGTACCTAGTACGGCACTAGTAACCATTTTTATTTATATTTCAAATCTTCATGGCTGAAAAACCAGAACATAGTGATTTTTATGACATTAAAATAAGCTTAAAATATTCAGGCCCGTTATCAAAAAATGACTACTCATGTTAAACATCGGCCAGTGCTTCTATTCACAATAGCAAAGACTTGGAACCAACCCGAATGCCCATCAATGGTAGACTGGATAAAGAAAATGTGGCACATATACAGCATGGAATACTATGCAGCCATAAAAAAGAATAAGTACATGTCCTTTGCAGCATCATGGATGAGGCTGGAAACCATCGTCCTCAGCAAACTAACACAGGAACAGAAAACCAAACACCACATGTTCTCACTCAAAAGTGGGAGTTGAACAATGAGAACATATGGACACAGGGAGGGGAACATCACATACTGGGGCCTGTCAGGGGATGGGGAGCAAGGGGAGGGAGAGTGTTAGGACAAATACCTAATGCGTGAGGGGCTTAAAACCTAGATGACGGGTTGATGGGTGTGGCAAACCACCATGGCACGTATACTTATGTAACAAGCCTGCATATTCGGTTTCTCTTCAAATAATCTGATCAATCTTTTATTCTTTAATTCATAGTACCCCCCCCTTTTCCTTTTTCTCCTTTTTGCCTTTGTTAAATGCCCAGGCATGCCACAATACCAGGCATTATCAATACCAGCTGACATTCCTTTCCTTATTTAAAAAAAAAAAAAACTAACTTTCTCATTACAAACACCCCTCCCCCTTCCTCTCCACTTTCTTTTACATGCCCACCTTATCTAAAAAAATTCAAATGTCTAGCCAACCAAAATTAGTTTAAGTTATACAACCCAACCCCGACCAATAAAAGAAAAATACAAAAACAAAACTTGTGTCAAAAATAAAGGCTCTCGTGCCCTTTGTTCAAGTGTACTCTCATGGCAACTGGCCAAAAAAACACCCCTCTGCACAAAAATAAAATTGCTTTGCTAAAAACCTTTTGTTCAAGTGTTCAATTTCTTTAAAATTTTAAGCGTTATTCCTAACACATGTATCCCAGAACTTAAAAAAAAAGCCAGTGCTTCAGAAGCAAAGACATTTCAGCAGTCTTTACTCATAATTACCACTTCATATGTTTGTTAAGTACCTGGTCTACCAGCTTTGAGAAGTTGCAGTGTATCTTGTATGCCAATTACCTTTCAAAGAGTACAAACAAAAGGAAAGCCATTCTGAGTTTTAGAAATGTTCTGAGAAGTGATTCAGTAAAATAGCTGGGTCAGAGGCCTGGGCTTGCTCCTTTTCCTATGCCCCTCTATACGAGCCCCTTGTCCCCACCAGCTACCAGACAACATACCTGAACCTATTCCATCTATGTACACCAGGCATGCAGCATGGACAAAAGATGTCACAGTGGAGATGATCTCTGGCCTTTTCGAAGCAGCTTCCTCCCCCATTTTGTTCATGAAGTTAACCCAGGACAGGATATCTCTGATACTGACCACACACTTTCTGCCAAACTCTTGGTGGGTCAGCCAGTCAATGAAATCCAGCATCACTTCAGGTATGTCAGACCCTAAACACAAGAAACAAAAAAAGCATTTGCTGTTAGCGGGAGATCCCAGAACAAAAGTTCATAACCAGGGGCACACAGATGGCTTAAAAGGGGTCTCTGCTCCTTCTAAGCAAAGTTCTGCGAATGTACATAAATGCTGTTCTAACGAAAGCAGCCTGCAGCTTTGATCAAATTCCGAAAGGATTCATCAATAGCAGTCCATCCCTATCCAAAGAACAAAACAAAACCTTGGGAGTTATAGTTTTAGATACTGACCTGAAAACTGCTCAAAGAAATATTCATTTGATTCGAGTTCGGACACAGTTTTGAACTTCTATTATAATTATTTTAGAAAATATGCAAATTTTGTTATATCTTATAATTTTACTTGTATTTTAAATAAATTTATTTTTTTCCATTTAATGTAATAAAGAATGTCATCTTTTCAATGGCACTCATTCAAGTTTTTTTTTTTTTTTTTTTACATCTATGCAGCAATCAGAATTCAGCAAATTAGGGGGGTTCACAAATTTTGTTTCATGAATCAAGTTGAATATTCTAATTATCACAATTTCCTATCAGATAATATTTGTCTCGAAATAAAGAAAGTAAATAGTATATATACATTCAAAGTAATCCCAATTAAATTGAGTACTTTATAAAATGTCTTAAGTCAATAGTAGACATTTATCTCTAAAGTATGAATACCAAAGAATATTTTAAAGAGAAAGAAAAGATTAGAAGGAAGCACTGCTATAATATAAAGCACAGCAACAGCCTCCAAAGCTATATATATTGTGAATTAGAAGAAATGTAATTGGTTGGAAGAATACTGATTACAAAAAAAAAACTTTAAAAAGAGCTTAAAATGACAAAGCAAAGGGGAAATTCCAGTAACAATGAGGAAACAAATTAAATGCTATTTCAACAACTAGATAGTAAATACTAGTACTTAGATCCACACTTCAGAGAAGAATAAATTCAAGGTAAATTTAAAAAATGAAAATGAAAAAATCCATTAATAGAAATTAAATTATGACCATTTAAGAAACAAGATCAGAGATAAATAGGTTCACATATGTATTTTTAAAACAAATATATAAAGGTAATAGAATATTAAAACCTGTGATAAATATAATAAAAAGTATCACCCCAAAAGACATAATGAATACCAAATGCAAAATGATTAATTCATTAAAAATAAAGGCCAGGCACGGTGGCTCACGCCTGTAATACCAGCACTTTGAGAGGCCGAGGCAAGCAGATCACTGGAGGCCAGGAGTTCAAGACTACCCTAGCCAACATGGTAAAACCCTGTCTCTACTAAAAATACAAAAATTAGCTGGACATGGTGGCACGTGCCTGTAATCTCAGCTACTTGGATGGCTGAGGCACGAGAATTGCTTGAACCTGGGAGGCAGAGGTTGCAGTGAGCCGAGATGGCACCACTACACTACAGCCTGGGTGACAGAGTGAGACTCTGTCTCAAAAAAATAAAAATAAAAATAAAACACAAACAATGTTTCATGTCACTAATAACAAAAGACAAGGAAATTTTAAACCTCCGCTAAACTAATAAGGATAAAATAATGGATTTCACTATATTTTTTAAAATGAGGCCAGGCACCATGGCTCCTATCTATAATCCCAGTTCAAGACCAGCCTGGCCAATATGGCAAAACCCTGTCTCTACAAAATATACAAAAATTAGCTGGCCATGGTGGTGCACGCCTGTAGTTCCAGCTACTTGGGTGGGTAAGGTGGGAGAATGGTTTGAGCCTGGGAGGCAGAGGTTGCAGTGAGTCGATATTGTGCCACTGTACTCCAGCCTGGATGACAGAGCCAGACCTTGTCTCAAAGGAAGAAAGAAAAAAAAAATGAGAGAGAGAGAGAGAACTCCCTGATGGAGGGACTGTGGCAAGCAGGCACATTCACTACATTGCTGGCAGTGTTGTGAATGAGACCATCTTTCTGGAGAGCAATCTGACCTTATCTAAGGAGAACTATACAGTTTCTTACCTACACTTTTAGAATATAACACAAGGAAATCATTGTAAATAATAGTTGTTTTTTGGGTTTTTTTTGAGACAGAGTCTCATGCTGTTGCCCAGGCAGGAGTGAAGTTGTGTGATCTCAGCTCACAGCGACCTCCACCTCTTGGGTTCAAGCGACTCTCCTGCCTCAGCCTCCCGAGTAGCTGGGACTGCAGGCGCGTGCCACAACGCCCAGCTAATTTTTGTATTTTTAGTAGAGACGGGATTTCCCATGATGGCCAGGATAGTCTCAATCTCTTGACCTCGTGATCTGCCCGCCTCGGCCTCCCAAAGTGCTGGGATTACAGGTGTGAACGACCACGCCCAGCCGATAGTTGTTTTAATGAAACAGAATGGTTCATTAAAGTATTGACTAATGTACCAATACTTGGTACATTAACCAATGTAATACAGAAGTATTGTTTACAAAAGTTTGAGATTGTAAAAAGCAGTTCATGTGCCTTTCACAGTTCAATTTTTTTTTTAAACACATCAATTTCACAGAACCTTTTTCTTTTTTTTTAAAGAGATGGGGTCTCACTCTGTTGCCCAGGCTGGAGTACAATGGTATAATCATAGTTCACTGTAATCTCAAACTCCTAGGCTCAAGGGATTCTCCCACCTTGGCTTCCTGAATAGCTAAGATTATAGGCATGTACCACCATGACTGGCTTTTAGAATCTTTTGTTTTGTTCATATACTACTACAGAGATTTGTGAACTAAAAATACTAGAGAAATCAAGTAGAACCCACAGTGGTATTTATATACTCATTAAGATAATACAATAAATATAAGTACTACAATTAGGATCAGAATTCAATTTAGAAGGACACTATTAGTTAAAATATTAAATTCGGCCGGGCACGGTGGCTCATGCCTATAAACCCAGCACTTTGGGAGGCCAAGGTGGGTGGATCACAAGCTCAAGAGATCGAGACCATCCTTGCCAACATGGTGACACCCCATCTCTACTAAAAACACAAAAATCAGCTGGGCGTTGTGGCACACGCCTGTAGTCCCAGCTACTCGGGAGGCTGAGGCAGGAGAATCGCTTGAACCCGGGAAGTGGAGGTTGCAGTGAGCCAAGACTGCACCACTGCACTACGGCCTGGCGACACAGCAAGACTGTGTCTCAAAAAAATAAATAAATTCATCAAATCTTAACTATCTTTAAAGAAAATCTAAAAACAAAAAGCTATGTCTAGTTTCCTGTTTTATATTTCACAATTTTTTAAAGAAGTTTTTATGTTGTGCCTTCCTGATCTATTTCTAGAAAATAAAACTGCTGTGAATTATTAAACCACTTCCCTTATTCACCATGCTCCCTTCAAGGTCTCTAATGCCTCCCTGGGAAGTCTGCTGCTGTGTAGCCTAGAAAGCCTGGAGTAAACAAGCACCTAAGGACAAGGTGTGGGGCTCAGAGGTAAGTCCTCAGGGCTCCCATGCTTGCATGGAGCACACTGGTGATGCAGCAAGCATGGTCGTGACAACAACTGAACCCTCTGTCATTCTTATCACAATCCAAATAACAAAGGAATAAGCACAGCCCATAGGAGATGAAAAGGTAACTTCCTGAAGGAATCCAGCCCCTACACAGACCCAAAAGACAAACCATGCTTGGTTAATGATTTCTGTCTTCAGGCCTGCTTTGGTCTTCTGGCTCCTGCCTATAGTTCCCAGCACTTACGGAGGGCAAAGCAGGCGGGTCACTCAAGCCCAGGAGTTCCAGACTAGCCTGAGCAACATGGTGAAACCCCGTATCTTAAAAAAACACAAAAATTAGCCTGGCGTGGTAGTGCATGCCTACAGTGCCAAGTATTTGGGAGGCTGAGACAGGAGAATCACTTGGGCCCAGGAGGTCAAGACTGCTGTGAGCCGTGATTCCACCACTGCACTCCAGCCTGGGTGACAGAGACCTTGTCTCCCCACAACCCCCCAAAAAAGTCTGTATTATACTTCTTCTTTTACTGGAATTCTCACAATAAATGTGCTGCTGCAAACAGCACACAAGAGTCATGGGTTCTGAGTTCTGAGGCTCTGAGCCTGGGCCTTAGACCAACATTAGTGGCATCACCTGAGGCCTTATTAGACAGACAAATTCTCTGCCCCTGCTGAATAAGAAACACTGGGTGTGGGGCCCTGTAAGCTGCATTTCAACAAGCCCTCCAAATGAGTCTGACAACTAACTATAGGCTTAGTCAGTTCTCGTGCCACTGGGTGACTGTGATATTGGTAGAGACTGCAGAGAAAAAAGGAAGTTCAACAAGGCATGGGGAATTCTGGCCATTCAAGCAGCAGTGTGCGTACCTATAAATGTGGCAGTTCACCATGGGCCATTGTTAAAAAGAAGTCTTTGCTCAGATGACTAAAGAGTCAGTCGTCCCTAAAACACCACAGGTGAGAATGGGTTCCATGCGGATTAGATGCTCTCCACAGCTACCCTACTCATTTTAGAAACTGTGTGGTAGGGCACCTTTAAAAAGTGGAACATAGCCATGAATCCCAATTTAAAAGAAGCAGATATCTTTTTTTATATTCTTTAAGAATATAAAAATGATCCAAAAAACTATGTATTTAGTCTTGGAACCAGATCTGGGTTCTAAATTTATTCCATTGAATGTCTAAGATAAATATGCACACATCAAACCAATACAGGCTTCAAAAACAAAAAGAACCATATAGTAAGAGTGTTGACTCTTACTGGATATTTTAAATTGTTAATTCTAGGTTATGGATACTAATCTATTTTCCTTAGGTTTGAGATTTTTCATAATAAAATTTATTTATTTATTTTATTTTGAGATGGAGTCTGTCGCCCAGGCTGGAGTGCAATGGTGCAATCCCAGCCTTTTTATTTTATTTTATTTATTTTTTTTTTTTTTTGAGATGGAGTCTGGCTCTG
The DNA here is from genome assembly GCF_028878055.3 of Symphalangus syndactylus. Lineage (NCBI taxonomy): Eukaryota > Metazoa > Chordata > Mammalia > Primates > Hylobatidae > Symphalangus > Symphalangus syndactylus. The sequence continues at coordinate 67,542,506 of NC_072424.2, forward strand.
CTGCCCAGGCTGGAGTGCAACGGCGCGATCTTGGCTCACTGCAACCTCCATTACCCAGGTTCAAGCGATTCTCCTGCCTCAGCCTCCCAAGTAGCTGGGATTACAGGCACCCACCACCATGCCCAGCTAATTTTTGTATTTTTAGTAGAGATGGGGTTTCGCCATGTTGGCCAGGCCGGTCTCGAACTCCTGACCTCAAGTGATCCGCCCACCTTAGCCTCCCAAAGTGCTGGGATTACAGGGGTGAACCACCACACCCGGCCAAAAAAATTTTTAAATGAAGTGAAAGAATAACATGTTCATTGATGACAACTAATGAAATGCAGCTGAAATTCTACAGTCATTGTGTCAAGTGGTAATGATGAAAATATGAAGACGAGACACTTTAACAGAAGGTAACAGAATAGTACCATATTCTCCTTGTCTACTTTGTTTCATTTATCTATCTCCTTTCTCCTTATAACACACCATATACACATAGGGCTAATGTCCTGTAAGAGATCCCTCAACTCCCAACACAAATCCTGCTATGATCCAATACTACCGTCACCACCTGCAAACTCTCACCTTTAGGATCTATTCTGCCCAGACACAATCCTGGACGAAGATTATGATTGATTATCCGAATTAAATCTTCACGGCTTGTGCTTTGAGGGCACCATATTTCTGTAAACCGGTTTCTTAAGGCAGGAGACAGCTATAAGAAACACAAAACTCCAATGTGAATTTTTAAAACTGTAAGGAAAGCTGGAAAACAAGTCTTGAAAGAATGTTAGCTGTTAAGTCCAGCAAATACTACACACTTTTTTTAATTATTTCTACTATCAGATATAATTAATTAAAGATGTACTTTGTCTTGACTCCTTATATTCCATGACACCTTCCAGTATCATCATCACTTTCTTAATAGACATGGTCCAGAGGCCTTATAGACTAAGTGGTGGAAGCAGGATTCCAGCTAGTCCCAGTCAAAGCTGAACTCTTCCCCTTAAGCAAAGATTCTTCCTTTTACTTTACCTTTACTTTGCATCAAGTACCTAAATAATACTTCAGAGAAAATAAACACCTGTCTTCCCACAGAGGGCAGTCTGATGTAGGAGGAAGAAACTTCCTTTATGTAGCTCAAAGAGAGTGTGATGTTAAAAAGTATATATTCTACCTCTTGAATAACAAGAAATTGTTTAGCCACTCCAGTCTTAGGGCCTTTGCCCCTGTAGATTCCTTTTCCCTCCACAAGGTCAGTTGACACTATTCACAAATGTTTGCAATGCCACATAAGCATCATTATTGGTTTGTCTGATTACTTTGTTACTACTTTCCTTTTACTTGATGATCATCTATCTGGTCTACCACAGAGGCCCAGGAATAAAGAATATGTGTGTGTACCTCATCGGTATCCTAGACAACCAGTACCTCTGGTGTCCAGCATCCTACCTTGCTCTGCTTGTTAGGCATGCGATACTAAAAAGTAACTTTCCCTTGGGTTAAAGTCAGCAAGCATTGACTTAAGGAAAACAAGATAATGTGACAGCCAAGCTAATATACACAAACTTGAAATCAGACCTGTCTGTGGCATTTCTACTTGCCCAGAAGCCAGTTTTTATATTTTGAATGCAATGTATTTTATTCCCTCTCTTCAGAGCATATCTTGAAGCACAGAGACAATCTTTCATCTTATGATACTGAGGAAACCTAGGCCCAAAATATCATTTCAGCTACCCACCAAATTACCAACACTCTTAATTGTCTTATTTAAGATCAACTCCTCTGTTTCTTCTCATCATCCTTGACCTGTTACATCACTCTCTTCCTAACTTTAACAGACTGGGATCCAACACGTAGTGCTGACTTCTCCACTGAAAGGTTTCTTGAGCCAGAAACCAACAAAGTTGTTAGTTCCTGAATATATCTGAATACAACCCTCTGAAGGTAGGAACTGCCCTCTGCCCTTTACTTTACGAGCAGTCAGAAAGCGACACACATAACCCTTACGAGAACAAATAAGCTCCATCTACAAACCAGGAGAGGGTTCCTGTTGTGACTTTTTGTCACTTTAAAACCACGAATGAAAGCAGAGGTGTGTTTAAGAAAGTGGACTCTAAAAACAGAGGTTAAATTTAAATTTCAGATCCAACTTTTCTCATCCATAAAACTACAATAATAACTTTCTTACAGAGCTCCTGTGAGCTTGCTCAGGGTGACATATGTAAAGGGCTGGGCAAAGTGACTGTAACAATGACATTTCAGGCACATACACAAAGTGAGATATCAAATAAGGAGATATTTGTGTCAGAATTGTTTTCTAACCCAATAATTATTTAAAAATATTTTTGGGTTTTTACACTTTTTACCCAGTTTTTACCTAACATAAAATTCCAAATCCATTATTACATACTATGTTTACGAGTACCAGTAAGCTGAGGTCAAAACCTAGAAAGAAAATGTGCATCAGAAAAGTTTTACCTCCTTTTTTCCAAAGTCACCCCCAGGGTTCATGGTTGCCAGAATACGAAATTTTTTCCCAGCAGTCAACAGCTCTACTTCACTATCCTTGTCCTCTGGACTGCCTTTTTCAGCTAATACCAGAGACTTTTCTACTTCAAGGACACTAAAAGAAAAATTGAATAACAGTGAAAAGGGCTTATACAATCTTTCTGTCTTCAATGCTCTTTAAAACAAAAAAAAAAAGTTATCTCCTCTCTACTGAATTTTTACTTTAGTTAATGGTTTCCTATCACAAATTTTAAAATGACTCACTATTCCAATTCCTGTGTAATAATGGCTATTTCTGATCAAGAAAAAAAAAAAACTTTTCAACTTATAAACTATTAAGGCATTGGTCTTAAAAATGAGTAACTTGAAGAAAACAAATTGCATGCATTATCATAATAGCCAACAACTAGAAAGAACTCAAATATCATCGACTGGTGAATGGATAAACAAAATGTGGTATATCCAATACTATTCAGGATAAAAAGGAACAAACTAATAATACGTGCTGAAATAGGAATGAACCTCAAAACATTAATGCAAAGTAAGAGAAGAGAACTTTTATCTGAAATACCCAGAAAAGAAATCTACAGAGACAAAAAAGAGATTAATCAGAAATTTAGTGTAATGAGCACAAAGAATTCTACTGAATGATAGAAATGTTGTAAAACTGGATTGTGGGCCGGGCGCAGTGGCTCTCGCCTGTAATCTCAGCACTTTGGAAGGCCAAGGTGGGGAGATCACTTCAGACCAGGAGTTGGAGACCAACCTGGTCAAGATGGTGAAACCCCATCTCTACTAAAAATACAAAAATTAGCAGACTGTGCTGGCTCACGCCTGTAATCCCAGCTACTCGGGAGGCTGAGGCACAAGAATCACTTGAACCCGAGAGGCAGAAGCTGCAGTGAGCTGAGACTGTACCACTGCACTCCAGCCTGGGCAATACAGCAGGATGCTGTCTCAAAATAAAACAAACACAAAAACTAAATTGTGATGGTTGCAAAGCTTGAAACCACCTTTGCAAAAATTATGAGTGAGCAAAAATCTAACAAAAAGTTATGACAGTAAAAAAAACACAAAAACCTGTCCTAACTGACTCCATCTTTCTTCTAGCCTCCAAGCTGCCCTTGTTCATTCCTGGGTGTAGGCCAAGTAAACTATGGGAGAAATTTAGTTTATAGTTTAACTTTAAAACAAAAGTAATAGCCCCTCCCCAAAACTAACCCCCTCCTTCATAAAACTAACCACAAGGTTAAAATTACGGCTCAGGACACAGCCAGAGGTCACAAGATTCATAACCTTCCCAATTGCTCCTATAAGATAACATCTCTATTATAAAACCTAAGATTAGTGTTTAAGGTACTTTTCAGACCCTGATTCTGATAAAACGGCTAGCACCACCTGGAATGGAAACCCATACCAAGAAGTGGCTCAACAGGTCTTATGATCCCATGAACTTATTCAGGGCAAAAAGATAGCTCAACTTCCTGTGATTTCAACCCTGTCCCAACAGCATTCCCCATTCTCTAGGCCTCTGACCCTAGCCTCCGCTGGGCACAGTGGCTCACGCCTGTAATCCCAGCACTTTGGGAGGCAGAGGCAGGAGGATCACTTGAGGTCAGGAGTTCAAGACCAGCCTGGCCACCATGACGAAACCCCATCTTTACTAAAAATACAAAAATTAGCTGGGAGTGGTGACACGTGCCTGTAGTCCCAGTTACACAGGAGGCTGAATGAAAAGAATGGCTTGAACCCAGGAGGCAGAGGTTGCAGTGAGCCAAGATCACATCACTGCACTCCAGCCTGGGTGACAGAGGTAGACTCCGTTTCAAAAAACAAACAAAAAACCGCTAACCTCCAGGCCGGGCGCAGTGGCTCACATCTTTGGGAAGCCAAGGTGGGCAGATCGCCTGAGGTCAGGAGTTCAAGACCAGCCTAGCCAACATGGCGAAACTCCATCTCTACTAAAAATGCAAAAATCAGCTGGGCCTGATGGCACACATGTGTAGTCCCAGCTACTCAAGAGGCTGAGGCACAAGAATCAAACTTGGAAGGCTGAGGTTGCAGTGAGCTAAAATCACACCACTGCACCCCAGCCTGGGAGAAAGAGCAAGACTCTGTCTAAAAAAATAAACAAACAAACCCCTATCTTCCAAATTTTCAGGGAAGCTGATTTGAGTAATAAACTCCTGTCCTTCCATTTGGCTAGCTCCACAACTACTAAATTCTTTCTCTACTGCAATACCACTAACTCAGTGACTTGGTTCTATGCATACAGCTTGCAAGAAGAACCCATCGTGGGATTATAAACTTACTAAAACTCACTGAATTATACATTTTATGATATGTATACCTCAAAAGAGAAAAAAATGAGTGTTACTACATCAAGATTCATATTGGTCTGAGGTCGATGATGGCTTATAGCCATGGGTCTAGGATTCTGACTACAGTTCTTTCAAAATATTAAGACAGTAGGCATATAATTCACCTTAAAAAATAGTTTTGACTTTGGCTCATGTTTTAGCCCTGCCATTCCACGATCCCATCGTTCTGATTATTGATAGCAAAAAAAACCTAGAAATTTAGGAAACATTGAATGCTAAAGCCAAAAGACATGGTAATACATCAATAATTTCAAGCATTTACTAAGGTGCACCTATGAGAAATATTACTGTGCACAAGATTTAATATCTATAAAAATCACATCAATCGCCTGAGCCCAAAAGTTTGAGGCTACAGTGAACTATGATCATGACATGGCACTGCAGCCTGGGGTGACAGAGTGAGAACACTGTCTCAGGAGAAAAAAAAAAAAATCACACCAACAAAAATATCAAACACAAGGCAAACCTCTCAGGCATGTACCTGTTGAGTCTTTCCAAGACAGAGTCATCGGCCAATGAGATCTCATCCAAGAGGAAAAAGCCATCCTCCTTCATGGCCTGAACCAGAGGCCCATCATGCCACTCAAAGAGTCTTGATGTATCGATTTCTTCCTATAAGTTGAAAAAGTGGGGAAAATTAAAGGGCAGGTGGCTCCACAGACAATATACATGCAGCTGGCTGATGTTTCCAGGGGTGAAGTAGGCATTCTGAAGAAAGTAAGAATCTGAGAACAGGAGATAGAACTTGCACACCAGAATGCTTGTGAAGGCCCTTGTAGATCAGAGAAAATCTACAGATATGCACATTTAACCAAACCAGAACCCAGCTCCAGAAACCCCACCACTGACTCATGCACAGCTAACTGCAGTTTTTTAAAATAACAGGAACACTTGCTGCTAGACAAACCTTGTCGTTTGGCTTTTGTCTCACTGGCCGCAGGCCACCCAGGAAGTCTGACGTCTCCATGTGTAAGTGGCAGCTGACAGAGTATAATTTCTGATTTGCCAAGGCTGCAAATACCTGACAGATAGTAGTTTTCCCACACCTGTTAGAGATATGCAACTGATTAACAAGACATGTGTTTCAAATACACATCCATAAACACCCCCCTCAGCAAAAGAGAAGAACCACTGTGGGAGTCTCAATGCAGCAGGCAAACAGTGCTGGCCAATGTGGAACCTCAACCCCAGGCTCATGGCACCCCTCTGCACGACTGCACTCTCCCACATTCTTATCCAGAAGGTATGTACTGCACAAACTCCAACCTAGTTCTATCAACAACCACCGGCTGGGCGCAGTGGCTCACGCCTGTAACCCTAGCACTTTGGGAGGCTGAGGCAGGAGAATCACTTGAACCCAGGAGGCGGAGGTTGTGGTGAGCCGAGATCACGCCATTGCAGTCCAGCCTGGGCAACAAGAGCGGAACGCCTTCTTAAAAAAAAAAAAAAAAAAAAAAAAACCACCACCAAGAGAGGGAAAAGAAATCTAATCCTTATAGACTTGACAGACTTTCAAGAGACACTAGTTTATCTCTTCTCTACATACGTATAGAATGAATCTCACTGTTTAAAAGAACTAAATAGACAAAAACTGCCCTCAATGCAATGAAGCAAAAAATCATTCTTGCCAGGTACAGTGTGGCTCATGCCTGTAATCCCAACACTTTGGGAGGCCAAGGCAGAAGGATCACTTGGGCCCAGGAGTTCAAGACCACTCTGTACAACATAGTGAGACTCCATCTTTTTTTTTAGTCAGAGCTTCACTCCTGTTGCCCAGGCTGGAGTGCAATGGCACGGTATCAGCTCAGTGCAATCTCTGCCTCCCAGACTCAAGCGATTCTTCTGGTTCAGCCTCCTGAGTAGCTAGGACTACAGGCAGACGCCAACACAACCAGCTAATTTTTGTATTTTTAGTAGAGACGGGGTTTTGCCATGTTGCCCAGGCTGGTCTCGAACTCCTAAGCTCAAGTGATCCGCCTGCCTCAGCCTCCCAAAGTTCTGGGATTACAGGCATGAACCACCACAACCAGCTGAGACTCTGACTTTACAAAAAAATTTAAAAATTAGCCAAGCGTGGTGGTGCATGCCTGCAGTCCCCGCTACTTGGGAGGCTGAGCCAGGAGGATCACTTGAGTCCAGAAAGTCAAGGCTGCAGTGAGCCGTATCGCACCACTGCACTCTAGCCTGGACAACAGAGTGAGACCCCATCTCCAAAAATAATAATAATAATAAAGCCATTATTTTCCATTAACAAAGAACCTAGTCTGAAGGTAGAGGAAACTAAACAGTAACAGATCTCTTAGTTTCTTTTTTTTTAGGGTACATGTGCAGAATGTGCAGGTTTGTTACATAGGTAGTATACATGTGCCATGTTGGTTTGCTGCACCCATCAACTTGTGATTTCCATTAGGTATTTCTCCTAATGCTATCCCTCCCCCAGCCCCTGATCTGCTCTTAGTTTCTTCTTAAAAAAAAAAAAGAAAGAAAGAAAAAAAGAGGAAGGAGGAAAGAAGGGGGTATTAATACTTTCATGAGTTCTTCAGCGATAACTCAAGTAATCCTATGGAATTGAAATGAACCCTCATGAGTCACTGTCACAGATCTTTACCCAGTGTCTCCAACCAGCAGCACAGGTTCACCAAATTCCAATGCCCTTCCCACTAGCATTGCGAGTCTCCGCATGCCCTCAGTCCACACGATGTGGCCGAAGTTAGACTCCAGTGTGGATATCTGAGTAGACAATTTACCTATCCAAGGAAAAATAAATATTTAGATTCTAATGAGTACAACTCAAATCATACTCCTCTAGGGATTTTGGCCTACTCACCCAGCAATTTTAGAACATTTTCTTTGGAGAAAAGAGATTGAGGACACAATTTTTTCTTGAAATGTTTCTCAAGGACTTCTTGAATCACATCAACTTCCTCCTGCTTCCTGACTCGACCTGCCAGAAGCATATAACCTGGGAGGAGGAGGAGGAAAAGGAGGAGAGGAATCATCAAGTGTCTACTGGGAACACCAAGGGACATTGAGAATATGGAACAATAGCAACTCTCATACGCTGCTGGTGAGGTAGAAATCTGAAGAACTACACGGGAAAACTAGGAGAGCCTATTACAATTAACCATATACCTGCCCGATGCCTCAGCAATATGACTTCTAGTATCCCCAAACACAAATGAACACGTGTGTGTCAAAAGACATACGCAAAAATGTTCAGAGAAGCTTTATTCATAACTAAAAAATTTAAATGATCCAGATGTCCATAACCAAGAGAATGGATAAACAAACTATGGTGTCTTCGTACAGTGGATTACCACATAAAAAGAAAAAGAAAAAAAAGAATGAAGTCCTGATACACATAACGGCATGACTGAATCTCACATCAGGTTTAGTGAAAAACCCAGAACCCAAAGAGTACATACTGCATGGTGTCAGCTAGGTGAAACTCAAGGACAGGCAAAATTACGTTCAATCAGATTAGTAGTGATAATCAGACAGAAGTCAATTAGTAGTGACAGTAGTCAGGGTAGTGATTACCTCCACTGGCAAGAGACCTACTGAGTTATTGGAAATATTCTAAATCTTGGTCTGGGGGATGCTTTACATGGGAAAATGCTTTACTGTATGTTACACCTCACTAAAAAAGTTTTGCTGGGCATGGTGGCTCATGCTTGTAATCCCAGCACTTTGGGAGGCCGAGGTGGGCAGATCACAAGGTCAAGAGTTTACAACCAGCCTGGCCAACATGGGGAAACCCCATCTCTACAAAAAATACAAAAATTAGCCAGGCATGGTGGCACTTGCCTGTAATCCCAGCTACTCGGGAGGCTGAGGCAGGAGAACTGCTTGAACCAAGACCCAGACCCGGGAGGCAGAGGTTACAGTGAGCTGAGATCGTGCCACTGCACTCCAGCCTGGGCTACAGAGGGAGACTCTATCTTAAAAAAAAAAAAAGAAAGAAAGAAAAAAAGTTTTTTAAAAAGTATTCCTCTATGTAAATATTCTTCACAAGTAGAGAAAAAATCTCCTGTACTAGTTTTACATACTCTTCTTACTTATTAACTAGCCCATTAATCAATCATCAGCACTTTTCAAATCAGAAGATTCCAAAACACTTTGTATCCTATCACAAACAGTAACAAATTTTTCCCATGCTTTAAAGGAAAACAACAAAACCTGAGTCTCAGGTTATACAAATTTTTTCTCAGAATGCCAATGTTTTCTGACAAATCAGCTTTCTGTATGTCTATAAAGCACTAGCCAGACTACCTGTGGTGACACTGCAGAAAAATGGCCCACAAAGCTACCATCTACCATTTGCCTAACTCTCAAAGAGGCTATGCCCATATCCTGACTCCCACATGTGGCTACCTGAAGCAAAGAGTAAGAAAACCTTAGCAACCAGTCCTTATTAGCATGGAGGCCTGCAGGAATAAGATCATTTACAAAAGCTGTTAGAACTGGAGGGAAACAGGCTCTCTGGAATACCTAGTCAAATGTATGTATCAATCACAATTTGAGGCAAGATTTGTTTTAATAAAAAGTTTGACATTTAACATAACTATGTATTGAGAGCATTTGACTGAAAACACACCATCATTGGCTAAATGCTGTAGCCAGTCATACTCCTTCTCGGTCTGCTCAGCCAATCTGTATCTTTCAGCCCATCGGAACAGATCACGAAGGGTGATGAAGCCCTGCTTTCCAGCAAACACTGAAGAACTTCTGCGATAGGACTGTTGAAGTATCAAAACAAATGAAAAGGGGCATCAGCTGCAATGCATGGTAAGTTTGTAGTACAATGTATATAAAATTCATAACAAATTTATGCTCCCATTTAAATGATTTCATTCCACTAAATAAGATTAATTTTTTGGCCGGGCGCGGTGGCTCAAGCCTGTAATCCCAGCACTTTGGAATCACAAGGTCAGGAAATCGAGACCATCCTGGCTAACACGGTGAAACCGTCTCTACGAAAAATACAAAAAATTAGCCAGGCGTGGTGGCGGGCGCCTGTAGTCCCAGCTACTCCGGAGGCTAAGGCAGGAGAACGGCATGAACACGGGAGGGGGAGCTTGCAGTGACCCGAGATTGCGCCACTGCACTCCAGCCTGGGTGACAGAGCGAGACTCCGTCTCAAACAAAAAAAAAAAAAAAAAAAAAAAGATTAATTTTTTAATGTAAATAACTTGTAATATTCTGAAGAAAAATGTTCAAATTCAGGTTTAAATTAAGAATATAAAAGGAATTCCACATTTCTTATGCCACATAGAAAAAAGATGATTAATAGTAACACATAAATGGGCGCAGTGGCTCACACCTGTAATCCCAGCACTTTGGGAGGCCAAGGCAGGCAGATCACGAGGTCAGGAGATCGAGACCATCCTGGTCAATATGGTGAAACCACGTCTCTACTAAAAATACAAAAAATTAGCCAAGCCTGGTGGTGCATGCCTATAGTCCCAGCTACTCAGGAGGCTGAGGCAGGGGAATCGCTTCAACCCAGGAGGCGGAGGTTGCAGTGAGCCGAGATAGCACCACTGCACTCCAGCCTCGTGACAGAGTGAGGCTCCGTCTCAAAAAGCAAACAAAAAGTAATGCAAATGGTGGCAAAGATGCAGGAAGATTAGTGAAACAATGTGGAACCATAATGGTAGGAGTCTTCATTATTATTAGCTTTCTAAAAAGAAGTTTGACAATGTATACTTTCTGATAAAGAATACTTTTAACCCCATAAGATAAATGGAATTTTTAAAGATCAGCTATAGCTTTGCAGTTGACGAGGGGGAGCCACAAAGAATGGATCTCTTTAATTATGTCCATTCAAGGAGTATATCCATTTAAAAACCAAAAACCAGTTTTCCCTAAGCCAAATTACATTCTAAACAAAATGCTTCAATACTATATGCAAATACAAAATCATCATCATACGTAAATATCAGAAAAATTTTAATGATGTAAAACTGTTGATTGATTTAAAAAAACTAAAAATATATATTAGTGAGAAGCATTTAAAAGACCTCTACTTGAAAGCCAAGAACTGTAGTTCACACCTGTAATCCCAAAACTTTGGGAGATCAAGGTGGGTGAATCCCTTGAGCCCAGGAGTTCGAGACCAGCTTGGGCAACATGGCGAAACCTTGTCTCTACAAAAAAAAATGTAGCCGGGCATGACGGTGCACATTTGTGGTCCCAGCTACTAAGGAGTGAGTAGTCAGAGATGGGAGGATCACCTGAGCCCAGGAGGTCGAGGCTGCAATGAGCTATGATTGTGCCACTACACTCCAGCCAGGACAGTAGAGTGAGACCGTGTCTTGCAAAAAAATAAATAATAAAAAAATTAAAAACAATAAAAAATAAAAAAATCTCTACTTGGAAAAATACATCAACAGACAGGTTCTTTTTTCTAACAAAAGAAGCCATGAAATTTTGATCACCAAGTATATCAACACATTCCATTTGAAACTAAGTACCTGAAGATCCAGCATGACTTTAATCAACTTGCTGCAATAGGAGGGTGGCAAACTACACCGCTTGTGCAAAATTGTTTCCAACTCAGAGCTAGGTAACTCATCAAAGTGCAATTCCACGAACCGATTCCTGAAGGCTCTAGAAAGGACCTAGACAAAGCACAGGAAGAATGCAGTAAAAGGTGCCTTTTAATTTCCAATATGGAGGCTCTGACATTCACCATAAAATATTAAAGGAGAGGTAAAAACATTTCACTGTTACTACGAAAAATCTACGGTCTGATGTGTTAACAAATTGAAGGAAGGAAACAAATGCTACATACCTTTCTGCCTCCATAAAGTCCTGGGGGATTTTGGGTGGCAAAAAGCATAAACCGAGGGTGTGCTTTAACAACTTCCTGTGTTTCTGTTACGAGCAATTCACGGTTATCATCCAACAGCCTATTCAGCGCCTCTAACACATCAGTAGGGGCCAAATTTAATTCATCTAAAATAATCCAATAGCCTTTTCTCATAGCATCAATAAGAACACCTAGGAAGAAACAAACAGCAAGAACTAGTGTATAAATCAGTACAAAGTTTTAAAATGCGTTATGTACAAATCAACAAATCCTAGGCTATCATTAAATTTCAAAGCAAATTACTTTCTATAGCTAGTCTTGCCTCAAAACAAATTATGACACTGCAGATCAAGGAGGAACAATTTTCAATTAAAATAGTCCCTTTTTTCCCCACAGAAAAGCAGCTGAAAATACCTCATATTTCTTGTGTAATCTTTCCCCTGCAGTCTAATTTCATTTAAATCACCACATTCTGTTGACTATTCCCAACTTCCTTTTGGCTAACACTAACCCCATTCTCTGAATTCCTAGAAAATAAAACAGCACTTCAACTCCCCTCTCGAAAATTGGCCCTAGTCCAGTATACAGCCAGCAAGATTAGTAGAACCTAAAGAAAGCCAGCACTTTATGCATCACCCCTTAACTATCTTAGCTCAGGTATCGAGAAAAACCGGCTGTTACAGCAAAGGTCCATGTGCCTCAATTGGAAAGGATGAAGAATATTACTTAAGGAAATGTGTGTGAAAGAATAAACACCTATGTCCATGGAATGGAATCTTAACCCTACCTTCTTTAAAGACAAGCTTCCCTGAGGAGTCAGATGCGTAACAACCAATGTACTCCTGAATATCCGTGTGTTCGTGATTGTTAATACGCACACAGTGGTTGCCAGTAGCTGCAGCCAGCCACTGGATCAGGCTTGTTTTACCAACTGATGTCTCTCCCTGAATCAGCACTGGATAGGTTCTGTAAAAGATTAGCCAATTAAACAACTTAAAACCACAAAAAATTACAAAGCTGAGAAACCAGAACGGCATATCGGTTTGTTTTGTTTGACGAAGGGTTTCACTCTGTCACCCAGGCTGGAGTGTGGTGGTGCAATCATAGCTCACTGCAGCCTCGACTTCCCAGGCTCAAGTGATCCTCCCACCTCAGCCTCTTGAGTAGCTGGGACTACAGACATGCACCACCAAGCCCAGCTATATTTTGTATTTTTTGCAGAGACAGAGTCTTGCCATGTTGCCCAGGCTGTTCTCAAAACCCTGGGCTCAAGTGATCCGACCGCCTTGGCCTCCCACAGTGCTGGGATTGCAGGCATGAGCCACTGCACCTGGCCAAGTACTGTTTTGTTTTTTTGTTTTTTTAAAAAAAGGACGACATCATTTAACAGCATCATTAAAAGAGCATGTTTTTCTTTTTTTTTTCCTTTTTACATTTCTGGAAATTGCAAGAAGCTAAAGAACATTTTTATTCCTATACACTGAGAAGTTTCTTTGTAAAAATTATTCCTCAAAAATTACTAAGGAAAGCGATTCCAACTATGCTGGCAACATTTGTAAGAAACTGTAAGTAGAACTTTTAGCCATTTACTGAATAATTTGTGGTATTTATCAGCAAAATAACAAAAGACAACTTTAAAGACAGATAAAATCATCTGCATCCATAGTGCTCCCTCCAAAGTTGCACAACTAGAAACAAAGTTTTCTACCAGGAAGAAGTTATCGTACTGACTTTTGTAAGTAATTGTTCAGTTGGCCAATGAACAAGAATAAAGCTCTTTGAAAGTTAAGGAAGTTAGACCAAAATGTCATCAATGCCTATGCCTGTATCAAGTTCGGGGCAGCGAGAAAAAAGCCCACACACCCTGCAGAGACAACTCGGACTATATCTCTCAGGTTCAGCTTCACAGAAGATGTCAGAATGTACGTCTCATCTATTGTAGGCTCCTTGTCTCCCACCGCAATCCAGTAGCCTTCAACCTGGATAAGCCGACCTCCTTTTGGCTCTGGAATAGGCTGAAAGACACAGAAGTTCAAGGAACAACCCACAGTTATTCATTCTTAAAGAAGGGCATAAAGTAGGAAAAGAGCCACTTGTTGAACAAGCTGTCTTGTTCTGCATACTTTCAACACTAAAACTGGGTGAAATATGAACATAAAATTATGAGGAATGAGAACAAAATGGTGTTATATATTGTTTTTAAAACTGAAGTGGAGTAGCTGGGTTTGGAAAAAAACTGAATCAAAACAAATTCCCAGAAGGTTTATGTACCAGTTCTCTTCTCTCACATATCAAAATGCCCACTCCAAGTATTTTTATCGAAAACATGAATTTCATATAAACCACGTTCTCTGAAAAAGGGCCAGTGTTGTAGTAAGGAAGGAGGTTTTGCACTATTATACTCTGGATTGCCTAGAAGACATTAAAAATAAAACTGACTTTTCAGAGCAGCTAGCCCATTAAGGATAATATTGTGGATGATGGCATAACTTTGCTGAGATATGGTTTAAGTTATTAGGTTCAATTATACAAATTCCCATTTTTATAAGTAAAAAAATGGCTAAATGGTGGTCAAATCTATAACTATGGAAAAGTACTCTTCTAGAGCATTTGGTCCCCAGATTTCAAGCTACACGTCTAGGCCCTGCTTTTAAGGCCTCCTCAGTTGAGCTGAGAAGCAATAGGGGGAGGGGAGGAAGGATCTTTTTACGTTTCTATCACACCCTGAGGCACACACACACAAAAAGACCAACTGGAAGAGACTGGTATTTGATTACAATAATGGTAAAGCAAACCTGAGTCTTTTCTCAATGTTTTTACAATTTACCAAAAGTATTTACGCATGTGTTACTTGTACGATTTTTTAAAAGGCTGAGTCCAAAGAAACTCCAAGTCCCAAGGGCTCTCTCTTCCTAATGAATAAGCAATCAACATGTAAACAAGCCAATTTACATGTTGATTGTGAGCAAGTTTCTCTCAGCCTCTTTCAGTCCCATGCTATTCTGTAATTTCCTGTGAAACCCAAAACGGCTATTGTTTATCACAGTGCCCCCACTACTGCCTCCTCAAAAAAGACCCATCAATCAGAAGATATAGATTATACCTAACTGTGTAGTTAAACTATGCAGACAGTGAAACTACAGTGTACCCATCCAGTGAAATGCTATGTGGCCCTCAGAAGGCATGTCACAATGAACTCTGGTACAAAAACAAAAATATATCCAAGATTCAGTTAGGTCAAAAAGGAAAGCTACAGAATATTCTTATGGGCCCGGAACGGTGACTCACGCCTGTAATACCAGCACTTTGGGAAGCCGAGGCGGGCGGATCATGAGGTCAGGAGTTCGAGACCAGCCTGGCCAACATGATGAAACGCAGTCCCTACTAAAATTACAAATATTAGCTGGGCATGGTGGCATGCGCTTGTAATCCCAGCTACTCGGGAGGCTGAGACAGGAGAATCACTTCAGCCAGGGACGGGGAGAATGCCATGAGCCAAGATTACACCACTGCATTCCAGTCTGGGCAACAGAGCAAGACTCTATCTCCAAAAAAAAAAAAAAAAAAAAAAAAAAGAATATTCTTATAAGACAGTCCCACTTACATTAAATGCATATTACAATTTTACAATTTACCTCAATAAATCAACACACACATACCAAAAATTTGGATATGTAAGGAAATAAAATATATACATTGTATATCTGGAAAGATTATCCACAGTATTTAAATCTCCAAAGAGCAAGCTTATTGGGAACTTTCACCATCTAAACGTACGTTTCTGTAATGTTTAAACTTTTTGCAACAGATTACCTTTATAATTAAAAAATTATGTGAAAAAAAAAAACCAAACAGCTGAAAATTTGGTAATTCAGTCTTTCAAGTATAACAAGTCAAAAATAACAACAGAGCATACCTGCTTCAGCAGACTCTTGACATTACCAGGGACGATGTGTTGACAGATGAGCTTCTGAACTATTGGGTGTGATGCCCTGTCAAGCTGTGTTAAGAAACCCAAACAAAAACCCTAGAAAGAAAAGACAAATATGCATAATGCTAAATAACCTTCTGCAATACAATCAAACTTATTTCCAGAACAAAATTTAACCTCTTACGTGATGCTGCTTCCCAACTTTTAAATATAGTGAGGTGGCAGATAAAGGGAAGGGTAGGCCAGGCACGGTGGTTCATGCCTGTAATCTCAGCACTTTGGGAGGCCAAGGCAGGAGGACAGCTTGAGCCCAGGAGTTCGAGACCAGAGTGGGAACACAGTGACACCCTGTCTCTATGTATAATTAAAAATAAAAATTTTAAAATAAAAAGTATTTTATTTAAAAGGGCAGGGTAGATCTAGTAAGACGTACTATGGGCTGATCTGACTAACTGGAAAGCACAGGCAACCTGGCATATGCATCCCTATTCCTTTCTTCCCATGAACCCATCCATTAAGCTCATATCCTGTCAAAGAGACTTCAGAAAGACCTCATAGAGTGAGCGCTGAATGTTGCCACATGGATTGGAGGCTGCAAATCGCAGGGCCCGGCACAGAGTCCGAAGGCTGTAGTGAGGCCTATGGCCAGTGCCATCCACCAGTTTGGTCCCAGACTCTTTCCGCAAAGCTGTGTAGAAGCTACAAATAGAATAAAGGTCGGGCAATTTTATTTACTAATAAGTATCCAGTATTATCAATTCTCTACAGAAAACCCAAAGGACATTTTTTAGATCAGAAATGGTCATGCATACAACTTCCTAGGGCATGCATCAAAATATCTTAGTCTCTTTTAAATCTACTTTTCACATACTCAGAGATATCTTTCAAAATAAAAAAATGAACACCTATCTGTTTCCTTTGGGAAACTGGGAAGTGCAATGTGCAATTCCTCTAGCAAAAAGGTACTGATAAAGAGAGGTGAGAAGCTTCTGTGTTCCAGAGTCTGTTCAAGCTTAAGGGACAAACAAAGTTCCTATGCAATCTAAAATGGGGATGAATAAAGACATGGCAAACAATGCATGGTGTTTTGAAAGGCTACAAATATGGCTATAATTAGTAGTGACAAAACGTTAAAAAGCAGGAGGAGACGATGGCCATTACTATTGTCACTACCACACTTTAGAAGTCCAGATGATGACAGGATGGGAAAAGTTTCAGACTGAAACATGCAGGTCTTGCACTTTGTGAAATTCATGATCAATTAGCACCATAAGGTCAAATGAAACCAAGTATGAATGCATCACAGATGAAATTCAAGTTCCTGCCCAAATGAGCTTTATCTTGCCTCTTTGCTATCTAACAGAATATTTTTTCTTGTGTAGAAAGAACCTGTGTTTTGGAACTGGGTTTTTAATACATGGAATATATACTACTTGTACTATTAGTATTTTATAAGTGCCTCATTTTATCCTTTATCTACCTCTTTAGATAAAATGAGGCACTTATAAAAGTTTACCTTTAGCATCTGGAATCTTAACTATACGTATTTATACTTTTGTCCAAATATTCTTGGCTAACAAAACGTATTCCAATTTAGGGTGTGGTGTGGTAAACCATTCTGAAGCATTCTAAACACATGCCTCGTTGACTAATCTATTTAATATATTTAGATTAGTATATGACTCCTCTAGAATTAAAGCTCAATGAGAAGAACCAAGATTTTGTCTGCCTTACTCATAGCTATATCCCTGGCACCAGGGCACTCAATAAGTATTTGTATTAAGGAAGAGAAAAAATGCACAAATACACAGTAAAACATTAACATCACCCTATTTCAATCCTTTTACATGTTGTATTTCTTTCTGGAGAACACACAATTAAGTTACTGGCCCAGAATGACACAATTAGTTTCTCATAGAACCAATACTAGAATTGAGGTTGTCTGACACAAAAGATTGCACATTGTCCATATGGCATACAAAAAACAGGAATAACAGTCTCAAATTAAAGCACAAGCCACATAACTACTCTATTATTTATTAGGCTAAGCTTCCATTAATTCCAAACCTGACACAATCAAATATATTAACCCTTTTCTCCTTACAACCCACATAGCTAGTATAAATATTGCAAATAGAAAAGTAACCTTCTTCAAGACATTCAAAACGCAAGCCATGTACATCTCCAAGAATTCAAACCCTCAGCTATGAATATAGAGGCAATCACGAGACCATTATCTGATAGTTTATATCTTCTCATAGGTAGTGATTCACAGCTTTCTATGTAATTTCCTTAGAAAAACCTGAAGGAGTTCATATCAGGTTCCAACTTTACAAAAAAATCTAAATAATAATCCTGCCATCAGTTTTCTCAAGTTAGAAGTAAAAAAGAATACATATTTGTATGTGTGCACGAGTAGCACATTTTCATGTTCAGAGAAAGAGTTTATAAAGACATACCAAAGGGAACCTACTTTATGATTCCTTGCACTGTATTCTTGTTCACACTCAATCCTTTCAGATAATCTACAACAAGAACCTGTAAGTCTTCTTTGCTTTCTAATTCTTCTACATAAAGTTCTGTGAACCTGTAAAACAATACATAATAAACACGTTTTAGGAAGTTAATATAACTACGTTGACAATAGAAAAACATGAAACAGAAGCTATGTCAGCTCATTTTAACTGCTTGAAGTATAAAATGTCTGTCAACCTGATATAAAAACTGATCATAATTAAAGGATAATGTAACCATTACCAAAAATATACCATTATTGCTTCTTCTATACAATAAGTCTTCTACGTATAGTCCTTACAAGAAGAAAAAGATACAAAAGCCGGTGCGGTGGCTCACGCCTGTAATCCCAGCACTTTGGGAGGCCGAGGCCGGTGGATCACGAGGTCAGGAGATCGAGACCATCCTGGCTAACATGGTGAAACCCCATCTCTACTAAAAATACAAAAATTAGCTGAGTATGTTGGCGGGCGCCTGTAGTCCCAACTACTCGGGAGGCTGAGGCAGGAGAATGGCGTGAACCCAGGAGGCAGAGCCTGCAGTGAGCCGAGATGGTGCCACTGCACTCCAGCCTAGGCGACAGAGGGAGACTCCCATCTCAAAAAACAAAAAAAGATACAAAAATAAGAATTAATTATCCTCATTTTCAGGTATTTTTTATCAGAACCGCATATTTAAAAAAATAAGTGCAATAAAAAACAAGCCCCCTCACCATCAAAAACAGAATGGTTGAAGAGAAACCAACTACTTTAATGTAGTTTCTAAAGCTTCCCTAACAAGCTTTTATTGCTTTATAATGAAGAGAGAGGATCTAACAAACTTACTATTTTAAAACTCAAAATGAAGTAAACGGTTACCAGCAATAAATCTGGTCATTTAATTTATTTTGTCCCAAATGTTACCTACATAAAACACCAACAATTAAGTATTTTGTTCATGTCAGCGCTTAGTGGCAAAAAATAAAAGAAACTTTAAAGCCCTTTTCAAATCATTAGCCTCATCCAAAGAGGACAGTGTTCCTAAAATATACGTATACTGGTATATGTTTTCCTGTTATATTGTGTTATGAAATTTTTCTAATAGCCAAAAGATTACCTGAGGAAGGAAAGATTTTTATTTTCAACAATATCCACTGTCATACTAACACAAAGGGAAAAATTCTCCAGTGTTCTGAAGATTCCCATATGCCTACCACCTACAGAAAGCAGAGGAATACGACAAATAAGGTAATAAAGATTCCTCTAACAGAGGCAATTTCAAGCATTGCTCTAAAGTTCGGTTACATTAATATCACCAATCTAAAAATAAAGAGAATCTTAAAAGGAAGTCTTGGTAATCCCAGCACTGTGGGAGGTCAAGGCAGGCAGATCTCTTGAGCCCAGTTAGAGACCAGCCTAGGCAACATGGCGAAATCCCATGTCTGCTAAAAATACAAAAACTTGAGGCCGGGCACAGTGGCTCACACCTGTAATCCCAGCACTTTGGGAGGCTGAGACAGGCAGATCACAAGGTCAGGAGTTCGAGACCAGCCTTGCCAACATAGTGAAACCCCGTGTCTACTAAAAAAAAAAAAAAAAAAATAGAGAAATCAGCCAGTCATGGTGGCGTGCACCTGTAGTCCCAGCTACTCGGGAGGCTGAGGCAGGAGAAGCGCCTGAACCCAGGAGGTGGAGGTTGTGGTGAGCCAAAATCACACCACTGCACTCCAGCCTGGGCAACAAAGCAAGACTCCGTCTCAGGAAAAAAAAAAAAAAAAAAAAAAAAAGCTGGGTGTGGTGGCATGTGCCCATAATCCTGGCTATTCAGGATTCTGAGGTGGGAGGTGGGAGGTGGGAGGTGGGAGGTAGGAGGACTGCTTGAACCGGGGACTTGCAGTAAGCCAAGATCACGCCACTGCACTCCAACCTGGGCAACAGAGCAAGAACCTGTTGCAAAAAAGGAAAGTCTCCAAGAACCAACCCCTCACCTGTTTCTTATTCCTGGTGGGAGATTTCTTTTGCCCACATCAGTCGCTGGATTCATAGAGGCAAATAAACGGAAGTCAGGATGCCGAACCAGTGGCTCTATTAAGAGAAAATTATAAATTCTCAACAAAGGTATGATTATCTAATTACACAGAACCCCGGCCCAGCCAGCCTGATGCTGGCTGCTCACACCATCCTTGTCTTTTCTGAAACCCCACTGAAATAACTTTCCAGACCTATGTATTCAATCTAATCTTATACTGCAGTCTTTTGTGGTATGTTTATTCACTGTTATTTATCTTTTATCAACCATTCACCTGTTATTTTATAAGTGTGTCTATTATCCACAACTCAAACACCTTGTCAAATTATATTCTTCTTCTTTGCATTCCCCATACTACCCAACAACAGTTCAATGCACTTTGCAGAAAATTAATATCTTTATTGGGAGGCCCATGTCATCCTTCTAACAACAACAACAAAAAATCTCACTCTAAAGTGGCCAAAGGGCTTGACACCAAGTCAAATCCCAAGGGATTCAAGTGCTACCTGTGTCTCCACGATCCAGCAACACCAGGGATCCAGAGGATCCTTCAAGCAAACCACTCAAACATTCTAGTATTTCTGGAGCAGCCAAGTTAATCTCATCCAACAAGATCCACTCTCCTTTCTTTACAGCCTGAGCTAATGTACCCTAGAAAAAGATAAAATAAAATGTTAACAATGTGTCAAATAAAGGCACACTTGCCAAGAACAGTTATGCAAGCAGGGTTAGAAACAGAGGCAGAGGGAAATCTTTCCTACTTGATGGGTCTATGCCTTAACTGGCTGACAGCAGATAGGCAGAGTTAAGGCCAAGTTAATTTTTTAAATGTCCAAAAAGGTCAAGGGAATATCTTTGAGCCTAACAGAGAGATGCAATAAACTAAATCCTCTCTTTATGTGGATGGTCAGGTAAATAGCTTACATTGTAGTCAGGTGTTT
Source organism: Symphalangus syndactylus (assembly GCF_028878055.3). NCBI lineage: Eukaryota > Metazoa > Chordata > Mammalia > Primates > Hylobatidae > Symphalangus > Symphalangus syndactylus. The sequence continues at coordinate 67,563,587 of NC_072424.2, forward strand.
AAAGGCACCCAAGTGGCTATTAAAACTCAAAATAAATATAGGGTCAGGCTATACCAAGATTAGACAAATGTCTAAATCCCAGAGTGTTTAGTGATTGTCATACACTGACTTTCACACTTGCTGAAGATCAAAATGCATCATCCCTTGGCTTTAGTACACTGGTGTTATCTCTTCAAATTCTATTTCCTAGAGCAATAAAAACAAATCTAATAATCTACTCAGTTGACACATCAAAAACTATTTTACTATTAAGCTGCTTTATGCTTTTGTTTTCATGCTCATCCTAACAATCTACTACAAATTTAACTGAAAAACATAAAACAGAACAAATATATTAACTCCAGTATATTACTAAGTCATAAAACATAAGCCTTGTTTTGAGAACACAACAATTTAATTGGTTTTAGAAATAATCCTATTAAGAATAATTCTGGGCTGGGTGTGGTGGCTCATGTCCGTAACCCTAGCACTTTGGGAGGGTGAGGTGGGCGGATCACTGGAGGTCAGGAGTTCGACACCAGCCTGACCAACATAGTGAAACCCCCATCTCTATCAAAAATACGAAAAATAGCTGGGCGTTGTGGCACGCACCCTTAATCCCAGCTACTCAGGAGGCTGAGGCAGGAGAATCGCTTGAACCTGGGAGGCGGAGGTTGCAGTGAGCCGATATCCTGCCATTGCACTCCAGCCTGGGTGACAAAAGCAAAACTCCGTCTCAAAAAAAAAAAAAAAAAAAAAAGAATAGTTCTGGGGCCAGGGGCAATAGCTCATGTCTGTAATCCCAGCACTCTGGAAGGCCAAGGGGGGTGGATCACCTGAGGTCAGGAGTTCTAACACCAGCCTGGCCAACATGGCAAAACCCTGTCTCTAGTAAAAATACAAAAATTAGCTGGGCGTGGTGGCACACACCTGTAATCTCAGCTACTCCAGAGGCTGAGGCAGGAGAATTGCTTCAACCCAGGAGGCAGAGGTTGCAGTGAGCCAAGATTGCACCACTGCACTCCAGCCTGGGTGACAGAGTCAGACTCCGTCTCAAAAAAAAAAAAAAAAAAAAAAGAATAATTCTGATGACCAAATTTTCCACACCCATAATGTATGGTTGAGTAGACCTCTGTTACTAAAACATCATCAAGTAAGACTCCTGCTTCCTCTAGGGCTTCATCTAAGGACTGTCACAGAAACAAACTTTTTTTTTAATGCCCAAGCCACAAATATTAAACCAAGTTGATCCTTCCTACAGGGTCACAGGACAGCAAACAGTAGAGATGTCCATGCCCTGGGATTAAAATTGAGGCAATTAAGTGAACGGGTCCAAATCCCTCTCTCACATCCACACACTCTTTCCCCGGAGACACACATGGCAAGAGAAAGAATCCAGAGTTCACTAGCTGTCATCAATTGCATCTTTAAAAATAATAATAGATCCAACAATCTCACTTCTAAGGTATTCCCCCAAAAAATCTGAAAACAGTATGTCGAAGGGATGTCTGCAATCCCCTGTTCATTGCACCACTATGCACAATAGTCAAGATATAGAGGCCGGGCGCGGTGGCTCACGCTTGTAATCCCAGCACTTTGGGAGGCCGAGGCGGGAGGATCACGAGGTCAGGAGATCGAGACCACGGTGAAACCCCGTCTCTACTAAAAAAAAAAATACAGCTTTCCCTCAGCTGCCGCCAAGGTGCTCGGTCCTTCCGAGGAAGCTAAGGCCGCGTTGGGGTGAGGCCCTCACTTCATCCGGCGACTAGCATCGCGTCCGGCAGCGCCAGCCCTACACTCGCCCGCGCCATGGCGTCCGTCTCCGAGCTCGCCTGCATCTACTCGGCCCTCATTCTGCACGACGATGAGGTGACAGTCACGGAGGATAAGATCAATGCCCTCGTTAAAGCAGCCGGTGTAAATGTCGAACCTTTTTGGCCTGGCTTGTTTGCAAAGGCCCTGGCCAACATCAACATTGGGAGCCTCATCTGCAATGTAGGGGCCGGTGGACCTGCTCCAGCAGCTGGTGCTGCACCAGCAGGAGGTCCTGCCCCCTCCACTGCTGCTGCTCCAGCTGAGGAGAAGAAAGTGGAAGCAAAGAAAGAAATCCGAGGAGTCTGATGATGACATGGGCTTTGGTCTTTTTGACTAAACCTCTTTTATAACGTGTTCAATAAAAAGCTGAACTTTAAAAAAAAAAAAAAAAAAAAAAAGGCCGGGCGCGGTGGCTCACGCTTGTAATCCCAGCACTTTTGGGAGGCCGAGGCGGGCGGATCACGAGGTCAGGAGATCGAGACCACGATGAAACCCCGTCTCTACTAAAAAATACAAAAAATTAGCCGGGCGTGGTGGCGGGCGCCTGTAGTCCCAGCTACTCGGAGAGGCTGAGGCAGGAGAATGGCGTGAACCCGGGAGGTGGAGCTTGCAGTGAGCCGAGATTGCGCCACTGCACTCCAGCCTGGGCGACAGAGCGAGACTCTGTCTCAAAAAAAAATACAAAAAATTAGCCGGGCGTGGTGGCGGGCGCCTGTAGTCCCAGCTACTCGGAGAGGCTGAGGCAGGAGAATGGCGTGAACCCGGGAGGCGGAGCTTGCAGTGAGCCGAGATTGCGCCACTGCACTCCAGCCTGGGTGACAGAGCGAGACTCCGTCTCAAAAAAAAAAAAAAGAATCAACCTATGTCTCCATCAACAGATGAATAAAGAAAATGTTGTATAGATACATATATACAAACAGTGGAATCTGATGGAATCTTATTTGGCTTGAAAAAAGAAATAAATTTTGTCATTTGCTATGACATAAATAGAACCAGAGAGTATTATGCTAAGTGAAACAAGCCAGGCACAGAAAGACAAGTATCGCATGTTCTCACTTACATGTGAAATCTAGAACAACAGAACTCAAAGAAGCAGCCAGCAGAATGGTAGTTAGCAGAGGCTGGAGAGTTAGGGAGTATAGAGTAATGAGAGTATAAAGCCTTGGCTAGGGCCGGGCGCGGTGGCTCACGCCTGTAATCCCAGCACTTTGGGAAGCCGAGGCGGGCGGATCACGAGGTCAGGAGATCGAGACCATCCTGGCTAACACGGTGAAACCCCGTCTCTACTAAAAAATACAAAAAATTAGCCGGGCGAGGTGGCAGGCGCCTGTAGTCCCAGCTACGCGGGAGGCTGAGGCAGGAGAATGGCGTGATCCCCGGGGGGCGGAGCCTGCAGTGAGCCGAGATCGCGCCACTGCACTCCAGCCTGGGTGAAAGAGCGAGACTCCGTCTCAAAAAAATAAATAAATAAATAAATAAAGCCTTGGCCGGGCGCGGTGGCTCATGCCTGTAATCCCAGAACTTTAGGAGGCCAAGGCTGGCAGATCACGAGGTCAGGAGACAAGACCATCCTGGCTAACACGGTGAAACCCCGTCTCTACTAAAAATACAAAAACAAAAAATTAGTCGGGCATGGTGGCATGCACTTGTAGTCCCAGTTACTCAGGAGGCTGAGGCAGGAGAATGGTGTGAACCCAAGAGGCGGAGCTTGCAGTGAGCCGAGACTGTGCCACTGCACTCCAGCCTGGGGGACAGAGTGAGACTCTGTCTCAAAAAAAAAAGGAAAAGAAAAGAAAGTACAAAGCCTTAATTAGACAGAAAAAAATAAGCTTTCTTCCCTTTGAGATGGATATTGAATAGCATGGCAACCATGCCATAAATAATAATGTTTTGTACATTTCAAAATTACTAAGGCAGTACATTTCAAATGTTCTCACCACAAAAAACGGTATTTGAGATGAGGAATGTTAACTAGCTTTAGTTACTCCACACTGTATTCATAAATCATAACACCCTTTTGTACCCCATGAATATATACAATTATAATTTATCAATTTGTACTTTTAAAATTTTTATTTAAATAATGATGGTGCTCATTAAGACTTTATAATTGCCATAATTACCATGAAGGACACTTTTCAAAATCTTCCCCCAAAATCATTATTTCATTAAGACAATACAAAATAGTAACCTGCCTGAAACACTGTGTTTTGCATAAAATCAACGTTCCCATAAACTAAATAACGAAAACAGAAATACCTCTACAAATGCGAACAATAAGGTATTTTCAGTCATTTTCATCTGTTGTTGGGCATGGTTGAGTCTAAGACCAAATGCTTCCCATTTCTCTTTTATGAGTAACCCTAAAAAAGAAAGACAAGAATTTAGCACACATTTTGAATTGTAATATATACAACTTTTAAACAAACAAATACAATTAACAAAACACACAAAAATTAAGCATCTTACATAAAACACTAAGTCTAAAAACTTATATAATGCTAACTAAATGCCAGACATGACACTAACTAGCCCACATGTATGAATATGTATGTATTAACTGCCTCATTTATCCCTCACAACAACCCTCTGGACTAGTTATTTTTATTCCTGCTTTACAGATAAGGAACCACACAGAAGTAAACTAAGCCAGCAAAAGCCTCTTGGCTATGGAATCCAGCTCCTTAGAAATAAGCTTTTTCTGAGGAAATGTGCCTTACTGACCACTAAATAGTACTTGCACATCAGCATTACCAGTCATCTGTTTTTGTGGAAATCATGTGAATAATGGGGCACAATACTTCATAATTTGTCACTTCTGCCAAAGTCCTAGAAAGCTCCAATTTGTATTGCTTTACTCTTCCCCAAAACTAATACGTTAACTAAAGCCCAGCCCCCATGCCCTCCCCCATCGCAGCCTGGGTCACATCCTTACCAGTTTCACTGTCTTTTCCATCCTTGTTAACAGCAGACTTGTGTACATGCTGCATTAGTCTCAGGAGATCATGCCACCGTTTCTGTCTGTAACAGGTCTGAATGTGCCCCAAGAACGTAAAGTTTTGTTTCTTGGAAAATGTCTGAGCAAAGAGTTCCTCAAATGCCTCCCGTAAGGGTAGCCAAATAAGCTTATGGTCCACCGGTTTATAACTGAAACAGACACAGGTAAATGTGATTCACAAACTTCTGAAGTTAACAGAAGTTAGAAAGCATGGCTCAGAAAATAGGAGTAGGTCTCAGATTTCATTTAATTAATGTCAGAAATACTACTGAAATATTTAAAATCTACATTACAGTTTTAAATTGTAATCTGTTTTCCCCCATCCCAAGCATTTGAAGGGTCCATAATGAAGGTAAAAACTATTATTAGATAAACAGTGTTATGAAAAAAGCTAGCCTAGCATGGCTGCTCACATCTATAACCCCAGCACTTTGGGACACTGAGGTGGCCAGATCACTTGAGTCCAGGAGTTCAAGCCCACCCTGGGCAACATGGCAAAACCCTGTCTCTACAAAAAAAATACAAAAATCAGTCAGGCGCAGTAGCAAACACCTGCAGTCCCAGCTACTTGGGAGGCTGAGGTGGGAGGCTTGAGCCCAGGAAGTAGAGGTTGCAGTAAGCCAAGAACATGCCACTGCCACTCCAGCGTGGGCAACAGAGCCAGACCCTGTCTCAAAAAAATAAAAATAAAAATAAATTGAAAGTTCTACTTGAATAGTAAAATTCACATCATTTATTTTACCAATATGTCTAAATAAATATGTATACGGCATAATAAAAAACCACCCATATTTCATTAAGGTTGACCAAAATCCAAGTAAAAATAAATATCTGAAATTGATTTACTTATGTAAATTAAACACAGCCCACATATTATCAGTTAGGAAAACGGAAGAGTAGGAGAGAGCAACAATGATACTGCTTTCAATGGGATAAAAATTAGGGTAGGGCACGCAAAAAAAAAAAAAAAAAAATCTTAGCTATTGCAATGGTTTGTGGTACTCCAAAGCTCAACTTGTACTTTTTAGTGTTTAGATTCTTCATTATTCCTTAGCATTAAATTCCTCTGGCTAAGGAGCTAGGAAATTAACTTAAATTTGAATATTTGGGGGAGGTAAGAGATAATTTTTTTAAAAGGTTGAAAAACATTGCTCTAGCTTAAACATACGATGTCTAAGAGGCACTACTTATTCCTAGAAAATCTTAAGTATACAATTTTGTGTGGCATACCATTACAATTCAGGAAGAATGAGATAAATTTTATTTCCATGAAAAATAATTTAAGTTGAGAACTTAAAAGGTACCAAAATATGTTTCACAACAAACATAATAAGGGAACTGATGGATTACTGCTGACTCACTGGCCTAGTGAGGGAGAAACAATGAGATGAGTAAAACCCAATGGCCTGATACTGAGCATCTGAATCTGAGAGTGCAGTTCCAAAGAGAAAAAGTTGAAGAGGAACGTCAAACTCACTTTCACTTACTCATAGCACTAATACATTAGTATAGGCATTTCTTTAGTCCATTTATTAAACAAAAAATGTGCTGAGGCCAAGCACGGTGGCTCATGCCTGTAATCCCACCACTTCGGGAGGTCAAGGCGGGAGGATCCCCTGAAGCCAGGAGGTTGATACCAGACTCGGTAACAAAGCCAAGATCTTGTCTCCATAAAAAATTTAAAAATTAGCTAGGTGTGGTGGTACACATCTGTAGTCTCAGCTACTTGGGAGGCTAAGAAAGAAGGATCACTTGAGCACAGGAGTTCTAGGCTACAGTGAGCTATGATAACACCACTGTATTACAGTCTGGGCAACAGAGCAAGAACTCATCCCTTTATAAAAATTTTTTTGAGCACCTGCTATATGTGTTAGCCACTGAGTCAACAAGACCCACAAGGTCTTACTCCTGTGTAGCTTACAATCAAATGAAAGTGACAATAGGCTAGGTGCGGTGGCTCACGCCTATTAATCCCAGCACTTTGGGAGGCTAAACAGGTGGATTGCTTGAGCTCCAGAGTTCAAGACCAGCCTGGGCAACACGGTGAAACCCTGTCTCCACAAAAAATACAAAAATTAGCCAGGCATGCCAGTGTGCCCCTGTAGTCCCAGTTACTTGGGAAACTGAGGTGGGAGGCTTGTTCAAGCTCAGGAGGTCAAGTAGTAGCTTAACTGCTATAAACATAATGTAGGGTAAAAGCTGAATGGGTGATATGAGTTTTGGTAACTTGAATATCACAGTCAGGAAAGGCTTTGTTGAGGAGGGGACATTTGAAGGATACCTAAGTCAAGCAAGGATGTGAGCTAAGCAGTTATCTGTGCAAGAAGGCCACACAGAAGGAATAGCAAGCATTTAGGTGCAAAGCAGAAGAAAGTGGTTGGAGCTCAGCAACACAGGGAAGGTGGGAGATGATGTCAGAGAAGTACCACTGTTAGGCCGGGCGCGGTGGCTCACGCTTGTAATCCCAGCACTTTGGGAGGCCGAGGCGGGCGGATCACGAGGTCAGGAGATCGAGACCACGGTGAAACCCCGTCTCGACTAAAAATACAAAAAAATTAGCCGGGCGTGGTGGCGGGCGCCTGTAGTCCCAGCTGCTCGGAGAGGCTGAGGCGGGAGAATGGCGTGAACCCGGGAGGCGGAGCTTGCAGTGAGCCGAGATTGCGCCACTGCACTCCAGCCTGGGCCACAGAGCGAGACTCTGTCTCAAAAAAAAAAAAAAAAAAAAAGAAGTACCACTGTTAGATTATAAAGGGCTGTACAAACCAAACATTTTATTCTAAACCTTTGTATTTTATCCTAAATGGACTGAGAAGTTCAGTGGAGGAACCTGAGGAAGAGAGTGAGACCAGACTGGGTTACAAAGCAAGACCTTGTCTCCATAAAAAATTATGCTTTATTGGGCCAGGTGCGGTGGCTCACGCCTGTAATCCCAGCACTTTGGGAGGCAGAGGTGGGCAGATCACGAGGTCAGGAGATCGAGACCATCCTGGCTAACATGGTGAAACCCCATCTCTACTAAAAATACAAAAAAAAATTGCCAGGCGGGCACCTATAGTCCCAGCTACTCAGGAGGCTGAGGCAGGAGAATGGCGTGAACCCGGGAGCAGAGGTTGCAGTGAGCCGAGATCGTGCCACTGCACTCCAGCCTCGGAGACAGAGTGAGACTCCGCCACAAAAAAAAAAAAAAAAAAATTTATACTTTATCTGATTATACTTTAAAGGATCATTGTAACTCCTAAACAAAAAAGACTATGAAGAGATTAGGAGTAGAAGCCAAGATAAGAGACCAATGCAGTGGACTAGACAGTAGATAAACTAGAACGACAACAGTGAAAATGGTGAGAAATTGAACAAACTACATGTGTCATTTAAATAAGATTGCTAGTCTTTTTATTTATTTACTTTTTTAACTTTTTATTGTAAAGATAAAGTCTCACTATGTTGCCCAAGCTGGTCTCGAAGTCCTGGCCTCAAGCAATCCTCCCACCTTTGCCTCCCAAAGTGCTGAGATTACAAGCATGAGCCACTGCTCCTGGCCAAAATTGCTAGTCTTGAAAATAATAGTATAAATGGGATCCAAAGTTAACTGAAGAAGCAGAGTAATGGTTAAGAACACAGACACTCAAGACTGCTTAGGTTCAAATCCTGGATCTGCCATTTTCTTGAATAAGTGACTTATCTCTCTTTGCCTCAGTTCTCTCATGTTTAAAATATGGAGAATAACAGTCTGGTGTCTCACATGGTTTTAAGAAGACCAGCTAAGTTAACACAGAAAAAGGACTCAAAACAGTGCCTGGCACATGACTGCCATAGAGAGTTAGTAGATAAAATTAATACAATTATTAATGTCTCTGTTATTATTGATCTATTGAATTTATGAAAAAGGCAGCTTAATATTTCAAAGTAGACTGAGTTCCTTAAAGAAAAGCTCGTTCAGGCCAGGCACTGTGGCTCATGCATGTAATCCCAGCACTTTGGGACGCTGAGGCAGGCGAATGCCTTGAGGTCAGGAGTTTGAGACCAACCTGGCCAAAATGGCAAAACCCCATCTCTACTAAAAATACAAAAATTAGCCAGGCCTGGTGGCGGGCCCCTGTAATCCCAGGTACTCAGGAGGCTGAGGGAGAAGAATCGCTTGGGCCTGGGAGGCAGAGGTTGCAGTGAGCTGAGATCACACTGCTGCACTCCAACCTGGGCGACAGAGTTAGACTCCATCTCAGAAAAAAAAAAAAAAAGGAAAGCTCATTCATTTAAAGCTGAGCACAGTATTACCTAAAGCCCTTAAGTCAATACATATTTCAATACATGAAAAGATAAAAAAAACATACATTTCAAAAAAGAATAAACAAAACAAAATCAACTGCAACTGCAACACAAATATTCAATGGGAACCAATCTGACACCTCAGAGAACTGAGGATATAAACTACAAACAACCAAACAACTAAAGAGCAAGATTTTCAAACCGTCTTCTGCAGAAAGGCACCTTGGGAGCCATTTAAATGCCAAGAAGCAGCAGGTCCAGAACACCTGCCTTCATGGAAAATAACTTTGCTTATACCTGTTACATACACTGGAACCACACGTAAGCATTCATGTGAGAATGGCTACACAAAATTATAACATGTGAAACAATAAAAAGTGTAAAAAGAACGTAAAATGTACATGCTGAGTAATTAGAATGATAAGCCCTTTCTCTTCATGTCATGGACAGGGTTCTAAGTTCAAATAATTGTATGCTCCTGCCATACCCTCTTCTGGGCAGTTTCTTTTAAAGACTGCTCTATGGGTGGGTGGCAAGGAAGATGAGGATTGGCTGCTTTATTGCTATTTCTACAATATCTTTAATTTTCGTCTTTTTTTTTCTTCTTCCTTTGCCAAGCTCTCCAGGGTAACCGGTCCTTCTCAATATATCACTGTTTCTCCCTCAGCGGCTGCCCCTCTGAAGCCCATTCCCTATAGTAAGTGCTATGAACACGCACTCTGTATTTTGCCCTTTAGTGCTAGACTTTCTCTTTCTGGAATGATTTTATCTGCCATATCTAAGTCTTCCATGCCCTCTACTCTTTTTCAAGGATTCTCTTGGGCTGTCCCCACCCGCAACTCTTCAAATTTATGTCTCTACCTACAGGTAATGTGAAGGTCTACATGCTGCTTACCAGACGCCCATGTTAAATAAAATGACAAAAACGAGTTTAAAATTAAATGAAGGAAAAAGACATATCACGCCAATACTAATCAAAAAGCAAGAAGCACTAAAGAATAAAAAGCAAGGAGGTAATGAACAATGGACACTAACAAAAAGCAAAAAACAATTTGCTATAATGTAAATAATTTGATGGTTTCTAAGGCCCTTATTTTTATAAAGTATCTTTACCCATAACAATAATTGCTTCAAAAATCAATCTAGGGCAGGGCACAGTGGCTCACGCCTGTAATTCCAGTACTTTGGGAGGCTGAGGCGGGTGGATCACCTGAGGTCAGGAGTTCAAGACCAGCCTGACCAGCATGGTGAAACCCTGTCTCAATTAAAAATACAAAATTAGCCGATGTGGTGGTACATGCCTGTAATCCCAGCTACTCGGGAGGCCGAGGCAGAAGAATTGCTTGAACCAAGGAGGCAGGCATTGTAGTGAGCCAATATCATGCCACTGCACTCCAGCCTGGACAACAAGAGCAAAACTCTCTCAAAAACAAATAAATAAATAAAATCAATCTAGGCTGGGCACGGTGGCTCACACCTGTAATCCCAGCACTTTGGGAGGTCGAGGTGGGAGGATCATTTCAGCTCAGGGGACCAGCCTAGGCAACATAGTGAGACCTCATCTCTATGAAGTTCAAAAAAAATCAGCTGGGTATGGTGGCACATGCCTGTAGTCCCAACTACTCAGGAGCACCTAGGTGGGAAGACAGCTTGAGCCAGGGAGGTCAAGGCTGCAATAAGCCCTGATGGTGCCACTGCACTCCAGCCTGGGTGACAGAGTGAGACCCTGTCTCAAAAAAAATAATAATAATAATAATAATTTTTAAAAGTTTTTTAAATTAATCTAAAAAGGCCAAGTACAGTGGCTCATGCCTGTAATCCCAGCACTTTGGGAGGCTGAGTGGGGAGGACTACTTGATCTCAGGAGCTCAAGATTCATCCTGGGTGATATGGTTTGGCTGTGTCCCCAACCAAATCTCATCTTGAATTGTAGCTCCAATTCCCACGTGTTGTGCAAGGGACAGGTGGGAGGTAATTGAATCATGGGGGTGGGTCTTTCCCATGCTATTCTCATGATAGTGAGTAAGTCTCATGAGATTAGATGGTTTTATAAAGGGGAGTTCCCTACACAAGCTCTCGACTGCCACCATCCATGTAAGACACGACTTTGCTCCTCCTTGTCTTGTGCTATGATTGTGAGGTCTCCCCAGCCATGCGGAACTGTGAGTCAATTAAACCTCTTTTCTTTGTAAATTATCCAGTCTCGGGTATGTCTTTATCAGCAGCGTGAGAACAAATGAATACACTGGGTAACAGAGTGTGACCTCATCTCTACAAAAAATAGAAAATAATTAGCTAAGTGTGGTGGTGCGTATCTGTAGTCCCAGTTACTCGGGAGGCTGAGGCAAGAGGATCACATGAGCCTAGGAGGTAGAGGCTGCAGCAAACTATGAGGGCACCATGGTACTCCAGGCTGGGCAACAGAGTGAGACCCTGTCCAAAAAAAACCAGTTAAAATTAAATAAATAAATAAAATCCAAGACCAGCTACAGTGCCTGTAATCCCGGCACTTTGGGAGGCCTAGGCGGGAAGATTCCTTGAGTTCAGAAGTTCCAGACCAGTCTGAGCAACATAGTCAGACCTCATCTCTACTAAAAATAAATCAGCTGCATGTGGTGGCTTGTGCTTGCAGTCCCAGCTGTTCAGCAGGCTGAGGTGGAAGGATCACTTGAGCCCAGAAAGTCAAGGCTGCAATAAGTCATGTTTATGCCGTTGCACTCCAGCCTGGGTGACAAAGTGAGACCCTATCTTTAAAAAAAAAAAAAAAAAAGATCCAGATTTGCAAACCAGGTTATTACTTAACACATTGGACACATGCAAAATATATTTAACATAACTTATAAAACAGATGAAACCAGCAACACAGCCTGAGGATAGGATTATTTATCTTTTCCCTATCCCATCTCCTTGCCTACAGGTGAATTTTGTTCTCCAATCCCTTGCCTTTTTAAAAACTTTTTGGTATTCTCATCTTCTACAATGATTCTTAAACAAGGGAGTCACCTATTCATCTATAACATAATATATGTTAAAGATTTTATTTAAATCTCTTGTAGTAATGTAAGAGTACAGAAAACAAGGCACATTTCCAACCACACAAAAACTGAGAAAAGGCTCGGTGGCTCATGTCTGTAATTTCAACACTTCGGGAGGCTGAAACAGGACTACTTGAGGCCAGGAGTTCAAGACCAGCCTAGGCAACAGAGCGAGATCCTGTCCAGGGTCTTGCTTTGTCATCCCAGCTAAAGTACAGTGGCATAACCACAGCTCACTGCAGCCTCAACCTCTCAGGCTCAAGTGATCTTTTCAAATTGAAATGTAAGTAGCGTTTTCTTTTAATAACTGATGCTGACCTACTAACAAGGAAAAACAGATATATACTATTCACCAAGTTGGCACCAAAACCAAATTCTAGTTAATCATATTTTGAGTCCAACGTTTTCATGTCACCAATTTGCATCACAAATGTACTCCTGTTTACTCACTATATTTAAAACAACTTGCAATGGCTAACATAACACTACAAATTCACAGTAGAAGAGAAGGACCCAGTCCATGTTCAGTTAGTACAAGATCAATGCCACTTATGTTAGGACTACTTAATGGTATGAAATTACTAAAGACATATAGATACAGAATAGAGAGAAATAGACTAGGCATGGTGGCTCATGCCTGTAGTCCCAGCTACTGGGTAGGCTGAGGCAGGAGGATTGCTTAAACCCAGGAGTTCAAGGCTGTGCTAAGCCATGATCATACCACTGCACTCCAGCCTTGGTGACAGAACGAGACCCTGCCTCCCAAAAAAAACAAAATAAGAATTAAGAGGCCGGGTACAGTGGCTCACACCTGTAATCCCAGCAATTTGGGAGGCCGAGGTGCGTGGATCACGAGGTCAAGAGATGGAGACCATCCTGGCAAACATGGTAAAACCCTGTCTCTACTAAAAATACAAAAATTAGCTGGGCGTGGTGGCGTGTGCCTGTAGTCCCAACTACTCAGGAGACTGAGGCAGAAGAATCAGCTGAACCTGGGAGCCGGAGGTTGCAGTGAGCAGAGATCGCGCCACTGCACACCAGCCTGGTGATAGAGCAAGACTCTGTCTCAAAAAAAAAAAAAAAAAAAGAATAAAGATAAATATATAAGGCAGTATAGACATGTCTGCTTAAATGAAAAATCATATATATTAATAAGAACAGATTGCCAAGTTCCTCAACCAACTAAACATAAGTAAAATAAAACTGAGGTAGAAAGGCTGGAGTGCAGTGGCACAATCTCAGCTAACTCCAGCCTCTTGCCTCCCAGATTCAAGCAATTCTCCCACCTCAGCCTCCCTAGTAGCTGGGACTACAGGCGCACACCACCACCCCCAACTAATTTTCGTATTTTTTGGTAGAGATGGGATTTCATCATGTTGGCCAGGCTGGTCTCGAACTCCTGACCTCAAGTGATTCACCCATCTAGGCCTCCCAAAGTGCTGGGATTACAGGTGTGAGCCACCACGCCTGGCCCAGAACTTACACTTTAGATCAACTGTACTGTATACACAAACATTAATTGATTACATACTTGCCTGCTTTTTCTCCTTCTTCCATCATATGACCTTTGAGAACAAGGGCCTCAAGTGTTCATTAAAATGACGAGAAACATCTACACACCCATGAGCTCCTCAATAAATTCAAATAAATACCTTGCTGTGGTTGGGGGGTAAGGTGCAATCTTGCTCAAGGTACCTTAGAGGGACTAAGATGAGCAATGTCCCACCACAAATCTTACTCAAAGCACCGTACACACTGATGGTGGGACCCTGAGGAAACTAAAATAAGCAACTCACACCTTAAATCTTACTCAAGGGAGTTTACCCTTTTTCCTGCACACACACAAGACCAGAAGAATGACTGATCCTTCACCTTAGCTTCATTGCTATACTAAAAATCATACCCATGCTGAGACATGGGACACATGAAGAAGCATGTTATCAAACTGTTCAAGTGCCAAAAGTTCCCCGCCTCTACATGCTTAAATATCACTTCCTTCCCACTTTAGCCCCTTAAAATTACTTTTCTGTCTTAGTGGGGCCAGCCACAGAATTCTTTCTTTTGTGTCCCTGCTACCCTGCCAAAAGCTCTAATAAAGCCTTATCTGAGAAAACTCTTTTTCTATTGCATCGAGCACCCTAGAACCTGTGGTTGTAACACTAAGAAAACAGTATTTCTTACCTCAAGCAATAAACACAAAAACAAGAAAAAAATTTTAAGCCACACTTACCCTCCAAGCAAGTCTGCAGTATCACTTTGTTGATTCATATTGACAACCCGCAAGCGGTGGCCTTTTATAAAGAAAGTGCAAAAGCGTTACTCCAAAAATTTAAAGACTGATAATATCCAGTGTGCTCCTTAAGGCTATGGGAATATGGCATAGGGCTTTATTTTTTGAGACAGAGTCTTGTTCTGTCAACCAGGGTGGAGTGCAATGGTCCCATCATGGCTCACTGCAGCCTCAACTTCCTGGGCTCAAGTGATCCTTCTGTCTCAGCCTCTCGAGCACCTGGGACTACAGGCGTATACCACCAGATTTGGCTAATTTTTGTATTTTTTTGTAGAGACAGGGTCTCATGATGTTGCCAGGCTGGTCTTGAACTCCCAGGCTCAAGCAATCCTCCTACCTCAGGCTCCCAAAATGCTAGGAATACAGGCATGAGCCACTGCGCCCAGCAATAAGGTAAATTTTCAAATGTGCATTTGCTCTGAATCATGAGAGCCCAGAAGTTGGAGACCAACCTAGGCAACATAGTGAGACCTCGTCTTTACAAAAACCGTAAAAAATTAGCCAGGCGTGGTGGCACATGCCTGTAGTCTCAGCTATCTGGGAGACTCAGGTAGGAAGATCACTTGAGCCTGGGAGGTCAAGGCTGCAGTGAGCTGTGAGCTCGCCACTGCACTCCAGCCTGAGCAACAGTGCGACCCTGTCTCAAAAAGAATAAAAATAAAAAGAAGAAATAAGGTATAATGCAATATGTAGAATATAATCCCATATCTGTTTTGAAATAAAATCTATACGTGTATGTATTTGCATAAGCATAGATTGGAAATGAAATAATTTAATAACAATCTATTAACAGTAGTTATTTCCAGGCAGAGATTACATGGGGGGTGCTGGCACTTTTTAAACTCTGTGGTCTTTGGATTTAGTATTTTTAAAAAAGGAAAAAAAGCAGTCAGTGTGAAATGTCTGGGGGCAGATTTATTTTGTCTAGGGATTACCTGTAATGTGAGCCAAGTATTGGACAGTAGAGGTTTTGCCAGTCCCAGTCTCTCCCACTAGCAACACAGGCTCCCCTTTGCTGACACACACTGCAAGCTGCTCAATGAGAACAGAGGACGGCCGTGTAGCAGCAAAAGTGAACTTCTCCCTGGGAAGGAGAAAAAAGAGTTTAAAAACCACGCTGCAAACTTCTCCTAGTTTTGCTCTGGGAAACCAGATATTCCAGATTCAACAAACAAGGATGAGAAAACAGCTCACAGTAACGGTCCTCAAGCTATACCAGATAGTCTTACAACATATGAAAATTACAGAATTTAGTTGCTCTGCAAACACTGAATACTCACACATCTGATACCATGCTAGGCTCTGGAGATTAAAAAGATCAGTAAGACAAGACTATCCGTACCAGTTAGCTCATCTTGGACAAATTACTTAATGTGTCTTAGCCTCAGTTTCCTCACCTGTAAGATGTGGGTAACAACAGTACCTAGTTGTAATAGGTTAATAATCTTTCCCCAAACTCATGTCTACCCAGATCCTATGAATGTGACCTTATTTCAAAATAGGGTCTTTGAAGAAAGTTAATCAAATTAAGATAAGGTCATATTGCATTAAGGTGGGTCTTGAATCCAATGACTGGTGTCCTTATAAGAGGAAAATTTGGTGACATAGAAATACACACACAAGGCAGAGCACGGTGGCACACGCCTGTAACCCCAACACTTTGGGGGGCCGAAGCTGGCAGATCACAAGGTCAGGAGTTCAAGACCAGCCTGGCCAATATGGTGAAACCCCATCTCTACTAAAAATACAAAAATTACCCAGGCATGGTGGTGGATGCCTGCAGTCCCAGCTACTCGGGAGGCTGAGGCAGGAGAATCACTTGAACCCCGGAGGCAGAGGTTGCAGTGAGCTGAGATCACACCACTGCACTCCAGCCTGGGCAACAGAGCAAGACTCCATCTCAGAAAAAAAAAAAAAAGAAAAAAGAAAAGAAAAAAATACACACACAAGGAAGAAGGGCCACGTGACAACAGAGACAGAACTTAGAGTGATACAACTACAAGCCAAGGAACACCAAGGACTGCTGGGAGCCAAACAAACCAGGAAGAGGCCAGGCACCGTGGCTCAGGCCTGTAATCCCAGCACTTTGGGAGGTCAAGGCAGGTGGATCACCTGAGGTCAGGAGTTCAAGACCAACTGGGCCAAGATGGTGAAACCCTGTCTCTACTAAAAATACAAAAATTAGCTGGGCGTGGTGGTGCACGCCTGTAATCCCAGCTATTCAGGAGGCTGAGGCAGGAGAATCGCTTGAACCAGGCAGCCGGAGGTTGCTGTGGACCAAGATCGCATCACTGTACTCCAGCCTAGGCAACCGAGTGAGACTCTGTCTTAAAAAGAAAAAAAAAAAGAAAAGAAAGAAAGAAACCAGGAAGAGGCAAGAAAGCATTCTCCCCTAGAGCCTTCAGAGGGAGGAGCATGGCCCCGATGAAACCTTGATTTTACACTTCCAGCCTCCAGGACTGTGAAAGAATAATGTCTATTGTTTAAAACCACCAAATTTATGAAAATTTGTTATGGCAGCCGTAGGATACTAATATATTAATTCACAGAATTATTACAATCACTACATGAGAAAATATGTAAAATTACAAAGTCAGACATGTAATAAGTATTTAATGTTACCTCGATCTCAGAATCTTATATAACCTGAGCCTTCCAGGAATTTACAGACTAATGTTAGACATAAGCCTGACTTCCAACTGAGGCATACTTCACTAAATACACTGCAGTGAATAAAATCAATAATTAATCTTTGGTAGTGCCAAATCTCTAATGACTTTCATCGCCTCTTTCGCCTATTAATATCTAATTTCACAGAACATACTTTGGGAAAACACTGCTCCTTCCCATATAGCATACTACAGATATCACAGTTCAGACATGTGTTTTGCACAAAGACAAGAGGCTGAGCTAGACCTTCTATCAAGTTTCTGGAAACCCCACAGTTGGCAGCTTAGTTTAGAGCCCTACTTACCTCTGTATGTGAACAGCCTCACTTTGTTTCCGCAGAAGCCGCACTCGACCCACTTGCAAATCTAGCTCATTGATCACAATTTCTGGTTTATAAAGTTGACAAAAGAATTCAGCCTGTAGAAGGTAAGATTTCACCTGAGTAAAAATCCACATGCTTTTGGAATATTTCCTCATCCAGAGGCTTATTTTGGCCCTCAAATTAGCACTCTACAAAGAATCATTCTCTACTTCCCAGATAGTTGAGTTGGCTTTTCATAAAGAGATTTCTTTTTTCATTTTCCAAACTTCTAATATTATGTTTTTCACAACATTTATCATGTTTCCCTAAAATGGTACTTTTCAAATAAGCCCTACCTATATATGGAGAGAACACACTGATATATCCAACAGTAAGTCTACACCTAAAAGGTAAGAAAAAAAAAAATCAGAGAAATCTTTCTCTAGCTATGCTCTCCTCTGCTTTAAATTTCTAACATAATGTAGGAAATCATGGTACATCTGACTACAGCCAAAGCAAAAAGAGCTGTGGCAGATGCTCCTGGATGTCTACCCAACAGCCACTCTTCTCTTCTCCAAAGAACATAGATTTTGTTCAGGTTTGGGGCAGGAGTGAAAGAAGCAAACTGCTCTGGGAAAAGTGAGCCCTTCCACAACAAGAGAAGATGAATATTGGTGGAATGAATGTTCATGGTGGTTTCATTCTTCTTTCTTATGATTAATATATGTATCATTTAAGTCCCTTTCAGTAGGACGTTCTATGACCTCCAGCCAAAACCATCACAACTATTTCAGAAGCCTTATAAAAATCTCTACTACTGTAATTCCTGACATAAGATCTTTTAGAGTCATTATTCATGTGAGAATGTCAGATATCTGCTTCAAGATCAGCCCAGACATTTTTCCAGACACCAATGCCACTGCTGAAAGGATCCCTCCTCCCAAAATACATATTTTGACATAAAATAAGAATGGCAAAACATTAACAATGTCAGCAATGAAACAAAGTAGTGAGTATACAGGTATTCATTGGTACTACTCTTTGCAATTTTTTTTTGTTTGTTTGGTTGGTTTTTATCAGAGAAAGAGTCTGGATCTGTCACCCATGTTGGAGTGCAGTGGCACAATCTTGGCTCACTGCAACCTCTACCTCCTGGGTTCAAGTGATTCTCCTGCTTCAGCCTCCCAAGTAGCTGGAATTACAGGCATGTGCCACCACACCCAGCTAATTTATTGTATTTTTTTTTTAGTAGAGACAGGGTTTCACAGTGTTGGCCAGGCTGGTCTTAAACTCCCGACCTCAGGTGATCCACCCACCTCTGCCTCCCAAAATCCTGGGATTACAGGTGTGAGCCACCACGTTCAGTCTCTTGCCAACTTTTCTAAAAAGCGAAAATAATAAAAAAGATGGAAAAACTCTGCATTAAGTTATAGACAAAGGTATTACTAAAACATAGTTACAGTCCTGAGTCTATTACCTACAAAATAAAATAAATGCTCACTAAAACACTGAAGACACAGGACATGAGGAAGCTCCCTTTAAGAATGTGGAACATGGCCACGCACAGTGGCTCATGCTTGTAATCCCAGCACTTAGGGAGGCAGAGGCGGGTGGATCACCTGAGGTCAGGAGTTCGAGACCAGCCTGACCAACATGGAGAAACCCCATCTCTACTAAAAATACAAAATTAGCTGGGTGTGGTGGCACATGCCTATAATCCCAGCTACTCGGGAGGCTGAGGCAGGAAAATCGCTTGAACCCGGGAGGCGGAGGTTGCGGTGAGCCAAGACGGCGCCATTGCACTCGTGCCATTTGGGAGTTGTATGCCCAAGAGAGGCCGCAATAAAAGCACCAACTTTTACAAAAGAGGCACCACTGCAAAAGCTGTTCCAGCTAAGGACTAGAGACCAGAAAGCAAGCAAGCAAAAAATCCCAGGCTCCTTTCAACAGGGAAGTAAAAAACAGCACACATACCTTTTTTCTAGAAATGTTCAATTTGCTTCCAATAACTTCTGCCATTTTCAGTTTGCTTGTATGCTCAGAAAGCATTGCTGTGAAACAGTCTAGGGCCTATTAAAATAACCAAGGTAAATGCTGACTGATTTTTAAAATAATATATTAATCACAGAACATCATTTTCCTGGCCACAAGAGGGAGAAACACAAAATCCAGCAGGAACATTTCTCTAAAAATGAAGGGAGTGCAAATAAGCACCAACCCAGGACTAAGGACCTGACCATAATGGAAAGACAGGACACCAACAAATATAAATAATTGACTACTGAAATACTTGCCAAATAAAAAAAACAAACAACACACCCCACTTTGCAAATCCTAGCTTCGGGCAAAGAAGAGCAATTAGTGTTGACCATTGGGTACATGGTTCAAGGAGAACTGACTCATATAGTGCTGAGGTAATATCAAAAGACTGCTTTCTAACCGCAAGGAAAACACTAGGTGTGCAATACCTCATGGTCATTATCTTAACCTAGGACTTAATCTTAGCAACTACTAGTGAGCCAACCAGTTATGTCTTCTGATGTGATGAAATATAAAATAACACCAAAAATGGATTGTACCCCAAAAATGTTAAACTTGAATTCATCAAGCATTTTTTGTATTTTCTATTTACAGAAAATATGAGAGATAAAACAAGGTAAAGGACACCCATAGTGTGGAATTGAAACCACCTTTGCAAAGATTATGACAGAGCAATCTAACATGGCTGACTCCATCTTACTTCTAAGCCTCACAGGCTGGCCATCTTCACTCATTCCTAGGCATAGGCCAAGCTAACCATAGTAGGAATTTAGTTTATAGTTTAACTTGGAAGCAAGGATGATAATAGTCCCTCCCTAAAACTAACCCCCTCTTTGCTTAGGGACTGAAACCTAATGAAAGACCACAAGATTAAGATTATGGTAGGGGCCTGAATTCTGCTAAAAGGTAGGTGCAGTTCCTATAATCCCTTAGTGCTCAGTAGTCATGTGGCCAGGGGTCACAAGACTTGTGACTTCCCCAGCTGCTCCTGTAGATAACACCACTATCGCAGAAACTAAAATTGGCCTTTTGAGGTGATTTTCAGATTTTTGCATTCTGGCAACTAACTAACCCCACCTGACTCAGTCACCCTACCCAGAAGTAGACTCAGTATACAAGATCATTTTCCACATCCCTATGAGTTCATCCCCAACCAATCATCAGCACCTATTCCCTAGTACCCTGCCCACCAAATTATCCATAAAAACCCTAGCTTCTGAGTTATCAGGGAGATTGATTTGAGTAACAATTCCATTTCCCATATGGCTAGCCTAGTATTCATTAAGCTCTCTTGAAGACTGCTTTGAGTACTAATAAAACTGGTCTCCCATACAGCGGGCTCTGCATGAATTACTCTATTGCAATTCCCGTCATGATAAATTGTCTCTGTCTAGGCAGCAGGCAAGGTGAACCCATTGGGCAGTTACAATCTGATCTATTTTTTCATCCTTTTTAAAAGTATTTTATATTTTTGTCCTGACAGTTGAAATACTCAGAATACAACATTTAATATACAGCATTGTCTCAACTAATAAAAAAAAAGAGAGAGAGAAAATAGGCCCCCAATACTGCAAACTGCTTTTGTCTCAGTGGTAGAGTTAGTAGTTAAGTTTCTTCCATCATCGTTTCTATTGTTTTTTAACAAGAAGAATCTAGTCCTTTTAAAATTAAAATATATTTTAAAGCCGTAATTCTAAGTAAAGTCAGTTTACAAGATGCAAAAAGACCCAAATAATGGCACCCCTAAAATTCTGTAATAAGCAGGAAAACTTACACCCAGAAATGTAAAGTTACGAACATCAATATTAAAAATATAGGATTTACTACTGTAATACAGTTATCCCTATGTATTCCTGGGGGATTGATTCCAGGACCTCTCATGGAAACCAAAATCTGAAGATGCTCAAGTCCCTTATATAAAATGGCATAGGGTGACCAGGCGCAGTGGCTCACGCCTGTAATCCCAGCACTTTGGGAGGCTGAGGCGGGTGGATCATGAGGTCAGGAGATCGAGATCATCCTGGCTAACACGGTGAAACCCCATCTCTACTAAAAATGCAAAAAAAAAAATAGCTGGGCGTGGTGGTGGGTGCCTGTAGTCCCAGTTACTCGGGAGGCTGAGGCAGGAGAATGGTGGGAACCTGGGAGGTGGAGCTTGCAGTGGGCTGAGATCACGCCACTGCACTCCAGCCTGGGTAACAGAGCGAGACTCCATCTCAAAACAAATAAATAAATAAAATAAATAAATAAATAAAAAAGGCATAGGGCTCATGTCAGTATGTAGAAAAGTAAGCCAAAGAAAAAAAGTTTTACAGGTGTAGAATCTGCATATAATCTATGCACAACCTCTTTATTTTATTTAAAACTCGATTATTTATAATACCTAATACAATGTAAATGCTATGTAAATAGTTATTACACTGTATTGTCTAGGGAATAATCACAAGGAAAAAAGTCTATACATGTTCAATACAATCATCATTTCTCCCCTGAAATATCTTATTTATTTACTTGCTTTTTACTGTCCACCTTAAGGACAGGAATGGAATATTTTAGATCCAAGTTTGGTTGACTCCACAGACATAGAGCCCACAGAAACAGAGGGCTCTTCCTCTGAACAAATTTGATTGTAAATATTTTTGAGGAAAAAAAAATTTTCTCAATGTCCTTAGAGAAATCACAATTTAGTTCTAACAAGAAAATATAGGTGGAGTTGTTAAATTAACTGTAACATAAATTATAGTAGAGCTGATATCTGATAAAGGTATTTGGTCTGCATGGAATAAGTGCAGAAAAGAGCTGGACAAAAACAATTTGCCAGTTCTCAAAAGAATATACCCTACTCATTTGAAATGGCTGGTCTCAAATTCAGTAGAAATATATTTTAGAGTAGAAGATAACAATTCCTCTGGTTACCATACTATAGTTTAAAAGAGTTACTTCTAAAAGAACATCCAACTCCTTTTGTTCTTATTCCACCTTTACCACTATGATTTGGTCTTCTGTAATAATATCCACTAGAATGGTTAAGTCCTGTGCACATACATGCTCCCATCATAGATACTAACAATGGATGAATTAGTCAGAAGAGTCTACCACCCTCATTAGAAACCCATCCTGGATTTATGGTGTCTTACAAAGAGGTTCAGTCAACCAACATCAGCCAGCCCTACTGAGAAAAGTAGAGGGATCAGATAGTTACAAATTTATCAAACAGACTAAGAAATTATATACAGGAGGCCGGGCGCGGTGGCTCACGCTTGTAATCCCAGCACTTTGGGAGGCCGAGGCGGGCGGATCATGAGGTCAGGAGATCGAGACCATGGTGAAACCCCGTCTCTACTAAAAATACAAAAAAATTAGCCGGGCGTGGTGGCGGGCGCCTGTAGTCCCAGCTACTCGGAGAGGCTGAGGCAGGAGAATGGCGTGAACCTGGGAGGCGGAGCTTGCAGTGAGCCGAGATTGCGCCACTGCACTCCAGCCTGGGTGACAGAGCGAGACTCCGTCTCAAAAAAAAACAAGAAATTATATACAGGAACAAACATTGCTTTATTATTACCCGGGAGTTTCTTTCATTTTACCTTTAATTTCACTATTTGTTTTACTCTATAACAAACTATACTTCTTCTGAAATTAATAATAATTTGTTTCAAAAACCACAAAACATGTATTACATTCAATTAGCTTTAATGCCACGTTAGTTGAGTTTTAACTAGCTAAGAAAAACAAACCAGGCTGGGTGCAGTGGCTCACGCCTGTAATTCCAACACTTTGGGAGGCCGAGGCGGGTGGATCACTTGAGGTCAGGAGATCGAGACCAGCCTGGTCAACATGGTGAAACCCCGTCTCTACTAAAAATACAAAAATTAGCCAGGGGTGGTGGCAGGTGCCTGTAATCCCAGCTACTCGGGAGGCTGAGGCAGGAGAATCGCTTGAACCCAGAAGGCGGAGGCTGCAGCGAGCTGAGATCACGCCATTGCACTCCAGCCTCAGGGACAAGAGCGAGAGACTTCGTCTCAAAAAAAAGGAATAACAAACCATACTTGGAAAAAAGAAAAAAGTCTAATGGCAATCAAAAGACAGAAAATAACAACGGAAGTCAACAGCCTTACAGAACCAAGACAAAAAAGACAGGAAAACTATATCTTACCTCTTGAAAAATATTTAATGATGCTGATAAAGATGAACTGTCAAAGCTATGGGCAATCCTATTACACCAATTCAGCAGATCCCTTTAAAAAAAAAGAAAGAAAAGAAAAAACAAAGAAAAGACCACAGGCCAAAGACATCAAAGGCATCAGAATTTATTGACCCACTTAAGTCTGGGCATACCTGATAACTCTCTTCTTCTGACAATGCTTACATAAAAGGTATTTGGGAAACCAGTAAGTAAGGCTTCCCAGTCCTTCCCCTCTTTGTATTTGTGTGTAAAATTTAAAAACAAAACAAAAACAGTTCCCAATCTTCACCCATTCCAGGAAGTGACCTATCAACTCATTACTCTGCCATCCATGCCAGACAAGGTAGCAGGAAAGGAGGGGAGCAACCAAATCAGATCAGAATGAGGAGATGCCCATTTCCTTTTTTTTTTTTTTTTGAGACAGAGTCTCACTCTGTTGCCCAGGCTGGAGTGCAGTGGCGTGATCTCGGCTCACTGCAACCTCCACCTGGGTTCAGGTAATTCTCTGCCTCAGCCTCCCAGTAGCTGGGATTACAGGCACCTGCCACTGCACCGGGATAATTTTTGTACTTTTTTTTTTTTAGTAGAGATGGGGTTTCACCATGTTGGCCAGGATGGTCTTGAACTCCTGACTTTGTGATCCGCCCGCCTCGGCCTCCCAAAGTGCTGGGATTACAGGCGTGAGCCACCGCACCCAGCCAAAGCAACCTATAATTTCAAAACCTGACTACTTACTTCTAGCTGGTAAGAACCTTGAACCTAGGATGTAGAGGTTGGAGTGAGCCAAGACTGCACCACTGCACTCCAGCCTGGGTAACAGAGCAGGAATCTGTCTCATAAAAAAAAAAAAAAAGAAAGAAAGAAAAGAAAAAGTTGTTTAGTTCAGTACCTTAGAGATAATTCTCTTCCCTCAAGGGTTGGTCTTTTGTTTTCTCTTCTGGCTTCTGAAACTTCTTCAGGTGCCTGTTCACATGCAACAGAACTATCACTCCAAGAGTGATGTTTCTCTCCAGTAAGTTGGATGTAAATGTCAAGCAGGTGATCAACCACTGCCAATAGGCTAGGATATCTGCTCTGAAGAACCTGACAGAGGGAAAAAAAAAGAAAATTTAACAGCCAGCATGGTAATTTTTAAAAGCACACAAACTACTGTTGAAACTGGTCAGCCAAAAAATGGATTTCTCTATGAAATTTTTTCACTGGAGGACGGTAGTTCACAATTGTAATCCCAACACTTTGAGAAGCCAAGGCAGAGGAATTGCTTGAATTCAGGAGTTTGAGATCAACTTGGGCAACATGGTGAAACCTCATCTCTACAAAAAATACAAACATGGGCATGGTGGCGTGTGCCTGTAGTCCCAGGTACTCAGGAGGCTGAGCAAGGAGGATCATCTGAGTCTGGGAGGTTAAGGCTGCAGTGAGCAGTGATCATGCCTAGGTGACAGAACAAGACCCTGTCTCAAAAAAAGTAAATAAATAAAACATAAAAATAAAAATGAAACGAAATTTGTCAACTTTACCAAAAATAAGAACTTCCCCCTTACTCACTCCTGCTCCCACCCACCTATTTCACTCAATCATGATGATTTTCTTCCTACTCAGAACTCAGTTATCTGGCAATCTCACCATCTATAATACAGTTTCGGGGGTAGAAGTCATGTTAAAAGGTTCTCCAAGTAACCAAAATATAAGCAACCAACTCCATAAAGAATTTATTCATTAAGGAATTCTTAAATTACTATTTAATTTCAGACACAGCTCTGGTAAGGCCATTATGTAATTTCTCAATGAAAAGCATGTAAAAGAAGCAGGGTACAGTGGATCACACCTGTAATCCCAGCATTTTGGGAGGCTGATGTGGGCAGATTGCCTGAGTCCAAGAGTTCGAGACAAGCCTGGGCAACATGGTGAAAACCCGTCTCTACAAAAAATTTGCTGGGCAGGGTGGCACACACCTGTAGTCAGTCCCAGCTACTTGGCAGGCTGAGGTGGGAAGATCACCTAAGCCTGAGAGGTTGAGGCTGCAGTGAGCTGAGCACCACTGCAGTGCACCACTGCATTCTACCCTGGGTGACAGAGTAAGACCTTTTCTCAAAAAATAAAATAATAATAATAATAAGATATAAAATCAGTTAAGCTGGGCGTGGTGGCTCACGTCTATAATCCCAGCACTTTGGGAGGCTGAGGTGTGTGGATCACAAAGTCAAGAGATTGAGACCATCCTGGCCAACATGGTGAAACCCTGTCTCTACTAAAAATAAAAAAATTAGCCGGGCGCGGTGGCTCACGCTTGTAATCCCAGCACTTTGGGAGGCCGAGGCGGGCGGATCACGAGGTCAGGAGATCAAGACCACAGTGAAACCCCATCTCTACTAAAAAATACAAAAAATTAGCCGGGTGTGGTGGCGGGCGCCTGTAGTCCCAGCTACTCGGAGAGGCTGAGGCAGGAGAATGGCGTGAACCTGGGAGGTGGAGCTTGCAGTGAGCCGAGATCGCGCCACTGCACTCCAGCCTGGGCAACAGAGCAAGACTCCATCTCAAAAAAAAAAATAAATAAATAAATAAATAAAAATAAAAAATAAAAAAATTAGCTGGGCGTGGTGGCATGTTGTGGGAAGTCAGGGACCCCAGATGGAGGGACCGGCTGGAGCCACGGCAGAGGAACATAAATTGTCAAGATTTCATGGACATGTATCAGTTCCCAAATAATACTTTTATAATTTCTTATGCCTGTCTTTAATCTCTTAATCCTGTTATCTTCGTAAGCTGAGGATGTACGTCACCTCAAGACCACTGTGATAACTGTGTTAACTGTACAAATTGATCGTAAAACATGTGTGTTTGAACAATATGAAATCAGTGCACCTTGAAAAAGAACAGAATAACAGCAATTTTTAGGGAACAAGGACAGACAACCATAAGGTCTGACTGCCTGCGGGGTCAGCCAAAAAGAGCCATTATTTTTCTTCTTGAAGAGAGAGGCTATAAACGGATGTGCAAGTAGGGAAGATATTGCTAAATTCTTTTCCTAGCAAGGAAGATTAATATTAATACCCTGGGAAAGGAATGCATTCCTGGGGGAGGTCTATAAACAGCCACTCTGGGAATGCCTGTCTTATGCGGTTGAGATAAGGACCGAGATACACCCTGGTCTCCTGCAATACCCTCAGGCTTACCAGGGTGGGGAAAAAACTCCGCCTTGGTAAATTTGTGGTCAGACCAGTTCTCTGCTCTTGAATCCTGTTTTCTGTTGTTCAAGATGTTTATCAAGACAATACGTGCACCTCTGAACACAGACCCTTATCAGTAGTTCTGCTTTTGCCCTTTGCCTTGTGATCTTTGTTGGACCCTTATCAGTTGTTCTGCTTTATGCCTTTTGCCTTGTGATCTTTGATAAACCCTTATTAGTAGTTCTGCTTTTTGCCTTTTGAAGCATGTGATCTTTGTACCTACTCCCTGTTCTTACACCCCCTCCCCTTTTGAAACCCTTAAAAAACTTGCTGGTTTGAGGCTCAGGTGGGCATCATGGTCCTACCGATATGTGATGCCACCCCTGGCGGCCTAGCTGTAAAATTCCTCTGTTTGTACTCTTTCTCTTTATTTCTCAGCCAGCCAACACTTATGGAAAATAGAAAGAACCTATGTTGAAATACTGGGGGCAGGTTCCCCCAATAGTGGCATGCACCTGTAACCCCAGCTACTCAGGAGGCTGAGGCAGGAGCATCACTTGAATATGGGAAGCGGAGGTTGCAGCAAGCCAAGATCGTGCCACAGATTACAATTCTGGGCGACAGAGAAAGATTCTGTCACAAAAAAAAAAAAAAAGAAAGAAAAGAAAATGTAGGAAAAAATATTTGAAGTTTGTGGCCAGGCACAGTGGCTCACACCTATAATGCCAACACTTTAGGAGGCCAAGGCAGGCAGGTCACCTGAGGTCAGGTGTTTTGAGACCAGCCTGGCCAACATGGTGAAACCCCATCTCTACTAAAAATACAAAAAAAAGCCAAGGATGGTGGCGGGCACCTGTAATCCCAGGTACTTGGGAGGCTAAGGCATGAGAATTGCTTGAACCAGGAGGCAGAGGTTGCAGTGAGACGAGATCACGCCATTGCACTCCAGCCTGGGCAACAAGAGCGAAACTGTTTCAAAAATAAAAATAAAAATAAAAAATTGAAGTTTGTTTGGTATCACATATCTACCTATATACCTACATCAATAAAGGGAAAAGCATCTCTTCCATGTCTGAATGACCATTGACAATGCTTTGTCTGCCACTCTCCTAGATAAAGCACTGGGGAAGGGAAATCTTCCAAGTGAGACATACAAGGGAAGTGGGGCATGAGCGCAGTCAAGTGTAATATACTTCTTACTGATCTAGGATAACCACAATACTAGAAACTGAATCAATGTAGAAAACCTATAAAGTAACTTACCTTAATTCTCATTAATGCCTAGATCAAAATGTCCATTAAGTGTGAAAGACATTACTTCAAATCAACTTAGTAAAATGATCCTCTGTAGACAACTGGGAAAATTTGAATATAATCTAAGAATTCAATGATACTGAGGAATTACTGTTCATTTTACTGTGTATAATAATGTTATTGTGCTTATATATGAAAATGCCATTAAATTTTTAGAGATATATGCTGGGAGTTTGCTTTCAAATATATTAGCACAGAAAAAAAATAGATGAAGCAAATACAGTAAAATACTAGCACATAGACTGTAAAATTTAGGTTGATGAGGGTTCTGGTGGTTTATTATACTATTTCCTATTTCACATGGGAGCCACTGCACCTGGCCAGCATTGATACTTTCTAAGACCCACGTACCTCATTCAGTTCTCTCTTATCCAGGTTATCCAGGTGAATTTTGGTCCAATATTTGTCTAGCAAAGTAGCATGACTGTTTAGCGGTCGAAACCAATTTCCTCCACAGCTCAAGAGTCTACGTTTCAAAATAAAAAACACAGTCACACAAAATTCCAAATTTTAATCCTGAATTGTGCCTCTGGATATTACTTGCTGTACACTGTCTCACATAGGAAAAATATTCATAAACCCTTCTGTTTCCAGATACTACACTGTTGGACTTACAGGACAGATGACATATGAAAGGCTGACAGTTAACCCATGTTTGGCTCTTCTCCTAAGTAGTAGTGATAGTGCTTTAACCAAATATTTTCAAATCACTGCAAACAATTCTACAAGGTAAATGTTTTTATTTCAATGACAGGTTCCTCTTCCTTAAGGCATAAATAACTTCAGGAAAGAGAAAGCATAATCCAAGGCTCATAGCATTAACATTAAGTTCGCTGCTTGTTACCAGAAGCTACAGTACTTAAAACCATTAAAAATTTCCAGAAGAGAAAAAAGTAGAGAAGGAATATACATTAAACATACACTCTGGGGAAGGTACATGCTTATGCATAAGCCACTTAGTCCTCACAACTGTCCTGAGAGGAAGATGCCATTCTTTTCTTCTGACATAAATGGAAGAGAAGGAAAGAACGGCCCTTATACACTCAACT
The DNA here is from genome assembly GCF_028878055.3 of Symphalangus syndactylus. Taxonomy (NCBI): domain Eukaryota; kingdom Metazoa; phylum Chordata; class Mammalia; order Primates; family Hylobatidae; genus Symphalangus; species Symphalangus syndactylus. The sequence continues at coordinate 67,592,691 of NC_072424.2, forward strand.
GTGACTGAAAATGGCAGAACTGAAACTTGAATTCAGGTTTATCAGATCATAAGTTTGTCTAACATCTCTCCACAATGCCCCAGGTCTTTCTGGGAAGTGTTTGAATCTACCAGGGAAGAACTTCACTATCTCTATAAATAAAATCAAGGTCAGCCAGGCTCAGTGGCTCATGTCGGTCGTTGGGAGGCCAAAGTAGGAAGATTGCTTGAGCCCAGGAGTTCGAGACCAGCCTGGGCAACAAATTGAGGCCTCATCTCTAAAAAAACATAAAATAAGACAGGCGTGGTGGCTCACACCTTCCAGCACTTTGGGAGGCTGAGGCAGGTGGATTGCTTGAGGCCAGAAGTTCGAGACCAGCCTGGGCAACATGGCAAAACCCCGTCTCTATTAGAAACACAAAAATTAGACAGGTGTCGTGGCACGTGCCTGTAGTCCCAGATACCTGGGAGACTGAGGCACAAGAATCGCTTGAACTCGGGAAGCAGAGGTTGAAGTGAGCCAAATCATGCCACTGCACTCTAGCCTGGGCGACAAGAGTGAGACTCGGTCTCAAAAAAAAATTAATTAAATAAAATAAAAATCAAAGTCTATCAAAACTAACAGTGCCAGGTACAGTGGCTCATGCCTGTCATTCCAACACTTAGGAGGCCACAGTGGGAGGACTGCTTGAGTCCAGGAGTTAAAGACCAGCCTGGGCAATGCAGCAAGATCCCATCTCTAAAAAATAAAAATAAAAATTTGTTTTTAGCCAGGCATGGTGGTGCACCCCTGTAGTCCTAGCTACTCAAGAGGCTGAGGCAGGAGGATCACTTGAGCCCAGGAGTTTGTGGTTACAGTAAGCTATGATCAAGCCACTGCATTCCAGCCTGGGTACAAAGCAAAACACTGTCTCTAAAAAATAAATAAATGTTTAAAACAAAAGTAACAGGATTGGGCCGGGCACAGTGGCTCACGCCTATAATCCCAGCACATTGGGAGGCCAAGGCGGCGGATCATGAGGTCAGGAAATCAAGACCAGCCTGGCCAACATGGTGAAAGCCCGTCTCTACTAAAAATACAAAAATTAGCCAGGTGTGGTGGCAGGTGCCTGTAATCCCAGCTACCTGGGAGGCTGAGGTAGGAGAATCGCTTGAACCCAGGAGGCAGAGGTTGCAGTAAGCCAAGATCACACCACTGCATTCCAGCCTGGGTGACAGAACGAGACTCCATCTCAAAAAAAAAAAAAAGTAACAGGGTCAGCTGGGCACAGTGGCATGTGCCTGTGGTCTCAGCTACTTGGGAGGCTGTGCTGGGAAGACTGCTTGAGCACAGAAGTTCAAGACCAGCTTGGGCAACACAGTGAGATCCCATTTCAAGAAAAAAAAGAGTAATTGGGTCTAGGAAGGTATTCCTTGAATACTATCGGGTTAGCTCCACACTCCATGCAGAAGTGAATGTTAACTGAGGTAAACACTAATATAATCATTAACTATAGAATGATGTTAGTTTCACTCATGGGCATTTAAAGACATTGAAGAAGCTGTGCAGGTATAGACTAGCAGTAAGAAATAAACCACTGCCTTCAGGTAATTTTAAAATGTAGGCAGGAATATATACTAAGCATGCTCAGTTTTCGTGCCTTTGTTCATGCTTATATCCAATTAATGTTTCAATTGCCTGAAATCTACCTATCATCACCATCATGGCTAGCCATTAACTGGGCATTTATTGTGACAGGTCTTTAGTACAAGTCATTTCACTTATTCTTTACAGCCACCATTTGAAGAAGGTATTATTAACCCCATCATAACCAGACAAGGTATACATAGGTACTAAGTACCAGTGTCAGGACTCAAACCCTGGGCTATCTGACAATAACCTCACCTCTGATTATTTTTTAAAACATGAAATAAGGTGAAGTGTTTTAAACTGGTTACTTATTTTTAAGTGGGGGGGGGAATCTCTTATTTTATAAATTATCTTCATTAAAAATAATCAGGAATGAGAAGGTTAGACCTGTTATCACTTCCAACTAACCTTGCTTGAAGTAGACCCAGAGAACTCTATTACAGGACTTCTGGCTCAGCATGTAGACTCATAAGTGGCTCCAGAGTGAAAACAGAAAGGTTACTAGTACATACCTCCTGGTTGCAAAAAACTGAAATCCAGGTGCCACTTTCAGACAGTCACCTCGGCCAGGAATCAAGAGCTCTCCATTCTCCAAGAGAGGGATCAGCACAGAAACCTAAATCAGGTAACAATAACCGCACTGATAAAGTAAAGCTATTAAGACAGAAGTAATCAAAACAAAACAACCCTCTCTCAAAATGACAGACACACCCTTAAAGCAAACTTCAGCTCTCATAGTCCAAACTGGGGTCAACATGCAGGTGGGAACGTCTGAATCACCTACACTCCAGCACAATTTATACACTCTACATTCACGAGTGCCTCCTATGGATCACAGCCAAGCAAGACACAAGAATACAGACGGGACCAAGGCTTTAGAGCCTAGAGGCTGATGGGAGAGGGCAGGCATGCAAATTCCTACACAGCATAATCAGTGTACCCCAGGAGTATACAAACTCATATATAAAGATAGAGGGGGTTCTGAATCAGAATAGAATGATTTAGAAGCAGGGCAGTGAAGTCTTCCCAGAGGTAGTGACATTTGCTGAATCTTAAAGAAGAATGAGCAGAAATTAACCAGGTTTGGTGAAAGAAAAATGGTACATACACTTCAGGCAGAAGTATGCAAGTGCATTTTTAAAAAACTGATAAATCTAAAAGCCATGGCACAAGAATTCTGTTATGTTTAGGGTAGAATGTGCATTAAGAAGCAGCAGAAAGATGTAAGGCTTAGAGATAAGTAATAAAAGGCCTCCTGTGCTGAGCTAAGGGCTTTGAACTTTTTCATAAGAGTTATCGAGAGGCTTTTAGGCTGAGAAGAAAAGAAATAATTCCATTTCTTTCCAGAGGAAAAACGGCCAAAAAGGACACTATTCAGGTAACAAAGGCAAGATAGATAGGTAGATAAAATAAGCCAGTGCTAAGACAGTGGGATAAGAACAGAATAAAGAGATAAGGAAAAGGCAATAAACTGTGGAGACCAACTGAATGAGAGAAGAGGAAGCGGTGTCTAGGGTTTAGAGTGGTAGCTTGTGGAGGAAAAGGTGTTCCCTTTGTTTTCTTTTGCCCACAGCAAAGCGGTGGGGTTTTTTTTGTCTTGAGATGGAGTCTCACTCTGTGGCCCAGGCTGAAGTGCAGTGGTGTAATCTCGGCTCACTGCAACCTCTGCCTCTCGGGTTCAAGCAATCCTCCCACTTCAGCCTCCCAAGTAGCTGGGATTACAAGCATGTGCCACCATGCCCGGCGAATTTTTGTATTTTTTTTTTTTTTAGTAGAGACAAGGTTTCACCATTTTGGCCAGGCTGGTCTCAAACTCCTCATCTCTACTGAAAGAAATACAAAAATTTGCTGGGCATGGTGGCACCTATTGTAATTCCAGCTACTGGAGAGGCTGAGATGGGAGGATTGCTTGAACCCAAGAGGCAGAGGTTGCAGTGAGCCAAGATCGCACTACTGCACTCCAGGCTGGGTGACAAGAGCAAGACTGTCTCAAAAAAAAAATAATAAAATAAAATAAAATAATTTAAAAATAAAAATAAAAATAAGTAAACCTAATGACTTCCCAGATAACCTGATATCTGAAAAAAAACTGCCCAAGAAGAAGGGCACTAAAAAGGAAAAAAACTCAACAAATATTTTTAAAACTAAGATGTGGTTTACATCTTAGTTTTATTTTTAAGTCTCCTTGGTAGGAGTCAGCCTTGGCTCTGGGCTTCTCAAGAAAACTGAGTTTCCAGCCCTGTAGAAGTGAACATTAAGACACCAGAACACAGTGATCAAACTGTGAGGCCCTGTCTGGGCCAATATCCCCAGAATATCTTTACCTCATCACACTCTAAAAACATTGATATAACACACACACTTATTTTCAGCTATTCCTTCCCCTTCATCTCTCCCTAAACACGCACACACACACATACGCAGGCAGACACTCTCTCTCTCTCTCTCGTTCTTTCATATCCAAGACAGAAAAGTCCATACACAGTTAATTTGAGCAGGTTCACCTTAAAAGAAAATTAAAACCAACCAGGCACAGTGGCTCACACCTGTAATCCCAGCACTTTGGGAGGCCGAGGCAGGAGTTCGTGACCAGCCTGGCCAACATGGTGAAACCCCGTCTCTACTAAAAATACAAAAATTAGCTGGCCATGGTGGCATATGCCTGTAATCACAACTACTCAGGAGGCTAAGGCAGGAGAATTGCTGGAGCCCAAGAGACAGAGGCTGCAGTGAGCCGATATTGTGCTACTGCGCTCCAGCCTGGTCAACAGAGCAAGACTCTGTCTCACGAAAAAAAAGAAAAAGAAAATTAAAACCAATCTCGGGAAAAATCTGTCCAAAGGAAGAATATTTCATCCTGCAATACATTTTTTGTCACTTTTCAGAATACAAAGGCAACATGGATTGTCTCAATGGCAAATTTCATGTATATAGAAGTGGTCTTTTTACAAACCAAAATGCAAATCCAGCAAATTTTTCTTAATTAAACAAAGGCAAGCACACTCTAATTACATCATCTCCTCCTTCACTTGTCCTCAGCCCACTCCTCTGCAGCTGCCACCACTAAGAAGCAGGATCTCAAAGTTCTCAATGTACATGTAACATGGCTGAGATGTTCCAAACCAGACCTGTTCTTGGAAAATGTTGATCTCATATTCAATTAAGGGAGGAAAATACTACTATGAAACTGGTCATGTAGTCAACTACTATAGGAAACAGCACAACCAAAATTTTATAGATTCTCTATCAAACAAGAAACCAGTCAAGTAATTCAGGACCACAAATCAGATCAGGTAAGTAACCATGAAGTACCTGCAACATACTATGTCTAATCAAATACATTTTTGTTTAAATCATCACCAGAATCACTATTAACAAAATGCTTTTCCAAGACAGGAAAATATATTAAGGGACAATGAATTTCCTGAGATGACATACCACGTCTAAGGGGGCATAGTCAATATCCTCCAGAAGGATCCAGTGGCCCATTGTGGCTGCCTGTGTCAGGGTGCCAGGCTGCCACACAAATTCTCCAGGAACATCTGTGCAGCGATACATCCCCAAAAGCATCTGCAGAAAGAAGATAAAGTAATTACTGAAAAACCATACCTATAGTGGCAATGCTACATCCTTTGATTAACTGTTAATCTTCTATAGGTAGGTATAAGTAAATAGGCACTTGAGGTTTACATAGGTTGGCCCCAACAGTTATAAGCAAGACCAATAACTATTCTTCTATTCCCTTAGCAAAAGCAACATTTTAATGCAAATATTTACAAGCATGACAAGCCACCAAAACTTAACATTTCCTTATTACCTTACTGTCAGTCTGATCTCCAAGCTGGACTTTCAGAAGCTGAGGAGGCTTCGTTCTACCTGTCACTGTAGCTAAATATTCAACTAAGGAAGTTTTGCCACATCCTATTGGTCCTTCCAACAACACAGCATTCTGAGAAGCAACCGCCATAGCCAGGGTCTGAAGATTTTTGCAGACAGACTCAACCAGCACATAAGACCTAAGTGCCAGCTCCTGTTCACGTGAAGAACTCCTATTACTACCCTAAAGAGGCAAGACAAAAGCCATGTCAAGAAGAGTTCTTCCCCCAAGGAACGTAAGTTAATTTCTACAGTAAGCCTTCTACTAACCTTACACAAACTTCTTTAAGTAAATCAGTAGTACCAAAACTATAATAACAACAGGTATGTCATCTAAAGATCTCATGGGCATTGTGGGCCATGCCCATAGTCTCAGCTACTGGAAGTGCTGAGGTGGCAGTATCATTTCATCCCAGGAGTTCAAGGATAGTAAGCCATGATCACACCACTGCACTCCAGCCTGAGTGACACAAAGAGATCCTAACTCTAAAAAAAAAATAAATAAATTTTTAAAAATAAAGCAAGGGGCCAGGTGTGGTGGCTCCAGCCTGTAATACCAGCACTTTGTGAAGCCAAGGCAGGTAGATCACCTGAAGTCAGGAGTTCGAGACCAGCCTGGCCAACGTGGTGAAACCCCGTCTCTACTAAAAATACAAAAACATTAGCTGGACATGGTGGCATATGCCTGTAATCCCAGCTACTTGGGAAGCTGAGGCTGGAGAATCACTTGAACCCAGAAGGCAGAGGTTGCAGTGGGCCAAGATCGTGCCACTGCACTCCAGCTGGGCAACAAGAGCGAAACTCCATCTCAAAATAAACAAATAAATAAAAATAAAAATAAAGCAAGGATCTGACTTTTTTTTCTTTTTATTTTATTGGGGGTGAGGGATGAGGGGAGGGTATTCCATGGGAAGTAGGGAAGCAGAATTTGTTGGCAAATGTAAGAAAGTCTTCCAAAGTTTAAGTAGCCAAAAAAGCTGATGCACAAAGGTGGGAAAGAGCAAACCTCATCTACTACTGTTGGATTTTTCTTTTATTCCTTTCCCCATATTCTAGGATTTCCCATCTAAGATCACAAATACACACAATACATTTAGGAGACAATCAGGGAAATATGGACACTGAGAGGACATCTTATGTTGTAATTTTTTTTTTTTTTTTTAGGTATAGTAACAATACCAGGGATTTTTAAAGTTTGCCTCCTTTAGAGATATATACTGAAATATTTTCATATAAAATAGTATGATGCCTGGTATTTGTTTCTAAGTAATATAATGTGAGGAAGTCATGCAGAAATATAAATGAAATGTAATTGATAATTATTGAATACCCAGGTCCATCAGGTCCATGGGTATTCACTACACCATTCTTTCTACTTCAGAATATGTGCGACATTTTCTGTAAGAAAAAGTAAAAAATAATATTAAAACACACCCAGTAAGTTTAATGAGAAAGAATTTCAGTTTTGTAAGACGAAAACATTCTCAGTCAGATGTGGTGGCTTACACCTATAATCCCAGCACTTTGGGAGGCTGAGGAGGGAGGGTGGCTTGAGGTTAGGAGCTCAAGACTAGGCTGGGCAACATAGTGAGACTGTCTCTACAAAAAATGTGAACTAACGTGTAAAGTAAAAAATGTTAACATGGTAAATGTTGTATCAAAACTTTTAATTTTTTTTTTTTTTTTTTGAGATGGAGTCTCGCTCTGGAGTGCAGTGGGGCGATCTCGGCTCACTGCAAGCTCCGCCTCTCGGGTTCAAGCCATTCTCCTGCCTCAGCCTCCCAAGTAGCAGGGACTACAGGCGCCCACCACCAAGCCTGGCTAATTTTTTTGTATTTTTAGTAGAGACGGGGTTTCACCATGTTAGCCAGGATGGTCTCGATCTCCTGACCTCGTGATCCGCCCACCTCGGCCTCCCAAAGTGCTGGGATTACAAGCGTGAGCCACCGCGCCCGGCCTTAAATGTGTTTAATAATAACAATGCATCCAATATACATGGGGGAAAAGGGGAATGATTTATAACTTTTAAGGGGTAGTAAGTTCTCAAATATGGCTGGTTCCCTAAAAATATGTGAAGATTAAATGAGAAATTCAGAGCTGGAAGCTCTTGAACTTTCCTCAGCGTTGTCCTCTCAGAAATTTAGCAGGCAGGCTGCACCGCAACTCTACCCTGCACTTCGGCCCCAGGGTCCCCACTGCTAACTAACCAACAGCAGGTCCATTCTAACCAGAATCTTTCCCTATGTTAAAATCCTAATGCCCTAAACATAATCTAGGTTGGGATACTGGTTACAGGATACGTGGGAGGTAAAGAGGGAGGGAGGAAGGGGATGGGTCTTCAAGACTAGAAAAAAACACAAAGAGCTTTGGAAGTACTGGGTGTTTGGTGTTATTTATATGAAGTTTATGAATAATCACTGACTACACTTATGACAATGTACATTTTCCTATATGTATATTACACTTTAATTTTTTTTTACTACTACTGACCAGAACCCAACTGATGGGTTCAAGAAATGACCCAGAACTTATTCCAAGAAGAAAAGTGGGTGGGCTGGGTGCAGTGGCTCACGCTGAGGCAGGTGGGTCACGAGGTCAGGCATTCGAGACCAGGCTGGCCAACACAGTGAAATTCCGTCTCTACTAAAAATACAAAAAATTAGCCGGGCGTGGTGGCAGGCACCTGTAATCCCAGCTACTCGGGAGGCTGAGGCAGAAGAATCACTTAAACCTGGGAGGCGGAGGTTGCAATGAGCCGAGGTTGTGCCACTGCACTTGCACTACAGCCTGACCATCAGACAAAGTGACAACTGACTGAAGACTGCTATGGAAAAAGAGACTGGCTCCCAGTAGTGCCAGACTTATGATCTATAAGCCTGTTCAAGTGTGGTCTCAAGCCATTCGTGGAAAGAAGCTTGTTGCATATGGGAGAGAGGAAGTTTACTAGATACTGGACTCTCATACAATGAGATAGTTCTGAAAGAAGAGGCTGCTGGGAGTTATCTCTAGACCTAGGCCTGTCGTTGCCACAGAGCAGTCCAAGGATCTCTAGCAAGTAATTCTGCCTTTGAATTACATCAACATAAGATCGTAACATGTGCTACAGAATTTCACACGGTTTTTGCAGCAAGCAAACAAGAAGATATATGGAACAGCTCTGCACAAGTTAAAGGCATCACACAGGAACCATTAGTTTCTAATTTCATATTAAACAGGGACAGGCTGGGTGCAGTGGCTCAGGCCTGTAATCCCAACACTTTGGGAGACTGAGGTGGCATGATCCCTTGAGGCCAGGAGTTCCAGACCAGCACAGACAACATAATGAGACCCCGTCTCTATAATTTAAAAAATTAACAAAAAATAAAAACAAGAACAGTGGGAATATCAGGGGAAAAGCCCAACATGAATTTCTTCTTAACTTCCAAAAATGGAGTAGCAATTTAACAAACTAAATTTAGCTCACACCTGGTACATAGAACCCAGCCACAGACAGAGCACACTCAGTGTTTAGTAGGGGGAAGGGGACACACCCCCTACTGATACCAACATACCAGCTCTCCAGGGGCTGGCGGCTGCCCAGGCAGCAGCACACCACAAACAGCTGTCACCCTAGGGGAGAGGTCAGATGAAACAAGATGTCCCTGTAAGTACTGCAGCTCCTTCTCCTTACGCCAAAGGGAGACTTCTGGATTGGCCAAAACCAAGGCCTTCTCCAAGTCCTGCAACTGGGCCTCTTCTAATAACCTGAGAGAAAGGAGAGTCTCGTCAATTACCTTATCACTCAGAAATGCTATAGCAAGACCTGCAGTCACCTCTGGCCTGTCACCCCCAGAAAAGAAAAGAAAAAAAAAAAAAAAGAAATGCTATAGCAAGACCTCCACGAAGGCTCCTGCTTACCTCAACCTGAAATGGATCAATTCATCACTATTAAATATCTTCTTAAGAAATGATAACTTGTGCTCTTCATTCATACAGGTAACCAAAGCAAGACAATTGGCTGTATACCTAGGGAAAAAGAAAGTATGTAAATTCAGTTTATCTGCAGTTGATTATAAAGAATAAATAAAATTCACTACCCAATTGAACACTAGAAAAGGAAATCTCAATTATTACAACACATTTAAGAACAGAAAATACAAGTCAGACACAATGGATTTACTTGATGGAACATGAAAAAGGTGAAACTCCATTCATATCATCTCATTTTCCTCTGCAATGACACATGATTAAAGAAAGGAAGTAAAACCCCAAAAGCCACAAGAACAAAAATAACAAATTTTAAATGGTTTCCTTTCCCTCCTGACACATACAACTCCACACATGCCAGGTACCATCCCCACACTAGAAGTACAAAAAAGTCTAACAGCTACGCACCAGCGAACCAAGGTGTCATGGCTTCTGAGGAGAGGGACACACACACTCCAGTCCCAGAGCTCCCGGAACACAGACTGCTCCTGCTTCAGAAACTTGTAGGCTGCTTCCATTAGGTCCCGGAGCTTCATCCTCCTACGTCCATAGCGGACTGGATTAGCATCTGAACTCTCTAGGAAAAGTCTTTGAAACACTGGGGATGTGTCCTTGAAATACCTCAGGGCAAACCTTCAAACACAAATACAGACATCCCCAACTTAACAATGGTTGGACTTAATTTTTCTGCTTTGTAACAGGTTTATCAGAGTATTAAGTGCATTTTCAACTTAAGCTATTTTCAACAAGGAGTATCTATATTTTCATTGATTGGTGGGAATATCGTAGAACACATCTCTCTACTCTGACCAAACCACAAAACAGACCTCCCGAGGGTCTGAGAACATAGGTTAATGAATGCTGAATCTACTTAGTCCTAAAATTGTATCCTGTTCAATTTCAGGAACCAGGACAATGGCATGAGATAATTCTGACTAAGAGGATACAAAAATCTAAAGTAATTATCTACAAAAGCAGGGGGTACCTAACGTAAGTGTTTACAACGGAAAAGGCACTCATTTCCAACAAACATTTACTCAGTTCTATGAGTCAGATACCGTAGTTTAATAACTGGGATTCAAAACCAAAGAGATACTTTTCTTGAGGAGTTGTTTGCTGTCTAGTAAGGAAGACAGCCACTTTTAGAAACACTAAGAGACATACACACACGAGTCAACTGAATCTGGGGAGAATCAAGAAGAGATGCTGAAGGTACACCTTAATGAATGAAGAGGACAAGCCTGGGCAACATAGTGAGACCTCATTCCTACGGAAAAAAAAAAAAAAATTAGCAGGGTATGGTGGAGCCTGAAGCCTATTCAGGAGCCTGAAGCTGGGGATCATTTGCCAGGTTCGAAGTTACAATGAACTATGAAGGTGCCACTGCATTCCAGCCTGGATGACAGAGCAAGATCTTGTCTCAAAATAAGTAAATGAACTGCAAACCCTTCGCCAGATTAAGAAAAAAAAGATTCAAATAAACCAAAATCAGAAATAAAAGACGGGGCTGGGTGTGGTGGCTCACACCTGTAATCCCAGCACTTTTGGAGGCTGAGGCGGGCGGATCACCTGAGGTCAGGAGTTCTAGACAGCTGGACCAATATGGTGAAACCCCATCTCTACTAAAAATACGAAATTAGCCGGGCGTGACGGTGGCGCATGCCTGTAATCCCAGCTATTCGGGACGTTGAGGCAAGAGAATCACTTGAACCCGGGAGGCGGAGGTTGCAGTGAGCCGAGATCGCACCACTGCTCTCAGGCCCGGGCGACACAGCGAGATTCCGTCTCAAAACAAACAAATAAAAAAGGTGGGGGAGACATTATATTATATAACCAATGCCACGGAAATAAAAAATATTATTAAAACTTTGAACATGGCCAGGCACAGTGGCTCACACCTGAAATCCCAGCACTTTGGGAGGCTGAGGTGGGGAGATCACTTTAGGTAAGGAGTTCAAGACCAGCCTGGCCAACATGGTGAAACTCCGTCTCTACTAAAAACATAAAATTAGCCAGGCGTGGTGGTGCATGCCTGTAATCCCAGCTACTCAGGAGACTGAGGCAGGAGAATCACTTGAGCCCGAGACACGGAGGTTACAGTGAGCCAAGATCGCGCCATTGCACTCCAGCCTGGGTGACAAGAGCAAAACTCTGTCTCAAAAAAAAAAAAAAAACCTTTGAACATTATAAAGAAATGAAAAATATGTACAGACCAATAAGTAACTAGTAAAGAGATTTAGTCAGTAATCAAAAACCTCCCACCAAAGAAAAGCCCAGACTGCACTAGAGAAAAGCTAGATGGTTACACTAGGGAATTCTACCAAACACTGAAAGAAGAATTAACACTAATCCTAATGAACCTTAATGTAATTGGGTGGACTTTGAGTAGGCTCATCAATTGTAACAAATGCACTACTCTGATGGGAGATGCTGATAATGGGGAGGCTATGCATGTGTGGGTACAGTGTGTATATGGGAAATCTCTGTACCTTCCTCTCAATTTTGCTGTGAGCCTAAGATGGCTCTAAATTAAGTATTAAAAAATAACTAGCATGCATTAGATGTTTGTTTTTAATTTTACAAAAATTTCTGGGCTGGGCGCAGTGGCTCACACCTGTAATCCCAGCACTTTGGGAGGCTGATGCGGGTGGATCACCTGAGGTCGGGAGTTCGAGACTAGCCTGACCAACATGGAGAAACCCCGCCTCTACTAAAAATACAAAATTAGCCGGGCGTGGTGACGCAAGCCTGTAATCCCAACTACTCAGGAGGCTGAGGCAGAAGAATCGCTTGAACCTGGGAGGTGAAGGTTGCAGTGAGCCAAGATGGCACCATTGCACTCCAGCGTGGGCAACAAGAGTGAAACTCCATCTCAACAACAACAAAAAAATTTCTGGTCGGGTGAGGTGGCTCACGCCTGTAATCCCAGCACTTTGGGAGGCCAAGGGAGGCGGATCACAAGGTCAAGAGATCGAGACTATCCTGGCCAACATGGCGAAACCCCGTCTCTACTAAAAATAAAAAAATTAACTGGGTGTGGTGGTGCACACCTGTAGTCCCAGCTACCCAGAAGGCTGAGGCAGGAGAATTGCTTGAACCTGGGAAGGAGGCAGAGGTTGTAGTGAGCCAAGATCATGCCACTGCACTCCAGCCTGGCGACAGAACAAGACTCCATCTCAAAAAAAAAAAAAAAAATTCTATCTTAAAAAATTGTGTACAAATGTTCAAAAATGGACTGTAGTGGGTTTTGTTCTTGTGGTCGGTGGCTGTGTTGCTCTCTGATAAAGGTATGTAGTTGTTAGCTGCAACCTCTGGCCTGGGATGATTCACGTTCCTGGTAGAGGCAGGGGAGCCCAGCTGGAGCTGTGGCCAGTACAGTAGTAGCAGTTGGAATGATTTGCTGCCATGGGATTCGTAGGCCATTATGTTTTGCAAGCCATGAAGCATATGAAGCCTCAAGTAAAACAAGTTTTTCAAAGTCTACCAAAATCTGCCTTCAGTGGTAGCTATTACAGAGGTGGGTTTGAATTAAAAATGACAAAACAGAAGGCAGCATCAATACCAGGTCTAAGGCCTACTGCCAATAAGGGGAAAGTATGAGATGCTCATTAATGAATGATGCTCTTAAACAATCCAAGTAAAAGAGGATCTCCTTACACAGCAGCCAAAAGAAGAGAAGCTAAAGATTTATTAGAAAGTCGGCCAGGTGCGATGGCTCACGCCTGTAATCCCAGAACTTTGGGAGGCCGAGGCGAGTGGATCACGAGGTCAGGAGATCAAGACCATCCTGGCTAACACGGTGAAACCCCATCTCTACTAAAAATACAAAAAAAATTAGCCAGGCATGGTGGCGGGCACCTGTAGTCCCAGATACTCAGGAGGCTGACGCAGGAGAATGGCGTGAACCCAGGAGGCGGAGCTTGCAGTGAGCCGAGATCGTGCCACTGCACTCTAGCCTGGGCGACAGAGTGAGACTCTGTCTCAAAAAAAAAAAAAAAAAGATTTACTAGGAAGTCAAGTTAAAAAGTTAAAAAGTGAAGTAGGCCGGGCACAGTGGCTCACGCCTGTAATCCCAGCACATTAAGAGGCCGAGACAGTTGGATCACCTGAGGTTGGGAGTTTGAGACCAGCCTGACCAACATGGAGAAACCCCATCTCTACTAAAAAGACAAAATTAGCCGTGAGTGGTGGTGATCCCAGCTACTCAGGAGGCTAAGGCAGCAGAATCACTTGAACCTGGGAGGCGGAGGTTGCAGTGAGCCAAGATTGCACCACTGCATTCCGGCCTGGGCAACAAGAGTGAAATTCTGTCTCAAAAAAAAAAAAAAAGTGAAGCAAATGTATGATGAATTTTAAGTTCATATTAGTTTATGTATGAGTAGCAAGTTTTTATAAGAAAATGCCTAAAAGTTAAAATTTTTGAAAATAATTTAGTGCAAGCTAAAAATAAACAAAAAGTAAATATAATTGACTGTAGTGATGACTGCATATATTGATGAAAATACTAAAAACCACTGAATTGTACACTTTTATATAAACTATCCCAATAAAGCCATATTTAAAATGCATGCATATTCATGTACTTGTGTGTATACTCTGATGTGTGCAACAGTGAGAAAAGACATTTGGGAGAAAACATATCAAAATATTAATACCAGCTATCTTTGGAGGGTATGATTTCAGGGTGGAGAGGACCTTTAGCTTCCTACCGTTCTGTATTCTTGAATGTTATTTGAATATATCACTTCTGGAACTAAAAGAAGAAAAAGGAAAATAGGTATTATACTATTAGCACATTATTTTCCTCACAGGGATACAGTGAGAATAAAGTAGTTCTTGGAGAGGAAGAAAAGTCTAAAAACAAATATAAGATGTTATCTTTAAGGCATTTCTAGATACAGTTTTTAACTAAAATGTGTAAGAGCAACTATTTTGCTCCCTCATTCTGCTGTATGGCCGCATGACTGGCCACATGCATACAGTACCTTACACATGGACTATATCTTTGAAAAGAAAGTGCATGCTCCACCACAACAATCCATCTGCTATCCATAAAGGCTGTGACTGGGCCCACCCACTATTGCTCTTACCAATCAAAAGACAGACAGCACTGATGTGGGGCACGTGCCCAGCACAAACTAGCAGCAGATGCAAAACTGTAACCAAGAAATTAAGCTAAAATACAATCCAAATAAACTGCACACTTAGAAATAGTAAAGCTGGGCCGGGCGCAGTGGCTCACGCCTGCAATCCCAACACTGGGAGGCCGAGGCGGGTGGATCACCTAAGGTCAGGGGTTCGAGACCAGCCTGGCCAACATGGTGAAATCCCCACCTCTACTAAAAATACAAAATTAGCCAGGTGTGGTGGCACATGCCTGTGATCCCAGCTACTTCAGAGGCTGAAGCAGGAGAATCACTTGAACCTGGGAGGCAGAAGTTGCAGTGAGCCAAGACCACGCCGTTGCATTCCAGCCTGGACAACAAGAACGAAATTCCGTCACCAAAAAAAAAAAAGAAAAGAAACAGTAAAGGTGATCAATTTTATGCATTTTCCTACCACAACGGGAAAAAGTGTATACACATTTTTAAGAATGAAACTTAAATTTTGTTAAAAACTTGAGCTTAGGCCAGGCGCGGTGGCTCACGCTTGTAATCTCAGCACTTTGGGAGGCCAAGGCGGGCGGATCACGAGGTCAGGAGATCGAGACCACGGTGAAACCCCATCTCTACTAAAAATACAAAAAATTAGCCGGGCGTGGTGGCAGGCGCCTGTAGTCCCAGCTACTCGGAGAGGCTGAGGCAGGAGAATGGCGTGAACCCGGGAGGCGGAGCTTGCAGTGAGCTGAGATTGCACCACTGCACTCCAGCCTGGGCGACAGACCAAGACTCCGTCTCAAAAAAAAAAAAAAAAAAAAAAAAGTTGAGCTTATTTGTGATATATGTTTAGTTTTCAATCTGGTTCCAGGACAGAGTTCCAGGAATTGTAATTCCCAAAGCAGTAAGAGCTATTCTTTTGTTATTCAACCCCCTTTCAATCACACCTGAGTTTATGTAATGAGGTGACAATGGTGGGGGGGCGGGCACTGGTTGGTTGCCAGGAGAACCAACCAAGTGATAATAAAGTTAAAACTTTCAGCCCAACTGCCAGAGAGGAGAGAGGGGATGAAGGTTAAGATGATCTCCAATGGTCAAAGATATAATCAATCATGCCTTCCTAATGAAATAACCATTTAAAAAGAAAAAAAAAAAAAGGAAAAACAGGCCGGGCGCAGTGGCTCACACCTGTAATCCCAGCACTTTGGGAGGCCTAGGCGGGTAGATCACCTGAGGTCGGGAGTTCAAGACCAGCCTGACCAACACGGAGAAACCGTGTCTCTACTAAAAACACAAAATTAGCCAGGCATGGTGGCACATGCCTGTAATCCCAGCTACTCAGGAGGCTGAGGCAGGAGAATCACGTGAACCTGGAGGGTGGAGGTTACGGTGAGCCAAGATCGCGCCATTGCACTCCAGCCTGAGCAACAAGAGCAAAACTTCGTCTCAAAAAAAACAAACAACAACAACAAAAATAAATGGGGTTCTGAGAGCTTTCAGGGTGGTAAACAAATGGAGGTGCTGAGAGGGTGCTGCAGCCAGTGGGGAGCATAGATGCTTACTGTCCCCCTCCCCCATACCTTATCCTGTGCATCTCTTCTAACTGGCTCTTCCTGAGTTGTATCCTTTTCTAATACACTTGTAATCTAGTAAAGAAACTGTTTTCCTGAGTTCTGTGAGCTACTTTAGCAAATAATCAAACCTGAAGAGGTGGGTCAAGGAAGTCTGATTTACAGCCTTTTGGTCAGAAGCATATATGATATAACCTAGACTTGAGATTGGTGTCTAGAGAGCGGGTATGCAGGGGAGGAATGGTGAGATACTCTTGTGGGACTGAATCTTTAACCTGTGGGGTCTGTACTAACTCCAGATAGACAGTCTCAGAGTTGAACTGAATTGTAGGGTACCAAACTGGTGTCTGAGAATTGATAGACATAGGTAAAAAGTCACACATCTGGTGTTAGAAGTGATGTGTTCCACAAATGTAGAGGAAAAAGAACTGTTTTTTTCTTCTTTACTAGTCCAGGATACTTCTGTGTATTGCAGACATGATTCACAGCAGGCGCTGGTCACGCCAGTATAGATAAAACTTAGAAATAAGGTTACACTCTGATATAACATTAAGAGAAATAATCTCTGGGTGTGGTGGCTCATGCCTGTAATCCCAGCACTTTGGGAGGCCAAGGCGGGCAGATCACCCAAGGTCAGGAATTCAAGACCAGCCTGGCCAACATGGTGAAACCCCATCTACACTAAAAATACAAAAACCAGGCCAGGCTCACACCTGTAATCCCAGCACTTTGGGAGGCCGAGGCGGGCAGATCACTTGAGGCCAGGAGTTCAAGACTGGCCTGGACAACATGGTGAAAACCCAAAAAAATACAAAAGTTAGGCCAGGCGCAGTGGCTTACACCTATAATCCCAGCAATTTGGGAGGCCGAGGTAGGCGGATCACGAGGTCAGGAGTTCAAGATCAGCCTGGCCAACACAGTGAAACCCCATCTCTACTAAAAATACAAAAATTAGCCAGGTGTGGTGGCATGCACCTGTAGTCCCAGCTACTCGGGGGGCTGGGGTGGGAGAATCGCTTAACCCGGGAGGCAGAGGTTGCAGTGGGCCAAGACCACGCCACTGCACTCCAGCCTAGGTGACAGAGTGAGACTCCATCTCAAAAAAACAAAACAAAACACAACACAAAAATTAGTGGAGTATGATGGTGGGAGAACCACTTGAACCGGGAGACAGAGGTTGCAATGAGCCAAGATTGTGCCACTGCACTCCAGACTGGGCAACAGAGTGAGACCCTGTCTCAGAAAAAAAAAAAATTAGCCAGGTGTAGTGATGTGCATCTGTAGTCCCAGCTACTCAGGAGGCTGAGGCACGAGAATCACTTGAACCCAGGAGAAAGAGGTTGCAGTAAGGCGAGATCGTGCCACTGCACTCCAGCCTGGGCGACAGTGAGACTGCTTCAAAAAGAAAAAAAAAAGAAAATAATCAACACATAATGTGTCATTCTAACCTTCTGAAACTGTCTCCAAAGCTATAGCTGAGGGGATTTGGGAGCACAAGTTTAATCAAGGTGAAGAGAAAGAAAGGAACAAACTGGGTAATTTTTTACGAGACAGAACTTTGATACCTAACTGACATATCAGAATAGAGAAAGCCAGGAATGTTCTCAGAGTCCCGATCTTTACTTGGCTGTATATTTTCTAGTTCCATTAAACCAGGTCCATTTTTTTCTCATCCCCTTTTAGAAAAGCTCATACCAACAGTGTTTTCCCCCAAGTCTTCATTTCCTATTTCCTCATTAAAGGACCAGACTAGATATCATACTTCCAAGAAAGCCGAAGTGTATTTACTGTATTGATGAAGGCTAATAAATAAAACACTGGATATGAGGAATGTTCTGTTGGCCGGGCACAGTGGCTCACGCCTGTAATCCCAATACTTTGGGAGGTCGAGGCGGGCAGATCACGAGGTCAAGAGATTGAGACCATCCTGGCCAACATGGTGAAACCCCATCTCTACTAAAAATACAAAAATTAGCTGGGCGTGGTGGTGCACGCCTGTAGTCCCAGCTACTCAGGAGGCTGAGGCAGGAGAATCAGTTGAACCCAGGAGGGAGGCAGAGGTTGCAGTGAGCAGAGGTCACGCCACTGCACTCTAGCCTGGTGATAGAGTGGGACTCCGTCTCAAAAAAAAAAAAAAAAGAAGAAATGTCCTATTAGTACACGGAATATTAATTATTTTTACAGTGAAAGTTTTAAAAATCTTCTCAATTTAAAAACCCCTGACACTCAGTTTTGCTGTCTCTTTTGATTATTCCTCACAAACCATATTTTACTATCTCTTTAAAAGTCACATTAAAATCCAGCTCTAACACAGCTCTTAGTATACGAATTCAGACAGATTTATAGAATTTGGAAGGGATACTATAGCTCTTCTAATCCACTCCTTCAGCTGCTCTAATAAGGAAGGAATCTTTCCCATTAGAGGTGGATGCTGTAAGAGCCTCAGTTAAACCTCATTTACTCCGCTGTATATGCATGTCTTGCCACATGATACAATCCTGGCCATCTTTCCAGGTCTGTTCTGATGGCCAAGATTTAAGAGAAACCTAGTAAATGCTCACTGAACTGAGCTGGATAAATGGATTCTGCTGTGACTTTTTATAAAACAATACTATTTATCTCTCTCCTTTCTGTATTTCCGTTTTACCTTCTCAGCTCAGCCTCCCTTTCATCCCAGGAAGACAGCAGGTTCTATCACCTCAAGGAGAAATGTGAATAATAAAATTGCTACTCACGGGAGGACATCAGGATGGTTATCGATGAGTTTGCTCATCGACACACAGAGCCGTTCATGCAGATCATGGTTGATTTGGCCTCCAGCTTTAATGGCTTCGGCATTCCTTTCCAGCAAATCCAAAAGGAGAGGGCGAAGCTGGCGACCAACCAGCACGGTACAGTCCTTATCCAAAAGCAACTGTGCTAAGGTACTCAGGACACACTGGCGATCTTGAGGTGTCCACACCTGAGAAAGACAAAACAAAACATCTTTCACTTTTTTTTTTTTTTTTGAGACAGAGTCTCGCTCTGTCGCCCAGGCTCGAGTGCAGTGGCGCAATCTCAGCTCACTGCAAGCTCCACCTCCTGGGTTCATGCCATTCTCCTGCCTCGGCCTCCTGAGTAGCTGGGACTACAGGCGCCCACCACCACACCCGGCTAATTTTTTATATTTTTAGTAGAGACAGGGTTTCACCATGTTAGCCAGGATGGTCTCGATCTCCTGACCGCATGATCCACCCACCTCGGCCTCCCAAAGTGCTGAGATTACAGGCATGAGCCACCGCGCCCGGCCTTTCTTTTTTTTTTTTTTTTTTTTTTTTTTTTTTTTTTTTTTTTTTTGGAGACAGAGTCCTGCTCCATCTCCCAGGCTGGAGTGCAGTGGCGCGATTTCGGCTCGCTGCAACCTCCACCTCCCAGGTTCAAGGGATTCTCATGCCTCAGTCTCCCATGAGTAGCTGGGATTACAGGCACCCACCACTACACCAGACTAATTTTTGTTTTGTTTTGTTTTAGTAGAGACAGGGTTTCATCATGTTGGCCAGGCTGGTCTCAAACTCCTGACCACAGGTGATCCAACAGCTTCAGCCTCACAAAGTGCTGGGATTACAGGCGTGAGCCACCGTGCCTGGCCCAAAATATCTATGTAAATATTCATTTGCACTGTTGTAGAAAAGCAGAGATGGGTCCTGGGTTGGAACTAAAATGTCCAATTTCCAGACTTCATAAGTGAGATTCTATTATAAAATATCGTGGAAATGTTTTGCAATGGAGGATCAGAGTTAATTTAATATAAAGGCTGTTACAAATAAGTTTCAGTACACTGGAGTTTGAGGTACAGGGACTGATACCTGGATTCCATTTAAAAGCTACACGACTTATCTGAAAAATAATCTATATGCTGAGGTTTCAACAATCTCTAGGGAATCCAAAACCCCAAAATTCCCCCAGCTCCTTTAACTCTTGGAAGAAAAAAATGAATTCTGCAGTTAGCAGACAAAACTTCCAACTCTTGAGGAAAGGACAGAGGTAAAAAATTAATTCCTGGGAGTGAATGAGGATATCCCTATCAAGCTGATCAAGGCATCAGCCTCTAATAAATAAACAAAAAACAGATCCAAAGTAGACAGCAACACTTTGATATGGAAGATGAAATAGAATACAAAATTCTAGTGCCCGGGTTCAGAATGTAGGTAAGCATACAAAGGAAAACTGAAAACTGTATAAAAGGCATTATGTTGCTAGTGTGTATACAGGTCTGCACAACCCTTTCTGCCCAGCAATGTAACATCAAGTTTAAAATGGGGACATGCCCTTTGACCTTGCAAGTCCCATGCCATCAGTTTATCCTAAGAAGTTGATTCACCCCAGGCCAGGTGTGGTGGCTCATGCTTGTAATCCCAGCACTTTGGAAGGCCGAAGCAGACAGATCCCTTAAGCCAACGAGTTCAAGACCAGCCTGGACAATATGGTGAAACCCCATTGCTACAAAAAATAGAAAAATTAGCCAGGCTTGGTGGCATGCGCCTGTACTCTTAGCTCCTCAGGTGGCTGAAGTGGGAGGACAGCTTGAGCCTGGGAGGTCGAGGTCGCAGTGAGCTGAGATCATGCCACTGCACTCCAGCCTGGGTGACAAACAGTTAAAGCCCTGTCTCCCCCCCCAAAAAAAAAAAAAAAAGGGAGGAGAGGAGGAGGCTCACCCTAGTCACCTATATAAATGCACCCTGAACACAGCCTAAATGTCATATGCAAAATTTAACGAGTTTTGCCAAAATTATCACCCAGAAAGTCACCTTACACCTGAGCTCTTACAAAGTCTTCCAATTATAGAGCATTCTCTCATGAAAACATTTGATTCTGATCAAAGCACTGATTAGGGAAAAATATTACCTTGAAACAATTTCTATCAGTCTTAGTTCTGTCCTTTATAGGAGGCTAACTGAAGGATTCCATAAAAATGGAGGCAAAGAAATTTAATAGATTTGGTCATCATCATACATAGGAGCAAAACCTCACATTTTCAACTGCTGCATGTCCGCATAAACAAGCCCTCTAAAGATACCCTTTTTTTTTCTTTTGAGACAAGGTCTTGGTCTGTCGCCCAGACTGAAGTATAGTGGTAAAATCACAGCTCACTGCAGGCACACCCTCCCAAGCTCAAGCAATCCTCCCAACTGAGCCCCCTAAGTAGCTGGGACTACAGGTGTGTGCCACCACGCCCAGCTGATTATTTTATTTTTGTAGACATGGGTGTCTCACTATGTTGCCCAGGCTGATCTCAAACTCCTGAGCTCAAGCAATCCTCCTGCCTTGGCCTCCCAAAGTGCTAGGATTACAGGTGTGAGCCACTGTGCCCAGCCCCATTTTTTAAATAATAAAGTAAGTTACATTGCAGAGGAAAGAAACATATCCAAAGAAAACTGGTCAGGCATGGTGGTACTTTGGGAGGCCAATGTGAGATGATCACTTGAGGCCAGGAGTTTGAGACCAACCTGGGCAATGTGGTAAAATGCCATCTCTTCAAAAAAATAAAAATAAATTAAAAATTAGCTGGTGTGGCCAGGAGTGGTGGCTCACGCCTGTAAACCCAGCACTTTGGGAGGCAGAGGGTGGTGGACCACTTGAGGTCAGGAGTTTGAGACCAGCCTGACCAACATGGTGAAACTTTGTCTCTACTAGAAATACAAAAAATTGGCCGGATGTGGTGGTGTGTGTCTGTAATCCCAGCTATTTGGGAGACTGGGGCAGGAAAACGGCTTGAACCCAGGAGGCGGAGGTTGCAGTGAACTGAGAACGCACCACTGCACTCCAGCCTGGGCAACAGATAGAGTGAGACTCCATCTGAATAAAAAAAATTTTTTTTTTAAAGTTTAATTAAAAAAACTTTAAAAAAAATTTGTTTAAATTAGCTGGTGACGGTGTGCATCTATAGTCCCAGCTACTCTGGAGAGTAAGGAGAGGATCACCTCAGCCCAGGAGTTCGAGGCTGCAGTAAGCCATGACCGTGCCCACTGCACTCCAGCCTGGGTAACAGAATGAGACTCTGTCTCTTAAAAATAAAATACCTAAAATATAAATTTCATTCCTCAATAATTTTAAATATAAAAATAATAACTCATTTTTATACACTGACCTGGTATCCTGTGATCTTATGCAATTCTTTATTTTGAAGATTCCTTAAGACTTTTTACATACAAAATTCTTTCTTAAGCAAACACTGTTTTGTTTTTTATTTTATTTTTGGGGGACAGGGTTTCCCTCTGTCACCCAGGCTGGAGTTCTTTGATATCAGCTCACTGCAGCCTCGACTTCCCGGACTCAAGTGATCCTCCTGCCTCATCCTCCCAAGTAGCTGGGACTACAGGCACACACAACCATGCCTGGCTAATTTCTGTATTTTTACTACAGTCAGGGTTTCACCACATTGCCAGGCTGGTCTCGAACTCCTGGGCTCAAGAGATCCACCTACCTCAGCCCCTAAAGTGCTGGATTACAGGCATGCGCCACCACGCAAGGGGGTTATGGTTTTTCTCAGCATTTGAAAGATGTTTCATTGTGTTGTTTCTGTTAAGAAATCAGCAGTCATTTTTATCTTTGCTCCTCTACAAGTAAAGTGTCTTTTTTTCTGGCAATTTTTAAGATGTTATTTATTACTTGTTTCTAGCAACTTGATTATGATGTGGCTTGGTGTGGTTTTGTGTTTATCAGATTTAAGATTATGAGTTTTTGGGACCTGTGAATTATTTTTCACCAACTTTAGAAATTTTGAGATTATCTTTTTATATTTCTACTGTTTCTCTTCTCTCCCTCCTCCTGTAACTCCAATTACACATACAGTAGACTAGTTGATAATGTCTCACAGATCACTGAAGCATTTTTATTCCAGCTTTTTCCCACCGTGTCTGTTTAAGCCTAGATAATTTCTATTGCCGTATCTTGTAATTCAATGTTTTTTTCTTGTGAACCGTCTAATCTTCGATGAGGCCTATCCAGTAAAATATTCATTGCTAAGATTGTATTTTTTTATTTCACTTGTTTTTTTCATAGCTTAAATATCTCTCATTATGTTTATGTTTCCCTTCAAGTCCCTGCAAATATAATTAGTATTTTTTTATGTTTTTGAGAGTGACGGGGTCTCATTTTGTTGCCCAGGCTCAGACTGATCACAAACTCCTGGCCTCAAGTGGTTCCTCTTGGCCCAGCCTATAATCACTTTTTTCTTTTTTTTTTCCCGAACATTCATATGATCATTATATAATCACTTTTTAAAGTCCTTGTTTATTAATTTAAATATCTTTATTATTTTGGGGTCTGTTATAGTGACTGACTTTTCTCCTGGTAATGAGCCACCATTTTCCTTTTCCTATATCTAGTACTTTTTTAATCGGATGCTGAATGTTGTAGATATGTGTCTAGATTTTGCTCTCTTCCTTTATTCTAGCAGGCAATTAATCAGCTTGTAGGTCAGCTTGATCCTTTCAAGACTCGTTTTTAAGTTTTGTTAGTATTGGTCTAGAAAGACCTTTGAGGGCTGATTTAGCCCTAGAGTGTGGCCCTTCTGGGTTCCACACTAATTATGCCAGTATTCGACTTGGTCATTCCACTCCAACTAGTAGGAGTTGAACATCTCCTACACAGAAAAACTCCAGTAGTTATTCTTTGCATAGCTCACGAAATTTCCCTAAGAAAACACAGCTTTACATTCAGCCAGTACTCACCAGACCCCATATTTCTAGAGCTATTCCCTCCATTCCAACACCCTTCCCAGCATATTCCAACTACCGCAACTCTGAGCTCTGTCTTCTCAGCTCAGTAGGACCACCACTGCTGAACTTCATTCTTCCTCTGAGTCAGTCCTATAAGTGATTCCAGGTAGACAGCCGGAATCATTCTAGGGCTCACCTTGTTTCCCATTTTTAGGAATCCCAATCCTGTGCTACCTACCTTTCATCCAATGTTTGAACGTTTTTCACATGGATTTTTTCCTCTTTTTCTAGTTGTTTTGGCAACAGAGCTAATCCAGTACTAGTTATTCTATCATGAACAAAAGTATAGATATTTGGCTGGGCACGGTGGCTCACGCTTGTAATCCCAGCACTTTGGGAGGCCAAGGCGGGAGGATCACCTAAGCTCAGGAATTTGAGACCAGCCTGAGAAACATGCTGAAACCCCATCTCTACTAAAAATACAAAAATTAGCTGGACATGGTGGTGGGAGCCTGTAATCCCAGCTACCAGGGAGGCTGAGGCGGGAGAAGCACTTGAGCCCGGAAGGTCGAGGGTGCAGTGAGCTGAGATCGTGCCCCTGCACTCCAGCCTGGGTGACAGAGTAAGACCCTGTCTCAAAAAAAAAAAAAAAAAAAAAAAGAAGTATGTATATTTGACTCTTTCCTGTTACAGCACGGTTTGCATAGCTTCATATATATTTAAACCTTTTTATTTTATCTTCCCAGATTTGTAGAGAAAAGACTATATATACAAGACTGAACATAGTGGTTCACACCTGTAATCTCAGCACTTTGGGAGGCCAAGGCAGGCAGATCACTTGAGCCCAGGAGTTCGAGACCAGCCTGGGCAACATGGCAGAACCCCATCTCTACAAAAAATACAAAAGTTAGCCAGGCTTGGCTGGGTTCAGTGGCTCACTCTTGTAATCCCAGAACTTTGGGAGGCAAAGGCGGGTGGATTACTTGAGGTCAGGAATTCAAGACCAGCCTGACCAACACAGCGAAACACCATCTCTACTAAAGGTACAAAAATTAGCCGGGCATTGTGGCACATACCTGTAGTCCCAGCTACTCGAGAGGCTGAGGCAGGAGAATCGCTTGAACCCAGGAAGCAGAGGTTGCAGTGAGCCAAGATCATGCCACTGCACTCAAGCCTGGGTGCCAGAGCAAGACTGCCTCTCAAAATAAATAAATAAAATAAAATAAAATAAAAAATTAGCCAGACTTGGTGGTGTGTGCCTGTAGTCCCTACTACTCATGAGGCTAGAGTTGGGGGAAATCACCTGAGCCTGGAACGTAGAGGCTGCAGTGAGCCATGATTGCACCACTATACCCCAGCCTAGGCAACAGAGTGAGACTCCGTTTCATTAAAAAAAAAAAAAAAAAAAAAAATTAAGTTTGGAATATTATCTATCAAAATATTAATATGGGCAGTCTCTGACTGTTTTTCTTACCTGTATTAATTTCCCAGAGCTGTCATAACAAAATACCACAAACTGACTTAAAAAAAACAAGGCCGGGTACAGTGGCTCACATCTGTAATCCCAGCACTTTGGGAGGCTGAGGTGGGTAGATTACCTGAGGTCAGGAGTTCGAGACCAGCCTGAGCAATATGGTGAAACCCCGTCTCTACTAAAAATACAAAAATTAGCCAGGTATGGTGGCGGGTGCCTGTAGTCCCAGCTACTAGGGAGGCTGAGGCAGGAGAATCGCTTGAACCCGGGAGGCAGAGGGTGCAGTGAACCGAGATCGTGCCACTGTACTCTAGCCTGGGTAACAGAGTAAGACTCTGTCTCAAAAAAAACAAAACAAAACAAAAAACAAATTAAAAAAACAGAAATGTATTGTCTCACAATTCTAAAGTCTGGAAGCCCAAGATCAAGGTGTCAGCAAGGCCATATTCCTTTGAAACCTATAGGGGAGAGTCCTTCCTTGCCTCTTCCTAGCTTCTGGTTGTCATCATCAATCCCTGTTGTTCCTTGTCTTGCAGATTTATCACTCCAATATGTATTTCTGTCATCACCACATGGCCATCTTCCCTTTATGTCTTTTCTCTCCTCTTCTTATACGAACAGTCATATTGGGCTGGGTGTGTGGCTCACGGCTGTAATTCCAGTACTCTGGGAGGCTGAGGTGGACAGATCACTTGAGGTCGGGAGTTCAAGACCAGCCTGGCCAATATAGTGAAACCCCCATCTCTACTAAAAATACAAAAATTAGCTGGGCGTGGTGGCACACACCTGTAATCCCAGCTGCTGAGGCAGGAGAATCGCTTGAACCAAAGAGGTGCAGGTTGCAATGAGCTGAGATTGCACCACTGCACTCAAGCCTGGGCGAAAGAGAAACAGTCATATTGGACTAAGGCCCTATCTAATTATCTCATCCTGACTTTATTACATCTGCAAAGACCTCATTTCCAAACAGGGTCACATTCAGGTATTACAGGCTAGGACTTCTACATATATTTTTGGCAGACACAATTTAACCCACAATACGGGTGGTGCTTTCCTGAATTTTCCTAGTATTCTGCGTGAATACTACTAGTTAATGAAGTTTTAAAAAATTATAAATGTTTTACTAAAACCCATGAAAGGGTAAATGCCAGGCCTGCAAGAAAAGAGACCAGCTAGACTAGGATACCTATGAGTATCTAGGGGGTGGGTGGGGGTTATAGGAAAACTACATAATCAGCTTTCTCCTTATGTAAACCCAGGGGCCTTGCTAATCAAAGCATCTTTGACCATGTCAGCTGGCTTGCTATTGTAGGAAATAAAAACAGGACAATGAATGCTAAAGGATTTACTTCTTTTTATTTTTTTTTTTTAAGATAGGGTCTCACTCTGTCGCCAGGCTAGAGTGCAGTGGTACAATGTCAGCTCACTGTCACCTCTGCCTCCCTCTCGGGTTCAGTTCAACCAATTCTCCTGCCACAGCCTCCCAAGTAGCTGGGACTACAGGCGCCCGCCACCACGCCCCGCTAATTTTTTGTATTTTTAGTAGAGACGGTGTTTCACCATGTTGGCCAGGATGGTCTCAATATCTTGACCTCGTGATCCACCCACCTCGGCCTCCCAAAGTGCTGGGATTATAAGTGTGAGCCACCGCGACCAGCCAGGATTTACTTCTTAAACCTGTGATTACTCCCGTAACATTCTTAGGAAATCTTGCCTTTCTCCTTGGGAGACTGGGACCCACTGGAAAAGGGAAAGGACTGCATTCCTCCCAGCTACACCTTTGTATTTTCTCACTTCTCTTAACATTCTGTGAAGCTTAAATGGGTTTTATTTAGGTGGCTGGGATACAAGCAAGTATGAGGAAAGCTGAAGAATACTGATTACTTAACAAATACAAGAAAAAACTTTTTTTTTTTTTCTGAGACGGAGTCTCGCTCTGTTGCCCTGGCTGGAGTGCAGTGGCCTGATCTTGGTTCACTGCAACCTCTGCCTCCCGGGTTCAAGCAATTCTCCTGCCTCAGCCTCCCGAGTAGCTGGGATTACAGGTATGCGCCAGCACACCCGGCTAATTTTTGTATTTTTAGTAGAGACGGGGTTTCACTATGTTGGCCAGGCTGGTCTCAAACTCCTGACCTCGTGATTCGCCCACCTTGGCCTCCCAAAATGCTGGGATTACAGGTGTGGGCCACCACGCCCAGCCAAGAAAAAACATTTTTATTGGCCGGGTGTGGTTACTCACGCCTGTAATCCTAGCACTTTGGGAGGCCAAGGCAGGTAGATTGTCTGAGCTCAGCCACCGCGCCTGGCCAAGAAAAAACATTTTTAAGGTGGCTCAGCTCTTCTCTTCCCACCAAAAATACAAACCAATTCCGTTCCTTTGCTATAACAAAATTCATCAATTTCCCAATAATTAGCCAACAAAAATAGAAAAGGAAAAAAAGTCTTCATATTTGTATGTCTGTATGCTTAACATACTGAATTTTTTTACTGTTTTGAGTAATGAAATTACTATATTGTTATATTCAACTGCTAACTGATCAGTTAGCCCTTCTCAAAGCAGAGTTAATTAAAAGGATAAGGCAAGTTTTTCTACCTCAGTGTTATTATTTATAATTACATGTATCAGCTGAGATGTGTATTTTCAGCTAAAAAGAAACAATTCCTAAACTACTCTATAAAACCTAAGCAATTAGGCTGGGTGCAGTGGCTCATAACTGCAATCCCAACACTTTGGTAGGCCAAGGTGGGAGGATGGCTTGAGCCCAAGAGTTCAAGACCAGCCTGGGCAACATGGTGAGACTCACCATCTCTACAAAAAAAATTTTTTTTTTTTTGAGAGGGAGTTTCATTGTTGTTGCCCAGGCTGGAGTGCAATGGCGCGATTTCGGCTCACCACAACCTCTGCCTCCCAGGTTCAAGAGATTCTCCTGCCTCAGCCTCCCCAGTAGCTGGGATTACAGGCATGCGCCACCACACCTGGCTAATTTCGTATCTTTAGTAGAGAAGGGGTTTCTCCATGTTGGTCAGGCTGGTCTCAAACTCCCAACCTCAGGTGATCTGCCCACCTTGGCCTCCCAAAGTGCTGGTACAGGCCTGAGCCACTGTGCTCGGCCACAAAATTTTTTTTAGAAATTGGCCAGGCAAGGCTGGGCGCAGTGGCTCATGCCTGTAATCCCAGCACTTCGGGAGGCTGAGGCAGGAGGATCACCTGAGGTCAGGAGTTCGAAAGCAGCCTTGCCAACATGGCAAAACCCTATCTCTACTAAAAATACAAAAATTAGCTGGGCACGGTGCCAGGTGCCTGTAATCCCAGCTACTTGGGAGGCTGAAGCAGGAGAATTGCTTGAACCCAGGAGGCAGAGGTTGAAGTGAGCCAAGATCATGCCATTGCACTCCAGCCTGGGTGACACAGCAAGACTCTGTCTCAAAAAAAAAAAAAAAAGAAATTAGTCAGGCATGGTATTGTGCACCTGTTGTCCCAACTACTCAGAAGGATGAGGTGGGAGGGCCATTTGAGCCCAGGAGGTCAAGGCCGAAGTGAACTATGATCACTGTACTCTAGCCCAGGCCATAAAGGGAGACCCTGTCTCGGGCAGGGGAAGCATTAAAGCATCAACACTGTCATCATTTGCTTCAAACACTGAAAGTTAAAGCTACGTTCTGCCAAAAATAAGTAAGTATGCCTGTAATCCCTGCATTTTGGGTGGCCAAGGTGGGAGGACTGCTTGAGCCCAAGAGTTTGAGACCAGCCTAGGCAACACAGCAAGACCTTGTTTCTACCCAAGATTTAAAAAAAAAAAAAATTAGCCAGACGTGGTGGCATGCCTATAGTTCCAGCTACTGGAGGGGATGGGGAGGGTCCTAAAGTAAGATGATCAGTTGAACCTAGGATGTCAAGGCTACTGCTCTCCAGACCCTGTCTTAAAAAATAAAAAGAGGCCGGGCGCAGTGGCTCACGCTTGTAATCCCAGCACTTTGGGAGGCTGAGGCGGGCGGATCACGAGGTCAGGAGATCGAGACCATCGTGGCTTACACGGTGAAACCCCGTCTCTACTAAAAATACAAAAAACAAACAAACAAACAAAAAATTAGCCAGGCGTGGTGGCGGGCGCCTGTAGTCCCAGCTACTCGGAGAGGCTGAGGCAGGAGAATGGCGTGAACCCGGGAGGCGGAGCTTGCAGTGAGCCGAGACTGCGCCACTGCACTCCAGCTTGGGTGACAGAGCGAGACTCCATCTCAAAAACAAATAAATAAATAAATAAATAAATAATAAAAAAAAATAAAAAGAAAGCATAAACCAAAAATAAAATTCTAAGCCCCCCCAACCAACTGAATGAAGGTAAATCCTTCTCCTCTCAGTCAAGTGCATTCTAAAGTAAACCTGAAACACTAGTTCAGGCCATGCTGGGAATGGGTGGTCAGACACGCCTCATTATACTCTCTTCCCTTTGGAATTCTGGCACAGCTAACCAGCATTAGCATTAAAACCTTAGGACTGACAAAACAGACTACTGGTAGCAATAAGATACAAATATGACAGACAGCAAACACTGAAAGAAGTATTTCAGCAGTATTTTAACCCACCCCCCCTTTTTTTTTTGGTAGAGACAGTCTCTCTCTGCTATGTTGCCCAAGCTGGTCTCAAACTCCTGGGTTCAAACAATTCTCCTCCCTCAGCCTCCAACAGTGCTGTGATGACAGGCATGAGCCACCACATCTGGCCCAAAATATATAGCTTTGACAAATTTTGACATGGCCCTGCAAAGTTGTCTCTTTAAGTCTTATAAGAAACATTTAACATTTACAGTGCTTGGCTTCAGGCATATGTTGGGGGTGTTGAGGTCTAGTGGGCAGAGTAGACTCTTGGCCAGACAGATGGTTTCTCAGTGGCAGGATGTGAGGGCCTCCATGCACCGGAGATCTCTCCAGCACCAGGAGCAGCTGCTGGACAGCAAGGAGCTGCAGCCTATGGTCAGCCATCGGGAGATCTCCGCCAGGGCCCTGAGTTCTCTGTGCAGACAGTTCCAAAGGAGGCTGCCCCTAAGAGCCATCAACCTCAACCTCTGGACAGGCACCTCCTAGAAACCCCTAGAAACCAGGGTCAGGGCAGTAAGAGACTCCAGGCTGCAGCTCGCTCAGCTAAGAGCACCCTGGGTGCCATGTCACAGAGAATCCAGGAGTCCTGCCAAAGTAGCACCAAGTGGCTGGTAGAGACCCAGGTGAAGGCCAGGAGGAAGAAGAAAGGGGTACAAAAGGGAGGGCAGTGGCTCCCCAACTCACAGCCTGAGCCAGAAGAGGATTCGGCTGTCTGGAGCTGCCTCTGACCACTCAGCCACAGACCCCTGTGCATCACCACCTCTCTACCTGGACGGGCTGGGCTCACGTGCCCACCCTCTACGGCAGTGGAGGCGGGAGACTGCCTTCCAGAGCCCCTACTGCTCGACGGAGCTCCTCTGCTCTCCCAGTGGGTCTGATAGTGACCTAGAGCCTATGGGGAGCAGGAATTCGGCATCTCCAGAAGCCGTCCCAAGAGCTGGATGAAGCCATTATGGCAGAAGAGAGTGGTGAAATGATACTCTCATTCATGATTGAGGAAGTGCCCTGCAGGAAACAAGCCCTGTCTGACCACCAACGCTTCATACCCAAGAATGTCTGTGCTTCCCCATGAGCTTCCTGGTGGAAGCTCCCAGGAGTCATCAGTACAACTGGGCCACTGCTAACAAAGACCCGACTAGCAAGGAGCCCAGAACCCCCCTGCTCCAGCCACATCTGGACCCATCAGTGACTGCCTGCCACAGCCTGAGAGTGTCTTGGGGAGATCTTGCAGAGGTGGGGAGAATTGTTCCTTCTACTCCCCAAGGGGACTCTTGGGCTTAGAAATGCATCGTATACTTGACCTTGAGCCTGGTATTTGCTTCATCTACAATGTGAAGAGCCAGCATCAGATGTTTGAGAGCTCTGAACTAAAACCAGGTGCTTGGTTTTTGGGGCGTCATCCAGAGTCACTCACCCACTGTGTTTCCAATGCCAAGGCCCTTGGAGGCACCACTCTCATCCCTGCTTTCCCTACCAGGGACCTGGAGGAAGGCATAGGAGATAGTTCCAGGCTTAAACCCTGGGCTCACAGGTACCTATTTATATGCTTAAGGCAGAGCACTGTGGGTGTGCCAGAAGGGGTAGCCCTGTTCAAGAGCAATTCCTGCCCTTTATAAATTATTTAAGAAATCTACTTTGTCATTTTATTAGAAAGAAACCAGATAGCATTGCTTTCTTATAATAAAGACTAGATAACACTACTTTCTCATAATAAAGACTGTTTTGTGGCTGGGCGCAGTGGCTCACACCTCTAATCCCAGCACTTTGGGAGGCTGACGCGGGTGGATCACCTGAGGTCAGGAGTTCGAGACCAGCCTGGCTAATGTGGTGAAACCCCGTCTCTACTAAAAATACAAAAATTAGCCAGGCACAGTGGCAGGCACCTGTAATCCCGGCTACTCGGGAGGCTGAGGCAGGAGAACTGCTTGAACCCAGGAGGCGGAGGTTGCAGTGAGTTGAGATTGCGCCACTGCAGTCCAGCCTGGGTGACAGAGCAAGACTCCATCTCCGTCTGGGGGTGGGGGTGAGGAGACTGCATTTGGGAAAAAAAAAAATCATTTACAGGCTAGGCTTATAATCCCAGCACTTTGGGAGGCTGAGGTAGGTGGATCACTTGAGCCTAGGAGTTCTAGACCGGCCTGGACAACAGAGCAAGATCCTATCTCTTTAAAAAATAATAAAAATTTTAAAAAAAGAAACAATTGCAATCTGTTCTCTCTGAAACCTGTTACCTGGAGGCTTCATTTGCATAATATGAACCTTGGTCTCCACATCCCTATCTTTTTTTTTTTTTTTTGAGACAGAGTCTCGCTCTGTTGCCCAGGCTGGAGTGCAGTGGCACAATCTCAGCTCACTGCAAGCTCCGCCTCCCAGGTTCATGCCATTCTCCTGCCTCAGCCTCTTGAGTAGCTGGGACTACAGGTGCCTGCCACCATGCCCAGCTAATTTTTCATATTTTTAGTAAAGACAGGGTTTCACCATGTTAGCCAGAATGATGTCGATCTCCTGAGCTCATGATCCACCCACCTCGGCCTCCCAAAGTGCTGGGATTACAGGCGTGTGCCACTGTGCCCAGCCTCCACACCCCTATCTTAACCTAGACACTCCATTCTATTGATTCCAGGGATTTAAATAAACTCTCAGCCAATTGCCAGTCAGCAAATCTTTGAATCCACCTGTGACTTGGAAGACCGCCCCCCTCACCCTTGGAGTTGTCCCAGCTTTCCAGACCAAACCAATGTACATCTTACATGTACTGACTGATGTCTTAGGTCTCCCTAAAACGTATAAAACCAAGCTGTAGCCCGACCACCTTGGGCACATTTTCTCAAGATCTCCTGGGGCTGTGTCATGAGCCATGGTAACTCACATTTAGCTCAGAATAAATCTCTTAAAATATTTTAGAGTTTGACACTTTTCATTGACAAAAGTATCACAATTTGTGAGTACCTTAACCTGTTAATACAGTCAATAAACATTTACTGCCTACTGCATATCAGACACTGTACTGGACACTACAGCTACACAGTCCCCTTCTCTGGACATATTCTCAATCAACCACTGAGAATCAATTAGTTGAAACAAAGGTTAAGAGGAAGAGGAAAGGGTAAAGTCAGAAAAGTCTTCCTGGGGAAGACCATTACAAAAGCAGTCTTCCAGAACAAACAAGTTAACAAACAAGTTCTAAGCAGGGCATAGAAGAGAGATGCAGCCTTCTAAGGAAAGGAAATGCAAAGTCAATGAGGCAAGTAACAGCGAGGAATGGTCCTGACAATAACAGACATTAACAACGGGAGGCGACTCCAGTCAACAACAGTGGAGGGTAACAACCTGCGGTCATTGCAGGCAGCTTAGTGTTGCTGAAATAGCAAGCCCTGAGCAGAAAGTAAACAACCAGTCTGGGGCAGGGTTTCTCAATTTTGCACCACTGCCATTTACGACGGATAACTCTGTTGTAGGGGGTTGTCCCATACATAACAGAATGCATAGCAGCATCCCTGGCCTTGATGCACTAGATGCTAGTAGCACCCCCATAATGAACAGTTGTGATAACCATAAAGGTCTCCAGATTTGTCCCTGGGAGCAAAATTGGCCCCACTCCCCAGAACAATTGGGCTGGAGATACATCAAAAAAATACTTCAGGGCAGGGCGCCGTGGCTCATGCCTGTAATCCCAGCACTTTAGGAGGCCAAGGCGGGTGGATCACCTGAGGTCAGGAGACCAGCCTGACCCACACAGTGAAACCCCGTCTCTACTAAAAATACAAAACATTAGCCAGGCATGGTGGCGCACGCCTGTAATCCCAGCTACTCGGGAGGCTGAGACAGAAGAATCGCTTGAACTCGGGAGGCGGAGGTTGCAGTGAGCTGAGATGGTGGGCCATTGCACTCCAGTCTGGACGACAGGGCGGGACTCCGTCTCAAAAAAAAAAAAAAAAAAATTTTTACGCCGGACACGGTGGCTCACTCCTACAATCCCTGCACTTTGGGAGGCCAAGGCGGGATGATCACTTGAGCCAGGGGTTCCAGACCAGTCGGGGCAACAAAGGGGGACCTTATAGCTACCAAAAAAAAAAATTTTTTTTTAATTAGCCACGCCTGGGACCCAAGTACCTGGGACCACACTCACCTGTCCCGTGGCTCACGCCTGTAATCCCAGCACTTTGGGAGGCTGAGGCGGGCGGATCACGAGGTCAAGAGATCGAGACCATCCTGCCCAACATGGTGAAACCCCGTCTCTGCTAAAAATACAAAAATTAGCTAGGCGTGGTGGCGCGCGCCTGTAATCCCAGCTACTTGGGAGGCTGAGGCAGGAGAATCGCTTGAACCCGGGAGACGGAGGGTGCAGTGAGCCGAGATCGCGCCACTGCACTCCAGCCTGGCGACACAGCGAGACTCCGTCTCAAAAAAAAAAAAAAAAAAAAGTGTCTTCAACTCAGGTAGAAGGAGTCAATGAGAAGGTTCTTAAAAGCCCGAAGACCTATTTCCCAGAAAACTCTAATTAACCTTATAATTTGTATAGTTAGTTACAGTGAGTATTCGCTGTCTTGCTTTGTCCTTCAGCTGTTTTAAGTGTTTACGAACTGTCTCCAAAAATAGATGCAAATTTCCCTCATGGCAGAGATCGTAACGAATTTATCTATCCACTTTCTCACAGCGCCACACCGTTCCTTACGCACAACAGGAATGCAATCAATATTTGTCAATGGTTCACCCAAACTAACAGGAGCGGCTGCACTACGCACACTTAGGTGATACGTACACTTGTCAAAAGGGCAGAAACGCAACCTCAATTTCAGAAAAACAAACCACATTCCTTTCGGAAGGCCACCTCCGCCACAAGCAGCCAAAGCGCTTGCATAGGGGTGAGAGGCGGTGGGAAGGGTACTGGAAGGCTCCCCCAGATAAAAACAAAAGACTCCTTCCAATCGCCTCAAACACGCTCGGAAACCTCCACGACCTGCGCCAGCCCAGAGGAGGGGGCCAGCTTGACTTGAGGCTGCACCACTCTCCCCTTAAAGCGGCGAGTATCGGCGGGGGAGCGCAGGAAGCTTACTAGTGGGGCGACCCAGTCGGTCCGGCGCTTTCCCTCTCCCTTCACGTCTTACCTGCTTGGCCAAGAACCTGCCCAACTCACTGCGGCTCTTCTCGTTCTTGGCTGCGATTAACCGCAGCGGCGCGACTGCCACCTCCAGCAAGAAGTGCTCCATGACCCAGGGCCCTCACCCCGAGGGGCCACCTGCGCTCCCTACTTCGCGGCCAGCGTCCCCAAGCCGCCGAGGTCACAGTGCCCAAGCAGCCACCACCAACTACGCCCCCAGGAAAGGCGTCCTCAGCTCCAGCGCCGACACCGGGAAAGAGGCACCACACGTGGGTGAGCACACGGCGTTTGACGTCATCAGCTCGGGACGGCTACGCGGCGCCCTCCGGGCCTCGGCCCCTCAGCGGCGGAAACGCCGGTGTTCGCTGTCCCGCCTTTTCCGGGAGGGAAATGGAAGCAAAAATCTAGTCGGTTTGGATGCATGAGTGATGGGGGCTCGCGAACACAGCACGTGGTTGGACAGAGAGAAGAGTGCGTTCGGCCGGGGAGGAAAGAGGGGCCGTGTGATTCTTAGCCCACCGTGCCTTCCTTCTGCCTGAACACACGGAAAAATCAGATGTGAGAGAAAAGCTGATTCTCGGCCAGGCGCGGTGGCGCATGTCTTTATCCCAGCATTTTGGGAGGCCGAGGCGGGCAGATCACTTGAGGTTAGCAGTTCGAGACCAGCCTGGGCAACGTGGTGAAACCCCCTTCTCTACTAAAAATACAAAAATTAGCCGGGCATGGTGGCGCGCGCCTGTAGTCCCAGCTACTCGGGAGGCTGAGGCAGGAGAACCGCTTGAACTCGGGAGACGGAGGTTACAGTAAGCCGAGATCGTGCAGCTGCACTCCAGCCGCGCGACACAGCAGAATTTTCTGTCTCAAAAAAAGAAAAGAAAAGCTGATTCTCCCCTTCTTGTTAGCGGTGGCAATTACCCCGTGTATAGGTAGGGGTCAGCAGTAACCTTAGTTCTTGCCTCCTCAGAAGAAAGAATTCCACGTAAGGGCATAAGGCAGGAGAGACCGAGACAAGTTTCAGAGTAGAAGTAAAAGTTTATCAAAAGGCTTTAGAACAGGACGGAAAGAAAAGGAGGAAACTACAACTTGGAAGACTGCCAAGCAGGCGACTTGAGAAACCAAGTGTGCAGCTTGACCTCTTGACTTGAGGCTTTATATGTTGGCATACTTTCGGGAACTTGCATTGCTTCTCCCCACTCCTGAGATCTTACTTTAAGCTACTGATCAGTTTCAGGTGTTTTCTATTAGGAGACTGCCTTTCGCTGGCCCCGGTGAACATTAGAGAAATAGTTAAGAACCGCCTGACCATCACTTGATTGTCACCCAATAGTCCTGGTGTGTGTGGGGTGGGGCGCGCTCTCCTGCTCTGCTCATACCTAACTAGTTAACATTCTGCCCCAGCAATTCCCCTTGTAGGACTCTAGCCTGCGGAAATCCTCACATAAGTGTGACAAAGACACCCCTTGCAGTTTTCTTAATACAGATATTGGAAGAAAATGTTCAATTGGGAATATTAAACTATGGGGTGTAAGTTATAGAATATTCTGGAAGTCATAAAAAATAGTAGAGTCCATAACATTAAAAGTGCACTTGTGGGCTGGGTGCAGTGGCTCAAGGCAAGGCAGGCAGATCACAAGATAAGGAGTTGGAGACCAGCCGGGCGCGGTGGCTCACGCTTGTAATCCCAGCACTTTGGGAGGCCGAGGCGGGCGGATCACGAGGTCAGGAGATCGAGACCACGGTGAAACCCCGTCTCTACTAAAAATACAAAAAAATTAGCCGGGCGTGGTGGCGGGTGCCTGTAGTCCCAGCTACTCGGAGAGGCTGAGGCAGGAGAATGGCGTGAACCCAGGAGGCGGAGCTTGCAGTGAGCCGAGATTGCGCCACTGCACTCCAGCCTGGGTGACAGAGCGAGACGCCGTCTCAAAAAAAAAAAAAAAAAAAAAAAAGGAGTTGGAGACCAGCCTGGCCAACATGGTGAAACCCCGTCTCTACTAAAAATACAAAAATTAGGGCTGGGTGCCTTGGCTCACGCCTGTAATCCCAGCATTTTGGGAGGCCGAGGCAGGCAGATCACCTGAGGTCAGCAGTTCGAGACCAGCCTGACCAACATGGTGAAACCCCGTCTCTACTAAAAATACAAAAATTAGCCGGTGTGGTGGTGCATGCCTGTAATCCCAGCTACTTGGGAGGCTGAAGCAGGAGAATCGCTTGAAACCAGGAGGCTGAGGTTGCAGTGAGCCGAGATTGTGCCATTGCACTCCAGCCTGGGCAACAAGAGCGAAACTCCGTCTTTTTTTTTTTTTTTTTTTAAAGGTGGGGCGCCAGGCGCGGTGGCTCACACCTGTAATCCCAGCACTTTGGGAGGCCAAGGCAGGCAGATCACCTGAGGTTGGGAGTTTGAGACCAGTCTGGCCAACATGGTGAAACCTTGTCTCTACTAAAAATACAAAAATTAGCCGGGTGTGGTGGCAGGCACCTGTAATCACAGCTACTCAGGAGGCTGAGGCAGGAGAATAGCTTTAACCTGGGAGGCGGAGGTTGCAGTGAGCGGACATTGTGCCAGTGCACTCCAGCCTGGGCGACAAGAGCAAAACTCTGTCTCAAAAAGAAGAAAAAGACAAAAAAAAAAAAGTAGTTATGTAGTGATAATGCACCCTGGCAACTATTCTCAGGAATCTGTTGAAAGAGGTGCCCCCTGAAAAAGGAGGATAAAACCAAGAAAGAAGACAACATGGGATCCAGGAAATAAGAGATTTAGCACAGAAAGAAAAAGTAAAATAATCCTGTGGATCATAATCCTAATCCACAGGATTATTTTACTTTTAAGTGTTTAAAGTTAAGGGAAATCCCGGAACTTTCATCTGGGCAGCAGCAGGAAGATGAACAGCTCTAGGGTGATTAAATTAATAGATCAGGTTAGTGGTTTCCTGAATTTGGGATTGGAAGAGAAGACAATGTAAACAGCCAGGAGGCAAAATTTGGGGGTAATGAAAATCTAAGACTGGGCAGGGCACAGTGGCTCACACCTGTAATCCCAGCACTTTGGGAGGCTGAGTCGGGTGGATCACGAGGTCAGGAGTTCAAGACCAGCCTGGCCAAGATGGTGAAACCCCGTCTCTACTAAAAATACAAAAATTGGCCAGGCACAGTGGCTCACACCTGTAATCCCAGCACTTTGGCAGGCCAAGGCGGGCAGATCACCTGAGGTCAGGAGTTTGAGACCAGCCTGGCCAACATGGTGAAACCCTGTCTCTACTAAAAATACAAAAATTAGCCGGGCATGGTGGCACATGCCTGTAGTCCCAGCTATTTGGGAGGCTGAGGCAGGAGAATCACTTGAACCCGGGAGGCAGAGGTTGCGGTGAGCCGAGATCGTGCCACTGCACTCCCACCTGGGCAACAGAGAAACTCCGTCTCAAAAAACAAAAACAACAAAAAATATGTATATAAAAATTAGCTAGGTGCAGTGGCAAGCGCCTGTAATCCCAGCTACTCGGGAGGCTGAGGCAGAAGAATCGCTTGAGCCAGGCGCGGTGGCTCACGCCTGTAATCCCAGCACTTTGGGAGGCCGAGGCGGGCGGATCACGAGGTCAGGAGATCGAGACCATCCTGGCTAACACGGTGAAACCCCGTCTCTACTAAAAATACAAAAAAATTAGCCGGGCGAGGTGGCGGGCGCCTGTAGTCCCAGCTATGCGGGAGGCTGAGGCAGGAGAATGGCGTGAATCTCGGGGGGCGGAGGCTGCAGTGAGCCGAGATCCCGCCACTGCACTCCAGCCTGGGTGAAAGAGCGAGACTCCTTCTCAAAAAAAAAAAAAAAGAATCGCTTGAACCTGGGAGGTGGAGGTTGCAGTGAGTCGAGATCCCACCATCGCACTCCAGCCTGGGCGACAGAAGGAGATTCTGTCTCAAAATAATAAAAAAAGGCCGGGTGCGGTGGCTCACACTTGTAATCCCAGCACTTTGGGAGGCCGAGGCGGGCGGATCACGAGGTCAGGAGATCCAGACCACGGTGAAACCCCGTCTCTACTAAAAATCAAAAGAAAAAAAAAAAAATTAGCCAGGCATGGTGGTGGGCGCCTATAGTCCCAGCTACTCGGAGAGGCTGAGGCAGGAGAATGGTGTGAACCCGGGAGGCAGAGCTTGCAGTGAGCCGAGATCGCACCACTGCACTCCAGCCTGGGTGACAGAGCAAAACTCTGTCTCAAAAAAAAAAATAAAATAAATAAATAAATAAAAATAATAATAAAAATGATGATGATAAGGAAGGAATAGAGCATATGTAGTATAGATGAAATAAGGTTGACAGTGTATTAGTAATTATTGAAACCAGATATTGGGTAATAGGAGTTTATTGTATTCTTCTTTTCTCTTCTTTCTTTTTTTTGAGGCAGAGTCTCGCTTTGTCACCCAGACTAGAGTGCAGTGACACAATCTCAGCTCACTGCAACCTCCACCTCCCGAGTTCAAGCTATTCTGCCTCAACCTCCCGAGTAGCTGGGACTACAGGCATGCGCCACCACACACCCGGCTAATTTTTTCTTTTGTATCTTAAGTAGAGACAGGGTTTCACTACGTTGGCCAGGCTTGTCTCGAACTCCTGACCTCAGGTAATCCACCCGCCTTGACCTCCCAAAGTGCTGGGATTACAGAGGTAAGCCACCACACCCAGCCTATTGTACTCTTCTTTTACTTTTGTGTATGTTTGAAATTTTGCACTAAAAAAATAGTATCTTTGATCCTTTTGTAGTTCATAAGCATGATGATTGGGTTTTCACACACACGTGTAATACGTGCTTCCCTCAAACCATGTTATGACCTCAGCATATTACCTGTCTGATATAAAAATATGTATATATTTTAGAAACAGGGTCTTACTCTCTCACCCAGGCTAGAGTGTACTGGTGCAATCATAGCTCAATGTAACCTTGAACCCCTGGGCCCAAGCAATCTTCCTGAGTAGCTAGGACTACAGGAATCTGCTACCACATCCAAATTTTTTTTTTTTTTTTTTGAGATAGTCTCACTCTGTCACCCAAGGTGGAGTGAAGTGGTGTGATCTTGGCTTACTGCAACCTCTTCCTCCTGGGTTCAAGCAATTCTCCTGCCTCATCCTCTGGAGTCTCTGGAGTAGCTGGGATTACAGGCGTGCACCACCACACCTCTCTAATTTTTTGTATTTTTTAGTAGAGACAGGGTTTCACCACGTTGGCCAGGCTGGTCTCGAACTCCTGACTTCAAGTAATCCGCCCGCCTCGGCCTCCCAAAGTGCAGGGATTACAGGCATGCACCACCACACCCAGCTCTTCTTTTTTTTTGAGACAGAGTCTCGCTCTGTCGCCCAGGCTGGAGTGCAGTGGCGCAGTCTCGGCTCACTGCAAGCTCCGCCTCCCGGGTTCACGCCATTCTCCTGCCTCAGCCTCCGGAGTAGCTGGGACTACAGGTGCCCGCCACCAAGCCCGGCTAATTTTTTTGTATTTTTAGTAGAGACGGGGTTTCACTGTGGTCTCAATCTCCTGACCTCGTGATCCACCTGCCTCAGCCTCCCAAAGTGCTGGCATTACAAGCGTGAGCCACCGCGCCCGGCCTTTTCTTTTTTTTTTTTTAATAGACAAGGTCTCCATATGTTGCCCAGTCTGGTCTCCCACTCCTGGGCTCAAACAGTCCTCCAGCCTTGGCCTCC
Source organism: Symphalangus syndactylus (assembly GCF_028878055.3). Classification (NCBI taxonomy): domain Eukaryota; kingdom Metazoa; phylum Chordata; class Mammalia; order Primates; family Hylobatidae; genus Symphalangus; species Symphalangus syndactylus. The sequence goes on from NC_072424.2 coordinate 67,633,362, forward strand.
CAAAGTGCTGGGATTATAGGCATGAGCCACCATGCCTGGTCTTAAATGTGTTAAATTATCTTAAGTCTTAACACTACTTTCTCTGCTGGCAATGCCCACCCAACAGCCATTGGTGACCTCTGAAAATTAATATTTTTGAAAAAAATTATGAGTGTCATGTAAAAAGAACTTGAGTATCAACTTGTAGATGCTACCATTGACCAAAGATGATACAATCTGAGCTTTAATAAAGATAGCAATTATAATGAATCAAAACCTATTAGGTTTTGATTATAATGAATCAAAACCCATTAATATATACTAATAATTTAAAAAATCTGTTGCCTTTGGAGAGTAAGAAGTCAATCTTAAAGCTGATAAAGGGAGAAATTTAAAAATGTATCCTGCCTCTCATATGTGGATTGTACCACTGGATAACTAAATAGAAGATGATGACAAGTGTCTCTTCCTGAGAATAGTCCACCTAATTTGAAAAAATTGCCGATGCGGTGGCTCACGCTTGTAATCCCAGCACTTTGGGAGGCTGAGGCGGGCGGATCACGAGGTCAGGAGATCTAGACCATCCTGGCTAACACAGTGAAACCTGGTCTCTACTAAAAATACAAAAAATTAGCCGGGCGTGGTGGTGGGCACCTGTGGTCCCTGCTACTCGGGAGGCTGAGGCAGGAGAATAGCGTGAATCTGGTAGGCGGAGCTTGCAGTGAGCAGAGATCGCACCACTGCACTGCAGCCTGGGGAACAAAGTGAGACTGTCTCAAAAAAAAAAAAAATTGACAAAATTAGAATACCACTATTTTGCAACTCCCAGTTAATCCATTAATCTCGGCATTAAGTATCAATGGCTGCTAACATAGCAAAAGGGGCAAAAAAAAAACAGACTTTAGATGGCTCTTGATGAAAGAACATAATGCTACCTACAGTCTTACCAAAAGGATCAAACTTCTGATCCAGCTGTCAATTTTTTTTGAGGGGGGGATGGAGTCTCGCTCTGTCACCTAGCCTGGAAGTACAGTGGCGCAATCTCAGCTCACTGTGACCTCCAACTCCTGGGTTCAAGCGATTCTCCTGCCTCGGCCTCCCAAGTAGCTGGGATTATAGGCTTCCACCACCACACCTGGCTAATTTTTGTATTTTTAGTAGTGACAGAGTTTCACCATGTTGGACCAGGCTGGTCTCAAACTCCTTGCCTCAAGTGATCCACCAGCTTCGGCCTCCCAAAGTGCTGGGATTACAGGCATGAGCTACTGTGCCTGGCCCCAGCTGTCGATTTTTTAAAATGAAGAGGATAGAATATGTGAAGCTGCACCATGAATTTATAATCAGAAAAACTCAGACTGTGAAAGATTCTACAGATCAAAAACTCAGGTTTTTCAAGACATAAATTTTAAGAAAAAAGTATGGGAGGGGAAACTGTGAATTATAAGAAACGGCAAAATGATTTAAATATTTGTGAACCTCCAAAATTCATAAGTTGAAGTCTTAATACCCCAGTGTGATGGTATTTGGAAGTGAGACCTTTTGGAGGTAATTAGATTTAGATGAGATTTTGAGGATACAGTCCTCATAATAGGATTACTGCCCTTATAATGGGAGGGAAAGACTAGAGTCCCTTCTCTCTCTGCCATGGGAGGATACACTAAGAAGGTGGCCATCTACAAACCAGGAAGGGAGCCCTCACCAGACAATAAATCTGCTGGCTCCTTGATCTTGGATCTCCCAGCCTCCAGAACTGTAAGAAACCTTTGCTTGTTGATTACGTTAAAGAGGTTCAGAACGTGCAACCCCGAAACAGACCATTTTGACATATTATTTTGAAGTAAAGAAAAATCAGAACCAGCCAACTCAGTAAAACCTCTTTACCTCCCCAATTGCCTAAAATAAAGTATAAACTTACCCTTTTGTAAAGGAAATTTATACTCACAGAGGAAATTTCTGTTAGTAAAGCTATCTGTACCAGAAAGAGAGCTACTCCAAGACAACTTTTTTCACTTAACAGACTGTTATCTGTGTCAATAAATCCACTGAGAAAGTTTATGTTTTAAGCCTCAGCCTCCCAAGTACCTGGGATTACAGGCATGCGTCACCACGCCCGGCAAATTTTGTATTTTTAGTAGAGACGGAGTTTCACCATGTTGTATTTTAGTCTCCACTAAAAATACAAAAATTAGCTAGGCATATTGGTGCACGCCTGTAATCCTAGCTACTGAAGAGGCTGAGGCATGAGAATTGCTTCAACCTGGGAGGCAGACATTGCAGTGAGCTGAGATCATGGTACTGCACTCCAGCCTGGGGACAGAGGCAGACTCCATCTCAAAAAAAAAATGTTAGTTTTATTCAGCCTAGTCTTACCGAGGACTATAGACTGAGGTCTACAGCCCAGGGCCTGTCCTTCAGAGTTCTGTCAGACCGCTGCAGCACAGTTTCAGCCCACTGTGTATATATCTGTGGTGGAGGTTCAGTATGTGCAAAATCACATGAAAGTTTCAGTGCAGGAGTACATCTAGTTTTAGATTTCAGAGGCATAATCACTAATCCTATCAGACATTATCTCATGTGTAGGGAAAGGCACTATATTCCTCCTTTCCTTTTTTTTTTTTTTTTTTTGAGGCGGAGTCTCGCTTTGTTCCCCAGGCTGGAGTGCAGTGGTGCGACCTCGGCTCACTGCAAGCTCCCCCTCCCGGGTTCACGCCATTCTCCTGCCTCAGCCTCCCTAGTAGCTGGGACTACAGGCACCTGCCATCATGCCCAGCTAATTTTTTGCATTTTTTAGTAGAGACGGGGTTTCCCCGTGTTAGCCAGGATGGTCTCGATCTCCTGACCTCGTGATCCGCCCTCCTCAGCCTCCCAAAGTGCTGGGATTACAGGCGTGAGCCACCGCGCACGTCCATATTCCTCCTTTAAGGAATATAGTACTCAGGCAAGAGATGTTGGGGGCCGTGTGCTCTATCCTGGTTTGCCTTCAAAGCATCTTTCCAGAGAGCTGCACTTCCTCACAGAGTCAGGGGCTTTGTGAAATTAGATGGCAAGCAGAAATGAGCAAAATGGCTTCTTACCCTTTTTACTTTGTCTCACAATAATTAGAGCACTATGTTTAAAAGTCCCTTCAAGGAATTATTTTCTCTATGGTTACATTTCTCTCTTTTTACAGTTTAACTTTTTCAAATAATTGTCCATTTTAGGATTTTTTTCTTTCTGATTTAACTCAGTCTTTGAATATGTGAAACAGTTACATGGTTCAAAAGTGAAAGGTTATAAAAATACAAACTCAAAAATTAATTAATTAATTTCGTTTTTCTTTTTCTCACCCTGTCTTATGGTGCTGAAAACTCAACAGTTTAATTAGGGCCAGGCACTGTGGCTCACATCTGTAATTCCAGTACCTTGGGAGGCCCAGGCATGAGGATCTCTTGAGCCCAGGAGTTCAAGGTTACAGTGAACTACGATTGTGCTACTGCACTCCAGACTGGCTGACAAAGGCAGACTGTGTATCTAACACCCTCCCACACCCAACCTATTTGGGTGAATTATATACTATGTAAATTATATCCCAGTAAAGCTCTTATTAAAAAAATTAAAGCCGGTCAGACGCAGTGGCTCACGCCTGTAATCCCAGCATTTTGGGAGGCCGAGGAGGGCGGAATACCTGAGGTCAGGAGTTTGAGACCAGCCTGGCCAACATTGTGAAACCCCATCTCTACTAAAAATACAAAAAACTTAGCCAGGCGTGGCGGCAGGTGCCTGTAATCCCAGCTACTTGGGAGGCTGAGGCAGAAGAATCACTTAAACCTGGGAGGTGGAGGTTGCAGTGAGCTGAGACCGCCCCATTGCACTCCAGCCTGGGCAACAAGAATGGAACTCCAACTCAAAAAAAAAAAAAAAAGTTAATTAATTAATTAATTTTTAAAAAGCCATGCATATGTGCAAATAAAAATACATAAGTTAGGTGGAGTGGCTCATACCTGTAATACCAGCACTTTGGAAGGCAGAGGTCAGAGGATTGCTTGAGGTCAAGAGTTGGAGACCAGCCTGGGCAACAACATGGCAAGACCCTGTCTATATTAAAAAAAAAAACAAAAAACAAACAAAACAAAACGAAAGAAAGAAAGGTGAGTGTGGTGTTGTGTGCCTGTGGTCCCAGCTACCTGGGAGGCTGAGGTAGGAGGATTGCTTGAGCCTAGGAATTTGAGGATGCAGTAAGCTATGATCACACCATTGCACTCCAGCTAGGACAACAGACTGAGACCTTGTCTTTAAAAAGATAAGAATAAAAATAAAGCCAGGCACGGTGGCTCATGCCTGTAATCCCAGCACTTTGGAAGGCCGAGGCGGGCAGATCACCTGAGGTCAGGAGTTTGAGACCAGCCTGCCCGAGATGGCGAAACCCCATCTCTACTAAAAATACAAAAAATTAGCCAGCCCCCTGTAATCCCAGCTATTTGGGAGGCTGAGGCAGGAAAATCGCATGAACCCGGGAGGCGGAGGTTGCAGTGAGCTGAGATCACACCACTGCACTCCAGCCTGGGCAACAAGAGCGAAACTCCGTTTCAAAAAAAAAAAAAAGAATAAAAATAAAAATAAATTGGTTGATATGGCAGTTAAGACTAAATGGGGTCAGGCGCAGTGACTCACACCTGTAATCCCAGCACTTTGGGAGACTGAGGTGGGAGGATTGTTTGAGCCCAGGAGTTCATGACCAGCCTGGGCAACACAGCAAGACCCCATCTCTACAAAAAATTTAAAAAATTAGCCAGGGGTGGCCGGGTGTGGGTGGCTCACGCCTTTAATCCCAGCACTTTGGGAAGCCAAGCTGGGCAGATCACCTGAGGACAGGAGTTCAAGACCAGCCTGGTCAACATGGCGAAACCCTGTCTCTACTAAAAATACAAAAATTAGCTGGGCGTGGTAACACGTGCCTGCAATCCCAGCTATTCGGGAGGCTGAGGCAGGAGAATCACTTGAACCCCAGAGGCACAGGTTGTAGTGAGTCGAGATCGTGCCATTGCACTCCAGCCTGGGCAACAAGAGTGAAACTCCATCTCAGAAACAAAACCAAAACAGCCAGGGGTGGTGGTCACTCGTGTCTATCGTCCCAGTGTATCTGGAATTGGTGGGTTCTTGGTCTCACTGACTTCAAGAATGAAGCTGCAGACCCTCACGGTGAGTGTTACAGCTCTTAAGGTGGCGCGTCTGGAGTTGTTCGTTCCTTCTGATGTTCGGATGTCTTCGGAGTTTCTTCCTTCCGGTGGGTTTGTGGTCTCGCTGGCTCAGGAGTGAAGCCGCAGACCTTCATGGTGAATGTTACAGCTCTTAAGGCAGTGCGTCTGGAGTTGTTCATTCCTCCCAGTGGGCTCGTGGGCTCGCTGGCTTCAGGAGTGAAGCTACAGACCTTCACGGTGAGTGTTATAGCTCATAAAAGCAGTGTGGACCCAAAGAGTGAGCAGTAGCAAGATTTATTACAAAGAGCGAAAGAACAAAGCTTCCACAGTGTGGAAGGGGATCCGAGTTGGAAGGGGTTGCCGCTGCTGGCTCGGGCAGCCTGCTTTTATTCTCTTATCTGGCCCCACCCATGTTGGCTGATTGGTAGAGCCGAGTGGTCTGTTTTGACAGGGCGCTGATTGGTGCATTTACAATCCCTGAGCTAGACATAAAAGTTCTCCACGTCCCCATCAGATCAGTTAGATACAGAGTATTGACACAAAGGTTCTCCAAGGCCCCACCAGAGCAGCTAGATACAGAGTGTCGATTGGTGCATTCACAAACCCTGAGCTAGACACAGGGTGCTGATTGGTGTGTTTACAAACCTTGAGCTAGATACAGAGTGCCGATTGGTGTATTTACAATCCCTGAGCTAGACATAAAGGTTCTCCAAGGCCCCACCACAGCAGCTAGACACAGCGTCAATTGGTGCACTTACAAACCCTGAGCTAGACACAGGGTGCTGATTGGTGTGTTCACAAACCTTGAGCTAGAAACAGAGTGCCGATTGGTGTATTTACAAACCCTGAGCTAGATACAAAGGTTCTCCAAGGCCCCACCAGAGCAGCTAGATACAAAGTGTCGATTGGTGTATTCACAAAACCTGAGCTAGACACAGGGTGCTGATTGGTGTGTTTACAAACCTTGAGCTAGATACAGAGTGCCGATTGGTGTATTTACAATCCCTGAGCTAAACATAAAGGTTCTCCACATCCCCACCAGACTCAGGAGCCCAGCTGGCTTCACCCAGTGGATCCCGCACCGGGGCTGCAGGTGGAGCTGCCTGCCAGTCCCGGTGCCATGCGCCCGCACTCCTCAGCCCTTGGGTGGTCGATGGGACTGGGCGCCATGGAGCACGGGGTGGTGTTCCTTGGGGAGGCTCGGGCCACACAGGAGCCCATGGAGGGTGTGGGAGGCTTAGGCATGGCGGGCTGCAGGTCCCGAGCCCTGCCCCGCGGGAAGGCAGCTAAGGCCCGGTGAGAAATTGAGTGCAGTGCCAGTAGGCTGGCACTGCTGGGGGACCCAGTACACCCTCTGCAGCCGCTGGCCCGGGTGCTAAGCCCCTCATTGTCCGGGGCCGGCAGGGCCAGCCGGCTGCTCCGAGTGCGGGGCCCGCCAAGCCCACGCCCACCCGGAACTCCAGCTGGCCCGCAAGCGCTGCATGCAGCCCCGGTTCCCGCTCGCGCCTCTCTCTCCACACCTCTCTGCAAGCTGAGGGAGCCGGCTCTGGCCTTGGCCAGCCCAGAAAGGGGCTCCCACAGTGCAGCGGTGGGCTGAGGGGCTCCTCAAGTGCTGCCAAAGTGGGAGCCCAGGCAGAGGAGGCGCCAAGAGCGAGCGAGGGCTGTGAGGACCGCCAGCATGCTGTGTCACCTCTCACCAGCTACTCTGGAGGCAGAGGTGGGAGGATCTCTCGAGCCTTGGAGGTGGAGGTTGCAGGAGGCCGAGATCGCGCCACTGCGCTCCAGCCTGAGCGACAAAGCGATACCCTGTCTGAAAGCAAAAAGAAAAAAAAAGCTAAGTGGACAAACAAGAGGAAATGGGTAGGGATGAATATAGGCAGACTATAAGTAGCCGAGGAAGGTGGCCTTATTTTCGCACCTATCAATGCTCAGGCTGAGCTCCTGAGGCTAGACTTACGGACACCCCCCCATTCCTACAGGTTCTGTAAGACAAGTCAGGTATTCCACCCTCTAAAAAGCTCTTCTCTCTCCCGCCCCGCTAGACTAGTATCCCCTCCTTAAGGCTCCCAACATCCGAAGCTAAGTTGTTTGTCTGCCTATCACGCAGGAACGCGTCTGAGGGCAGGGAACAAATTTATTCATCGTAATCGAGCCCAGCACTTTGTTTAGCACGCAGCTGACAGCAGAATTTTAAGATAAAGTATTAAATAAATCACAGGACTCTCAAGGCTTCCTGTCTCTTTCACTAAAAAGCTTCTCTCAGGCCACGCCCCTACCTCCACTCAGGTCAGCCCCTTCCGTATTGAAGCCCCGCCCCGTCGCCTTCCCCGCCACCTTTCTCTTAAAGCCCTGGGAAGATTACTGGAGTTTGGCGCCAACCGTGTTTTTTTTTTAACCTTCCAAAGGCGGGAACTAGTTGTGGGCGCTGCGACGTGCTTTGCGTCTGATATGATTGGCCTTAGACACTCAGTCCCGCCTCCGTACCCTGATTGCGCTCTGGTATTGGTGGAGATGCCAGGGAGACCTCGGTGGGCAGAAAGGAACCGAGTTGTCTTGGGCCGGGCAGGGCGGGTAAGTTGTAGAGGCCCGGTCCGTGAGGGACTGCTAAGGAAGAGGCTGCATGGCGCGGTAGTCCCTCGAGTGGAGGTCGGCTGCCCCTGGGAAACCAGAGAATCGGAGGGAGTCCATCTGGAGCGGCCAAGTAGGTCGGGGAAGGGCCGCGCCTGACGTCTGGCTCCGCAGGTAGCCACGTTCCCTCCGCCCCCGGTGCAGCTTCAGGGCGTGCACCCTGCGTCCCTCTGTGGTCCCTCGAGAGGGTCTGGGCGGGGACTGTGGGTGGGCGCGCCCGGGAATTGTCCCTTCGGCCGCTCGTCCTGCCCCTCCCCCCCACCATCCAGTCTCTCCTTGGAATATACTCTTAAAATCTTTCGGATGGAGTTCTTTGGAGAAATGGGTTTCCTGGAGTGTCAGGTGATCATTGATGTTGATTGTTTCTGAAATGCTTATTTAGGCATCAAACCAACATGCCTAAATAAGTTTATTTTCATTTCTGCAGCGCCTTGATTCATCCCTAGCACATAGTAGGCCCTAACTCAGATGTGAATGTAGAATTCGCAGGAGCTGAGCATTTGTGCTTCAGGCATCAAGTTGTCTTTGACTCTTCGACTCTTCGTTGGTCTTTTTTCATTCTCCACACCTCCAGCAGCAAACCTTTCGCCTCTCCTCAAAGCCCTTCCCCCCATCTCCCTCGGCGCCTCTTTGACTGGAGGGGGACAGAGGCTTTCATGGCAGGGATTCTCCCATCTCCCTTCCTATCCCCGCTATGCCCTCCAATTATCTTTTCCTTGCGTCCCGTTTTACAAGAGATGGCCTTCTTTCCAAAAACATTTATATTGTATTGAATATTCTTGATTTTGGCCATCTTGCTTTACAGACAGACCTGGGGTCTAATTTCAGCTCTGCCACTTACCAGCTGGTTGCTTTGTGGAAATTTCTTGATCGTCTGTGTTTTCTTCATCTGTAAAATGGGAAAAAGAATAATATGGACCTCATAGAACTCTGGGGAGGATTTAAACTAAGTGAATAATGTATTTAGACCATTTAGGTTAGTGCCTGGAACATAGTAAATGTGCTGTATATGACAGATTTTGTTAGTATTTGCCCTTTACATCTTCTTCTGGGGTCTTGCTGTATTAGCCTTTCCCATGAGTGTAAAAATACACTGTCTCCTCTGGCTTTTTCCTGTTTTTCTCTACAAATGCTTGTGTTTTTTTCTGAATTTTATTTTTTATCTTTTAGCGTCTACATTAAGGACACATTCTCAGTTTTGTAGTGATTTTTCTTTTTCTTTTTCTTTTTTCCTTTTTTTTGAGACTATAGCCCAGGCTGGAGTGCAATGGCAAGATCTCGGCTTACTACAGGTTTGACCTCCTGGGCTCAAGCAATCCTCCCACCTCAGCCTTCCAAGTAGCTGGGACTACAGGTGTGCACCAGCATGCCTGGCTAATTTTTGTATTTTGTAGAGACTGGGTTTTGCCATGTTGCCCAGGCTGGTCTCGAACTCCTGGGCTCAAGTGATCAGACTGCCCTCAGCCTCCCAAAGTACTGGGATTACAAGTGTGAGCCACCCCGCCCGGCCACATTCTCTCAATTTTAAAAAGAAAACTTCCTTCAGACTGCCTATAACGAAAGGCTATGTGATCCTTCTCCTGTCTACTTTGCTTTCACATCTGAATCCATTGGAATTATTCCAGAAAAGATTATGTATGAGTAAATCTGCTTACAAACTTTTTTTTTTTTTTTTTGAAACAGTCTCGCTTTGTTCCCCAGGCTGCAGTGCAGTGGTGTGATCTCCGCTCACTGCAAGCTCCGCCTCCTGGGTTCATGTCATCCTCCTGCCTCAGCCTCCTGAGTAGCTGGGACTACAGGCGTCTGCCACCACGCCTGGCTAATTTTTTGTATTTTTAGTAGAGACGGGGTTTCACTGTGTTAGCCAGGATGGTCTCGATCTCCTGACCTCGTGATCCGCCCGCCTCGGCCTCCGAAAGTGCTGGGATTACAGGCTTGAGCCACCGTGCCCAGCCAAACATTTTTTTTTTAGACAGAGTCTTACTCTGTCGCCCAGGCTGGAGTTGCAGTGGCACGATCTCAGATCACTGCAGCCTCCGCCTCCCAGGTTCAAGTGATTCTCCTGCCTCAGCCTCCCCAGTAGCTGGGATTACAAGTGTATGCCACCATGTCTGGCTAATTTTTGTATTTTTAGTATAGATGAGGTTTCACCATGTTGGCCGGGCTGGTCTTGAACTCCTGACCTCAGGTGATCCGCCTGCCTCGGCCTCCCAATACAAACTCTTTTTCAGCATGATAGTTCTGAACTTTGAACATTTTGCCTCTACCCTTTCACAGGTGCATCACTTCTATCGGTAGCAACTCTCATATATCGAGATCTTCAAATGGGAGAAAGTGAGGAAAAGTGAAAAAGACTCATTTTCCAAGAGATTCTGATACATTTTTCTTCCTCCTCTCCTTCCTCTCCTTCCAGGAGAATCACTGGCCTATGTGATTTCAAGAGTGTAATCTCACCTATCACTAAGGTGCTAATGAGTCCCAAATCATAATACCTACCATGCCTTTTCTGTATGACATTTCCAGCTGTTAGACATCTTTTTGTTTTTTGTTTTTTTTTTTCCCCTAGACGGAGTCTTGCTGTTGCCCAGGCTGGAGTGCAGTGGCGCTATCTCAGCTCACTGCAACCTCTGTCTCCCAGGTTCAAGTGATTCTTCTGGTCTCAGCCTCCGGAGTAGCTGGGATTACAGGCGCACGCCACCATGCCCAGCCAATTTTTGTATTTTTAGTGGAGATGGGGTTTCACCATGTTGGCCAGGCTGGTCTCAAACTCCTGAACTCAGGTGATCCACCAGCCTCGGCCTCCCAAAGTGCTGGGATTATAGGTGTGAGCCACCACGCCTGGCCTTTTTTTTTTTTCTTTTCTTTTTGAGATGGAGTCTTGCCCTGTTGCCCAGGCTGGAGTGCAATGGCACGATCTCGGCTCACTGTAACCTCCACTTCCCAGGTTCAAGTGAGTCTCCTGTCTCAGCCTCCCGAGTGTGGGATTACAGGTGCGCACCACCACGCCCAGCTATTTTTTTTTGTATTTTTAGTAGAGACGGGGTTTCACCATGTTGGTCAGGCTGGTCTTGAACTCCTGACCTCGCGATCCGCCTGCTTCAGCCTCCCAAAGTGCTGGGATTACAGACATGAGCCAGCACCCCCAGCCGCTGTTAGACATCTTTATCTGGATGTCCTACAGATAACTCAACATGACTTCACTGGTTGTCCATTGCAGTTAAAGCATGACTATCCTCCAAAGCTAGAAACATGAGAATCGTCTTCAACAAATTGGGAATTTCATTAATTCAGCAGATATTCTTTTATTACTTGCCATTCTGCTAGGCCTGCTGAGAGCTGGGGATACAGTGAGAGCTGGGGAACAGAACAGAGATGGTCCTAGTCTTTATGGAGAACCATTGGGTGGTTCATTGGGTGAGATGGACATTTCTCCAGGAATCCCACAAAAATGGAATCATGAACTTCAAGAAGAGGTCACGTAGGGAAAGGACACAATGGGGTAAGAGTATATAACAGAGGGCCTGACTTAGTGGGAAGAGAGGGTGAAGGGAAACTCAAGATGACTTAAGCAAAATATCAAAGAAGAGCTAAGTGAAAGTAGAATATTGAGGAAAGAATATTCCCTGCAGAAGCCCTGTGGTTCTTTTTTTTTCTTTTTTTTTTTTTTTCGATTTATAGTTTGTCCTGTTCATCTTATGCAGAATTTCAATATCATTAATCCACAATGTTAGTACGGTAACAGAAACACAAAGGAGAAAAAAGGCAGGTGGGGGGAGGTTCATAGTGTGGCCTGACATAGTCTAAGGGTTCTCTCCTGTAATATGCATCTCCTGCAGGCAAGTATTAATGTCACTTCATTGTTTGAAGTAGAGTACACTATCCAGGATTCATTTATTGTTCAGGTGTCTTTTCCAAAGTATGAGAAAACAGGAGTAATTCAATAATGAATATCTGCAATTCAAACCAATTTAACTACAGGTCAGTGGTGTCTTTCTTATCTATTATCACAAACATCCCAGTTGCCTCCATCTAAAAATTTCTTTCAAAAGTTAAGACACAATTAATTATACCTTATTAATTCCCTCAAAAGCAAAAAAAAAAAAAAAAAAATGTACCACTCAGCATACAAAAGTTACACATTAAAAGTGTATATATAGGGCCAGGTGCGGTAGCGCACGCCTGTGATCCCAGCACTTTGGGAGGCCAAGGTGGGTGGATCATGAGGTCAGGAGTTCAAGACCAGCCTGGCCAAGATGATGAAACCCTGTCTCTACTAAAAATACAAAAAATTAGCTGGGCTCGGCAGTAGGCGCCTGTAATCCCAGCTACTCAGGAGGTTGAGGCAGGAGAATCGCTTGAACTCGGAGGGCAGAGGTTGCAGTGAGCAGAGATTGTGCCACTGCACTCCAGCCTGGGCGACAGAGTGAGACTCTGTCTCAAAAAAAAAGTGTGTATTTCCTTTTTTTTTTTTTGAGACGGAGTCTCTCTTTGTCGCCCAGGCTGGAGTTCAGTGACATGATCTCGGCTTACTGCAACCTCCTCCTTTCAGGGTAGAGTGATTCTCCTGCCTCACCCTCCCAAGTAGCTGGGATTACAGGTGTGCACCACCATGTCTGGCCAATTTTTGTATTTTTAGTAGAGATGGCATTTCACCATGTTGGCCAGGCTGGTCTCGAACTCCTGAACAAAGGTGATCTGCCCGCCTCAGCTTTCCAAAGTGCTGGGATTACAGGCGTGAGCCACTGCGCCTGGCCTCAAAATTTGTTTTTTATCCTGAAATCAGCAGGAAGCACTGAAGGGTTTTTTGGTTTTTTTTTTTTCTTTTGAGACGAAGTCTCCTTCTGTCCCCCAGACTGGAGTGCAGTGGCACGATCTCGACTAACTGCAGCCTCCCCCTCCCAGCTTCCAGAAATTCTCCTGCCTCAGCCTTCCAGGTAGCTGGGATTACAGGCATGTGCCACCATGCCTGGCTAATTTTTGTATTTTTAGTAGAGATGACGTAGGCTGGTCTCAAACTCCTGACCTCAGGCGATCTCCTGACCTCAGGTGATCGCCCGCCTCAGCCGCCCAAAGTGCTAGGATTACAGGCGTGAGCCACCACATCCAGTCTAAGCACTGAAGGGTTTAAGTAGAGTTGGGAACACGATCATGTTTGCATTTTTAAAAGACAACTCATGCTGAGGTTTGAAGAACAATTTGAAATGGGGGAAGACTGTCCATTTGAATACACTTTCCATTAAATCTTGTTGACTACCTCTCAGATCTGTTTTTAGTGTCTTGTGGGTTTTTTGGTTTTGTTTTGTTTTGAGACAGTCTCGCTCTTCGACCCAGGCTGGAATGCAGCGGTGCAATCACAGCTCACTGCAGCCTCCGGAAGCATGTGCCACCACACCCAGCTAACTTTTCTTTTTTCTCTAGATACGGAGTCTCACTGTGTTGCCCAGGCTGGTCTTGAACTCCTGGGCACAAGCAGTCCTCCTGCCTCAGCCTCCCAGAATGTTGGGATTACAGGCATGAACCACCGTGCCCAGCCAAGATCTGTTTCTTATTTTTAATTCCACTACTAAGAATTTACAGTGACACCTCGTTGTCTTCTGCCTTGTTTTGGTAGTCTTTTCTATCTCCCTTCCCACTCATATTTTCCAGACTCTTGCCAGAGTAAACATTTAAGATGCAGATTTTATCATTATATTCCCCTGCTTTAAAAACCTTCACTGGTTCCCCCATTCCCTTCTGGATGGAATCCAAGTATCTTAATCACATAATAAGTCCCCTGACCTTTATTTTTTTTTTTTGAGAGGGTCTCACTGTCACCCAGGCTGGAGTGCAGTGGCACGATCTGGGCTCACTGCAACCTCGGGGCCTGTGACTTTCTAAACTTTATTCTCACATTCTGATCTTGCCTTCCCATGTTCTATTCTGTAGGTGTTCACACCCATACTTGATTGTGAACTTATAGATAGATGTGGTGGGGAACAGATGTGGGGAGATCGTGTCAAGAAGTGTTTGCAAACATGAGCCTAATTTAATTGAACCTTGGGATTTTGGAAACCTTGAGATAGTGAATAATGGAGCTAGAATGGTAGGTGTCAGTCTATATCAGGATAAGGAAGTTTTTTTTTTTTTTTTTTGAAATGGAGTCTCGCTCTGTGGCACAACCTCGGCTCATTGCAACCTCCGCCTCCTGGGCTCAAGCAATTCTCCTGCCTCAGCCTCCCGAGTAGTTGGGACTACAGACATGAATCACTATTCCCAGCTAATTTTTTTGTATTTTTAATAGAGGTGGGGTTTCACCGTGTTGGCGAGGATGGTCTCGATCTCTTCACCTCGTAATCTGCCTGCCTTGGCCTCCCAAAGTGCTGGGATTATAGGCATGAACCACTGTGCCCAGTTGGGATAAGGAATTTGTACTTTATTTATTAAAAATTGGGAAGTAATGGAAAGTTTTTGAGCAGGATTGTGGTAGAACTAACCCAGTAGTTGTGCGTAGCATGTATTTGGAGTGGGGAAATAATTAGATAGCTATAGTGGGGTCCTGAAACAAATCGAAATGGCAAGAATGGGAATAAATGGGAGAAATATTTCAGAGGTAGCATCTAGATCAGTAGTCTGTTAGGGAATGTTAGTGCTACTCCAAAAAATTAGAGAAATCAGGAGGTGAGCAGATATGGATGGAAAGATGATCTCTTGTTTTGGACTTGGTGAGTTTGTGCCTACAGGAATGTGTTTAATAATGTTAGCATTTGTTTGTTTGTCTGTTTTGAGACAGGGTGTCATTCTGTCACTCAAGCTGGAGTGCAGTGACTTGATCTTGGCTCACAGCAATCTCTGCTTCCTGGTTGTGCTTAAGCAATCCTCCCACCTCAGCCTCCCAAGTATGATTGGGACTATAGGAGTGTGTCACCACGCCTGGCTAATTTTTGTATTTTTTGTGGAGATGGGATTTTGCCATGTTGCCCAGGCTGGTCTCGAACTCCTGGCCTGAAGTGATCCACCCACCTCGGCCTCCCCACAAAGTGCTGGGCCCACAAAATGCTGGGATTACAGGTGTGAACCACTGCGCCCTGGCATCCAGCCACTAATTTTTTTTTTTTTTTTTTTTTTTGAGACAGTCTTGCTCTGTTGCCCAGGCTGGAGTGCAGTGTGACAATCTCAGCTCACTTCAACCTCTGCCTTCCCCACGCTCAAGCAATTCTTGTGCCTGAGCCTGATAAGTAGCTGATATTACTGGTGTGTGTCAGCATACCCAGCTAATTTTTTTTATTTTTAGTAGAGACAGGGTTTTACCATGTTAGCCAGACTGGTCTTGAACTCCTGACCTCAAATCTGTCCGCCTGCCTAGGCTTCCCGAAGTGCTGGGATTTAGGCATGAGCTACCATACTTGGCCACTAATTGTTTTTTTGTTTGTTTTTGTTTGTTTGAGACAGAGTCTCCCTCTGTCGCCCAGGTTGGAGCGCAGTGGCACAGTCTCAGCTCACTGCAACCTCCACCTCCCAGGTTCATGCCATTCTCCCACCTGAGCCTCTCAAGTAGCTGGAACTACAGGCGCCCACCACACCCGGCTAATTTTGTTTTTGTATTTTTAGTAGAGACGGGGTTTCACCGTGTTAGCCAGGATGGATGGTCTCAATCTCCTGACCTCATGATCTGCCTGCCTCAGCCTCCCAAAGTGCTGGGATTACAGGCATAAGCCACTGTGCCCGGCCCACTAATTGGTTTTTTAATGTTAGACATCCTCACATTTTTGGGATACATCTCACTTGTCTGTAGTGCTTTTTCGTTTAATATCTTGCTGGATTCAGTTGGTTGATTTTTTTTTTTTTTTTTTTTTTGGTGACAGAGTCTCTCTCTGTTGCCCAGGCTGGAGAGTGGTGCAATCTTGGCTCACTGCAACCTCCACCTCCCAGGTTCAAGCTACTCTCCTGCCTCAGCCTCCTGAGTAGCTGGGATAACAGGTGTGTGCTACCATGCCCACCTAATTTTTGTGTTTTTTTTTTTTTTTTTTTTTTTTTTGAGACGGAGTCTCGCTCTGTCACCCAGGCTGGAGTGCAGTGGCGCAATCTCGGCTCACTGCAAGCTCCGCCTCCCGGGTTCACGCCATTCTCCTGCCTCAGCCTCTCCGAGTAGCTGGGACTACAGGCGCCCGCCACCACGCCCGGCTAATTTTTTGTATTTTTAGTAGAGACGGGGTTTCACCGTGGTCTCGATCTCCTGACCTCGTGATCCGCCCGCCTCGGCCTCCCAAAGTGCTGGGATTACAAGCGTGAGCCACCGCGCCCGGCCTTAATTTTTGTGTTTTTAATAGAGACGGGGTTTCACCATATTAACCAGGCTGGTCTCGAATTCCTGACGTCAAGCAATCCACCCACCTTGGCCTCCCAAAGTGCTGGGTTGACAGGCCTATTTTTTTTTTTTTTTTTTAAGGCTATTTCTGTTTATGTTCATAAGAAAGATTGCCTTGTAGTTGTCTGGTCTTGTAGTTTTTTTGTTTTGCCCTATTCTTGACCAGTTTTTTTGTTTGTTTTTTGGTTTTTTTTTTTGAGACAGAGTCTCGCTGTGTCACCCAGGCTGGCGTGCAGTGGCGCGATCTCAGCTCACTGCAACCTTGGCCTCCCAGGTTCACGCCATTCTTCTGCCTCAGCCTCCCGAGTAGCTGGGACTACAGGTGCCCGCTGCCATGCCCAGCTAATTTTTTTGTATTTTTAGTAGAGAAGGGGTTTCACCGTGTTAGCCAGGATGGCCTTGATCTCCTGACCTCATGATCTGCCTGCCTCAGCCTCCCAAAGTGCTGGGATTACAGGCTTGAGCCACCGTGCCCAGCCCAACCAGTTTTGAAATTAAGGTTGTATTCGCCTCAAAAAATTATTTGCTTATTCGCAAATAGTTTTTTTCTGTTGTCTGGAACAGATTAACCTTTCATTATTATTATTATTTTTTTTAGAGACAGAGTCTCATTATGTTGCCCAGGCTGGTCTTGAACTGGGCTCAAGTGATCCTCCTGCCTCACCCTCCCAAAGTGCTGGGATAACAAGCACGAGCCACTGTGCCTGGCCTAACTGTTTTAAAATTTTTGGTGTTTGTGCCTTCTTTCTTTTTCTTGATTAGTTTTGTCATAGATATGCTTATTTCTCTTTTGACAGAGCCAACATTTATTTTTATTGATCTTTCTAGTGCTTGTTTATTTTTGTTAGTTTTTGCTGGTTATATTTTTATTTCTTTGGGTTTACTTTGTTCTTTTTCTAACTTCTTGAGGTGATTGATGGCCTCATTAATATTTTGTCCTTTCTTCCTATACATTTAGTACTGTAACTTTGCCTTTAAAAGTACTATTTTGGTTTTATCCCATACATTTTCTGTATTGTATTCATTGTCATTCAGTTCTGTACTTTTTCCCAGTTTCCATTAATATTTGTTCTTTGACTTACGTTTATTAATTTCCAAATGAACAGGGAAATTTGAAAGTGCATTGTTAACTTTGAATTTTATTGGGCTAGATGGAAACATTTCTTTGATATTTGTGGAAACTTGCACTGCGGCTTGATACATAGACAATTTTTATAAATGTGCTTAAAACTAGTGTAAGTTCTTTTAATTGTGGTATGCAGGGTTATAAAATTATCAGATCAAACCTGTCAATTTTGTATTCAGAGCTGTATCCTTAAATTTCTTTAACTGCTTGATCATCAGAGAAAAGTATGTTAAAATCTCTGTTGTAATAATTTTTTTTTTTTTTTTTGAGACAGAATCGCTCTGCTGCCCAAGCTGGAGTGCAGTGGTGCCATCTCCCTCTGCCTCCTGGGTGCAAGTGAGTCTCCTGCCTCAGCCTCTAGAATAGCTGGCTTTATTGGCACCCACCACCACGCCCAGCTAATTTTTGTATTTTTAGTAGAGAGGAGGTTTCACAGTGTTGGTCAGGCTGGTCTCGAACTCCTGACCTCAAGCAATCCACCCGCCTCCATCCATCCCAAAGTGCTGGGATTACAGGCATGAGCCACTGCGCCTGGCCTATTGTGACCTACTTATCTATATCAGTCAGGGTCCAGTCAATAGACAAAAACCACATAGTAATTTGAAAGGGAAAGTTTAGTATAAAGAATTACTGGTCGGGTTCCGTGGCTCAGGCCTGTAATCCTAGCACTTTGGGAGGCCAGGGCGGGTGGATCACTTGAGGTCAGAAGTTTAAGATCAGTTTAGCCAACGTGGTGAAACCCTGTCTCTACTAAAATACAAAAATTAGCCAGGCATGATGGCGGGTGCCTGTAATCCCAGCTACTCGGGAGGCTGAGACGGGAGAATCGCTTGAACCGGGGAGACGGTGTTTGCAGTGAGCCGAGATCCCTCCACTGCACTCCAGCCTGGGCGGCTGAGCGAGACTCCGTCCCACACAAAAAAAAAATTAAAAAAAAAAAAAAAAAAAAAAGGCCAGGCACAGTGGCTCACGTCTGTAACCCCAGCACTTTGGGAGGCCGAGGCGGGTGGATCACGAGGTCAGGAGATCGAGACCATCCTGGCTAACGCCGTGAAACCCCGTCTCTACTAAAAATACAAAAAATTAGCCGGGCGTGGCGGCGGGCGCCTGTAGTCCCAGCTACTCGGGACGCTGAGGCAGGAGAATGGCGTGAAACCAGGAGGCGGAGCTTGCAGTGAGCCGAGATTGCGCCACTGCACGCCAGTCTGGGCGACAGAGTGAGACTCCGTCTCAAAAAAAAAAGAATTATTGACAGGATTGAAGTAACTAGTAATTGTCAAGTAATAGTTAAAGAATAACTGAAAAATATAGGAATATAAGATATAGGGAGCAGCTATGACCTGTAGGGTTTTGATAGATCATCCAAAGAAGAGCTGTGTTCCTTCACTCTAAGGATGGGATCCAGACCTCATGGAAAGGGTATTGCTGGGGTCAACTGGATGGTGGAGACATTGCTAAGTGTCTTGCTCTGTTGTAAATCTGCCAGAGGAGGTGTATGGGGAAGCTCCTGGGTGCTAAAGGATCTATGAGTTGGAGAAGCTGCCCTCTCCATGAACCTAGCAGGAGGAAGCCGTATTCTGCAGGAGCCAATCATAATAGGAACCTGATGTACAGGAAGTGAGCCTGTGGAAAACCGTCCTGCAGGAACTGAATGCTGGAGACAGCAGGCTCTGTAGGAGCTTTGCTAGCCAGATGCACTGAAACTAGGGAAAGAATCCCCCTTCCTCTTCCAGTGTTCCTCCACCATTCTGCTGATAAGGTTTAACCTTGTGCCAGTTAGCAAAGGAGAAATAGCTACAAGGCCTAGATCCATTATCACAGAAGGATGGATTTGGAATTGAGAGGCATAACTGTCACAGTCCCTTTAACTACTTTTTTCCTTTTCCTGCAGCCTAGGAAGCTGAGAACCTTTAACTTTTTCATGTGTACACAGTGAGAAACCATACACACATAACTTCTTTTGATGACTTCTCTATATTACTGTATATGTTCTCAGAAATTTTGAAGGACTATTAATGCATCATGTGATACAATTAAGAAATGAGCAGCCACTTCTTAAATTTATAAATAATCTTTTAAAAAATACCTTTGGTGATGGGGACCTAGAATTAAGATGTGGAGATAATGGTCTGACAAAAAATTTGGAGAAAAATTTAAGACAGATGGGGGCAAAAGATCCATGATTAGCTGGTCCGAAAGTAGTGTTTTCTCAGTTGGCTGTTCACAATCAGTTACAGATCAAACTTCTTGTTCTACTCTTTCCCCCCTTGACTAGTTGTTTAAAAAAAAAAAGAGACCCAGGATTACCAGGTCTCTTAGATTTATATTTATTTCCAGGTTTAACTTACTAGGTCAAGTCTTTCTCTTTTTCTAATTATTATTTTTGAGACACGGTGTCTCACTCTGTTGTCCTGGCTGGAGTACAGTGGCATGATCACAGCTCACTGTAGCCTCCACCTCACAGGCTCAATTGATCCTCCCATCTCAGCTACTAGAGTAGATAGTATTATAGGTGTGAACCACCATGCCTGGCTACTTTTTAAAAAAATTTATTTTGTTTAAGTAAAGATGGGGTCTCTCTATGTTGCCCAGGCTGGTCTTGAACTCCTGGGCTCAAGTGAACCTACCACCTTGACCTCCCAAAGTGCTGGGATTACAGGTGTGAGGTTTTTTTTTTTTTTTTTTTTTTTTTTTTTTTTAATTATACTTTAGGTTTTAGGGTACATGTGCACAATGTGCAGGTTTGTTACATATGTATCCATGTGCCATGTTGATTTCCTGCACCCATTAACTCGTCATTTAGCATTAGGTATATCTCCTAATGCTGTCCCTCTCCCCTCCCCCCACCCCACAACAGTCCCCTGAGTGTGATGTTCCCCTTCCTGTGTCCATGTGTTCTCATTGTTCAATTCCCACCTATGAGTGAGAACATGCGGTGTTTGGTTTTTTGTCCTTGCGATAGTTTACTGAGAATGATGTTTTCCAGTTTCATCCATGTCCCTACAAAGGACACGAACTCATCATTTTTTATGGCTGCATAGTATTCCATGGTGTATATGTGCCACATTTTCTTAATCCAGTCTATTGTTCTTGGACATTTGGGTTGGTTCCAACTCTTTGCTATTGTGAATAGTGCCGCAATAAACATACGTGTGCATGTGTCTTTATAGCAGCATGATTTATAGTCCTTTGGGTATATACCCAGTAATGGGATGGCTGGGTCAAATGGTATTTCTAGTTCTAGATCCCTGAGGAATCGCCACACTGACTTCCACAATGGTTGAACTAGTTTACAGTCCCACCAACAGTGTAAAAGTGTTCCTATTTCTCCACATCCTCTCCAGCACCTGTTGTTTCCTGCTTAAGACAGAGTCTTGCTCAGTCGCCCAGGCTGGCTTGCAGTGGCACAATCTCAGCTCACTGCGACCTCCACCTCCCGGGTTCAAGTGATTTTCTTGCCTCAGCCTCCCGAGTAGTTGGGATTACAGGCACGCCCCACCATGCCGGGCTAATTTTTGTATTCTTAGTAGAGACAGGGTTTCACCATGTTGGCCAGGCTGGTCTCAAACTCTTGACCTCGTGATCCGCCCATCTCGGCCTCCCAAAGTGCTGGGATTACAGGCATGAGCCACCGTGCCCAGCCCGTTTGTATTTTTTTTTTGTCTCGATGTGGTTTTGCCACGTTGCCCAGGCTGGTCTCAAACTCCTAGGATCAAGCAGTCCCTTCCACCTCAGCCTCTCAAAGTGCTGAGATTACAGGTGTGAGTTACCACACCTTTTTTTTTTTTTTAAAGTAATACCTGCCAGTAGTATAAACTAAAACGGTATGAAATAATAGTGCAGGGAAAGCTTTGATCTGTTTGATCTCTTTAACCAAATCATTAGATTCTCCATTATTCTGAGAGGACACCTCATGACTAATGCTCCCCTCTCCATGTGCCCGCTTACAGCTACTAGTAGTAGATTTCTCAGTAGGAAACCTCTGAGTATCTGATTTCACGAGTTGAATTTTGCTTTGCAAAGAGTCAGTTGTGTTATTTACCAAATGTGATTGTGTTATTTGTGCTTTTTGTAATTGTGCAGGCTATTTTATAACAGTTAATCAAATGAATAAGTGCAACAAATGTTAGATTGAGGAATGTGAGGAATGGAGAAAAAAAAGATAATACACTTTGATTTTATTTATCTCTTGTGGTAGAACCATGATCTTTTCTTTGAGTATGAATCCAATGATGAGAGTGTTGACGTCTTTCTTGTGTAAACTACACCCGTAAGACATTGCCCATGATTTTCAGTTTTTGTTTTGTCCTTGCTTGAGCCCAGGGAGGTTGCAGTGAGCTGTGATCATGCCACTGCACTCCAGCCTGAGTGACAGAGGGAGACTCTGTCTTAAAAAAAAAAAAAAAAAAAACTTAGATAACTTTTTAATTGATCTGAGTATAGACTAGATTTTCTCCCCTAGTACTTTGAATCATTTTGTCTTCACTTGATTTGACATGCAGAGGTGTGTGTGTGTGTGTGTGTGTGTGTGTTTTGCTACCTATCTTTCCATAGCATTCTGCCTAGTTTTCACTAGAAAATAACTCCCTTTGGTATTGTGATCTTTCATCATACTGTGATTTAGAAAAATAGGAAAATTTGGGCATAATTGGATTTGACAATAAATGCACATTGGTAATCTTTGAGAAAAACCCAGAATCGTATATAGAAAATCTTCCCCCAAACTAAGAGGGAGCCAGGAGACCAAAGAATGACTCAGACAAGTCCAGCTTGGTGAATAGATGCATTTATTAGGACTAATAAGTTTATTTATTACAAGGCACTCCTGGATGGCAGCAGGACAGCTTTAGAGATCCATGCTGCCCTTTGTCTGTAAACTGTTTTTAAGCTAACTTTCTGGCTCATTGCCTACTGTATTTAAGCCATGAGACTGTTTTTCTTGGTAGATTCTCAGATACTCGCCGGGATGGTTGGGTTCTCAGGGGTACTTGCTCTTCAGGCTGTCACCATGGCCTTGGCTCACCTCCTGTCCTTCAGGATTCAGGCAGCAGACATACACCCTCCACTACATAAGCATATATCTCAATTGGTAGGAGCAGAAGTATGCAGGTGCAGGCTTGCTAATAATTTCATAGCCCCAAGTGGCCACAGTTCAGTGGCCATAAGCATCATTCATTGGGTTTTACTGGCAGATTAGAGGATGCCAGGTAAGTTAGTGAAGAGAGACTTTTTTTTTTTTTTTTGAGATGGAGTTTCACTCTTGTTGCCCAGGCTGGAGTGCAGTGGCGCAATCTCGGCTCACTGTAGCCTCCGCCTTCTGGGTTCAAGAGGTTCTGCTGCCTCAGCCTCCCAAGTAGCTGGGATTACAGGCACCTGCCACCACACCCACCTAATTTTTGTAGTGTTAGTAGAGACGAGGTTTTACCATGTTGGCCAGGCTGATCTCGAACTCCTGACGTCAGGTAATCTGCCCACCTCGGCCTCCCAAAGTGCTGGGATTACAGGCATGAGCCACTGCGGCCCAGCCTGTTTTTGTTTTTTTATTGTTTTGGATTCTTACGTTGTTTCTAGTTTTTTTTTTTTTTTTTTGAGACAGAGTCTCACTCTGTTGCCCAGGCTGGAGTGCAGTGGCACAATCTCGGCTCACTGCAAGCTCCGCCTCCCGGGTTCAGGCCATTCTCCTGCCTCAGCCTCCCGAGTAACTGGGACTATAGGCGCCTGCAACCACGCCCGGCTAATTTTTTGTATTTTTAGTATAGATGGGGTTTCACCATGTTAGCCAGGACGATCTCGATCTCCTGACCTCATGATCCACCCGCCTCGGCCTCGCAAAGTGCTGGGATTACAGGCATGAGCCACTGCGCCCGGCCTGTTTCTGGTCTTACCATAAACGACACTGGTAACAGATTATTAGATGTGAAATTTTTGGGTCAGAGTATTGCACTTAAACATTTCATCACATTTTTAATCAAATCAAAGCTGTTGCCAAATTGCTTTCATGGAGCTTTTACCAGTGTACTACACTTGAGAGAGCTATGAGAGTACCTCTTTTCCAATACCTTTGTCAACCTAATGTACTATCAAACTTTTTGTTATTTGCTTGTCTCACTATGTTTTGGTGAAAACATGTGTCAGGAGTCCCCAAAACCACCCCTAAGTTTGATGATTTGCCAGACTTACAGAATTCACTATGTAGTTGTACTTACAGCTATGATTTATTACAATGAAAGGACACAAAGCACAATCCACCAAAGGGAAAAAAGGTCCATAGGGTAAAGTCTAGAGAAAACCAGGTTAAAGTTCCCATGGTTTTGCTCCCAGTGGGGTCATGCACTTACCTGTTTATTCCCCCAGCAACTAGTGATAGCAGGTGTGAAATGTTGTCTACCTGGGAAGCATGTTGGAGACTCAGTGTCCAGGCTTTTTACTGGGGGCTGGTCACATAGGCTGCCTCTGCCTGGCATATACTAAGATTTTAAGACTCCCAGAAGGAAACAGATGTTTATGATAAACCAAATTGTTTGTATGAACAGTTTAGGCACATTGAGCCACTTTTTATCAGTCTGGAAATTATGGGAACCCTCCTGAAATTTGAGTTCTTAGACTCTAGCCAAGGGCCTTAGTAGGCAGGCTTTCTAAGGATAAGTAGCCATGCCTTGCTATGCCAACACTTTTCTACACAACGTGGCATATCTCATTGTTTTAATTTGTGTTTCCTTATTAGTGAAGTCAAACATCTTTTAGTTCCAAAAGCTTTGCTTTTTTTTTTTTTTTTTTTTTTTTTTTTTTATGATTTGCCTGTGTTTTTTGACCGTTTTTCTATTTGGTCTAAGTGATTACTTTTTTTTGGTATCAATATTTCTTCTCTTTTCTTTTTTTTTTTTTTTTGAGATGGAGTCTTGCTCTGTCGCCCAGGCTGGAGTGCAGTGGTGTGATCTCGGCTCACTGCAAGCTCCGCCTCCCAGGTTCACGCCATTCTCCTACCTCAGCCTCTGGAGTAGCTGGGACTACAGGCGCCCGCCACCATGCCCGGCTAATTTTTTGTATTTTTAGTAGAGACAGGGTTTCACCATGTTAGCCAGGATGGTCTCGATCTCCTGACCTCGTGATCCGCCCGCCTCGGCCTCCCGAAGTGCTGGGATTACAGGCGTGAGCCACCGTGCCCAGCCTGGTATCAGTATTTCTTGTTAGTATTAATGTGTGTGTGTGTGTGTGTGTGTGTGTGTGGTGATAGTAGTGATGGTTCTTATTTTAGTACAAAAGTTACTTTGGCCGGGCGCGGTGGCTCACGCTTATAATCCCAGCACTTTGGGAGGCTGAGGCCGGCAGATCACCTGAGGTCGGGAGTTTGAGACCAGCCTGACCAACATGGAGAAACCCCCATCTCTACTAAAAATACAAAATTAGTTGGGCATTGTGGTGCATGCCTGTAATCCCAGCTACTTGGGAGGCTGAGGCAGTAGAATCGCTTGAACCCGGGAGGTGGAGGTTGTGGTGAGCCGAGGTTGCACCATTGCACTCTAGCCTGGGCATCAAGAGTGAAACTCCATCTAAAAAAAAAAAAAGTTAATTTGTATTTTGGTCTGTTTTATAAAATTAGCATCATTTACTTTGTACATAGCTTAATGACAATTTTTGTTTGTTTGTTTTGTTTTTGAGACAGGGTCTCACTCTGTCACCCAGGCTGCAGTGCAGTGGCACTATCGTGGTTCACTGCAACCTCTCCCTGCCAGGCTCAAGTGATCCTCCTGCTTCAGCCACCAAGTAGCTGGGACTACAGGCACAGGCTACTACAGTCAGCTAATTCTTGTATTTTTTGTAGAGATGAGGTTTCACCATGTTGCCCAGGCTGGTCTCAAATTCCTGGGCTCAAGCGATCCACCTGACTTGACCTCCCAAAGTGCTGAGATTGTAGGCTTGAGCCACCATGCCTGGCCGTATTAACAAGTTTAAAATTTTTGTTTTATAGTTTTGACTTTTTCCTGAAAAATATTAGGCACTTTTTTTGATAACACAAATCTGCTTTTAATAATGGTAGAGAGAAAGGCCGGGCATGGGGGCTTATGCCTGTAATCCCAGCACTTTGGGAGGCTGAGGTGGGTGGATTGCTTAAGGCCAGGAGTTCAAGACCAGCCTGGCCAATGTGGCAGATAGGCAAAACCCTGTTTCCACTAAAATTACAAAAATTAGCCAGGCGTAGTGGTGCACTCCTGTAATCGCAGCTATGGTACGCTCCTATAATCCCAGCTACTCGGGAGGCTGAGGCACGAGAATCACTTGAACCCAGGAGGCGGAGGTTGCAGTGAGCGGAGATCAAGCCACTGCACTCCAGCCTGGGCGACAGAGTGAGACTTTGTCTCCAAAAACAAAGAATGATAGAGAGTGAACTTTTTCAATGTGTCGAAATTCGAAAATTGCTTTTTGTTTTGAAGCTAGGTTTATTCTCTGAATTGTGAGGTTTATTTTAACAGTGGAAATTTTAAAATATTTAATACCGTAGGTGGTGACTTTCAAAAGGAAATAGGATCATGGCAGCAGATGATGACAATGGTGATGGAACAAGTTTATTTGATGTCTTTTCCGGTAAGAGCTACTTTTAATTGTCTTTCTAATTTCCTTTTTTGTTTTTATTTATTTATTTATTTTTTTACGAGACAGGGTCTCCCCCAGTTGCCCAGGGTGGAGTGCAGTGGCACCATCAATAGCTCACTATGACTTCAGACTTGGGAGCTCAAGGGATCCTCTCGCCTCAGCCTCCTGAGTAGCTAGGACTACAGGCACATGCCACCACAGCCATCTAATCATTTTATTTTTTGTAGAGAGAAGGTTTCACTGTGTGGTCTAGGCTGGTCTCTAATTCCTGGACTCAAGTGACCCTCCCTTTTTGCCTCCCAAAGTGTTGGGATTACAGGTGTGAGCCACTATGCCTTGCCTAACTTTAGTTTTTAAATTACAAAATCGTTTACCTATTCTCATTGGAAACACAGTCATTATCAGCCTTTTCTCTCTATACATAGATGAATTAATACAGTAAAATGCCTGGGACATGGAAATGCTTAATAAGTGTGAACTTACTGTATGCTTTCAAGCCTCAGAATGTAGTCAAATTAGTGATTTTACTAATATGAATGATGATTTTTATTGTTATATCTAAAAATATATAAGATAGGTTTTTGTTACTCTTGAAGTTAATATTTCTAGTAAATGCAATGATGTTTGTTGTTCAGAAAAAAATTGGACCAGGTGCGGTGTCTCATTCCTGTAATCCCAATACTTTGGGAAGCCGAGGCGGGCGAATCACGAGGTCAGTAGTTCAAGACCAGCCTGACCAACATGGTGAACCCCATCTCTACTAAAAATACAAAAATTAGCCGGGCGTGGTGGCATGTGCCTGTAATTTTAGCTACTCAGGAGGCTGAGGCAGGAGAATCGCTTGAACCCAGGAGGTGGAGGTTGCAATGACCTGAGATTGCGCCACTGCATTCTAGCCTAGATGACAGAGTGAGACTGTCTCAAAAAAAAAAAAAAAATTGATAGTCACAATGGATGATTAGTTTGAAAAAGAGATAACTGTCAATACCTGGTATTAAAATAAGCTCATAAAATAGAATTTCTTTCTTTCTTTCTTTCTTTTTTTTTTTTTGAGATAGAGTCTTGCTGTTGTCGGCCTGGGCTGAAGTGCAATCTCGGCTCATTGCAACATCCGTCTCCTGAGTTCCAGCAATTCTCCTGCCTCAGCCTCCCGAGTAGCTGAGATTACAGGTGCCTGCCATCACATCTGGCTAATTTTTGTATTTTTAGTAGAAATGAGGTTTCACCATGTTGGCCAGGCTCGTCTCGAACTCCTGACCTCAGGTGATCCACCCACCTTGGCCTCCCAAAGTGCTGGAACTACAGGTGTGAGCCACCGTGCCTGGCCCAAAATAGAAATATTTTAAATAATATGCAGAAGGTAAACTTCCAAATACTGACATAACATTATTATCTCTTTCTTTTAATGATAATCATGCTGTGACCTCATTGAATTTGTTGAGATATGGGCGTATGTTTATTGACCAGAATAATGATTCCTATGCCATGGAGAGTAAGAAGGGCAGTTATAAAACATGTTTAGTAGAATTCCTTTTTTGCGTAAAATAATGTTTTAAACAATTCATATTCATAGATACAGAAGAGTTCACACCAACTGTGGCCATTATAACCATTCTGGGTGGTGTTATTTGGTGTTTATTTTTGCTGATGTAGTTTCAAGTTGTTATTCTGTTATGTAATTTTCTTTGATGTTTTTTCCTTTGAAAAATTTTAAGCCAAGCCGGGTGCAATGGCTCACACCACAGTAATTCTAGCACTTTGGGAGGCTGAGACAGGTGGATCACCTGAGGTCAGGAGTTCAAGACCAGCCTGACCAACATGGTGAAACTCTGTCTCTATTAAAAATACAAAAATTAGTGGGGCATGGTAGTGCACACCTGTAATTCCAGCTACTCAAGAGCCTGAGGCAGGAGAATCACTTGAACTGGGAGGTGGAGGTTGCAGTGAGCCAAGATCATGCCATTGCAGTCCAGCCTGGGAGGAGAGCAAAATTCCGTCTCAAAGAAAAAAAAATTTAAGCCAACAAACAGAAAAATTGGAACTATAATATAATGAACAGCATTATTTGTCACCTAGATTCACAAATGATTACATTTTATCACATCTGCAACGATTAAAATTTGAAGGACAAAACTACAATTTAATCTGATTTTCTGGATGCAGCTGTTTTTATTTCTATGTATCACTGTCAAGCTGCTGTCTATACACACACACACACACACACACATATATATATTTTTTTTTTTTTTTGAGACGGAGCTTTGCTCTTGTTGCCCAGGCTGGAGTGTAATGGCATGATCTAGGCTCACTGCAACCTCTGCCTCCCAGGTTCAAGCAATTCTACCGTCAGCCTCCTGAGTAGCTGGGATTACAGGAGCGCACCACCATGCCCAGCTAATTTTTATGTATTTTTAGTGGAGACGGAGTTTTGCCATATTGGCCAGGCTGGTCTCGAACTCCTGATCTCAGGTGATCTGAACGCCTCGGTCTCTCGAAGTACTGGGATTACAGGCGTGAACCACCGCACCCAGCCAGGTTTGTTTTTTTGTTTTGTTTTGTTTTGTTTTGTTTTGAGATGGAGTCTCGATCTGCCACCCAGGCTGGAGTGCAGTGGCGCAATCTCGGCTCACTGCAAGCTGTGCCTCCTGGGTTCATGCCATTCTCCTGCCTCAGCCTCCCGAGTAGCTGGGACTACAGGTGCCTGCTACCACGCCCAGCTAATTTTTTGTATTTTTAGTAGAGACGGGGTTTTACTGTGTTAGCCAGGATGGTCTCGATCTCCTGACCTCGTGATCTGCCCGCCTCGGCCTCCCAAAGTGCTGGGATTACAGGCGTGAGCCACCGCGCCCGGCCCATATATATATTTTTTAGGCTAATCAAGTGAAGCAGTAGGAGAAGCATGTACATTTTAAAAATAGTCACAGCTACAGTGTACTTTCTACTTTGTGTCTTGCCTTTTTTTTTTTTTGAGATGGAGTCTCGCTCTGTCACCCAGGCTGGAGTGCAGCAGTGCTAACTCGGCTTACTGCAACCTCTGCCTCCCAAGTTCAAGTGATTCTCCTACCTCAGCCTCCAGAGTAGCTGGGATTACAGGTGTGCACCACTATGCCCGGCTAATTTTTGTATTTTTAGTGGAGACGGGGCTTCACCATGTTGGCCAGGCTGTTCTCAAACTCCTGATCTCAGGTGATCCGCCTGTCTTGGCCTCCCAAAGTGTTGGGATTACAGGCGTGAGCCACTGCGTCCAGCCTAGACTCTGTCTTTGTAAACACACACACACACACACACGTCTAGATGCACACCCATTTTTTTTCCTGACCCATTTGAGAGTAAGTTATATATATTATGGCCCCTTACCCCTAAGTATTTCAGTATGTATTTCATAAGGAAAAGTTGATTCTCTTATATAACCACAGTGTAATTTCAGTTTCATTAGATTTAACACTGATAAAATACTTTTGTATTTGATTTGCTATTTTTATTCCAGTGAATAATGTTCTTTATTATTGTAGTTGGATTTAGGTCATTTTAATATTTGAGTTTAATTTGTCTCATCAGTTATTTTTTTCTGATTTTCTTTCAAATATTATTTGAGTATATATTTACTTATTTAAAAATTTTTTTTCTCCCTTTAGCACTAGTGCTAACTGCTAGTAATGTTTGAGTATATTTTTGAAATGCATTTCATTTATGTATGAGCTTTTTCACTATACCTGTTTGTATTATTTCTAGTACTTGTTCGAGGAAGTGTATACATCTTTAACATTTTGTAGTCTGTTTACTAGTATTGTACCTTTTTACAATATCTTGCATGTATAGTTGCATCTATCTGCTCCCTTGCCTTTCATGTTATGAACCCCACAATAAAATGCTATAGTGTTTACTGGGCCGAGTGTGGTGTCTCACGCCTGTAATCTCAGCACTTTGGGAGACCAAGGCGGGCGGATTGCTTGAGCACAGGAGTTCGAGACCAACCTGTACAACACAGTGAAACCCCGTCTCTACCAAAATACAAAAAGTTAGCCGGGCGTGGTGGCGTGCACCTGTAGTCCCAGCTGCTCGGGAGGCTGAGGCAGGAGAATTGCTTGGACCTGGGAGGCGGAGGGCAGAGGTTGCAGTGAGCCAAGATCGCACTACTGCACTCCATCCTGGGCGACAGAGCGAGACTCTGTCTCACAAAAACAAAAACAAAAAAAAACAAAACGCTATAGTGTTTACTGTAACAGTTCTATGGATCTTAAATTAAGAAGAAAAATCAGGCCAGGTGCGGTGGCTCACACTTGTAATCCCAGCACTTTGGGAGGCCGAGGCGGGCGGATCACGAGGTCAGGAGATCGAGACCACGGTGAAACCCCGTCTCTACTAAAAATACAAAAAAAAAATTAGCCGGGCGTGGTGGCAGGCGCCTGTAGTCCCAGCTACTCGGAGAGGCTGAGGCAGGAGAATGGCGTGAACCCGGGAGGCGGAGCTTGCAGTGAGCCGAGATTGCGCCACTGCACTCCAGCCTGGGCGACAGAGCAAGACTCTGTCTCAAAAAAAAAAAAAAAAAAAAAAAAATCAGTCTTTTACGATTACTCATTTATTTACCATCTCCAGTCCTAGCATTCTTTGATATCCCTCTAGTAGCAGTTTCCCCCCGTTCTCTATTTGCTTCTGGACTCCAGATATACATTATGTGAGAACTTTTGATATTATCATGTAGGTCACTAAGACTCTGTTCTTTTTTAAGAAAGTCCTCTCTCATCTACAGATTGGGTAATTTCTGTTGATCTGTCTTCAAGTTCAGTGGTTCTCCGGTCAAGTACATCCAGTAATTTTTTATATTAGATATTGTAATCTTCAGTTGTAGGTTTTTCATTTGGTTCTTTTTCATTGTTTCTGAGATTTTCTATGTAGTAAGTTTGTGTTTGTCTGTGTGGGTTTTTTGGAGACAAGTTCTTCCTCTGTCAGCCAAGCTGGAGTATAGCGGCATGAACATGGCTCACTTCAGCCTCGACCTCCTTGGTTCAAGTCATCCTCCTGCCTCAGTCTCCTGAGTAGCTGGGACTACAGGCATCTGCCACCATGCTCAGCTAATTTTCTTTTAATTTTTTTTGTAGAGACAGAGTCTTACCATGTTACCTAGACTGGTCTTGAACTCATGGGCTCAAGCAATCCTCTGGCCTTGGCCTCCCAAAGTGTTGGGATTACAGGTGTGAGTCACTGCACCTGGCCACCATGTAGTAACTTTGGATTGAATAATCAACATTGTAAATGAAACGTTAGACACTGGATGCTGTTAACATTCCTCTGAAGAGTTGTTTTTAATTTTAGCAGATATTTAACTCACCTGAACTTACAATTCGGTCTCTTCTGTAAGAGCAACTGAAATATCTGTTTTAGATTTAGCTGGCTTTTTGGAGTTCTACCCTTTTTTGAGGGTCACCCAGAGATTTGGGCAGAATTTAGGTAATGCTCTTTGTGGATTTCTGTAATTCCCCTTTCATGTACTAGTCACTGTTACCATGACAAATTCTTTTCTCCGGTTCTTCAAGCTACTAGGACTGGAGGTTTCTATCTTGAGCTGTCACTGCCCAGTGTAGCTACAACTAGGGCCTGTCTTTATACAAAAAGCAGTAATAAAAGGGGACAGGGAACTTGGGAGGTGGTATTTTCTTTCAGTTGTCATTACCCTTTTAGTTTTTGCCTGCTTTAGGTTGTTCTCTAGCTCTTTAGATAGCTTCGAATGTTTTATTTAGTGTCTACAGTAGTTACCTGCAGAAGGATTGGTTTCGTAGAAACTACTCTGCTATAACTGGAATTGGAACTCTTTCAGTAGAATATATATGTATGAGACAGGATCTCGCACTGTCACCCAGGCTGGAGTGCAGTGGCATAATCATGGCTCGCTGCAGCCTTGACCTTCTGGGCTCAAGCAGTCTACCTCAGCCTCCCATGTGCCACCACACTGTCCAGCCTGTCTTGACCTCCTGAGCTTAAGCAATCCTCTCTCCTCAGCCTCCTAAAGTGGGGGGATTACAGGTGTGAGCCACTGCTCCTGGCCTCACTAGTATATTTTTGAAACTGAATTTTTAAAGTCTATATCTGAGGTAGTCAATAAATAAATCTGTGTGCCAAAATCTTCCTGTTTATAACTATGTGTAGAGACAGTGTCTGTAATGTCTGTCTGTCTCTCTCTCTCCCTCTCTCTCTCTCTCTCTTTAATTTGAGACATGGTCTCACTCTGAAATCCAGGCTAGAGTGCAGGGGCACAATCTTGGCTCACTGCAACCTCCACCTCCCGGGTTCAAGCAATTGTCGTACCTCAATCCCCCTAGTAGCTGGGATTACAGGCATGCACCACCACTCCTGGCTAATTTTTGTATTTTTAGTAGAGACAGAGTTTCACCGTGTTGTCCAGGCTGGTCTCCAACTCCTGGGTTCAAAGTGATCTGCCTACCTCGGCCTCCCAAAGTGCTGGGATTACAGGCATGAGCGACCACGCCCGGCCTTTTTTTGTATTTTTAGTAGAGATGAGGTTTCGCCCTGTTGCCCAGGCTAGTCTTGAACTCCTGAGCTTAAGCGATCCGCCTGCCTCAGCCT
Source organism: Symphalangus syndactylus (assembly GCF_028878055.3). Classification (NCBI taxonomy): domain Eukaryota; kingdom Metazoa; phylum Chordata; class Mammalia; order Primates; family Hylobatidae; genus Symphalangus; species Symphalangus syndactylus. The sequence goes on from NC_072424.2 coordinate 67,665,790, forward strand.
CCCGAAGTGCTGAGTTTACAGGCGTGAGCCACCGTGCCTGGCTTATCTCTTATTTAAAGCAAAACTGTTAAATCTCTTTCTTTTCCTGGTCCTTCAGTGTAGGAATGGAAAAATCTCAGTGCCTAAAGTCATTTTTAACTAGTCTTTGCCTTTCTTGCAGCTTCTCCTCTTAAGAACAATGATGAAGGCTCATTGGACATATACGCTGGGTTGGACAGTGCTGTTTCTGGTATGTGAATTCCATAAAAATAGTTTCTTTTTTTTGGTCAGTTCATTGTTTTGTGGTTACTAAATCCTGGTATATCATAGCTCCTAAACAATTTGCCCATTCTTTGTAATTACGCTGAGGTAATTCTTTTCTTTCTTTTCCCCCACAGTAACTTCCAGAACCCAATCTTAACCAAAGCTTGATCAGAAAAACAAATTAGCACACAGGTTTTTTATTCATCTTGGTCTCAGATTTAATTGAGCCTTGTGCAAAAACATTTTCTACTATTGAAGTGCAACTAGTGCTGGTGTCAGTTACTACTCACTCATACTCTTTTTTTTTTTTTTTTTTTTTTGAGATGGGGTCTCACTCTGTTGCCCAGGCTGGAGTGCAGTGGCTTGATCTTGGCTCACTGCAACCTCTGCCTCCTGGGTTCAAGTGGTTCTCCTGCCTCAGCCTCCCAAGTAGCTGGGACTACAGGCATGTGCCACCACACCTGGCTAATTTTTTGTATTTTTAGGAGAGACACGGTTTCACCATGTTAGCCTGGATGGTCTCGATCTCCTGACATCGTGATCCGCCCACCTCGGCCTCCCAAAGTGCTGGGATTACAGGCGTAAGTCACCACGCCTGGCCGCACTCATACTCTTGAAGGTTATATGATGTTAGAACATTTGAAAAGTGTAAGTTACTATAAATATTTTTAAACGTATCAGTAAGAGTGATATGCTGAGAATCTAATGACCTATTCAAATTAGAAACCTTTTCCATAATCAGATTTCTTAGAGTTTTGAACAGTTATGATCTTCATGCCTAATTTGGTTGACACAACCATTTTAGGTAAATTGGTAGTCCGTCTGTAAAATCAGTATAAATTTGGAATGTAGGATAAGTGAAATGTAGGATGAAGTATAGGAGATGGAGAAATGTATAATCTTTGAAGCAGACAAAATATCAAAAAGTGTTAACAAAGCTGGGCACGGTGGCTCACGCCTGTAATCCCAGCACCTTGCAAGGCTGAGGCGGACGGATCCCCTGAGGTCAGGAGTTGGAGACCAGCCTGGCCAACATAGTGAAACCTCGTCTCTACTACAAATACAAAAAAAAATTAGCTGGGCATGGTGGCACGTGCTTATAGTCCCAGCTACTCAGGGAGGCTGAGGCAGAAGAATCGTTGAACCCAGGAGGTGGAGGTTGCAGTGAGCCAAGATTGCGCCACTGTACTCCAGCCTGGGCGACAGAGGGAGACTCCTAAAAAAAAAAGGTGTGACAAATATTTTCACTTTGTGAGACCAAGGCGGGTGGATTTCTTGAGGTCAGGAGTTCGAGACCAGCCTGGCCAACATGGTGAAACACCGTCTCTACTAAAAATACAAAAATTAGTGGGACATGGCGGCGTGCGCCTGTAATCCCAGCTACTCGGGAGGCTGAGGCATGAGAATGGCTTGAACCTGGGAGGGCGAGGCTACAGTGAGCCAAGATTTGCGCCACTGCCACTGCACTCTAGCATGGGTGACAGAGCGAGACTCAAAAAAAACAAAACAAAAAGCGTAACAAGTATTTTTATGGGAGGTTTTTTTCGTTTGTTTGTTTTTAGACAGCGCTTCCAAATCCTGTGTACCATCAAGAAATTGTTTGGACTTATATGAAGAGATCCTGACTGAAGAAGGAACTGCAAAGGAGGCAACATATAATGATGTATGGGTTGCCACAATTATTAAGGACAGTTATTTACTGTTTTGTAGCTTCTGAAGAGTAGTCAGCTGCTTAGTTTTGAACAAATATTTTGTTTAGGAACTTAGCTCAGAGACTAACAAATATTTAAATCAGTTTTTGTCTTCAGACCTGCTTTTTAAAGGAAAGTTTTCTGAACACTTGTCTAAATTTGGTTATAATTTTGCTTGACCCAATTTAAGTATCTGAATATAAAACCTCAACAGCCAAACAGTGTTATAACATTTTTTCTTTCATGATATGTACAAAGTTAAATTATATGTTGCATAAAATGTCCTGAGATTTCTATTTCTTTCTACTATATTTGAATTTTAAGGTTTGGATGTTGAATGTGAAACTAAACAAAATAGATTATTTGTAGGCTTAACTTTAAAACTGGTTATCTTTCTGGTAGAAGTAGACCTCATCTGCCTTCTTAGTGAATTGATTTGCAAATTTTAAAATATTTTGAAATGGCAATTAAGCTAAGAAAATAATTTTGAATGATACTTAAATTAATCCTTTTATATTTTATAGTTGCAAGTAGAATATGGAAAATGTCAACTACAAATGAAAGAGCTGATGAAAAAGTTTAAAGAAATACAGACACAGGTAGGGTATAAATGAAAACATAAAAAACAAATTACCAGGCACAGTGACTCACACCAGTAATTTCAGCACTTTGAGAGGCAGAGGTGAGAGGATTGCTTGAGGCCAGGAGTTTGAGCCCAGCCTTAGCAAGGTAGCGAAACCTCATCTCTACAAAAAAATAAAACAATTAGCTGTGTATGGCCCCCTGTAGTCCTAGCTACTTAGGAGGCTGAGGAGGGAGGACTCTTGAACTCAGGAGTTTGAAGTTACAGTGAGCTGTGATTTTGCCACTGCACTCCAGCCTGGGTGACAGAGCAAGACCCTGTCACTTAAAGAAAAAAAAAAAAAGTTGTTATAAATAGAAATTAAAATGTTAAAACTGTTGACAGTTTATAAGGAAGCTTTCTTTTAGTATTAAATGAAATAGCAAATGTGGCAAGTATGCATTATTTCCTGAGTTGGTGAAATTGAATGAAATAGCAAATGTGGCAAATATGCATTATTTCCCGAGTTGATGAAACTGATAAAGGAAAACGGCTTGATTTGTTAAATGACATTGATTATAAAGGGTCTGTTAGACTTAGGCCAATTAATAGTTAATTAATAGAAAATTTGTGGAGATGATGACAACTGGTTTAAAAGAATGGTTTTGAGGAGCAAAGATACGGGTTTAAGATGGCTCTTGGGAGACACTGATGATGCCTTCACAGCTTTTGCCAAAATGGCCTATTTTGTGACTGTGCTGCAAAAATCAGGAATGTCATGTCCTGTTCTAGTTTTTACTTTTTGGTAAAATTGTATCTCTTCCTTCTCTTTCCCCTGAAAGAACCAGTGAACTCTCAATTCTTTCTTTGTTTATCTGGGAACTAATACATCTTTTTTTTTTTTTGATGGAGCCTCGCTCTTCACCAGGCTGGAGTGCAGTGGCATGATCTCGGCTCACTGCAACCTCCAGCTCACTGCAACCTCCACCTCCCAGGCTCAAGTGGTTCTCCTGCCTCAGCCTCCCAAGTAGCTGGGATTACAGGCACCCGCCACGACACCTGGCTAATTGTTGTATTTTTAGTAGAGACAGGGTTTCAGCATGTTGGCCAGGCTGGTCTTGAGCTCCTGACCTTAGGCGATCCACCTGCCTTGGCCTCCCAAAGTGCTGGGATTACAGGCGTGGGCCACCACGCCCAGACTGGACTAATACATCTTTGCAAATTTAACCAAAGCTGTTAAATATAACCTAATTCTTATCATTTTTATTTTCAATTTTCAAGATCATGGCCCAGGCAGAACTTACTTTTTCTGCTGTTCATTGGTTTTTCATTTCAATCTCTATTTTAAGTAGTTTCACTTTAAGTGGGACTATTTCTGGTGCCAGTTATCTTCTCTTTTTTTTTTTTTTTTTGAGATGGAGTCTTGCTCTGTCGCCCAGGCTGGAGGGCAGTGGCACAATCTCGGCTCACTGCAAGCTCCTCCTCCTGGGTTCACGCCATTCTCCTGCCTCAGCCTCCTGAGTAGCTGGGACTACAGGCGCCCGCCACCACACCCGGCTAATTTTTTGTATTTTTAGTAGAGACGGGGTTTCACAGTGTTAGCCAGGATGGTCTCGATCTCCTGACCTCGTGATCCGCCCACCTCGGCCTTCCAGTTATCTTCTCATAGTCTCAGCTTCCCCACCTGTATAAGAGGGATAAATAGTACTCCTCATAGGGCTTATAAATGTGTGATGCCTGCATGTAGTTAACATTCAATAATTATCAGCTAATATATGTAATAGTATTAGTAACCCTATAGGTATGTACTTTATTAATATAGTTTGTGGTGTTTTAGAATTTCAGCTTAATAAACGAAAACCAGTCTCTTAAGAAGAATATTTCAGCACTTATCAAAACTGCCAGAGTGGAAATAAACCGCAAGGATGAAGAAATAAGTAATCTTCACCAAAGGTATTACTGAGCAGTGTAGCTGTTATAAATTAAGTGGGTATTGATATGTGGAATATTTTTAACTTTGAGAGGAAAGATGAAAATAATGTATTTTTTTTTTTTTTTTTTTAGAGACAGGGTCTCATTTTGTCACCCAGGCTGGAATGCAGTGGTGTAATTATAACTCAATGTAGCCTCCACCTCCTGGGCTCAAGGGATCCTCCTTCCTCAGCCTTCCAAGTAGCTGAGACAACAGGTGCACAACACCATGTCTGCCTAATTTTTTTATTTTTTATTTTTGGTGGAGACAGGGTCTCACTATGTAGCCCACACTGGTCTTGAACTCCAGGCCTCAAGTGATCCTCCTGCCTCTGCCTCCCAAAGTGTTGGGATTATAGGGGTGAGCCACCATGCTTGACCCACATATGATTATTAATAGAACATTGTGGCCAGGCGCAGTGGCTCGTACCTGTAATCCCAGCACTTTGGGAGGCTGAAGGGGACAGATCACTTGAGCTCAAGAGTTCGAAACCAGCCTAGCCAACAGGGTGAAACCCTGTCTCTACTAAAAATACAAAAATTTGGCTGGGCGTGGTGGCTCATGCCTGTAATCCTAGCACTTTGGGAGGCCGAGGCGGGCAGATCACCTGAGGTCAGGAGTTCGAGACCAACCTGACCAACATGGTGAAACCCCGTCTCTACTAAAAAAAAAAAAACAAAATTAGCTGGACATGGTGGCGCATACCCAGAATCACAGCCACTTGGGAGGCTGAGGCAGGAGAATCTCTCGAACCCAGGAGGCATAGGTTGCCGAGATTGTGCCATTGCACTCCAGCCTGGGCAACAAGAGTGAAACTCCATCTCAAAAAAAAAAAATATTAGCCAGGCATGGTGGTGGGTGCCTATAATTCCACCTACTTGGGAGGCTGAGGCAGGAGAATCACTTGAACCTGGGAGGCAGAGGTTGCAGTGAGCTGAGATCATACTACTGCATTCCATCCTTGGTGACAGCGAGGCTCCATCTCAAAAAAAATAAAAGGAAGCACATAAAAATAGAACATTGCCACATATTTCTCTGAATATATTTAGTTTCCTAAAACACTGAGTTCTTGCTCTAATACTGTTTGCCCTGATGAGATGCTGGTGTATATGTCATGGGTTCTTCTAGGTCCCCACTAAATTACTAAAATATCAAGAGGGCATCTGTGCTCATATACCCTATTAATAAACAGCCCTTATACTATCCCTCAATTGTATATTATTTTCTTTCTCAAGGGGATTTTCTCCATTAATTTCTCTCTTTTATTGGTTGGAGGCAATATTTTGCTCCAGAGAAGTTCATATCTTCATAGCCTAACCTCTGAAAAAGTTGTCTAAACTTGTAAACTTGTTTTCGTTTTCTTTCTTTCTACTAACTCACTTTTTTTTTTTTTTTTTTTTGAGACGGAGTCTTTTTTTTTTGAGACGGAGTCTCGCTCTGTCTCCCAGGCTGGAGTGCAGTGGCGCAATCTCGGCTCACTGCAAGCTCTGCCTCCCAGGTTCCCGCCATTCTCCTGCCTCAGCCTCTCCGAGTAGCTGGGACTACAGGCGCCCGCCACCACGCCAGGCTAATTTTTTTTTTGTAATTTTAGTAGAGACGGTGTTTCACCGTGGTCTCGATCTGTTGACCTCGTGATCCGCCCGCCTCGGCCTTCCAAAGTGCTGGGATTACAAGCATGAGCCACCGCGCCCGGCCTGGGACGGAGTCTTTCTCTGTCTCCCAGGCTGGAGTGCAGTGGCGCTATCTCGGCTCACTGCAAGCTCCGCCTCCCGGGTTCACACCATTCTCCTGCCTCAGCCTCCCGAGCAGCTGGGACTATAGGCGCCCGCCACAACGCCCGGCTAATTTTTTGTATTTTTCGTAGAGACGGGGTTTCACCCTGTTAGCCAGGATGGTCTCGATCTCCTGACCTCGTGATCCGCCCGCCTCAGCCTCCCAAAGTGCTGGGATTACAGGCTTGAGCCACCACGCCCGGCCTCACTTTTTTTTTTTAAGATGGAGTCTCACTCTGTTGCCAGGCTGGAGTGCAGTGGCGTGATCTTGGCTCACTGCAACCTCCCCCTCCTGGGTTCAAGCAATTCTTCTGCCTCAGCCTCCTCAGTAGTTGGGACTACAGGCGCGCGCCACTGTGCCTGGCTAATTTTTGTATTTTTAGTAGAGATGGGGTTTCACCATGTTGGCCAGGGTGGTCTTGATCTCTTGACCTCATGATCCGCCTGCCTCGGCCTCCCAAAGTGCTAGGATTACAGGCATAAGCCACTGTGCCCAGCTTTTATTTTTTTTATTTTTTTATTTTTTTATTTTTTTTTTTTTACACAGAGCCTCACTCTGTCGCCCAGGCTGGAGTGCAATGGTGCAATCTCAGCTCACTGCAACCTTCGCCTCCCAGGTTCAAGTGATTCTGCCTCCTGAGTAGCTGGGATTACAGGTGCTCGCCACCACACCCGACTAATTAAAAATTTTTTTTATTTTTTGAGATGGAGTCTCACTCTGTTGCCCAGGCTGGAGTGCAGTGGCGTGATCTCGGCTCACTCCAACCTCCGCCTCCTAGGTTCAAGCATTCTCCTGCCTCAGCCTCCCGAGTAGCTGGGATTACAGGCACCCGCCACCATGCTGGCTAATTTTTGTATTTTTAGTAGACACGGGGTTTCACCATGTTGGTCAGGCTGGTCTTGAACTCCTGACCTCAGGCGATCCACCCACCTTGGCCTCCGAAAGTGCTGGGATTTCAGGCGTGAGCCACTGTGCACAGCCTTTTTTTTTTTTTTTTTGGCAGAGTCTTGCTCTGTTGCCCAGGCTGGAGTGCAGTGGTGTGATCTCAGCTTATTGCAACCTTTGCCTGCTGGGTTCAAGCAATCCTCCCACCTCAGCCTCCCGAGTAGCTGGGATTACAGGCATGCACCACCTGTAAAAAAAAATAAAAAAAATAAAAAAGATTTTTTTTGTGTTTATAGTAGACGGGGTTTCACCATTTTGGCCAGGCTGGTTTGAAACTCCTGACCTCAAGTGATCTGCCCGCCTGGCCCTCCAGAGTGCTGGGATTACAGGCATGAGCCACTGCACCCAGCTTCAAGGGTGTTCCTTTTATGGTTAGTGCTTTTCGTGTTTACATTTCCCCAGTGATCTCAAAGGTATCTACCAATAGTTGGTCGGTTGAGTCAGTATCTATATTAGTTTCCTAGGCTTAGTGTAACAAAACTACCAGAAATGGATGGCCTTAACAACCAAAATTTGTCTCACAGTCCTGGAGGCTAGAAGTCCAAAATGAAAGTGTCAGCAAAGTTAGTTTCTTTTGAGGGCTCTGAAGGAAGGATCTGATTCAGGCCTCTGTACTTATAGATGGTTGTCTACTTCCTATGTCTCTTTATATCCTCTTTCTAAATGTATCTCTGTGTCCAAATTTCCCCCTTTTTATAAGAACACCAGTAATATTGCATTAGGGCCCACCTTGAGGACACCACTTTAACTTGATTATTTCTGTAAAGACCCTTTAAATAAGGTCATATTCTGAAGAACAATGGCTTAGAACTTCAAATTATGAATTTGGTCGGGAGAGGGGACACAATCCATAACAGGGTTCATATGAGGTTTACATATTGTTTTAGGTTGTGTGTTTTTCTAATCCTCTCTTATAACAATCTCCCTATATTTGTGAGTTTTTTAAGTTTTGGGTTTTTCTACACATTTACTACTGATTAGAAATAGATATATGAAATTTCAGAGAAATTATGGAAGTTCTGGAAGATTAAGTTATTACCAGAAGCCAGAATAGGCCAGGCACAGTGGCTCATGTCTGTAACCCCAGTACTTTGGGAGGTGAAGGCAGGAGAATTGCTTGAGTCCAGGAGTTTGAGACCAGCCTGTGCAGCATAGTGAGATCCCATCTCTACAAAAAATTAAAAATTAGCTGGGCGTGGTGGCTTGTGCCTGTAGTCCCAGCTACTTGGAAGGTTGAAGTGAGAGGATTGCTTGAGCCTAGGACATCAAGGCTGCAGTGAGCCATGACCATGCCGCTGCACTCAGCCTGGGTGAAAGAGGGAGACCCTGTCTCAAAAAAAAAAAGCTAAATTGAGCTATCTACACTTTATTGCTAGGAAACCTACCAGTTTTTTTAAACACTAATATAAAACCTTAAGACTTAGATTTTTGTTTGTTTTAAACAGTAAATATATACTATTCTCCTAGGAAAGAATTAAAACTCTTTATTCCTTTTACTTTTGCATAGTATATAACATCTTAAGATGGCCGTTGGTGCTTTGGCTTGCTATGGGATTGTATGTGAAACAGAAAACTAGGATAGAGAATTATGTAGAGTTTTACTTTGATCATGTCTGTTGTTTAGCAAGATTTTACTTTTCTTTGTGTTTTAGTTGAGCTAGAATGAATAAGGCAAGAAAATAATGTCACTTGTTCTAAAAGAAGTGAACTCATGGTTCGCTGGGGAGTTATGCACTGTGGTGAAGTAAGTCTAAGAGCCACTGGCAAGTATTGGGATAGATCCTCAGGTCCTCAAAACTTATTTGAGCAAAGCACATGAAAGAGAATTTCATGTTTTAAAAACAGGCTAATTTAGTTGGAAGCTGGTAATTTCTTTTTCTTCTTTTTTTTAGGGACAGGGTCTCACTTCGTTCTGTCACCCAGGCTGGAGTGCAATAGCGCAATCATGGCTCACTGCAGCCTCAACCTCCTGGTCTTAAGTGATCCTCCCACCTCAGCCTTCCGAGTAGCTAGGACCACAGGCATGTACCACTATGCCTGGCTAATTAAAACAAAAAATTTTTTTAGAGACAGGATGTCACTATGTTGCCCAGGCTGATCTTGAACTCCTGGGCTCAAACAAGTGATCCTCCCACCTTGTCCTCCTAAAGTACTGGTATTACAGGCATGAGCCACCACATCTGGCCAAAGCTGGTAATTTCTTTCTCAACCAGGAGGTTGAGGCTGAGACAGAGTCTTGCTCTGTCACCCAGGCTGGAGTACAGTGGCACAGTCTCGGCTCACTGCAACCTCCGCCTCCCAGGTTCAAGCAGTTCTCCTGCTTCAGCTCCCAAGTAGCTGGGATTACAGGTGCCTGCCACCACGCTTGGCTAATTTTTGTGTACTTTTGGTAGAGACGGGGTTTCACCAGGTTGGCCAGGCTGGTCTCAAACTCCTGACCTCAAGTGATCCACTTGCCTTGGCCTCCCAAAGTGCTGGGATTACAGGCATGAGCTACCATGCCTGGCCAAAGCTGGTAATTTCTTAATCATGAATTACTCATGTGAATACAGTTTGGAATATTGCTAAATATAATCTAACTTTTTTTTTATTTCACAATAGATTGTCTGAGTTTCCACATTTTCGAAATAATCATAAAACTGCAAGGACATTTGATACAGTTAAAACAAAAGATCTTAAATCTAGATCTCCACATTTGGATGATTGTTCAAAGACTGATCACAGAGCTAAAAGTGATGTTTCTAAAGATGTACATCATAGCACTTCACTGCCAAATCTGGAAAAGGAAGGAAAACCACATTCTGATAAAAGGAGTACTTCACATTTACCTACATCTGTCGAGAAACACTGCACTAATGGTGTTTGGTCACGTTCTCATTATCAGGTTGGTGAGGGTAGCTCCAATGAGGATAGTAGAAGAGGAAGAAAAGATATTAGATATAGCCAGTTTAACAGAGGAACTGAAAGAGTACGAAAAGACTTAAGTACTGGCTGTGGTGATGGTGAACCAAAGATATTGGAGGCTAGTCAAAGGCTACAAGGACATCCCGAGAAATATGGTAAAGGTGAATCAAAGACTGAAAGCAAAAGTTCAAAGTTTAAAAGTAACTCAGATTCTGACTATAAAGGTGAACGCATTAACTCTTCTTGGGAGAAAGAGACCCCTGGAGAAGGGTCACACAGTCGAGTAGACTCTCAAAGTGACAAAAAACTAGAAAGACAAAGTGAAAGATCACAAAATATAAATAGGAAAGAAGTTAAATCACAAGACAAAGAAGAAAGAAAAGTTGATCAAAAACCTAAATCAGTAGTAAAGGACCAAGATCACTGGAGAAGAGCTGAACGAGCATCACTTCCTCATTCCAAGAATGAAATAACATTTTCTCATAATTCAAGTAAATACCATCTAGAAGAGAGAAGAGGATGGGAAGATTGTAAAAGAGACAGGAGTGTAAACAGTCATAGTTTTCAAGATGGAAGATGTCCATCTTCTCTTTCAAACAGTAGAACTCACAAAAATATTGACTCTAAGGAAGTTGATGCTATGCACCAGAGGGAAAATACATCTTTAAAAGCAGAAAGACATAGAACTGAAGATAAGAGGAAAAGAGAACGAGAAAGCAAAGAAGAAAATAGGCATATTAGAAATGAAAAAAGAGTACCTACAGAACATTTGCAGAAGGCTAATAAGGAAACTAAGAAAACCACTACTGATTTAAAGAAACAGAATGAGCCAAAGACTGATAAGGGAGAAGTCCTTGATAATGGTGTTTCTGAAGGAGCAGATAATAAAGAGCTTGCAACGAAAGCCGAGTGTGGTCCAAATGAAACAAAAAACAAAGACCTAAAATTGAGTTTTATGAAAAAATTGAACTTAACTCTTTCTCCTGCTAAAAAGCAGCCTGTTTCTCAGGATAATCAGCATAAAATAACTGATGTTCCCAAGTCCAGTGGTGTATGTGATTCAGAGTCTTCAGTGCAAGCTAAAACAGTGGCATATGTTCCCTCCATCAGTGAACATATCTTGGGGGAAGCCTCTGTCAGTGAACATACCATGGGGGAAACCAAGTCAACGTTATTGGAACCAAAGGTTGCTCTTCTAGCAGTGACTGAACCCAGGATCGGTATCTCAGAAACCAAAATGGAAGATGAAAATAGTTTGTTAGTTAGATCTGTTGACAATACTATGCATTGTGAAGTGCCCATTTGTGGTACAGAGACTTCCTTCCCATCTCCTATGGAAATACAACAGACAGAATCCTTGTTTCCATCAACAGGAATGAAACAAACCATTAATAATGGAAGGGCAGCAGCTCCTGTGGTAATGGATGTATTACAAGCAGATGTGTCTCAAAACTTTGGCTTGGAATTGGATACCAAAAGAAATGATAATTCAGATTCTTGTGGTATTTCTGAAGGTATGGAAATGAAGGTGGCACTTTCAACAACAGCGGGTGAAACCACTGAAAGCATTTTGCAGCCTTCAATTGAAGAAGCTGATATTTTGCCAATAATGCTTTCAGAAGATAATAACCCAAAATTTGAGCCTTCTGTTATAGTTACACCACTGGTTGAGAGTAAGTCGTGTCATTTGGAGCCTTGCTTACCTAAAGAGACTCTAGATTCTTCACTTCAGCAGACAGAGTTAATGGACCACAGAATGGCAACTGGTGAAACAAACTCAGTATATCATGATGATGATAACTCAGTTTTGAGCATTGACCTTAATCACCTGAGACCTATTCCAGAAGCCATCAGTCCTCTGAATAGTCCAGTGAGACCTGTAGCAAAAGTTCTTACAAATGAAAGCCCACCTCATGTTCCAGTGTATAATAACAGTCATAAAGGTAATAGTTTGTATTATCTTCTATAACTTTGCATTTTATGAGAATGTAAAATACATAAGATAAATTGGTGCTTTTTCTTTTTTGATAACATAAAAAGTAGCATCTTACTCAGCCCCTGTTATCTAGAAGTGCACATGGAGAGTTTTTTTGTTTTTTTTTTAGATGAAGTCTCACTGTCCCCCAGGCTGGAGTGCAGTGTGCACGATCTTGGCTTACTGCAACCTCTGCCTCCTGAGTTCAAGCAATTCTCCTGCCTCAGCCTCCCAAGTAGTTGGGACTACAGGCGCATGCCACCACTCCCAGCTAATTTTCGTATTTTTTTTAGTAGAGACAGGGTTTCACCATATTGGCCAGGCTGGTCTTGAACTCCTGACCTCATGATCTGCCCGTCTTGGCCTCCCAAAGTGTTGGGACTATAGGTGATAGGTGTGGGCCACTGCACCCAGTCAGAGTTGTTTTTTTGTTTCCTTTTTTTTTTTTTTTTTGAGAGAGAGTCTCACTCTGTCACCAGGCTGGAGTGCAGTGGTGCAGTCATGGCTCACTGCAATCTCCGCCTCCCAGGCCCAAGTGATTCTCCTGCCTCAGGCTCCCAAGTAGCTGGGATTACAGGCACCCGCCACCATGCCTGGCTACTTTTTGTGTTAGTAGAGATGAGGTTTCACCATGTTGGTCAGGTTGGTCTGGATCTCTTGACCTTGTGATCCACCCTCCTCAGCCTCCCAAAGTGCTGGGATTATAGGCGTGAGCCACCGCGCCTGGCCCCAAGCACTTTTTAAGATCAATAAAAACCAATGATACAGGCTGGGCATGGTGTCTCACACCTGTAATCCTAGCACTTTGGGAGGCTGAGGCAGGTGGATCATGAAGTCAGGAGTTCGAGACCAGCCTGGCCAACGTGGTGAAACCCTGTCTCTACTAAAAATACAAAAATTAGCTGGGCGTGGGGGCAGTCACCTGTAGTCCCAGCTACTCAGGAGGCTGAGGCAGGAGAATTGGCTTGAACCCGGGAGGTAGAAGTTGCAGTGAGCCAAGATTGCACCACTGCGCTCCATCCTGGGCGACACAGCAAGACTTCGTTCTCAAAAAAATCAGTGATACAAATATTAGGCATTAACATCCTGCTTCAAAAAGAACTAGTGAAACAGTGAATTGCCTCAGTATTTAATTTTTTGTTATATGTAATATTTAATATGAACATGTCAAATGACTAAACTTTAATATACTTTTATCTTCTATAAATGTCCTTAATATATTTTTCTCTTCTACAGATGTGCTTTTACCAAATTCAGCTCATTCTACCTCTAAGAGTCAGTCTGATCTCAATAAGGAAAATCGAAAGCCAATTTACAAATCTGACAAATGTACAGAAGCAGACACATGTAAGAATTCACCATTAGATGAATTAGAAGAAGGAGAAATTAGAAGTGATAGTGAAACATCTAAACCACAAGAAAGTTTTGAAAAAAATTCCAAGCCTAGAGCGTCAGCGGATGTGCGGAAGTCAAAGACTATCCCACGACGTGGGAAAAGTACTGTGTGTTTAGATAAAGACAGTAGGAAAACACATGTAAGGATCCATCAGACCAATAACAAATGGAATAAAAGACCTGATAAATCTAGCAGATCTTCAAAAACAGAGAAGAAAGATAAAGTGATGAGCACTTCCAGCTTGGAAAAAATAGTTCCAATTATTGCTGCACCCTCTTCTGAACAAGAGATCATGCACATGTTACGAATGATAAGAAAACATGTAAGAAAAAATTACATGAAATTCAAGGCAAAATTTTCATTAATCCAATTTCACAGAATTATTGAGTCAGCAATTTTGAGTTTTACATCTCTAATTAAACATCTCAACTTACACAAAATCTCTAAGTCAGTGACTACCTTACAGAAGAATCTCTGTGATGTTATAGAGTCTAAACTTAAGCAAGTTAAAAAGAATGGCATAGTTGATCGTTTATTTGAACAGCAGCTACCAGATATGAAAAAAAAATTGTGGAAGTTTGTAGATGACCAACTTGATTATTTGTTTGCAAAGCTTAAGAAAATCTTAGTATGTGATTCCAAAAACTTTGGAAGAGATAGTGATGAAGGCAAACTTGAAAAAACAAGTAAACAGAATGCACAGTATTCAAATAGTCAGAAACGGAGTGTGGACAACTCCAGCAAAGAATTGCTGAAAGAAAAATTATCAAAATCAGAAGACCCTGTTCATTATAAGTCTTTTGTGGGATGTAAAAAATCTGAGGAAAGTTATCAAGACCAAAATAACTCCAGTATTAACACTGTAAAGCATGACATTAAAAAAAATTTTAACAATTGCTTTGATAATATAAAGAACTCTCAATCCGAAGAGCGCTCCTTGGAACTACACTGTCCAAGCACCCCAAAGTCAGAAAAAAACGAAGGAAGCAGCATAGAGGATGCACAGACATCCCAGCATGCAACTTTGAAGCCAGAACGAAGTTTCGAGATTCTTACCGAACAGCAAGCATCGAGCCTTACTTTTAATTTAGTGAGTGATGCACAAATGGGTGAAATATTTAAAAGTTTGTTGCAAGGTTCTGATCTTTTAGACAGCAGTGTTAACTGTACTGAAAAAAGTGAGTGGGAGTTAAAGACTCCAGAGAAGCAGCTGCTAGAGACTCTTAAGTGCGAGTCTATACCAGTTTGTACAACAGAAGAGCTAGTTTCAGGGGTGGCTTCTCCATGTCCTAAAATGATTAGTGATGATAATTGGTCATTATTATCATCTGAAAAAGGTCCATCTCTGTCTTCAGGGCTTTCATTGCCGGTTCATCCTGATGTGTTGGATGAAAGTTGTATGTTTGAAGTGTCTACTAACCTACCTTTAAGTAAAGATAATGTGTGTAGTGTAGAAAAGAGCAAGCCCTGCGTTTCTTCCATACTTCTTGAAGATCTAGCAGTCTCTTTAACAGTACCATCGCCTCTGAAGTCAGACGGTCATCTCAGTTTTTTAAAGCCTGATGTGTCGTCCAGTTCAACTCCTGAAGAAGTTATTAGTGCTCATTTTAGTGAAGATGCCTTACTTGAGGAAGAGGATGCATCTGAGCAAGATATTCATTTAGCTCTGGAGTCTGATAATTCAAGCAGTAAATCAAGTTGTTCTTCTTCCTGGACTAGCCGATCTGTTGCTCCAGGCTTTCAGTACCACCCTAATCTACCTATGCATGCCGTCATAATGGAAAAGTCCAATGATCATTTCATTGTGAAAATACGACGTGCAACACCATCTACCTCTTCTGGTCTTAAACAGAGTATGATGCCTGATGAATCATTGATGTCTTTGCCCAGACATGGAAAGGAAGCTGATGAAGGAGCAGAGAAAGAATATATTTCATGTCAGAACACAGTTTTTAAATCTGTGGAGGAATTGGAAAATTGCAACAAAAATGTTGATAGCAAGTCAACTCATGAAGAACAGAGCTCTATGATACAAACACAGGTTCCTGATATATATGAATTTCTTAAAGATGCTTCAGATAAGATGGGTCATAGTGATGAAGTGGCTGATGAATGTTTCAAATTGCATCAAGTATGGGAAACAAAACTGCCTGAAAGCATTGAAGAATTGCCTTCAATGGAAGAAATCTCACACGCTGTCGGGGAACATCTTCCAAACACATACATAGATCTAACGAAAGATCCAGTCACTGAAACCAAAAACTTGGGGGAATTCATAGAAGTAACAGTTTTAAATATTGATCAGTTAGGATGTTCTGGAGGCAATTTAAATCAAAGTGCTCAAATATTAGACAATTCTTTGCAGTCTGATACTGTAGGTGCTTTTATTGATTTGACACAAGATGCTTCATGTGAGACTAAAAGTGAAGGTAATCATCCTGAATTAGCTGTGGAAGACTTGGAATGTGGGGTGATACAGGTAGATGAAGATAATTGTAAGGAAGAAAGGGCACAAATGGCAAACAGGCCTTTAAAATGCATTGTTGAGGAACCCTATATCGACTTGACCACAGAATCTCCCAGTTCATGTGAAGTAAAAAAAGATGAATTAAAATCAGAGCCAGGATCAAATTGTGATAACTCGGAGTTGCCTGGGACTTTGCATAATGCTCACAAAAAGAGAAGAAACTTTTCTGATCTAAATCATCCTCATAAAAAACAAAGAAAGGAAACAGACTTAACTAATAAGGAAAAGACCAAGAAACCTACCCAAGATTCTTGTGAGAATACTGAAGCTCACCAAAAGAAAGCTAATAAGAAGAAGGCCCCTCCTGTGAATAAAGATCCCTCATCATTAAAGGCAACCCCAGGGATTAAGGATTCATCAGCAGCACTTGCCACTTCTACAAGCCTTTCTGCAAAAAATGTTATTAAAAAGAAGGGAGAAATTATCATTCTATGGACAAGGTAAGAATCTTGTGAGACATTTAAATCACCAGGAAATTTTGAGCTCAAAAATCTAATCTGTCTGGCTGGGCGCAGTGGCTCATGCCTGTAATCCCAATAATTTGGGACTCTGAGGCAGGTGGATCACTTGAGCCCAGGAGTTTGGGACCAGCTTGAGCAACATGGCGAAATTCTGTCTCTACAAAAAATACAAAAATTAGGGCTGGGCGCCGTGGCTCACGCCTGTAATCCCAGCACTTTGGGAGGCTGAGGTGGGCAGATCACGAGGTCAGGAGAGCGAGACCATCCTGGCAAACACGGTGAAACCCAATCTCTACCAAAAATACAAAAACTTAGCCAGGCGTGGTGGCACGCGCCTGTAGTCCCAGCAGTCGGGAGGCTGAGGCAGGAGAATGGCATGAACCTGTGGGGGCGGAGCCTGCAGTGAGCTGAGATCGCGCCACTGCATTCCAGCCTGGGCGCAACAGAGCGAGACTCCGTCTCAAAAAAAAAAAGAAAAGCACATACAAAAATTAGCCAGGCATGGTGGTGCAGGCCTGTGGTCCCAGCTACTTGGGAGGCTGAGGCAGGAGGATCACTTGAGCCTGGGAGGCGAAGGTTGTACTCCAGCCTGGGTGACAGAGCAAAACTCTGTCAAAAAAAAAAAGAAAACCTAAAGATACCTAGCCAGGTGTGGTGGCAGGCGCCTGTAGTCCCAGCTACTCAGAATGCTGAGGCAGGTGAATGGCCGTGAACCTGGGAGGCAGAGCTTGCAGTGAGCTGAGATCACGCCACTGCCCTCCAGCCTGGGTGACAGTGTGAGACTCCCTCTGGAAAAAAAGAAAAGAAAACCTAAAGATACCTAATCTTTCATGTCTTCATAGCTTTATCATCCTAAAATAAGGAAAATGATAACTTCAAAAGTGGCCAAATTTAGTTGAAGATACATTCTAGAGTACAGTCCTGCTGTACGGTTGTACAGTCTAGAACAGTGGCTCTTAACCAGAGGTGTGCAGTAGTACCATGGATATAACTTTTCACTTTGAAAAGCTCTATTGTGAAGTTAAGAAAAGTGAAGTTTTTCATTTAAAAAAAGTGAAGTGAAAGAAAGTTAAAAAGTGAAGGGGAAAAGTGTGTTTTAACTTCGTTTTTTAAATTAAAAACATTTCATTTGGAAGGAACTGGTGTAAGCACATCTTAGAAGGAATGACAAGTGATGAAATAGCAAAAAATGGGAGTGTTGGTATAGGTTGGTGCAAAACCACAATTACTTTTGCAGCAACCTAATTGATTTTTCCTCCAGAAGTTTACAGTTTTGTAAACCGGTTGTACTTTTGAGGGTTTTTGTTTGTTTGTTTGAGACAGAGTTTCACTCTTGTTGCCCAGACTCGAGTGCAATGGTACCATCTTGGCTCACTGCAACCTCTGCCTCCCAGGTTCAAGTGATTCTCCTGCCTCAGCCTCCCGAGTAGCTGGAATTACAAGGGCACGCCCAGCTAATTTTGTATTTTTAGTAGAGACAGGGTTTCTCCATGTTGGTCAGGCTGGTCTCGAACTCCTGACCTCAGGTGATCTGCCCACCTCTGCCTCCCAAAGTGCTAGATTATAGGCATGAGATGTTGTGCCCATACACTTTTGAGTTTTATATGAACTGTTTAAGAAAATCAAGACCCCATTCAGATGTAAAAGTAACCACAGTTATAAATCATTGGACTAAAGGTAGATATACTTGACTAGAATGCTTAATGAGAGAAGCTGAGTTTTGTGAAAACTGGTGATCAGTTTTGTTAATTCCACAGTCCTCAAATCCCCATTTCAGGTAACTTTGCAGGTGGCAGTATAAAATCTCAGCAACTGTATTAATACCCATTTGGTCAGAGTATGTAGAAAAAGCAGAGGTCTGGGAATTAGAAGATATGGATTCTATTTTAGTTCTGGTTCTTTTTTTTTTTTTTTTGAGATGGAGTCTCGCTCTGTTGCCCAGGCTGGAGTGCAGTGGCGTGGTCTCGGCTCACTGCAAGCTCCGCCTCCCAGGTTCATGCCATTCTCCTGCCTCAGCCTCCCGAGTAGCTGGGACTGCAGGCACCCGCCACCATGCCCGGCTAATTTTTTTTTGTATTTTTAGTAGAGACGGGGTTTCACCGTGTTAGCCAGGATGGTCTCGATCTCCTGACCTCGTGATCCGCCCGCCTCGGGCTCCCAAAGTGCTGGGATTACAGGCTTGAGCCACCGCACCCGGCCTAGTTCTGGTTCTTCTGCTTATTATGTCTGTGACCATCTTTGGGCCCTAAGTTTTTTAGTGTATACATTAAAGGTAGAATTAAAAAGAAATACTTTAATTTTGTCATTAAGAAAATAAATCAGTACATTTGTTACAGAATACATATGAACTCATAGAGCAAAATCATCTAAATCTTATTTCTCAGAGATACCCATTGTCCATATTTTGGTATATACACTTTTCCTTTTTCCTATGGGTTTAAATTTCCCTGGTTGGTGGACTTCAAGGCAGTGGGATTTTTATTACCTTTCTACTACAGTGTACTAAAACTAAATACAATTTTTCCTCCTCAGAAATGATGACCGGGAAATTTTATTGGAGTGTCAGAAAAGAGGGCCATCATTTAAAACATTTGCATATTTAGCTGCCAAGTTGGATAAAAATCCAAATCAGGTAACTACCCAATTTTTACATCTCTATTGGTTCACAGATGTTGCTACTCTAAATACTTAAAATTTAGGCTAGGTGTGGTAGCTCACATCTGTAATCCCAGCACAGCCAAGGTGGGAGGATCCCTTGAAGCCAGGAGTTCGAGACCATCCGGGCAACATGGTAAGACCTCTGCCTCTACAGAAAAATTTAAAAAAATTAGTGGGTGCTGTCGTGTGCACCTGTGGTCTCAGCTCGGAAGGCTGAGGAGGGAGGATCGCTTGAGCCCAGGAGTTCAAGGCCAGCCTGGCCAATATAGTGAGACCATGTCTCTACAAAAAACAAAAAAAATAGCAGGACATGGTGACATGCACCTGTGGTCCCAGCTACTCGGGAGGCTGAGGCAAATTGATCACTTGAGCCCAGGAGGTTGAGGCTACAGTGAGCTGCGATCATGCCACTGCACACCAGCCTGAGACAGAGTGAGACCCTGTTTCAGACAAAAGTAAATAAATAAATGTTTAGATTGAATTTTTTTCTTTTTGAATTAAAGTTAGTTTCACTCAGTCTTTTTTTTTATTTATTTTTTTTTTTTTTTGAGACAGAGTCTTGCTTTGTTGACCCTGCTGGAGTGCAATGGCGTGATCTTGGCTCACTGCAACCGTCACCTCCTGGGTTCAAGTGATTCTTGTGCTTAAGCCACCCAAGTATCTGGGATTACAGATGTGTGCCACCACACCCAGCTAATTTTTTGTATTTTTAATAGATTACTGGGGAGGTGGGGTTTTGCTATGTTGGCCAGGCTGGTCTTGAACTCTGGGTCTCATGTGATCTGCTTACCTTGGCCTCCCAAAGTGCTGGGATTACAGGCGTGAAAAAAATGTTTTAAGAGATGGAGTCTCATTATGGTGCCCAGGCTGGATTTGAACTCCTGAGCTGGCTTAGATTTACTTTTTGAGTGTTAGAATATGTAGATATTTATTAGCCAGCCTCTTTAAAAGTATGGTTCAGTGTAGGACTGTTAAAAACTTGGTAACTGGAAGAAGTATGACTGAGACAATCCTGATTGTTTTGTAAACTGATGTTTGCTTGTTTAAGAAATATTAATATTAGGCTGGGCACGGTGGCTCACGCCCATAATCCTAGCACTTTGGGAGGCCGAGGTGGGTGGATTGCATGAGCTCAGGAGTTTGAGACCAGCCTGGGCAATATGGTGAAACCCCATCTCTACTAAAATATGGAAAAAAAAGAAAATAGCCGGGCGTGGCAGCGTGTGCCTGTAGTCTCAGCTACTTGGGAGGAAGGAGAATTGCTTGAACCCAGGAGGCGGGGGTGCAGTGAGCTGAGATAATGCCACTGCACTCCAGCCTGGTGAGAGAGTGAGACTCTGTCTCAGAAAAAAAAAAAATTAATGTTTGTAATCCCAGCACTTTGGAAGGCTGACTGGGAGGATTGCTTGGGCCCAGTTTACAGTAAGCTATGCTGTTGACACTGCACACTCCAGCCTGGGTGACAGCAAGACTCTGTCTCTTAAAAAAAAAAAAAAAAAAAAGCCGGATGCGGTGGCTCATGCCTGTAATCCCAACACTTTGGGAGGCTGAGGCAGGCGGATCACCTGAGGTCGGGAGTTCGAGACCAGCCTGACCAACATGGAGAAACCCCATCTCTACTAAAAATACAAAAAAATTAGCTGGGCGTGGTGGCGCATGCCTATAATCCCAGCTACTCAGGAAGCTGAGGCACGAGAATCACTTGAACCCGGGAAGCGGAGGTTGCAGTGAGCCGAGATCGCACCATTGCACTCCAGCCTGGGCAACAAGAGTGAAACTCCATCTCAAAAAAAAAAAAAAGTTCAATATTGAAAAGTTAACTAGTAATCACCTTTAGTATGAAGATATTTTTCTTTCTTTTTTTTTTTTTAAGACGGAGTTTCACTCTTGTTGCCCAGGCTGGAGTGCAATGGCGCGATCTCGGCTCACTGCAACCTCCGCCTCCCGAGTTCAAGTGATTCTCCTGCCTCAGCCTCCTGAGTAGCTGGGATTACAGGCATGCGCCACCACGCCTGGCTAATTTTGTATTTTTAGTAGAGACGGGGTTTCTCCATGTTGGTCAGGCTGGTCTTGAACTCCTGACCTCAGGTAATCCGTCTGCCTCGGCCTCCCAAAGTGCTGGGATTACAGGTATGAGCCACCACACGTGGCCATGAAGATATTTTTCTAAACATTACTTCATCTCTTTATTATTGAAGGTGACTTTCTCTGTCTTTAGCTGTCTTATGAAAGTATTCTTCAAAGATGAAAAAAGATTACTGAGGTATTTATAATTAACACTCATTTTTAAATTTTCAGGTCTCAGAAAGATTCCAGCAGCTAATGAAGCTCTTTGAAAAGTCAAAATGCAGGTAGTTAATGGTTACACTACAGGAGACTAGTAAAATAAATGTTTGACGCTGTAGTTGTGCAGTTAATGGCCTGTTAGTCATTGAAGATGTGAATAGTGGGTGAGAGACATCCAGTTGAGTTCCTGCTTCAGTCACAGGTTGGAGGATGGTTGCTCGAGCAGGCATCTAAGGTGACCTCATCCACAGGGACGTGCTCAGAGTGAAGCCTGCTGCAGTTCAGATCAGCATGGCATCTCTCCTCAACCTTCTGATTGCTGATGAGTCTAAGGTGGGGGGAAATCCATTTGATTAATAATAAAGTTTTTATAGATACATCAAACATTCTTGAAAAGCAGTATGTGGTTCATAAGCAGTGAAGTCTGTGTAGTGATGGTAATTTAATATTTCTCACATTTTTAATTAGTGCTAATTAAAATACAAAACATTTATAGTCTATTGTCATCCCAATTGATGACATGATTTACCATATTAAATTGTTAATAATGTTCACAGACATGTTTCTTCAGTTTTTGTTTTTGTACTTGTCGTACAAGTTGTTCTTGTACATACAGGTTTATTAGGGCAATAATATTTAAATTATCAGCAGAAGGCTGGGTGTGGTGGTACCCGCCTATAGTCCCAGCTACTCGAGAGGCTGAGGCAAGAGGATCACTTGAGCCCAGAAATCTGAGGCTAGGGTACTAGGATTGCACCTGTGAATAACCAGTACACTCCAGCCTGGGCAATATAGTGAGATCCAGTCTCTAAAACCTAAGTAAGTAAATAAATTACCAGCAGGTTTTTTCTGTTAGATCTCCGCCAATTGCTTAAATATTTTGGATTTTTATGTAAGCAAAATTTTAAAGATATTTAATGTATCACAATATTTTTAATTGATTTGCTGTCCTAATTATTTGAATGTAAAACATGCAGTTTTAAATGAAGTTTGAATTAAATCTGAACAGCAACTATATTTGGACATACAGAGTCAGGCACAGTGGCATGCATGTAATCCCAGCACTTTGGGAGGCCAAGGTGGGCAGATCATTTGAGGCCAGGAGTTCTATACTAGCCTGGCCAACATGGTGAAACCCCATCTCTACAAAAAAATACAAAAATTAGCCAGGCATGGTGGCACGTGTCTGTAATCCCAGCTACTTGGGAGACTGAGGCATGAGAATCGCTTGAACCTGGGAGGTGGAGGTTGCGGTGAGCCAAGATTGCGCCACTACACTCCAGCCTGAAAGACAGAGTGAGAAAAAAAAAAAAAACTAGATTTGGACATAGAGCACAGTGCTAGTGAAATCTTCAAAATATGTGTAGTAGTTTACTATGATGTTAAATTTCTTTTTTGTTTGTTTGTTTTGAGACGGAGTCTCACTCTGTCACCCGGGCTGGAGTGCAGCCGCACGATCGCAGCTCACTGCAACCTCTGCCTCTCAGGTTCAAGTGATTATGACGTTAAATTTCTATTTACATAATTCAGAATGTTGCCCGATGCAGTGGCTCATGCCTGTAATCTGAGCACTTTGAGAGGCTAAGGTGGGCGGATCACCTGAGTTCAGGAGTTCGAGACCAGCCCAGCCAACATGACGATGCTTCATCTCTACCAAAATTACAAAGGTTAGCTGGGCATGGTAGAACATGCCTGTAATCCCAGCTACTTGGGAGCCTGAGGCAGGAGAATCACTTGAACAAAACACACACACAACAGAATATAAGCTTGAATAATGGGGAATTTGGAGAAGAAGCTTATTCTAAAGAATTTTTTTAAAAAAGCTCTGGGCAAAAGTGGCTTGATTATTAGATTAACTGTGCTTTTTAAGATTTTTGCTGCCTTTAAGAAATTAAATCAAGTTTTTTTTTTACCTTAATGTTATATTAAAGTATGATTTCCATTCTGTTGTGAAGAGAATGTAAATTATTTTAAACAGAGATGGGGTTTCGCCGTGTTGCCCAGGCTGGTCTCGAACTCCTGGACTCAAGCGATCCATCTGCCTTGGCCTCCCAAAGTGCTCGGATTACAGGCGTAAGCTACTGCATCTGGCCAAAAATCTAAAACCATTTAATGAATTTGATATTTGAGATTTCTTTGCTTGCAGGATAGCACATACTGTGGGTTATTTCATTCGTAGCTTGTCTCTTAACTGATTTGTTTTCCCCACAAGTACTGTAGTCCTATTAAATTTTTGTCAGTATCAAAGTATAATGATAGTTACCAAACTGATTGCAAAAGCTAGGTTTTTTTTTTAAATTTTGAGACCAATTGGAAGATAAGAAAGCTAGTTTATTAAACACCAATATTGTCTAAATGGAGCTTATTTAAGGTAACACATTATGAGATAGTCCTGTCAGAAAAATAGAATAATAACTTTAGCATTTTCTTACATTACAGATAAGTTGCTGAATTCCTGGGACTCTTAATTGATATTGCATACTACACAGAAGCTTCAAATTCCTCATGTTTTAAATGAGCACTAGAGAGAGGTTTATCACCTTTTTGGTTACCAGATGATAATCTACATTTGTTATTACTCAGTGACTCTCTAATTTCACATCAGCATGTTCAGCTTGTTCTAGTCATCATTCTGATTTGCTTATCTGTTTTTGGTCAAAATATTTATTTTTAAACATGTTAGAACTTACCAAAATGAAAGCAACAGTGATGTATTGAAATCTTAGTTTTGATATTTTAAAGAAATGACTTTCTAGATTAAAAAAATAGTTTTGTAGCATTTTAAACTTAGTGACTATTTAGTTCAAGTGTTCATCCATTTTTTATTTGCTTTTCTAATTGCCTCTCCTTGTTTTGGTATATTGTAAAATAATTTAAATAATGTATTTATAAATATGTATAATTATGATATAAAATACTGTGTGTATATGTATGTATGTGTGTTTCTGTGTATGCACACATAAATGGCTTTGCCTAGCCAAGGATTTTTTTTATCTGTATAAAATTTTTTGTATAAAGTTTGCTTTCAATAACAGTAATGTATAATAAAACCATGTAAAGTTTTGTTGTATTTTGATTCGAATGTTTCTTTTACTTTTATTGTGTTTAGGTAATAATTTAAAAAATCAAGAGGTAAAAGTCCCAGGGGACATAGGGTGCAATTTTGAAGTGGTTCCTGGTGGGGGTGTGGCTGGCTGAATGGCTCTGAGTAGATTGAGAAAACTGATTGCTGTTGCCTGCCTTCTCACAGCAAGTACCAGAACGGTGAACCATATCTCTGCTGCAGGTGTCCTCACAGATAAAATTAGAGTAGCACAAGAGCTTTTTGGGTGAAGCTTTGGAGAAAACAGGTGTAAGGATTGATTAGCTTGGGCATTACTTCTTCACCCTTCTGCCTTCAGACTCACAGAACTTCTCAGTTAATAATCTAGGCCCTAGACTCTAGGAAGTGCCTCTTCTCATTGCCATTTTTCTCAGGGGGTCCAAAGGAAGAAGCCCTGTCCTAAAGGATTACACATTGAAATAAATAGCCGTGGTTTTGTAGTGCTAGGGCTCTCCAACATGGGGTTTGTCCCCTTCCCTCTCTTTGAACCCTTAATACCGACTAGAGGGTTGGCCATCAGTCCTTCTCCAGTGCATACTCTCACTCAGAAGATCTCATACCACCAGGTAAGTGAGTTCACAAACGATATGATAACCGAAAGCTACTACTAGTTCAAAAGAAAACTGGATTACGTAAGACTTTCAGAATCTAAAATGAAACTAATAAACATTAAAAGATGTTAGCAACGTGATACAAGAAGTAATGAAACATTTAAAATAAATAACATAATAAATGGAGTAAAAGGGTAGAGGCCAGGCATGGTGGCTCATGCCTGTAATCCTAGCACTTTGGGAGGCCGAGGCAGGTGGATCATGAGGTCAGGAGTTCAAGACCAGCCTGCAAGATGGTGTAACCCTGTCTACTGAAAATACCAAAATTAGCAGCGCATGGTGGTAGGTGCCTGTATTCCTAGCTACCCAGGAGGCTGAGGCAGAGAATTGCTTGAACCCGGGAGGTGGAAGTTGCAGTGAGCCAAGATCACACCACTGTGCTGCAGCCTGGGTGACAGAGCAAGACTGTCTCAAAAAAAAAAAAAAAAAAAAAGGATAGATACAGGTGCAGAATGAATTAGTTGGAAAATCAGGCTGAGAAAACCCCAGAAAGAAGCAAGAAAAAGAATATAGGAAAATAGGAAATATGAAAGCGGATTTAAGCAAGATGGAAGCCAGAAGTAGGTGTGCCAACATTCAGGTAAGAGGCCTAGAAGGAGGAAAAAAATAGAGATTGAAAGGGCCATAGGGTGCCAAACGAGAGACATACTGAAATTGAGGAGTATCAAGGTAACGAGAAAAATCTAAAAGCTTTTAGAGTAAATGTATAAAGGTACAAGAATAAGATTGACTTCAGTCTTCTCAAGTGCAGTACTGGATGCAGGAAAATAATGTCATATTTAAAGTACCGGACTTAAAGTTTTAGTCTATCTAAATTGTCATTCAAATGTGTTGACTTAATAAAAACATTAAGATTAAGATCCCTATCCAAAGGAAAAGAAGTCACCATATCAGAAAGACACACACGTTTATTGCAGCACAATTCACAGTTGCAAAGACATAGAATAAACCTAAGTGTCCATCAGTTGATGAGTGGATAAAGAGAATGTGGTATACATATATCATGGAGTGCTACTCAGCCACACAAAAAGAATAAAATAATGTCTTTTGCAGCAACTTGTATGGAACTGGAGGCTGTTCTTCTAAGTGAAGTAACTGAAAACCAGATAATATTCAGGTGTGGTGGCTCACACCTGTAATCCCAGCAATTTGGGAGGGTGAGGTGGGCAGATCACCTGAGGTCAGGAGTTTGAGATCAGCCTGGCCAACATGACAAAACGCTGTCTCTACTGAAAATACAAAAATTAGCCGAGTGTGGTGGTGGGCGCCTGTCATCCCAGCTACTCAGGTGGCTGAGGCAGGGAGAATTACTTGAACCTGGGAGGCGGAGGTTGCAGTGAGCCGAGACTGTGCCATTGCACTCCAGCCTGGGCAACAAAGGGAGACTCCGTATCAAAAAGCAAACACAAAAAAACCCAGATACCCCTTTCTGCTTCCACTGCCACCATGGCAGTCATGAAAAAGCTTGTGGCAAAGCAGGGCAGAAAAAAAAAAAAGCAGGTTCTGAAGTTTACTCTTAATTGCACCCACTGTAGAAGATGGAATCATGGATGCCGCTAATTTTGAGCAGCTTTTGCAACAGGGGATCAAAGTGAATGGAAAAGCTGGGAATCTAGGTGGAGGACCAAGAGCAAGATCACCATGACTTCTGAGGTGACTTTTTCCTAAAGGTATTTGAAATATCTCACAAAATTTTGAAGAAGAATAATCTGTGTGATTGGTTGCACGTAGTTGCTAACAGTGAAGAAAGTTATGAATTACATTACTTCCAAATTAGCCAGGACAAATAGGAGGAAGATGAGGATTAAAATTCATTTATCTGGAATATTTTGTATGAGTTTGTGAATAAAACTTGGGAACCAGAGGAAAAAAACCCAGATACCACGTTCTCGCTTATAAATAGGTATGCAAAGGCATACAGAGTGGTATAATGGAGATTGGAGACTCAGAAGGTGGAACGGGGAAGAGATGAAAAGCTACATTTTGAATACAATGTTTGCGACTTGGGTGACTGGTGCACTAAAATACTAGACTTCAGCACTGTGCAGTTCATCCATGTAACTGAAAACCACTTGTACCTCTAAAGCTACTGAAAAGTTTTTTAAAAAAATGAAAAAAGATTTGCTGGGCCGTGTGGGGTGGCTCACACCTGTAATCCCAGTTCTTTGGGAGGCTGAGGTGGGCGGATCACTAGGTCAAGAGATCAAGACCGGGCCTGGCGTGGTAGCTCACGCCTGTAATCCCAGCACTTTGGGAGGCCGAGGTGGGAGGATCACGAAGTCAGGAGATCGAGACCATCCTGGCTAACACGGTGAAACCCCGTCTCTACTAAAAATACAAAAAATTAGCTGGGCACAGTGGCAGGTGCCTGTAGTCCCAGCTACTCGGGAGGCTGAGGCCGGAGAATGGCGTAAACCCGGGAGGCGGAGCTTGCAGTGAGCCGAGATCGCATCACTGCACTCCAGCCTGGGCGGCAGAGCGAGACTCCGTCTCAAAAAAAAAAAGAGATCAAGACCATCCTGGCCGACATGGTGAAACCCCGTCTCTACTAAAAATACAAAAATTAGCTGGGTATGGTGGCGCACGCCTGTAATCCCAGCTACTTGGGAGGCTGAGGCAGGAGAATCGCTTGAACCCTGGAGGCAGACGTTGCAGTGAGCCGAGATAGGGCCACCGCACTCCACCCTGGTGACAGAGCAAGACTCCGTCTCAAGAGATAAAAAAAAAAAAAAAAAAAAAAAAAAAAAAAAAAAGATTTGACAGTGCTTCGCATTGAAAAATTTTGGAAAAAATACTTAACAAAAAGTCCAGAAGATACTACAAAATCTATGGGGATAACAGTGTTCAGATACCTTGGTAAGATGTGTATAGGGGGAGAAAGATTTTTTTAGAAAGCAATAAACCAGAATTATAATTTTAGACAGTATCAACATAATGGCGAGTAGAGGAGATCAAGAAAGTATTCAAGTGTTACAGTTCTTGCCTTTTTAGGAAGAAGGTATAGACATAAAAATGCCAAACTTAAAACTGAGGTATGGCATTCACATAGAAAAGTGCATGAAAGAAATAGTTTTCACAAAGTAAACACTTATGTAACAGCACCCAGATCAAGAATTAGAACATTATCAGCTCTCCAGAGTGCCCCCCATTCCTAGTAATAGTCCTTCCTTCTCCCTAGGGACAAATATTATCAGAACACTGTTTCTGATTTATATTATCATAGATTAGTTTTGCTTGTCTTTGAACTTTCAAATGGAATTATAACTGTAGATACTATTTGGCTTATTTCATTAAGCAGTATGTGAGGTTCTTGCCTGTGTTGAGTATAGCAATAGTGAATTCTTTCTCACTACTATATATATTTCAATTGAACCACAATTTATCTATCCTACTGTCATAGACATTTGTGTTCTAGTTCGGGACTGTTAGAAATAATGCCATTGGCCAGGCACAGTGACTCACGCCTGTAATCCCAGCACTTTGGGAGGCTGAGGGAAGCAGATCACGAGGTCAGGAGATTGAGACCATCCTGGCTAACATGGAGAAACTCCGTCTCTACTAAAAATACAAAAGCAAAAAATTAGCCGGGCTTGGTGGCGGGCACCTGTAGTCCCAGCTACTTGGGAGGCTGAGGCAGGAGAATTGCTTGAGATAGACTTTTGCTCTTGATGCCCAGGCTGGAGTGCAATGGCGTGATCTCGGCTCACTGCAAACTCCACCTCCCAGGTTCAACCAATTCTCCTGCCTCAGCCTCCCAAGTAGCTGGGATTACAGGCACCCACCACCATACCTGGCTAATTTTTTTGTATTTTTAGCAGAGACAGGGTTTCTCCATGTTAGCCAGGCTGGTCTCAAACTCCGGACCTCAGGTGATCCTCCCACCTCGGACTCCCAAAATGCTGGGACTACAGGCATGAGCCACCACGCTCAGACTTTTTTTTGTATTTTTAGTAGAGACAGTGTTTCACCACGTGGCCAGGCTGGTCTCAAACTCCTGGCCTCAAGTGATCCACCCACCTTGGCCTCCCAAAGTGCTGAGATTATAGGCATGAGCCACCATGTCTGGCCTATTTTATTTTATTATTTATTTATTTATTTATTTATTTATTTATTTTTGAGACAAGGTCTCACTTTGTTGCCCAGGCTAGAGTGCAATGGTGCAGTCACTGGTCACTGCAGCCTCGACCTCTTGGGTTCAAGTGGTCCTTTCACCTCAGCCTCCCAAGTAGCTGGGACTGCAGGTGCACACCACCATACCCAGCTCATCTTTGTGTATTTTGTAGAGACAAGGTTTTTGCAGTGTTGCTCAGGCTGGTCTTGAACTCCTGAGCTCAAGCAATCCCCCTCCTAGCCTCCCAAAATGTTGGGATTACAGGTGTGAGCCACTGTGCCCAGCCTACCATTTTTTACTTAACCATTCAGTGGACATTTGGGTTGTTTCCACATTTAGGCTACTGTGGAGTATTATGAACACAGCTGTTCATATTTGGGCCCCTGCTTTCTTTCATTTACTCATTTATTTAATTTTTCTTTTTTACCAGCTTCTACATCAAGAACACAAAGCTTGGCAGGGTGCACTGGCTCATGCCTGTAATCCCAGCACTTTGGGAGGCCAAGGCAGGATGATCACTCGAACCCAAGAGTTCAAGACCAGCCTGGGCAACATAGTGGGAATCTGTCTCTACAAAAAAAAAAAAAAAAATTAGCCAGATGTGGTGGTGGCGCCGGCATGTGGTGGCACACTCTTGTGGTCCCAGCTACTCAGGAGGTTGAAATGGGAGGATTGCTTGGACTTGGGAAGTCAAGGCTCCAGTGAGCCATGATTGTGCCAGTGCACTCCAGCCTGGGAGAGAGTGTGAGACCCTGTCTTAGAAAAAAAAAAAAGAAAAAAATGTATACTGTTTATCAGCTTACAAAAGTTTCTTTCTAGGCTGGGCACCATGGCTTACGCCTGTAATCCCAGCACTTTGGGAGGCCAAGGTGGGTGCATCACTTGAGGTCAGGAGTTCGAGACCAGCCTGACCAACATGGTGAAACCCTGTCTCTACTAAAAATACAAAAATTAGCTGGGCGTGGTGGCGCACACCTGTAATCCCAGCTCCTTGGGAGGCTGAGGCTGGAGAATCGCTTGAACCTGGGAGGCAGAGGTTGCAGTGAGCCAAGATTGTGCCACTGCACTCTAACCTGGGTGACAGAGTGAGATTCCATCTCAAAAAAAAAAAAAAAAAAAAAGTACCTCCTTTATTTATTTTCTCCTTTATTAAATGTGGTAAATTAAATCATTAAAAAAATTAAACCTTGCAGTTTCAGAATAAACTTTACTTTTATTTCATTTTTTCTTAAAACTCCTTTTCAACACAATAATAAACCCAACTTTAAAGTAATGTATTATATCCTTTTTAAATATATTGTTGGATTTAGTTTACTATACTGTTTGTTTAGGATATTCTGTTTTTGTGTGTGTGAAATTGGCTTACATTTCTTCATTTCTTTCTTTTCTTTTCTTTTTTTTTTTAAGATGGAGTCTCACTCTGTCGCCCAGGCTGGAGTGCAGTGGCACAATCTCTCTCACTGCTGCAACCTCCGCCCCCTGGGTTCAAGCGATTCTCCAGCCTCAGCCTCCTTAGTAGCTGGGATTACAGGCACCTGCTACTGCACCCGGCTAATTTTTGTATTTTTTTAGTAGAGACAGGGCTTCACCATCTTGGCCAGGCTGGTCTTGAACTCATGACCTCGTGATCCACCCGCCTTGGCCTCCCAAAGTGCTGGGATTACAGGCGTGAGCCACCGCGCCTGGCCCATTTTTTTCTTTCTTAATGTCTTGTAAGGTTTTGGTATCCAAGTTATTATGCTGACTCCGTACAGTGAATTGGAATGTGTTCCCTCTTTTTTTTTTTTTTTCTTTTTTTTTTTTTTTTTTTGAGACGGAGTCTCGCTCTGTCGCCCAGGCTGGAGTGCAGTGGCGCAATCTCGGCTCACTGCAAGCTCCGCCTCCCGGGTTCACGCCATTCTCCTGCCTCAGCCTCTCCGAGTAGCTGGGACTACAGGCGCCCGCCACCACGCCCGGCTAATTTTTTGTATTTTTAGTAGAGACGGGGTTTCACCGTGGTCTCGATCTCCTGACCTCCTGATCCGCCCGCCTCGGCCTCCCAAAGTGCTGGGATTACAAGCGTGAGCCACCGCGCCCGGCCGTGTTCCCTCTTTTTAAATTCTTGAAAAGTTACATGATAAGATCAGTGAAAAACGTGAGCATAAGCCCATTGCTGAGTTTCTTCTCCTGTGAAATCTGTTTCTTGAACAGAAAATGTGTACAATGCCATAATGGTGAATAAGTATTCCATTGGGCTGTGCTTGGTGGTGCTGACAAAAGCATTAAGGTCAGGGAGGTAAATCCATACTTGGAGAATACGTCTCTCCCAGTGAGAACAAATTACATTCCCCTTCACGGATAGGGTCAGTCTGATGTAAGAGACCTTTTAGTAGGTAGTTGGCTAGTCCATATTGGGACTTAACTTTGACTTTCTTCTTGACATGTTAAGCCTTCCACAATGGAGGCACCCAGGTCAGCTTTGGTGAGTGGAAATCCATGTCGCTGAGCCCATAGTCTTCTTTCTCACCACCATGGTGATTTTGTATATGGGTCCATTGAGCAAGCACTGGATTTGCAAGGGAAAGACACAGACCGACATCCCCAGAATGTATTATTTTGTTCATTATTGAGATTCTCTTCTACAGTAGGTGTCTTTGGTGAACACTGACATAAAACACAAATATCTTCACATTTTGTCTCTAATCCTAGAAGTCCCTTCACGATACTTTTTTCTTAGACGTTGTCACATTTTGGTTTTTCCAAGTCTTAAACCATCCAGGCAAACCTTTAACCACTTCCTTTGAATGTACATCCTATGTCTGGCCCTTTCCCACTCCAGTTGAAGAAGACAATCATATATGCTGCTCAAAGTTCTATCCCCCAGGAGAATTTCCCTTCATCATTATCTCCTGGTTGGCATTGTAACATTGCAGCAGTCTATTTCTGGCCTTTGCTAGCACATCAGTCAGAAACATCTGGAAAATAGGCCCAAATATTTTTTCTCCCCCTCAGTTAACTGGTCATAAGGAACTTCATATGAGGCTCTAGGTGTTGACTGAGTGAGAAAAGAAGCAGGTACAGTATTGGGTATCAGAGGAATCTGCTTATGCAACTAATACACCTTCCAGACCTGCTTCAGCCTGATGTTTCATATAACATTTACACTTACTGACGTATTACTGCTGTGTGTGCCCAACCTTATGGTGGCATGGGTCAGATAATGCCCAGTTCATTCTGGATATCTCAGGTCACCTGGTCACTTGATGTACCATGGTCAGGCATTCAGTCTCTAACAGGGCATAGCTATGCTCCAGAATGCTGAAGCTCTGCACTGTGATTCTTTTATTAAGGCTTGCTAGAGCCTCCATGTGACATATTGTATCAGTCAGTTCTCATGCTGCTGATAAAGATATATCCAAGACTGGGTAATTTATAAAGAAAAAGAGGTTTAGTGGACTCACAGTTCCACATGACTGGGGAGGCCTCACAATCATGGTGGCAGGCAAGAGAGCTTGTGCAGGGGTACTCCCATTTGCAACACCATTAGATCTCATGTGACTTATTCACTACCACCAGAACACTATGGGGGAAACCATCCCATGATTCAATTATCTCCACATGACCCCACCCTTGACACCTGGGGATTATTACAATACAAGGTGAGATTTGGGTGGGGACACAGCCAAACTATATCACATATTTATTAGCTAAAGTTTCTTTGAGTTCATCGAATTTGCTGGGATTTTGCACACTCTTGCACTGCAGCCTGAACTTACTGCAGAGCTTTTTCTTTCTCTGTTTCCCAGTAAAAGCTCACAGCCTTACAGGTTATTCATTTAATGGACCAGAGTAGCATATCAAATGACCTCCATAATTCACAAAGGCTTATCAAGCATTGCACCTTTTTTTTGTATGGTGTTGGTGGTAGTGGTAGTTGTAGTGCAAGGGATAGAAACTACTTTCACTCGGGGAGGACTGGATCTCTAGAAACTTTGCTGAAGTGGCAGGTCCCTTAATTTTTGTGGGGCTTGTATTCTACCCTGTGGCCTGCATTTGTCTTCTTACTAAAATATCTACAGTACTTTTCTCTTGCTCATCAGGTCTAATCAGCATTATGTTATCAATGTAGTGACCCAGTATGATATTCTGGGGGTTATCAAGATCGTCTAGACCTCTGTGGCCTAGATTATGGCAGAGAACAGGAAAATTGATGTAGCCCTCAGGCAAGATGGTGAAAGATGTATTGTTGACCCTGCCAGATAAAAGCAAATTGTTGGAGGTTGGCAGCATACATTCTAACACTCCAGGGCCTTATAAAAATCAAGAAAATAGCCATTCTCAGATGTCAGCCTGCTCAGCTCACGGAAGCTTAGAATTAAAAAAAATATATATATGTACATATATATATTTCATAAAAATATATATTTCTATAAACAACATACAGAATTGAGAGTTTTAAATTTATGAGAGTATTCCAAAGTATGTATTGTTCTGTGATGTCCTTTATTCACTCAGATTTTTTTTTTTTTTTCAAATGGAGTATCGCTCTTGTTGCCCAGGATGGAGTGTGTGCGATCTGGGCTCACTGCAACCTCTACCTCCCAGGTTCAAGCTAAGTCTCCTGCCTCACCCTCCCAAGTAGCTGGGATTACAGGCATGTGCCACCACCCCTGGCTAATTTTTTTTAATTTTTAGTAGAGACGGGGGTTCACCATGTTGGTCAGGCTGGTCTCGACCTCCTGATCTCAGGTGATCCACCCGCCTCGGACTCCCAAATTGCTGGGGTGGGATTACAGATGTGAGTTACTGTGCCCAGTCACTAAGAATATTTTTGAAATTTATGTTAATACAGACTCATTCACTTTGTTTTGTTCTGAGACGGAGTCTCACTCTGTCGCCCAGGCTGGAGTGCAGTGGCGCGATCTCCGCTCACTGCAAGCTCTGCCTCCCGGATGCACGCCATTCGCCATTCTCCTGTCTCAGTCTCCCAAGTAGCTGGGACTACAGGCACCCGCCACCATGCTCGGCTAATTTTTTGTATTTTTTAGTAGAGACGGGGTTTCACTGTGTTTGCCAGGATGGTCTCCATCTCCTAACCTCGTGATCCACCCGCCTCGGCCTCCCAAAGTGCTGGGATTACAGGCGTGAGCCACGACGCCCAGCCTTTTTTCTTTCTTTTTTTTTTTTTTTTTTTTTTGAGATGGAGTCTTGCTCTGTCCCCCAGGCTGGAGTGCAGTGGCGCGATCTCGGCTCACTGCAAGCTCCGCCTCCCGCGTTCACACCATTCTCCTGCCTCAGCCTCCCGAGTAGCTGGGACTACAGGCGCCTGCCACCACGCCTGGCTACTTTTTTTTTTTTTTTTTTTTTTTGAGACGGAGTCTTGCTCTTTCACCCAGGCTGGAGTGCAGTGGCGCGATCTCGGCTCACTGCAGGCTCCGTCCCCTGGGGTTCACGCCATTCTCCTGCCTCAGCCTTCCACGTAGCTGGGACTACAGGCGACCGCCACCTCGCCTGGCTAATTTTTTGTATTTTTTAGTGGAGACGGGGTTTCACCATGTTAGCCAGGATGGTCTCGATCTCCTGACCTCGTGATCCGCCCGCCTCGGCCTCCCAAAGTGCTGGGATTACAGGCGTGAGCCACCGCGCCCGGCCGGCTACTTTTTTTTTGTATTTTTTAGTACAGACAGGGTTTCACCGTGGTCTCGATCTACTGACCTTGTGATCCGCCCGCCTTGGCCTCCCAAAGTGCTGGGATTACAAGCGTGAGCCACCGCGCCTGGCCAAGATGGGGTTTCACCATGTTAGCTAGGATGGTCTCCATCTCCTGACCTCGTGATCCACCCGCCTTGGCCTCCCAAAGTGCTGGGATTACAGGCGTGAGCCACGGCACCCGGCCTACTTGGTTCTCTTTTTAAGGCACATGACTTCTGTTAATATTTGCAAATTGATATAGAGAAAAAGCATTTGCCATGTGAATGGCTGCATACTGTGTAACAAGACTAATTCGATTTCTTCCATTAAAGATACCACATCTGGGGCAGTAACTGCAATTGGAGTCAGTGCATGATTAAGGTGATAATTTTCTAAGATCTATTATTCTTTTTCTGTACAAAGGATGAGATAGGTAGTACCATGCAGCACATTTAGTGTCTTTTTTGAGACAGGGTCTCACTCTGTTGCCCAGGCCGCAGGCTGAAGTGCAACGGCATGACCCTGGCTCACTGAAACCTCTGCTTCCCCAGTTCAAGCAGTTTTCGTGTCTCAGCCACCCAAGTAGTTGGGATTACAGGCATGCGCCACCATACGCGGCTACGTTTTGTATTTTTAGTAGAGATGGGGTTTCACCATGTTGCCCAAGCTCGTCTGGAACTCCTGGCCTGGAGTGATCCACCCGACTCATCCTTCCAAAGTGCTGGCCCCTTGAAAAGGGCCACTGTGTTTGGCCCCTTTCAAGACTTTAATAGAGGCACTAATCTCTGCAATTGCCCTAAGGATGAAGTATTGTTTTTTTGTGGGGGAATTTAAATCTTCCATCCAACTCTTTCCTCTATTATGTCCTATCTCCTCTGTGTTATTTCCTCTCCTCTTCTTTAATTTCTTTTAGGTTGATTATTTTTAATTCAATTTTACCTCTCTTTATTGTTTTCTGAGAGATTACACATGCATCCTTTACTTATCAACGTTTAAGAGATTACACATGCATCCTTTGCTTATCAATGTTTAATATTCTGACTCTGATAAAATGCATTCAATGTATTATCATTACTTTTCAGGTGACTTTTTACCTAATACTATACAAATACAGTTATTAATACATCATATGTTTTTACCTCTAATTAATTCTGACAGATAATTTGTACTTCGGGCTGATGTGCCAGGCTAGTGGAAGTTTAATGTCACCTGTCTACCTTTTATTATCATCCTTTTTTAAAAACTAAATGACCAAAAATGGAATAGGCAGATTATAACGATGAACTATCAGTAATTTTATGCACTTCTACATTTTATATGGAAAAGAGCAGGCTTAGAAATGTGCCTCAGAGCTGTGATCTGAAACCCTCATTGGGTTCTAGTGATGCCTTTGTGGTCAACACCTCTAAGATGGCAAGAAGATTATGTGCTTGAGATATGACTAGTGAAAGATGCTGCACACTGAGAGTTTGGAGACCTGGTCTATCGGCATTGGGCAAGTCGTTTGACCTCTCTGGAATTCTCATTCTTTCTCGACAAAAATCAGACCTAGGTTTCTAAGGCTACTACTGGCTTCCAGATTCTCTATTTAAAAAGAAAAATATTTTCTTGAGCCATATGTTTTGACCTAATAGAATATTGCTACAAGAATGGTGACACACACCTGTAGTACCAGCTACTCAGGAGGCTGAAGAAAGAGGATCACTTGAGCCCAGGAGTTGGAGTCCAGCTTGGGCAACAGAGCAAGACCCCATCTTTAAAATACTACTACTACTACTACCAATAATAGAATATTGGCCCAGAAATGGACGGCATGCTGTGGCGGGGCTGGTGCAAGATGCCGCTGCCGGTTCAGGTGTTTAATTTGCAGTAGGGGCTGGGCGCGATGGCTCATACCTGTAATCCCAGCATTTTGGGAGGCTGAGGAGGGCAGATAACTTGAGGCCAGGAGTTCGAGAGCAGCCTGGCCAACATGGTGAAACCCTGTCTCTACTAAAAATACAAAAATTAGCCGGACATGGTAGTGCATGCTTGTAATCCCAGCTACTTAGGAGGCTGAGGCAGGAGAATTGCTTGAACCAGGGAGGCAGAGGTTGCAGTGAGCCGAGATGGAGCCACTGCACCCCAGCCTGAGCGACAGAGGAAGACTCCACCTCATTAAAAGAAAAACAAAACACACAGACCACACACACACACACACACACACACTAAAATTTGCTGTAGGTGTGACCTCCTCCTGCCTGGCATGGCCAGGAACTTAATCTTGAGCGCCAGCCTGTCTCCTATACGCTGCTCTAAGGAGGCGGCAGTGGAGCCCATGCAAGTCGACAAGGACCCCCCAGAGGACCTGCAGAATGCACCAGACGTCAACTACGTGGTGGACGCCACCCTGGAACTGGAGCAGTGCGTTGCCAGTTGCAGCGGCCTGATGTGCACCGAGCGGCTACAGTTTATTGCTGGCTGACTACTGCCCCTTGCTGCAGGTGGAGGCCCTGAATATGGCGCTCTCCTTCCTGCAGAGAATCTTTAACGTGGACCTATACGAAGAGGTCCACCGGAAGCTCTCGGAGGCCACTAGGAATCTGCGGAACTCACCTGACCCCATCCCCGAGAGTGGCGTGGAGCCCCCGCCCCTGGACACGGCCTGGGTGGAGGCCGCTCAAAAAGAGGCCCTGCTGAAGCTGGAGAAGCCGGACGCAGACCTGAAGAACTACAAGCGCAACTCCACCAAGGAGCGCACCGGGCGCGGCCACGATGATTCAGCAATGCCCTCAAGTGTCACTCACAGCCTGAGACTACTGCGGCAGCGCCAAGCACGCCATCAACATGTCCTCAACGTCTTCAAGGTCAGCGTCTACTTGCAAAATTGGCCTTACGTGCTGAGCCGCGTCAGCAAGGCCGAGTCCACCCTGGAGATGGCCGAGCAGCGAGGACAGAGGGGCAGCCAGCCAGGCGCAGGCGGTCCTCACTCAGCTCCAATGCGCTGGAGGCTTGGCCGAGCTGCCGTGAGGAAGTACAAGCAGGGTGCCAAATGCTTCCTGCTGGCTTCATTTGATCACTGTGACGTCCCCGAGCTGCTGTCCCCCAGCAACTTGGCCGTCTGTGGGTGCCTGTGCGCCTTGGCCACCTTCGACCGACAGAAGCTGCAGCGCCACCTCATCTCCAGCAGCTCCTTCAAGTTGTTCTTGGAGCTGGAGCCGCAGGTTGGAGACATCGTCTTCTAATTCCACGAGTCCAAGCGTGCCTCGTGTCTGAAGATGCTGGACGATGTGGCCACCTTTATGCTTGAGGCCAGGAGTTTGTGACCAGTTGGGTCAACATGGCGAAATCCCGTCTCTACTAAAAAACACAAAAATTAGCCGGGCCTGGTGGTGCCCGCCTGTAATCTCAGCTACTCGGGAGGCTGAGGGAAGAGAATTGCCTGAGCCTGGGAGGCAGAGTTTGCAGTGAGCCGAGATCGCGCCGCTGCACTCCAGCCTGGGAGACAAAGAGAGACTCTGTCTCCACAAAAAAAAAAAAAAAAAAAAGGAGGAGATGTAGGACAACCTGCTCTCGGACATGTGTACCTCCCCCACCTCCACTCCCCCACCGCCCCACCGTCAGGACCCTGTACGCCCAGATTCGCAACTGCGCCCTCAATACGCACAGGGTGGCCGTGCTCTCAGCGCCACGGTGGCAGCCCGAGAGGGTGAGCTGACGCAGCAAGTCCAGGAAGGGCTGATCGCGCCCGCGTGGACTCACACAGCAAGATCCTGGACGCCCGGGATGTGGATCAGCGCAAGCACCACCTTCGAGAAGTCTCTGCGGATCGGCGGGGAGCTTCAGCACCGCGCCAAAGGCCGGATGCTGAGGGTAGCTGTGCTGCGCAACCAGATCCACGTGAAATCCCTTCCGGAGAAGGGAGCCCGGGGAGCGACTCCTGCCAACAGCCAGTCCCAATGAACACCAGCTTCTGAGGGGTGGCCCTCAGCCTCCAGGACGTCTGCACACCCTCCCGCCCCAACGGACCTGTTCACCTCGAGGCAGCTCCGTGCCACCCGCGGCCCAGCGGAGGGCCTGGCTGTGTGCCCTCGCACGCCGTGTGCCCTCGCAACCCGTGTGCCCTGTGCTGGGGCCTGGGAGGCAGGCGGCTGCTAGCCATCCTGGAAGGCGGGGCCTGTAGGGCTTGACCCCGTGAGTGTCTGTACCTGGGGAGCAGGCTGTGCAGCGCCTAGGAGGCACCACCTCTTGGAACTCTCATATTCCAAGGAGGAGGAAGAGAAGGAGGGAGAGGGGGAGGGGAGGGGAGAGGAAGGGGGGAAGAGGAGGAAGAGGAAGAGGCAGAATAAGAAGAGGAGGAGGGAGAGAGGAGAGGGAGGTTTATTCTTTTTTTCTTTTTTCTTTTTTTCGAGACGGAATCTTATTCTGTTGCCCAGGTTAGAGTGCAGCGTCGCGATCTGGGCTCACTGCAGCCTCCACCTCCTGGGCTCAAGCGATCCTCCCACCTCAGCCTCCCAAGTAGCTGGAACTACAGGTGCACACCGCCATGCCCAGCTAATTTTTGTGTTGTTTTGTAGAGATGGGGTTTTGCAATGTTGCTCAGGCTAGTCTCGAACTCCTGGGCTCAAGCAATCTGCTTGAGGCCTCCCAAAGTGCTGGGATTACAGGAATGAGCCACCACATACTGGCCTTTTTTCTTTTCTTTCTTTTTCTTTTCTTTTTTTTTTTTTTTGAGACAGAGTCTTGCTCTGTCACCAAGGCTGGAACGTGGTGGTGCAATCATAGCACTGCAACCTTGAACTCCTGGGTTAAAGTTGTCTTCCCTCCTCAGCCTCCTGAGTAGCTAAGACTACAGGCATGCACCACAATACTTTGTTAATTTTTTTTTTTTTTTTTGTAACGACGGGGGTCTCACTATGTTACTCAGGCTGGTCTCCAACTCCTAGCCTCAAGCAATTCTTATGCCTTGGCCTCCCAAAGTGCTGATATTATATGCGTGAACCATCACACCCGACCGTAAAAAGTTTATTCTCTTTTTGAGATGTTTCTTCTTTCAGCATGGCATGATTTGCAGTAACACTTTAGGTTTGATTGCCACTCCATTATTATTTGTTCACATTTATGAGGCCACACTCACCCCAGGCAGTTGTTTATGAAATCGGACATGACTCATTGATCTGTGAGCATCGATTCCTAGAACAATCAACAGACCGAAAAGGAATGCACCTAAACTTAAATCACTGTATGCATTCACCAACGCAAAAGGAAAATTCTCATTTGTTTCACTTTTCATTTCCAAATATGATATACCAGGAGAGGTCCCAGCTTGGTATCAATTAGAAAAAAATACCGTAAGAAAATTGCAAAGCACCGGAGGACATTTTGAACCTTGGGGGAGGACTAGGTTAGACTCCATTGATCAAAATAACTGTGCTCATTCTGGATTAGGGCCCCACAGCCACCTGATCAGAGCCTTTATATCTGCAACCAGCAGCAATTTTTCCACTAATGAGCCACACACGGTGCAACTTTGAGGTTCTGCGAACCCAATCGTGATTTTTTTGTTCACCCGT
Organism: Symphalangus syndactylus; assembly: GCF_028878055.3. Classification (NCBI taxonomy): domain Eukaryota; kingdom Metazoa; phylum Chordata; class Mammalia; order Primates; family Hylobatidae; genus Symphalangus; species Symphalangus syndactylus. The sequence continues at coordinate 67,706,230 of NC_072424.2, forward strand.
AAGGTAAGTAGTAAATATGTGGACTCTCTTGTTTATGAGAAATATATAGAAAATCCTTGTGGGTATAGAAAACAAGATCTGAAATAATATGCAGAAAAGGGCCATCAGCATTTTACATAGGATATGCTAAATTTGTATTTGATAATAAAAGAAAATTCAATAATATTTCTAAGACCCACATTCATTTAATGGTAAAAAGTAGTTATTAAATGTCTTGTATTCTAAATGTCTTGTATTCTAGTATGTAAGATTGTATTTTGTTTTTCATATAGGCTAAGCTCAGTTTTCCTTTCCTTGCTATTTAAAAATAATAATTTCCACATTTTAAAGAGATAGTGGCAAAAAGAAGTATTATATAGTTCAGTACTGCCAAATAGGAATAAGATTGACATGAGTTAGCTTTCCCACCTCAGGATTTTTATATAAAATAGAAGCTATAGGTTTTTTTTAAGTGCTAAAGGAATCCTTTATTTATTTATTTTCCAGATCTCTACCTGCAGAGGAAATCCCTTTTTAAAATAAAGAATAATGACCGGAAAGTTTTAAAGGGAATAATTATGGGAAAAGACCAAAACTTTAAGACAGGACAGAATTTAGTAAATTATTGCTTTTGGTTAATGAGGTCTGAGTCTTCATTTTAATATCTAATTTTTATTTGCAAGTAATATAAATGACTGCATTCTTAATTTTTTTTTTTTTTTTTTGAGACAGAGTCTTGCTCTGTCGCCCAGGCTGGAGTGCAGTGGCACAATCTCGGCTCACTGCAAGCTCCGCCTCCCGGGTTCACGCCATTCTCCTGCCTCAGCCTCCCGAGTAGCTGGGACTACAGGCGCCGGCCAACACGCCCGGCTAATTTTTTTTTTTGTATTTTTAGTAGAGACGGGGTTTCACCGTGTTAGCCAGGATGGTCTCGATCTCCTGACCTCGTGATCCGCCCGCCTCGGCCTCCCAAAGTGCTGGGATTACAGGCTTGAGCCACCGCACCCGGCCTCTGCATTCTTAATTTTTGAATCTCAAACAATTTGCAAGTGTATAGAGTAAATTATAAAAGTCTCATTAATACGTCTTCCAAATTCTGAGAGGTATCTACCACTTTTTCAATTTAATTAAAAAATTATTTATATTTATATATGTACATACAGGCAAAAATGTACATAAACATACACTTTTGATAAAAATCACTCATGCTTTCTTAGAATTCTTTTTTCCTTTCATTTCTCCTTTTTTGCCTCTCTTTTTTCCACCTTAACTTCCCGTCCACTCTCATCACCTTCAACAGACCTCAGGTAACCTATATTAAATTCCTGGTGTGTATCCTTCTGCATTTTTTTCTCCATGCTCAATAAAATCACATACATATATATCTCATATACACATGCATACATATACATGTACATTTATAGAGTTTTATTTTCCTGAGTGATTTACAATTCCACACTGAATCTTTGGATTAATTTGGGGGGAATTGACATCTTTACCTATATTGCAATTTTCAATCCCTGAGCATAGTATATCACCATTAACTTAATTTATATAGTGGGGTGTGTGTGTGTGTGTGTGTGTGTGTGTGTGTATTTGGCATTGTCAACCATCCCCCTTCTTGAAACTCTGGTTTTGGGCTTTGGTTTCAGAGACAACACCCTCATGATTTTCCTCCTCTCTCTCCTTGGCCATTTCTCATATTTATTTGTAGACTCTTTTGTGGGGAAAAGAAAGAGAGATCAGATTGTTACCGTGTCTGTGTAGAAAGAAGTAGACATAAGAGACTCCATTTTGTTCTGTACTAAGAAAAATTCTTCTGCCTTGAGATGCTGTTAATCTGTAACCCTACCCCCAACCCTGTGCTCCCTAAAACATGTGCTGTGTCAATTCAGGGTTAAATGGATTAAGGGCTGTGCAGGGTGTGCTTTGTTAAACAAATGCTTGAAGGCAGCATGCTTGTTAAGAGTCATCACCACTCCCTAATCTGAAGTACCCAAAGACACAAAACACTTCGGAAGGCCGCAGGGACCTCTGCCTAGGAAAGCCAGGTATTGTCCAAGGTTTCTCCCCATGTGATAATCTGAAATATGGCCTCATGGGAAGGGAAAGACCTCACTGTCCCCCAGCCCGACACCCGTAAAGGGTCTGTGCTGAGGAGGATTAGTAAAAGAGGAAGGAACAGCCGGGCGCGGTGGCTCACGCCTGTAATCCCAGCACTTTCGGAGGCCGAGGCGGGCGGATCACGAGGTCAAGAGATCGAGACCATCTTGGCTAACACGGTGAAACCCCGTCTCTACTAAAAATAAAAAAAATTAGCCGGGCGAGGTGGCGGGCGCCTGTAGTCCCAGCTACTCGGGAGGCTGAGGCAGGAAAATGGCGTGAACCCCAGGGGGCGGAGCCTGCAGTGAGCCGAGATCGCGCCACTGCACTCCAGCCTGGGCGACAGCGAGACTCCGTCTCAAAAAAAAAAAAAAAAGAGGAAGGAACGCCACTTTGCAGTTGAGATAAGAGGAAGGCTTCTGTCTCCTGCTCGTCCCTGGGCAATGGAATGTCTCGGTGTAAAGCCGATTGTATATTCCATCTACTGAGATAGGGGAAAACTGCCTTAGGGCTGGAGGTGGGACATGCTGGCAGCAATACTGCTCTTTAAGGCATTAAGATGTTTATGTATATGCACATCAAAAGCACAGCACTTTTTTCTTTACCTTGTTTATGATGCAGAGACATTTGTTCACGTGTTTACCTTCTGACCTCCTCTCCACTATTAACTTATTATCCTGCCATGCCCGATAGTGATCAATACATACTAAGGGAACTCAGAGGCCGATGCCGGCGTGGATCCTCCGTATGCTGAACACCGGTCCCCTGGGCCCCCTTTTTCTTTCTCTATATTTTGTCTCTGTGCCTCTTTCTTTTCCAAGTCTCTCGTTCCACCTAACGAGAAACACCCGCAGGTGTGGAGGGGCAACCCACGCCTTCACTCTTTCTTCCTCTGTGTTAGTCTCAGGGTTCTGTCATTGTCTCACTTTTTCTTTTTGTCTCTGAGTGATCTTCTCTACCTATTCAATGATAATTCATAAATGTGTATCTCCTGTTGGTACCATTTTTGTTGTTGTTATTCTCTAGACCCAGATGCCTTCTGGACATCTCCACCTTTGCCATTCAGTTTTGCTGGTAGAATCTGTATTTTCTTTTTCTTTCTTTTTTTTTTTTGAGGAAGGGCCTCACTGTCAGCCAGGCTGGAGTGCAGTAGTGTCATTATGGCTCTCTGCAGCCTCAAACTCCTGGGCTCAAGTGATCCTCCCACATCAGCCTCCCTAGTAGCTAGGACTATAGGCACTCACCATCATGCGTGGCTAACTTTTTACATTTATTTTTTGTAGAGACAGGGGCCTCACTATATTTCCCAGCCTGGTCTGCAACTCCTGGGCTCAAGCAGTCCTCCTGCCTCCACCTCCCAAAGTTCTGGGATTACAGGAGTGAGCCACCATGCCCAGCTAGAATCTGGATTTTTTTCTAATTATAATTTCTGGCACTAATGTGCTTAAAAAGCCTTCTACTTCAAGATTACAAAACATGTTCTTTTATAATTTATTTTAATACTTTTATGGCTTACTTTTTTACAATTAATATTGTGTTCCATCTAGAATCAATTGTTGTGTTTGGAGATAAGTTGGAAAAAAATCTAAGAATTCCAGGTTTTTCTCTCTCTTTTTTTGGTTGATATTCATTTTTTGTATTATCAGTGTTGATTCATTTTATAGGTTAGTGGGAGTCCTTAGTGATCAAGTACTGTGAGGTCTGGGACCAAATATATTTTGTTATTGAATTCCTGGCATCTAGCACAATGTCTAAGTGATAGCAAGGTTTGATTTATTTTATTTGTTTTATTTTATTTTATTTTTATTTTTTTGAGACAGAGTTTTGCTCTTGTTGCCCAGGCTGGAGTGCAATGGCACGATCTCGGCTCACCGCAACCTCCGCCTCCCGGGTTCAAGCGATTCTCCTGCCTCAGCCCCCCGAGAAGCTGGGATTACAGGCACGCACCACCACGCCCGGCTAATTTTGTATTTTTAGTAGAGGTGAGGTTTCTCCATGTTAGTCAGGCTGGTCTCGAACTCCCAACCTCAGGTGATCCGCCCACCTCGGCCTCCCAAAGTGCTGGGATTACAGGCGTGAGCCACTGCGCCCGGCCTATTTTATTTATTTTTTTGAGACGGAGTCTTTCTCTATTGCCCAGGCTGGAGTACAGTGGCGTGACCTTGGCTCAGTGCAAACTCCGCCTCCCAGGTTCAAGCGATTCTCCTGCTTCAGCCTCCTGAGTAGCTGGGATTATAGGCGCACAGCACCACGCCTGGCTAATTTTGGTATTTTTAGTATAGACGGGGTTTCACTATGTCGGCCAGGCTGTTTTCAATCTCCTGACCTCGTGATCCGCCCACCTCAGTCTCCCAAAGTGCTGGGATTACAGGCGTGAGCCACTGCACCCAGCCAATAGCAAGATGTTAGCAAATATTACTGAATGAATGAATTATGGAAGGAGAGAATTGTTTCATTATCTTTTTTTTTTTTTTTTTGAGACGGAGTCTTGCTCTGTTGCCCAGGCTGGAGTGCAGTGGCACGATCTCGGCTCACTGCAAGCTCCGCCTCCCGGGTTCACGCCATTCTCCTGCCTCAGCCTCCAGAGTAGCTGGGACTACAGGCGCCCGCCACCACACCCGGCTAATTTTTTGTATTTTTAGTAGAGACGGGTTTCACCGTGTAAGCCACGATGGTCTCGATCTCCTGACCTCGTGATCCGCCCACCTCGGCCTCCCAAAGTGCTGGGATTACAAGCGTGAGCCACCGCGCCTGGCCTTTTTTTTTTTTTTTTTTGAAACAGAGTTTCTCTCTTTTGCCCAGGCTGGAGTGAAGTGGCGTGATCTCGGCTCACTGCAATCTCTGCCCCCTGGGTTCAAGTGATTCTCCTTCCTCAGCCTCCCGAGTAGCTGGGATTACAGGCGTGTGCCACCATACTGGCTAATTTTTCTATTTTTGGTAGAGACAGGATTTCACCATGTTGGCCAGGCTGATCTCGAACTCCTGACCGCAGGTGATCCACCCACCTCAGCCTCCCAAAGTGCTAGGATTACAGGCATGAGTTACCACGTCCAGCCTCATTATCTATTTTAACTTGATAATGCTTTCCGATTTTCCCTCTGTATCTTTCTTTCTTTTTTTTTTTTTTTTTTTTTTTTTTTGAGACGGAGTCTCACTCTGTCGCCTGGGCTGGAGCTGGAGTGTAGTGGCGCAATCTCGGCTCACTGCAAGCTCCGCCTTCCAGGTTTACGCCATTCTCCTGCCTCAGCCTCCCCAGTAGCTGGGACTACAGGCACCTGCCACTGTGCCCAGCTAATTTTTTGTATTTTTAGTAGAGACGGGGTTTCACCATGGTCTCGATCTCCTGACCTTGTGATCCGCCCACCTCGGCCTCCCAAAGTGCTGGGATTACAGGCGTGAGCCACTGCGCCCGGCCTCCTCTGTATCTTTCTTATCTGGAAGTCTTCCATATCTTAGAAAGCTTTAACCTACTAAGTATTTTAACCTTACTGAACCTTGAAAAACATTAGTTTTTCAGGATAAACCAAGTAACGTGTTCATGTCAGCTATACCTGGATTGTTTCCCAGATCCTAAGCTTGCTAGAGAAGCAGTTTCTATTCACTTTTCTTCTAAGTTAGCAAAAATTCCATGAAAACATGATGTTCCAGATGTGGCTTAATGGTTGTAATTATGTGTTATTGCTGGTATTGTTTCTGTGTCTGCCTAATCGTTACTGCCAGTTCCTGAGGGTTTACTTGACTGATTTGTATTTTCTTTACCTATACTTTGTCTTGCAGTGAAAGCCCTGGATAATATATCATGAGGATCTACTTTATTTTGCCTGTTGATGGTTATTTTGGTGATAGGGTCAAGGAACAGAATTTTAAAGTGAAAAGACAATTCCATTGACTATTATATATTGACGCCTTCTGTGTGCAATGACCAACATGCTTTAGAAAGAGTCTATCTGCAAGGGGTGTACCTTTCCAGGAAGGGGAACACAACCATCACAAAACTCATTTAGGCACAGTCCCAGGTGAATAATATTAATAATAGTGTTGTGAGGATTCAGGAAAGGGAAAAATAACTACAACTTGGGATGGGTAGGGAACACTTTCTGAGGAATTGAGACTCCTTTATGATCATCAGATGTATGGTAAGTAGAGTATCTCATGCGGATAGAAAAATGAATACAATTGTGCAATTAGAATGAATTGTACAAATATGGAGACCTATTTGTATACTAGAATAACAAGAAGCTTTGTGGGGGAGAGTAAAAGAGAATAGGAAGAAGTAAACTGCTAAAGTTGTGAGGGGTCTTTAGTGTTTTTTCAAAAATTAATATCTTTGGAAATATCCTATTTTAAGCATGGGCTATAAATATTAGGGCTGGAAGATCCTTCATAGTTTTGCTGACATACAAAAGAACCTGCTGTATTTTTGAGCTTGTGTCTATATATTACCACCATGGGTGCTATTAACCTCAGTGTTTTCTGTATATTTCAGACATTAGTCTTTAACCATGGGGGATTGGAACTTATTGGGTGGCATCCTAGAGGAAGTTCACTCCCACTCAACCATAGTGGGGAAAATCTGGCTGACCATCCTCTTCATCTTCCGAATGCTGGTACTTCGTGTGGCTGCTGAGGATGTCTGGGATGATGAACAGTCAGCATTTGCCTGCAACACCCGGCAGCCAGGTTGCAACAATATCTGTTATGATGATGCATTCCCTATCTCTTTGATCAGGTTCTGGGTTTTACAGATCATCTTTGTGTCTTCTCCTTCTTTGGTCTATATGGGCCATGCACTTTATAGGCTCAGGGCCTTTGAGAAAGAGAGGCAGAGGAAAAAGTCACACCTTAGAGCCCAGATGGAGAATCCAGAGCTTGACTTGGAGGAGCAGCAAAGAATAGATAGGGAACTGAGGAGGTTAGAGGAGCAGAAGAGGATCCATAAAGTCCCTCTGAAAGGATGTCTGCTGCGTACTTATGTCTTACACATCTTGACCAGATCTGTGCTGGAAGTAGGATTCATGATAGGCCAATATATTCTCTATGGGTTTCAAATGCACCCCCTTTACAAATGCACTCAACCTCCTTGCCCCAATGCGGTGGATTGCTTTGTATCCAGGCCCACTGAGAAGACAATTTTCATGCTTTTTATGCACAGCATTGCAGCCATTTCCTTGTTACTCAATATACTAGAAATATTTCATCTGGGCATCAGAAAAATTATGAGGACACTTTATAAGAAATCCAGCAGTGAGGGCATTGAGGATGAAACAGGCCCTCCATTCCATTTGAAGAAATATTCGGTGGCCCAGCAGTGTATGATTTGCTCTTCCTTGCCTGAAAGAATCTCTCCACTTCAAGCTAACAATCAACAGCAAGTCATTCGAGTTAATGTGCCAAAGTCTAAAACCATGTGGCAAACGCCACAGCCCAGGCAACTTGAAGTAGACCCTTCCAATGGGAAAAAGGACTGGTCTGAGAAGGATCAGCATAGCGGACAGCTCCATGTTCACAGCCCATGTCCCTGGGCTGGCAGTGCTGGAAATCAGCACCTGGGACAGCAATCAGACCATTCCTCATTTGGCCTGCAGAATACAATGTCTCAGTCCTGGCTAGGTACAACTACGGCTCCTAGAAACTGTCCATCCTATGCAATAGGAACCTGGGAGCAGTCCCAGGACCCAGAACCCTCAGGTGAGCCTCTCACAGATCTTCATAGTCACTGCAGAGACAGTGAAGGCAGCATGAGAGAGAGTGGGGTCTGGATAGACAGATCTCGCCCAGGCAGTCGCAAGGCCAGCTTTCTGTCCAGATTGTTGTCTGAAAAGCGACATCTGCACAGTGACTCAGGAAGCTCTGGTTCTCGGAATAGCTCCTGCTTGGATTTTCCTCACTGGGAAAACAGCCCCTCACCTCTGCCTTCAGTCACTGGGCACAGAACATCAATGGTAAGACAGACAGCCCTACCGATCATGGAACTATCACAAGAGCTGTTCCATTCTGGATGCTTTCTTTTTCCTTTCTTCCTTCCTGGGGTGTGTATGTATGTTTGTGTTGACAGAGAGGCAGATGGAGAGGGAGATTATTTATGGAGAGAGAAAATTATTCATTCGATACATTCAGTTAAATTCAATTCATAAAATAGACTTAGAAAAAACTTATTACATCAGTCGCTCTTATAAGTGCTAGGCATATAAATGGATAAAATACAGTCTCTGACATCAAAGAATTCAGGATGTAGAAGGAAAATTTAGGCAGGTAAAACGTAAATATATCAAGTGTAAGGCGTCATGTTAGTGGGAATGAGTGAGCAAAGGACGGAGTGGTCATATGGATGGGTCAGGAAAAGGTTCATAGTTGAAGTTACCTTGAACTGAATCTTGAAAGATGTGGCAAGTTTTTCCAAAACTGGAAGGACTGGGGCACATGAAAGAAGCTGTCCTGGTAGAGGGAGCAGTGCAGATAAAGCCTAAGAGGTGAGACACAGCAGTGCTGTCTGAGGAGCTGTGTGTGGCTGGAGCACAGGGTGGTAGGAGGGCGCAGAGGGAGGGAAGGCTGGAGAAGTGGGCATGGAGGCCCTGTAGGGAAGCCATAGAGAACTGACGGAGGATGTGGAGCAGAGGAGGGACTGGATCAGAGTTGCAGTTTAGAAAGTCCTTCTGTCACAGTGTGGAAAACGGTCCAGAGGAGGGATCATTTGTCACCTTGAGTTGCCCTCATCTCACTAAAAAAGGAAGGTGTACTTCATTCTTTTAATACTTTTGACATTTCAAAGTCATATACAAATATTTGGTGATATATTTTACAAAGACAAGAATCAATAATGTATTGATTTTAATTTTGTTCTCTGAAAAACCACTGTGGGATTAAACATTTCTTACCCATTATAGACATGAAATGGATATTTACTGTGGATTATTCTCAATTCTGGAACAAAGGATGACACTTGCTTACTCACTGCTCCCTAGTCAACTGTTTCCATTAAAAAGAAAATTCCCCCAAGGTTGGTGGGAGAGCTTCTGAGTTGAGCTCACCTGCTTGTTTCTTCCTTTGTTCCATTTTTTGTGTTGATAATGATTGAATCCCTCTACCCTAGTTTTACATCTCCTATGGGTTTAGATACTGATGTTACTGTACTACAGACATACCATGAGTGCAAATCAATCTACTTGGATTTTTACTAAAATACTTCTCTCAAACTGATATACATTTCTTGTCAGTGACCAGCCATTTATTTAGGAGACTGTTTAGGATCAATGTATGGGTGCTTAGAAACCTATGCCAAACTAGAGCAGGGTTCTTAACCCTTGCCATACATTACAGTCATCTGGGAGGCTTAAAAGCCATCATGCCCAGGACCCATCCAATTCTAATTAAACCAGAATCTCTGTGGGTGGGATGCATGCATCAACATTTTTCAAACTCCCATGGTGAGTGCAGTGTGCAGCCAGGGTTAAGAACCACTATTTTAGAATAACTTGGGGCCAGGCGTGGTGGCTCATGCCTGTAATCCCAGTACTTTGAGAGGTTGAGGCAGGTGAATCACTTGAGCTCAAGACTTCAAGACCAGCTGGGGCAACATGATGAAACCCTGTTTCTCAAAAAAATACAAAGATTAGCCAGGTGTGGTGACACATGCCTGTAGTCCCAGCTACTTGGGAGGATCACTTGAGCCTGGAAGGTTGAGGCTGCAGTGAGCCATGATCATGCCACTGCACTCCAGTTTTGGGCAACAGACTGAGACCCTGTCTCTAAAAAATAAAAATAAATAAATAAAATAGAATTATTTGGCCAGTGGCAGCTACTTCTTTTTTAAAAAATTTTCTTTCTTTTGGCCAAGTGCGGTGGCTCACACCTGTAATCTCAGCACTTTGGGAGGCTGAGGTGGGCGGATCACCTGAGGTCAGGAGTTTGAGACCTGCCTGACCAACATGGAGAAACCCTGTCTCTACTAAAAATACAAAATTAGCCAGGCGTGGTGGCGCATGCCTGTAATCCCAGCTACTGGGGAGACTGAGGCAGGAGAATCGCTTGAACCCAAGAGGCAGTGGTTGCGGCGAGCCAAGATTGCACCATTGCACTCCAGCCTGGGCAACAAGAAAATTCTTTTCTTTTCTTTTCTTTTCTTTTCTTTTCTTTTCTTTTCTTTTTTCTCTTTCCCTCCCTCCCCTTCCTTCCTTCCTTCCTTCCTTCCTTCCTTCCTTCCTTCCTTCCTTCCTTTCTTCCTTCCTTCTTTCCTTCCTTCCTTCCTGTTAAGTGCAGTAGTAAGAAGGGGGGAAAGAGTAGAACAAGGAGTTCAATCTGTAACTGACTGTGAACAATCAGTTGGGATAACTCACTACATTCAGACCATCCACTGCTTTTTATCTGCATTTGCAAAGTCAGCAATACAATTTTCATCATTTCCTTTTTCTTGTACCTTACATGCAAGAGAAGCCTCTTACTGGCAGACTGTTGAGGGAGATACGGCAGTTTTTAGGTGTGATAGATTTTCTTTTTTCTTTTCTTTTTTTTTTTTGAGATGGAGTTTTGCTCTGTCGCCCAGGCTGGAGTGCAGTGGCGTGATCTCGGCTCACTGCAAGCTCTGCCTCCCGGGTTCACTCCATTCTCCTGCCTAAGCCTCCCGAGTAGCTGGGACTACAGGCGCCCGCCACCATGCTCTGCTAATTTTTTTGTATTTTTAGTAGAGACGGGGTTTCACCGTGTTAGCCAGGATGGTCTCCATCTGCTGACCTCGTGATCCGCCCACCTCGGCCTCCCAAAGTGCTGAGATTACAGGCGTAAGCCACCGCACCCGGCTGAGATAGATTTTCTTAATCCTTCGGTTTATCTTTTGGGAGAGGCCAGCCAAGCTCGGAATCCTGGAGTGAAGATGATGAAACTGATGGCTCTCTCTTTTCTTTTCTGTATGGACTTTATTATATTCATAAATAGAAGTAGGAGTAAAAAATAATTTGCACTGAGAAAATGCATCACTAACCTTTTTTTTTTTTTTGAGACGGAGTCTCACTCTGTCGTCAGGCTGGAGTGCAGTGGCGTGATCTCAGCTCACTGCAACCTCTGCCTCCTGGGTTCAAGCAATTCTGCCTCAGCTTTCCAAGTAGCCGGGACTAGAGGCACGCACCACCATGTCCAGCTAATTTTTATATTTTTAGTAGAGACAGGGTCTCACCATATTGGCCAGGATGGTCTCCATCTCTTGACCTTGTGATCTGCCCGCCTTGGCCTCCCGAAGTGCTGGGATTACAGGTGTGAGCCACTGCACCTGGCCACTAACCTTTTATAAATACAAGAAATGAACATCTAATCAGGCCTGTTTTACTCTTTGAATGTTACAGCATTTTGGTTTTTTCCAATTCAACGTTTTCCCCTTTATTTTTCATACTTTAGGAACAATATAAACAAAAACCTCTACAATACATAACATCCAATCTTGTTGTCAAATTAGAGACATAATGGGATTTGACACCCTTATTTCCTGACTTAGTTACAAGGACAGGAGAGAAAAGGAAACAGCAGATAACAACAGAGGGAGCCAGGTGGGATGGCTCCACTCAAGGCTGCTGAGAGCCATGAAGTCACTGTGCAGAGGGTTATCAACTTTATTTTTTAGAGCAGTTCACAGTGAAGTTGAATGGAAAATACAGAGAGTGCTCATATACCCACTGTTCCCCTACATGTGTGAACCTCCCCAACTATTGACATCCTATTATCAGAGTGGTACGTTTGCTACAACTGATGAACCTGCACTGACACATCATTATCACCCAAAGCCCATATTTACATTAGGATTCACCCTGGGTGTGGTACATTCTATGGGTCTGGACAAATGTATAATGACATGGATTTACCAGTATAGTACCATACAGAGGAATTTCACTGTCTTAAAAACCTTCTGGGCCGGGCGCGGTGGCTCACGCTTGTAATCCCAGCACTTTGGGAGGCCGAAGCGGGCGGATCACGAGGTCAGGAGATCGAGACCATGGTGAAACCCCGTCTCTACTAAAAATACAAAAAATTAGCCGGGCGTGGTGGCGGGCGCCTGTAGTCCCAGCTACTCGGAGAGGCTGAGGCAGGAGAATGGCGTGAACCCGGGAGGCGGAGCTTGCAGTGAGCCGAGATTGCGCCACTGCACTCCAGCCTGGGTGACAGAGCGGGACTCCGTCTCAAAAAAATAAAATAAAATAAAAAAAAAAACCTTCTGTGCTTCCCCTATTCATCCCTTCCTCCCTCAAGCCCTGATAACCACTGATCTTTTACTGAATCTAATGCCTTGCCTTTTCCAGAATGTCATATAATTGGATCATACAATATGTAGTTTTTTCATATTGGCCTCTTATGCTTAGTAATATGCATTTAGATTTCCTCCATGTCTTTCCATGGCTTGATAGCTCATTTCTTTTTATCACTGAATAATATTCTTTTATCTGGATGTACCACAGTTTATTTATCCATTTACCTTCTGAAGGACATCTTGGTTGCTTCCAAATTTTGGCAATTATGAATATAGCTGCTATAAACATCCATGCGCAGGTTTTTATATAAATGTAATTTTCAATTAATGTGGGTAAATACCAAAGAGCGTAATTGCTGGATCATACGGTAAGAATAAGCTTTGTTTCATAAAAACTGCCAAACTGTCTTCCAAAGTTGCTGTACCATTTTTTTATTCCCATCAGCAATGAATGAGAGTTCCTGTTGTTTCATACTCTTGCTATTGTCATTGTTTTGGATTTTGGCCATTTAATAGGTGTGTAGTGGTATCTTGTTTCAAACTCCTGACCTCAAGTGAACCGCCCACCTTGGCCTCCCCAAGTGCTGGGATTACAGGCGTGAGCCACTGCGCCCAGCTAGTATGTTGTTTTAATTTGCAATTCCCTAATGACCTATGTTGTTGAACATATTTCCTATTCTTACTTGCCATCTATATCTTCCTTGGTAAGTTATCTTATTGTTGAGTTTTAAGTATTCTTTGTGTGTGTGTGTGTGTGTGTATATATATAATATATATATAAATATTATATATATATAATTTTTTTTTGAGATGAAGTCTCTCTTTGTTGCCCCAGGCTGGAGTGCAATGGCATGATCTTGGCTCGCTGCAACCTCCGCCTATGGGGTTCAAGCAATTCTCCTGCCTCAGCTTCCTGAGTAGCTGGGATTACAGGCACCCGCCACCATGCCGGGCTAATTTTTGTATTTTTAATAGAGTCGGGATTTCACTATGATGGCCAGGCTGGTCTCAAACTCCCGACCTCAGGCGATCCACCCGCGTCAAAGTGCTGGGATTACCAGTGTGAGCCACCGTGCCTGACTGGTGATATGTTTTTAATTTCACATTTTACTTATTCATTGCTGGTATATAGGAAAGTCATAGACTTTTGCGCATTAGCCTTATATCTTGAAATCCAGGATATGAATACTATAAATACTCCAGGAGTATTTTCTGTCAACTTTTTCAGATTTTTCTTTTCTTTCTTTTTTTCTTTGAGATGGAGTCTCGCTTTGTCACCCAGGCTAGAGTACAGTGGGGCAATCTTAGCTCACCGCAGCCTCCGCCTCCCAGATTCTAAGCAATTCTCCTGCTTCAGCCTCCCAAGTAGCTGGGATTACAGGCACGCACCACCAGCCCTGGCTAATTTTTGTATTTTTACGGGGTTTCACCATGTTGGCCAGGCTGGTCTCGAACTCCTGACTTCAGGTGATCCACCTGTCTTGGCCTCCCAAAGTGCTAGGATTACAGGAGTGAGTCACCACGCCAGGGCAGTTTTTTCAGATTTTTCTGTGTAGACAACCATGATTTCTGGGAACAAAGACAGTCATTTCTTCCTTCCCAATCCATATACTCTTTCTTTACTTTTTTGTCTTACCTCGTCTCATCTTGTCTTAGTGCATTATCTAGGACTTCAGTACAATTTTGAAAAGCAGTTGTAAGAGGGTATATCCTTCTCCTTGTTCCTGATTATAGAGAGAAAGATTCAAGTTTCTTACCAGTACATATAATATCAGCTATAGATTTTTTTGTAGAGGTTCTTTATCAAGTTGAGTAAGTTCCCCTTTTAGTTTTCTGAGAGTTTTTAATCACAATGGGTGTTGGATTTTGTCAAGTGCTTTTTCTGCATCTACTGATATGGGATGTGATTTTTCTTTGGTAGCAATTTGATGTGACAGATTACATTAATTGATTTTGATTTTTTTTTTTTTTTTTTTTTTGAGACAGAGTCTCACTTTGCAACCCTGGCTGGAGTGCAGAGGTGCAATCTTGGCTCACTGCAATCTCTACCTCCCAGGCTCAAGTGATTCTCATGCCTCAGCCTCCCAGGTAGCTGGGATTACAGGCATGTGCCACCATGCCCAGCTAATTTTTGTATTTTTAGTAGAGATGGGGTTTCACCACGCTGGCCAGACTGGTCTCGAATTCTTGGCCTCGAGTGATCCATCCGCCTCCGCCTCCCAAAGTGCTGGGATTACAGGCGTGAGCCACCACACCCAGCCTGATTTTTGAATGTTGAACCAGCATGGCATACCTGGGATAAATCCCACTTGGTCATGGTGTATAATTCTTTATTTTTATTATTTATTTATTTATTTATTTTTTGAGACAGAGTCTTGCCCTGTCACGCCCAGGCTGGAGTGCAGTGGCAGCGATCTCGGCTCACTGCAAGCTCCGCCTCCTGGGTTCACGCCGTTCTCCTGCCTCAGCCTCCCGAGTAGCTGGGACCACAGGTGCCCGCTACCGTGCCCAGCTAAATTTTTTGTATTTTTATTACAGACGGGGTTTCACCGTGTTAGCCAGGATGGTCTTGATCTCCTGATCTCGTGATCTGCCCGCCTCGGCCTCCCAAAGTGCCAGGATTACAGGCATGAGCCACCGTGCCCGGCCCTTTATTTTTATTTTTTGGAGACAAGGTCTCATTCTGTTACCCAGGCTGAAGTGCAATGGCATGATCTCAGGTCACTGCAGCGTCTGCCTCCTGGGCTCAAGTGGTCCTCCCACCTCCGTCTCCTGAGTGGCTGTGGCTACATGCACACACCATCACACCCAACTAAGTTTTGCATTTTTTGGTAGAGACACGGTTTCACCATGTTGCCCAGGCTGGTCTTGAACTCCTTGGCTCAATCGATCCACCTGCCTCAGCATCTCAAAGTGCTGGGATTACAGACGTGAGCCACCATACTTGGCCTATAATTCTTTTTATACATTGTTGGATTTAATTTGATAATTTTTTTGAGGATTTTTACATTTATGTTCATGAGAGATATTGGTCTGTAGTTTTCTTTTCTTGCCTGTCTTTGGTTTTGGTATTAGGGTAATGCTGGTCTTGTGGAATGAGTTAGGAAGTACTCTTTCCACTTCTATCTTTTGGAAGAGATGGTAGAGAATTGATACAATTTTTTTCATAAGTGTCTGTTAGATTCACCATTGAATGCATTTGGGCCTAGTGTTTTGGAAGGTTGATAATTACTGATTCAGTTTCTTTAATAGATATAAGCCTATTCATATGGTCTATATCTTCTTGTGTGAGTTTTGGCAGATTGTGTCTTTTCTAGGAATTGGTACATTCTAGGTTATCAGATCTGTGGGCATAGAGTTGTTCATAATATTCCTTTATTATTCTTTTAATGCTGGTGGGATCTGTACTGATGTTCTCTCTTTCGTTTGTGATACTAGTAACTTGCTTCTTCTCTCTTTTTTTCTTAGTTAACCTGTATATTAAGCTGTTTTGGGATTGCTATAAAGAAATACCTGAGACTGAGTAATTTATAAAGACAAGAGGTTTAATTGGCTCAGGGTTCTGCAGGCTTTATAGGAAGCATGGTGCTGGCATCTGCTCAGTTGCTAGGGAGGCCTCAGGAAGCTTATAATCATGGTGGAAGGGAAGGGGGAGCAGGCATGTCACATGGTGAAAGCAGGAGCAAGGGAGTGAGAGGGGAGGTGCCACACACTTTTAAACAACCAGATCTCATGGGAACCCAGAGTGAGAGCTCACTTATTACCGAGGGGATGGCCCAAGCCATTCATGAGGGATCTGCGCCCATGATCTAAACACCTCCTAGCATGCCCTACCTCCAATACTGGGGATTACAATTTGGGGAGGGACAAATATGCAAATGATATTAGCCTGGCTAGAGACTTCCACACTTTATTGTTGTTTTCGAAGAGGTAGATTTTGGTTTTGTTGATGTTCCCTATTAGTTTCCTATTTCAATTTCATTCATCTCTGCTCTAATTTTCATTATTGCTTTGTTTCTGCTTCCCTTGGATTTAATTTTTTTTTAGTTTCCTAAAAGTAGATAATTGATTTTAGATCTTTCTTCTTTTCTTTTTCTTTTTTTTTGAGACGGAGTTTCGCTTTGTTGCCCAGGCTGGAGTGCAGTGGCATGATCTCGGCTCGCTGCAACCTCTGCCTCCTGGGTTCAAGTGATTCTCCTGTCTCAGCCTCCCTAATAGCTAGGATTACAGGTTCTTGCCACCACGCCTAACTAATTTTTGTATTTTTAGTAGAGACGGCGTTTCACCGCGTTGGCCAGGCTGGTCTTGAGCTCCTGACCTCAGGTAATCCTCCCGTCTCTGCCTCCCAAAGTGCTAGGATTACAGGCATGAGCCACCATGCCCAGCTTAGATCTTTCTTCTTTTCTAATTATACATTCAATGCTATAAATTTCTCCCTAAGCACTGCTTTTGCTGTATCTCATAAATTTTGATAAGTTGTGTTATCATTTTTGTTTAGTTGAAAATGTTTTTTTCCAAGATTTCTTCCTTGACCTATGTGTTATTTATAAATGTATAGTTTAATCGCTAAGTATTTTAGAATTTTCCAGCTATCTTTCTTTTTTCTTTTTTTTTAAGAGACAGGGTCTCTAGCTTGTCACCTAGCTCACTGCAGCCTCAAACTTCTGGGCTCAAGTGATCCTCTTACCTCAGCCTCCTCAGTAGCTGGGACTATGGGTGTGCACCATCATGCTTGGCTTATTTTTAAATTTTTTTGTAGAGCTGAGATGTCACTTTGTAGCCCAGGCTGGTATTGAACTCCTGGCTTAAAGCAACCGTCCGGCCTTGGCCTCCCAAAGTGCTGGGATTACAGGTGTGAACCACTGCACCTGGCCCCAGCTGTTATTAATTTCTAGTTTAACTCCATTGTGATCTGAAAACAGACATTGTATGATTTCTATTTTTAAAAATTTAAGAGAGAAGACCACAATCTAGAATGTGGTCTATCGTGGTAAGTGTTTCATGTGAGCTTGAGAAGAATGTGTATTCTGTTGTTACTAGATGAAGTAGCCAATAGATGTCAATTTTTTTCTTTTTTAATTTTTTTTTTTTTTTTTTTTTGAGATGGAGTCTCACTCTGTCGCCCAGGCTGGAGTGCAGTGGCGTGATCTCAGCTCACTGCAAGCTCTGCCCCTCGGGTTCATGCCATTCTCCTGCCTCAGCCTTCTGAGTAGCTGGGACTACAGGCGCACTCTGCCACGCCCGGCTAATTTTTTTGTATTTTTAGTAGAGACGGGGTTTCACCGTGTTAGCCAGGATGGTCTTGGCTTCCTGACCCTGTGATCCGCCCGCCTCGGCCTCCCAAAGTGGTGGGATTACAGGCATGAGCCACCGAGCTCGGCCTTAATTTGTTAATAAATTATTCTACATTTTATAGAGATGGGGTCTTACTATGATGACCAAATTGGTCTTAAATTTTTAGCCTCAAGCAATCCTCCCATCAGCCTTAGATGTCAATTATATCCAGTTAATTGATGGTGCTGTTGAGTTCAACTATGTCCTTTTGGCTTTTCTGTCTGCTGGATCTGTCCATTTCTGAAAGAATGAAGCTAGGGTCTCCAACTATAATAGTGGATTCATTTATTTCTCCTTGCAGTTCTAGCAGTTTTTGCCTCACATATTCTGATCTTCTGTTGTTAGGTATATACACATTAAGGATTATTTTTTCTCAGAGTATTCACTCCTTTATCATTTGCATTGCCCCTCTTTATCCCTGATAACTTTCCTGAAGTCTTCTCTGTCTGGAATTAATATAGCTACTCCTGCCTTCTTTTGATTAGTGTGAGCATCATATATCTTTCTTCATTTCTTTACTTTTACTTTATATATACCTTTATATTTAAAGTTGGTTTCTTATAGATAACATATAATGCATCTTGTTTTTATTTTTATTTTTTTAGAGACAGGGTCTCACTCTGTTGCCCGGCTGGAGTGCAGTGGCATGATCATGGCTCACAGCAGTTTTGACCTCCTGGGCTCAAGTGATCCTCTCACCTCAGCCTCTTGAGTAGCTAGGACTACAGGTGCACATTGCCACGCTCAGCTAATTTTTTTTTTTTTTGAGACAGAGTCTCACTCTTGTTGCCCAGGCTGGAGTGCAATGGCGTGATCTTGGCTCACTGCAACCTGTGCCTCCTGGTTCAAGCGATTCTCCTGCCCCAGCCTCTCGTGTAGCTGGGATTACAGGTGCCACCACACCCAGCTAATTTTTGTATTTTTAGTAGAGACAGGGTTTCACCATGTTGGCCAGACTGGTCTCAAACTCCTGACCTCAGGTGATCTGCCCGCCTCTGCTCCCAAAGTGCTGGCATTACAGGCGTGAGCCACCGCTTCTGGCACAGCTAATTTTTAATTTTTTGTAGAGATGGGTTATCATTATGTTTCCCAGTCTAGTCTTGAACTCTTGGGCTCAAATGATCCTCCCTCCTTGGCCTTCCCAAAGTGCTGGGATTACATGTGTGAGCCATCATGCCCCATCTGTGTCTTGTTTTTTATCCACTCTGACAATCTCTGTATTTTGTGTATTTAGACAACTGGCAGAAAAAGTGATTATTGATATAATGGCATTAATATTTAGTATATTTATTACTATTTTCCATTTGTTGCCCTTGTTCTTTGCTCCTATTTTTGTCATGCACACCTTTTCTGCCTTTTGTGGTTGTAATTGAGCACTCTATATGATTTCATTTTCTCTCCTTTCCTTTTTTTTTTTTTTTTTTTTTGAGATGGAGTCTTGCTCTCTCACCCAGGCTGGAGTGCAGGTACAGTGGTGTAATCTTGTCACTACAACCTCCACCTCCTAGTTCAAGTGATTCTCCTGCCTCAGCCTCCCGAGTAACTGGGATTACAGTCAAGCACCACCACGCCTGGCTAATTTTTGTATTTTTAGTAGAGATGGGGTTTCACCATATTGGCCAGGCTGGTCTCGAACTCCTGACCTCAGGTGATCCAACTGCCTCGGCCTCCCAAAGTGCTGGGATTACAGGCATGAGCCACCATGCCTGGCACCATTTTCTCTCCTTTCTTTCTTTTATTGTTTTTTTTTTTGAGACAGAGTCTCTCTCTCTCTCTCCCCCAGGCTGGAGTGCAGTGGCACGATCTCAGCCCACTGCAACCTCCGCCTCCCGGGTTCATGCGATTCTTCTGACTCAGCCTCCTGAGTAGCTGGGATTACAGGCACACACCACCAAACCCGGCTAATTTTTGTATTTTTAGTAGAGACGGGGGTTTCACCATTTTAGTTAGGTTGGTCTCGAACTCATGACCTCGTGATCTGCCCACCTCAGCCTCCCAAAGTGTTGGGATTACAGGCGTGAGCCCCTGAGCCCGGCCTTTCTTAACGTATTAATTATACTTCCTTTAAAACTTTTTTTGGTGGTTGTCCTAGAGTTTGCAATATGCATTTACAACTAATCCAAGTTCACTTTCAGATAACACTATGCCACTTTATGGTAGTATAACCACCATTTAATAAAAAAATTCCTAATGCCTCCCTCCTGTCCTTATACTATTGCTGTCATTCATTTCATACATACATAAACATATAAACATATGTATGTGTGTCTGTACATTATTCTTAAGAATACGAAAGATACAAGTTCTTATTTTACCTTCTCTTATTTCCTATCTGATGTTTTCCCTTTCTTTATGTAGATCTGAGTTTCTGACCTATATCATTTTTTTTCTCTCTGAAGGACTCTTTTTTAACATTTCTTACAAGGCAGGGCTACTGGCCACACATTCCTACAATTCTTATTTGGCCAAGAAAGTCTTTACTTCTGCTTCACTTTTTTTTGTTTGTTTGTTTTCTGAGACAGAGTCTCGCTCTGTTGCCCAGGCTGGAATGCAGTGGTGTGATCTCGGCTCATTGCAACCTCCACCTCTTGGGTTCAAGCGATTCTCCTGCCTCAGCTTCCCAAGTAGTTGGGATCACAGGTGTGTGCCACCATACCTGGCTAATTTCTGTATTTTTAATAGAGATGAGGTTTCACCAAGTTGGCCAGGTTGGTTTTGAACTCTTGACTTCAAGCAATTCGCCTGCCTTGGCCTTGCAAAGTGCTGGAATTACAGGCCACTGCACCTGGCCTTCTCCTTCACTTTGAAGGATAATTCTCAGGGTAGAGAATTCTAGATTGGTGGTGTGGTGTTTTCCTCTCAATGCTTTAACTATTTCATTCTCCTGTCTTCTTGCTTGTATCGTTTATGAGAAGTTAAATATAATTCTTATCTTTGCTCCTCTGTAGGGAAAGTGGTTTTTTTTCTCTCTGTCTTCTTTCAAGATTTTTTTTTTCTCTTTGATTTTCTGAAGTTTGAATATGATAAGCCTAGAAGTAGTTTTTTTTTTGGCAAATATCCCATTTGGTGTTTTCTGGACTTCCTGGATGTGTGGTTTGGTGTCTGACATCAGATTCGGGAGCTTATTAGTGTTACAGCTTCAAATATTTCTTGTCTTCCTTTCTCTGTTTCTTCTCCTTCTGGTTTATATGTATGTTATACCTGTTGTAATTGTCCCACAGTTCTTGAGTATTCTGTTCTATTTGGTTTTTGTTTGTTTTAGTCTTTTTAAATCTTTGTTTTTTAGTCTTGGAAGTTTCTATTTTTATATCCTCAAGCTCAGAGATTCTTTCCTCAGCCATGTCCAGTCTACTAATGAGCCCATCAAAGGCATTCTTTATTTCTGTTACAGTGTTTTTGATCTCTAGCACTTTTTTGTGATTCTTTCTTAGGCTTTTCATCTCCTAACTTACATTATCTACCTGTTCTTATATATTGTCTACTTTTTCCATTAGAGCCCTTAGCATATTAATCATACTTTTAAATTCCTGGTGTGATAATTCCAACATTTGTGCCCTATCTGACTCTGATTCTGATGCTCTTTGGGTCTCTTCAAACTGTGTTTTTTGCCCTTTAGTAGGCTTTGTGCTTTTTTGTTGAAATGTGAATATTTTGTAGAGATGAAAAGAATGTGGGGCTGGGCGTGGTGGCTTACACCTGTAATGTCAGCACTTTGGAGGCCAAGGCAGTTGGATCCCTTGAGCTCAAGAGCTCGAGAGCAGCTTGGGCAACATAGCAAAACCCTGTCTCTCTTTCTTTTTTTTCCCTTGAGACAGGGTCTCACTCTGTCCCCCAGGCTGGAGTGCAGTGACATGGTCATGGCTTACTGCCACCTTGACCTCCCAGGCTCATGCAATTCTCCTACCTTAGCCTCCCAAGTAGTTGGGGCTGTGCCACTGCACTCCAGCTTGGGGGACAGAGTGAGACCCTGTCTCAAGAAAAAGAAAAGAGAAAAAAGACCCTGGTAAGTGGACTTTTAGTGGTGTGGTGGTAAGGTATGGGGGAGGGAAACATCCTATAGTCTTATGACTGGGTCTCAATCTTTTGCGCCCTAGACTTTCTAATTTTGAAGGCAGTGGCTTGTTCAGTAACCTCTCTTCTCTAACAAATCTAAGAATTGCTGATTTTTTACTTTGTTCAGATTTCTACTTGTTGCTAGGGTAGTAGAGTGGTTACTTCTAAGCTCGTTACATTTACAGACTGGAGCCCTCTTTCTTATTTCATTTTTTTCTTTCTTCTTTGTTCTTTATGTTTCTAGGAATTATAAATAATGCCTTTGGCCACAGAGCTTTCCTAATTATGGTCACCTTTTCCCAAGCTTTTTACAGAGATGACAGTCCACTTCATTCCCCAAATGATGGAAACACTTGGGAATTGAGGCAACAGCTCTCAACTCAACAGATCAGTGGCTGGCACATGGTGCTTCTTGTAAACAGACGGATCTTTCATTAGAAATTAGTGTAAGGGGCTAGATGCGGTGGCTCATGCCTGTAATCCCAGCACTTGGTCAGGTATTCAAGCCCAGCCTTGGCAACACAGTGAGGTCCTGTCTCTTAAAAAAAAAAAAAAAGGAAAAGAGAAAAAAAGAAATTAGTGTAACAAACAAAGGATAATAATCCTCTACTTTCAATAAATGAACTGTAAACCGTCTGTTACGCTGTATTAGGTTCAAGATGGCAGAATTTCTATTACTCAGCCAGATACGTTCTGATTACAGCAGGTGACATTTCAGAGTGAAATGACTCCTGATAGAACCGCAGTTGTTTGGCCGCTTATGCTGTTTCTTACAGAGAATTGTCCTGTGAAAGGAATCCATTGTGTTTTAGAAGGTCAGAAAGCTATCTGATAGAGCCATGATTTTCTTTCCTTTTCTTTCCTCCATCCCTTCCTCCCTCCCTCCTTCCCTCCCTTCCTCCCTCCCTCCCTTTTTCTTTCTTTTTCTTTTGTTCTTTCATTCTTTCTCCTTCTTCCTTCCTTCCTTCTTTCCTTCCTTCCTTCCTTCCTCCCTTCTTTTCTTTTTTTTTTTTTTATTTTGAGACGGAGTCTTGCTTTGTCTCCCAGGCTGGAGTGCGGTGGCACGATCTCGGCTCACTGCAAGCTCCGCCTCCTGGATTCACACCATTCTCCTGCCTCAGCCTCCCGAGTAGCTGGGACTACAGGCACCCGCCACTACGCCCGGCTAATTTTTTGTATTTTTAGTAGAGACGGGGTTTCACTGCGTTAGCCAGGATGGTCTCGATTTCCTGACCTCATGATCCGCCTGCCTTGGCCTCCCAAAGTGCTGGGATTACAGGCGTGAGCCACCGCGCCCAGCCTCCTTCCTCCCTTCTTTTCTTCTTTCTTTCCTTCCTTCCCTTCCTTCTTTCTTTCTTTTTTGTAAAGCTCCCAGGTGATTTTTTTTTTTTTTTTTTTTTTTTTGAGGCAGAGTCTTCACTCTGTCACCCAGGCTGGAGTGCAGTGGCGCGATCTCGGCTCACTGCAAGCTCCGCCTCCCAGGTTCACGCCATTCTCCTGCCTCAGCCTCCAGAGTAGCTGGGACTGCAGGCGCCCGCCACCGCGCCCTGCTAATTTTTTTTTTTTTTTTTTAGTAGAGACGGGGTTTCACCGTGTTAGCTAGAATGGGCTCGATCTCGATCTCCTGAGCTCGTGATCTGCCCACCTCGGCCTCCCAAAGTGCTGGGATTACAGGCGTGAGCCACCACTCCTGGCCTCTCCCAGGTGATTCTAATTTGCAGCCAGAGTTCAGAACTGTGGCTGTAGAGGAAGGAGATTTTGGCATTAGGAAGAAAGTTGCCCTGTGAACTCTTCCAATCTTTTGGGATGTTAGGGAGATGAAGAATGTAGTGAGAAGACTTGCTCCTAGAAACAGAGAGAAACACTTTCCCCTTCCCAATACCATATAATCTGTAGTACCTAGCCTACAGTTTTAAAAAAGGAACTTGTTTCCTTAATATGTACTTTGTGCAAATAAGTGTTTAAATTGTAAAAATTCAGGCAACACAGAAATATATAGGCCAGAAAGAGAAATTTTCTGTTTTATTTTTGTCTTCTTACCACCCCCAGATCTGTTCTTTCTTTCTTAATTAATTAATTTTTTGTTTTTGTTTTTTTTTGAGACAGGGTCTTGCTCTGTCGCCCAGGCTCCAGGGCAGTGGCATGATCATGGCTCACTGTAGCTTTGAACTTCTGGGCTCAAGTAATCCACCCACCTCGACCTCCCAAAGTGCTGGTATTACAGGTGTGAGCCTGGCCTGTGAAGTGTTTTTTGAATGCTTACTAGGTACCAGGCACTGGATGCTGGGTCCTGGGATATAACAGCTCACAGGACAACACTGTCCCTTTTCTCACAGTAGAGAAAAATAAACAAATATTTAAAGCAACTTCACATAGTTTTAGGTGCTAGGAGAAAACAACACAGTGATGTGGACAAAGGGACACTGGGAAGTAGATGGTATTACTTTAGATGAGGTTATCAGAGGTGGGCTCTTGAAAAGGTGCTAGGCTGGGTGTGGTGGCTCACGCTTGTAATCCCAGCACTTTGGGAGGCCAAGGCGGGCGGATCACGAGGTCAGGAGATCGAGACCACGGTGAAACCCCATCTGTACTAAAAATATAAAAAATTAGCCGGGCGTGGTGGCGGGCGCCTGTAATCCCAGCTACTCGGAGAGGCTGAGGCAGGAGAATGGCATGAACCCGGGAGATGGAGCTCGCAGTGAGCTGAGATTGCGCCACTGCACTCCAGCACTCCAGCCTGGGTGACACAGCGAGACTCCGTCTCAAAAAAAAAAAGAAAAGGTGCTGAAGTCCTGGGTGGATGGGGCCTCTCAGGCAGAGGGACCGGTAAGTGCAAAGGTCCTCGGCTCTCTGGAGCTACAGAAGGAGAGCACTCTTGTGGCAGTGACCAGGAAGGGGAGGGATAGGGATGAGGTTGGAATGGGCAGGGGTCTGATGTGTAGGCCTTTGAGACCGTGAATAGAAATTTGAGTTGGATAGTACAGGGAAGGCATGGGCTGATACATATGTTATAAAAAACAGTCACTCTTTTCGGAGAATCAATTGTAGGGGTAAGGGTAGAATTAGGGAGATCAGGTAGGAGACTGTGCAGTGGTTCAGTGAGCTATGAGGGTGGCTCAGACCAGGGGTACCACTCTTACTGATTTGGAAGAACAACAGTTTTTAAAAGAATTATTGCTTTTCAAATTAAAGTAATACATGTTAATTTAAATAAATTCAAACAATATAAAATAACATAGAGTAAAATGTGAACCTGACCATGGGAAAGTTCATCTCCTCTTGTTCTCATCTGGACTTAACCCCTACTTTTTTTCCCCAAGGCAACCTCTGTCCTCTGTGAACACCACAGCGTGTGTCACTGGTACTTTCCTCAGTGCCTTCATAATCAATCCTTGAAGACAAATATATGTCCACGAATATTTATTGTTTGTTATTTTATTTTATTTTATTTATTCATTTAGAGACAGAGTCTTGCTCTGTCACCCAGGCTGGAGTGCAGTGGCCCAATCTCGGCTCACTGCAACCTCTGCCTCCCGGTTTCAAGCAATTCTCCTGCCTCAGCCTCCCGAGTAGCTGGGATTACAGGCACCTGCCACCATGCCTGGCTAATTTTTGTATTTTTAGTAGAGACGAGCTTTCACCATGTTGTCCAGACTAGTATCGAACTCCTGGCCTCAAGTGATTTGGCTTCCCAAAGTGCTGGGATTACAGGTGTGAGCCACTGCGCCCGGCCTGTTTTTTATTTTTATTAAAAAATATTTTTAAGTGATACGTAATATTTTACATATCAATGAGGTACATGTGATATTTTGCTGCATCATAGAATGTATAATGATCATTTCAGGGTATTGGAGTATCCATCACCTTGAATAGTTATCATTTCTATGTGTTGGAAACATTTCAAGTTCTCTCTTTTAGCTACTTGGAATTATATAATACATTGTATAGTCACCCTGCTCTGCTATCAGACATTAGAACTTTCTATCTAACTGTATGTGTGTACCTGTTGACCAACCTGTCTTCGCCCCCCTCCCACCCACATACCCTTTCCTGCCTCTGGTATCTATCATTCCACTCTCTACCTCAATGACATCAACGTTTATAGCTCTTACATGAAAGAGAATGTGATATTTACCTTTCTGTGCCTGCCTTATTTCACTTAACATAATGACCTCCAGTTCCACCATGTTTCTGCAAATGATATGATTTTATTCTTTTTTATGGTCAGATAGTATTCCATTGTGTACATATATCACATTTTCTTTATTCATTTGTCTGTTGATGGACACTTGGGTTGATTTCATATTGTGAATAGTGCTGCGATAAACATGGGAGTGCAGGTATCCTTTTGATTTCCTTTGGATAACTATCCAGTAGTGGGGCTGCTGGATCATATGGTAGTTCTGCTTTAAGGTTTTTGAGAAACCTCCATACTGTTTTCCATAGCAGCCATACTAATTTACAATCCTGCCAACGTGTATAAAAGTTCCCCTTTTTCCACATCCTCACCAGCATCTATTTGTTTGTTTTCTGTTTTTTTAATAATAGCCATTCTAATTGGGGTAAGATGATATCTCATCGTGGTTTTGATTTGCATTTCACTGATGATTAGTGATGGGTTTTTGTTTTGTTTTGTTTTTGCTTTTACAGAAAGTCTTGCTTTGTCATCCAGAGTGCGATGGTGTGATCATACCTCACTATAACCTTGAATTCCTGGGCTCAAGCAACCTTTCCATCTCAGCCTTCTGAGTAGCTGGGATTACAGGGTTGTGCCACAATGCCTGACTAATTTTAATTTATTGTGGAGATGGAGTCTTGCTATGTTGACCAGATTGGTCTTGAACTGGTCTCAGGTGATCCTCTTGCCTCAGCCCCCTGAAGTACTAGGATTACAGCAGTGTGCATGGCCCACTGCTCTGATGTTTATTATGTCTTTCCTTCTACTAATTTTGGGTTTCGTTTGTTCTTGCTTTTCCAGTTCCTTGAAGTGCATCATTAGGTTATTTAAAACCTTTCTACTTTTTAATGTAAGTGTTTATTGCTATAAACTTCCCTCTTAGCACTGCTTTTGTTGAATCCCAAAGGTTTTGGTATGCTGTGTTTCAATTTTCATTTGTTTCAAAAACTTTTTAATTTTCTCATTAATTTCTTCCTTGACCCTTTGCTCATTCAGGAGCATTTTGTTTAATTTCCATGTATTTATATAGTTTCCAAAGTTCCTCTTGTTATTATTAAATAATTTCTATTTTATTCCATTGTGGTCTGAGAAGATACTAGATATTTGAAAAATTTGTTGAGACTTATTTTGTGTTCTAAAATATGGTTTATCCTGGAAAATATTCCATGTGCCGATAAGAAAAATGTGTATTCTGTAGCTGGT
The DNA here is from genome assembly GCF_028878055.3 of Symphalangus syndactylus. NCBI lineage: Eukaryota > Metazoa > Chordata > Mammalia > Primates > Hylobatidae > Symphalangus > Symphalangus syndactylus. The sequence goes on from NC_072424.2 coordinate 67,733,307, forward strand.
GGATGAAATGTCTGTTATATAAATGTCTGTGAGGTCCATTTGGTCTAATGTTAAGCTTAAATCCAATGTTTCTTCATTAATTTTCTGTCTAGATTATTTGTCTAATACGGAGAGTGAGGTGTTGAATTCTCCAACTAATACTGTATTGGAGTCTATTTCCCTTTCTTTTAAAATCTAATAATATTTGATTTATGTATCTGGGTGCTCCTGTGTTGGATGCATATATATTTAGAATTGTTATATGCTCTTGCAGTTGATCCCTTTATCATTATATAATGACCTTCTTTGTCTCTTTTTACTGTTTTCACTTAAAGTATATTTTATCAGCCATAAACATAGCTACTCCCGCTTACTTTTGGTTTCCATTTACATGGAATATCTTTTTCCATCCCTCTACTTTCAGTCTATGTGTATCATCTCAACTGTGACATGAGTTTCCTTTAGGCAGCATATAGTTGGGTCATGTTTTTAAAATACATTCAGCCACTCTGTATCTTTTAAGTAGAAAGTTTAATCTGTTACACTCAGGGTTATTATTGATATGTGAGGGCTTATTCTTGTCATTTTATTAATTAAGTTCTGGTTGTGTTGTATGTCCTTTGTTCCTTTCTTATTGTTTATCATTGTGGTTTGGTGGTATTCTGTAGTGGTAACATTTGAGTCTTTTCTCTTCCTTGTTTGTGTGCTTGCTTGACCAGTGGTATTTACATTTTCATGATTTTCATATTATTCTTTCACTTTTTGGTATGGGACTATCTTAAGCAGTTCTATAGGGAAAGTCTAGTGGTGATGAATTCCCTCAGCTTTTGCTTGTCCAGGAAAGACTTTATTCCTCCTTCATTTATGAAGAATATCTTTGCCGGGTATGGTATCACTGGTTGATATTTTTTGTTTTGTTTTGTTTTTGTTTTTTTTTGAGACAAGGTCTGACTCTCTCACCCAGGCTGGAGTGCAGTGGTGCCATCTGGGCTCACTGCAACCTTTGCCTTGCTGGGCTCAAGCCATCCTCCCATCTCAGCCTCCTGAGTAGCAGGGACTACAGGCATGTGCTACCAGGCCAGGCTAATTTTTGCATTTTTTTGTAGAGATGGGGTCTCCCCATGTTGCCCAGGCTGGTCTCAAACTTGTGAACTCAAGTAGTCCACCCACCTTGGCCTCCCAAAGTGCTTGGATTACAGGTGCAAGCCACCACATTTGGCCTGCTGGCAGTTTTTTTCTTTCAGCACTTTGATTATATCATCCTGTTTTCTCCTTGCTCGTAAGGTTTCTGCTGAGAAATCTGCCATTAGTCTGATGGGGGTTCCTTTATAAGTGCTAGACACTTTTCTCTTGCTGTTTTTAGAATTCTCTTTGTCTTTGACTTTTGGCAGTTTGTCTTTGACTATAGTCATATAGTGTGCCATGGAGAACACCTTCTTGAATTGTATCTATTCGGGGATCTCTGGGCTTCCTGAATCTGGATGTCTAAATCTCTTGCTAGATTTGGGAAGTTTTCATGTATGATTTTGTTAAATAGGTTTTCTAATGTTTTCATTACCCCTTCACATTCTGGGGACATTGAAAATTGGAATATTTGGTCACTTTATTGGTGTCCTATATATCACATGGACTTTGCTCATTTTTTAAAAGTATTTTTTCTTTATTTTTGTCTGACTGGGTTATTTCAAAAGACCTGCCTTCAAATTCTAAGTTTCTTTCTTCTGCTTGATCTAGTCTGTTGTTGAAGCTTTTGAATGTATTCTGTATTTCATTCAATGAGTTCTTCAGTTCAAGAATTTTTGGTTGTTTTTTTATGATGTCTATATCTTTAGTAAACTTCTCATTTGTATCTTGCATTCTTTTTCTGGTTTCTTTGTATTGTTTTTCAGTATTCTCTTATATTTCACTGAACTTCTTATTGTCAATATTTTGAATTCTTTTTCTGAGATTTCATAAATTTCTTTTTGATTGAGATTTGTTACTGGAGAATTATTGTGTTCCTTTGGAGGTGTCATATTTGTTTGCTTTTTCATGTTTCTTGTGTCCTTACATGGGTATCTGTGCATCTGTTGTAAAAGTTGCTTTTTCTAGTCTTTGAATTTGCTTTTATAGGGGAGACTTTTTCCTGAAGAAGTATCTGTGGTTGTTTGGGTAGGGCACTTTGATTCTTGGTGCATGCGCTGGAGTAGTCTCTGTATGATTTCTTCGGCTGTAAACAGTGTCAGTGTTGCCTGTGATTTTCTTGGTGGCTCATGGTGTGATTATTAGTGGAGGCTATGTTGAAGTTTGGCTGAGGGCTAGGCCAGTAGATGGGCCAGTCTTTAGGCCCCAGTGGTGACAGCAGTGGGCTGAGCGTGCCTGTTCTTGCACCCCAGCGTTGTTTATGCTGGCACAGGTATTAGTGTGGCCAGTCAGGCCAATTCTTGGGCCTCCAGGTGGCTTGCTTGGGTGGCAGGAATAGCAGCAATGGGCTAGGTGGGTGGGCAGGTTCTTGAGCCCCTTAGCAGCAGGCCTGGTGTGGATGATGACAATTGCAGTGGTGGGATAACTCTTAGGGATCCAAGTGGTCTGCACTGGTGTTGGTGGCGCCTGCAATGGTCTGGGAAGGCCAGTCCCTAGGCCTATAGGTGGTATATGTGGGTGGGTGCCAGCTGTAGTGGTAGTGGGAGATTGGGTGGGCCTGACCAGAGACTATGGGAGGAATGCTTAGGTGTCAGTGGTGGTGGACTGGGCTGGGCAACTTCCACACCCTGAGATGGAATACTCAGGTACTGGGCTGAGGGTTAGAGCTGGGCTGGGTAGACCTGCCCTCAGGCCCCCTGGTGATGTGTGCAGGTGCTGGCTATGATAGACAGGAGTGGGGTGATCCCCAGGCTGCCAGTGGAATGCTCAGGTAGGGACAGCAGCAACTGCACTGTGGCCCTGCTACTGGGGAGGCCAGGGTTGCTTTCAGTGAGAGCAGCTGGGGCACCGCAGCAGTTCACAGCGCTGCCATTGCAGGCAGTGGAATTTGTCCTCAGGGCATGTGAAAATGCCTGGCTCCCTCTCTGCTGGGGGTGCATTTGGGTGGTTGTTATCAGTGGCTCCTGCCTAGCCCCAGTGTGGAGGGGGCTGGGCTCTTAAAATTGTTTCATGCTGCTGCTGCTTAGGGCTTGGGTGTGTATGGGACACAGCATGAGCTCCCTCTCTGGAGCAGTGCTGCCGTTCGGTTTCCAGGCAGCTCCCTACCTTAGTCTCAGGGCCCTTGAGGTTGAAGGTTGAGGGGCTCTCCTACAGCTAAGAGTCTGTGGTGGAAACATAGATTGCTGGGGGTCTCTCACTTACCCTTTCCCCACTTTAAGGGGCCTCTCCAGGCTCCCAGCCAATCCTGGATGAGCAGGCTGTCTTGCTTCCCTCTCCTTCCTTGCTTTTGATGTTTCCCATTCCTCTGTTGAATTCCAATGCTATCTCTTAGATGATCTGTTTAAAGTGTGATTATCTACTTGCTATTTTGGTTCCTTTTTATGGAAGAGGCGAGTACCATATGCATGTAGTCAGCCTTCTTGAAGCCCCCCAGCCTATTGTTTGTTTTTTAAAATATAAACGTGACCATGCTCTGGAAACGTCTCTGCAGTTTGCTCTTGCTCATTTAATGATCTATCTCAAGCATCTTCGTCAGTCCCTATAGAGTTGCCTTGGTGTTTATCTCAGCTCATACTTTTCCATGGTATGATGAACCATAGATATCTGATGGCCATTTAGGCTGTTTCTTTTTTCCTACTACAATGTTGCATTTAATGTTTCCTGCATATATCTTTGATAGGTACCTAGAAATGGAGTTGTTGGTTTCCATGGACATGCACATTTTTTTTGTGCGTGCGTTTTGTGTGTGTATGTATTTTTGAGACAGAGTCTTACTCTCTCACCCAGGCTGGAGTGCAGTGGCATGATCTTGGCTCACTGCAACCTCTGCCTCCTGGGTTGAAGCGATTCTTCTGCCTCAGCCTCCTGAGTAGATGTGATTACGGGCGTGCACCACCATACCCGGCTGATTTTTGTATTTTTAGTAGAGGTGAGGTTTCTCCATGTTGGCCAGGCTGGTCTCAAACTCCTGACCTCAAGTGATCCCCCCACCTTGGCCTCCCAAAGTGCTTGGATTACAGGTATGAGCCATTGCGCTCAGCTCATTTTGTTTTTTTTTTTTTTTAGAGGCATGGTCTTGCTCTGTCACCCAAGCTGGAGTGCAGTGGTGCAATCATAGTTCACTGTAGTCTCGACTTCCTGGGCTCAAGCTGTCCTCTCACTTTGGTCTCCCAAAGCACTGGGAATACAGGCACTGGGAATACAGACCTGGCTACATTTCGTTTTGATAGATGCTGCCAATTTTTGCTCAGGAAGGGCTGTTCCAACTAACCTCTCATCAGCACAGCACCCATTTTCTCATACTCTTGCCAACAGCAGACATTCTCTTACTCCCTTCCCCATCTGATGAACTGAAAATATTTCTCTTTGTTTTAATTTACATGTCTGTGATTACTACTAAGGTCGTTCATATATTTATTGGCTATCTGTATTTCTACCATGAATTGTCATTGTTTATTTTTCTGTTGGGATATTTGTTGTTCTTCTGATTTCTAGGAGCTCTTGTATGGTATTATTTTAACCTCTTGTCTATATAGACATTGAAAGATCTTTTTTCTCAGTCTGCTTGTCTTTTTTTCCCTGTTTATGATGTCTTTAAACTTGTAATTTTATATTTAGTATGAAAAATCTCTTTGCCTTCTAGGTTCTTTGCCTCATTTGGGAAGGTATTTTTCAACTCAACATTATTATTTATTTTACTTTAACTTTTTTAGAGATAGGGTCTCACTCTGTCCCCCAGGCTGGAGTGCAGTGGCCTCATTCACTGCAGCCTTGAACTCCAGGGCTCAAACGATCCTCCTGCCTCGGCCTTCCAAATTTCTGAGATTACAGGCATGAGCCACTGTGCCCAGCCCAACTCAACATTATTAACAAGAATTATGAGGTGGATATTTGGAGGGTGGATTGTTATAATTTATTGAAACTTTTGGCTGAGAAGTTTTACACAAGTTAACAATTACCAAAGAATGTGAAGAAGATGAGGAAGGACACTGCTTTATTGAGGGCTGGATCATGGTCTGGACACGCTGTAGACTTCCTCTCTGTAACCATGTGCTAATTTCCATTTTACAGATAAGGAAATAGGTGACTTGTGGTCAGGCACGGTGGCTCACGCATGTAATCCCTGCATTTTGGGAGGCCGAAGTGGGTGGATCACGATGTCAACAGATCAAGACCATCCTGGCCAACATGGTGAAACCCTGTCTCTACTAAAAATACAAAACTTAGCTGGGTGTGGTGGTGCACACCTGTAGTCCCAGCTACTCAGGAGGTTGAGGCAGGAGAATCGCTTGAACCCGGGAGGCAGAGGTTGCAGTGAGCCAAGATCACGCCACTATACTCCAGCCTAGCGACCGAGCGAGACTCTGTCTCAAAAAAAAAAAAAAAGTTGACTTGTCCTAAGTCACACAATTAGGTTGTGTGAAACACAGTCCTTGGGACAAAGCGGGGGATAAATTAATATTTATTGGATGAGCAAGTGAGCTGGCATTGGACCCTCAGCCTGTCTGACTCAACCCAAGCTCCTGTTCCTACACCCATGGCTGCCCTTGCTCTCCTGGCACATGGCCTCCTGGGTTTAGCATATTTTTAGCATCAGAGATAGATTGTTATAAAATAGACAATTCTGTATTTGAATTAGTTTTCCCTTTCCATATTATGTAAAGTCAAAAAAATCTGGCTGATTTTAAGGGGACTAAGATGGAGCTTAGGAACAAATTGACTTTTTAGTTTTAGGCCTGAATTTTTTCACAAAACAACATAAACCACAACAGGCGGAGGAGGCAGCAGGAAGGATCCAGAGTTTTCACTGTAATGCTATTGGGCGCCACCTCTTACACGGACGTTCACCTGTGGGGAAACACAGGGACAGCTGCTGTCTGCAGCAGCTCTTTGATCCCCAGGATTTTTGACATATATAGAATCCCAGGTGGGTGGGTAGAGCTGACTCTTACAAGTCGTTTGAGTCTGTTTTGTTTTTTGGTTTCCTATCTCTTTCAGAACATGCTTCTAGAACTTTCATCTATTATGAAAAAATAATGCATCAGGAGCAGCTGGTACCTGCAGGAGGAGAGTTGTGCCTTTGTCAGCTCAAACTGCAGGAAGCACTTTGGGACCCACACCCTCTGCAGACACCCACCAGGTGAAGGGCCCTGTTCAGGGTGCTCCCAGCCTGGGCTCACTTCCACAGGAGACCCTTCCCTTATGGGGGCTGGGGACAGATTCTCACCTTGCCTGGGCACACTGAGGGAGGTCTGATGCTCGGGCAGGGAGGAGCTGTACACCATCAGAGGAGATCTAGGGACAAGAGCGGCTCTGCCTCGAGGAGGAGGATTGGTTTATGTCACCTCTTCCCCAGTCCCAGCACAGGCTGGTGGGATATTTTGCAAGAGAGTACCCCAGCTCTGCAGTGGCAGCAACAGTAGCAGTTGGCCCCTTAAACATGGGTCCAGAGCAGGACTGGAGCTTTGCGCTCAGCCTGAGGTCAGCTGTGCTTCCTGTCTATAAAGGAGAGGTTGACAAGAAACTTTTCAGGCTTTTCCTCTCTCCAGTTGATTTCTTGAGGATGAACCAGTTGGATTTTTAATTCATCAATGGCATGGAAATAAAATATTGATTAAAACTCTGGCAAACACTCGCATGCTTTTTTTGTATCCTTCTGGGATGATTCATGAGTAGTGGTGATGCCATGATTGTGCCCCCCCAGGAGCTTCCTGGGAGTGGTAGAAGCCAGCACCTCTTCCTCACCCTGCCCGCCCTCTGAGTGGTCCTGAGCCATCCGGGAGAGTGCCCTGTGATGTGCACTGACTAGCCAACCCATGAGTCTGCTCCGCTGGTTGCTGCTTGGCTGATCTTGGCTCACTGCAACCTCTGCCTCCTGGGTTCAAGCCATTCTCCTGCCTCAGCCTCCCAAGTAGCTGGGATTACAGGTGCCCACCACCAGGCCTGGCTAATTTTTGTGTTTTTGTATTTTTAGCCTTGTGTTAGCGAGGCTAGTCTTGAACTCCTGACCTCAGGTGATCCACCCATCTCGGCCTCCCAAAGTGCTGGGATTACAGGTGTGAGCCACTGCGCCCAACCCTGAGTTTTTAGAGCCGTAAAGGTGGACTCAATTCCCATGGAAAGAGCCTCTTAGCTCCCCCGTCCTCCACCCTACGGCCAGAGTAGCCCCCAACCCTGGCCACACACCTGGTAATAAAGGCTTCAAGTTATAAGGAGAATTAATTTGGTTCAAAGTTAGAAGGCTTGGCATCATCTATGTCCTATGAGATAAAAGCCACAGGAAATTCAGGCACTGGCCCCTGCCTCTGACCTCATTCCCTGCCTCTCACTTGTAACCCAGCTGTGGCAGCTCTCCCGCTCCTGCCTGCTGTTGCCCACCCAGCAGTGTGCTGCTGGACAGTGTCCACCTAGCCTGTGGCTGCCTTTTGGGGACATTATTTTTCTGGAGGCAGTTCCAACATATTTTCTCAGCCACCCCATCATTCACTCACCATGCCTTTCTTTGTGGCAGCCCTGTAATTATAGTAACAGTAGGGGGTATATGATAGGGTTTTGTTTTTTTTTTAAAGACAGGTCTCGCTCTGTTGCCCAGGCTGGAGTGCAGTGGTGTGATCTTGGCTCACTGCAACCTCTGCCTCCCGGGTTCAAGCAATTCTCCCATCTCAGCCTTCCCACTAGCTAGCACTATAGAGGTGCACCACCACTCCCAGCTAATTAAAAACATTTTTTTTTTTTTTTTTTGTAAAAATGAGGTCTTGCTATGTTGCCCAGGCTAGTCTGGAACTCCTGGCCTCAAGTGATCCTCCTGCCTCAGCGCCCCCATAGCACTTACATAGATTACAGGTGTGAGCTACCATGCCCGGCCCCCACAAGGTGCCTTTTTAAGGGGCATACTGTATTCCACGTGCTCACATTATCTACACCTTGTACAACTTGTCAAGTTGTTATTGTTCATTTTCGTCGTATAGATCAGACAACGCTCAAAGAGATTAACTTTCTCCACAGTTAAAGATTACACAGCTGAAGTGCCTGCTGGAATTCAAATCCATATCCAGCTGCTCTGAGGCCCACAGTCCTTTCAGAAATCTTTGTTTTCCTTTCTGTAAAAGTCAGCAGCCCCTGGGCAATGATTTATTTGTACATCTCTCTGCCCAACTAGCCTGTGAAAGCTGTAAGGGTAGGGTATTTGACATCTTGGATGCTTAGCATGTAACACAGTGTTGGCTGAATAAATATATATTTATGTATAAACGCCAAAGGCAATACCTTACCCATTGCTTCCAATTTTCCAGTCTTCATTTCTTATTCATTTTCTGTCATGTTGTGTCAATAGGTTTGTCAACAGGTTTCAGAGGCCTCTATGGCAACTTTTTTTGTAATTTCAATTTCTTTCACTCTGAAAAGTCTTTACAGGGTTGTCAACAACACAGCACAAATAGAGGTTTTAAAAAGCAAGTTTGAGGCCAGGTGTGGTGGCTCACGCCTGTAATCCCAGAACTTTGGGAGGCCGAGGTGGGGGGGATCATGAGGCCAAGAGATTCAGACCATCCTGGCCAACATGGTGAAACCCCGTCTCTACTACAAATACAAAAATTAGCTGGGTGTGGTGGTGTGCGCCTGTAGTCCCAGCTACTTGGGAGGCTGAGGCAGGAGAATCGCATGAACTTGGGAGGCGGAAGTTGCAGTGAGCCAAGATTGGACCACTGCACTCCAGCCTGGCAACAGAGCACGTCTCAAAACAACAACAAAAAACAAGTCTGAGCTGGGCCTGGTGGCCCGCCTGTAGTCCCAGCTACTTGGGAGGCTGAGGTGAGAGGATTCTTGCGGCCGGGAGTTCACAGCTGCGACGCACTATGATGATGCCTGTGAATAGCCATTGCACTCCAGCCTGGGCAACATAGCAAGGCCTTGTCTCTAAAGAGAAGAAAAAACAAAGTCTGAAGGGCCCAGTGTAAAATGTAACGTATCCACTGACTGCTAGCATATCTCTGAAGGTTTCCATTCACTGCTTCGGGATGAAGGGCACTGTCTCAGGGATGCACTTATCTTCAAGAAGAGTAAGAACTAGCCATGGAGAATCAGCAATGCCTCTTTGTGGCTAAGCAGGCCAGTGGCAGATGTGTGGCAGGATCTGCAGGAACCAGGGACGGGTGTGGAGACAGGAGGTGTCATGCTCTTGAGTGAAATGAAAGACACTTGCGTAACGGGATGTGTGGCTTTCTCCATCTCTTTGGGCCTTGATTTTTTGACACCAGGAAGTATTGTGTTGACTTGTACCACGAAGGCATAGGTGCTTAGCGAGGAGAATTGGAAACCCATTTCTGCTCACGGCACCTTCCCCAGCTGGTGTTAAACATTAAGTACAATCTTGCTAATGCATCCCAAGTGGTGGGGCAGAGTTGGGTGAGGTGGTGGGTTGGAGAAGAGTGAAAGACTCTAAAATGATTTCAAAGAACAGCTCAGTTATTTCCAAATACATACAACAAAACTGCTGGCAGGGCCTGGTGTAGAAGGAACCTGTCCTCACTGCCCCAGAGGCAGATACAAATTTCCCATAAGCAGCACATGTAAAGTAGGAAAGAAAATGGCTGCTGTCCACCTGGGGCTGGACAGTGCTTAAAAGCTCTTTTGTAGCTGCGATTCCCAACCTTTTTGGCACCAGGGACTGGTATCGTGGAAGACAATTTTTCCGCGGACCAGAGGTAGCGGGGGATGGGGGGATGTTTTCGGGATGAAACCGTTCCACCTCAGATCATCAGGCATTAGAGTCTCATAAGGAGCTGCAACCCAGATCCCGCACATGCACCGTTCACAGTAGGGTTCGCGCTCCTATGGGAATCCAGTGCCACCGCTGATGGGGCAGGAGGTGGAGCTCAGGCAGTAATGTTCACTCCCCAGCTGCTCACCTCCTGCTGTGCGGCCTGTTCCTAACAGGTCACGGACCAGAACCTGTCTGCGGCCCAGGGCTCGGGGACGCCTGTTTTGCAGGACGCAACAGCTGGTGAGGTTTATTTTCCTTCAATGCATGACCATTATTTGTATCACAAGAGCAAATGTCAGGGTTGAAGGTGCAAATGACCATCAGTTCTAAATTACCAGGTTTTCCCACAGAAAATTTTGGGACTCTGACCCACCTGTTTTTCTCAGAGTGGATTAACTTCACATCTTCAGGCGTAGGTAATCCACCTCTTGTACCGAAAATGTTATGACTGTGATGTCACAGCAGCACAAATTTGCAAAACCCATGACCTGCTCTCAGGAAGCCTTCCTTGACTCCATAGGTGCCCATGGAGACTCGCCCGAGGGAGCAGAACTTGGCAGCTTTTAATTTCAGTTTTCCCATCTGGCGGTCGCATGCACTCCTTGAAGCGTGAATCTCGGCAGCACAGCCCTGCCCTGCCCAGACACCACGCGCATGCACTCATTACAGCCTCGCTGACAGCTCAGACCGCCCTGCTCTGCTCTAGTGGCTTTCTCTCACCTCCGAGCTCCAGTCCAGTGTTCGCTCATGGTCACTCGACCTGCCCACCATTTGATATCTTGTTTTCTCTTTACATCAAAATCTAAGACATAACTATCAAATACACTTTTAGAATACAACTTTTAAACTGTACAGTCATGCATGGCACAACCATATTTTGGTCAATGATGGAACGAATATATGACAGTGGTTCCGTAAGATTGTAAACCCTATTTTTACTGCAACTTTTCTATGTTAAGAAGATACACAAATACTTACCCTGGTGTTACAATTGCCTACCATATCCAGTACAGTTACATGCTGCACAAGTTTGCAACCTAGGAACATGTAGTCTAGGTGTGTCATAGGCTTTCCCATCTAGGTTGATGTGGCACACCCTGATGTTCTCACAATATGAAATTGCGTAAGGATGCATTTCTCAGAACGTACCCCCTTCACTAATCAATGCATGACTGTATGGATTCCTCAGCCACAATTCTAAACATCTTTCCTTGCAACTCATTGCATCTTGGTGTTGGTTTAATGCTTTCTCATTTACTTTCATCTAGTTTTTAAAAAATTAAGCCTATTTGGATATAATTGCAGATTCACATGCAGTTGCAAGAAATGATACCCATCACCCAGTTTTCTCCCGTGTAACATTCTGCATAGTGATAGCACAGTATCAAAACCGAGAAATTGGGTTTAAAGCCTTTTATCTACTCTCACAGGCACTAGGGATTTTTAAAATTCAGAGTTTAGGAATCACATTAATATTATCAAATTTTAAAGATTCCTAATCAGATAGTAAGTAAGGGTCCAAACTAGAGGAAGAGAAATGGCCTCTAGGAAAAAAGATATCCTGAGGTTTCTCACTCTGTAATTTGGAACACAGGGATCAGAGGCAGAGAAAATCAGTTTACAATGCATAATGATATGTCTTTATTTCATCAACAGAAATGGTGTCTAGACAAAACTCAGTTAACACTAGCAATTCAATTGAGTGAAAATTTTTTTTGCACAATAGTGTATTTACAATGAGTAAATGAAGTTTCAATTCATTAGTTCATAGCAATGCTTTTTTTCCCCCAAAGGTAAAAATTCTTAGTTACAGAGAATAAGCATCAACAGCCTTTCATTTTTACAATAAAAACCACGAGAAAAACCACAATCACTTAGAAAAAAATAAGGACAAGCCTAAGAACTAGTACAATAAAATGATGCATTGAATTAAATTACATTAATCGCATAGAATCTGTGTAAAAAGTATGTAGAAAAACACCTGATGTAACCTGTTACAGTCGTTGACCAGTTATGAGAGGTACAGAGGGTTATACAGGTAGATATGTGTGAAAACTGTCCGTATTGTTCAACCTGGGGAGGAAGAGAAGAGGGGCTGCAGCCCCTTGCATACACTGAGAAGACCCTGTTTTGAATATGGCCTCTGGAGTTTGTAAGGCATATATTAGAGGTGCACTTGCATCAGACTGGTTCTGGAACAAATTGTCACAGGCCCTCTTGGCCTCACTAGCAAAGGTGGTGCCTGCCTTGAATGGCTCACTGTGTCTAACAAGCACCTGAAGCTCCCAAATGCATATGGCACTTCCTCACTAGAAGTGCCATGTCTTTATGTCAGAGCGTGAATGGGCATCCCAGGATTTGCACACACAAAATACATTGTTGGGACTTAAGGGGAGGTCATACTTCTGCCTCCAAACATGTTTTGGTAGAAGACTGAGCATCCATCTGTAGGAAAACCCCTCTTTGTCCAAGTCCCTTCACTCTTTCGCAACATATGCATCTGATTATTCCCATGGGAGCACTTGGCACTGAATGTGAGTCTACCTGAAATGAATGGTCTTGGTGCACACTTCTGCTTCTAAGAAGGGCCAGTGTTTTATCTGAGGTCAATAAACTGGAATGAGAATGAAAGTCAGAGCTGTTTATCCATTGCTTGACAGCGAAATGCATACACCATGTCACAACATTAAATCAAAGCTATGAAAGTTGGCCTCTGCAACCAAGTGGGTGTTCTTCACAAAATGGCAGCATCGTTTTCATATTACATTTAAAATGCACTGATACTCATTTGATAGAAATATCATCTCCCAGGGTGGAGTGTAGGAAAATACTATAAACTTACTTTTCTTTGCAAGTAATGTTTTTGCACCGTCAGTTGAATAATTTATCCTCAATCTGCCACAATAAGACTTTTCTATGTACAAATGCTATCTGCACACACTATTTGTGTACAAATATGTTCTGTTCTACAGCATCGGTTTTGGATGCTGGGGTCATGAGATGGCTCGGGCAGTACTATAAACATACACTTTCAACACACAATGCCTCGTGCACACAGACTTCCTGTATGAATACCAACTCCACACGGGGCATTGTATTGTGGACTGACTCACCAGAAATTGCACTTCCAACACAGTCTTCAATTTGGGGAAGAAACACTAACTCCTGATACAACGAACAGCTTTATTCTTAAAAAACAAAAACAAAAACAAAAACCACCTTGTTCTTTAGTCTATTTACAGTCATTTGAGGACTGAACTTGATTTTTGCTCCTTCTGGATCTGAGACTCCTCCTAAACTGTAAGCAACAGTGGAGCAGTTTGAAGTCATTTCTAAAACAGCTCCTAGTTTAAATGGGGCATAATGTAGAGAAGTAGGTAACCAAACAGGGACTTGAGAAAGCTTTGCAGGCAGCTCTTCCTCATTTTGAGAGGATTATGCTACTCCACAGGATGTCAAGCAGCTTCACGGGACAGGAGTTTTTGGTGTCTTAACAGGTTTATCATTTTCAAACCTTTGTTCCTTCTTTTTCTTCTTCTTTGATGGCAATCATAAAATATTAAAAGAGAAAATGTGGGTTTAGGCCTCTTGACAACAGCACTAAAATTCACACTGTGCACACTTCACTTTAGCCAGTCCTCTCATGAGTCTTGTCGCTGGTCCTGGCTCCTTTTGAAGGAGTAGTGGCAGTTGGCATACTAATCACTAGCCTTTTTTTCACTTCCTTGGAAAAGCAATATAAGGATTACATCCCGAATTATAGTGCATCTTAAAAGCAGCAAACCTTTAGAAAGACAGTTAATAAATTACTCGCACAACATTCAGTTGCAGACACACACAGTCAGGTTTTCCACTGCAGCATCATCTCTTATGCCTGAGTCATTGCTGGGAACTCAGAAGAGAAGTAGCAGGATGGCCTCGTAACTTTGTCGGTTTTTTTTTTTTTTAAAGTTTTTCTAACAACTGTTTTGTTCCAGAATCAGTATGTAATAAAGTTCGATTTTAATCAAGGCACCCCCAGATAACGCAGAGAAACAAACACATACAGCAAAGCACTCACCTGCCCAAAGCCTGACCAACACCAACTTGAAGAGAGGTTGCCTGGAGACAGAAGCAGGACAAAGGCAGATCCAAGGGGAGGACTGGATTTAGGTGGGATGTTCATTAGTCTCAGGGTCACCTCCACTGGCTCTGCCCCAACAACCATTCCTACCCCAGCCATTTGGAGACCTAAGCAGGCATCCTCCTAAACAGCCCGTGGTTGGAGGGTCTCTTATTTTTGTAAGAAAAGAGCCTTAAGAACAACCAAATGTTACTGTACTGTGCAAACACTCTTCCTTGCTGTTCACTCGCTTTTCTTTTTCCTAAAAGGCGTGGGGTTGACCGACGGATCCCAGGGAAAAGAGACAGGCTGGGTTTTAAAATTCCACTTGAGGCTGTTTGGATTCTGGTCCCCAGCAAGTCCTCCCTTTGAATCAACCCAGAAATAATTTTGACAAGCACATAGTTCTGAATAGGAAAAGACACACACACATCACATGAACAACTGCACGAAGCTAGTCACTGTTCATGGTGGATTATGAATGAAATAACTTTACAGAAATCTCTATGAAATTGGAAAATGGTTTTTAGAGCAGTGTTTTTAACCAGTTCCCATGGCAGAAGTTAGGTTGGGGGAAGAGGAAGAAAAGCAAGGCAGGGGTGGGTGGGAGGAAGGTGAGGTCTGAGGGTGGAGAGAAATGGAGAGAAATAAAGAGACCCCGCCCCTCCTAGAAATGGCTGCCAAACAGGTCTGGGCTACTGAACCACAGAAACCTGGGGAAATGGAAGGAATGTGGTCAAGACTACCAGTTGCACATGAGTTGTTACCAGGGTAAACCTCATGCCAAGAAGCTGGGTTGGACCTGGTTATGATATGAGCAGAAAGTGTTCTTTTTTTAAAAGAAGAGGAGAGGTCACTTGGAAAGGCAACGATAGAGTTAAAAAGCAAAATACTGTCAGCTGACTCCACCGTAACATACGCCTGTGAAGTATCACGTGATTCACATTGAGTTTATATTCTCACTGTCACCAGTTTTCCACAAAGGCAAACCTCATGGTGAAGCACACAACTGTCCTAGTAGGCCAAGAAATTCCAACAACCATAACAAAAACCAGCAGCTCCAACACAGAGCTTTATCAAGATCTGTTTCAGACAAGCGTGCGCGCACACACACACACACACACACACAGAGAAAAAACAAAAACCCAGAGGCAGGTTTTAAAAGTGGAACTGTTTAAAAAGAAAAGCCTTTTTTTTTTTTTTCCTACTGCATGAACTGACAAATTTCTGGCATTCATACATATTTAAACATTTAGTGCTAATATTTGTACAGAAAAAAGTTAATAATACTAAAACATATGTTACTATGATTTCACTTTTAGCCTACATCATATACTAATTTCCCCGTTTACATGCAGCTTTAATATTGTCCAAACAATGGCACAAATAAAGAAACAAAGTCAACCATCTATTCCCCACTGCCCACCACCCCATCCCCACATCAAACCGTTCAGGACTCTCTTCCCCAGCCGGGCTGGAGTGGCCCTTGGGCTGCTCAGTGAGACCTGGACCCAAGGCCACCGGAGCGAGGGAGCTGATTCCTCCTCCTCTGGGGCACACCTTCCTGTAAACGTGGCTGGGGCCAACACGGCCCCAGAACCAAGGGAAGCTGCTCTCTCTGGGTTGCAAGCCAACCAGTTTTGCAGCAAGAAGAGAAAATTATCATCAGGTGAGGGTAGGGTATGTGTGTGATTCGGGAAGGGGACAGGGAGGGTTCCCGGTGATGGCTTGTCCAAAGCCTCAGAATGAAGTCTGCCTTCAGACAAGACACTGGCAGAAAAACCTCAGAAGAAAACTCCAAGCCTTTGGAGAAGGAAAGGAGAAAGAATGTGTCAGCCTGTGTCAGGGATGGATCGCAGATGCCAGGATGCCCTGCTCTCTCCCAACGGGATGAAGGCAGGACCTTCGGGGCTGTGATTCAAATCCCCCTCTGGCCAGATGTCCTGGGAGGCCGAGCCTGGGCAGGAAAGCCAGTGGCTGGTGGGCCCCATCCTTCAGGGGAGCAGGTCCTACTGCACAACACTTCCCAGAGCAAGCCGAGGCCTCAGGACGTGTTGAAATGAATGGGACTTACTCCCTGGGTGAAAACGTTCTAACTTGATTTCTAGGAGCCAATGCCTGCTGAGTTCTGGTATAAAATCACGGATTCCTGTTTTTCTGATGTACTTTTGAGTGAGATGTCCAAACTCTCTCCCCACTTAGGAATCTGAACATCCAGCATCAACTCTGAACTCTCTATCTGCATTTAAACTTTGCTTAGGGAAAGGTGGGGAGGAGGTGAAATATAAAAATATTCAAGCAGATTATTGTCTACACATCCTAGGATGAATTCATTATTTGGCAAGATTGTTTTTCCTACATAATTATCACCTGAGTGCTTTTTAATTAGCTAAAATGTTTTACTTTTTTAACTAAAAGCAAAGAATATACAGTATACTTGAGTTATACCGAAGTTACAACTTCATTTAAGAAAATAGGTTTGACCCAAAACTCAGTGCAAGTGGCAAAGTTGACCATTACTGTACAGTATCTGCAAGGAAAAAAAACAAAAACAAAAACAAACAAAACCCCCCAAACAAACAAAAAACAAACCCACAATGCTCAAATGACACCACTTGGCGGTGCCAAAACCAAACCAAACGAAAAAGAAATCTGAAACAAAGCCTTGGGAAAAAGCTTCCAACACTGAATTTTGTCCATAAATAAGTACAAATTGAAAATTGAACTGTGAAGCAAGAAAAATGACCATGTTAACAGTTACCAAACTAGTTCTAGCATCAGAGACAAAAGAAGAGGAATGTTGGAACCTGTTTCTAAATGAGAAATAAGTTTCCAGTTTTAGGATGAGAAAGTTGAGGCATGCAGGACTTTTGCATATGGATATATATATATATATTTATATATATATTATATATAATATGTACAGTCTAGCTATAAAACTTTGATGTGTATAGAAGCTGTCTTCAATGAAAAAAATTGAACATTCAGAAGAAATTCCTGAGATAGGGTTTGTGACATGGGCCACTGAGAAAAAAAATCCGTGGTTGGGGCCTAGAGGTGTTGTAGTCTATCCCTGTGAAGACTGAAATTGAGCCACAGACAGACAGTGTCATCACTGCTGTCTTTCCTTGCCTGGGCAAGGGGTAGCACCATTGTGAAGGTAACTATCTATCACTCCTGCTCGAGAAGAGGAGAGAATACTTCGGAACAGTATTGCTGCTAAGACCGCTGTAGTGTGCACCAAATGTGTTCTCGGTTTCTTCGGGACAGCAGATGAACAGTGCCACAGGCTGACTGAAGAACGCCTGAATGGGAGAGGTGTGTGGACTGGGAGGCAGGGCCGAGTCACTAGGTGTAATCTTTCCTGGGCTGTTCGTCAGTTGTACACTTATCAGTCATTTCCTGGCAGAAGTCCACGGTCACTGTTTGGCTCCTGGGTTCAAGAGGAGGTCCTCTCTCTGAGAAGGTTCCCGGGTCAGTGCCTTCTAGTCTCCTCCCAGAGGTACAATTCTCGGAGGTGTTGCTGGGTGCCCAGGGGGGTCCGGGGGGAGCCGCACCTGGCTCCAAGCAGCAGGGCACATTTTCCCCCACTGCGCATTGGGAGGCCGCAATGTTCTGCTCAGCACCCAAGGGCGCAGGGTTAATACTGGAGGCCGTGGGCAAGTCCATGGGTCTGAGGACAGGACAATACCGATGCAGGGCCTGGATCTGCTCGGGGCTCTGGATGTCTCGGCAGACTTCCTGGGAAAGGCAGGAGAAGTTGTCCAACAGTTCCCCCATGCATGCTTTCAGTTGATTCCTCTCTGACAACAGTTTCTCTTTCTCACACACCTGGACAGTAGAGAGAAAAAGAGAAGGGTTGATCAAACCTGAATTGGAGGACAGAAGGCCTCGTTTCAGGAGGTTTTCCAGCCTTTGTTTTGCATCCTCCATTATAATGTAACTGAAGAATGACTAGGTCAGGCTCTAGAAACTTAAAAGATACATATTCAGGGGGCCCAGAGACGGGCTTCTGCCACACCTCCCATCTGACGCCAACACCTTCCCCAGGGTATCTCTTCATCCCTCTCCAAGGCCCGGGCAAACAACCGGCAAAATCGTCACCAATCAGAAAACTTCAGAGTCAATGTTTTGGTTTCCTGGAATTTGGGGTTTGTAGAGAGTTAAATGAAAAACTCTCAGTTCCAATCTTGTGACTGAAAATCTCCCCCAAATGTATCAGGTTGCCATTTTTGAAAGGCAAAAATCTACCATTCCAACTATATGACATTTCGAAAAAAGCAAAACTATGGAGGCAGTAAAAAGATCTGTGGTTGCTAGGGGTAAAGGGGGTTGAACAGGCGGAGCACAGAGGATTTGGGGGCAGTGAAACCACTCTGTATGACACTATACTGGTGATCTATGTCATTATACATTTGTCCAAAACCATAGAACGTACAACACCGAGAGTGAATTCTAATGCAAACTATGGACTTGGGTGATAATGATGTGTCAGTGTAGGTTCATTGACTAACACATGTACCACTTTGTGGGGGATGTTGACAGTGGGGGGAGGCTGTGTGTGTGGAAACAGGACCATATGGGAACTCTCTGTATAGTGTGTTCAATTTTGCTGTGAACCTAAAACTGCTCCTAAAAAAGTAAGTCAGACTGGGTGCAGTGGCTCCCACCTATAATCCCAGCACTATGGGAGGCCAAGTTGTGCAGATCGCTTGAGCTCAGGAGTTTGAGACCAGCTTGGGCAACATGGTAAAACCCCTTCTCTACAAAAAATACAAAAATTAGCCAGGTGTGGTAGCACATGCCTGTAGTTCAGCTTCTTGGGAGGCTGAGGTGGGAGGATCACTTGTGCCCGGGTGGTGGAAGCTGCAGTGAGCGAGATGGTGCCACAGCACTCACCCTGGGTGACACAGCGAGACCCTGTCTCCCCCCACCAAAAAAAAGTTTATTAAAAAAAAAGACAAAAAAAAAGTCATCAGCAATTTCCTATCGTTGCCTAACATACGGAGTTTCATATACAACCCAGTATCAGCAGGCTCTCTGGCCTTGGTAGCAGAGCAGACTGAACAGAAGGGACCCTCCCTAGGACAGCTGGGGAAAGTGCAGTCTGGAGCAGCAATTCTCCCCGACTTGGGAAGGGAGAAGTAAGGATGGAGCCTGAACCCTTGCATACTAGCCCAAGGTTCTGAGATGTTCTTCTCCTTAAACAAAATCCTACACATGCTCCTGTGTTACTGAAATTCACCATCCCAATAGAGAGATGACTTCAGCGGCAGACTGGAGACTAATAAAGGTTTTACCATCAACATTTGTGAGAAGGGGGCTGGGCATGGTGGGTCATACCTGTAATCCCAGCACTTTGCGGGGCTGAGATGGGCAGATTACTTGAGGTCAGGAGTTTGAGACCAGCCTGGCCAACATGGTGAAACCCTGCCTCTACTAAAAATACAAAAATTTAGCTGGGTGTGTTGGTGCGTACTTATAATCCCAGCTACTTAGGAGGCTGAGACACGAGAATTGCTTGAACCCGGGAGGTGGAGGTTGCAGTGAGCCGAGATTGCACCACTGCACTCCAGTCTGGGCGACAGAGCGAGACTTCATCTCAAAAAAAAAAAAAAATTGTGCGAGGGTGAGGGGAGGAGATGGGGTTCCATGAGGCACACACAATGAAGTGGATGAAGAAAAGGGGCATCTGAAGCAGCATGAAGTCAGTTCTCACCAACCCTTTGCAAGCACAGCCAGGAGAAGAGGATGGGAGAGAAAATGAAGAGGAGAAAGGGAGGAGCAGGCATGCGACACGCACAAGGAACGGGTCTCCGACACGGGAGCTGCATGTGCCGTAACCTGAATGCAATCTGGCAGGCGGCGTAGGCATGTGTGTCGGAAAGAGAGATTTACACCGGGAAAGGGCACCTGCTAAAATATTTATAAATTTATCAAGAAAATATGTTTTAAAGATGAAAAATAAACAGATGTACAAGTGCAACTTGAGAGAAATATATTATGCGAGTTTGCAACAGCTGAGTGGCGGGTGTGTGGGAGACGGCGTGGGAGTGGGGAGTGAGTGCAGGGGCCTGCTGGGGACTGGGCAGGGAGGCACTTGGGGAGGGGTGGAAGCTGCTCCGCCCACCAGCGCCATCCCTGTCAGGACATAGTATCCTCACCACAGGGTGGTGGATAAGAAACAAAACACATCTGGGATGTCTCCTTAGGGAAAAAACTTATACGGGTGGGCTGTGCAACCTGGAGCTCTCCCCTTTTAGTACAGAAATCTACAAAGTGAGGGGCAATACTGCTTGGGTGCTGGGAGAGGAACCCCAGGATCATTCTGCCACATTGCCCTGGCCAAAGCACTGACCCCTCCAGGCCTACTCATCTGTTAAATGTTCCAGGCCACTTTCTAGAGGGAAGAAAATGAGGTGCTGCGTGTGACAGCAGCAGGAAACGCGTCGCAAATCATGGCTTGGTTAAAACCATGAAGCTCTCAGTCACAGACGTACACTGATGAATGTGTTCTTATTCAGCACTGAAACACAACGCATTATTTAAGGGGATGCCAAAAAGTGGTTGGAGAACTAGATGATGCTCTTTTGGTTTTTTAGTTGAAAAATGCTAGCAAAGTGCTTTAGATATCTGCCTGGTCTGTGGCTTGGATTTTATTTGTTCAGCATCACAAAATTACACTAAGCAGAATGCAAATTACCAAAACCAGGCATTTCTCAAATGTGGGTGACTGAAGTTATCTTACTACCTTAAGCGGAGTGCAGGGCACTATAGACATGTGCCTAGGCCCCTGTAGACTCACACCCAGTGGACTTAACTACCTAAGCCCAGCAGGCTTTCAGAAGACCCACGCTCACCAGCAAGAATGTCATCTCCTTATGTGATTTAAATTAAATTTTGTTGTTCAACAACATTAAACAATGTTAAAGAAATATTTGAAAGAAAGAAGAAACTCATAATCCCCTGAACTGAATAGTCACAATGTCCAGTAAATTTTAGGGCAATAGACATTTTCTGGGTGCCAGCAATGGGTCCAACACTGGATATTCAGAGATGATCAAGTCACTGTCCTTGTCCTTGAGGAACTGACAGTTGAGGGCTGGGGAGACAGACATATGTAAAGATAACTCAAGAGTAAGTGATAAGCACTAAGCCAGAGGTCAGATCAGGGTTCCACGGGCAGGTGCCCAGCCTAACTGGGGACTCAGGAAAGGGGTTTCCTAGACAGGTGATGCATAACCTGACTCATTCATTCATTTAGAGATGGGGTCTTGCTATATTGCCCAGGCTAGTCTCAAACTTGCGGCCTCAAGTGATCCTTCTGCCTCAGCCTCCCTAAGTACTGCGATTGCAGGTGTGAGCCATGGTGCCCAGCCATGGCCTGACTCGTAAAGTACAAAGGAGATAGAAAAAGTAGAGGAATGTCCAAGGCAGAGAGGAAATGGCATAGGCACAAGTGCAGAGTTTGATTTTATCAGGGATCAAGTCCTAGGAAGGGGGTGGATGGTGACACTGGCGAGGTAGCTACAGACTGGAGCACAAAGGGCAGGAGATGTCCTACTAACAAGCTTGGACTTTCTTTGTTGGTGACGGGAGCTGCTAAACACAGACATTTTCCCTGATGGTGAGTGTCAAAAAAACCCACAAAACAACAACAACAACAATAACAAAAAACCCTGAAGTCCAGGGCTATCTTGATAACATATATCCTGTGCTTTTCTAACATTTCATCCTTGTGCTTTCGTTCTCATTAGCTGGTGGCTCACCATGAGGCCAGGAGGTGCTGCAAACAGTCTGAGGAGCCACACTTAGATCATGACCATACCATGTGGCCTCCCTCTTCTTCAGCCTGACACAGACATGGCACCTCAGATGAGTTTCTGTTATTTGGTGGCAGAAAGGTGGGGCTGAAGGAGGTTGAGCTGGCTGTCTTCAAAGCTACAGTCAGGAACCAGAGGTCACCTGGATTTACTTTCTGTAGCTTGTGGTTGCTTATCAAGGAGAAGGGGCGTGGGCACATAGCTCTGAGTATGGGGGAGCCTGGGAGACGGGAGTTTGTTTTCTGTGACAAAACACTCTCAGGCACAGGGATGGCTATGACAGCCACCTTGAGGCAGAATTGCAAAAGAATGGACCCTGGGGCTGCAAAGAATGTCAGGAGATCATCTCCTGAGCAATGGCCCCTCTGCAGGTGGGTGTCCTAGCTCTATTCCATTCTCTTCTGCCAGGAGGCAGGAGAAAGCAGTGGTACAAGACACGATTTGGAATCAGACACCTGGGTTTGCATTCAAGTTCTACCAAGTACTGGGAAGTTATCCAGCCCTTCTGCAGTTTCCTCCTCTGTAAATGGGGATAAAGGAGTGCCTAAGTCATAGCATTAATGTGAGGATTAAATGGGATCATCCACAAAAACAGTTTAGAAGAATACCTGGACCATAGATGCTCATAATTAACATCAGTTATTTATTCATTTTTTTTGAGACAGGGTTTCACTCTATCACCCAGGCGGGAATGCAGTGGCATGATCTCCACTCACTGCAACCTCCACTTCCCCTGCTCAAGTGATTATCCTGCCTCAGCCTCCCAAATAGCTGGGACTACAGGCACGCACCGCCATGCCCGGCTAATTTTTTGTATTTTCAGTAGAGACGGGGTTTCACCATGTTGGTCAGGCTGGTTTCAAACTCCTGACCTCAAGTGATCCACCCACCTTGGCCTTTCAAAGTGCTAGGATTACAGGCATGAGCCACCACGCCTGGCCAACATCAGTTATTTTCACATGTTGGATGGAAAATAAAAAATAACTACCTCTATATGAATAATGACTGAAGGATATAAAATATTGACACACTATTACACACCTGCACGCATGCATGCGCGTGCAGACACACACGCACACACAAACACACACACACACACACACAAGTAGATGTAAAGCTATTATTTCTGTTGAGAAACTTCTTAAAAAATAAACCCAAACTTCCCCAAAGGGTGACTCTTCTGTCTACTTTTCCAACTTTCATTGCTGTTACTTTACATTAGTCCTGGTCACTTCAGGTTGCTGATCACAATGGATGGGTCAACTCACCAATTTGCGGATTTCACATTCTAAATTCTGAATACAGTCCAGTTTCCTCTTGCGGCAGCGCTGGGCTGCGATGCGGTTCTTGCTGCGCCGTCGGACATCATGAATGAACTCTAACTGTTCTGAGGTTAGCTTGTGCATCTTAATCATCATCTGGAAATCGTTTCTTGGAAGATCTGTGATTTGATCTACAGGAAAAGGAAGTTTTACCTGAAACCAAGAATAACAGAAAATGATTATGGCAGCTGGATTTTAATTCTGGCAGGCAGAACATCAAAAAATGATAAAACCTTTTTATGATGACCAAGTAATATGGAAACTACTGAAAGTAAGCAGTGATTACTTATTTCCTGTTTAAAGACAGGTAAGATGTAATAATACCTGGATAATCAAACAGAATAAGAACACATATATTGTAATGTTATTGTCTCTGAGACTTTTGAAGCAAATGACATGAACGATATTGGAAAATACGTCATTTTTCATTGATGTAGCACTTTTGTAAGAAAGATTCTAGTTAGTTGAAATGTACTTCCATCAGACCTACAGCCTAACTCAATAAAATGACAAGTTATAGGGAGATACCACATAAGGACATATCTAAAGCACCTGAATGAAGAGAGCCCCACATATCTTGAAAATGCTGGAGACACAAAAAACCCAGTGTGATTCTTAGTTACAATAGCATATGGGAGATAGGAGGAGATAACTTGGATAGGCTTCACCAGCATACAGTAGGAGTCAAAAGAACCGGGCTTTCATCCTTCTCACCAGACGTGAGACCTCAGGCTAGCTATTCTATCTCTCTGAGATTCAATTTCCTCATCTGAAAAATAGGGCATTTTAAAAAAGCTGTACATTGCTATACAAGTGTTGGGCACTTTGGGACTTTATTTTCCAATTTTACAATGAAATGTTGACATTCTTTTATCAAAAGGTGAGATGCATTTTCCTGCCTTTTGACCAACAGAATGCAGCAGTAGTAATGGTGTATAGTTTCTGAGGCTAGGTCGAAAATCAGCTGCTATGCCTCGAGGACATTCAAGCAGCTCTGTGGAGAGGCCCATCTGGAGAGTGGCTGATGCCTCTAGCCAACAACCAGCATCACCTTGCCAGTCACGTGAACAAGCCACCCTGGAAAAAGATTCTCTAGCCCCAGTCAAACCTTCAGTTGAGTGTAGCCCCAGCCAACATCTGACTTCACCTTATTAGAGATCTTCAGCCCAAACTGCCCAGATGGGCCACTCCTGAATTCCTGACTCACATTCACGTTTCTCATAGAAACTGTGAGAGGTGTTAAGTGATTACTATTGTTTTAGGTCATTAAGTTTTGGGGTGATTTATTATGCAACAATAGACATTGGATGCAGGTACCTGTCAGCAAAATTTCAATTCTTGACAAATCAAGGCAAATAAGCATTATCTAAAGCAAGGACAGCAGTCTCCTGAAGGATGGGTTTGTATCCTTACTATGTTGTTAAATGAGTGCTTATATTTCCTTCTTTTTTTTTTTTTTTTTTGAGACAGGGTCTTGCTCTGTTACCCAGGCTGGAGTGGAGTGTTACGATCACAGCTTACTGTAGCCTTAACCTCCTGGGCTCAAGCAGTCCTCTTACCTCGGCCTCCCAAGTAGCTGGGACAACCATGCCCAGTTCATTAAAAAAAATTTTTTTTTTTTTTGTAGAGATGAGGTCTTGCACCAGAGAGAAGGGGGAAAAAAAAAGAAATGAGGTCTCGCGATGTTGCCCAGGCTGGTTTCAAACTCCTGGGCTCAAGTGATTCTCCCTCCTCAGCCTCCCAAAGTGTTGGTATTACAGGTGGGAGCCACTATTCCTGGCCTAAAATATTTCTCTTCTTTTTTCTTTTGAGATGGAGTCTCGGTCTGTCACCCAGGCTGGAGTAGAGTGGCACGATTTCGACTCACTGCAAACTCCACCTCCTTGGTTCAAGCGATTCTCCTGCCTCACCTCCCGAGTAGCTGGGATTACAGGTGTGCACCACCATGCCCAGCTAATTTTTGTATTTTCAGTAGAGATGCGGTTTTGCCATGTTGGCCAGGCTGGTCTTGAACTCCTGGTCTCAAGTGATCCGCCCGCCTTGGCCTCCCAAAATGCTGGGATTACAGGGGTGAACCATGGTGCCTGGCCTGAAGTATTTCTTAAGAATAGCAACCAGTGAAAAAGATTGCATGAAAGAGCCTCAAGTGCGGAAGGTGAGCAGCAAACCACTACTCTATCTCAAGAGCCTCCTTGGCACCCACGAGGTGACACAGGCTTGCACCTTTGAGCAGCTTGTCACTCCCCTTCCCGAGGCTCTTGGGGATTCAGCAGCTTCTGGGTTCGGTCTGGTCCTGCTTCAGAAGCTCCTGGAATAAAAAGGTTGCGTGCTGCCAGGCTAAGAGACAACATGTGGGTTAGCTCAGATTGCTCCATTCTTGTTTACATTCACGTCTGCTCCGGATGAGCCAGCAGATGGCACTACAAACCTAAACTTCCTTCAAGCGCTAGCCCAGCCCTGTCTAATACAAACAACATGAGCTACATTTGTGATTTTAAATTTTCCAGTAGCCACATTAAAAGAAGTAAAAAGAAACAGGTGAAATGAGTTTGAATACTGTATGTTATTTAACCCAATAGATAAAAATACTTCCAACATGTAGCTAATATAATTATTGAGATAGTTTAGTTTTTTTTGTGTGTGTGCTAAACTTTCCAAATCCAAAGCACATTTTCTCCTTACAGCACATCATAATTCAGAATAGCCACTTTCAGGGGCTCAACAGCCACGTGCAGCATGTGGCAACTGGACTGGACAGTGCCACTCTAGGAGACAGAATAAATGGACTCAGTGAATCCCAGCAGCCAGAAAAACATACGGGTCTGGGCTGAACTGATCAAAATGCTCTAGGGTGAAGAAACCAACCCCTTGATAGTGTTCAGATGCTGCAGGGTTAAGTCTGTGTTCTTCAAGGGAGTGAGGATGAAGACATTTGATCCTGAGCCCAGGTTTCTCTTTGCCTGCATCGTTTGCAGGCAGACACGAGTCCCGATTGCCGGCATGTGTGGCTAGTCAATTCCCGTGCACAAAAGCAAACGTATGAAATGATCATTTGACTTTTCTGTGGTTGGGTGCAAGCTCTTTGTCAGGTTCCATCACAGCTCTGAGCTTGTTCAGTGTGGCATTTACTGAAGGTTCCCAGTGGGTGCTCTGATTCAGCTTCTACCTGGTGAGCTCTGTCCCATGACACCTGTAAAATTTTGGTCCAAGAAAGCAAAATCACAGTACGGCCCATGACACCACTGCCGGCTTGGCCCTGCTCCGACTGCTAAAGACAGGCAGCCAGGACAAACAGCTCCTTGTTATGGGCTCAGGAAAGGCCTTTGTGCACGGGGCTGTGTTTGCATAGGGCTTCTAATGATATGAAAGAACGTTTGATTTCCCTCTTATACCCGCTGGATAACAAACAGACACTCATCCTGCACAGCGTCTCCGGAACACAGAGGTCTGTCTGTTGGAGATGAGGATGTTCCAACGCAGCAGAGGTGGTGGCGCTTTGGGGGCTTGTGGAGTTTTCCCTCTGATGACAACAAAGCCATTCTGCTTCTGCTCTAAATGTGTTTACTTACTCTCAGAAAGAAGATATCCCTATAGTTCAGGCCACAGGGAAAGTCAAAAGGACGTCTATACCAAGAGCTACTATATTTAAATCATCCAGACAGTGAATATAAAACACTAGGGGAATAGGAAGGAGAGGTGCCAGGAAAAAGGAAAAATCAACAATGCTAGTTTCAAAGTCCTTGAGACAAAAAGCCATACAACACTTCAGCAGAGCTGCTGCAACACAATCTGCTTTTTAAAGAGGGTCAGAGGAAAAGGTAATAGTCAACTATAGACTTTCTCCCGGGTGAAAACACCCCAACTCACTCTTGTTTCTCTTTGCAAGTCTCAGCTCCCCCTCTAGCAAGGGAGGACTTATGTTCACTAACATGCGGGGGTCTCTGAGGTGTTCTCGGACAGGCACCGGGTCGGGGTGGGTGGGAACTTGACCACATCCATGTGTTGTTTCCTGAGTAGTAAGTTCCAAGCCAAGAACATCTTGTCTGGAAATAAGGAGTAGCCACTGACTCTTTGGTCCCGTGGAGGACATGCCTCTCCCAGGCTCTCGGCCCTCAAAACATTCCTCAAATGGGGCTGAGGAGTCAAGAGAAGGCCAGCAGGCCTTGGAAAGTGGAAACACATCAAGAAGGTTGAGGCCCGCCTCTTTTCCTTCTAGATAATTATTCTGAGCCAAACAGGCCCAGCTGGGCTTAACATCTTATTAACTGTCCCTCCACACACTCATTCCTCCAGGATCTCACTTCGCAGCAGTGGCTTGGTTTCCTAAAGAGTCCCAACACCCAATGTGATGAGGTGAAGAGTCCTGTGAACTGTTGCCACCACCCCTAGTTATACTCAGCCACCCACACGCAGCTCTGGACACACAGGCTGCATACAGGGGGAAGGGCACGAGGGATTCATGGGCGCCGCTCTTTAGCCAGGGGTCTACCACTTTGGTTCTCAGTAGAGACTCGGAGAATCAGGGCAGCCACTGAGTCAGCAGGCCAAGAGCCAAACAGGGCACCGGAGGCCTGTGCCACAGTTGGCACAATAAGCTGCTGTTGATTTTATTCAGCCCAGCAAAGTGTTGACTCTTCTCCCCTCTGGAACACAACAGGAGGAGCAGGACTTGAGGTGGGTTTTTAGCACAGTACCTGCCCTGTCCTGCTAAGCATGGCTATAGGAGGGTTAGTTCTTCTGGAGATTCCAGCTTTAAAAATTTTTTTCTTTTAGAGACAGGGTCTCGCTCTGTTGCCTAGGCTGGTCTCAAACTCCTGGCCTCAAGCGATTTTCCTTCCTTGGCCTCCCAAACTGTTGGGATTATAGGTGTGAGCCACCACGCCTGGCTAGGCTCCAGCTCCTGAGCAGTCAGTAAAATGGATAGTCCCTGCGGTGTGTCCAGGGATTCTCAGGTCCAGGTGCGACATCTGGACAGTGCATGGAACCTACATATGTCTCCTTGCATGCCTTCTGCACCAACAAGGCAGAGGGGAGGCTGTAGGCTGGGCCCCGGGATGCCGGTGCTTCCTTCTCACCAAACAAATCGGCTGCTTTATTTCTCTTCCCTGCCAACAGCCACGACCATTCTTCAGCCTAAACCATCATCCCCTTCCTCCCAGTTAAAAGGAAACACTGAAAAATTATATAAGTATTATATAATTTTATATATTATTCTCTGAGTATTATATAAAATTATGTATTATATAAATACAGCTTCTTTCATAAAATATAAGACAAAAGAAGGGAAAAAAAAATTCTCATCCCCAAATGATGACTCTCTTGCTCTGGTAGATTTCCCTGTGATCTTTGTTTTCTCTGCATCTTTTTTAGGAGTTGCAATCAAGTGGTGCTGTATCTATCTCACCCAACAAATATTTCGCTTGCCTAGTGTCTCTGGTTTGCTGGGTGAAGTTTACTGGAAAAGCAGGAAAGTAGCTGCAAATTTTGCAGAAAAGGCCAGAAACAAATATTTCCTGTAGAAATCTCAGTGGAAGACTAGTTTGTTAATATTTTTTCCTACTTCATTTCTTGGTTTTATTATCAGATGTTGATTGAAACCCATAGGAGTAGGGTCACATTAGCATGATACCCTGAGGGTGGCACTGATGGGTGGTCAGCTCTCCAAAGTCTTTAACGCCTATACTCTGAGGAGACCCTCAGATCCCAGGGAGCTGTCGAGGGAGGAAGCAATATGCCCACTGGAGATGATTCCAGTGCTGCTGGAACCAGGACAGCCAGCTCAGTGCTGGGCAGATGGCAATAACAAAATCTCCCCTCCCAGGCGAAGAAATGTTTCTCGCGCAATTGTCCTTCCACGCTCTCTTCTCATGGTCCAGTTTCTAGCACAAATACAGGACACCTGGGATTCAGCTGTGATACTTCAATTAATTAGCTGTGTGATCTCAGGCAAGTCTTCATTCTGTCGGTCCTAAAGTTCTTGGAGGATGGATCTAGGAGTCACAGGGCGATAACGCCTGCCCTACTTAGCTTACAGGGTTGCTATGAAGAATACAACTGGATGACAGGTGGAGAAAGTGCTTGGGAAAGTTTCAACTGCCTGATAGATACAAGGTATTATTATTTCTGTTTATCAGCCCTATCTATCTTTGTCACATGGTTTCGTCTTACAGACATGTGCTTTGGAATTCCAGACACTCACAATGTTCTAGACAACATAAAAACACTGTTTTAATTAGAAATATGGCTGATTTCTATGCTGCCCAGCAAGGTTTCTTTTTATTAAGCAGACCAATTACAGACACTTCTAAGAACTTGCCTGATTCACCAAACCACAAAAATGATTGTAAAAATTTTACATACAACATGTGTCTCAAAGTCAGCATTCGGGTGGGAAGACTCAGAGTCAGACGGCTCTTCTATTCTGTACCATTTCCATGTTTTCTCTGGACTTTATCTCTCTCTTCCCTTCTCTCTCTCTCCCGCCCCCTGCCTGCCCCCAACACACTCTCTTACTCTCATACACTTTTATCCCTCTCAATGTAAAACATGTTAATAAAGCAAGTCCAAAAATCCATAGTTTCGACTGTGCAAAGAAACTCTCTGTGGTGCTTCTTTACTAAAATCTACAATTAAGTAGAAATGGTCCAGTTACAAAGCTGTCTTACTAAGAGGCTTACTGCTTTGGAAAATGACTGTGATTTTCTATAATTTCCAACATTTAAAAACAAACCTGTAAACCATAATGAGATAAACCATAACTACCCACTCCCACTAGAGGGCATTAACAAAAAAGATGGGCAATAACAAGTGTTGGCGAGGATGCAGAGAAACTGGATCCCTGATACACTGCTGGTGGGAATTTGAAATGGTATAGCCACTTGGAAACAGTCTAGTAGCTCCTCAAAAGGTTAAATACAAAGTTATATGATTTAGCAGTTCCACTCTTAGGAATATTATGGAAATAACTGAAAACATGTCTTAAAAACAACTTGTACTCAAATGCTCACAGCAGCATTATTTATAATAGCCCCAAAGTGGAAACAACCCACATGGCCCTCAACCAATGAACAACAAAATGTGGTATTAGTCAACAAAATGGATCGACATAATGGAATATTACTTAGCAATTAAAAGGAACAAAGTACTAATACATGACAATATACCTGGTGAGTACATCAATGGCAAGGGTAAACCTTCAAAGCGTTATGCTAAAGTGAAAGGAGCTAGACACAGAAGGCCACATCTTGCAAGATTCTATTTATACAAATGCCCCAAACAAGTACATCTACAGAGACAGAAGGTAGATTACTGGTTGCCTGGGGCTGAGGGGAGTGGGCAATGAGGAGTAACTGCTAATAGGTACAGCATTTCCTTTTAGGGTGGTGAAAATGTTTTGGAATTACATAGTGGCGATGGTTGTACATCATTGTGAATATATCAACAACCACTGAATTGCTCATCTTAGTAGGGTGAATTTTATGATATGGGAATTATGTCTTAATTTAAAAAATAAACCTGTGCAAGATATACATACATAAAATTCAAACATTACAGACATACACAGAAGTGAAACTTTCCTTACACTCCTCTCCAATGGTGCTCCCCGTTTTTTCTTATTCTCTATACTGATTTTATTTATATGGTGTGTATATTTAGGAAACAAACTAGGACCTTGTGCATACTGTTTTGTGATTTTCACTTATGTGACTTGTTCATTTTTTTTTTATTGGAAGAGAAAAATTCCCAACCTGACTTCTTAAGGAATATAGCAAATCCAGAAGTCATAAAGAAAAAGACTTATATGCTGACTACATAAAACTAAAAATTTTTTATATGGGAAAAGGTACAATAAATAAAGAAGCAGACTAAGGGAATATTTAAGCAACATTTATGAGAAAGGGTTAATATTCCTAACATTAGGGATTAAGATTCCTACATGTTGATTTAAACAATACAAAAGAAAAATGGGCAAAGAGATAAACCAGCAATTCACAGGAAAGGACATATAAATGTTCAATACACATAAAACAAGATGTCAGCCTCATTAGTAGTCACCATTTTTTGCCCATCAAATTGGCAAAAATTGAAAAGACTGGTGACAACTAGCATGGGCAAGAATAGGGGAAACTGGACACTCTAAGTTGCTGACGGATATGTGAATTGCTACAACATTTTGGGTTAGTCATTTAGTATTTAATAAATGGGCACAACCTTTAGCCCATCTTTGAAACTAACCCACAAAAATAAAAGCACCACTACTAACAGTAGGGTCACAAAATGTTTTTTGCAGCAATGTTTATCAGAGGGAAAAACTGAAAACAACTGAAATGTCTGGTGGTAAGTGACAGCTGAATGAACTACGATTTACGAGAACCAGAGATACTGGAGAAACATGTCTTGGCCCTGTGTGATCGACCTACAGCCACATGCATGGTAGACAGCTACGTGAAAAAAGGAAGCTGCTGACTCTACAACATAATGCCATTAAAATAAAACCCAAACCCATAGAGAGGTGAATATATATTTGTATATTGTTGTAGGCAAAGAGAAAGCCTGTTAAATTTGGTATGTTTGGGGCTGGGTATGCTGTGTTCTAGAATTTAAAAAAGAATGTCATTTTAAAAAGCTGATTATTGATAAAGGATAATACTGTGCTAATCTGATCTTTCTCGAAGCTGGGGAACAGTTAAAAAGGATCGGAGAAGCCAATGACTGTGAGATGGAAGGGCTGCTTAACATGGTATAACTACAACATCTTACAGAATACAAGGTATGTTAACACTTTACTTTTGATCTAACATTTTGGCTCCCTATGGGGTGAAGGAAGACAGACTGGGAAAACACACGTGAAGTATTAGACTGGTGTCTGGCAAGGGGTGGAAACTCCTGTCTTGATTTCTGACTCTGGTGTCTCCGTGGGGTTCACTTGAAAGAGAAGGCACCTGGATCTCATATGAAAGCAGGGCAGGGCAGAATCAGCCCAACAGATGCTGGCTTCTGGATCAGTTCAGGAAAACAAGTTTTGACTTGTGGAGAAGGATCTGCCTTGAGCACTATTACTGGGGATAATACTTCAACCAGGGTCAAAATAACTCCCTAAAGCAGGTTATCAACTCCTTGAGCAGCAGTCATGGCAAGTCCCTGAGACAGTTCTTGGAAACCTAACCTCCTCTACTCTAGGAAAACTAAGATGTCAAATTGGGGAAAACCTTGGCTTTACTGTAACTGTCCTGTCCAAACTGTACCACTGAGAGGGGCTATGATTTCCAAAATGGCATAGAGCTTTGGTAAATGTCTCCTCTTTCACTGTTCAGGAATGCAGAAGATGGATTCTTTTTTTAAAGGCAAAAATAAGAGTATTTTTAAAAGTAGGGGTATTTCTCAAGGGGGGAAGGCTAGTCCCGTTCATGACTATTTTACAGGTTGAATGAGTCCTCCTTTTAATTGAGTTACTATTTTTAGTTCTAAAGTAAACAACTGACATAGTCCCAACACACACACACAAAATGTGTTCTTGCTGTGGCCCCAAGACTTTAAGCTCTCTTTTGGGATATTGGCGGTGAGGGTGCGAGGGCACAAAAAAAGATGTATCTGAAACTGACAGTTCTTTGAACATATGCAAATGTCATAAAAACACCATCCTCCCTTGAGCTTAATGGCCAGCCCCCTTTTTTTTTTTGAGACAGGGTCTCACTTTGTCACCCAGGCTGGAGTGCAGTGCCACCATCTCAGCTCACTGCAACCTCCTTCTCCTGGGCTCAAGTGATCCTCCCACCTCAGCCCCACAAGTAGCTGGACAACTGGCACGAGCCACCACGCCCGGCTATTTTTTTATATTTTTGGTAGAGATGGGGTTTCACCATGTTGCCCAGGCTGGTCTTGACATCCTGAGCTCAAGTGATCCACCCACCTGGGCCTCCCAAAATGCTAGGATTACAGGCCTGAGCCACCAGGCCCGGCCCCAGGCTCCTCTTAAAGGAGAGACAAAAAACAAAGACTGCAGGCCTTTGTGCTCTTCTCCCTCCACCAGTCCTTGGTAGGAAGCCATGATGCGGATGAGGTGGACGCAGTCACTTGCCTTCCACATCAGGCACGCTCATTCACCGTTTCAGAACAAAAGGAAAACCTCACAAAAGAGGTCAGAGGGAAAGAATGAGTGAGGAGAGAGAAAACACAGCCTTTCACTATTTTCAGGAAAGCTCAATCTTCCCAATGTCCGGGACACAGATGTGAGCCTGGCTTGGGGCACTGGGCACAACCCACCACCCCAAACCTAAGGGGAGATGGTATATTCGCATGGGAATAGCTCCCATTCAAATTTCCTTTCTAATTTATTTTAAATTAAATCCTTTCAGTGTTTCTCTTTCTCCATGTCTGCTAGGCAGTTAAGAGACAGGCAGAAACCAGGCTAGCGAGCAAAGAAAGTGACCACAGGGCATTTTTGCAGTTCACAACATGCCCAAACTAAAACCTCATGTGCTTCTCGCCAGTCTTGCAGAGGCTGAATAAACTGCATGTGGCTCTGTGAAAAGCCACCTCATCCCGTATGGCATTTCTGCTTTCTGGCTGGGTTAACATCTCTGCCTTACAGAGGCTGGTAACATCCAGAGAGCACAGATGGGTACCAAGGTTGCTGGCCTCAGGAGGACCATGTTTCATTTCTTCCTGTGTTTTTGGGATACACAGCTCTGAGAAGGGACTTGTCACTGGGTTTGTTCAATCCCGCTCCTGAGGGAGGTCTGAGACACAGGTAGCAGTCTCAAGCTGGTACCTTGTCAATCAGCAAGACAGTGCAGTGAACACCAGGTCACGACACAGACTCTCTCAGGTCTTTCTAGGGAATGTTCATGTTATTGGGGAGGTGGGTCCTCCTGGGGGCGCCTCTTGTTTCCTCTCCTTAGTCTTGTGAGTCTTGCTCATGACGTGGCTGCTGTTGCCCCTGTTCCCCTCTCCCAGCAATGGTAAGACACACATGGAGCCTCAGGACATTTTTCCTAGCAAGTACATTGCTTTCAGGGTGGATGAAACTGCTACTCTACCCCACTACTTCTCAAAATGTCTTCCTAGCATTTGAGGGAGCTTGGGAAATGATCCATTATACATTATGTGTGGCTCACTAGGGTGCTTCTGTGATGACCCCAGGACCGGGATAAACAGTGAGCCTTCCATCACCTTCACTGTGATGGACATGCGATGGCCCTGGGGTCTTCTGTTGACAAGGAAAATCTAAAAGGTGCTGGGAAAGTGTTGATCTATTTGGTTTCAATCAATCAATCTGGAAAGAGATTCTATATCTTCCTTTATGCTGAAGGGGTGAAGGGCAAGAATGAGGGTGATGAACAGGGCATCCTTCCAAAGCAGATGTAGGAGGGGGAGAGAGGGAGGAGAAAGAGGGGGGTCCGGAGTGCCTCAGTGTACTTCATGCATTAGACTTCAGTGTTTTTTTACTCAGCAGCTTGCCTCTGCTTGTAGAGTATTGAGATCCAGATCAAATATAAGTGATTTTCTAGGACAGAAGTGGTTAATGTGGAATCACCTTCAGCATCCTGCCTCTATGGATGGGGAAGGCAGTCTCTACTGTCATCTTTAACCTTAGCACGTAAGAAAAATGTGGGAGTGGTGGGAGGCAGGGAGTAGTCCAGATAAAGGGCCTAGAGAGTGGGTCACATGCTTGAATTTATGTGGGTTCCCTACCTCCTGGCCCCTGTCCTGCACAGGACACGACTCACTGTCTGCTTCCGAGAACGATCCGGATTCGTCACTGGAGTTGGTTCCGTAAGACTGCTCACATTTAATTTGGGGCCGCACTTGGTTGTACATTCCATCTCCCATCAGGCCTGGTTCCTGATGTTCTGTGGCAAGGAATCTGGCTCCCTGGGAACAGGGCGAGGAGGAGAACTCACAGAGAGGGAGGCTGCAGGGTGAGCCCCCACTCCCATCCTCTGCGTAGGAATAGGAAGAACAGGAGCTGGAAGTCCTGGTCCTGGTCTCCAAGGGGGGTGAGCGAGGGCAGACTTTGATTGGCACCGGGCAGCTGGTGTTGGGCCGCATCCTTCCTGGCAAGTGGTCGGCCAACAGCCCACCATGGGAGTAGGCCTGCGAGCTGGGGAGGGACTGGCCAGCTCCCACCCACAGACCCTTTGGCACCGGCTCAGAGAGGTCTTTGTCCAAACTGCTCGCCCCAGAATAAGAATGCACCGAGGTGCTCACTTGGTCACAAGCGCTGGAGGAGAAGATCACGCTCCTCCGGTCCAGCTCTCCCTCCTGTTTACAGACAGCCTCCAACCCAGGCCCCCTGAGGGGCGACCCCATGGTGAAGTTGGACACCTCCTTCTGGCCCACGTGGGGCTGTCCATAATTCCCTGTGAAAGGGGTGTAGTCAGTTTTAAGGTCACCCTGAGTGATCCCCTTGTCAAAAGGGCAGGCTGGACTCCTGGCAAAGTGCTGCTGAGATGTACTGGGCAGGCCAGACAGCTCCACACTTTTCGTTATGCTGAACAGAGACCTTAAGCAGGAGGGCGAGGCCACGCTCCTGGATCTCTCCAGGCAGGGGGCCCCAGCTGGGGCCGTGGGGGTAGGGGCAGGGCTGGGCTGTTTCCGGTCCATCTCGACATCCCCTGCTCTGTCCTTGGCGTCAGGCTCATCTCCAGACAGGCAGAGCGTGATGCTCTCTTCCTCATTCTCTTCACTGGGCGGCTCACTTTTAATCTGCCCCCTGGCAAGCCCCGGCTTGAGGCTGTTGCTAGAGTTATCTTCCCGGAATGTGCTTGCAAAACCTGAGGTACTGTGTGATGATGCATTATAGACATTCTTGGTACATGCAAGCTGGTATTTCTTGTATCTGGGGTACTGCGTTAACGCATCCTTTTCTGAGCTCTCCTTGGTGTCCGTGGGCACGTCAGGCTCGGGCAGCAGGGCTTCTTCCTTCTCTGCTACAGGGATGGCGGCGGCCTCAAAGCTGATGGGCTCTGGAAGCATCTGGTCCCTGGGGCAAGCCATCTTGGCCGTCTCTGAATCCATCGTTTCCTCCTCTTCATCCTCCTCCTCTCCTGCAGAGTTCTCACAGTCCTCGTGCGGGCGCTGGCATGCAGCATCCTTCCGGCACACAAACAGGCCATCCTCACTGTTCAGGAGCTGGGTCTGCAGGAAGCTGAAGCAGGAGTCCTCCAGGTTGTGCATGCGCAGGAACTCAGCACAGCGGATGACCTCACGGATGTTTTCTCTGCTGAGTAACAGCTTGGCAGTGTAGGCAAACTGTAACAGTGGCCCAAAGCCCCTGGCCGTGACCTGCAAAACAAACAGGGAAATCACCAACATTACCATCAGCACTGCTATTGTCCCAAATCCCCCAACTGAAGCAAGATAACCAGATAGTGCTAATGTCCCAGAATAAAGACTGCAAAGGGGCAGTTAATCTTGTAGTACTGGGTCAGCAATGATTCTACTTCCAATAATTAGTGCCTGTCTCGTGCATGCCACTGTTGTACTCCATCACAGCACAGGCAGAATTGAAAATCACCAGGGTCAAGTGGCTAAACAAGATGACAACGGGTTCAGTGTTTACACTAATGAAATATCCTGGCAAAAATGCACAGTGACAATGGGGAGCCTATTAACTTCCCTCCCAATCAGTCCTGTCAAGAGCCATTCTACACGAGGGGGGAGTGTTGTGACACTTCTTGCAGCTTGCTGCAGCCCAAGAGAGCCTTAACGTTTTCTTGTCAACCACAAAAATGGCAATGTGGCCCTGCAAAAAACTAAGTCCAGGGAGTTGCAAAAATAGGTTTTCCTCACTTACAACGTTAAAAGAGACATTAAAACAACTCCTGTTTTGCTCATCCATCACAGTTTCTACTTGAGACTTTCGGTCATCATGTCCTACCTGATCTTATGATGATGATGATCTCATTATCTCACCAGAGATGACAACAATCAAAAGTGGTGTGCTCAAGATGAAATCAACCCCTGGCCCATAATGAATGGGGGTTGCAGAGTTAAACAAACCGGCTGTCATTTAAATGGTTGAAGCTGCTGAGTGGCACAGGGTATGGGCTATTTCTTCCCCTAATTATTAGCAGCAGCTTTGCCATGCAGCTGTCTTTTTTTCCTGGTAAATCTTCAGGGGCTAAGCCTACTGTCACTTGCTGCTTATCCATTATATTTTACAAAGATTCAAAGTGTGCTATTTATGCACAGCTTGCATATGCACACAAACACGTGTGTGCCCGCATGCATGCCCGCTCACACACAATGACTTAGACAATTAAGAATATGTTGCCTAAGGCCAATTGTTTTTTCAGATGGAAATGGATTAAACTTGCTGGTGTTCATCAGGGTAGGCTTCCTTACCCTGCACATAAAACCACACATCCTCTAGGTTCTTGCAAGCACTGCTGACCCCACAGGAAGGTGAGGCATGTCTACAAATCCTATACAAATCAAATGAAAGCAGCAATCATGGGGTCCTTGCTAGAAGCTATGGTAGCAGTGATATAAAATTTTAGCTGGGGGAGTGAGTGCACAGCAAGGTGAACTGGTAAACTTTGTAGCTGACTTCTGTGTATATTAAACTTACTGCAGCATACAGAGCCAAAATTCTTGCAAGGACCTGTAATTGATGTTCAAGATTCAACCTGGACATTCACTCCTTTGGGAGCGCTCTCCAGTCCTCTTAGAGAGAATGAATGACATTGTCCTCTCAGCTCTCATAGCCAGATGAGGAGACGTGCTGGATTCTCCAGCGCAGCACTGATTTTGTCTCATTGCATTCTTTCCAGTAAGGGAAATTTCTTAGACATGTAACTGAATGGGATTTTAATTGTTAGCCTTTTTAAAGTACTCAAGTAAGATTCCATATTAAATTTTTTTTTCTGTCAGATGATGAGTCCAGAGGTATCTGGTTAAAAAAACAAAATGAAAAGCCATGACTGCTAGACCCACATTATAAATTCTATACGGGCAATCATTGCCAACTCCCTTTTATTATACCTAATTGTGTCTGTTTCTACCATAAGACAGCAAGCTCCTTCAGATCAGGAATGGTTTCGTCTGTCTTTGTAACCTTGCATCTAATCTAACCTGGGGTCTCTAACATGGTAAATACTTGTTAAAAGCTTGTATGTTACTGAATATGTCATAAGTCCAACTCTGTCCTAACATACTACTACTGTGTACGCAAGGTGACAACACAGTATGTTTAGAGGGTGTTGTCTCAAGTTACTTTTGGAGCAAGGCATCATGTAAACCAACTAACTAAACCGATCAACCGATCAAAGGCAGGCAGGCAAGGGTCTTTGTTTGCCCCGTGTCACAGTACCAGTATTAAAAAGGAGCTCATCTGACCGACACTTTTGTATCCTGCTAAGCTGACATGGTAATAGGTTCAGCAAATGTAGTACTGACAATACATCTGTTTTATGTCCTTTTCTTCCAGGAATCTTTAAAAGAAAGTAAAAAAGCAAGGAAATGTGTATTTATAGGTAACTGAAGAAGGTGACAAGAATGTCACATGACCTATTCCTTTACTGCCACATGGCTCCACCACCAAGAAAGAAATGGTGAAATCAATGCAGAGTTGACCCCTGCCCTCGTAATGATCCTATGCTCCTCTGTAATGTGCCAGTTGCCAAACGGGTGGATAAGACACTTCTTGAGTTTTGGCAAAGGTGCTCACTATATGGGAAATGTAGGAAACTAATTTCAATGCTATTTATAGTGTTCACACAGTTTTTCTCATACTCCCATCCTTATCACCATTTTTTTTTTTTTTTTTGATGCTGTAGGTCTAAGTAAGCCTTACCACTATCTTCCACTGTGGCCTCCTGTAAAGAAAATTTCTAAAGAAGCCAGGGACATCCATGGGGATCTGTAGATCAGGAAGCAGTACTGGGAGTCACCCTCTGCCACATGGCTGCAAGGAGCTGGAGAAAGCATCTCCGCTCAGGGAAGAGCTGATGCTTAAATGTATGAATTGGACCAAGGATGTGAATGAGCAAAGTCTCCACATCACAAATCAATGGCACTCCTTAGATCACTGAGGCTCAGGAGACCTGCTGAGCTTGAAATGATCGTCATATGGTCATGAAAGAGTCACAGATCAAAAACCTGGTTTGTAAACTGTCACTTAAGCCCAAGGGCAGAGGAAATGGTGTCCTCACCATGAAAGTTCAAGAGCTCATAACTAGCTCTTCTCCCATTCTGGTTTCAGTCCTGCTTTGTCATATTTAAGTCTGCAAGATTTTGCTCAGCTTCTGTGTGTGAGGCTTTGTTCGGTGAGCCAGAATGACCATTTACCAAGTATCTCCTAGTACCCAGCACTGTGCTCTTGCAACGCCCTGCAAGGCAGGCATGACTGCCCTTATTCTGCAGATAAGGAAACTGTGAAGCAGGGAGGTGAAGGAGTTTATCCATGGTCAGTGCTAGCCAGTGGAGAGCTAGGATTCCAAACCAAGTCCAGTCTGTTTCTTCTTCTGTGCTCAGTGGTGTGAGGGAAGGATATGTGCAGGACTCAGGCCTGTGCTCAAGAAATCTAAGATTTAGCTTTGCAGAAGAGGTACAAATGATGAAAAGTTAACTAAGTAACAGTGTAAGTAAGTCAACAATGGAAAAGCCATTGCAAGACTATATGAGTAGTTGCCAACTGAGAAATCCAGACAAGTTCAGGACAGGAGACTACTGAGGCTGAGGGGACTGGCGAGGGGACCCCTTGAACACTTTTATCAGCACACCTTGAGTGTCTGCTCTAGGTCAAGGGTTGCTTTGATACGATGGCTACTTTCTGAACTGTCACAAGGGTCCCTCCCAGGAACCCATCTCTGGTCTACTTTAGGCAGTGGTAATTGCTCCAGATACACAAAACAGAAAGCAAGTGCCCATCACACCTGCCAGCAAGTGTTACAGCAGGCAGAGGCTTTCTGAATACTGTCTTAGCCTCCATCTTGAGAAGGTGGCACTGTCTACTCATTTTTAGGGACCATTTAAATTCATTCATTATACTCAGAAGGCAAATATTCAGGTACCAGTGAAAAGCTATATGTTCATGAAACTGTGACTCCAAGTCTGCATTGTTACTTACTTTTTGTTCTTAACAAATAAGGCTCTAATAATGGGAAAAAATAAGAGGGGGTGGGAGGTGGAGAATTACACACAAAACTAACAATTCATAAAATGGTATTTTAAAAAGTAATGATCATAAAGTTAAAATGGAATGAAGTGGCTATAAATAGAAGAATAGTTCCAATTCACTGACGTTAATGGAGTTGCATCCCTCTGCTCTAAGCAGACCCATCTAGGCTAAAATCCACTGGTCAGCAGTGGCCTCAAGGTATGAGAAACAAATGCAAAATATGGTGTTAGGGACAACTTGGGATAACAGCCTTGCATTTTGAATGAAAATATTTTGAATGCCTCATTTCGAAGAATATTTTTTCACTGCACTTAAATATGTAACTACCTGGTCTCATACTGTGCAATACTCATTCTGACACAGATGAGTTGGGATCACACATTGGGGCCAGAATACAGTGTGCCATGTGGGGGCGAGACCTTGGAGAGGGCAGAAAGTTAACCCTCCAACCTCCCACAGAGCGCTTCCTAGGAGGCGATGACCTCAGCTAGCAGTTGGCACATATGAGTTGGTTCAACCCTGAAAGAAATAAGGCCAGGCTACCATGTCCGATGGTGCAAGTCAACATGCTGACAATGTGTTGAAATTTGACCCACTGTAACTATGACCCTTAACCCTTTATTCCATTGGATTCTAATATGTCATCTCTCTGCTGAAAGGAAGATGGGCTGATGAAAACTCAACTGGTAGAGAAAGTTTGGGCACTGTTTGCAAAGCTGGGGAGCTCAGTGTTTCATGAGACATCCATTTTGCTGCAGGACAGAGTTTACGGTTAGGATATTTATAACAGTTCCATCTCTGGACTATGACAGGGATGAGGCAGTCAGCCTT
This sequence comes from Symphalangus syndactylus, assembly GCF_028878055.3. NCBI lineage: Eukaryota > Metazoa > Chordata > Mammalia > Primates > Hylobatidae > Symphalangus > Symphalangus syndactylus. Next base: position 67,774,372 of record NC_072424.2, read on the forward strand.
CAGGCATTTATTGAAAATAGGGTTTGAGGATTTTTGAGACTTGGAACATCATTCTCTACATAAGCTACATGATTAAGGTGTCTCCAGTTGGCAGTATATACACATGGCTGTAGCACTGAGCCCATCTGCAGAAGGCTGAGCAGATGAATCTGGAGGACAGGTGACTGCTCCCTGGGAGAGGGCTGGCACGCTTCTCAAGGTCCCTTAATCACAACTTCACAAAAAAGGGAAACTTACACCTTCAGCAACGCCATGTACACTTTCCTGATGAAGCTGAATCTCTTACACACTGCAGGAACCAGGAAGATAAAGGTAATGAACCCCTGCCCAAGGGCTTTTTAAAACGCTAGACCACTGACAACCCCTCTGGGTTGTATTTGCACAGCAAGGCACTTGTCAAATGACAAAGCAATGCTGGTGACAACTAACTCTCCCTTCCCACTCTCTTGCTGCACTGCATCCCACTCTGCAGGATGAAAACTGACTTAGTGATCAGGCATCACTCCTCATCTTAATTTTCTATAATTCATATCCACATTATCACATTCTTCTTCCCAAAGCAGCATGCTAGACATTTAGAAAGTATTTGTTAAATTAATTAACCTTACTATTTCAACAAAGCTTCTGGTTATTTTAGTATTAATTTTTATTTTATTTATTTTTAGAGACAGGGTCTCCCTATGTTGCCCAGGCTTGTCTCAAACTCCTGGGCTCAAGGGATCCTCCTGCCTCAGCCTCCCAAAGTACTAGGATTACAGGTGTGAGCCACCACATCTGGCCTCGTATTAATTTTATTTATGTATTTACTGACAGGGTCTCACACTGGTTGTCCAGGCTGGAGTGCAGTGACATGATCTTGGCTTACTGCAGCCTCAACCTTTGGGGCTCAGGTGATTCTCCCAACTCAGCCTCTCGAATAGCTGGGACTATCGGCACATACCACTATGCCCGGCTAATTTTTGTATTTTTAGTAGAGACGGGGTTTCACCATGTTGCCCAGGTGGTCTCAAACTCCTGGACTCAAGCAATCTGTCTATCTTGATCTCCCAAAGTATTGGGATTACAGGTGTTAGCCATTGTGCCAGGGCAATTTTATTATGAATTTTAGATAGAGTTTATCTTGTGTTCTACTCCTAAGGTAATAATATGAAAACTAAATCAACATTGAAAATGATTTATACATATATCATTTCATATGGTGGTTCTTTTAGCTAAAGAAAATCATTATTTGTCTTAGTGAATACGTCTTAAAACATAAACAGAGTGTCTTTTCTCTCCTGTGCAGGTTTGAACTTGGATCTGCAGCCACAATGTAAAAATCCTTCTCCTATTTGTAAGTTTTACTCCTGAGACTCTATCTGATCATTCAGTCACTTATAATTTTTTGTTTACTAATTTTATTTTATTTTTTAGAGGTAAGGTCTCACTATGTTGTCCAGGCTGGCCTTGAACTCCTGGGCTCAAGCCATTTTCCTGCCTCAGCCTCTCAAAGTGCTGGGATTACAGGCATGAGCCACTGTGTCCATCCATACTCATTTTTTTCATTCTCCAACGATGTGCTAGGCACTCACTGTTACTATGCAAGGTCTAGGGACTCCACTTTCTTGGATTCAAGTCTCAGCTCTGCTGTCTACCAGCTGTGTCACTTGGGCTGGTTACTTAACCTTTCTATGCTTTAGTTTCTCTATGCTTTAGTGTCTACAACTGTAAGACAGGGATACCGACAGTGCCTGCCTTGTAGTAAAACCTTTGGAACAGGATCTGGCATTAAGTAACAACCAGTATTATTGCTGTTGCTACAAATATGAATAAAACAACACCTTTTTCTCCAAGGAGCTAACAAGTGACTGGGGAGACAGATGTTCAATATAAATGTTTACAGTGTCACCTGAGTATGTAACAGAGGTATTTGCAGGATGCTGGGAGGACAGGGCTGGAGCAGTAACTGCTAAGGGAATTAGCGTAAGGCTGCTTAGAGGAGGTAACGCTTGCCAAGTGTTGAGGGCTGAGTTGAAGTTCTTCAGAATAAGTAAAAGAAAGGCATGTCTCACTCCCTCATCATCTTCTGGCTTTTTCTCAAATGCCATTTTCTCACTGAGACCTTTCTTGGTCCTCTATTCACAATTGCCCTCCCCTACCACAAAACCAGAACTGGCTAGATGGTTTGCAGGGCCTAGTGCAAAATGAAAATGTTAGCCTCTTGTTCAGAGATTAAGAATTTCAAGAGTGACAAGAGAACATTAAACAAAGTGCAGGACCCCTCTGAGCATGGGGCCCTGTGCAATTAGTTGCACAGGTTTTACGCTCACGAAGCTGGCCCTGTCAATAACACATGCATGCACAAGTGCGTGCGCACGCACGTGCACACACACACACACACACACACGTTACCTATTCCCTGCAGTTGAAATGGACTCCCTGATTTGAGGAGGGGGTGATGGCATCCCAGGGTGGAGGTCAAACAGTAGAACACCGTTTGACTTCAACTTTGGGCTGAAAAACATGGTCAGCCCACCAAGGTACTTTCTGATTAGCAAAAAAAGGAAAATCATGTAGGCTCAGTGAGCAAAGGCCTGACTCGAATCCCCACGATAGAGAGTCATGACTTGAATCAGTTAACAGACTCAGACTCCCTGCAATTATTCTCAGGAATTCTTGAGGACAGACCCTACCATAACCCACATTTTTGCTATGATTTCTCCTGTCACAGGGTTTTCAGAAATGTACTTGTAGTTTTTCCTAAATCATGACTCAATACAAACTTTTTAAAGTAAAAAAACATCTAAAAAAATTATTCAGAAACTGTTGAGGCCAGAACCAAAACTATTATCACTCTCTGCGTGTGTATCTCTGTAACACTAATACAACTTAACTACCTTAATACAAACATAACTGGAAAGTTGAAATAGTCCTTACCAACTACTAATTTTGACTTCTATTATTTGACTGAATTTTAGTTTGATGTTGTAAACTCATATGTTGGTTATTTACTACTGTCTCTCGGACTCACATCCACTCTTCTCATAATTCCCTCTTGCTGAGGCTGGGAGTTCAAAAACTGTTTCCTAGGCTGTTTTGCTGGTTGACTTATTATCGGACCTGCCAACAGGTGCACAGGCGGGTAAGCTCAGAAGGTGGGAGGCATGAAGACGCTGTGGCTCCTTCTGTCTCTTGCTCTGTTTATCTTTCCTTCCTTGATGGTGTGTTCTGGAAGTGGCTGCATCCCTGACTGTGGTGGAGTGTCCGGAAGGGGCTGTCTGCCCCACAGCTGCAGCTCCCGAGGCACCAGCCCCTCCACCATGCTCACAGGTCCCTTTCATCCCCTCCAGCCCTAGGAGCAGTAGATACTTTCTGCGGTCATTAATCATTAGGTTAGCTCTCCTTCCCTTTTCTGTTCTTCCAGTTTTCCAACACCTGTGTACCCAATTTCCTGTTTTATAGCCCCTCTATTTGAAACACCTGGCATGGTTTCTCGTTCCCTGACTTAACAATCCATTTTACAGACAAGGAGGCCAAGGCCCAGAAAGGTGAAGGGATTTACGCAAAGTCACAGGGCTGCCTGGCCAGGGCTAAACTCAAGTCTTCCGACCGCAGAGTTCAACTCTCACGCTCCCTTTCTACCTGTTGCTGTTTCTCTGAAGTGAACCAGGAAAGAAATGCTATTTCATATGGAAACATGTTATTGTAAATTTTATTACTCTCTCTAAAATATTCAGTTTTATATAGCTCTATCCAAAGAAGTCTGGCCAACTGGATGCAGTACATCTTTCGGTATGCAGAAGGTGAATCTCATAATTGGTTCTATTTTTCCAGTGTCTGGATTCCTCCTGAAGAATGAAGATAAGTGCTGTGTCCCTTTCCTGCTCAATGAAACCCTGCAAATCCTAGGAAGCCCTTTTACCACATGGGTGTGGGGAAAAGAAAGAGATCAGATGGTTACTGTGTCTGTGTAGAAAGGAGTAGACACAGGGGACTCCATTTTGTTCTGTACTAAGAAAAATTCTTCTGCCTTGAGATGCTGTTAATCTATAACCTTAACCCCAACCCTGTGCTCTCTGAATATGTGCCGTGTCAAATTCAGGGTTAAATGGATTAAGGGCTGTGCAAGATGTGCTTTGTTAAACAGATGCTTGAAGGCAGCATGCTCGTTAAGAGTCATCACCACTCCCTAATCTCAAGTATCCAGGGACACAAACACTGCGGAAGGCCGCAGGGACCTCTGCCTAGGAAAGCCAGGTATTGTCCAAGGTTTCTCCCCATGTGATAGTCTGAAATATGGCCTCGTGGGAAGGGAAAGACCTGACCATCCCCCAGCCCGACACCTGTAAAGGGTCTGTGCTGAGGAGGATTAGTATAAGAGGAAGGAACGCCTCTTTGCAGTTGAGACAAGAGGAAGGCATCTGTCTCCTGCTCGTCCCTGGGCAATGGAATGTCTCGGTATAAAACCCGATTGTATGTTCCATCTACTGAGATAGGGGAAAACCGCCTTAGGGCTGGAGGTGGGACATGCGGGCAGCAATACTGCTCTGTAAGGCATTGAGATGTTTATGTGTATGCACATCTAAAGCACAGCACTTAATTCTTTACCTTGTTCATGATGCAAAGACCTTTGTTCATGTGTTTATCTGCTTCTCTCCACTATTATCCTACGACCCTGCCACATCCCTCTCTCCGAGAAACACCCAAGAATGATCAATAAATACTAAGGGAACTCAGAGGCCGGCGGGATCCTCGATATGCTGAACGCTGGTCCCCTGGGCCCCCTTATTTCTTTCTCTATACTTTCTCTCTGTGTCTTTTTCTTTTCCAAGTCTCTCGTTCCACCTAACGAGAAACACCCACAGGTGTGGAGGGGCAACCCACGCCTTCACATGGGGATTCGGTAAATTATCAGGCTTAGCTAAGTATTGGTCCTTAGAATCTAGAAGACAAAGCAGAAATGCCCTTCTGGCGGGGTGCCACATGGCACCAGAGCTTTGTTCCAGAGTGGAATGGCAGTTGGATGAAGCTGATGTCTAGGGGGAGCGTTATGTGTCCCCTATCTGTGATAGTCGGCTCAGAATGATCATGGGGCTACATAATGGCTGAAACTGCCCCTTAGGTATTTCTTTGGTTGTTTCAGGGTTGATGAGAACAGGAGAAGGTTCCAAAAGCAAACATTCCATATTGTCTTTCCTGAGAACTGGCGACACCTTGGGTATGTGGAACCTTCGTTTCAACTGGGTGGTTTTGCCCATCTCATCTCACCTCCTTCATAATGTGGCACTCATAATTTTCCCATTCAGGTATAGATGGTTATATTTTCTAGGTTAGTGACAGGCAAAAGTCATATATGATACAGATGCAAGGAACTATATTCATATTTACCCTAAAAGCATATGGTGAAAACAGAAAATCTCCCTTCTGAAAGATTATAAAATGAAGTTCACAGAATAATTTTTAAAAATCCAATTTCAGTATAAGTGTAGGTCTTAAAATAGATATGAAATAGTAGTAACTTTTCACGTTTTTCAGTGTAAAATAAAAGTGAAAAGCATCCCACTCACTGGTAAGGAAGTTGTAAAACCTGCATCAAGGTTTATGGTTTCATTTGAAAAACTGCCTCCAAAAGAAAATTATTTTTAAAAAGAAGATTTAGAAAAAATTACCTAATTTCCATTTTAAACGACCCTCTCCCCATTCCAGAAACCAGTGATTTTCCTAGGCCAGAATTTCTTGACTCAAGGTCTGGTTTCACCCTCTCAACCCCTCTAGTCATTTCAAACCAACTATGAACCACTTGATCTTCAACCAGAAAATACAAAACATTTTTGAAGGCTTTCAGTGATGAGAAGTTTGGTCCCTCATTAGCACCTTCTAATGGTTCTTCATGTTAAGTTTCAGGAATGGAAGTTTTGGCTTAGTCAGTTATGAGTTCTTATACCTTTCTTGTTACTCTCCTCTGAACCACATTGCCTGCGACTACACCCCTGGCAGATATCTGGATTGAATAAATACTCCAATCATTGGTACAGAGGACAGAGTATCACCTCTCTCTGTGTATATCCTATTTTCTAAAAATGCTCAGATTTCACTGTCACTTATTATTTACAATTAACATCTCTGAGCTTATTTCCTCCCATATCTATTGATAAGCCATGTGTCCATCTTAACCTTGCAAAATCAAATTTTTGACCCAAGAGTGTGTACTTGTCTAGATATTCAGAAATCATTCCTATTATAAAAACTACTATTCAGTCAAATTTTTAAAGATCCACTTTCTTCTCTTTGTTTTGAAAATTATGATGCAATTTCTGATCTCTAGTCTTTTGATGCTTTCCTTGGCTCCACAGTCCCTGAAAGATTTTGACCATAGCAATTTGTATCATAATCATATCTGTTACTCCCCCTGCAGTTTGGGGGCTTTACTTCATCCAGTCTGGGAGCTTAGCATTTTCTTTTTGTTCATCTACCTAGGGCTTCCTTTCCCTTTTCCAAGTTTTTTCTCACTTTTCAGTCTTACGGTCATTCAGTCATTCTCCTTGACGCACAATATAAAATTAACTCTGGGCTCTTTGCCATCCTCAGTACTACACAGTCAGCCCCAATGAGCAGCTGTTGGTTTCCTCAGCTTTACGCTCCAAAGAGAACCACACATTCATTTTTGTTTTCTGTGGTCCTCTTTGAAAGGTCTCCACTCATTTGGGCTTGAGTTTTCTTGAACGCCTTATTTGTGGTTCCATACATGTTCCCATAGTTGTTTGTGTTTTTCCAGTGTTTAAAATAAAACTCTGAATGAAACAGAACTGCTGACACAATTTACCCTCCTTTTTCAAGAAAAGGGTCCTCATGTGAACTTTGTTTTGGACATTTCTAGCCCTCCTGAATCATCTTTCCCCACATATGCATAATTTCTACCTTTTTCTTATTAACATAAAAACCTGTTTAAAAATGTCTTGAGCCCAAAATTACAAAACTCTAGAAGAAAACATGGGGGAAAAGCTTCCTGTCATTGGACTTGGTAATGAGTTCTTGGATATGACACCAAAAGCACATGAAACAAAAGCAAAAATAAACAAATGGGACTATATCAAACCTAAAATCTGACTCTATCAAAGGACACAATCAAAGTAAAAAGGCAACTCATGGAATGGGAGGGAATATTTGTAAATCATATACCTAATAAAGGGTGATATATAAAGAACCCCTACGTAAAGAACTCTCATTTCAAGAACTCCTACAACTCCCAACAGCAAAATATAAAATAACCCAACTAAAAAGTAGGCAAAGGACTTGAATAGACGTTTCTCCAAAGACATACAAATAGCCGACAAACATATGAAAAGATGCTCGACGTCACTAATTAACAGAGAAATAAAAATTAAAAGTACAATGAGATCTCACCCACTGGGATGACTACTACCAAAAAAACAAAGTAACAAGTGTCAGCGAGGCCGTGGAGAAATTGAAATCCTTGTGCCCTGTTTTATTTTTTATTTTTCTTGTTTGTTTTTGTTTTTAAGACAGGTCTCACTCTGTCACCCAGGCTGGAGTGCAGTGGCATGATCATAGTTCACTGCAGGCTCAACTTCCCAGGCTCAAGTGCTCCTCCCATCTCAGCCTCCCAGGTATCTGGGACAGGAGGCACATACCGTCCTGCCCGGTTAATTTCTTATTTTTGTAGAGACAGAGTCTTGCCATGTTGCCCAGGCTGGTCTTGAACTCCTGGGCTCAAGTGATTCTCCTGCCTCGTTCTCCCAAAGTGCAGAAATTACAGGTGTGAGTCACTGCATTTGGCCCTTGTGCATTGTTGAAGAGATTGCAAAATAGTGCAACTGCTATGGAAAACAGTATGAAGATTCCTTAAAAAATTACAAATAGAACTACCATATGATCCAGCAAACCCAGTTCGGGGGATATTTTCAAAAGAATCCAAAGCAGGGTCTTAAAGAGGTGTTTGTACACTCATGTTCACAGCAGCACTATTCACAATAGCCAAGAAGTGAAAGCAACCCAAATTTCCATTAATGAGTGACTGGATCAACAAAATGTGGTAGATACATACAATGGACTCTCAGCCTTAAAAGGAAGAAAATCCTGTCACGTGTTCTAACATGGATGAACCTTGAGAACATTATGCTAAGTGAATTAAGCTAATCATAAAAAGAAACTTCTGTGTGATTCCACTTATATGAGGCATTGAAAAGTAGTCACATTCACAGAAACAGAAAGTGGAATGGCGTTTATCAGGGGCTAGGGGGAAGAAAAAGAGGGGGAGTTGTTTAATGAGTACAGAGTTTTGGATTTTCCAAGATGAAAAAGTTTTGGAGATCTGTTTCACAACAATGTGAATACTTAAGAATATTGAACTTATTTAACACTACTGAACTGTACACATAAAAATGTATGGTAAATTTTATGTTATGTGTTTTTAAAATCACAATAAAAAAGGTCTTGAAATATTTTGGACTGTACAAAATCTTCTTTGACTATCATGTTCTTTAAGATGATACTGCCGCTTTCTTCTAAAGATCCTCTCATGTGTACTCTTGTTAATTCCTTTTAGCCAGATTACGACCCGAATAGCAGTTCTACCCTTGCATCTTCTACTTTCTGGAAGGTGGAATTGCCAATGTGGCCAATCAATAACCACTCAGGTATTCATCTACTGGTCGAGGAGAATTCTGGTAGCTATTTGACCTAATTTTGTACATGGGAATAGGAACATGGAACCTTTAATTGTCCTGACAATAGGACCCGTAAACTCCTGCAATATCAATTTTGCTCCTCTCTCTTCTAATCTCCCAGTGCTCTTCAGAGGGCCCCTGCCCTATGTTTCTAGATTTGCTTACAGACCTTATTAGATATAATTCTTTTTTTTTGAGATGGAGTCTCACTCTGTCACCCAGGCTGGAATGTAGTGGCACAATCTCGGCTAACTGCAGCCTCCGCCTCCGGGTTCAAGCGATTCTCGTGCCTCAACCTCCCAAGTAGCTGGGATTACAGGTGTGGGCCACCACACCCGGCTACTTTTTTTGTATTTTTAGTAGAGAAGGGGTTTTGCCATGTTGGTCAGGCTGGTCTCAAACTCCTGACCTCAAGTAATCCACCCGCCTGGGCCTTCTGAAGTGCTGGGATTACAGGCATAAGCCACAGTGACTGGCCTAGATATACTTTTGGCTCTGCTTGTCTTTCCAGTGGTTACATTTTTATTTTGAATATGGAATTCCTTCCCATAGTCATATTTCACTGTGATGTCCTTCTGCTTACCAGGTTACTTGGGTTCTCTGAGAAATTCTATTTATCACTGTGGCAATAATCTCCAAGTCCATTTTTACATTACTCCTGCTTCAACCATGAATAGACATTGGAGACTGTAACTTCTTGATGAGTTAAGCAAGATATTCTTCTCTCTTCCTCCCCACTCCATCACCTTCAACTGAAAGCATGTGCCTTGTACACCCTAGATTCTCAATAACTATTAGTTGAACTAAACTGAGCTAGCCCTAGTACTGCCCACTTGGGCAAGCAATTTGAATCCCTCTTTCACATGACGATCCATCACATATTTGAAGACATCTGTCATACCTGGTTAGGGAATTTTTTCTTCAAGAACTGAAGTCATATTTTCCACCTGAAATCAGAACTGAAGAACTGACAGATCACACGTCTCTTATGGAAAATATTATTTTCTTCTTGCCTCTGGAAGCAAGTAGCTTGACACACCCCTAATCCTCCAATAGCCTTGAGAACCCAGGTGCTACCAGGGGAGGCCCACTGGTCTTTAGCAGGGAAAGCAATCTGACCTTGATACCTGCTGTCATTTGTCCCTTTCATTTGCAAAATAGGAATAAATAGGGACAAGCTGAAGACATGTAGGTAGGTAATATACTTGAAAGGCTTTTGAGAGAAAAGTACTAAAAATTCTGAAGATGTATGTATCAGCTTCTCAAGCCAAGCCCTTTCCTTGGCAATAGAAATGGTGTTACTGTGGCTTACAGAAGGAACAAAGCTACAGAGTATGCCTTATCAGCATGGTTGATACAGCAGCAATGATAGTATTTCTACAGTCTTTAGTTTCTTTCATCTAAGTCCTTTAGCCAACCATCATGTAACAAGCTGAGATATGCTGACTGGGCTACTCAAAGCTGTACAGTAAGTTGGGATAAAAATCATACATGGAAACCAGACTTTTTGCCAAAGCGACGATACACTTCTGATTTCTCCTCCCTTCTTGTGTTTCTGCAATGGGCTCTGCCAATGGAGAACAGTTAATGCTGATGCAATGCAGGCACCATCTGTGCTCTGTGAGGATTTAAACAGCAGCCATTAACACAAAACCCCATATGTGAATTGGACAATGGCTGCCCTGAAGCTACAGGACTCTCAGATAGAACATACCACTCTGTAGCTCTAAGGGATGCAGAAATCATTATGATCCAACACCCACGCTCCTGAATCGGAGCATGAAGTCAGGTTTGTCACTCACCCACTTCCCCTCCCTGCTTCTTAACTGAGTTTGAATCTTTTCTATGTGTTATTCCTGTCTGTCAAGGGAGGGAATGAAAAGGGAGCCGATACCATCTATCAGCACAGCCATAGGTGCCATTTTTACCTGAAGCCACTGGGTTCTTGTCCTGAAGCTTCCCCCAGGACACCAGGGTTCCAGGCATACAAATGACATTGACAGTGACTGGGAGCAAGCCTTTGCTGGGAAGAGCAGTGTGTCCAGGACTTCAGGTTGCTGGGGCATGAAGGCAGGGTCCTATTTATTTTTAATTTTTGTAGAGTTAGGGGTCTCACTCTGTGGCTCAGGCTGGTCATGAACTTCTGGGCTCAAGCAATCCTCCTTCCTTGGCTTTCCAAAGTGCTAGGACTATAGGCCGGTAGGTTCCTATTTTTGACAATGGTGTCATCTCTGGCAGCAGCAGAGATGCCGAGGCAGGGGAGAAAGAAGTTTCTAACAATGACTGGTTGGTTGTGTCCAGTTTCTGTGGGGCTGAAACACACTTTTCACATCAACACAGGGGATGGTGAGAAAAGGAAGTAAGTCACAGGTGCTTCAGAATGGTACCTTGGAGGCTGTTTTGGGCCATCTATTTTGAACACGGCTTGGAACTGTTATGAAAGACCTCATTATTTATAGCTCGTAACTGGGAAAACACCTTTTCTCCTAGAAATAAAGATATCCAAACTTCCTGAAAATGAACCTTTGGTTTTTGACAAATACCAAGTCTCAAGAACACCAGGTGTTCTTGTTCTGGGTGAATCAAACTATTTCTGAGTATACCTTTAAGGATGTGAGTTAAAGCACCTACAGCACCCTGGGTGTTCCAGTATTTGGAGGGAATTTTAGTCACTGAGGTTGCAAATCAGAAACCTAAGAAATCTTAATGAAAAACAAGCCCTCCAGTTTCCTTGCACTATTATAGCAAGAAATGTCTGGTTCATGGCAGGGAGGATTCATAGAGCTCATCCACAGTAGTTTAATGGCACCTTCCCAGAGAAGCGTAGCTTTGAAAACCTCAACTAAGCTAGCAGGTGTCTGGATGGCATCATCATTTCTTTCTTTAACAAGCGTGGGAGGCCAGGGCTTAAGAATCTCTAGGTAGAGGCACCATTGTGGTAAAAATACAGATACTCAAAGCAAAAGGGAAAACTAATACTGCTTTTATATCCCCCTTCTGTGCTCATGAACTCTCCTCTCTGTTGATGCCATCTCTCCTCTCTCCTGCCCCTCCATGATCTCTCTGGATAGTCAATCAAAGGGAGGCTGGAGAGTCTCTGAGTTAACGCTTCTGACATGGACTATGTTTCAAGCAGCAACTCCCTGGTTTAGAAAGCAAACTTGATTCTCTTCTGCCCGGCCTTCCAAATTTCCCCCAAATCTACTCCCTTTTCAGTCTCATCTCCAGTTATCCTCTTGAGCCTGACTCCTAGCCTTTTCTTTGACTTACTAGCATTTGCCCAAGTCATGACCACTGCCTACATGCATTGCTGACTCTACTTCACCAATTCCAACTGTAAAATTCCAACATATGAAAACCGTGGAGGAGAGGGAAGATGGTATCCATCAATGTGGAATGAAAGGGCCAGGGGAAACCCTGGCAAAGGAGGTGGCAATTAAACTGGACCCTCCCTTCTATGACCTGGACAATAAGCACTTGCTTACAGACCACCAGTTTGGGTATTTAATCACAGGAGGACTGTTTTGCATTGTTATCTGAATATTCCACTGGACTTGTCTTGATTAGAAATTCCTCAAAGTCAAGGACCAAGTCTTACACTTCTTACACGTCCTCTGCATAAATTCTAATAAAATCTGTTAAAAATCTGCATTGTGATGAAAGTGTATTTTTTTAAGAAGGCAATAACATTACATGTTTAGAAAGAATTAACAAAAGGCCACGTTTTCATGCTAGTTGGATGACAGTATTTAAGAAAAGTTAAACTGATAAAACATCATTAGATCACAGAAGGGCTAAAGCCATAAGTATTTTGGGTACATATGAGGCATTTTGCATAAATGTTACTAAATAATCAATGCAAAAAATTTACTTGGGCATTCACTGTGCTGGATGCTGAAGTGAACTTGGAAGAAGCAAAAAATGTAGTTTTAAAAATCTGTCTTGGGCTGGGCACAGTGGTTCACGCCTATAATCCCAGCACTTTGGGAGGCTGAGGCTGGCGGATCACTTGAGGTCAGGAATTCGAGACCAGCCTGACCAACATGGTGAAATCCCATCTCTACTAGAAATACAAACATTAGCTGGGTGTGGTGGCGTATGCCTGTAGTCCCAGCTACTTGGGAGGCTGAGGCAGTAAGACTGCTTGAACCTGGGAGGCAGAGGTTGCAGTGAGCTGAGATTGTGCCACTGCACTCCAGCCTGGGTGACAGAATGAGACTCTGTCTCAAAAAATAATAAAAAAAGAATGTGTCTTAAAAATGTAGTCTTTTTTTTTTTTTTTTTTTTTTTTTGAGACTGAGTTTCACTCTTGTTGCCCAGACTGGAGTGCAATGGTGCGATCTTGGCTCACTGCAACCTCCGCCTCCTGGGTTCAAGCGATTCTCCCGCCTCAGCCTCCCGAGTAGCTGGGATTATAGGAATGTGTCACCATGCCCAGCTAATTTTTTTGTATTTTCAGTAGAGATGGGGTTTCTCCATGTTGGTCAGCTGATCTTCAACTCCTGACCTGAGGTGATCCGCCCACCTCGGCCTCCCAAAGTGTGGGATTACAGGTGTGAGCCACTGTGCCCAGCAAAAATGTAGTCTTAAGAAGGTAGGAATTCCTGGAGCAACTCACAATGTATGAATGGTATATCAAATAGGAGAATACTTGATGCTGACCTATCCACTGTTGAGACTCCTGGTGCAACAGAAGATGAGAGACAAGGGACAGATGTGGGCTGCCACCACTCTACCACTACGCTTGGATGGGAGTAGGTGGGGGACAGAGAGCGCAGCACCAACAGAGTCAGCCTTTGTCCTCCAAATATTGTGACCCTGACCTTGGCAGCCTCATGCTTTCTAGGAAAGGCTCTGCCATATGCACCTGGGATTAACGCCCTTCTCTACCTGAGAAACCAGTGCCCTCCACCCCACCTAAATGAAACTTCAAATAGGGCTCATAAAAAGGAATGACATGACAGGAAGAGAAACGATCTGTTGGGAAGAGGCTGACAGTGCTTGGAAAACCATGGAGCAAAACAGATGGAAGAGGACACATATACCAGTCCTGCTGGAACTGCAGGATGGTGAGAAAAGCCTGCAAGCTGGCTTGGAAATGAAGGCTGGGTGAGTTGAGTGAGCAAAACTGGTTCATCCTTAACCTGCTAAGTTAGAGTAAGAGAATTTTAGATGGTGGGGGTTGGGGGATGACTGTCTTTTAGATCAGCTTGGAAAAAATAAAAATCCTCTTCTACACTAAAGTAGGAAAGACCACAGAGTTAGCAAAGAAGGCATTTCAGAAAGTCAAATGGGGAAAAAAGAAGAATGTTAGATAAATAGGTAAAATTATAAAGTGTCTAAAACCAACTCCAACAGGAGAAAGAAGGTGGGCAGGGTCAGAGTTTGGAGGACGTGAAGGGCAACAGAGGCCCTGTGAAGTACAGGCCTCCCTCGTGAGGAGTAAGGACAGTGCTGTCCTGCCACCTCAAGGTAGGGCCTGGCAGTGCCCTGTTCCCAGTTTTGTGCCCGGAAGTGAAGTGCTGCCGGCAGGCTTTGACGATCTTTCCACCTCCTGACTCTTGGCGGGCAGAGCATACAGTCACAGACCAGATATTAGAACACTTTATCTAGCATATGGAAGGAACAGAATGTCAAAGGGGTTTATTACTGTACCTGACCAGATAATTAGGTAATTAGCACTATTAACAGAACAGATTGGGCACATTTATACATGCATTTGTATATCTCCGGGGAGGCATAGCTTCAAAAAAACATAATATCAGGTGTTTTTTATTATAATGTTTGTGTGTGTGTGTGTTTTTCTACAGAATATTTTATTTCTCAAAAAGGATGCCAGGCATGTTTCTTTTCTGCACCTGTACGGCCCTTTTTCACTTAGTCAAGCTGGACTGCAAAAAATGAAGGAGGGAATTTGTTTCTGGCCCCCCCAGATCTTACAACAAGCACTGCTGCGCTCGCTGCTTCTTTGTTCATAGGCCCAGGCCCCCACCTGCGTGGTGCACAATTCTGGGAATATGCTCTGGCTGAAAGAAAAGACCAGGAGAGGGAGCACAAGAACACAAGATATTTCTATATCTGGGTCGCAGGGAAAGTCACAGAAAGAGAGTGAGGCAAAGAGAAGCAAATGCCTCAAAAAATATATGCGGGATCTTAACGGTGTATTTTTTAGATGCAATGAGAAGGGAATTTGGAACTTATTGTTTGTTCATCATATAGAATACATTTTTAGCAAATTATATTTAATGCAGACTAAAAGGCTATTTTATTTATTAGTTTGTCCTGAATGATATCATTACTTTATGAACTGCCAAATCTGTCAGCAATTATTAACACTCCACAGCTAGTTGCCTTCCCCTAGGTGTTTCAGTTCACCTTTGCCACATGGTAACATGGGAACAAATGCGTCAGATGACAAGCATGCAGCCCCAGGCACAGACCAGTGAGTTTCAGTGACACTGTAGCACTTAGCTGGATTAAGTTTATAGGCTGAGAACAAGGCAATGACACCAGGCATTCTCCTCCACAGGAATTCACAATATGGGATGTCACTGGTGGGCACCTTTTCAATGTAAGATACAAATCACCTTATCCCTTTAACGAATGCATACTGACCACTTTGCATGGTTCTATTGTGTCTTAGGTGCTGGGGGCATAAAACAATGAATATGAAGGAAACAGTACTTGGTCTGAGAGGTTCTAGGCTGTTGGGACAGAGACAAGTCAACAGGTAATCACAACACAGCCATGATAAGAACTGTCAGTATGGTTCTTACTTACAGGGTGTATAAGTCCGTTTTCATGCTGCTGATAAAGACAAACCTGAGACTGGGTATTTTATAAAGAAAAAGAGGTTTAATGGACTCACAGTTCCACATGGCTGGGGAGGCCTCACAGTCATGGCGGAAGATGAAGGAAGAGCAAAGGGACATCTTACATGGCCGCTGGCAAAGAGAGAATGAGAGCCAAGCGAACAGGGAAACCCCTTATTCACTACCAGGAGAACAGTATGGGGGAAACCGCCCCCGTGATTCAGTTTATCTTCCACCGGGTCCCTCCCACAACACATGGGAATTATGGGAGCTAAAATTCAAGATGAGATGTGGGTGGGGACACAGCCAAACCATGTCACAGGGGAAGTACAGCTGCTGGCGGAAGGGCATCTAACTGAGGAGGTGACATATGAGCTGCAGCCTGCGGGAGGATTAGCTAGGTTTTGGGTGGGAGCTGGTGTTCCAGGTGGAATAAATGAAACGTGCAAAGACCTAAGAGAGAACATAGCATGCAGTGTGGTGTGGCAGGAACAGCAGCTGGGGCAAGGGCACAGGTGAAACTAGAGAAGGGAGCAAGGGGACAGGCTGGGAAGGTCCTTCCATGTCCGTCGCCGAGGCCTCACTGGAGTCTGTTGGGCAGGAGAGTATGAGGGAGACTCCTCTGGCTGCATTTGGGGAACAAGCCAGACGGGCGGCAAGCCAGTCACGGAAGTCCAGGCAAGCACCACTGTGGCCGGGATACAGGCAGTGGTGCTGGGAAGGGAAATGTAGACAGATGAGAGAGGCCATTAGGAGGAAGAGTTGGTGAAGTCTGAGAGTATAGGCCAATTCAAGACTGAGAACGACTAAAAAAAGCATCATGTTGCGTCTAACTAACCAAAGCCACAACCTGGATACCCCACTGACGAAAACAAGGTACCTTTGGAAGCTATTTGGGACGCCTTACCGTGTGTAATAGGAATTATGTACAGGTTCCCAGGCAGACCCAAGGCAGTTTAGGTTTCAGAGTCATAAATTATGGAGGAGGATAGGGCTCAGAATTCTGTAGCCTGGGGCTTTCTTTAAATGGACACCTTTGATGTCAGTCTGTTGTTTTAGTTACTGCCTAATGTAGGATTTTTAAAAACAGCACACTTTCCCAGTAAGTCATTCTGATCTGGCAATGACAAAGAGGTGAAAGTTCTCACAGGATGTGAAGGGTCTTTTAGAAAAACAATGACGGGCCGGGTGCAGTGGCTCATGCCTGTAATCCCAGCACTTTGGGAGGGTGAGGTGTGCAGATCACGAGGTCAGGAGTTCGAGACTAGCCTGGCTAACATGGTGAAACCTGTCTCTACTAAAAATATAAAAAAATTAGCTGGGCATGGTGGCGGGCACCTGTAATCTCAGCTACTCGGGAGTCTAAGGCAGGAGAATCGCTTGAAATCGGAAGGCAGAGGTTGCAGTGAGCTGAGATCGCACCACTGTACTCCAGCCTGGGCAACAAGAGCGAAACTCCATCTCAAAACAACAACAACAACAACAAAACAAAGATGGCTGGGCATGTTGGCTTGGGCCTGTAATCCCAACTACTCAGCAGGCTGAGGCAGGGGGATCGTTTGAGCCCAGGAGTTCAGGACCAGCCTGGGCAACACTGAGACCCCATCTCTAAAGAATGAAAATAAAAAAATTAGAAAATATCAAAAATAAAGGTAATTGGAAAAATATATGAGCTAGTATAATGTGAGATGATGCTGCATATAGCCATGGTCAGAAATGGGGAAAAGGCAGGGGAAAGGTGACTTTCCTCCCAGGACCTGTTTGTTGATTTTCATGATAATTGTGGAGCAACCTACCAAACCTATCAGTTCTATGACCAGGGTCTCCACTTGGACCTTTAGAAGCTTCTTCATCACTTGAGTGGACTTCAAACTTCAAAGTGGACTTTGTGATTCCGACCCTCCTGCCTCCCTCTTTTAAGGACCCTTGTAATCATTCAGGATACGCCCCTATCTCAAGATCCTTAACTTAATCACATCCATAAAGTCCCTTTTGCTATGTCACATGACACACTCACAGGTTTTTGGGGATAAGGACATGGGTATCTTTGGGGACCAGTATCCTGCCTGCTATACCGGGTTATAAAATCTGCCTAGCTGGTTTCCTAGAGGAGTCTTATTCTCTCGGTATCTCAAAATAGAGGAGGCCCCTGAAAAAGTTAGGTTCTTATGTAAGTTAAAGTGATCCAGGCATTAATGTCTTATGTGATCAACTGACATAAATTGAGGAGAGCCATTAATGGATAAAGTGAAAGAAAAATGATGAAAATTTATTTCAGATTTCAGATATTCTCTCTGTTATCACTTTACATTGCAATTTTTTTTCAGCATCCTATTATTTCTTGTGTAAAGGCAAATTTCTAGTGCTGGGTTCATGGTGACTTCTGTGTGGTACAGAGAAACTTGAACTAGAGCTGGAGATACTGAGTCTCCAAACCTACCGCTGACTAGTTTGTGACCCTGGACCTCAGTTTCCCACCCGTTAAAAACACAGACATTTGCATCTTTAGTGAGTCTTACTCTTGTCACTGAAGCAAGGAGTTGAGAACTTGGGCTGTGGAGTCGGGCTGCCTGGCCTTAAGTCCTGGCTCCTCTGCTGAGGAGCTCACCTTTTGGCAAGTTAATTAACCTCTCCTGCTCCAGTTTCCTCACCTGCCATATGGAGATAATAATGGTAGCAATCCCATAGTGTCAATGAGTTAAACACGTAAAGTGCACAGGGCAGTGCCTGGCATACCCTGGATGCTCAGTAAAGGTTATTTTAAAAAATCATCATCATCATCACTATATTAGACACAAGGGATATGCAAAAGATAAAACACAGTCCTTTTCTTAGTGTTGGGTGAGATAATTTTTTAAGACTAAGGTTTTATGATTGCCCATATATCACAGGAGAAAAAACTCCCTGATGTCCTCACACGTTCCATGCATCATGCTGTGTTAGCAAGATCTTTTAACATTTCTCCTTGCTGCCAATTAAAGGGCACCAAGTCAAAGTTGATATGTAAAGATTACTGTCCCATTAGCACCTTCTGGCCTCGCTAATAAATCCTAACTTAATTAGGCATATGTATCTTTTTCGTGGGACAAGGGATAACCAAAACTAGAGGTATATGGGCTCCAGCTTGTTTACAACCGTCCCTTAAAAGAGCTCAATGCATAATTGCATACCAATAAATACAAATGCTATAATTTTCTTGGATCAAAGATCATTTCCAAAAAGCAGACACGTATGTATCTTCATGGTAGCTTTTAAAGCAAGTTCTACAAGGTCTAACAAGTCAGTTTTGAGAGCAGGCCTTCCAATAGCTGTCCTCCACTTGAAATCTGAAGTGCGGAAAGTGGAGTGGATGCATGTTTTACTGAAAGAGTCAGCAATAGAAAATAGAGTACACTCACAGCTGTAGCGAGCCAGGATGAATTTATACAGTGAATTTTAAATCAGACTCAAAATTGGCTTGCACTATCCATTGAAAAAAATCCCATTGATTTTGGGCTTCATGATGATGTTTTCTGGGAGAGGCAGACCTTAGACTGAGAGCCAAGCAAAGCTTCAGATGCAGATTTTTTCCTTTATTTTCCAAGGAATTTGAAGAGGCAGAAATTGCTAATGGAATACAGGGATAAAAATGAATATTATATTTCTACTTGCTAGCAACTATCTTGGTATGGAACTCGACTGATTTTGTTCTGTCCTAGTGGCTGAAGCCTTTCACTTTATTAACTTTTTTAGATAGACTTTAACAATTTCATTTTCTTCTTTGTCTTTTTCCATTTTCTCTCTTCTATTCAAACACTTCTGCAAAATGCAGTGTTTCCATTAAAGTCCCTCAGCTTTCTTTTGTTTCTCAGACTCTCTCACATCTTTGCGATTTTGCTCAAATTACCTTCATATTCACTTGGCACACAGTAGGTACTCAATAAAGTTGGTTTCTTCCTTCTTCCTCTGCCTGGCCGCTGTCTGGTAATGTAATTCTTCCTTTATTTTTTGGTTTACAAACTACTTGTTAAATAATTGGCTCCAAGAGCCTTCTTCAGAGTTTACATCATTTCTTGGGAAGCTTAGCCCAAACAGAGATAACTCTCCTAAGATATCCTGGAAATAAAAAGGTTGCAGAGAAAAACAAAGTCCCACTTATCAAAATGAAGTGCTTTTGTTCTCGTTTTGGATCTGGTGGCAGAAAGGAAATACCATCTTTCAGAGGTCCCAATTAAATATTTGACAAGATATGTGAAATGTTTTTCTTCACTTGGACTGCTTTCTTCATAATACAGTCTATGTGTTTCAGGAGAAAAACAAGGTCAATTCAATTGATCAAACACTGTGTCAGCGACAGACACACATACATATAAATGCTCACATTCTCTCACAGTTATAACAACATGGAATCTAATTTAGAGCCACAAGAGCTAGGAAATTAAGAGTTAATATTTAAACCCCATCCTGAATTCATCTTGTCATGCCTGAGTATCACTTCTCCTATAGTAAGCAAGATCGCCCACTGTTCTGAGGCCACTAGACAGAGAATAAAATCAGCTATAACATTACTGTGCCACAGGAGGGAATTAGGGATGAGCCTGGAGAACTGGCTTGGGTGCTCTTTGTACTCAAGAGCGTGAAGCAGGATGGGAGAGAAAGAAAGGAAGACAAAAATAAAGCGTAAAAAAGCCGGCACATTAGCCGCAGGCAAGCTCCTGCTTGCCTTCTATCCTATTATTACCACCTCACTACTGCCTTAGGGGGCATCTGTAAGGCAGGGGCAAGCTGCTGCTCTCATTACAGCGGGCTACTAGCAGTCTAAACTCCAAAACAAACTTGAAAGATATATGAACCACAATGATCACAGCTGACAATATGCTGTGGTCTTATACTTGCTCCTGCAATTGTGTGTGTGGGCAGGAAAAGGGGGTCTTCTCTTCTACTCAACTCAAATGTCCCTTGCTTTACTTATTTTAGAAACGGTTTGAATGACTGTTCCTTCAACAGCATTATGGGTCACGTACCGACTAAAATGAAACAATCACACTTTATGTCTCTATCCTGAATCACTGTTTTAATTTTTAACCTAACCTAGCAGGAAATCATGGGTTTAGCTCTGTTTGATCATATAAAATCTGTTACCAAAGAGAAAAAACTCATGGTACCAGCCCAAAGGCAATAACAGATTTTAGGAGAGAACTGTCCAGATACCTCGTTGGCTCTGGAGCAGGTAAAAAAAAATCACACATAAAATAGCAAAAAGCAAATTGATTAACTTGCCTGAGCTTTTTGCCTCCCTTATCTACTACTTCACCAGAAAAAGGTCTGCTTGCTATTTACCAATTCATTTTTCTTCAAAGCTTCTTCATATGACTAGGTCCTGCCGATAAGTAATACTCTCAATTTGTCATTTGTCTGTAAACTTTTAATGTTAATACTTTTTCATTTTTGCAATTTGGCAAATTTTATCATACAGTGAGAAGTTATTATCTAGATGCTATCTGCTAAGATATACAATGAACTTTCTCCTTATCCTACTGAAAATACACCTCTCAAAAAGAATAATATAAAATAAGAGCCCTTCTTGGATTTATTTGGAAAATGAATACATATATTCATTATTGGGACTTTTCAAATATATGAAAAAATATATATTTGAACCTAAAGCCATGTACAGAAGGTTAGCTATTATCTTAATCCTAAATTCTGCTATTATATTTGTATCATAGATGTACTGTGTTGATAGAAAAGTCTGAGCTATTGGATTTGCCAGCTTGGATTAATAACTACCCATTTCAAATTATTAGTGATGCTGGTTCCAGTTCAGTGATTAAACTGGGTAAAAAAAATTTCATCTTACTCTTTCCTTATGAAAGAGCTGTTGGCTTTGCAATGCATTTCTTTCTGAAGAAAAGTCCTTTTGAAAGGGAGAATACTAAAAACGGTGTAAGAACCACTGGAGAAGAATAGAAATTCATTTTAAAGCAGTGTACCATGTACAAATGCTGTCTTACAAATAGGATTATTTAATTTAAACCTTAGATCTGTCAAGCTCTATTACTTCAAATGGAGCCTATCGCTTCTTGAGTTCATTATATATCGAGATTATATTACAATTTATGTTAGGTTAAGTCATTGCTGAGATACAAGGCGGTTGAAAAAAATTACACAGCAGTGTCAGTAAACAGAGCAAAGTCACTGCAGTGTTCAGAAAGGCAAAAAGTCATCTTGCTAAATGAGGATCCAAGCTGTCCCGTACCAAGACTGTTACTAATAAATAAAAGGCCTCTGGGAAAAGTGCTGAGCATACGCTGGATCTATTTTCAGCTTGCATCAGCAGCTGCTGCCCCTGGGATCACATCTTTACGCATACTCTACACCATATGTAATCACTCCAGTGCTGCAACCAGTAAGATAATGAAAGAGCATGGCATAAATCTATACTTGAGTGGAATGCTAAATGAGAAAAATAATACAAAAAGGGGGGAAATAAACCGCATTTTCAAGTCATTAGGAAGAAAGACTTTGACATATGAAGTGCTGCAACCATTAATAGCACTTATCATATAGAGTGGAGACAAAGAGACAAATTAATCAAACTGACAGAACTGGGACATTTTATGCTAATACAGGCTCCTGGGTTTTAGTCTGTATTCCTCTGCGTCTGGAAAACTGATACCATTACAGGGCAGGAAATTGCATGAATAACATGCAACAGATCATAAAAATTCACACACCAACTGCAGAAACACTGCCAAAAGCTCTGTAAAAACAAGGATGGAGACCTCAACAGAGAAACTACCAGCAAGTAATGAATGCAAATAAGTCCAGGAATATCTCCCATTCATGCACTGTAATTAACTATAGGCTTCTCGCTCATAATTATAGTGGTGAAGCTGCAGCCTAGAGAGCGAACTCTGCAGTTAGCCAGAGAAGGCTGCTCAGGCTCTGATTCAAGGCTGTTTGCCATCAGCTGGGGTGAGTGCCACTCTGACCTAAATTTTCTGACTGGGTTGCGTTGGCTTTAAAAAAAAAAAAAAAAAAAAAAGCAAAATAAACAGCAGAACATTAGCTTAAGACTTTAAAGTGGGGGAGGGAGAGAAATAAATTGATAATGCAAAGAAAAGTTGAACAAAATTTTCTATGTATGTTTGTGTGGGTGGTACAAATAAAGAGAATCTGAGACTGAAAACATTTTTATAAAATGCACGCTGTCCCTGACTTATAAACATTCCCTACTTTCTGAATAAGCTGTATGTACTTAAATCCGAATGGCAGGCAAGTCTTCATGAAAGCTCGTGGGAGCAACTACCCTTTGTTCTCCAATTGTGAACTCCGAGGGGGTTGGTGGAGAAAGAGCCGCTAGCTCATTTATACCAATCTATAGAGATAAATTACTGCTGCCTTGTGATCTCTGCCTTTCCCTGAGGAAAGTGTATGACTCCTTGATACTGGAAGAAGATGGGTTCCTTAGCTGGAACACCAGAGAGATTTTCCCATAAAAAATAACTGTACGGACAGAAGTGTGGCTGAAAAAAACGCATCAGAATTTCTTTCTCCAATGATAGCATGTTTGCTGGCATTCAAGGCTTCAGGGCTCAGTGATCTGGTTTCAATCCTTCCTCTCATTCTCACCTAATACAAACCACATACTTCCCTGCCTCTAGAACTTTGCTAAATGATGTCTTTCATTTATTTGACAAACATTTACCAAATGGCTATTGTGTTGGCCTGGATATATAGGGTAGATTTGTACACCGAAAACACTCCCCTCCAATTCTTGCACAAAGAACTAACTGTCCAAACGAGAAGACAGATAAGCAATAATTCAATGACAATACAGTGTAATAGCTGCTATGACAAATATGGAGAAGGTGCTACAGACATACAGCAGAGGGACACTAAACCCCAAATGGCCATTTCCCATCTACTGAAATTCTACCCACATCTCCCTCTCCACGACGTAGTCCCTCATCTTCTCATTAGAATTATGTGTTCCTGCTCTGTACCTTCATAGCCCTTCACTTATACCTAGACCATAGAATTAATTTCTGTCTCTCATTGATGATAAATGTCTGTTCACTGAACAAACTGAAACAAAAAAGAAATGCTATACAGATATGAGTTTGGGAGCTGATTTAGGAAACTAACCATTACTCATAACCTGTTTCTAGGAAAAAATACATTCTGGGTTCAAACTAATTTCTTTACAAACTTTTGAAATGTAATTTATCCAAACTGTGTAACCTTCCTTCCTTAGACATTGGGCTACCGAAAATATAACCTGCATTTGCATGAACCAAATGCATAAGATAATGGAAATGTTTCAAGTAGTGCAAATATGAACTGAAGATTCTTCTTACAGTCATATAACTTGTGTATTAAAAATATCTGTTTTAAAGGCCAGGCGTGGTGGCTCACACCTTTAATCCCAGCACTTTGGGAGGCCGAGGTAGGCAGATCACCTGAGGTCACAAGTTCAAGACCAGCCTGGCCAACATGGTGAAACCCCGTCTCTACAAAAATACAAAAATTAGCTGGGTGTGGTGGTGTGTGCCTGTAATCCCAGCTACTAGTGAGGCTGAGGCAAGAAAATTGCTTGAACCCAGGAGGCGGAGGTTGTGGTGAGCCGAGATCATGCCACTGCACTCCAGCCTGGGCGACAGAGCAAGACTCTGTCTCAAAAAAAAAAAAAAAAAAATCTGTTTTAGGGGATGATCCTCATTTCTTTTTTTTTTTTTTTTTGAGACAGAGTCTCGCTGTCGCCCAGGCTGGAGTGCAACGGCGCGATCTCGGCTCACTACAGGCTCCGCCCCCCAGGGTTCACGCCATTCTCCTGCCTCAGTCTCCCGAGTAGCTGGGACTACAGGCGCCCGCCACCTTGCCCGGCTAATTTTTTGTATTTTTAGTAGAGACCGAGTTTCACTGTGTTAGCCAGGATGGTCTCGATCTCCTGACCTTGTGATCCGCCCGCCTCGGCCTCCCAAAGTGCTGGGATTACAGGCGTGAGCCACCGCGCCCGGCCGACGATCCTCATTTCACACCAGCCTTGGTAAAATGAAAACTGAAAAGCACGGCTAGACACACACATGAGCAGGGGGCTCTGTTTGGCCATGTGCAGCTCTGTACAGAAAAGTGTGTTACAAGTAAGCGCCCTAGGTTAATCTATTGCCATTATGATGACAATCATCAAGTGAGGCTGCCCACAGTGGCTGGTCCAGGGACATAGCTAGACCACACGGGCTAACGTTATGACCTGGTACAGTGCCTCAGTGGCCACCATCTAGAAGGAGGAGAAGGGCCAGGTGTGGTTTTTCTTTACTGCTTTTTGGCCCTGAGGACATTCACCTGAGAAGACTTTGGGTCTATTAATAACCTAACAGTGGATCTGCAGAACCCTGCTGGCCTCCACTGGAAGGTGTTGAGTCTTTGCTGAAGTCCGTACACTTCTTATTTCTTAATATCATAGGATTCTGAAATGTATTGGTTTCATTCTGTTTATCTTGTGTAGTTTTAGCATATTTCCATTTTAACCTTTTGTTCTCATCACAATCAGGTGTCATACTATTCACTGTGTATGGTGTTAATTTTCAGTTTTTTTTTTTTTTTTTTTTAACCAGTGAATGGGGTTAGAATGTTCTTCTTCCTTGTGTATTAACCACAAAGAGACGTTTGAATTAAAGTTTAAAGATGACAAATGGTCCAAATTCTGATTAGGCTTAATTAGATGTTGGTATTTTGGGAAGAAAAAAAACATAACCCAAATACAAGATAGACAATAGTTGTTTTAGCTTAAGTATGATAAAAACTAATAGGGTTCATCGTGATTTGCTTTTTTTTTTTTTTAAGACAGTCTCGCTCTGTCGCCCAGGCTGGAGTGCAGTGGCGTGATCTCGGCTCACTGCAAGCTCTGCCTCCCGGGTTCACGTCATTCTCCTGCCTCAGCCTCCCGAGTAGCCGGGACTACAGGCGCCTGACACCAGGCCTGGCTAATTTTTTTTTTTTGTATTTTTAGTAGAGACAGGGTTTCACCGTGTTAGCCAGGATGGTCTCGATCTCCTGACCTCGTGATCCACCCGCCTCGGCCTCCCAAGGTGCTGGGATTACAGGAGTGAGCCACCATGCCCGGCCGATTCCTGTTTTACACAGAGTTAAGGAGAGAACACATTCTCAGTGAGAGAAAGTATTGGGGAATATAATGGGAAAAACTGCCAATCGATATTCATGTTCGCTGAATTGACAAGCATCTATTTGTCTACAGTTTATGGCTCCTTATTTAAGTATATTAAAACTGAGAAAAAAATAAAAAGATCAGAAAAGATGTCAAAGTTAAGAAAGTCTTGGAGAAATGGAATTATTAGCGAGAAAATAATTCTAGTGGTAACATTATTTTCAAGTGGATTCTCTTTAAAAATCCTGGGTCTGGGGAACAGCATGAGAAGTTGACACACAGGCAAAGCTTTGAGCCTTTCTTGTAAGTAGTTACCCAGAGGAAGCGTGTGATTTGATATACCTAAATCAATGCAATATATTATTTGACAGAGTTATACAGAGCTCCTGAT
This sequence comes from Symphalangus syndactylus, assembly GCF_028878055.3. Classification (NCBI taxonomy): domain Eukaryota; kingdom Metazoa; phylum Chordata; class Mammalia; order Primates; family Hylobatidae; genus Symphalangus; species Symphalangus syndactylus. Next base: position 67,800,391 of record NC_072424.2, read on the forward strand.
AACCAACTCTGTGCTATAATTACAGAGATTGAAGAAAGGGATATGTCGGTAGGGCAGGAGAGGAAGTGATGGGTCTGTGAGATGCAGGTTGCTAGAGATTTGTTTCTTTTTTTTTTTTTTTTTTTGAGACAAGATCTTATTCTGTTTCCCAGGCTGGAGTGTAGTGCGGAGACCACTGCTCACTGCAGCCTTTACCTCCCAGGCTCAAGCAATCCTCCCACCTCAGCCTCCCAAAGTGTTGGGATTACAGATTACAGGTGTGAGCCACTGTGCCTGGCCAAAAAGATATTTCTTAAGGAAAGGTGACAAGTGCTGCAGGAGAATTTGTAAGTTCAGGGAGGTCAGCTCATAGAGAAAAGAGTCTAAAACAGTGGGCCTGAGGCAGGTGGTAAAATATAGAGCAGGGAAGATGAGAGAAGAGAGTGAAGAGGCTACAGTGGCAAGTGGGAGGCGGTCTTGGGCACGCGAGGGTGGGGTAGAGAGGTCACTACCGCATCTAAAAGGGCAGAGATGGGATGGAAAGACACAAGGAACATCCTGGCAGCACACATACTGAATCATAACAAGCTACTAGAAAAAGGCTGTGGCATCAGCTTTCTCAGAGGGTTTTTTTTTTTTTAATATTAAGAGAGATAAAAGTCTGATTTGGATTGTTTAGGTTCTGTTTTGGATGCAGAGACAGAATTTGATAAGTTATTTTTCTTTTTCCAAAAGGCACATGTAAGAATTATATTTTAATATAGCTGTGCTTTTCAGGAGTATGTTCGGATATCACTCCAGCTTGTGTGTACCATAATAAATATCTGAATAATACTTTATGGATTATAAAACACGATTTTCCTATTATTTGTTCCTCCCAACAACCCGGTAAATGAGGTATTATGATTCGTATTCTCATTTTCTAGGCAACTGTGTTTTGGAGAGTATAAGCAACTCAATCAAGGTTACAGAGCCATGGCGAGCAGCGGCGGGTCTCGGCTTCTGAGCCCCTCATTCCAAATCACGCACAATCTCCCCCATAGCTCTTCAGCCGTTCTAACAAAGTGGCCCTAATAAGTTTTCTTTTCCCCATTCCTGCAGAATATGTTTTTCATTTTTTGATGATTACTCTTAACATGTTTCAAAAAAAGCATGGGCATTGGAAGACCCAGAAACAGAGACCAAGAAGGCAGGGACCACAGGACAGACCCTGGCCTTGGCCTTGCCCATTGCCCAGCTTTCATTGGTTCCCTTTTCCTTGATTTGACCCCACCTGCAGGTGTTGAGAGCTTCAGTTTAAAATCTGGGAATATCCTAAATGTGTAGAGGAAATCCCCATCCTCTGCCTCCTTCTTTAAGCGGGTGCCAAAATTCTCCTGAAAGGAGTATATGGATTTGAATAGGACATCATCTTTGCTTCTGTTTTATAGTGCTTCTTTGTATTTATTCATTCCATCATATTTATTGAGTACCTACTATGTGCTCAGCTCTGTGAAAAGGCAGGCATGACACTTGGAACTTGTACTCCAGTCCTGCACTGTCCAATAGGGTTGTCACACGTGTCTCTTTAATTAAAATTAAGTAAAATAGCCAGGCGTGGCGGCTCATGCCTGTAATCACAGCACTTTGGGAGGCAGAGGCAGGCAGATCACCTGAGGTCAGGAGTTTGAGACCAGCCTGGCCAATGTGGTGAAACCCTGTCTCTACTAAAAACACAAAAATTAGCTGGGTGTGGTGGCAGGCATCTGTAATCCCAGCTACTCAGGAGGCTGAGGCAGGAGAATCACTTGAACCCAGGAGGCAGAGGTTGCAGTGAGCTGAGATCACGCCATTGCACTCAGCCTGGGTGACAAGAGTGAAACTCCGTCCAAAAAATAAATAAATAAATAAAATTAAAAAGTCAGTCCCTTAGTCACACGCGTGGCCACTGGCTACCATATTGGCCAGTGCAGAAGAACATTTCCATCATCACAGAAAAGGCTACTTGGCGGTATTGAAACATGTAAGAGTAATCAAAATGGAAAACATACTCTAGCAGGAGTGGGGAAAAGAAAATGTGTTAGAGCCACTTTGTTGGAATGGTTATACAGTTATGGGGGACAACACACATGCTTATTTCATGGCCTTATTACTCCTTGCTTAGTCAATTGCAACAACCTGGCTGTTGTCTCTTTGTTCCCCAATCCTTCCTTTGTATAGGTGCCTGATTGACCTTCCTGATGACAGTCACCTTATCTCTTTGCTTCTTGCAGAATAAAACCCAAGCCCTTCAGCATGGCATTCAAGGCTCGTTTTAATCAGGCTCAATGGACCTGTCCTCTCTCCCACCACGTCCTCTCCATAAACTGTATTTTAGTAACAGAAAGCAGTGTTATTAATATCAAGCCCACTGCCCTCCACATCCATTCTGTAGAATATCTACAATTACAAGATGTCCACAAAAGTCAAAAAAACAGGCCTTTTAAATAACTTCATTGAACTGAAACACAAGAAAAGAGAAAAGGAGGGAAGAAAGATATGGTCACAGAGAAATGAGAGGATTATTGTAAATCATCTAAATTAGTCCTAAACAAGTAATGCACACAAAGCACTAGTAAGCTAGAATGTCATTCTCTACCCTCACCATAAAGAGGGCTACAGAAATAGGTGAGGAGGCTGGACAGATGCTTAGGGAATCCAAGCAGAAGAGCTACAATATTTTGGAAAAAATAAATCAGATAACCAAGAATGGCTGAGTGAAAGAAGCACACACAAGTGTGTTCATCTACATGTACTGAACCCTAAAAGCCTGTTCCTATATTCTACACACAATTTAGGATAGTAGGTGTTCCTGACAAGATGCTACTGTGGTTTTCTTTGAGTAGAGATTGTACAAAACAGGCAGGGCTGGTAGACTGAAAAAGTACTGAATTATGGTTTGTTTCCCAAACTACAGGAACTTAGGACCCACTGTTAGAATTGTAATATTTTCTCTAATTGCAACTCATTTTCTTCTTTAAATATAGTTTAAAAAGAAACTTGTCCTAAGCAATATCTGCAAAATCTCAAGTTTAACACTTGAATCATACTTTCTCCAATACATATTAAGATAAACATAATTATTTTGAAAAAAATTCTCCATATGCCACCAGAAGTCATTTCACTTTTAGGTTATGCTGTACATATTCCTATTCTGGGAAATACTAGGAACCCAAACAATTATCCTGGCTGAGTCCTCAGGCAGGAGACATTTGGCCGTGGCCTTTCCTATTTTCCAGGGATAGGACTGTGAGTTACTTCCGTGTGGTGGGCGGTGGGTGCTTGCAGGGGTGAAGTACTAATAGGTAGCAAAGTGTTGGAGACACGAAGCATTAATCATCAGTCAACAACAGCACTGGCAGCATTGCTATCTTTCCTGGGGCTAGTGAGAATTAACGGATTAACATTTAGGAGAGCACAGAAGTTTCCAAACATCTACTGTGGTTCTCAATCCACCTGGGATTCTCATCTGCTGGAGGGGCTGGGGGGGAGTCTGGGTTTTGTGGGTGGCCTCAGGGGGCCCTGGCGGCAGCTTCCAGCCTCTGTGGTGACAGGCCATCTCCTCTCTGTCTAGTTCACAACTCCAGATGCTGCGGGGAGGTGGCAGCAGTCCAGTGGGGGCGGGGCGCTAAGATTCTCACATTAACAATGCACAGACATCCGTCCGTCCGGCACTCCTGGGTCATGTCCCTGAGAGTGACACAGGGCTGCCCCTGGGACAGACACATGAGATCATCTCAACTGGTCAGCTCCAGAGGGCCTCAGCTGGGCAGGGGCTCTGCAGCTTTTGTCAGAGGCTGTTTCCCTGCAAAATGGGGGGAAAATCGGAATACTCAAACAAAGGGGACTTCTGTAACTCTTCTGCCATTTTGTTCTCACCTTTCTTGTGTAGCTGAGCTCTTAGGAAACTGGTGTTAAAGCAGTTCAGCAAGAAGCAAGGCAATTGAAAGCCGCTTCCAACAGCTGCCAATGGTTGTGGATGAGCAGGCAGACGCCAGGGCTAGGAGGAAGGGAGTCAACAATCACTCCACAGTGGCATTTTTCAGGACTCAATCATTTCTGATGCTGGAAAGAAGGAGCTCGAGATACCAAAGTACAGCTGTGTGAACACAGCGTGGGGCTGGAGGGATGCGGGTGTGGGCTGCTGCCCGCGTGCTCCCTGGTCCTGTTACGGCCGGACTTATAAGGTCTTCTTAAGCCTTGCATCTGAGAAAGGCAGAGACCAGAGAATGGAAAGACAAAGCTGGGGAGACTGATAGTGGCGGTGGCAAACTGAACTCAGCCCCCTGCCTGTGGAGGGGATGGGCTGTTAGTGCCTGGGCCATGGATGGGGGAGCTCTGTAAGGATGGCTTTTTTTGGTGTGTATGTTAAAGTGTGAGTTTTTTTTTTTTCCCTGTGGGGTTTACAAGCTCATTCCATTGTCCAGAATCCTTGTGGGCATATTTCTCCTAGGGACGCTGGCCCTGGATCGCTGGCCTTGCCTGAAAGAGGCTGCCTCCTACTGCGTTTTTGTTCAGCTTGCTTTCTCTCTAATAGAGATTTGCAGCACTGTGGGCTTCAGGGATTCAAAGTTTTTGTTTTTTCCCTAATATCCAGCTTCCATTTCTGGTTTTTAATAATATCCCAATCTTTTCAGCCATTCTCCCAAGAATTGTAGTGAATGATTTTTGTAAAGTTTTCTTTTAATTTTTATAATGAATACACATAATGGAGCATTCTTTTCTCTGAAATTTTCCCTGTCACTAAATTTGAATGTTTAGGCGGCACTTAAAAAACCTTTCCACCCGCTCTCTGAATGTTCTGATGCTCTTGGTGAGTAAAACAAAGTCTGTTAACAACACCTCCATCTGAATTGTATACTTGATCTTTCTGAGCTTGGCAAACAAACCATCACCCACTCAGAACCTAGACAGGAAAGTGGCAGATGATTCAAGCTTCATTAGGAACAAGTCATGCCAAAATAACTTCATTTCTGGTTTTGATGGGATTACTGCTCAGAGAATGCAGCAGAAATAGCATCCCAGGATTTCAGTGAGTCAGCTGACATCTTTAGGTCACTCTTTGAATAATATGAAACAATGAGGTCTGGAGATAGTAAAATTGAGCAATGAGTAGCTGCTTGATGGATCAATGTCAACTGCAACTCAAAGAGAAGTGTCTGGTGATGTGACCCAGCCTTCCGTCGCTTACTCTGTCACACTTAACTTGTCTCTCTGTCTTAGAAAAGATGTGAGTGGCAACTGGTGAGCTACTCTAGGAGATAGAATCAGGATCCCAAATGATGACCCAGGCTGATATTATGTGTTAAATGCATGAAGATTTAACAAAAATAGATGTCAAATCCTGTACCAGGATTAAAAAAATCAACTTTGTAAGAAGAGGATGGGAGAGTCCTGGCTTAAGGAGTTGGGTCAGTATGGTGACACAGGTGCCAGGAAACTTACCCTGATGATCCTGAGCTACAGTGAAAGATGTGTGATGCAGACAGCGAATCACACCTCTGTTCTGCTCTTTACCACTCAAATCAGATTGAGGCTGTCAAACTTGGTCCTGGCTGTGTGTGAGGGATCACACTGATCACTGAGTCCATGCCCCAGATGGCATGTGGAATGGCAGAAGTACATTAAACACCGAGAAAGGCAGACTCATGGGCACCCCATAAGAGTTGCCTTCAGAGAGCTAACAGGCTACCATGTAAAGATGAGATTAGATTTGTTCTCTTTCATGCCAGAGGGTGTAAACGGGATCATGAGTGAAATTTTAAGGTAGATAGATTTCTGCCACAAATAAGGAAGAACTTGCTAGTAGTCACGGTTGTATAAAATGGAGGAAGGAACTCTCTTCAGTGGTGGTGAGCTCCTCATTGATGCACGTGTTCAAGCAGAGGCTGGAGAGCTTTGTATGCCATTATTATAAAAAAAAATTCCAAATTGGATGGGGCCTGGACTCTAAGATGCCTTATTTTTTAACCTCCAATCCTTGATGCTTCTCGCCTTATAGCACAACAGCCTAACAGGTGTTATGGTTCTTAGTATTCCCTCAGCATAAAGCTGACCAGGAAGAAAGACAAGGTTGATAGTATTTTCATTTACTCTGGATACCACTAGCAAAACAAAGAGAGCTCTCTTGAACTTCTCCAAGTCTCCTATAAGTCTATGAATGACACCTACTTCGATCCACTTTAGTTTGGAATGCTGGCCTAGTCCAACCAGTTTGCTGAGATCATGAACAATTCGCAGGTAACACAGGGAGCATTGATAGGATGAAATAGAAGGCAGTATTTTAAAAAAATGAAGTCAATAATTTCTTATGTAAGTTTTCAAAGGCCATCATTCCTGTTCAACACAAATCCATCTGTACTGTTGCAGAAGCTTGAAATTGAATAAATGTAGACCACAGCAGTCTGAATTTCATCACGTTTATATAGTATTTTTCCAGGCATTAATTTCCCTCACTGAAAAATAAGACTTTTCTACTTGGGCCTATCAGGTGAGCAAGGGTAGTCAGTCACACAGACCCACAGTTTTGTTTGAATGGACAGCAGCCTGCCCCATCTTGTATTTTCTTGGGCTTGACATAATAACTGAGCCATTAAAAAAATTATAAATGTTGTACACACCCTGCCATTCTATACACCCTAAAATGACAGGAGAAAATAGCTCAAAGCCTTTCCTCCTTAATAGCTCCTCAGACAGGTTTTAGGACAGAACCGGGTAATCTCAGAATCTTTGCTAACAAGTGGAAAAGAAACCAGAAGATCTGACTTCAAGTAGAAGAGTTGGAGGACGCAAGACAATGAAATAAGGAGAGGAGGGTGAAGGACATACTCTAAAAGATGGCTGCAAGTACTGGCATTTACTCATGGTTGATATCCAATACATATCTATTATTTATCAAGACTGGGCAAAAATTAGGAAAGAAAATCATTTCTTATGAGCAACTGGAGGCAAAGGCAAAAGAGAAGTTCATGCAATGATGGGACTGCCTAACTCCTGGAGGTCCCCTGTCTGGAGGTCCCCTGTCTAGAGCTCCTGTTTAGCCATCTGTTTTCTGTGACAATGATTAGCACCTGACTCTGGGTTAAAAATTTTTGGGTGGTTCCCTCAGGTCTGCAACCTTGATCTAATTACTGAATCTAGATCGAACACTAGACACAAATTTGAGGTGAACAATCGAACCAAGGTGTCATGCTGTGCATTGAGCAGTGGAAGGACCTTCTCTTGACCTCTCATGGCCCCGATCACAGATGGCTGTGCTGGCACAGAGCATGTCCCTCCAGTTCTGCAAGATGGAGCAAGGAAGAAGGCCCTGTATGCTAAGACAATCATACTCTTTTCAGAAATATTTCATGTGACCTAGAAATGTACACAGTTTGGTAGTGTTAAATACATTCACACTATTGTAAAACAAATCTCCAGAACCTTTTCATCTTGGAAATCTGAAAATCTATACCCATTAAACAACTCTCCTTTTCCACCTCCTCACACCCCCGGTAACCACCACTTGACTTTCTGTTTCTATGAATTTGAGTACTTTAGGTATGTCACATAAATGGAATCATTTAGTAACTTTTTTATGTGGTGGGCTTATTTCATCAATATAGCTTTGAAAATAAACCCAGGGAGGTGGGAAGCGAGGGCATACAGAGCGAGAGAGAGAGGGCAAATCCACCTCCCTTCTGCTTAGGTGCTGGCCAGAAAGGGAGTCCCCTGGGATATCCTCCGGGGCTGGATTATGTTGGCAGCATGCGTTACAGTTGCAGGAGAAGGTCCTCCTGGCAGGTGGGCTCAAGGCTCATCACCTCCATCAAGAAGCATCTACTAAGGGCCCAAGCTGTTCCCATGTCAAGCACATTCTCTGAAGTCCATAGAACCTCAGCAATTCTTGAAGAATTCTCATGAAATGCTCTCAGCATCTTCCTGGGGGAGGAGGAATCTGAATAAATAAGGCTGCATTATTTTAAGAGCAGTCTCTGTAGGAATCTTGGAGGGAGAGCAGAAGAGGCAATGGAATGCGAATGAATAGTCTCAAAGCTGCCAGAGCCTGCTCTTGAGGAACGAAATATGCTTAGAATGTGTGTCCCTCACGGACTCATGCGTGGGGCATAGAAGGAAGAGAAATTTGGCTTCAAAACTGAAAGCCAGTCTGTGAAATTTAGTCACATGTCAGAGGGATCACTGGCAAAAAATGTCTGGGAACCACTGTTACACTCCAGCTGAACCTTGCGGGGCCACTCCCACAACGCCACCTCATATGTCACTATGAATAGGGCCACATCTCCAACACATATTCTCCCTTTCCCACCACAACTTCCATTCAGCATCAAGAACAAGGGAGGCCTCCTACAGCAGCTCCATGTGGCGAGCTAGACCCTTGGAGACAGGAGTCGGTGCAAACTGGGAGTTAACATTTTCATTGGAGCTGATTGAGCTCAACTTATCAATAGGTTAATTTGTAAATGAAAAAATTCTATTGAAAGAGTTTTTGTAAGGCAAACTCCTAATTACCCTTGCACAAGTCTGCTGCGAAATTCTCAACAGAACTTTAAGCTTTTGCGTTTTTCATCCGCTAGACTCTTTCTTCATGGCTGCTGGTCACCTACTCATCTTGCCATCCACCTACCCAACCCTGTGTCTCCTCTCCCAGACACTTTTCTGCTTCTTCAGCCAAAATCCATAGTCGTACTGGCTTTTTTTTTTTCTTTATTTCACATCCCATTTCTAATCCGTTTGCAAGAAAAACTAAAATCGTGAAAGCAACCTATCCACCTTGGCTGGTCTCTCTCCTCCCAAAACCAGCCCCCACTGACCCCTCCAATCTCTGGTCCATGTTCGTATGTCACCTTCTCACTGAGCCCTGTCTTAACTACCGTATTCACAATTCCAACTCCTGTCCTCCCTAACTACTCCCCTCCTCCTAGATTTATTTTCTCTTATGTTGCTGATCACTAACTTGGTATTCCTGCTTACTGTCTGTCATCCCTAATTGGGACATAAGCTCTGTGAAAGCTCAGAGTTTTGCCTGTTTTGTATCCCTAGTACCTGCAACAGTGCACACAGTAGATGCTCAATGCAAATCTGTTAAATGAATGAACAGCTCCTTCTGGTCATTCAGGTTTCAACACAAAGTTCTTCTCCTTTGGGAAGCCTTCCTTGGCCAACCCATCTAATGTTGCACTTCCCTCAATTACTATCTATCACATCACTCTACTTTACTTTGCTTCTAGGACTTACAATAATTTAAATTGTCTTGTTTTCTTATTTGCCCTCCACAATACTTGTAGGCCCATAAGAACTCCAACTTACTCTGTCTTATTCATTGCTATAACCCTAGCACTTAAAACGGCTTAACACAGAGCAGGTGCTCAGTAAATATTTCTTCAATGAATGGAGAACCTTCATGACAAAACCAATCAAAATCCATTAGTTATTTTCCCCAACTTTCCTGATCTTGAAAATTCCAATCCACAGAAAATATGGAAGAATCATATACCCACATACTTTTAGTCTGGATTCAGCTAGGGGTGAATCTGGAATGTTGGGAGGAAACAGACTGTGTTAAATCATTACATTTGCTAAATCTGTGTGCTCTCTTCTCTCAATGTATATCTATACAGTCCTGTTCACGCACGCGTGCGTGCACGCACACACACACACATGCATATATGTTTTCCCAGAACCATTTGGAAGTAAATTGCCGACACCATGACATTTCACCACTAAATACTTCTGCATATATCTCCTGAGAACGAGATCATTCTACAAAACCAAAATACCATTTTTCCACCCAAGAAAAGTAATGTTGATACAATATTATAAATTAATATACAGTCTACATTCAGATTCTCCAAAGTGCTCCAAGGATGTCCTTTACAGATTTTTTTTTTTCAATCTGGGAGCCAATCAAGGATCACTCAATGCATTTGGTCTCATTAGTCTCTTTGAATCTAGGGCAATCCCCCCATCATTTTGTCTTTCACGACAGTGATATTTTTGAAAAGTTCAGGCCAGTTGTCTTAAAGAATGTTCCACAGAGGATGTCTAGTCACAGCATTATGTTTAAAAGTTAACCTAATTTATTTGTTTTCTAGTTTATTATTTTAATATACAGTGAGTTCATTTTTCTGTTTTAAATTTTTAGGTCTGCTGATTTTCATCTTTGTTGATTAGATTTTAATTTCTTGACTACTTAAAACATTTAATTGGTTCAAAAGTCAATACTGAACAAAAAGATACAGAGTCTCACTCCTATCCCAAACCTTTCACTCTGTTGCCACCTACTTTCTATAGGTAATCTTTTCCACTAGTTTCCTGTTTATCCTTTCTGTTTCTTTTTACAAAGTATGCAAATGTATGCATGAGTATATATTTATAAATCACACATATATATTTATGTGTTACAATTATATATTATTTTCCCTTCTTTGCACAAAAGGAAGCATAACATATATAGTGTACATATCCCTCTGCAACTTGTTTTTCTGCTTAAAAATACATCTCAGAAATTACTCCATATTGGGGCCAGGCGAGGTGGCTCATGCCTATAATCCCAGCACTTTGGGAGGCCAAGGCAGGTGGATCCCCTGAGGTCGGGAGTTTGAGACCAGCCTGACCAGCATGGAGAAACCCCATCTCTACTAAAAGTACAAAATTAGCCAGGCATGGTGGCACATGCCTGTAATCTCAGCTACTTGGGAGGCTGAGGCAGGAGAATATTACCTGAACCCAGGAGGCGGAGGTTGTGGTGAGCCGAGATCGTGCCACTGCACTCCAGCCTGGGCAACAAGAGCAAAACTCTGTCACAAAAAAAAAGAAAAAAACAAAAACAAACAAAAAAACAAAGAAATTACTCCACATCGGTTCACAGAGAACTTTTTTCTTTCTTATGGCTACACAGTACATGATTGATTGTGTGGCTGTATGTGGATAACTTTGTGCGTATGTTGTTTTGTATCTGTACAAATCTATTATTTTTTTCCTAGGTTGCTATAGAGTTTTTTAGTAGGTTGTTATAAAGTTTACTCTTTAACACATATTGAAGCCCTAATCCCCAGTGCGATTCTATTTGGAGGCAGGGCCTTTACAAAGGTAATTAAGGTTAAATGAGGTCACAAGGGTGGGGCCCTAATTGGATAGAAGTGATGTCCTTATAAGAAGGAGAGACACCAGAGCACTCTCTGTCCACACATGCACAGAGGAAAGGCTATGTGAGGACACAAGGAGGTGGCTGTCTGTAAGCCTGAAGAGAGGCCTCAACAGAAACCAACCCTGGTAGCACCCTGATCTTGGACTTCTGGCCTCTAGAACTGCGAGAAAATGAATTTCTGTTGTTTAAGCCACCCAGCCTGTGGTATTTTGCTATGGCAGCCGGAGTGAACTAATAATATACATGTATTAGAAAAGTTAAATGCTGCAGAGTCACACGAAAACAAGCTAAGGATTGAGTTAAGAGAAAATCACTTAACTTAATAAAACTTAAAAACTTATCTCCCAAGATATCACTTGAGAGGCATACCCCTTAGAAGGTAATTTAGGGAGCAACTCTATATGTATCCTCAGTCTGATAAACTGTGATTTAAAAAAAGTGATAAAAAAGATAAAAGATATTTCTGGAGGCTCCTGAGAAGGAAGTAAGGAAAACCCTGGCAATCCATGGACCACCGAGTAGTTTGCGTGAAGTCATTTTAAACATTAGTGTGAGCCTTACAGGTGCAGATCCATTACAGCATCACCTTCTATTCTGACTCACTCTTCTGAAACCTCAGTCACACACCTATTAGTTGTCTTCTTCCACATCTTGGGCATGATGGAGGGAAACCACCTCATTACCACAGGGTCCACAGTAAATGGTTCCCAGACTCCAATTCAAGTGACATGTGGATAGGGAGGAAGGTGGCATGAACTACAAGGACACCAGGGCCCAGGACTTCCAGGATCTAGGGTGACTTTATTTTTTTTTTTTTTGAAAATTTTTTCTATATTTTATACTTGAATAAACTGGTTCAGAAGGTAAATGTCTTCTTTTTTATAAAACCCAGTTGAGGATGGAAATGGCCTCTTTTACTATTAGTTTTTAAAATGTCATCATTCATCTGATTAATATGAAAACATGTCCTTATTACTGAACATTCTGATATATCCTTGAAGAAGCAGCTACTTGGAGATATTCCATACTCAACCAGAGCCTAAAGTGTACATTATGCTTATTGAGTGACTTACCAAAGCACACACTTATAGCCATTTATATTTGTTTGAAAATAACCACGAAAGGAGTCTCGTTTTCTTCAACTTCAGTATGTGTATACCAAGGGAATGGGGAAGGACAGACACCCTTTCCTCACACTCCCTGCTTCCTTCACAGTCATACAAGATTTGACCAGAAGGTAAGAATTTCCTCGTCTGTCAGATACAGTGTCTGACATAGAGTCAGATAGTTGGAAAAACATATGAGTTATTTCCACTGAAAATGACACTAGTCATTTCCAGAGATGTAACTCCAGAAAACATATAGGAATGCAAAGGCATCTGTAGGTTTCAATGGTTGGGGAAAATTTAAATATGGAAAAAGGTCTTCTAACTTTAAATTAGAAGGAAATGGAAGAAATCTAATTGAGTTCCTTTGTTGCTTTTTGGATTTTCATTTAACCAATGAGACTGTGAGTGAAAGCCCATTCAGCCAAAGTTTAGGACTTTGGTTCTTAGAAGAATGAAGAGCCCTGAGTTGGAAGGAAGGGACCAGGAAGCATTGGTCCCCTTAGGTCCCACTGGTGGCTTTAGGGAGAAATCCCATGGGGCATGCAGAACCTTTGAAATCACAAGCAAAGCCATACTACAGAGTTTCGTTTTTCCAATACTATGCCCCATCCTTTTCCTGATCTTCCTTCCCTTCCATCCACCTACCCATTCAAATAATCCTTTCTTCATTATAGAAATGTAATAATGTACACTGTAGGAAATTAGAAAATGCAGACGAAGAAAAAGAATTCCATTACATTTCTACCATTCACAGGTCACCCTGTTGATATTTTTACTTTGCACACGTTCTCATGGCTCTTCGTATGTACACACCACTTGCACTCACATTTGTATTTTTAACCACAGTGAGATCATACTGGGCATATCGTTCCTCCATCCACTTTTTCTGATCATCACCTTTCATCAACTACTTGGATCATATTTGAGTTTCTCCAATTTCCCCCACTCCAAAGTCTTTTATAACCAGTTTGTGTAAACCAGTAACCACTCCAGGACCATGGACTACATCTGGGTTTTAAAGCTCTTAACTCTTGTTTAACTTAGTGCAGTCCATTTTTATGTCACTGACTTATTGAAGAAATCAGGCCTGCAAGAAGTTGTCCTGTAGAATTACCCTCACCCATCCACCACCCCCCACCGCCCCAGATTTGCCCCTTTGCTTCCTCATGGTGTTCGTAAGCTTGTGCCTCTAATCCTTTATTTTTCTCTCACTGGAAGTTGTATCTCAAAGCTTTATGAGGTCAACTTATATATTGACTACGCCAGTGGGGATGGTATGTATTTCATGAATATTTGGATCAGAAGATACCTAACACTTGGCTGACACTCCAGGAGTGATGCTCAGATTGACCCCTGCCTGGGTTACTGTGAAGGCAGTCTGATCCTTCAGTGCACAGTGCTGACTTATCCCTCGTGACAAGAAAAGAGTGTGTGTAATGTTACTTTGTTTCTGCATGTGTTGTTTTGGTATTATAACAATAGTGTCCATCAAACATTCACCTTAATGGCTTTAACCCCGAGTGATCACCTGTACCGGAATTTGTTCACGGCATTTCAAAAATTATGTGGCACTAGATTACAAATAGCTTTGAGAACAAGTGCTTTGGCCTTTAGAAATTTAGCGTCCCCTTGCAGGATCTTGCACTCAGCAATGCTAAGCAAGAGTTGATGCTCGTGATATCACTTGGAGGCATACCCCTTAAAAGGTAATTTAGGGAGCAACTCTATATGTATTCCTCAGTCTGATAAACTGTTGGGGCTTAAATATGTTCCGAATAAATGAAGATAAATTTAACACCAGCAATTCGGAGTAAACCTTGTTCTTAGTGGAGGAACCAGCCATGGAGCCTAAATGTTGGAGCTCAATCTCAGCCCCTGCCCTTTTTTTTCCTGTTTCTCAAAGGGGTCAGCAATTTCTAGTGTTTCCAGTCATTGCCTATGCTGGTGTTCCTCCTGTCTGTCTATATCTTTGGCTCTGTGATCTCAGTGCCTTAGGCACATGTAAAGCACTACAGATACGTATCAAGGCCATCTTGATGGCCTCTTTCCCCACCCATGTGCTCTCTGCCCAATTTCTTGGTATCTCTGAAAGGCCTCCTCATTCTCCCAGTTCTTCACCTAGGTGCAGACCTTCCTCACCTACGCTAGGCTCAGGGTGTGTCTCCTGACTGTGCTCTCTGTCTGTGGTGGGTTGGTGTTGCCATCCAACATGCATTCCATTGCTAGACAGATATTCCTTAAACTGTTTTTTATTATGTCACTTCTCGGTTCACAATGTTTCATGAATTCCTGTTGCTTACCTGGTCAAGTCTAAATTCTTTTGTCTAAATTTTATTCTTCCATAGTAAGGCCCCATGTAGTGAGACCATATTTTGACTTATTTCCCCAAATCTCTCATTTGTGCTGATAAAAGCTGCCTCCTCAAAGTCCTGCGAGTGCCTCTTTTTGGGTCTTTGCCACACCAGTGTCCTCTCCTGAAGGGTCTCTCCCCACTTGCTCCCTAGTGAAGTCCTGTCCATCCTGTGGGTGTTGATTTTAGGTGAGATAAACTTCATGAAAGAGATGGAAGAAAAATCCTGTCCTCCCCTCCACCCGAACTTCTGCAGCACAAACAACTGCCAGTACAACCTGCCATCTACAACGAATACTCTTGAATCATTCACCTTTGATTTCTATGTTTTTCTCTTGATTCTTCAACTGTATTGTGGGTTCTTTGAAGGAGGTAATCTTGCTTTACATTTCTAAGTTAATCCCCCAAAGAAATGACCTTTGGGGTCTTGTGGTCCATTCCTCTGCTTCTATGAAGTGTTGTACTTAAGGATTTTGTCTTATTAAGCATCTGGTTTAAGCACACGTGCATGGGCACACACATACATGCATGCTCCTCTGAATGTAATTCTGTATTTTTTGGTGCCTTTCTCCCATGTCTATCATCTTACACTGTTATAAAATCCTCCTTTAATATAGCTGAAATCCCTCCTGTATAGTTGGGATGCTATTTCTTCTTGTCAGTGAATGAGACATCTGGTCAACATCTACTAAAGCAGCCTTAAATAGGAGGAATGGAAATACTTTGTTAAACAGAACTTTGAAAGGTTACTGCACTTCTCTACATGAACACCTTGTAAATTGAATGCATTTAACTCATCCAAAAAAATCTCCAGTTACGAAAAGTGTGCTTCAATTATCTTCCCTTAGTATCTTCAGTTATCTTCCCTGATTTCCCAAACTATGAAGTTCTTACCCTGAATCTGGGTGTTCCACATTTTTAATCTTTCCACCTTCCTATTTGTAGGGTACAATTCAATTCCTGGGCTACTACAGATCCACTTGGCAGATATAAGAAACACAAAGAATACTCCCACATAGACTAAGGCATTCAGTGGGAAACAAACAGTGCACACATCAGAACACCTCTCATGGTAGTAGAGTGTTCATCTTTACAGAGCAAGACACTTGAGGGTCCTGTCTGTTAACAGCCATTCTCCTGGCCTTTTTAGTAACTTCCTGTTTTCCTTACACTTCTCTTTTCTTAACTATCATATAAAACAAGAACAACAGATAAGCAGGGAGGCATCAGAAGGGTTTCTCTGGACAGATCTTCAAAGTGACCCATATACAACCTTCCATTTGACTGGTGCCACTCAACCTGGCTTGATAAACCCAAGGGTGTGGCCACTGCTCATAGACTGCCCTGCCCTACCCAGTTCTGGTTGTTAATGCCACCTCCAGGAATGATGTCATCTATGTAAAACTTTTGGGAAGAATAATCTGTCATTTGGTTTTTGCATATAAAGAATACAAAAATTAAATCAATAGAAAATGATGGCTTAAAAATAATCAGGAAAAAATGAGTAACAATGACATTTAATAACTGTCCTTTATAAAACAGAAGATAAAATGAAATAGGTGTTTCTTCAATAAGCTGGAGGCCTGTAATTGTGACCTTCTGTATCCTTCCTTTGGTTTTCTTCTAAGCCCAGGAATCTTTCATTGGCTAAATCCCAGCATTTTTTTTTTCTCCCTTGGCCAACTTTTGGCCTTGCTTGGGAACAGCTGCCAGTATTTCTCTTTGCTGCCAGTCAGTCAAAAATGTGCTCACGTTGGAGGCCTGGCTCCATCCCACCCAGGGTGTGGAATGCATTAACTTTTTCACAAACAGCCTTCGCCAGGCTGCACACGAAAGTCCATCTCAGCAAAGCTCACTGCATTACTAGCTAGCTTGGAGGTGGTGCCAATGTCAGTTACAGAGACTGTCAACATATTTTAGGAGTCTATGGCAAAGTGATGAATTTTACTATGTGTACCAAGTTAATGGCAAAAAAGAACACTTCCGAGATCCTAGGAAACCAGAAGTGCTATTATGTAATTGCTTCTCCACTCCTCAAAGCAAAACAAGCCAATTCTTTTTCTAGCCTGTAATTTGGTTCAGAACCCAAACAAACAAGAAAATAAAGGTATTAACTGATTAGTGCCCACAATTTTATTCTATCTTCTTTGTGCTTTTAAGAACAGCTTTCTTTCTTTCTTTTTTCCCTTTTTTTTTTTAAACTGACCACCATGCATCACTCCAATGCCTGGGTATGATCCATTTTATTAAAAAATTCCTGAATCAATTTCCTGGCTTACAGCTTATCCAACCAAGATTCCAGGTGTTCTCACCATAAGAAGGGCCTCTTTCAAAAGCTGTCTGCTTTTATAACTGCACACCCACCAGAAATGTCATGAACAACCCGACAATGGAGTTGAAACCTGAAGACGTTTGGTGACATTCCAAATTTTTGAATGGAATGCGAATCCATTAAGATTATTGGGTAACTTTATTGATATCCTCAGATTTGTGCCAAATGTTAAAGCTGCCAAAGAAAAGACAGAACAAAAACTGACTCTTGGATTCCAACTCTGAGTATTTTGGTGTGGAAACTGTGTTTTCTCGTAACTCACTTAAAAAACACACTGTGCTTTCACTGTTTAACTGCAATCTCAGTTTTCAGGAAGCAAGAGAAATGAGATACATAATCAATGTTTGTCTTCTATTCAGCTTTCAGCCTAAATGATCCTGCACTTGTACTGGCAAATGAGGACAGGTATTCACAGTGAACAGGAAACCTATTCTAAGAAGGACTGGCTCAAGTGAAGCACCACTGCATCGTGAGTGACTCAACCATCTACTCAAAGAGTGATTACTCTGCAAGGATGAAGCCATGCTAATTGGACAATGGCTTGCTGCCAGTTCGTGCTGGCGTGACCTACAATACCCTTGGCTGACAGCCATGATGTCTCTTTGTCACACCTTTTTTTTTTTTTTCCCAAGGGTGTAGGGTGTAATCTGGATGGGAAGTAGAAATAATTTTGAAAAACTCTCACAAGTGCTATTTAAATTCTTATCATAAATTAAAAAGTTTAATTAAGTACCTTGGTAAAGGCCCGGGTTCTGTGATTAACTACGACAAAATAATAGTTATGATGACTGATCAAGTGAGGAACTTTATAGCTCTGAACTTTGTCTTTAAAGCTATTATTAATTTTAATTGAAATAGCTAAGAGACTCCATAATGGGAGAAAGAAAGAAACATAAAGGATATTTTGTTCATATATAGAGGACTTTAAAAATGAATAGACACACTGGTAACTATTTTAAAAAAACTGATGCAAACAAGTTTACTTTCAGAGGCCTTGTCATAAATCTATTTCAAAATGTTGATTATTGTGGTCATCCTACATCAGATAGGGATAAATAGGCATAGTGAAAAGAAATCTTAAAAATGGCTTTGAAATCAGGTCACTTAAAATGATTTTTAGATGTGTCTTAGGTTTTTGTCTACTCAACTCCTACTACTATGCCAAAAGAGGAACACATTTCTGCATAAGTTTCTTTAAATAGGCTTACTGGCCTCAGGATTTAAAAAATGTAAGAGGTTTGGAAACAGCTTATGTGTCTCAGTTTTAAAATTAGCTATTGCTGTGGCTATTTTCACACTAGATTTCCCTCCCTCTGTATCAGCGCCACAGCCTCCAGGGATGGAGTCACAATAGTATTAGCTCCCCTTTCTGTGACGCTGCCTTATCGCAACTCCATCTGAGACTGAGGCCCACATTTCAGAGCTAGCAGTCACCTTTGCGTTACTATAAATAAGTTCTGCCTTTAGGCATTTCAAAATTATCAGCATGATTCTAGGACTTGAAAACTTCTCATTTGCCAGCAAGTAGTTACCTGAAATATTTTGACTTCTTATTTATTTGCATTTTTTTATCTGCTGCCAAGTCTTACCAACGCAACTTGGAAAATTGCACCACAGCTTTTAATGAGGATTCTGAGGTAACAGCCATTTCATCAGAGAAGACTGTTCTTTCCTTTTAGGGGAATAATAACACCTACTGTTTCTATAGCACCATCCTTCCAAGAAGTTTAACACATCACATTTCACTTATCTGAACAGCGGCCCTGCAAGTCAAACTGGTAACTAGCATTGTTACTCCTTATATACTCATATTGAAATTGAGGTCATTAAATGTGAACTAATTTTCTCAAAATCTTAACACCTTCTGACATGGTTAAAGAGCCATGATCCGCCTATGTTCTAGGTGATCAGATAGCCCAGGGGTCTTTTTCCACTCTTTAGCTGTCATCTCCTGTGAATGCCTGTAAGGAAGGCTCTTTCTGAAAAGTCAAGAAAAAGTCATAAAAGTGGGAGAACTGAGCTTGTACCTCTTCTGGAGTCCTGTGGTTCTCTCCCTTCCTGGCCAGTTTGCCTCCCATCTTTATGGCTTTTCCCTACCTCTCAATCCAAACATCCCTCCACTCTTCCTGACCAACAGGATTTTTTCTCTCTTCCTCCAATAGGAAGCTAGCCAAGTTCAAGGACTGTAAACTTGTGTGACATAGGCTAGGACCTCAGAGAGCATCCAGCCCCAATCCATCATTTTCAGCTTAGGATGTGACTTATTTTGTCTGGCCATTTGGTTAGTAGATCCCATCCTCTGTTGCATACTCAAGGCAACTGGACTTCTGTCTCCTGCATCATCAAGTTTTCTCTCTCTTTTGGAACTTTCCCTTCAGTCCAGGTATTAGGACAGGTTAGGCTTTGCTGTGCTAACAAATAAAACACCACATCTTGAGAGACTGTTTGGAGCTTCTAGCAGGGAGCACAGCTATATATATACCTGTGAATGAAGAATGGTCCTCCTCTATCAGGGAAGGTTGTCCTCTTCAACCAAGCCTGCAGCTTCAGGAGGGACACACACGAAGCAGTGAGGGAGGGAAATGACACCCGCCGAGCCACCCAGATCAGCCCAATCAACCTGGCGATGCTGGGGTGACAGATGTTGCAGCCAGATTGACTTCACATCCAGAAACACCGAATCCTAAGTGCTTAATTAACTTAAAAGTTTATTTTTCATCATGTCAGCGTCTGATCTGAATCAGATGGCTTTTGCTGGCTCTCTTCCAACAGTGACTCAGGGACCTAGGCTACAGCTTCATCACTCTAGAGTCCTTTGACACCAGCTAAGTGGATGGGACAAAGCATAAAGAACTCATACCTACTTTTGACTGCCTTGGAGCAGAGTCCTCACCTCCCATTTCATCAGCTAGATCTAGTCATATGGCCTACCTGATTACAAATTTAGTCTTCCTGTGTGTCTAGGAAAGAGGAAAACTGGGTGTGAGTGAGCAATGGTAATGTTCACCAGAGTACAAACATGTTGGGATTTCTTCCTACTTAAAATGAAAAACCAAATGAAACCTCTTTTGACACCGTTTCCCTCCAGCTACTGATCTACTTCTCTGCTCCCTTTCACTCAAAAGCCTTATTCTCTCCAGAACACAATCAAATTGGTTTTTGTTTCTACTGCTCCCCCAAAAGTGCTCAACGAAATCACAAATGGCCTCCAAATTGCCGGATGGTCAGTTTTTGGCCTTCATCTTCGCTGACAGCATCATTTGACCTAGTTGATGGCTCTCTCCTCCTCGAAATGCTTTCTTCACCTGGCTTACCACGCACTATGCTTTCTTGCTTTTCCTCCCACCTCAGGCTTGCTCCTCTTCATCTCCCTGACCTGTTAATTCGAGAAAGCTCCAAGTCTCAATCCTGGGACTTCCTTTCCTTTCTAGCTCCACTCACTTCCTTGGTGATCGTATGTAGTCTTGTTGCTTTCAGTATTCCCAATATTCTGGTATTACAACTTTTATCTCCAGGATAGACTTCTCCCATGAGTTCTGGCCATGTAAATCCAACTGCATACTAGACACCTTTACTTAGATGTGAACAGGCATCTCAAACTTAATATACAAAATAGAAGGCCGGGAGCGGTGGCTCACGCCTTAATCCCAGCACTTTGGGAGGCCGAAGCAAGTGGATCATGAGGTCAGGAGTTCGAGACCAGCCTGGCCAACATGGCAAAATCCTGTCTCTACTAAAAATACAAAAATTAGCCAGGCGTGGTGGTGCACGCCTGTAATCCCAGCTACTTGGGAGGCTGAGGCAGGAGAATTGCTTGAACCTGGGAGGTGGAGGTGGCAGTGAGCTGAGACTGTGCTGCCGGACTCCAGCCTGAGCGACACAGTGAGACTCTGTCTCAAAAAACAAACAAACAAATAAACAAAATTCCCAATTCTACCCCAGTCCCCAATCCTACTCCTCTCAGTCTTCACTTCACCCATCTCAGTTAATGCCAACTCCATTCTTCCAATAGCTCAGGCCCTAAGCCTGGATGTTATCTGTGACTCCTCTCTCTCTTTCCCACCTTGTATCCAACATACAGAAATTCCCATGAGCTCTACCTTCAAAATATCACCAGAATCTGACACCAACCACCATGTCACTGCTATCACCCTGGTGTAGGCCATCAGGTCACACCTGGCTTACTGTCTTAGCCTCTTGTGTCTTTTCCCTGCTTCTGCCCTGGCCCTCTTCCAATTTATTTTCATGTGGCACTCAAAATGACCTGTGAAACTCTCCAGTGGCCAGCTCGTTCCAAAAAAAAGGCCAATTGCTCAATGAGGTGCACAGTCTGGCCCATCACCTCTCTGACTCACCTCTCCCCACCCTGCCGTGGCTCACTCTGCTCCTGGGTGGCAAATATGCCCTGCCCACCACAGCCTCCTTGCGATTCCTCCTGTCTGGCTCACCCTTTCCCTAGACATCAGCACAGCCAGCTCCCTCACCTGCTCCACGTCTCTCTTCAAAAGTCACCCCCTCAAACAGGCTTTTCTTGACCACTTTTTTAAAAATTGTAATACTCGTACCCTGACTCCCTTCTCTGTTTTATTTTCCTCAATGGCATCTAACAAAGTATATTTAACACTGATTAATTTCCTCTCTTTCCTCCTCCTCCCCACTGGAATGTGAGCTAGGTTCGCCCAGCACCTAGAATTATGCCTCCTGGTTACATAGCAGGGTCTTGACAAATATTTGTTGAATGAATAAATAAATGAGTGAGGAAACAGAAGCCCAGAGAGGAGGACTGGTTTGCTGAAGACCTCACATGCAGTGATACCAAGGCCCAGAGTGTGGTTTTCCCAGCCCCTCATGGCTGATGATCCCAGTTTAAAAAAATCTGCCCATTACTCTTTTTCAGGTAAAGAGTGGTGGTGTCTTCTTCAGAGTTTTGTTTAGGTGAATGGGATGAGGCCAAAGGGCAGGCTCTGTGCTCTGGGCTAGGTGAGTGTTTTGCCCTTCTCATCCTGGTCATGCCACTTCCCGAAGACTTTACCCCTGTTTCCCACCAAAACTCCACCTTCCCTTGCCCTCACTCTCAGGCTCAGAATGCTCTTGTCACCCTGTGCTGTGGCGTTAACTACTTTCTGTACTATTACATACTGAAAGGGTTGCCCAAAGATAATCATGACTGTCTTATTGCTTCCTTAAAAGACTGAACCTAAGCCATCCCAGAGACATTAACAGCTTTCATATCCTCTAAAAACTTCAAGACAAGAAGATTCCATAATTTCCTTGTTGGCATCTGTGCTTGGCAGTGCTGCTGCAGGAATGTTCTTTATTGCAGCCTGTGGTTAAGACTTAACAACAAATGCCTTTTCTTTAGAATCCTTCTGGGTCAGCTTTCTTTCCTGTATAGCACTGAATAGTGAGATTTGCCCCAAAATGTTGAGTGAGAGAAAGCAAAAGATAGACAGCACAAGCAAGTACAAACCTGAAATCTATTTATACCGAGGAAAACATAAGGTCTACCTGCAGGGGCCATACTCACCCCCAGCCTGTAGCCGTTCTCTGCATGAACCTGTCCCCTTCTCTAGAGGGTACAAGGACACAGGAAGCAAGCCAGAGAAAGGTGGTGAGACCTTGGCAGTAACCTTTTAACAGCCGCTCTTCCCCTAGCATTCTGTGAGGGAGCCAAGCAGCCACGTAAGAATAGTATTGATGTGCAAACCCACTGTGGGCTGAGCATCTTCTAAGGAAGCACATCCCCTCCCTGTCCTCTGAACTTGACATGCTGTAAGACTGAACTTCATAGTTGTGATGCTACTTCCATCATGGTTGGCATCCAGCCCAAAATGGCCTCCATGACTATCGCTAAGGAGGTGTCATGCTAATGAGCAGTGGAAGAACGGCCCTGCAATGCTTAGCACATCAACTACTTTCTCTTCATCTCTTAGCACAACATATACTTACTCATTATAAAATTGAATGATCTGCTTTATTATGTAATGAAAGTACTAAGTACAGTGGCTTATCTCCTACTATTTGCTGACACAATTACCTGGGTGTGTTTTTCAGTGGGGAACAAACACTCAAGTCCTAGAAATCCTAGGGATTGCCATTTGTTTTTTTTTTTTCAAAAGCAAGATAATTCAATTATTCCTTGATTTCTAGAAGGAGGCCTCCCTCTATTTTTGTCTCTCTTTCAGTTTAGAGGCTATGCTGGGCTCTGTGAGTGGCTGTAATGTGCTGGTAACGGCGTGGCTCATCAGGAATTGGGATTTGGGGGTGGAATTGCACAACTGGACAGTCGCTGGACGGCAGATCTGGGATTGGCCTAAAGTGGATGAGGAGTGGGGGGGAGGGGTGGCAGTTTGCGTTTGGAAGTTTCAGGCTCCTAGGAGGAACACTCAGGCCTGGCTGTGCTGGCCCCCTTGAGGAGCACAGCGGTTGGCTGCCAAGGGAGTGTGGATGGGTCAAGTGTGAATAAGAGGAGGGCAGGGCCAGAAGTTGATTCAAATTCGGCGATAGGATTATGATGAGGTTTAAAGATTTCCAACGAGCTAATCTAATGGTTTTTCTTATATCCTTTGAACCAAATGCCAATTAGTTCCAGAAAGCTACTTTCTAAGGTAGTATTTAGAATGTTTGCTTATTTACCACTTAATTCAAATTTTATGAAATCACTCACTGAGCTAAGTGTGACAATTACCATTGAGCCTGCAGGGACATTTCAGTGTGCACACAGCAAGTCAGGAAAACAATGCCCAGCACGTGTGTCCACAGGCAGGTGCCCTGAGCAGAGGGGGAGGGCTCTTCAAAGGAGGCCTCAGAAACAATGGCACCTCAAAAGAAAACGCCGCTGGGGCTGGCTTGCAGCTTCCATCAACAAGACACTTAGAGCCGGATTACTGCAAATGCGAATTTGCGTTTCATAAGAAAAAAAATGATCTAGTTCTACCTGAAGATTTCAGATACGTGAGCAACCAGAATGTTTCAATGGTTTCGAGGATGTAGATGATGCAGGGATGATAATCATTTTACAGGGGGAGGAAGAAAGAAAATCAACACACAGCAAATTCTCACTTAAATGGGAACACACAGCAAATTCTCATTTAAAAGGCCAAATAGATTTTTGTGTGATGTCTGTACAGTGTGCCTCTTATTTAAAGTGCCTTTTCCAATGCCATGGAAATAAGCAATTATCAGGGATTTGATCTAAAAAGAAACTTTAAGGTTATGTCATATACATTTGTATCCCAGTTTCCTTTACATTTTACTGCCTTGATATTGTATTTGTGGTAAATAATTCAAGGCAGGAGGATCCCTTGAGCTCAAGAGTTCCAGTCCAACCTGGGCAACAGAGCAAGACTCTGCCTTTAAAAAGAGACTTATGTTTGTCAAATGCCTACTAGATGATAAGGGCTGTGCTGAGAATTTTTGTATTTATCATCTCACCTAGTCCTCATGGCAGGACAGCTAGTTAAGTATGTCCCCAACAGTGCAGTTAGGGAAAGGCCAGCTCAGGATCCCCTGGCTACACTGCAGCTGCCATTCCTCGGCCTTCCCGTTACTTGGTACCCAGTCTCCACTCCTTATCCCAGCCCCAGTATGTCATTTAGCTGATCTGTCCTTTTGCTTCTAGTGTCGGGATCTCTCTAGCTACCTACTTGCTAGTGGTATGCGGAGTGGTAATGGAGCACTCTATGCTGAGTATGTAACAAGGATACGAATGTGAAAATGCTAGTGCTTATGCAGTCCTTATTTATTTATTTTTTTGAGACATGTTCTCACTCTGTCACCCAGGCTGGAGTGCACTGGTGTAATCATGGCTCACTTGCAGCCTCGATCTCCTGGGCTCAAGCAATCCTCCCTCCTCAGCCTCCTGAGTAGCTGAGACCACAGGTGTGTGCCACCACCTCTAGCTAATTTTTAAATCTTCTGTAGAGATGGAGTCTCCCTATGTTGCCCAAGACAGTCTTGAACTCCTGAACTCAAGTGGTCTTCCCGCTTTGGCCTCCTGAAGTACCAGGATGACAGGCGTGAGCTGCTGCACCTGGCCCCAGTCCTCACTTTTATCAGCGGGCTGCTTTCCCGCTCAGCAGGGGTAATAGCAGATGTTGCTTAACAAGGGTCTGGGATTTGAAGAAACCTCCACTACCCATATCTTGTTTGTCTATCAAACAGACAAACACAAATAGTGTTTTAAAATTTTAATTATTATTATTATTTTTGAGGCAGGGTCTCGCCCTGTCACCCAGGCTGGAGTGCAATGGTGTGATCTTGGCTCACTGCAACCTCCACCTCCCAGGTTCAAGCCATTCTCCTGCCTTAGCCTCCCGAGTAGCTGGGATTATAGGCGCGCACCACCACGCCTGGCTAATATTTTGTATTTTTAGTAGAGATGGGGTTTCACCACGTTGGCCAGGCTGGCCTCAAACTCCTGACCTCATAATCTGCCCACCTCGGCCTCCCAAGGTATTATTTTTTTAAAGATGGGGTCTTGCTATGTTGCCCAGGCTTGTCTCAAACTCCTGGGCTCAAGGGATCCTCCTGCGTCAGCCTCCTGAGTAGCCTCCTGAGTAGTACAGGTGCACTCTACTGCACCTGGCTTCTTGTTTTTTGTTGAATTTAGATGCCTTTTGGTGGAGTAGGTCCTTGCCCCATCACTTCCTACTGTCCTATGTACAACCTACTTCACTCATTTATATTATTTGCCAGGCCTCTGAAGGCATCTGGTTTGTGACTTCCGTGATTTAATACTGGTTGTAACCATCAGCATCATATCTGGGTGATGGGGTCTTTGGTTTCTCCTATGATTGCTGTGAAGAGCTGCTTAGTCAAACACCACGCGACTCTAGGGAATCTATTTGCAAAAACTATGGACGTGAGTTGTACTCCTGGGAGTTACAAAGTACACAGCTTGCGTAACTGTTGGTGGTGGCCCAAGAGCTGCACACTGTGCTGGTGGTGCACAGGGAATGATTCTGCCCGAACACAAAGTATTATCCTTAGTCCCATAGGAATGACGGAAGTCAGGATGATGAACCAAGAGGAAGTGTATATATGGTTCAAAGGGTGAGCATTTAATGGTTTGCCACTGTGAAGCCCATCTTTTGGGTTCCTACAACTTAAACCATCCAATTAAATGTCATCTCTGGACAGACCAGGTCCAGCTACTAGTGTTCCCAAAGTACCAAAATAACCGTATTCACTGATGTAATTAAGAAACCTGAGTGGGCTGTTTTCAACAATGGTGAGAAAAGCAAGTTTACACTTCTTAGAATCTTACTGAATTAATGGTGAAAATTACTAGTTGCTTTTATTTTTCCCCCAAGCAAAGAAGGTGCTGGGAATGCTTTCGATCTTTTACTCTCAAGGGAAATCTAGTGATCCTTACACTATCTGAAAGACAGAAATCATAGCAATGATTCAGATCCCACATCTAGGACTGTGCCAAACTTAGGCTGAACCACTCAAAACCTGAAGGGTAAGTGAACTAGAAACTACAAGTGACTGAGCCACAGGTGAGGTTCAGTTCCCTTCAAGAAAGATATTCATATTCTGTGCCTCTGAGACTTTAAGTGTATCAAATAGAAACTGACTATGCCACAAACCTAACGTGTGACTTGGACATCAACTCCTGAGTGGGGACATGGCACCTAGTACATCTTCTAGCTCCTAGTCAGCCAGTTTTCTGTAAGTCAATAAACATTCATTAACAATCACACAAACCAAATTACTGTACCTCCTCAGGCAAGCTGACCACCAAGTCATTTTTTGTCTGTCCAACCAGCGCCTGCCAAAAGTATTCACTGCATGCGGCCAGCACAGCCCGGTGGGCCCGGAACTCCTTCCTCTCCACGATCAAAGTCACGTCACAGAGAATATCCTTTTTCCGCTGGTCATTGAGGCCCAGGAGGATGTTGGTGCAGTGGACTGTGGACTCATACACATACATGGGGGAGTCAGGCTTCTCATCCACAGACATGCCGTTCACACCCTGAAGGAAAGAAAGAAAGAAAGAAAGAAAGAAAGAAAGAAAGGCTGAGTCACCACAGCTGTAGGATCAGAGAGAGGAGGTGTGAAAGAACATCATGGCTCCTGTGTCCCACTGCCATGAGCATGGCAGGAAGGAGGAGAATTGCCAATCAGCATATTTGTGCTTACTCTGTACAATGAGCTCAGGAAACATATCTGGAAAGTCAAGTTCCACAGCTGACTTTTATGCTTCCTACTTACCGCATTCTTTCACCCCATGGTAACAAAGCCAGATCTTTTAATAGAACATTTAAAACATTTAAAACACATTGGTATTTTAAAACTTGGTGGTTCTGATTTTGTTAGAAGGCTGAAAAAGAACTTTCACATGTAAATAGCCTCTGTGCAAGGACTAACTTAGATTTGTGTGAAAAGGAAATGAATCATTCTGAAGTATTTGTAATGTTGTCTTGATGAAGTACATGTAAGTTCCTAAGGTGAAATTTGGCTGAGATGATGCCAAGTAGAGTAAACATCAAATCACGATACATATTTAACAAGTGAATCAAACTGTCTGCACACTGAAAACTCTAGAGTCAGCTATTGCATCTGCCCTCTGCCACTTCAAGGCAAAGCACAATTTCCATAATGCTATAGTTGCTCAGCTCTTAGAAAGATGTGGAATTGTGCTGTTGTCATCCCAGCCGAACTGATGTACATCCACTTTAAGGAAACACAATATATCACAATAGCAGTCATGAAAAAAGATGCATTCAACAGTCAAGATTACTTTTATAAAAGGTTCTTTGCTTTAAAAAATATCCATTGAAGTATTTCTTTTTTTTTTCTTTTTTTTTTTTTTTTGAGAGGGAGTTTTGTTCTTGTCTCCCAGGCTGAAGTGCAATGGTGCGATTCTCAGCTCACTGCAACCTCCACCTCCTGGGTTCAAGTGATTCTCCTGCCTCAGCTTCCCGAGAGCTGGGATTACAGGCATGTGCCACCATGCCTAGCTAATTTTTGTATTTTTAGTAGAGACGGGATTTTGCCATCTTGGCCAGGCTGGTCTTGAAGTCCTGACCTCAGGTGATCCACCCGCCTCGGCCTCCCAAAGTGCTGGGATTACAGGTGTGAGCCACTGCGCCTGGCCCTATTGAGGTATTTTAAAATACAGTATCTGTAATTAATTTATATAGTTACATAGCTTTTCTGTAATGTTGACTAGAGTAGTAAGAATTCCAGTAGTGAGTCCTACTTTCTTTTTGGCTTTACTTTTTTAAAACAGCTTTAACATACAATAAACTGCACATATTTATAGAGAGCAATTTGATGTTTTGATTGTGTACGTAACTGTGAAACCATCATCACAATAAAGATAGTAAACAAGTCCATCACCACCAAAAGTCTCCTTAAGGCCCTTGTAATAATTTCTCCCTTGTACCCCTCTGTACCCCACCCCTGCAACGATTGATCAGCTTTCTGACATTCTATATTAGCTTGCATTTTCTAGAGTTTCATATAAACGGAATCATAAACTACATATTCTTTTATATCTGGCTTTTATTCAGCATAATTATTTCACCATTCATCCATGTTGCTGCATATATCAAGTTTGTTCCTTTATTACTTAGTATCCTATTGTATAAATATAGCATAACTTTTTTTTATCCATTCATCTATCAGTGGATATTTGGGTTGTTTCCAGTATTTATTTACAAATAAAGCTGCTGTGAACATTCACGTACAATTCCTTGGATGGACATATGCTTTCACTTCTCTTGGGTAAATACCTGTGAGTAGAATGTATCATACGGTATGTGTAAGCATAACTTTTAAAGAGTCTGCCACTGTTTTCTAAAGTGGTTGTAACATTTTACATTTCCACCAGCAGTGTATGAGTTCCAGTTCCTTCACATCCTTGCCTACATTTGGTACGGTCAGTCTTTCTAGTTTTGGACTTTGTAATAGGTCTATTATATCTCTTTTTGGGTTTAATTTGCTTTCTCTAATGCCTGAAGTTGTTGAGAACCTTTCATGTGTTTATTTGACCTCTGTATATCTTCTTTGGAGAAATGTCTATTTAGATTCTTTGCCCATTTTTAATTGGGTTGTTTTCTTATTTTTCAGTTTTAAGAGTTCTCCATATATTCTGAATAAAAGTCCTTTATGAGATACATGACTTGTAAAAATTTTTTCCCAGTCTGTAGCTTGTCTTTTGATTCTCTTAAAAGTGTCTTTCAAGGAACAGAAAGTCTTTATTTGATAAAGCCAAAAAACCCATCTTGGTGTCACATCTAAAAAATAAACCAAGGTCATAAAGATTTTCTCTTATGTTTTCTGCTAGAAGTGTTATTTTTTTAGCCCTTACATTTAGGTCTACAGCCCATTTTGAGTTAATTTTTGTATAGGTAACAGGTATGGATTGAGGTTCTTTTTTTCCTTTTGCACAGGAATATCCAATCGTTCCCGCAGCATTGTTAAAAAGACTCTTTTCTCTCCCGAATTACCTTTGTACTTTTACTGAAAATCAGTTGTTTACATATGTATGAATCTATTTATGGACTCTATCTTTTACTGTTTTTACGTTTGTCTACTTTTGTTTTGGTTTTTTTTTTGAGACAGGGTATCACTTTGGAGTGCAGTGGCGTGGCCATAGCTCACAGCAGTAGCTGGCACTACAGGTGTGCATCACCATATCTGGCTAATTTAAAAATATTTTTTGTATGCCTGTAATCCCAGCACTTTGGGAGGCTGAGGCGGGCAGGTCACGAGGTCAGGAGTTTGAGACCAGCCTGGCCAACACGGCGAAACTGCGTCTTTACTAAAAATACAAAAATTAGCTGGGTGTGGTGGTACGTGCCTATAATCCCAGCTACTCAGGAGGCGGAGACAGGAGAATCGCTTGAACCCAGCAGGTGGAGGTTGCAGTGAGCCAAGATCACACCACTGCACTCCAGCCTGGGTGACAGAGCAAGACTCTGTCTCAAAAAAAAAATATATATATATGTGTGTGTGTGTGTGTCTGTGTGTGTGTGTGTGTGTGTGTATACATGAATGATGAGGTCTCGCCATATTGCCCAGGCTAGTCTCAAAGTCCTGGCATCAAGTGATCCTCCTATCTCAGCCTCCTAAAGTGCTGGGATTACAGATGTGAGCCACTGTACCCAGCCTCTATATCTACTTTTATGTTACTATCATAGTGTCTTGATTTGCTCTTTTTCAAAGTTAGTTTGATCCTTTTCATTTGCATATACATTTTATAATAAGCTTGCCAATTTCTACAAAACAGTCTGCTGGAATTTTCACTGACATCGTACTGAATCTACTGATGAATTTAGGAAGAACTGCCATCTTAACAATAATGAATCTTCTGACCCATGAACACAGTCTCTTTATTTAGATCATCTTAAATTTTTCTCAGCAGCCGGGCGTGGCGGCTTACACCTGTAATCACAAGACTTTGGAAGGCTGAGGCAGGTGGATAACTTGAGGTCAGGAGTGTGAGACCAGCCTGGCCAACATGCTGAAACCCCATCTCTACTAAAAATACGAAAATTAGCCAGGCATGGTAGCGTATGCCTGTAATCCCAGCTACTTGGGAGGCTGAGGCAGGAGAATTGTGTGAACCCAGCACGAAGAGGTTGCAGTGAGCTGAGATTGTGCCACTGCACTCTAGCCTGGGCGACAGAGCAAGACTCCATCTCAAAAAAAAAAAAAAAAGAAATTTTTTTCTCAGCAATATTTTAATTTAAAAATTTTTTTTGAGACAGTCTCACTCCGTCACCCAGGTGGAGTGCAGTGGTGCGATCTTGGCTCACTGCAACCTCCACCTCCCAGGTTCAAGTGATTCCCCTGCCTCAGCCTCCTGAGTAGCTGGAATTAAAGAGGCCTGCGCCACCATGCTTGGCCAATTTTTGTATTTTTAGTAGAGACGGGTTTCGCCAGGTTGGCCAGACTGGTCTCAAACTCCTGGTCTCTCCTCGGCCTCCCAAAGTGCTGGGATTACAGGTGTGAACCACCACACTGGGCCCTCAGCAACGTTTTATAGTAGTATACAGGTCTTTTATACCTCTTTTGTCAGATTTATACCTAAGTATGAATATTTTTGATGCCATTGTAAATGGCAGTCTTTTAATTTCAATTTCTAATTTTTCACTGCTAGTATATACATACAAATAATTTTTGTATTTTGATCTTGTATCTGGAAACCTTGCTTATTAGTTCTCATAGCCTGTTTTTTCCTGGTAGATTCCATGGTATTTTCTACATAGAAGATTATATTGTCTGTCAATAAAGATCTCTTACTTTTTTTCCAATTTGGATAATTTTAATGTCTTTCTCTTACCTTACTGCATTGTCTAGAAGCTCTAGTTCAATGCTGAATAGAGGTGGTGAGACTAAATATCCTTGCCTTCCTGATGTTAGGAAGAAAGTATTCAACCATTCACCATTTTGTATGACGTTAGCTATAGATGCTTCATAGATGCTCCTATTGAGCTGAGGAAGCTTTCTCTCCCTCTCTCCTCCCCTTCCTTCCTTCCCTCCCCTCCCCTCCCCTTTTGTTCCCTTTCTTTTTTCTTTTTTTTTTGAGATGGAGTCTCGCTCTGTTGCCCCGGCTGGAGTGCAGTGGCGCAATCTCGGCTCACTCCAAGCTCTGCCTCCTGGGTTCACGCCATTCTCCTGCCTCAGCCTCCCAAGTAGCTGGGACTACAGGTGCCTGCCACCACGCCCGGCTAATTTTTTTGTATTTTTAGTAGAGACAGGGTTTCACCGTGTTAGCCAGGATGGTCTCGATCTCCTGACTTTGTGATCCGCCCGCCTCGGCCTCCCAAAGTGCTGAGATTATAGGTGTAAGTCACCGCGCCCGGCCTCTTTTTCTATCTTTCTTTCTTTTTCTTCAGTGGCACTCATGGCTCACTGCAACCTTGAATTCCTGGGCTCAAGCAATCTCCTGCCTCTGCCTCCTGAGTAGCTAGGACTACAGGTGTGTACCACCATACCTGGCTAATTATTTCTTATTTTTTTTTGTAGAGATGAGGCCTTGCTATGTTGTCCAGGCTGCTCTTGAATTCCTGGCCTCAAGCAATCCTCCTACCTTGGTCTCTCAAAGTGTTGGGATTACAGGCATGAGCCACTGTGCCCAGCCCTGTGTTTACCTTCTTATACATTGTTGGATTCAATTTGCTAACATTTTGTTAATAATTTTTCATCTATGTTCAATAGGGAGATTTGTCTGTAGTTTTCTTACATAGTTTTTCTGGCCTGGTTTTAGCATCAGGGTAACGATGATCTCATAAAATGAGCTGGGAAGTATTTCTTCCTCTTTAATTTTCTAAAAGGTTTTTTTTCTTTTCTTTTTGTAGAATTGGTTTTATTTCTTCCTTAAATGTTTGATAGAATGTACCTGTGAAGACTTCTGAGCTGGGATATTCTTTAACTATAAATTCATTTTTTTAAAACTGTCAAATTAATTGGCATAAAATTGTGTGTGTGTGTGTGTGTGTATATATATATATATATATTTTTTTTTTTTTTTTTTTTTTTGAGACAGAGTCTCGCTCTTTCGCCAGGTTGGAGTGCAGTGGTGCAATCTTGGTTCACTGCAACCTCCGCCTCCTGGATTCAAGCGATTCTCCTGCCTCAGCCTCCCGAGTAGCTGGGACTACAGGTGTGCGCTACCATGCCCAGCTAATTTTTGTATTTTTAGTAGAGACAGGGTTTCACCATGTTGGCCAGGATGGTCTCAATCTCTTGACCTCGTGATCCACCCGCCTTGGCCTCCCAAAGTCGTGGGATTACAGGCGTGAGCCACCGCCCCTGGCCTTTTTATTTTTTAAAGAGACAGTGTCTCACTTTGTTGCCCTGGCTGGAGTGCAGTGGTGTGATCATAGCTAACTGCAACCTCAAACTCCTGGGGCTCATGTGACCTTACTGTCTCAGGCTCCTGAGTAACTAGGACTATAGGCCGTGCCACCATGTTCAGCAAGTTTTTTTTTTTTTTTTTAAGAGATGGAGTCTTACTATGATACCCAGGCTGGTCTTCAACTCTTGGTGTCAAGTGATCCTCCTGCTTTGGCCCCCACAAAGCACTGGGATTACAGGCGTGAGCCACCACACCCAGCCCATATATAGTATTTAAAAATATTCCTTCTAATATTGGTTGAATCTGTACTGATGTCACCTCTCATATTACTGATACTGAAAATGTGTGTCTTCTCTTTCTGATCAGTCTGGCTAGAGGCTTAACCATTTTACTGACATTCTCAAATAACTAGTTTTTGGTTAGTTTTTAAAAATTATTCTATTTTCTAGTTTGCTGATCTCTATTCTCATTGTTATATCCTTTATTTTGCTTACTTTGGGTTTGATTGGGTCTTTTTTCTTTTCCAGTTTCCTACGGTGGTAGCTGAGCCCATGAATCTGAGATCTTTTTTGTCTTCTCTAACACAGGCTTTAATGCTATAAATTTCACTCTACTGTTTTAGCAGCATCTTGCAAATTTTGAAATGTTTAATTTTAATTTTTACTCAATTCTTAATGCTTTAAAATTTCCCTTTTGATTTATTCCTTAATGCACAAATGATTTACACATGTGTTTTTTGGCTTCCAAATATTTGGGGGAGCTTCTAGTTATCTTTTTGTTATTCCTCTCTGATTTAATTCCATTGTGGTCACAGAACAAACTTCATATGACTTTAATCCTTTTAAATTTATGGAGACTTGTTTTGGGTCCCAGAATATGACCCACCTTGGTAAATACTACATAAGCACTTGAAAAGAATGTATATTCTGTTGTTGGCTGGAATGTCCTGTAAATATCAATTAGGTTAAGTTGTATGATGAGTGTTGTTCAAGTCTTCTAATATCTTTTCTGATCTTCTGTCTATAGGTTCCGTCATGTATTGAGAAGGAGTACTAAACTATCTGGCTACAATTGTAGGCTTCTATGTCAGTTATTGTAATTCTATTAGTTTCTGCCTCATGCAGTTTGAAATCCTATTAGATGCATATATATTTAGGGTTTCTATTTTTTCTTGTAGTATTTATTACTTTATCACTATGAAGTCACCTTTTAATTCCTGGAAATATTCTTTGCTCTGAAATCTACTTTGTCTCATATTAACATGGTCACTCCATCTTTCGTTTGGTGTTAGCACAGTATATCTTTTTCTACTCTTATTCTTTTAACCCTTTTGTGTTTTTATATTTAAAATGTGTTTCTTGTAAGTAACATATAATTGGGTCTTGCTTTTTAAAAAAATCTAATCTGAAAACGTCTGAGTTTTAATTCTGGTGGTTAAAACATGTATGTTTAATGTGACAGTTGATCTGGCTAGGTTTAGATCTGCCATTTTGCTACTTGTTTTCTATTTGTTCTTTGTTCTCTTTTCCTTCATCTTCTGACTCTCTTTGTGTTAACTATTTTTTTATGATTCAATTTCATTTCAATTATTGGCATGTTGTTTTGTTATTTCATTGGTTGTTTCAGGATTTATAATATGCTTCTTTAAGTTATCACAATCTGCCTTCCAGTGACATCATAATATGCTTCTTTAAGTTATCACAATCTACCTTCCAGTGATATCATACAATGTCGTGTAAAGCACAGAAACCTCACAGTAGTATGCTTCCATTTCTCCCCTCCTGGCCATTGTACTATGCATTTTACTTGTTACTTGTTAAAACCCCTGTACTATATTGTTATTACTTTTGTTTAGTCAATTACCTTTCAAAAGATATAAATAATAAGAGGTAACATTACTTGCAGTGCAGGTATACTAGTGATAAATTATTTCAACTTTTCTCTGTAAAAACCTGTTGCCTTCATTTTTGAAAGTTATCTTTGAAGGGTATAGATTCCAGATTGATAGGCGTTTTTTTTTTTTTCTTTTCAGTACTTTGAAAATTGTCATTCCACTGTCTTTTCACCTGTATTGTTTCCAGTGAAAAATCTGTCCTCCTCATCTTTGTTCCTCTGTATGTAATGTCTTTTTTTCTCCTGTGTTGCCTTTAGGACTTTTTCTTGATCACTTGTTTTGAGCAATTTGATTATGATGTGCCCTTGTGTAGTATTCCTCATGTTTCTTGAGCTTCTTGGATACGTGGATAGTTTTAATCAAATTTGGAAAAATTTTGGCTGTCGTTTTTTCAAATATTTTTGCCACAAATTTTTTGTCTTCTCTCCTCTTCTCCCTTGTGGAGTTACATATTAGACCATCTGCATTTGTCCCATTGCTCACAAATGACCATTTTTTTTCTTTTGGTACTTAAAGAAATCTCTTACATTTCACATTGGATAGTTTTTTTTTTTTTTTTTTTTTGAGGCGGAGTTCAGTGGTGTGACTTTGGCTCACTGCAACCACTGTCTCCCAGGTTTGAGTGATTCTCCTGCTTCAGCCTCCCAAGTAGCAGGGATTACAGGTGTGTGCCACCATACCCAGCTAATTTTTTTAATATTTTTAGTATAGACAGGGTTTCATCATGTTGGCCAAGCTGGTCTTGAACTCCTGACCTCAAATAATCTGTGCACCTCGGCCTCCCAAAATGCTGGGATCACAGGCGTGAGTCATCATGCCTAGCCACATTGGTTATTTTCTATTGCTAATCCTTCGAGTTCACTAATCTCTTCTTCTGCAAGGTCTAATCTGCCATCAATCTTTTCCAGTATAATTTTTGTCTCAGACACTGTGGTCCTTATCTCTAAAAGTCCCCTTTGGTCTTTTATAAAAAAATCTTCCATGTCTCTACTTAAGATGTTCAATCTTTCTTCTAACTTTTTGAACACTTGGAATACAGTTATAACAACTATAGCAATGTCTTTGTCTGTTAATTCTAACATCTTCTGGTTCAGTTTTTATTGTTATTTATCTTCATTGTGAGTTATACTTCCTTGCTTCTTTGCATAACTGAACATTTTTGATTGGATGCCAGACAGTGTAAAATTTACCTTGTTAAATGCTGGATATTTTTGTGTTCCCATAAATAATCTTGAGCTTTGTTCTAAGACACAGTTGAGTTACCTGGAAGCAGTTTGATCCTTTCAGGTTTTGCTTTTGAGATTTGTTAGATAGGAAAAGCAGCATTTAGTCTAGGGTTCATTACTCCCTACTACTGATTCAAGACACTTCTGAATACTCTATCTAATGTCCCCTGTTATATGTGTTTTCTAGTCTGGCTGGTAGGAAATGATGTTATTCCCAGTTCTCTGAGTTCCCTTTGTTTTGGGTGGCTGTCTCCCCAGCCTTGGGTAGTTTTCTTACCTGCATCGGCTGATCAGTACTCTGCAGAATATCAAAGGGAAACTCTCTGCAGATCTCTGGAGTTCTCTCTCTGCAACTATCTCTTCTCTGCTACCCTGCTTTCTGAACTCTATTATCATCTTTCCAGACTCTAGCTCTGTCTCTTTGATTGAAGAGTCAGCCAGCTCCTCCTTGGTTCTTCCTTCCTATGCCATAGCCTAGAAACTCTCAAAGCAGTATGCTGAGCTCACTTTGTTTTCCTTTCTTGGGGATTACTATCTTTTGGTTCCTGATGTCCCATGTCTTAAAAACCATTATTTCATATACTTTATCTGTTTCTATAGTTGTTTTAGGAGAAAGGGTAAATCTAGAACCTATTACTCCATCTTGGCTGAAAGTAAAAGCCATAGGTTTATTTTTTTATGCTCAATTACTCCAAACACTTTATAAACAATAACTTATCACAATGCAAACCACATAGTATCAACTTTGTTCTGCTATATATAATGGTTTGTAATACCCAATTACAAAGATGCCTCTGTGAAGAATTATTAGTTCTTTGGTATTCCAATAAAAGATAAAATATTTGTGAGGTTTGTTATCTGGAATCATTTTTTAAATGGAATTAGAATAGCATTCTAAATAACACAATTCAGTTATAATGACCCTAAGCCACGGGGTAAGCTCGAGTTTACCTGGCTTCTGTCAATGACTAGGAAATTGCTGCTAAATTCTTTATTATCTAGTAAGAAGACAAATATTTTCTATTCTGGCTTCTTATTAGTCCTTCATTTCCGTGAAATGTTTTCAGGATTTTCTTATCTCCCATATAGGGTCTCAATTCTGATTTGTTTTCTCCATTCTTAGTTTTCAAATTATTACTCTTTCTCCTACCACACTGAGTCTCCTCAATTAGTCTATAGAAATTATTGAGTTAAAAATCATAATAGCTTGCATGTATAAGGAAACACTCAAAACTTCGTGGAGCATTTAACGTTCTAGGTCACAGATGGTGTGTTCAATTCATAAAAAGTAGGAGATTTATAAGGGACATCTCATTTTTCCAGTTCATTTATGGGTAATACATATTAATGTGCCTACACCAGGATAGAAGCTTGTGTTGAAAGATACAAAGCCATAAATTCTTTAATGAAACATGAAATGAAAGAAAATAAAAAGAGAAATGAAAGTGAAGTGCAGTGGAAAGAGGAGTGGACCAGGGATGTTGGGGCTTTTGGTTTAGCTCCAGCATTGACCAACTTTGTGGATCTGGACAAATTGCCTAACTGTTTGGGGGCCTGCTTCCATGTCTGTAAAATGAAAAGCACGAACTAGAAGACCAATAGTGTTCTTCCAGATCTACAATTCTATGAGTCTATAAAAGAAATATACCTGATTGATCACAAAGAGTGGGATACTATCATTTTAACTGAGAGAAGCTAGTTTTCTTTGACCTTCTAAAGACCATTTATGTGCCCTGTTATATTGTTGATGTTGCATGGCTTAACAAAACTGCCCCTGCAGAGCTGGTTACAGGGAATGGGGTGGATAACAAATATACAAGGAAACCACAGGCTTCTGGGAGAGCAGAAACGAGGACCCAAACCCCTGCTCTTTCTGGGCTCTAAGACAGTTGAAGTTCTCAAGAGTAGACTCCATATTCTGCTAACAGGGCAGGTTTAGAAAAACAAAGATGTAGCAATATAAGCACCCCAAGTTGATGAAGTAGGCTGTGACAGTCACATAAACATGGGCATCTGCTTTTTGCGCTAAACTTACTTGAGAGTTTTGGAAAACACTGAAAAAGCATTAGTTTTATTCATCAAATGGTATAATCTAAAATGTATCACTTTCATGAAGCTGTTGCTAGACTTTAATCTGTCTGAAGATTTTCTTGAATACATTACATTATTTCTGGATAATAATTCTTTATGCCATGTCAGTATTACTTTCTTCCCCTTGGCCTTTACCTACCCCTCCTTGTTGGTTCCTCTTCAAACATAATGGAACATACCTTTCTGCTTTCTTTAAAAATCAGTCAGCCTTTCTCAACCTCCAATTATCATGGGTGCATTGCTATGGGTTGAATGTTTGTCCCCTGTGAAAATCATGTTGAAACTTAATCCCCAATGTGGCAGTATTAAGACATAGGGCCTCTAAGAGATGATTGGGCCATGAAGGCTCTGCCCTCATGGATTAATGAATTAATGGGTTATTGAAGGAGTACATTAGTTATCATGACAGTGGGTCTGTTACAAAAGTCAGTTTGGCCCTCTCTCATGAGCTCCCTCACCATGTGATGCCCTGTGCCACCTTGGGATTCTGCAGACAGTCCTCATCAGCAAGAAAGCCCTCACCAGATGTGGCCCCTAGATCTCAAACTTGCCAGCCTCTAGAACTGTAAGAAATAATTTTCTTTATACATTATTCAGTCTTAGGTATTCAGTTAGAGTATCAGAAAACAGGCTAAGACAGCTGCTCTTCTATGAACTTCCTCCAATTTGTCTGCTTTTGACTGGCCAATGCCAAACTGAATTCTGCTTCTCCTGTTTCCACTAGGTTTTCTTTTTTCACTTGCCTTACTAATATTAATTAAACAACATTCCCCTCCACCCCCCACTCCTCCATGCAGCAAATCCTGAAATCTGCAGCAGGGCCCATGGGATCTAATAATGAAATGGTTTATAGTGAGTAACAGAACCCAGAATAGCGTGGAGTATGACAGCCAGTCTTTAAGCATTAGACAACGTGTTAAAGTATGTAGACATTAGCTGAAATCAGATTGTAAGGAAGCTTTCCAAAGGTTCTGATTTGGGTTTTGGCTGGATCTCATTCTTCTTTTTGCAGGCCAAAAAAACCCAGCTGCACATGTACATACACATATACCCCAATCATCTCATCATATGGTTCAGCAGTAAAAGTTAATTACTATTATTTTATCATAGTATATTCATCCCCTTAAGAAGCTACACAGACCACAACTCTTATTACTCGAAGGTATAGTATTAATGAATACAGACTTACTCATTAACTCACTCATTCACTCTTCACTCATTATTGGGTCATATTCAGAAATGAAAACGTCTAATAGTTCTGCAGGTAAAAGTATAAATCGAAAAAGTAAAAAAAAAAAAAAAAAAACCCAACAAAAAAATCACAGTGGGATCTGAAAAGCTGCAATTCACAAAAAAGTAGAACGTTAAGATTTTCAGACAACCTGTCATGTCTAGAGTGCTTCAGATGAAAAGAAATGAATATGCCTTGCAGGTAATGAAAAAGACCAAATTATAAACCATTTCACTTGAAATTCAAACTACATTTCTCCCAGAAACAGTGCATTAAGTAAATACTTCTGTGAATCAAACACTAAATTATTTAGTAATTGCTGAGTAAATTTCTGCTCTTATAAAACATGCTTTTAAAAAAAGTTATTTACTGTAAAACTGTAAGGGTTAGTTCTTATAAAAGAAAGTTTTCAAGTCTATAGACATTTTAGAGTGCACAGTGCTATAAAAATTACTTAGTTATTACTTTTGGATTGGAAACACTTTCTAATGCATCAAGACTAAAACTTCTTACTTTAAGTGAAAAGCAATCCAATTTCAGTATTTTCTAATGGAAAACTGCAGTGCTTGTCACTTAATGTCCCTAATGCCTTAGATAGCTAAAGTAAGGGCCCTGACATGGAGCAGCTAAAACGTTTTGTGTTCCTTATTTACTCAAACACTCCATCTGCCTGCATACTAGTTAGTGCCAAGGGAACTGAAATTTAAGGCTGTTGTTAGGAGGAAGCACTTGCAATTGTATTATCAAATCCTTAATAGCTCTGAATGGTTCTCATAATTCAGTATAAACTTCTATTTTCCTTGACCTTCTAGGGGAAAGTTCAATTTACTGACAATGGTTTTTACTGCACTGTTGAAAAATATACCAAAAACTTTAAAAAGGAACAATCGTAACAAGTCCCAATTTTTTTGCTAATTTTTGTTATTATTGCTGCTTGTTTATTCTTTCAAATAGGCCAAAATAAAAAATAACCCAAATTTCCAAAATATCTGGTAATAAAGTAGTGGCAACTACTAGCACTTTTCCTATATTTAAATGTAACAGACATGGGTCAGGCGCGGTGGCTCATGCCTGTAATCCCAGCACTTTGAGAGGCTGAGGTGGGCAGATTGCTTGAGGCCAGGAGTTGGAGACCAGCCCGGTCAACATGGTGAAACCCTGTCTCTACTAAAAATACAAAAATTAGCTGGGTGTATTAGTGCATGCCTGTAATCCCAGCTACTCAGGAGGCTGAGGCACAAGAATTGCTTGAACCGAGGAGGCAAAGGTTGCAGTGAGCCAAGATTGTGCCACTGCACTCCAGCCTGGGCGACAGAGCGAGACTCCGTCTCAAAAATGAATGAATGAATGAATGAATGAATGTAACCAAAATGGAGAATTACAGTCTGATACAGAAACTGAGGTGGAAGAAATATTAGAATGTTGGTAGCAGACTGTATGTATTGGTCCAAAGGTAATAAAGAATTAAAGATATATAGCCACCAACCTAGAAACAATAAGAAAGTTTGACAATATCAAGTGCACTGATGGTCAGATCAAATTCTTTGGAAAACAGTTTGGCATTATCTAGTAAACTTGAAGATATGCACAGATTATGACCAAGTAATTCCATATCTAGGTTATACCCTAGAGATACTCCTGCATATCTGTAACAGAAACTCTGTATAAAGACTGTTTACAGAATTGTTCAGAATAACTCCCAACTGGAAACAACATCATGTCTATCAATAGCATAACGCATAAATACACTGAGATATATTCATATATTCACATAATGGAACAAAGCAAATTAGAGCCACATGCAGCAATGTGGAAGAGTTGCACAAACCTAATGCTGAATACTGAGCTACAGAAACAAGACACAGGATAATAACATACAATCTGGCTCATGTATGTCAAATTCAAAAATAGATAAAAAACATCTAGGGATATATACTGTTAAGGAGTGGCATGGTTTGGATCTGTGTCCCTGTCCAAATCTCATGTTCAATTGTAATCCCCGATGTTGGAGGTGGGGCCTGGTGGGAGGTGACTGGATCATAGGGGAGGTTTCTCATGGTTTAACACCATCCCCCTTGGAGCTGTTGCCTCAACAGTGAGTTATCATGAGATGTAGTTGTTTAAAAAGTGTGTGGCACCTTCCCCCTCCTTCTCTCTCCCCTCCTCCTGCTCTGGCCACATGAAGACGCCTGCTCCAGCTTTGCCTTCCACCGTGATTGTAAGTTTCCTGAGGCCTCCCCACAAGCAGATACCACCATGCTTCCTGTACAGCCTGCAGAACCGTGAACCAATTAAACCTCTTTTCTTTATAAACTACCCAGTCTCAGGTATTTCTTTATAGCAGTGTGAGAACTAACACATGGAGTAAATGTGTCCTCTCAAAATTTGTATGTGGAAATCCTAATCCCCAGTATAATGGTATTTGGAGGTGGGGCCTTTGGGAGTGATTGGGTTATAAGGGTAGAGCCCTCATGAATGGGATTAATGTCCTTATAAGAGACCCCCTCTTACTCTCTTTCTGCCATGTGAGGACACAAGAAGATGGCTGTCTGTAAACCTGGAAGACAGCCCTTACCAAGAACTGGACAATGCTGGCATCCTGATATTAGACTTCTAACTTCCAGAACTGTGAGAAATACATGTTT
Organism: Symphalangus syndactylus; assembly: GCF_028878055.3. Lineage (NCBI taxonomy): Eukaryota > Metazoa > Chordata > Mammalia > Primates > Hylobatidae > Symphalangus > Symphalangus syndactylus. The sequence continues at coordinate 67,842,229 of NC_072424.2, forward strand.
GTTGTTTGAGCCACCCAGCCTATGGTACTTTGTTATGGCAGCCTGAACTAAGACACACACAAAGGTGGCAAAATTATAAAGAAAAGACTCAGAATAGAGGTTCCATTTAGAGCGAGGCAGTGTTCACCGGAAAGGGACACCGTGGGGTTTCAGGGGTGCTGTTGCATGCTCTATTTCTTTTTTTTTTTTTTTTGAGACAGAGTCTCGCTCTTTCACCCAGGCTGGAGTGCAGTGGCCGCGATCTCGGCTCACTGCAGGCTCCGCCCCCCGGGGTTCACGCCATTCTCCTGCCTCAGCCTCCCGCGTAGCTGGGACTACAGGTGCCTGCCACCTCGCCCGGCTAATTTTTTGTATTTTTAGTAGAGATGGGGTTTCACCATGTTAGCCAGGATGGTCTCGATCTCCTGACCTCATGATCCGCCCGCCTCGGCCTCCCAAAGTGCTGGGATTACAGGTGTGAGCCACCGCGCCCGGCCTTGCATGCTCTATTTCTTGACATGAGTGACAGGTAAACATATTCCCACTTGAAGTTATACATTTGTTTTATGCACTTTTCTACATCTACTATATATATATATTCCAGCTCCCCCAAATTAAAGGCTATAGGAGAATGTTAACAACTCAAGTATTTATTGAGCACCTCCTTTAGGTTCTGTGACTTAATCACAAAGGTCCTAGGGTGCACTTTGGGCTTCAAATGAAAAAAAAAAAACACATCCACATTTTAAATCCTACAACTTATGGTCAGGAAGGTCCTTAAAGGCAATCAAATCTAACCAATTCCAAGTTGTACGTTTTCAGTAATAATCTACAAAAATGGGCCAAATACAGGGACGAGACCTTTTGGGAGACGGTAAGAAATCTGAGCCCAGGCCTTTGCTTTGCAGTTAAACTTTTTTCAGAGATCTTGTGTTTTGTCTTCTCTTGTTAAAACCAAATCACTTCATGCACTTCCATTTCCTTATCTATGCAAGGAGGAAATAAACTAGGTGACTTTTTAGTTCTAGTTTCTATGGTTCTATGAAAGTATAGGAACTTTAGGAAAATCCTGAAACATGAGCTTTTCTAACTGTGGTTCCCGAGAAGACTTTTTAAGGAAGCTAGAGATGCCAAAAGAACACAGCTGGCTAGAAGGGAAAAATGCCATCACATAACTTTTGAGAGAGATGAAGAAGAGGGGAAGACCCATCCAATAACAGTGTGAACTTTCCCCCTTATAAACAGAGTCAACCCAAAGGATGAATCAAAGATCAACTTTCACACATTAATGGAACACAGTGCCCATCAGTATTGAGCAATAGTTCAGCATTCTCTTCCCATGGCCAAAACAGTGCTCTGGTGTGGTCAGGGTCTCCCTCAAAAGCTGTCTTCGGTATGTGGCTCTGGAATTAAGCGGGGTGTCCATCCTCTCCTCTTGTCTCCACCCAGCGATGTCAGATGAGACTACCCTGTTTAGTGGGCCAGAGAGAAGGCTACAACTGGGATTTAACAATAGCATGGTGCATAAACTGTCATCTCAAAAAGGAGATGAAATCAGCGGGTGAAAGGGAGCCCATGTCAGGCCACCCAAGGGGCATGATTACTGTTAGTGGTGGTTGGTGGTGGTGGGGCAGTGGGTGTGTGGACCAGGGAGAAAATGTGCAACTTAGCCATGGGCAGATTTGGATATGCAGCTTTGTGATCATCGCACTGGTCTTTTTTATATGTTGATGCTTGCTTTTGCTTCTTTTGTGTAACCCCCCAGTTAAGAGTAAAGCCAAAGCCTCCATCTATTCTTCTGGGATAGGTCATTTTCTACTCTTGGTAAGCCTTCTTTTCTATATTGTCACTTCCAGTTTGTCCCTGGTATTACTTCTTTGTGTCTATGTTCTCCATTTATATTCATTTCTCATACATTAATCTCTGCTTCCCTTCCTATTAGCATTTGCTTCGTGCCTATTAGGAGTTAGAGGACAGAGAAAAGTCATTTCTTTTCTGCATTTCTCTTTATCAGGGCATCTGTGTGAAATATTCTCTCCCAGTGTCCCCTTCCCTCCCCTTGTAGCCAGAGAAATATTACCCTAGAGCTTCATGCTGCTAATGCGAGAAGAAATTGTGAACAGTGATTAGGAGGCTAAATGAGGGTGGTGGAACCTATTTACTTCATTAAAGTTCCTTCAGGGAAAATACGAGGATGGGAAACTGAGAGATAAGGGTTAATACTAAAAGAATAACAGATCCATTTGACTCAGAGCAATCTTCAGTCTGCCTGGATTCTATCAGACACCCTTCTCCATGGGGAAATCATTACAGAGAAATGACATGCAAAGTGCGCCATAAAGCATCTGAGTCAAACCAGAGGGAGGATGACTCAACGGATCATTTTACATTTTAATAGAAGGCAATGCAGATTTGTACCTAGTGCACAGTTCAACGCAGGGCTCACAACTCCTCCCCAAAACTTCTTCATCGGGTGGGAGGGGAGTTCCCAGAACCTGACAGAAATTATTCTGTCTTAGAAAAAAACCAAGTCAAAACTCACAACAGAGAATCAAGACTAAGAAAAGACAACAGATAGTCAAATGCAGAAAAGAGGGGAGACTGCAAGTCTAATTTCAACTTTAGCATTTCTGTCAAACCTAAGACACAGCCTGAAAATTGAGCTCAGTAATTAGTGGACTTCAGATGTCATAAAGGAGTGGGGAAGACGGAAGGAGGAATGGAGGGAGAGGGAGGAATGGAGGGAGAGAGAGGAAAGAGGAGAACGCTATCGAAGTGCTATAATTAAATAATTGTGTTTCTTAAATTAGTTTTGCAAGATTTTCCAATGATAATTACTGTCAGAAGTTTGCCCACCAGGTCAGTGACAACGCTGAGCTTGAGTTTCCATGTGAAGTCAAGAAGCAATATATTAGTCATGCCATTGTTCCTAGTATGTTTCCCAGGCCAGGTATTGCTTATAGATGCTAATATGTATAACCCGCCAAAGTTAGATTCAACTGACCAGGAATTATGATGTTAAGAGACTGGATTGTCAAACCTAACTCCTTCTTCTAATGGGGGTGGGGGTTACCTCCAGACACACTTTTGTCTGCCTATACATAAAGAATATCTATAGTTTCACAGCTGTTCATCTGCCTGATCTCTACTGATGCCTGCCCCCAGCTCCTAAGAGGGCACGTGGTTACAGGTAGTAAAGGAAACAGAAGTGAATACTGAGGCTTGGCAGAAATACAGCTTTCACAGAAAAGGTTCTTAATAAAAGGAAACTTGCTTCTTTCAAGCATTAGGGTCTTTTGGACAACATGATTCTGTTCTGAAACATCATCTCTGCAGGGATGCAGGCTAGAACAAATGAATCGCAAGTTGGTTCACCTGGTAACTAAGAAAATCGAAACTCAACACCAAAGGCAGGCGGCATCTAATGGGGTGAAAGTCATCTAGCTTGAGGGTCATTCAGGTAGTGTTTTGAGAAAGGTTTGATTTCCACTGGAGCCTAGGCACTCCTGAAACCCACTCCTGTTTTTCCATTTAAAAACGATGAAAACCACGAGGCTAAGACCACTGGTTGGCAGTCTGTTAAGTCCCATATCAAGTAACAAAAGCATCTGGACCACCTGTCACCATGCAGGAGGTCAAATGGAACTGGAGTGTTATCACGCAGGTGAAATGCCCTTTGGAGAACACAGGGAAAAGGCAGTGAAAAGGAATGGGAGAAAAAGAATGCGCTTGGAGCTGTCCAAGTCCCTATCCTGTTCTTGGCAGCTTCTCAGAATGATGATTATTGTCACCAAAAGGTAGTGACACACATGCTACATGACACTTAGTATATTGTTTAAGATACAGACGTCTTATATGCCTATACCACTGTCACTCACACATGATTTCACCTCACAGAATATGCTTCAGATAAAGCCAAGTATATTAAGGAAGAGATTTTTTTTTAATTCACTCATTATAAAAAGTCAGAATTGTACTGCCATGGGGGCAGACAATACTGCCTCTCCAAATGGTAAGGAATGGGTGCCACAAGGGCTCATTGGCCAGGTGGTACCGTAGAGACACAGTGTTTTGCACTTTCTTGACTCTGAAATGCACCCATTTTCCATTTCTCCTTCCATCCTTAGATAGAGGGGCTCCATTTGAATCCCTGCTCTCCTGCTTCCTAGCTGCATGGCTTTGGCTTTGGGCCCATTGTTAGACTGTGTAATCCTTGGTCTTTCTATGTACAAAATACTTATGTGAGGATTAAATGAGATGAAGCAATAAAGTATTTAGGATGGTCCTTGTTTTACAGTAAACACTCCACAAATAAAGCTATTCTTATGAAAAGAAAGTTAATTTCTTTGCATATTATATACATTTGTAATTCTACATATACTGAGAATTTCTTATATTGAGGCAAACCTGGACTGCATGAAGAATCATGTATATTTTTGTTTGCCAGATTCTCCTGCTTAAACCTGGGGAAGGGCCAATTTGCTTAATTTCCATCCAAGAGCTGCAAGAGAATGATGGGATAGGTGTGCATTCTGGTACTTGCTGGCAACTTCGGCCATGACACTACATAGACTTCCTTCTGCAACATCCCTTGATGACTGTGAAGGTCAAATGAGGCAACAGATTTGAGACCTCCCTGAGAAGTGCAGAGTACTCTGCTCGCATCAGGAATTATCCTCACCACTATTTGACTAATCCTACACATAATTATATAAAGAATGTCTGCTCTTATGGGCACTTAGCCCTGATATAGTTCACTCTCATGCCAAAAGAAGGCATCTGGCAGATGGGGGACTTGTATTGATTCTCATCTGATAACATTTCCTGAAAGATTCCATTCCTTCAGATTTGTTAAAAGTGCATGCTTTGAATATTCTACCCTCCCATTAAGGGCTTTTCCTATTTTCTCTCTCTGCTACCTTTTGCATGTATGTTCTGCCCAAATCAGAATTCTCTTTCATCATGAGGGGCAGGATTCTGCAGTGGTGACAGGTCAGGCTCTGGGGCCAGCCTGCCTGCATCTGAGCCATGACCACAATGCTACCTCAGACAAACCACGTGAGTTCTCTGTAAAGATTTCTCATCTGTAATCCAGTGGTCACGAGGAGTAAGCAACTTAAAACACAAACTTGGGAAACAGAACGACTCCTGGAGAATAGTAAGCACCCATTAGATACTGCACACAAAGATGGTCTACAGAGGCAAGGTAGTGCAGTGGTTGTGGATGGAGGCTCTGGTGCCAGCCTGCCTGGCTTTGAATTCTGACTCTGTCATTCACTAGCTGCAAAACCTTGCACAAGACACTTAACTTTTCTGTGACTCAGTTTCCTGATCTGTACTAAAAGTACCTGACAAAGGGCACCTATCTCATAGAACTGTGAGGATTAAAACATTTCACATGTTTGCTTGTTCATTAGTTCACCAATTTAACATATAGTAACTGGTCCATCAAATTAGCTCCTCTTTTCCAACCACGCCAATTTTCCCCATTCACGTTTCATTTCCAGTTTGACAATGGCTTGCCTTTTCTTCACGTAAGTATTTCCTGCTTTTGGTCCTGCCCACCTAACACCCAGACTCTCCCAGCCTGCTTCCTATCTCTGGAAATAACAGTAGTTCTCTAACTGTATAGATTTAGGGTAACCACAGCAGGTTCAGCGATCTGCATTTTAACCCCATGACAGCTGATTTCAAACAGCCCTACAAACCAAGACTCCCTGCCCTGCCATTCCGAGAGCGAGGGGAGTTGGGCAATTTATTTAAGTCCTCGGAGTCTCCTTACGTGTGAAATGAAGATAAAAACTGTCTCCCGAGAGATTGTTAGGAGATTTAAATGTGATGGCTCAATCCCTGGCCTCCTCAGGTCTCTCTGCAGACATCACATTCTCAGTGGGGCCTCCCTAACCACCCTGCTCCATTTAAACCACAACCCCAGCCTCCTGCCTGCACTCTCCATCCTCCCTCCCTGTTTATGTTTCTTTATAACATTTTCACATCTCGCACACACTATATTTTACTCATATTTTGTTAATGACCTATTTTTCTATTGAGGGCAGGAATTTTTATCTGTTTTGCTCACCATTGAAGCCACAGAACTTCAAAGTGCTACACACATAGGAAGCACTCAATACATACTTAATAAGAAAGTGACTAAAAAAGACTTTTCCTAGATCCCAACAGGTCCATATGTCACTTCTGTTTCTGCTGAGGTCTCCTTCCAGCCTGTTTCTTCGCACATAACCCTACGCTCACAGCTGCTTGTCTTTTCTGAGCCTCAAGGTTGCCTTGCCTATCCATTTATCCACAGAAAACTTACTCCATTCTGAGCAATGCGAGCGTTAGAGAAAACTAATGATATAACCTCCAAGACACACAGCCAAGATAATGGGATGGTACAAAAGCAAAAGAAAGGCTTAGATTGACACAGTGAAGGAAAAGCTCCCATTTGCAGAGATGCTGAGTAGAAGGTCTTGAGTGTGCTTTATTTCTGAAGCTCTCTGTGCTCAAATACTCAAGAACCCGGAAACACATTCCTTGCCTATTGGCTCTATACAATGTGGATCCTTGCAGAGTTGAATTAGGCTGTTCTCTCCTGGTAAAAGTTTGTGTGCTCTTGCTTCTGAGAGAAGGCTCGGATCCCACCCCCTTATGTCCACGGCCTCCTATCTCAAACTGCCAAACAGAGGACCAATTATGCCCTTCCTTTCCGCAGCCCTCAGGAAAACAGCCAGTACACAGGACCCTCAACAGCACCCTCAGGATGATGCTTTCAGAATGTGACAGAAACCACAGCCCAGGCCTCTGCTGCCCTGGGAGTAGACGTGGCTCTGGAAGGCCTGGGTTTGAGAGAAGATGGTAAGAGGAAGGTTTCTGATTTTAGAATGAAAATCAGACCAGCAGGGTTTTTTGAAAAGATCAACAACACTGATAGACAGCTAGACTAATAAAGAAGAAAAGAGAGAAGAATCAAATAGAGGCAATAAAAAATGACAAAGGGGGTATCACCACCAATCCCACAGGAATACAAACTACCATCAGAGAATACTATAAACACCTCTATGCACATAAACTAGAAAATCTGGAAGAAATGGATAGATTCCTCGACAAATACACCCTCCCAAGACTAAACCAGGAAGAAGTTGAATCTCTGAATAGACCAATAACAGGCTCTGAAATTGAGGCAATAGTTAATAGCTTACCAACCAAAAAAAGTCCAGGACCAGATGGATTCACAGCCGAATTCTACCAGAGGTACAAGGAGGAGCTGGTACCATTCCTTCTGAAACTATTCCAATCAATAGAAAAAGAGGGAATCCTCCCTAACTCATTTTATGAGGCTGGCAACATCCTGATACCAAAGCCTAGCAGAAACACAACCAAAAAAAAGAATTTTAGACCAATATCCCTGATGCACATCGATGCAAAAATCCTCAATAAAATACTGGCAAACCGAATCCCAGCAGCACATCAAAAAGCTTATCCACCATGATCAAGTGGGCTTCATCCCTGGGATGCAAGGCTGGTTCAACATACGCAAATCAATAACCATAATCCAGCATATAAACAGAACCAAAGACAAAAACCACATGATTATCTCAATAGATGCAGAAAAGGCCTTTGACAAAATTCAACAACCTTCATGCTAAAAACTCTCAATAAATTAGGTATTGATGGGACGTATCTCAAAATAATAAGAGCTATCTATGACAAACCCACAGCCAGTATCATACTGAATGGGCAAAAACTGGAAGCATTCCCTTTGAAAACTGGCACAAGACAGGGATGCCCTCTCTCACCACTCCTATTCAACATAGTGTTGGAAGTTCTGGCCAGGGCAATCAGACAGGAGAAGGAAATAAAGGGTATTCAATTAGGAAAAGAGGAAGTCAAACTGTCCCTGTTTGCAGATGACATGATTGTATATCTAGAAAACCCCACTGTCTCAGCCCAAAATCTCCTTAAGCTGATAGGCAACTTTAGCAAGTCTCAGGATACAAAATCAATGTGCAAAAATCACAAGCATTCTTACACACCAATAACAGACAAACAGAGAGCCAAATCATGAGTGAACTCCCATTCACAATTGCTTCAAAGAGAATAAAATACCTAGGAATCCAACATACAAGGGATGTGAAGGACCTCTTCAAGGAGAACTACAAACCACTGCTCAATGAAATAAAAGAGGATATAAACAAATGGAAGAACATTCCATGCTCATGGGTAGGAAGAATCAATATCGTGAAAATGGCCATACTGCCCAAGGTAATTTATAGATTCAATGGCATCCCCATCAAGCTAACAATGACTTTCTTCACAGAATTGGAAAAAACTACTTTAAAGTTCATATGGAACCAAAAAAGAGCCCACATTGCCAAGTCAATCCTAAGCCAAAAGAACAAAGCTGGAGGCATCACGCTACCTGACTTCAAACTGTGCTACAAGGCTACAGTAACCAAAACAGCATGGTACTGGTACCAAAACAGAGATATAGACCAATGGAACAGAACAGAGCCCTCAGAAATAATGCTGCATATCTACAACCATCTGATCTTTGACAAACCTGACAAAAACAAGAAATGGGGAAAGAATTCCCTATTTAATAAATGGTGCTGGGAAAACTGGCTAGCCATATGTAGAAAGCTGAAACTGGATCCCTTCCTTACACCTTATACAAAAATTAATTCAAGATGGATTAAAGACTTAAATGTTAGACCTAAAACCATAAAAACCCTAGAAGAAAACCTAGGCAATATCATTCAGGACATAGGCATGGGCAAGGACTTCATGTCTAAAACACCAAAAGCAATGGCAACAAAAGCCAAAATTGACAAATGGGATCTAATTAAACTAAAGAGCTTCTGCACAGCAAAAGAAACTACCATCAGAGTGAACAGGCAACCTACAGAATGGGAGAAAATTTTTGCAATCTACTCATCTGACAAAGGGCTAATATCCAGAACCTACAATGAACTCCAACAAATTTACAAGAAAAAAACAAACAACCCCATCAAAAAGTGGGTGAAGGATATGAACAGACACTTCTCAAAAGAAGACAGTTATGCAGCCAAAAGACACATGAAAAAATGCTCATCATCACTGGCCATCAGAGAAATGCAAATCAAAACCACAATGAGACACCATCTCACACCACTTAGAATGGCCATCATTAAAAAGTCAGGGAACAACAGGTGCTGGAGAGGATGTGGAGAAATAGGAGCACTTTTACACTGTTCGTGGGACTGTAAACTAGTTCAACCACTGTGGAAGTCAGTGTGGCGATTCCTCAGGGATCTAGAACTAGAAATACCATTTGACCCAGCCATCCCATTACTGGTTATATACCCAAAGGATTATAAATCATGCTGCTATAAAGACACATGCACATGTATGTTTATTGCGGCACTATTCACAATAAATAGCAAAGACTTGGAACCAACCCAAATGTCCAACAATGATAGACTGGATTAAGAAAATGTGGCACATATACACCATGGAATACTATGCAGCCATAAAAAATGATGAGTTCATGTCCTTTGTAGGGACATGGATGAAGCTGGAACCATCATTCTCAGCAAACTATCGCAAGGACAAAAAAACCAAACATCACATGTTCTTACTTATAGGTGGGAATCGAACAATGAGAACACTTGGACACAGGAAGGTGAACATCACACACCGGCGCCTGTGGTGGGGTGGGGGGAGGGGGGAGGGATAGCATTTTGAGATATACCTAATGTTAAATGATGAGTTACTGGGTGCAGCACACCAACATGGCACATGTATACATATGTAACTAACCTGCACATTGTGCACATGTACCCTGAAACTTAAAGTATAATAAAAAAAAAAGAAAAGAAAAGAAAATCAGACCAGTCGGAAGGCCACAGAGCAACTTTTCCTCACGCAGAGGAATATGCTTTAGTTCTACTCACAGTGGTCTGATGACAAAGTCCTCTTTAATAACTTATAATTCGGAATTGTAAGACATTGGACCCAACGCAACCAATGTAAAAACAAACCACTCATGATCTTCCTGGGAAAACGGAGGTGCATTTATACAGGAACAGTCTTCTGTGGATGGTTTTCTGAGCAGCTTAGCAAAGAATTGATTAAATAACAGCATATGCGTTGTTAAATTCCCTATTACAATGCTTTCAAAATTCTTTGAAAGAAAAAGATGGTCACCTGTTAAAAGAAATGTAAGTTTCTAAAGGAGACACTTGAAAACCAGAAAGGAGCATCACCTTCTTAAAAAAAAATCAAAATGGCACAGCAGAAGTTCACATAAAATGCCCGACAATGTTTCTTTTCAATAGAACTCAAGCTGACTAAAAGACATTCTTGGATTCAGAGCTTTTACTGGTTACCTAGGTTGCAAATGATACCAAAAGAGACACCAGGAATTCTTAGTTAGAATGCCAGTCAAGGAAAAGTTCATAATCCTTTCAGATTTTAAATCCTTTGTGTCTGTGAGGAGGATAACCATTTAGTATTTTAGACAATTGGAAAATAAGATTAGACCACACTTTGTCTATAAAGTTGTGCTACACCCTGGGTTACACTCATCAAAGGCTGAAGGAAATGGCTGTTATTCTCTTTTTGAAACTGTAGTTATATCCATATAACTCCTGGTTATTTAATTAGAATGGAAAATTGATACACAGAGAAGCATACCAACCGTATCTAATGTATTAGCCTGATATTAACAACTAGCATCTGATTACTTACAATTGACCATATTTGAAATCTATTAAAATCTCTTAATTATTCTTATATGCCCATAGTCACTGCTTTCTCTTAAGGCAACATGAAATGCTTGACGATTAATACACCAACTTCAAAAGCTTTCTTGTACAGACTGGACTAGACTCTGTAGTCTTCACAGAGTGATCATTACTTAATGAACTCAGCACACCGTACATTTTCCAGCCACCTGAAACTCCCAAGTATTGTGTGAGTTTTTGGCCAATTAATTATCAATTACAACATCATAAAACATTAGCACAAAAATAGGAATAATGAAATTTAATTATACATTATTCTTCTGAGTTGCTGAAAATACTATACAAGACTGATTCTGATTAATAATTCATTCAGCAATAAAGTATCAGGAAAGATAATTATGCAGTGCCACAATTCTCACACTGATTTCTATAATTACAGATTACAACAGTGTTAGCAATTTAAAAGGTTAGAGAGCTGTGGTAATTTGCTATGTCATCCTCAGCTATATTAATGTCTCTCTTTGAGCACCAAAGATAATTGAAAATATAATAACGGACCAAATCAGATGGCTTGCCCATGCTCTCCTCACCTAAAACATCTCCAATCTGAGAACATTAGTAAAGTCCTTGATAATTAGCCTCTTACATTATTTAACTAGTCCTACTACACACATTTGGTTTACAGCTAATCAAAGAAAGACAATATGTAGGAATACATGCCAAAATATGCAAACATAGAAACATAACCTACGGAAAAGTTACAGGGATACAACCACATTTGGTATGTGACATATCTGACTATGAATACACATATATGTATACCTGTATAATTACCCCTTAGATAATTAAACACCCAGCCAAGGGACACACATAATGTAAATCTCTGTCTTTGGCAACACAGTTGAGTAAATAGCACGTGAAAAAATACAAAGTTTATCTAACTACCCTCTCTGGGTTGTTTACATATTGTGACACACCACACTACTCTTGCCTTTAAGTTCTATTACATCCTGAAAATGAAAATACACTCATCTGCTAGAAATACTCACTCTGCTCTGCTTGCATTCCATGGGAAAAAACCTGGCTAGAAATTTATGGCCTCTTCCCATAACCAGTATTTAAATGAGAATTTTCACCTGGGGATGAGCCCAAGTGAACTAAACATACAGTTCCACAGATATAAAAATCACTTTCTTCTCTGCTCTTTCTTCTCGCTATTTTTAGAGAAGAGATTTGTAAGACATCTTGGCTTTACTCTCTTGAATGCCTTAAGTATCTGACTAACTTCATGTTCAACTAATATGGAGAAACAGATGGAAAATTCACTGGGACTAAAATCTTAGGCATTATTTAAATGAGTTCCTTGCAGAGTCTTTTGTGTGTCTTGTTGGGATTGGGGGTTCCTCATTCTGGAGTACGCCAGGGTTTGAATTCAAGATTTCATTATGGCTGGCCCCAAAAATATGATAAAGGAAGACAGGGTGAAAAAACAGTTTCATTCCAGTGGTAGAAAGAACTTGTAGATCATCTGATTGAGTATGCTCTTTAAAAAACTGTAGACATTTAGGCTCAAAGATATTAAACAATTTACTCAAGGTCACAGAACCACTTAATAACAATAACAGAAGAAAAACTCAAGCATGTCTGAATCCCAGGTTTCCACTATACTTTATTAAAGACAATACCCAAGGAGAAGGGGCATGGTGAGCAGCATATGGAGACAATTTTTGCTCTAAAATTAAGCCCATTTACTTATATTTCATTTCTACGAAGGGGTTATGTGTAAGATTGGGGGTGGGTAGAGGAAGAGTCATTCTAAGAGAACACCATAGAACTGTAGCTCTTCATGTATTTCCTTAAGTGAAAATAAAATGGGTTTCCTTTGAGTCACAAAAATAATTCTAAAACAGGGCATTGCTTCTTACCAGCTTTTTTTTCTGGGCTACATGCAGGCAGTTGGCACAAGATCATATGGTAGGACACCACACTAGATATAAATTCCCTTCACCTTTTTTCACCTACTTCCTTTTATTCCCAGCAGGGCAGTAAAACAGGCTCCCTGCACATCCCTGCAAATTTGCTCTTGGATTCAGAAGGAGACCCCTAGCAGGTGATATTGTTCCCTTGTTAAAGTAGCAGACATTCAAGCTTGTAACAGGGGATAAAAATGGCAAGTGGACTTTGGTCCCACATTTGCAAGGTCCTGTATGATTTTGTACTTTGAATTTTTTCTAACATATTATGAACAATTTCAAATTTACAGAAACATTTAAAGAATTTTACACTGAACACCTACATACCCATCATTTAGATTCTACGATTAACATTTTATTATGCTTATTTCATTACACATCCATCCACCTATATCCATCTGATTTTTTTCAAAGCATATCAAAGTAAACTGCATAAATCAGCACACTTTCCCCTAAACACTTCAGCAGGATATTACTTGCTAGAGTTTATGATTAGTTTATAGTTTTTTCTTTTGAGGCAAAATTTACATACAATGAAATGTACAAATCAGGCCGGGCGCGGTGGCTCACGCTTGTAATCCCAGCACTTCGGGAGGCCGAGGTGGGCGGATCACGAGGTCAGGAGATCGAGACCATGGTGAAACCCCGTCTCTACTAAAAATACAAAAAATTAGCCGGGCGTGGTGGCGGGCGCCTGTAGTCCCAGCTACTCAGAGAGGCTGAGGCAGGAGAATGGCGTGAACCCGGGAAGCTGAGCTTGCAGTGAGCCGAGATTGCGCCACTGTACTCCAGCCTGGGCGACAGAGCGAGACTCCGTCTCAAAAAAAAAAAAAAAAAAAAAAAAAAAAAAGAAATGTACAAATCTTAAGTGTACATTCACTGAGTTTTGACAAATACATATACCAGTGTAAACCAAATCTTATCAATCTATAGACTATAACCATCACCCCAGAAAGATCCCTCATGTTCCATCCCAGTCATTCCCCTCCTCCAAAGGCAATCAGTGCTCGAGTTTGTCTAACGGCCTAATTGTCTGCCCTAAAACAGTTGAATTTTGAAACTTGAAGTAGCTAAGTGTTGTTCTGTTTTTCTTCTTTCAGTCAACACAAACTGAGCACCTAAAACGAGACACATACTGAAAGCCAGTAACAACAAAATAATTATTCCATTAAATTAGGAAAATAACTTCCATGGTGGTGAGAACCATGGGATTCATTATACTTCAAGGGCAATTTAGATGCACAACCAAAAGGGAAGACACATATCACACCCTGTGGCTGTTACTCATTTGGAAACTTGCTGACTCTTCAATAGTAAAATAAAATCCATACCCATGCCCAGTGAAAAATGGGGCTATGCAGGATCCTTGGATTAAGTGTGAAAAATGAGGAGGCTTTTTTAAAAAGCCCATCTTCAATATCATCGCTTTATGATGAAGATGAACTGTTATAATATGCCAAGCCTGTAACCTATAAAGACACAGCCCCGAGTTTTACAGAACTATAAAATCATGAAGGAGGTTAGTAAAGGAGCGGAAAGGCTCTTTATTTATTTTCTTTTAACTTAACTACAGTAGTCAGTGGATTAGGCCCTCATTTTCCAGCAGCTGAATTACTGTCAAGGTGCTAACACTCTTGGTGGAAACAGCATTGGATTACCTACTTCTCTCTGCAAGAGCTCAACAGCACGCTTCACATATCAGTCACTAAAACTGGATTAAAAGGCTCTCCTACAGCAACTCTGATACCCTTTTAAAAGTTCATTAACCTCTGTTGTGGATTGAACCACAATATTCTCCCTCCCTCCAAAAGAAATGTTGAAGCCCTAACCTCCTGTAGCTCAGAATGTGGCCTTATTTGGAAATAAGATCATTGCAGATGTAATTAGTTAAGATGGGGTCATACTGGAGTAGGGTAGGCCTGTCATCCAATATGATGGGTGTCCTTTTAAAATGAACTCCATATGGAGACAGAGACACAGGGAGAACACCATGTGAAGATGGAGGCAGAGGTGAGAGTGATGCAGCTACAAGCCAAGGAATGCCAAAGATGAATGGTCAGCACCAGAAGCTAGGAAGAAGGAAGGAAGAGTTCTTCCCTATAGGTTTCAGAGGGAGCATGACCCTGCCAACGTCCCGATTTTGGACTTCTAACCTCTAGAACTGTGAGGCAATACATCTCTGTTGTAAGGCATCCAGTTTGTGGTACTTTGTTATGGAAGCCTTAGGAGACTAGAACAACCTTAAAGAAGATTTTCCCCTTTTTGGTAATTGTTTTAAACAAAAGTGTAATTTACATGCAGAAAAGTATACCAACCAAAAGGGCACAATCAATGATTTTCTTCCAAGTAAACGCATTCATGTAACCACCACCCAGATGAAGACTATTATCAGCACCCCAGAATTCTCCTTCATGCCCCATCCCAGTCATTATTTCCACCAACAGAACTGCTAATTCTAACTTCCTTCACCTTAGTTTTGTCTCTTTTTGAACTTTAAAGAAATAATATATAATTTTTTGTGTCTGGCTTCTTGTGCTCAACATTATGTTTGTGAGGTTCATCCATGTTGTTGTGTATAAGAGTGGTTTCTTCTAAAGATGGTTTGAAAAATACCATTAAGTTTTTCTTTTGTTTTGCTTTGGTTGGTTCAAATTTCCTAAAAGGAATAAAATTATAAACACTGAAAGTCTCCAAAAATCTCCCAATTCCAGCTTCCCAGCCATCCAGTTCCATTTTCTAGAGGCCACAAGTGTCTCTTGTGTATCCTTCCAGAGAGAACTGATGCCTATTTAAGCAAAGATATATATATTTATAGATAGATCTTTGTCCTTTTCTTTACACAAAAGTTTACATATGGCCCAGGTGTGGTGGCTTACACCTGTAATCCCAGCACTTTGGGAGGCTGAGGTGGGTGGATCACCTGAGGTCCGGAGTTCAAGACCAGCCTGGCTGACATGGTGAAACCCTGTCTCTACTAAAAATACAAAAAATTAGCCGGGTGTGGTGGTGGACGCTTGTAATCCCAGCTACTCAGGAGGCTGAGGCAAGAGAATCACTTGAACCCGGGAGGCAGAGGTTGCAGTGAGCTGAGATTGCACCACTGCACCCCAGCCTGGGCAACAAGAGTGAAACCCCGTCTCCAAAAAAAAAAAAAAAGTTTACATACTAAGCCATGATCTGCACCCTGCTTTCACTTAAAAATATAGTTTCTTCATTCTTGTTTTATGGTTTCATAATATTTGACTAGAAGGGCATAGTACAATTTATATACCCAATTCTCTATTGGCAGCTATCTGGGTTGTAGTCAGTATGTGTTATTATAAACAAGGTTGTAACGTGTAATCTTGTAATTTTGTACACATATCCATACATTCTCTCAAATGTGAAATTACTGGATCAAAGGATATAAACTTTGTAGTTTTGATACTGCCAAATTGTCCTCCATTGGGACGGTACCAATTTATACTCCTGCCAGCAATGTACAAGAGTACTTTTTTTTTGAGATGGAGTCTCGCTCTGTCGCCCAGGCTGGAATGCAGAGGCGCGATCTTGGCTCACTGCAATGTCTGTGTCCCAGATTCAAGTGATTCTCCAGCCTCAGCCTCCTGAGTAGCCAGGACCACAGGTGTGTGCTACCACGCCCGGCTAATTTTTTGTATTTTTAGTAGAGACGGGGTTTCACCGTGTTCCTGACCTCGTGATCTGCTCACCTCAGCCTCCCAAAATGCTGGGATTACAGGCATAAGCCACTGCGCCTGGTCAAGAGTACTTCTTTATCCGTAGTCTTGCTAATAGATTGTGTTATCAAACTTAAAAACAAAACAAAACAAAAAAAACCCCTGCCTGTTTGGCAAGTAAAAAACAGCGTTTTATTATAGTTTTAATTTGTATTAATTTTTAATAAATGACATTGGATATATTTCATGTTTATGAACAGCTATTTATATTTCCACATCTGTAAATTGTTAATAGTCTTACTATTCTTTTAATTTTTTTCCCTATTGCATTGTTGGTCTTTTTCTGCCTTGGAGAAGCTCTTCAAATATTAGGGAAATCAGTTCTATCTCTAGATGAGTTGCAAAAATATTTTTCCTTCTTTGTCACTTTTTTTTTTTGGCCTTGGTTATGGTGGTATTTGCTGCTCAGAAATTTTTGATTTTTGTGTCATTGAATTCATTTTATGACTTTCCCTTTGTGGTTTCTGGATTTTTGTCATACTTTGAAAGGCCTTCCCAACTTATAAACAATTTTCCCCTGAATCCTTTTAGAACTTTTAAGGTTAAATTTTTTTTCCAAGTAAGTTTTGGAACCATTTAGAATTTATCTTGGTGTAAATATGAACCACCAAAGTTTCTTTTTCCCAGAAGGCTATTTAATTGTCCTAGCACCATTTATTGAATATCCTTTTTTATCACACTGATTTGAGATGCTTCCTTAATGTAAACTAAAATTTCAAATGTATTTGAGATTGTTTCTGGACTCTATAAGGTGCCACTGACTTGCCTATTAATGCCAATTCAAATATATGAGTATGTTTGTAGTATATTTTAGTATCTAAAGAGCAATTTTCTCTCTTTTTATTCTTGGCTATTTTTGATTAATTTTTTTACATGAACTTCAGCATCAGCTTGTTTGGTTACAAAATATTCTGTTGGTATTTTTACTGGGTTCATGTTAAATTTGTGATGTTGAGGTTTTCTGTCCAAGGACGTGGATTGTCTTTCCATTTATTCACATCTTTGTTTTTTCTCTTCATCTCAGGAGGATTTTAAAACAGTTTCATTTATTTACAAGAATAAAGATTTACATCTTAAGGAGTTCTTGAGTTCAATTCCTATATTTATACACATTACATATATATGTATATATGTATATATATTTTATTTGAACTTTTCTTTTTTGCTATTGTAAATAGGATATTAACTTCCATTATATCTTCTAACCAGCTGTTGATCACATATATGAAGAATGTTTAGTTTTATATAATCCATTAGTACGTAATGGGTTGTTACTGTTACCACCATCTTCCAGCTGATTCACAGAAGAAAGCATACTATCCAAGTGTGCAATCATATCATGTGCAAATAACAAACATCAGTTTAACCTCGTCCTTTTGACTTTTTACACTTCTACTTTCTTTCTCTTGTACTGCATAGGCTAAGTACATTCAGAACAATGTTAAAGAAATAACAATGGGCGTCCTTGTCTTCATTGTTTCTGACGTAACACGGCTTCTGGTGTTTCCCTATTACTGGGTATATCCCTTTGGGCATACACCCAGTAATGGGACTGCTGGGCCAAATGGTAGCTAATTTGACTCTGCAATCCCATAAACACTACGTCTACTCAAGCGTGATGCTAATTTTATAATAATATATATAATAATAATTTTATGTTAAGGAGGTATCCATCACTTCTGATTTTATAAAGTGGTTTTTAATGAAAAATAGATGTTGAATTACATCAACGCCTTTGCAGCATCTATGAACATGATCAAATAAGTGTTCCTTAAGGATCTATTAATATGATAAATTATATTAAAAGATTTTTCCAATATTTATCACTCTTGGAACGAACCTCATTTGGTTATGGTACACCGTTCTTTCAAAATGGTGCTAGGCTCTGCTAATATTTTATTTAGAATTTTACATTTGTGTTCTTCTATGGTGGTCTGATGGATTATCCTGCTCTTTAGAAGTCAGTGACTAAATTATATTTTCTTAGACAATTATGGATTTTTAAATTTATCTGTAAAAAGTTGAGTAAAACAGGCTTTATGATTCCTTTGTAATCTTTTATTTACCTTATTTTTATTATTTCCTCTATTTTATTAATCAAGTCAGCTAAAGTTTCCTTGATTGTGTTGAGGTTTTCAAACAATATGCTTTTGCATTTATTAATTCTTTTTCAGTTTTTGAATTCAGGATTTTTTGATATACTTTTATTTCCTTCCTGCTATATTTAAAGTTTGTTTTATTATTCTTTTCTAACATTTTGAGTTAGACACTTAATTCATTTATTTCTATTTTTCTTATTTGTCAGAATAAATATTTTAGGCCATGGCTTCTCTTCTGACCACTGCTTTAAGCTGCAGCTCCTGGATTCTGCTAAAAACACACTGACTTAGATCTTGTTGGCTTTATGGAACAGATACTTGCCTAACCATTGCATATAAATAAACTATGGGAAACTGATCATTTAAAAAGATGTTAGCGAAGACCACTAAAGGAACCCAGCAGTAAGTCTGCTGTAGGGTGAAGAAAAATTCTTTTTATTTTTATTTTTTTGAGACAGGGTCTTGCTCTGTCACCTAGGCTGGAGTGCAGTGGCGCAATCATGGGTCACTGCAGCCTCCGCCTTTTGGGCTCAAGCAGTTCTCCCTCCTCAGCTTCCCGAAGAGCTGGGACTATGGGTATGGGACACTGCACTCAGCTAGTTTTTTGTATTTTTTTTGGTAGAGACAGGGTTTGGCCATGTTGCCCAGGCTAGTATTGATTGAACTACTGGGCTCATCCACTCACCTTGGCCTCCCAAAGTGCT
The DNA here is from genome assembly GCF_028878055.3 of Symphalangus syndactylus. NCBI lineage: Eukaryota > Metazoa > Chordata > Mammalia > Primates > Hylobatidae > Symphalangus > Symphalangus syndactylus. The sequence goes on from NC_072424.2 coordinate 67,861,445, forward strand.
GGGATTACAGGCACGACCACTGTGCCCAGCCAAGAATAATTCTTTCGCTGCCATTCATGGTGTATTGACCAGGTACACCAGGCACAGTGTGGGCTACTGTGAGAATAAACATGAAGGGGTCTCTGTCTTTCCATCAGTAAGGAAACCACACATGAGCACATAAAAACACATAATCACATATATGATATCACAGAAACATAAGGACAAGTCATACAAACCATAAAGAGATACAAACTTTCACATAAAATAATTTCCCTTCTTCTGCTCAAAACATACATACCTATAATCTTTAATAGGCATTCATTTAATTTATACTGACCTAAGTTGCCCTTCCAACTTTAACTTAAAAGCAGTTCACAATAACAATATTTGTTTTTGCATAGAATATGGGTCAGAAGAGATGTAGAAAGGCTTGTTGGGAAGCTCTTGTAACAGTCTAGGTGAGTGATGATGATGGCTTGGACTAGTGAGGAAGCGTAAGAGTGGCAACCACGGCCTGATCTGGCATGCATTTCAAAGGTACAGAGGTACAGCTGATAGGATTTGCTAATGGATTGGATGTGGGGTGAGAGAGAATGAAAAGAGTTAAGGGTAATTTTGAGAATTTCAGCTTCTGCAATTACATGAATGAGGGTGTCATTTACTGTAAGGGAAAACTCCAGGGGAGGATCATGTTTGGGGGCTGGGGTTGAAATAAATTGTTGCTTCCTGGTAGTTCATCTATCCAAGCTCACTGTTATGGTTTGAATGTGTCCCCCAAAAGTTCATGTGTCGGCAACTTAATCCTTGAGACAGCAGTGTTGAGAGGTGGGACCTTTAGGAGGTGATTGGGTCATGAGGGTTCTGTCTTCATTAATGGATTAATGAGGCAGTGGGCCCGTTATCACAAGAGTGGGTCCTTATAAAAGCTATTTTGGCCATTTCTCATAACCCCCCTCACCATGTGATGCCAGCCTCCAGACGTGGAAGAAAATACCTTACCTTTCCTTTCCTCTTTCCCCTTTCCTTTCCTTTCTTCCCTTCCTCTCTCCCTCCCTCCCTTCCTCCCTCTCTCTCCTCCCTCACTCCCTTTTCTTTTCAAATTACTCAGTTTCAGATATTAACTTACAGCAACAGAAAACAAACTAAGACACTCATCTCATTCACCTCTCCCATAAGTTGGTTATATTGAGTTTCACTGATCTTTGTCCTATCACAGCTCCATGCTGTTGTTATGTTCCGTTTCCACACCTGAAGTGTCCTGCCTACTCTTCTCTGTCTGGCAAACGCCTGCTCATCCTTCAAGAATAATCTCAAATGTCAGCTCCTTTGGTTACCTTTCCGACTCCTGCAGGCACAGTTGGGAGATTCATGCTGGAGCTTTCCAGCCTCCCAGCCATCTCAGTCTCACAAAATTGCTTATATGTCTGTCTCTGTCACCTGGTTAAGTTCCCCAAGGACAGAAGTCATGCTTTTTTCTTCTTTTTTTCCCTGGAGCACGATGCCTGAAACAAAGATGGCTACTCAATAAGTGTTTTCATTCATTCCATCAATATTGACAGAGTGTCTACCATGTATAATATATGATGCCATGTACTGTTCTAGGTACCTGAGGATATAGCAATGAACAAAGCAAAGTTGTGCTTGTCGTGGAGCCTTCATTCCATTGGGGAAAAGGGCAATATACACACAAACAAATGAATCTATAATAATGTGCTGTAGAGGAAAAAAATAAGGCAGGGCAAGAGCAGTGAAGGATGTGGGCGGTGAGGTCCTGTTTTAAATACTGCAGTCGTGGAAGATCTCATTTAAGCAGATTCTAAATGAAGTGAGGGAGTAAACCATGCAGATATCTGGGAAAAGAGCCTTCCTGGCAGAAATAAACAGCTGGTTCAATGGCCCTATAGCAGGAGTAGGCTTGATGCTCTGATGACTCAAAAGGCCAGAGTGCGTCGAGGGTAGTGGCCAGCGAAAGCTGCAGAGGTCGTCAGGAAGGGAAGGGCATGCAGTTTGAGGTAGGAGTTTGGGTTTTATTCTAAGTGTTATGAGAAGCCAGAGCAGGCAAGTGATAGGATCTGATTTACACTTTAAAAGATTCCTTTGGCTTCCATATGGAAAATGGGTTCCTGTAGGGTCAGACTGGAAGCGAGAAAGCATGTTAGGAGGCTCCTGCAGCAGTCTTGGTAAGCATGATGATGGACTGAACTACGGTAGGAGCAGAAAAGTGGCGACACAGTGCCTGGATTTGACAGGTAGAGCTGACGGGATTTGCTAGTGGATCGGATGTGGGGTGAGAGAATGGAAAGAGTTAATGATGGCACCAAGGATTTCAGCTTAAGTGACCAGATGAAAGGGGGTGTCATTTATTGAAACACGAAACCCCAGAGAAGGATCAGGTGTGGGGGATGAGGGCAGAACAAGTGTTGGTTTTGGATATGACAACTTTGAGGAGTTGATTAGACAGCTCTGTGGAAGTAAGCAACTGAACACAGCCTGATTCTAGAGAGATAAATTTGGGAGCCATTAGTATGGAGATGGTATTTAAAAGCCACAAGACTGGGTGAGATCACCAGGGAGTAAGCTCATGTGGGCTGAATGAATGAATAAGCAAGTTTATGCTCAGGAAGGAAACTGTTATCAGGTTGATAACATCTGACTCTACAGAGACTGGACAAATAGATAATAAACAGGGATGAAAGGGCACAGAATTAATTTTTTTCCATGTCTAGATGGCCAATCCAGACTTTTCCCTTAGACACTCAGAAAAGCCTGCATCCTAAATTATTGAGGACAAAGCGGACCGCAGGACTCTGTGGAGCAGTTTCCATTGCTTGGCTTGTGTACAAGGTGTGTCAGCCTACTTCAGGCGTCTTGGTAACTAAGCACTTTTCTGGGTGAGCATCTTATTGCAGCATGTTGTGCAGGCTGGAACCCATGAGAGTGAGTCCTTCAGGAAAGAAACAACATTAACAGATGTACACAACATGTTTCAAATTAAGAAAGGTGGGGGGAAGATCACAAATACAACATCTGTAACACTGTACGTGCAACTTGTCATCTCTATTGAAGAAACAGGCAGGTAAGCTTCCACAACTAAGATAAAATAATCCTTGCCATATGTCCGAGATAAGATGCATTGAATTTGGGGTAGTTAAGCTGTATTTCTTGAAAGTCAAAACCAAGTCAGTGGGTTCACCAAATTCTTTTGGTTACTTCAAATATCGTATTACCAATACCAAAAACTTCTCAGGCCCACAGGACTATAATCCCATGTAAAAACACTAAAAGGATGGTGATGCAAGAGGTATCCCACCGTGAAAAATTTCTTTTGCATACTTTCTAAAATTAATATTTCTTTCCAAGTACACAGGGTTGTGTCTGTCACTTATTTTGCTTTTTAATCATGAGGCACTAAAAGTTGGCACATTTTTAAAGGCTCCAGCTTCCATGGACTTTTAAAATTTCCATTCATTCCCATAGTCTTACAGGCTTCTCTCCCCTAAAAACCATGAGGACACTGTTCATATCTGCTCCCCTGCTCCACTATGATCAAAGATATTCCTCCGTATCTCTGTGTAAACCTCAAAACAGGAAATAAAGACCCCAAAATGAAGCCTCAGTATCTCATGTCTTCCCCAGTGTCCCATCCACGTCTGAAAGAGTGAAAGCTCTGTTTTAGAATGACTGCTGGCTGCCAATGAGAGCTCTGGATACCTTGACATGGATGAATGAAAACACATTCAAAAAAGAGCAAAATTGTGTGGAAACTTGGAAACATGGAAACATGGAAAGATTCAGTCATTTAAGCATCTAGGACACATTTAGTGTGTGTCTACCACATGCCAGCCACTTTGCTAAGTGCTGCGTCACAAACACAAGCCTCTGGAGCTCATAATATAGTGGCTAACCAGACAAATGCCATCAAAGACAGATGAGACTCTTCCCAGCAATGGCAATGCCTGAACTGAATTCTGAAGGACAAAACAGAAATTATCTAAGAGAAGGCACAGAGGGAGAATCAGTTAATATTTGTGGATCCCTAACTGCATTCTCCCTTGTAAGCTTGGTACTAGGTATACAAAGATGAATATGGTACACCTCCTCCCCAAAAGAAGACAAAAGACATAGTAGCTATTTTGAAATTTCAAAGGAGCTAGCTAGAAGCAGCATCCCATTTTTCTGGGTGAACCTGTGGGTGATATCAATACGGAAGGTACTAAGGCAGGAGTACACTGGAGAGTTGATTCCATGGGCTCTTTCAGATGTTTTTTCCACAGACCTATAGAGACGCTTTTGTAAAAAAGTTCAAGTTTATGAGCATTCAAAAATGAATGCATCAGAGCTACTAGAATTAGGTGACTTTTTTTTTTTTAACACTGTAATTACAAGAATAAAGGGAAAGATGAAGCTAAACCATATTCTTATGCCTAAGCAACTTATTAACAGAGGCCAAGCCCAGGCCAATTGCCCATGTAATTTCTTTTTTTTTTTTTTTTGAGACAGAGATTCACTCCTGTCGCCCAGGCTGGAGTGCAATGGCATGATCTTGGCTCACTGCAACCTCTGCCTCCGGGTTCAAGAGATTCTCCTGCCTCAGCCTTCTGAGTGGCTAGGATTACAGGCATCTGCCATCATGCAGGCTAATTTTTGTATTTTTAGGGGTTTCACCATGTTGGCCAGGCTGGTCTCGAACTCCTGACCTCAGGTGATCCCCCCGCCTTGGCCTCCCAAAGTGCTGGGATTATAGGCGTGAGCCACTGCGCCTGTCCTGCCCATGTTATTTCTACAAACCTTTATCCTCTTGGTGCTTTCAGGAAGTTATCAGGGATGGGGGGCAGAGGTGGGAGAGGCCTATAACTTAACTGTTCGGTGCCATACAGCCAGGTTCCTTTCCGGTTGCTGGTGAGAATCCAATGTCAGCTAGAGTTATACTGGCACTTCCATGGTCCTGGAAAGGCCTTGGAAAGGCTGAGGCAGGCAAATGTTTCTCCACAGATGCCCTACCCCACCTCGTTCATTCTCTTGGATGTCTGTGCTCTTCTGCTGACAGAACCTATACTTCATGCCCCATTTCCCCGATCACTTCTTTCCTCTACTCATACCGTATCCTTGATGAAGCTGAGCACCTTTGAGTGTTCGCAGTTTTTGAAAGCTGTGACTGTCTTATAATAACCCATCCTGACGTTCCTAGGAGTATTTATATTCTGAGGGTGAGTTAAGTTAGTAGATAATTGTGGAAAAGAAAGGCCTTGTCAGTGCCTCCTGTAGAGTCACACCATCAATCCCCGAGGTAAGCGGGGTCTGAGTTCTCTCCAGCATACCCCAAAACCAGAACTTGGGTTGGCACTCCACTTTATTTTCCAAGTTATGGATCTCAGGGCTGGCAAACACAATCCTAGACAATTGATTCTCAAAGGTCTCAAATCATCTGGTGTCTAAAGGGCTAATCTAGGGGCTCCCCTGAAAGTCTCTTGGTAAATCTCTCCTTAAAGATTTCAAATAAAACCTGAAGCAAACAGAACACCTGTCTAGATGATAAGAGGCCTGATTCATATTCCATTCTATTGCTGACTCGTGACACCTAGAAATTCAGTCGTACCTTTTCTGTGGCATATTCCGTGAAGTGAGGGTATAATAACCGAGATTAGTTTCAGGTCTAGGTCTTTCTATTTTTTTTATTTATATATTTAGAGACAGGTTCTCACTCTGTTGCACTGACTGGTGTGCAGTGGTGTGATCATAGCTCACTGCAGCCTTGAATTCCTGGGCTCAAGGAATCCTCTTGCCTCAGCCACCTGAGTAGCTAGAACTACAGGTGTGCATAACCATGTGCAGCTAATTTTTGTGTTTTTCGTAGAGACAGGGTCTCACTATATTGCCCAGGCTGGTCTTGAACTCCTGGCCTCAAGCAATCCTGCCTCAGTCTCCCTTGGGCCTAAGCCTTCATGCTGCCATGGCATGTCATCACACATGGTATTTCACGCTTGCTTCAACCAGGAACCAGGGCAAAGGAAAGGTCTTTGGTGTCAATGTAATACAGAACTTTATGCTCATTTGCCATTGTGGCAGTTCCTAGGAAAGATCCTAAGAACTTCTGGGCAAAAGGCTGAAGAAATACAATGGTTTCTTGGGAATTGAGGGTTGAGGTAAACATTTCTAAAATGTGCAAAAAAGTTAATTTTGAAAACCTGCTGCTCATTTGTTATAACTTCAGAGTTTCAATTTTAATTATTTTAAAAATTCCCTCTAACAAGCACACTTTCTGAATGACTACTGCCTCATCATTTGGCAGCCAACTCTTGAAACCTTGGCACTCTGAGCAATAATTATGAGTATGTCTTAATGTGTATCCATTGAGTTACTGTTTGCCTGGGAAGAAGCTGAAGGATGTAAGTTACATTTTTGGCTCTAACACTCACTAGCTCTTGAGATTTGTAACAGCTCTTGATGACCTTCAGATGCTTTTTCTGTAAAAAGGGGTAAATAGAACCCAACTTGCAGGGTTCTAGTGAGGATTGTGTTAATGTTAGCAAAATGGGGAACTCAAAAGTTCCTTTTGTTGTTATACAGAGAATCCAGAGTAAGCAAAAAATAGCTAGTTGCAGCTATGAGGCCATCTGATGAGAAATGATGAAAAACCAACTCCATATGCACCATCTCAATCTGATCCAATCATTCCATAAACATTTATTGAGTGCTTAGATGCCAAGTTATTATTTTAAGTTTTGTAGACATAGTTACTATATTGAACAGGACAGACAAGGTCCCTATATTCTCAGGTCTTATATTCTAGCTGGGAAAAACAGACAATAAATGTATGTAAGTAAACAATAAACTACTAAGTAGTGATAAGTGTTATAAAAACAAAATAGGGTGCTATGATACGAAGTCACCGGGTGACCACGAATGACAGACCTCTCTGAGGTCATGACATTTAAACTGAGATCTCAATGACGTGAAGGAGAGAGCCACAGGAGGGTCTCTGGCAATGAATCTCTGTGTGGTCTGTGGAACCCCTGGGAATCCCGAGGCCCTTTCAGAATGCCAATGAAGTCAATTTTGTTTTCATGGTCATATTAAGATGCTGTATGTCTTTTTCACAGTGTTGACATGAGCACTGCTGGTGCAAATGTAATGGTGGGTAAAACTGCTGGCATCTCAGCATGAAACAAAGCAGTGGCACCAAACTATCAGTTCTTCACTACCATATACTCACCATAGAACAGGGTGCCAGTTTCACTTATAAAGGGACTTGATCAAGCAGTAAAAACTATTATTTGTACTAAATCTTAACACATAACATTTTAACATTCTGTGTGACAAAATTAGATGTGCTCATAAAGTAATTTTGCTGCATACCAAAGTAAGATTGTCATCTCAAGGAAAAGCATTTGTGGGATTAGGTGGCAAGCTACACAAGTAACTGTTTTCAGAGAACACCATTTTTACTTGAAAGAATGACTGACAAACTAAGGTTACTCAGACTTGGGTATTTGGGAGATATTTTCTTGAAATTGAACAAGGTGAGTGAACTGTCACTTCAAGGAAAACAACTGACAGTATTTGTTGCCACTGATAAAATCTAAGCTTTCAAATAAAAATGCGATTTTTGGAAAATGTGTATTTCCTACTGTGAGCTTGGCAGCTTCCTCAAATTTGAGAGGCTTTTCTGATAAGACTGATGGTAACGTTAATAGGTGATTTTTTTTGAACATTAAAATAGTGTCATCATTTTGAAGATCTGTGTAAGTTGATAAAGCAACATGTTCCAATCATACAAAATCATACTTGGTAAAAGATTCGATGTGCAAGGCAGAGTAATGAATTTTAACATAATGGAGTTTGAAAAGTTCATTGATATGGCTTTAGATTCCATATTGCAACTAACTTTTAAGAAGTTACCACTTGTCAAATTTTAATGTAATATCAAAGAAGAACACCCACAATATTTGAAAAACCTATTAAAATAACTCTATCCTTGTCCAAATACACGTCTGTGCGAGGCTGAATTTTTTCATATAATGAAACAAAAATGACATATCACAAGATTGAACACTAAAAGAGATAATAGAATCTAAATGTCTTCTAGTATGCTGGACATTAAAGGAATTGGGGAAAATACAAAACAATACCATTCTTTTCACTTTTGTTTTATCTTGAAAAATATAGTTTTTTCATAAAGATATGTTATTCATGTTAACATGTAGTGGGCTTATTATTGTGATTTTAAAATTAACTAATAGATACTTTAAATGCTCAGCTTTAATTTCTAATAAGGTAAATATAGATAGATAAAACCCAAATAAACGAAAGCTCCTTGGGGTTCTTGGTAATTTTTTTTTTTTTTTTGAGACGGAGTCTTGCTCTGTCGCCCAGCCTGGAGTGCAATGGCGTGATCTCGGTTCACTGCAACCTCCATCTCCTGGGTTCAAGCGATTCCCTCCTGCCTCAGCTTCCCAAGTAGTTGGGATTACAGGTGCCTACTACCATGCCCAGCTAATTTTTGTAGTTTTAGTAGAGATGGGGTTTCACCATGTTGGCCAGGCTGGTCTTGAACTCCTGACCTCAGGTGATCCGTCCAATTCGGCCTCCCAAAGTGCTGGGATTACAGGCGTGAGCCACCACGCCCAGTGGTAATTTTTAAGAGTATAAAGGGGTTCTGAAACCAAAATTTTGAGAACAATTGACCTGAGCATATTAAACAATACAATTTTAGTTTATTTAGGTCTTGCATAAGTTCTGTTAGATTTGTTCTGAGGTACTTAAATTTTTGTTATTATCATCAGTAACTTTTTAAACATTACTTTTCTGTGTTACTGGTGTATAAGGCAATTAATTTTTATTGATATATATTGTATATTGATCTTTTTTTTTTTTTTTTTTTTTTTGAGACGGAGTCTCGCTCTGTCGCCCAGGCTGGAGTGCAGTGGCGCAATCTTGGCTCACTGCAAGCTCCGCCTCCCCGGTTCGTGCCATTCTCCTGCCTCAGCCTCTCCGAGTAGCTGGGACTACAGGCGCCCGCCACCATGCCCGGCTAATTTTTTTTTTGTATTTTTTAGTAGAGACGGGGTTTCACCGTGGTCTCGATCTCCTGACCTCGTGATCCGCCCGCCTCGGCCTCCCAAAGTGCTGGGATTACAAGCGTGAGCCACCGCGCCCGGCCTTGTATATTGATCTTATATCCAGCCACTGTGCTAAACTTTCTCACTGGACTTACTCTTTTACATCAGTCTTACTGTTAGTACAGGGCTGGCAAATTATGATCTGTAGACTAGATACAGTCTACCATGTTTTTAAAACAACATTTTACAGGAACAGAGCTATATCCACCCATTTACGTATTATCTATAGCTGCTTTTGCACTACAGTGGCACAGCTGAGTAGTAGTGAGAGAGACTATGGCCCACAAAGTCAAAAATATTTACTATATGCCTTTTTACAAAAAAAGTTTACCAAACCCTGTATTATGAACTCCATTCACAGAACCAACTTTTGGCTCTGCTGATACCCTATATAGCATTTAAAATTTCAATTTAATTAATTCTGTTCTCATCTTTATTTATCCTTCCTTTCTTATTCGTCTTTTTTTTTTACCTTCTCAAAGTTAGCTTAATTTTCACTTTTTCCTTTTCTAGTAACAAACCTGCACGTTCAGCACATGTATCCCAGAACTCAAAATAAAAAATAAAAATAAAAAAAAACACTTGAGACTATAAATTTTCCTCCAAGTACAACTTTTACTGTATCCCACAAGTTTTGATATATCATATTTTCATTATCATTCAATTCTAAGTATTTTAAATTTTCCATTATTACATCTTTGATCAATGAATTATTTTAAAATGTTAAAAAATTTCCACATATAAGGGGAATTTTGGGGGGTTTATGTTTTAGTTACTGAATTCTAATTTAATTGTATTATGATCAGATAGTGTGGTCATTATATTGATTCTTGGAAATCTGTTGAGACTTGTTTTAGGGGCATAGTATGAGGGCAAGTTTTGTAATTCTTCCGTGTGAAGAACACATATATTCTATTTGTTTGATGCAAGATTCTATGAATCAAACTATTGAGTTGTACTGCTTCAATTTTATATATCTTTACTAATTATTTGTTATGTGCTTGACCAAGCAATAACCTGGAGGAACATGAAATTTCTCTATGGTTTTATTAATTTTTGTTTTACGTTTTGATGCAATATAGAAATGTTATATCTTTCCAATGAATTAAAACCTTATCAATATGTAGTGCTCTCTTTATCCTGATTAATTTTTTTTGTCTTAAAGTCTTTTATCTAGCTAGCTAGCTAGCTATCTATTTATTTTTGAGACAGGGTCTTTCTCTGTTACCCAGGCTGGAGTTCAGTGGCATGATCTTGGCTCACTGCAACCTCCGCCTCCTGGGTTCAAGCAATTCTCATGCCTCAGCCTCCCGGGCAGTTGGGATTACAGGTGTAGGCCAGCATGCCTGGCTAATTTTTCATATTTTTAGTAGAGACACGGTTTCGCCATGTTGGCCAGGCTGGTCTCGAACTCCTGGCCTCAAGTGATCTGCCTGCCTCGGTCTCCCAAAGTGCTGGGGTTACAGGCATAAGCCACCATACCCAGCCCTTAAAGTCTATTTGACTGATACCAACAAAGCTACATAGCTCCCTTCTGATTGGTATTTGCTCGAATATATTTTCCATCCCTTTACTTTTGATCTCTCTTTGTCTTTGTGTTAAATGTGTATTTCTCTAAACACTGTATAGCTGAATTGGTATTATATATTTTTTTTAAATCTTAAATGTTTACTTTTTAGCCAGGAAGTTTAGGCCATTTACATATATTGTGATTGCTGATATATCTGCATTTGTTTTTATAATATTATTTTCTATTGTCCTACTTTCCTATGCTTTAGTATTTTTTCTTTCTTTTTTGATTTTTAAAAATCAGGCTTAGAAGTTATACACTAGTTCTTTTCTTTTAGCAGTTACCCTTGAAATCCAAGGTTAGTAGTTTAACCCCTTCAGAACAACAAAAGGACCTTACAATGCAAACTCTGATTATCTCCTTCCTCTTATATAGGGAGTTTTACACAGTATTTTAAACCAGCAATATTTGTTTAGATTTGCCTACATGTTTACCAATTTCTTTGCTTACCATTTCTATTTTTCAGACCTTTTGCTATCTCTTTTCTCCTTTCTGAAGCATATGCTTTTGTTTTTTGTTTTTTCTTTTATAGAGACAGGGTTGTGCTTTGTCATCCAAGCTGGAGTACAGTGGTGTGATCAGGGCTCACTGTAGTCTTCAACTCCTGTGCTGTAGTGATTCTCCCACCTTAGCCTCCTGAGTAGCTAGGACTACAGGTATACACCACCCATTTGGCTAATTTATTTATTTATTTTTGTAGAGCTAGGGTCTCACTGTGTTGTGCAGACTGGTCTTGAACTGGTCTCAAGCAATCTTCCTGGCTTGACCTCCCAAAATGCTGGGATTACAGGTGTGTGTCACCACACCCAGCCTGAAGTATATTCTTTCAAGTTCCTTCAGTGTAAGTCTGCTGGTGGTAAACTCCCTTAGGTTTTGTACATCTGAAGAAAATATTTCACCCTCATTTTGAAGGTTATTTTTGCTGAAAACACAATTTTAAGTCGAAAATCATTTTCTCTCAGAACTTTGAAAATATTTCACCATCTCCTGGATTTAGTCATTGCTGTTGAGAAGTCTGCTGTCAGTCTAAGCATTGTTCCTCTGTGGATGTGGTCTGTTTTCCCTATGGCTCCCTTTAAGAGAGCTGTCTTCAGTGATTTACAGTCTTACTACAGTATAAAAAGTTGTGAAGCCCTTTTTATTTGTCTGTTTAGATACACTGCTTCCTCTATCTCTGGATCAGTATTTCTCATTGGAAAATTCTGAGCCACAATCTCTTTAAACATTGTCTCATCTCCATTCTGCATATTTTTGTTCCCTTTGACACTCTAAATAGGCTTATGTTAGGCTTGCTTATTCTGCCCTCCAAACTTATTAACCTCTCTTCCTTATAGTTACATCTCTTTGTCTGTGCTCCACTGGATGAGACTATTTTAGTTTTATTTTCCAGTTCATTAATTAGTCCATTACAAAAAAGCTTATCCACTAAATTTTTTGATAATTTTTTTTTATTACTGAAGGTTTTCTTTAGCTGTTTTTCAGAAGTGCCTGGTGATTGTGAGAGACCATTGTTGTTCACTATTTTTGTATTCTATAGTTAAGTTAATTTTTCTTTATATAAGGTAGTCTAGTTTCTTCTTATCTGATAATTGAAACATCTAAAGTCCTTGGTGGGGAAGGAGTAATTAATATATTAATGCTACTTTTGCTGATTTTCACTCATGGTGGTTTGTTTCCTTGTTTGATAATTTTTTTTGAAAGCTCAAGATCCCAATCTGTGAAAAAAAACTAGAAGCCTAAATTACATTTGCTTTATCTGGAATTTAGTGGCACTACCAACCTGGGCTATTTTATCTCCCTTCTAGAGTCCCAGGCTTAAACTGGGAGTTGCAGTACGGTCCCCATTTGCATCCCCACATGACCATCACACACAAACAAAAGGGATGGGCAATTCTGCCTTTTCTGGCTTGTTTACTGTTGACATATATGCACTTAGCTACTTGTATTTTTTTTTTCTTAGCTATTTTCATTACTTCCTAGGAGTTCTAAAATGCAACAGAGATACCCCTTGGAGTACCAAGTCTGTTATACTGGCAGAAGAGGAGGTCCTCTTTGAAAGTTTTTAGAAAGTAGAAGAGTGACATCTGATTGTTGCTTTTGAAGAGCTTTTTCTAGATTCTCTGTAAGAATGAACTGCAGGGAGGCAGGAATGAAAGCAGAGCCAGGTAGGAGGCTAATGTAGTAGTTCAGGTGAGAAATTGAAGCAACATGCTTGAGAGAGGTAGCAGAGGAGATAGAAAGAGGTGAAATGACTTGATACCTGATTGGGCATAAAACAGTAAGCGTTTTTGATAGTTTGGATGTGGAAGGTGAGGTACAGGATCCCTAGTTGATGGCTGGTGGTGTCATTTACTGAGATAAGAATAATTGGGAGATGGACAGTTTCCAGTGTTTGTGTAGGTTAGGGTGTGGGTAGAAATTAAGAGTTCTGTTTTGGATATGTTAAGTTTGAAATGATTATCAAACATCCAAGTGGACATGTCAAGTACCCTGTTGGGTATCTAAGTCTGATATTTGGGGAGAGAGTTGGGCTGAAGATATAAATTGGGGGGTTGTTGCCATAAAGGTTTGGGAGCAGAGGAGATAACAAGTGAGAGTGCAGAGAGAAAACATAGGGACAGACTGAGCCCCAGGGCACACCAATTCAGAAAATAACAGAGGAGGAGACAGCAGTGGTGATTGAGAAGGAAAAAAAAATCCAAGAGAGGAGCTGTCATGGGGGCTCAGAGAAAAGTGGGTTCCAGGAAGAAGGGAGTGATTGACTGTGCTGGAAGCTACTGAGAAGCTGAGGAAGATGAGGCGACAAGGTGGTCATTGGTAGCTGTGATCTGAACAGTTCTGGTGAAGCAGTGGTGTCAGAGACTTTAATGGAGTGTGTCAAGGATAACAGGAGATCAGTCTAGATAATACCTATAGACAAGAAGTTCGAAGTGTTTTGTGTGAAAGGGAGCATTAAAGTGGGGTAGAAGCTAAAGGAGAATGTGACACAAGGAAGTTTTTTCCTGGGGCAACATTAAAGATTTTATATGCCACTGGGAAAGATTTAGTACAAAGGGAGAAACAGAACATGCAGGAAAGAAAGCAAATATTTTCAGGGAAAATACTCTTCAAAGATTAAGCACCTGCAAGTCTTTCAGAGGTGATGTGGAACATGTGTGTGGCGTGAGCCATCCATATAACCTACAAGACAGAAGAGCTAGGACACCTATATTACATAAGGACTTGGGGGCTGAGTAATCTTTATTTGCCAAGTTCTCATGAGGTCTACTCCACCCTAGCTTCAAATTTACCCATGTCACAGCGGCTAGTGGTAGAAGCTACAGAATATATCTGATAATTATGATCCGAAAGCTGTTTGGGTAGTTATAAAAGTAGGTGATTAACTCAATATACAGCTAAAGGGGTCTTACAAGACTTCTAGTTTGGTCTCCTATCCACTTTAGGCAACTGAATCCTAAAGGTCTTAGAATGGACACCTCACTATCCCTTGGGAATTACTTCTAGGATGCTGTCACCATGCCATGTGTCTAGCACAAATAGCAATTTCCTCTTGTTTTGTGATTAATGGTCATAGAATACAGCTGAACTGTAATTTTATTCACCCAAAGACCTTTATGTATTTTAAATTAGAAATTAATTTTACTTTTTTTCTCTAAGCCAAACAACCTCTTTCTCTTGATTTTCCTTTACAGATCTTATTTTGTATCATTTGGCTAGTCTTGCCTCTTTCCCTTCTCTCCAACTGCTTTTTTTCCCTAAAGTGTAGTGACCAGCAATTGACAAACTACTCAAATAAAGTCTGAGTAATCCTGAGAGCAGTGTGGGTATTTCAACACGTCTCCCTTAGACAGATGAAAGGCTGACCTGGCTCTGCCAAGACTTGAACACATTCCAGTTCCTGCTGATCTGAGAAGTCTCTTCCACTTGCGTTTTTCTTCTTTTACCTGGCAATTTGAATAAAATGAAAATACAACCAGATGTATATGGAAAAGAGTTTTTAGTGTACCTGTTCTTTAAAATCAGCTTGAGCTTTATGTAAAAATCAATATGTGCACATACCAATTCCTTCTAAAATGTAACAAATATCTAAATATACCAATAAAATGTTTTGTCTCTCAACTGCATATTCCACAAAGTATTTCTTAAAATCTAAAAGCAAGTATTCAGATAAGGTAATTAATTAAGTGAAGTGTTGGGTTTGGAAAGTCTTCTACTATTTTGAGGCTAATGATGGTTGAGAAACTCCTATGCGGGTGTGTGTGTGTGACAGAGATTCTGCCTGCTAATTACTTCCCAAGAAAAATCTAAGCATCCAACAATCATTCTAATTTTTCCCAAGCAGCATGAAATACCACATCACATTACATTATGTTATGCCAAGTAACAGGATGTTCTTGGGGTAACGTGACAAAACAATGCAGCTGGGAAAAACAAATTGAAAGGCCAAATGATGTGCACATAATTTTGGGTAGGTAGTGCTATAAAGAGAAAGAAAAAGGTGCACACTGATAATAAGACTTAGAGGTGACTTACAGGTTTTGATACCCACAGGTGATTTTAGGAAGGCAGCTTTGTTTTAACCATAAGATTTATGCCATGAGCTTTGGCTCTTTTACTTATATTTGTTTCACTCTGAACAAGCACTGGAGCCCTTTTGAACTTCAATTTTTTCCTCTGTAAAATGGGAATACTACTACCCACCCTACCTCTTTCATACGGCTGTTGTGAGATTCTAATGCCTCGCATGTTTAGGTGTTTTATAAATGTCTAATTGGATACGGACAGATATCTGAACTGAATTTAATATTCTGTATGTCACAGATTCCAGTCTGTACATTTTTTCACCTAATGATATTTCAGAAATAAGGATATATCTTATAGTTGGTGGCTTATATTTTAATTAATATTTTCTTTCTTTCTTGGTGGTACATAATATATTTAAACCAATGGCCTCTTAGAAATATGGCAAATAAAAGAGTTGGGAAATGGCAAAAGTGCTATGCAAATATCAGTTATTTATTCATAAAACGAGATTTCACCAAAAGTCTCCCTTATGCAAGGCATTCAGAAGCAAATGAAAATGAGTAAGATTGGGTCCTTAATCTCCAGAAGAGTGCAATGCACGAAGTGGATGACTCAGGATAACTCAAATGCCAAACAGAATGTGATATGTGCCATTTGAGTAGCATTCCCAACTGGGAACCTTGTGAATGCAGAAGAGGAAATAACTTTCAGTAGGGTCAACCAAAGAAGCAGCATGGAGGAGGAGGCACCTGGCCTGGCCTTGACAGATGCATAGTATCTCAACAGGCACATATGGGAAGGGGAGATACCCTATGCAGAAAGGACAAGTGAGGCATGGACATAGGATGCACAGTGAATATTCTGAGGAATATGGTCCAGACAAGAAGCAGTCCAGACAAGAAGGAGCATGGGGACCATGATGGGCTGCTTGCTCTAGGATATTAGAGATCTGGGCTCAATTTGGTGAATGGGTTAGGCCCCGAGCAAGGAGCAGCCTGATGAAAGTGGGGCATTAGGAGCATGTGCAGGGGGACCGGTTAAGAAGAGGCTGGAAGCAGGGGCATCCTAAAGCAGGTCTTGCGCAGGCTTGAAAAGTCCAGCTAATAAGTGGGTAGCGGGGGTAAAAAGGAAATGATAAATGGATGGTAGAGCCATAGTTAAACGCTAAAGAGCCTTAATGAGAATCCTAGAGAGAAAGCCCATTTCACAAATGGACAGAAAGGATGCACTGAATTGATGTTGGACTGTGTGCTCTTTGAGGATGGGAACTGCATGCTTTGTACATCATTGTATCCCAGCACCTGATACGTAGTACTTACACAATAACTAATATACTCCCTTCCTCCAAAAATTCCATTTATATTTTTAATTCAGTTCAGCAAGCATGTACCTATCATGTGCTCGATGCTGGACACTGGGGTCGGGAAGAATGGGCTGATGTGGTGGACTGTTTTTCAAATGGCTGCAATAATTCCTTCCTTACAGAGCCTTGGGCAGTCCCTCCAAAGCTGACTCGGGGCTTAGCCATAGGACTTGCTTTTACCAGAGGCATAACAGAAAATGTGAGGTAAGCAGAAACTTGAAAAAAAAAAAAAAAGCCTACACATTGATAAAGTAATGAGTTCCAGCCTGGACAGGTTGAATATGAAATCCTTGAGGCATGTCCAGCAGGCAGTTTGGTATAAAGCAGTAGGTCCTGCTGCCCCACCCCTCCCCTCTACCTCCACATTTTTTTTTTTTTTTTTTTTTTTTTTTTTTTTTTTTTTTTTTTTTTTTACTCCTGAGGGCACCATATAAAGAATTCCAGGCTAGCCTCCTGGAGGATGAGAGAACATGTGGAACAGAGATGAGTCATCCCAGGTGAGGCCTCCCCAGACCAACCATCCTAGAATGAGGGGTAACAACCTTTTTCTTAAAGGACCAGCAGTAAATACATTAGGCTTGTGGGCCATATGATCATCTCCATTCCAAATACTCAGCTCTGCTGTTGTAGTGCAGAAGCAGCCATAGACGATATGGGAGTTGCCGTGTTCCAGTAAAACCCTATTTATAAAAACAGTGGCAGGCCTGTGGGCTACGGTTCGCCTATCTCTATCCCAGATTATTCAGCCCCAGTCGAGCCGGTCCAAACTAGAAGAACTGCCCAGCCAACTCACAGAATCATGAGAAATAATAAATGCTTGTTGTTTTAAGCCACTAAATTTGGAAGTGTTGTTACACAGCTAATGCTAACTGATGAAGCTGGTATAAAACACATAAAGCATACACCTTGTTTCAAGGCACTTAAAATCCACCTGTGGAAGCACGACATGTGTGGGAAACATTTAAATAACCATAGAAGGCAGTATGTGACTAAATAAATGATGCAGGAGAATTAGAATTATAAGGATTTATAAAAGGGAAAAATTAGTTTGGACACACAAAAAACTTGGGCAGCATATCATAAAGAATGGGTAGAATATGACAGTTCCCTAAAGATTCCTGTTTCTTTTTCACTGCCCTTTATACTGCCTACTTTCATGTCTATGTACCCCAGTAGACTGGGAGTCTCCTGAGGGCAGGTCTTATTTTCTATTTTCTAGGTTCCCAGAGGCCAGTGCAGTGCCTGGTTCACAGCCAGGCTCAGTATGTACTTACTGAAGAAACTAATAAGTCCACAGCTGGACAGGAGAAAGAGCATCTATGTGGAAAAACCAAACCTTGTGATCAAAGAACACCGCACAGGAATTCATGTGGTGCATTCAAGAGAGGCGACCAGTGGCTCAGGGAGAGGAATGAGATTGGGGTAGGTAGAAGCTATAGTTGGCCACGTGACTCTGGGTCATGGGGTGGGGGTGATGAGGCAAAGTGAAGGACCCTGACTTTCAGGGATTTGAAGCCATATGTTACTGGAATATGTGACCTAACTGACATTTATGAAGATGAGTTTGGCGGCAGAGGGTAAGGTGGATTCCAGGCAAGGAGAATAGTTAGGACAATTTAGTAATCCAGGAACGAGGGAGCAGACTAGCCTAGGAGATGGTGGGAATATCAAGGTGTCAGCTCCTGAAAAACACCAAATAGAGCTGAGCATGTGCTTCAGCATAAACTACAAAAGAAAAGAGAGACATCTCAGGCATTCCTTCATGCCACCTTTACTGAGTACAAGGTATTATTAAGTCATGTGTTCTGAGCCCATGAAGACACTAAGTAGATCTATGTTACATTTGGAACCAGGATACATAAGGTTAAGAACACCACTTTACTCATGGAGAAGCGTAAGACGACCAGGAACTGTGAGTGAGGCAGCTGCTAGAGTGGGCAGGGCACAAGGTTTGCAGTGACACACACAGCCTTAGAGCCGGGCTCCATTCTTATTAGCTGTGTGATGTTGGACAGACCATGAACACCACTGATGATGGTATTCACCTTGAAGGCTGGTTGAGAATTATAGAAAGGGCGGGTGACGTGCACAGCACAGTCCCTGAATAGAGCAGGCGCTCGTATGATTCACAATTACAATAAAAGCAACATGTAATAGGGAACACATGAATGGTATAATCTGAGTGTTGTAATAGGGCAGAGAAAGAAAAATCACTTTTGGCTGGGACAGTCACTTTGGATTTGAGAGTGAGAATAGCATGTGGTCTGGTGGCAAAAAATGAGGACGATTTTGACAAGCAGGGGAAGGGGAAGGTCGTTCCAGGAAAAGAAAACGTTCTGTGGAAGGGAATAGAGATGAAAGACAGAGCCCGTCCTGTGGAGTGTGGTGGAATTTAGTTTGGCTGTTGTACGGTGGAAGGTGAGGCTGGGAAGCAGGTTAGAGTCAGACAGCAGAGTGGCTTGAATGCCAGGAAGAGGAGCTGGGATGTTACGCAGTTAGTAGTGAGGTGCTGCTGAAGGATCCTGAGTGGGCC
Organism: Symphalangus syndactylus; assembly: GCF_028878055.3. NCBI lineage: Eukaryota > Metazoa > Chordata > Mammalia > Primates > Hylobatidae > Symphalangus > Symphalangus syndactylus. The sequence goes on from NC_072424.2 coordinate 67,880,536, forward strand.
AGTGACACGATCAAACCCCAGGTGGCACTGTGAGTGGTGTGGAGGCAGGAGACACTCATGCAAGGAGGGCAGGAACAAGGTGAGGCATGCCCCTTCCAGGGAGTGGCCACAGCCACAGCAGGAGAGGGCATGTGAGAGAGGATGCAGAGCATGAGCTGGCCACACTGGGAAACACTGAAGGTCAGGAGGGAGAGGGTGGAGCTGAAGTTCACTATGAAATGAGAACACAGACTGACTAGTTGACTCATTGGTTCATTCGGTTAAGCTGCCATTGAGCTTTGTTTGTTATGTGCTCAACACTTCTAAATGGTGGTAATCGGCCGTGCACAAGACATGGTTGCCTCTCCCCAGGTCAGGGAGTGTCACCAAACACACACGTTCTTTCAATGGAGGAAGATAATAGACTATGCATGCAGTGTGGTCACAGTGTATTTATCATTGTAGCTAGTCCCCAGAGTATACCACAGGACTTGACGTATACTAGATGCTCAATAAATGTTTATTAAACTCATTCATTCACTCAACAAATATTTATTAAGCACCCATTCCATGTTGGGCATAGTTCTAGGCACTGGGGATACATCAATGAATATAACAAATATTTCTGAGGTTCCTTGAGATCTCTGTGCATTCAGTTTATACCCAAAGCATAAACAAAATCACTGTACTTATTCTAATTATGTTGTAGAACTGAAGTCCGCATTTCTTTGTATTTTTTCCTCCAGAGTTAAAAGATACTTATTCTGAAAAGTATCAAACATCCCATTATGGAATTAAGTTCAGAGCTTTTAAAAAATTGTGGTATTAATTTTGAGATTGAAATTAAACATGACATGGTACAGAATATAGTCACTCAAGCAACCATTTAGGAAGACCTAATTTGTAAGCTCATCTCAGGCACCACTGAGTATAGTAGTGATGAATCAGAAAATCCCTGTCCTCAAAGATCCTATGACATAATAATAAGGATAAAATAAAGACAAACATATTGCACGGTAACACAATGCTAGGATGCCCAAATATGTCTTGCTTTTTCTTTTCTCCTTGTCCTGCTTAAAAGGCTAGTTAACTTCCACCAGGTATGCCCTTACTCCCTGCTCTACCTAGCTAATAAATTGGCACTTGTCACTTGCTGTCTACATCACAGCTGTTTGCGGATGTCTTAGGTCCTCTGCTAGATGGTGAACTCTGAGGGTGGGGTCTGGCTTTATTCAACCCTGCAGAGGCAGTGTGGGGGATACTAAAGATAGGAACAAAGTATTGTGGAAACCCAGAGGAGTGAAACTCGAAAGCTCAAATATCTTTGCATTGGTTTATGAAAAAAGATTAAATGTAAATGCGTACTTGTGCGCAAGACACAGGTCCAGATCATTTTCTGGTAAAAAGAAGAAAACTGCTTCTTTTTTTAGAGATGTTACAAGTTTCTTTTAAACAGAGTTTGAGAGCTGACGAAACCATGGATAGCAAATGACCTCGAGTGTTATGTGAGATTTTAGAAACAAATAAATGTACTGTGAAAAATAAAGCTAACGTCATTATATTTTACAATAAAAGTCCTTACATCGTTAGCACCTTGGTTTTCAAACTGCTTTTGCATAGGTCTCTTCTCATGTGAATGTCAGGACAATGTGGGGGTGTACACAAGGCAAGCATTTCTCTTCCTGCACCTCCCATGGAGACACTGAGGCCCAGGGCTGCTGGTGAGTCATGAGCTGACCCAAGTGTCAAGAGCCATGCTCTTTCCAGTAGTCAATGGCTCCCAGAGAAACACCATGCTCCATAAGAGGTGGGGAGAAACAGGTTGTTGTTTTTTTTTTGTTTCCTTGGAAGGGGAGAAATTCAGTTTTCTGACCTAAAAATTAGAAATGACTGGAGCGGTAAAGTTATTCTGCTAAATAAAAAGCAACATAGCTAAGTGGGAGAAAAACCAGAAGAAATTCAACATGTTCTAAGGGATGCACCTGGATAGTGTGTGGCTTCCATTCTGACTTTTATATGGACAAGGATAATTAGCATCGCTTTCCTGTAAACTGTATTCAAATTTCCACATGCAGCAATGCTCCCCTGGATTCGCGCTGTAATCATTAAATCACACTTACAGCATGTACCAGTTTACACCCTGCCACTAAGTAAAATACAATTTCCTTTCTTCCTTTGATTATTTTTCCTTCCTTCCTTCTTTCCTTCCCTCTGTCTTTCTGCTTTTACTGTTACTCCCACATTTACTGAAGTAGATCTCATGAGGATTCCTGGGCATCCACAGATGAATGAGCCACAGTTCCTGATGCTCGAGTAGCAGACTAGGATGGGAGGAAGCCTCAAGGCAGGATCCTATCACTCACTTCAGTGTCTGCCCCACAATCCGCTGCCGGGTCTGAGACAAGGACTTGGTTCCTGAACACTGAGTGGATGGATGGAAGGAAGGATGAGATGCCTGTATCTAGATGGCAGTGTTCCAATTTCTGACTCAGTAAAACAGTTGAAATATATCCTCCCCTTCCCGTTGCTTTTTCTGTTTCAGCAACCCCCTTTCAATGAGAAAGGATGAGAACAAGAGAATCAAATTGGCATTCTGAAGCTCTTTATTTAAAGGCACGTATTTAGCAATTTGCTATGTCTGAGTTAATATATGGGTTAAGTTCCCTGTGAATGACACTCTCCTAACTTTAGCAACGTCATAAAGACAATCAGTTGCCGTGTGTCTGGCAAGTTACTGACTACAAGCCCAAGGGATGCAAGAATGGGAAAATGTTAACGTAGAAAAAAAGACTTTAAGCAAATTCAGAGGAAAATGGAAAAGGACTCACCACTCCCTCCCCAAAATGCTACACATAACATTTTGTTTTGAACAAAAAAGTTATGGAGAATATTATTTTAAACTTTGTGCTCATTAGAACAATCCTTTACAGAATGCAGACAAGAAGGCGATTAGGGAAATTAGTGGGAGATAAAGAAGAAAAGAGTTTTAGGAAAAGACGGAAGCAGAGGAGGAAAGAAGAAGAAAAAGCAGAGAAGAAGGCTCCATGCTAAGGTGACAGGGAAGCAGGAGAGGAATGTGAGCATGAGGTCAGGTCTGGGGGCAGGTAAGAGAGAATCTTCCGGCCGGGCGTGGTGGTTCACGCCTGTAATCCCAGCACTTTGGGAGGCTGAGGCAGGCGGATCACGAGGTCAGGAGATCGAGACCATCCAGGCTAACACGGTGAAACCCCGTCTCTACTAAAAATACAAAAAATTAGCCGGGCGTCGTGGTGGGCGCCTGTAGTCCCAGCTACTCGGGAGGCTGAGGCAGGAGAATGGCGTGAACCCGGGAGGTGGAGCTTGCAGCGAGCCGAGATCGTGCCACTGCACTCCAGCCTGGGCGACAGAGCGAGACTTCGTCTCAAAAAAAAAAAAGAGAACCTTCTGAGAACTTGACTGGCAGAGGTGGGTGAGAAAGGACACTCCTCTCCTGTCTTCCTCAGCTCCAGAGGGTGGAATGAGGCTGACAACACGATCATCTACTCTGTGGCAGGTACCCTGCTGGGGGCTTTTATATATAACATTTTATTTAATCATCCAGTTCAAAGCCACCTGCAAGGAAGGAAATTATGTCCATTGTACTGGTGACAAAACTGAATTTAGAGGTTGTCGGTCAAGGAGCAGGGGCTCTGGACAAGCACCCACCTATGGACAGCACATTGCCATCCACAAAGGACTCCTTCTTCTTCCTTAAACCTCAGGCAATTCTGTGAAGTGAACAATATCATTTCCATTTTGCATGGCAAGAAATGCAGGCTTTGAGGGAGCCACTTGCACAGCTAGCAAGAGACCAGGAAGCACATGGACTGGGACTTGATCCAATGCTCCTTCTGTTTCACTAAACAGCCTCCTTGAGGAAGTAGCTGGTTGCCTTCTTTTCACCCCATCTCCAGCTTTATCCTGTAGCCTGTGGCCAGATGAGTGCTGAGTACCAGGCCAAGCAGACACAGCATGGTGGTTGGGGTTGATGTCCCATGGTCGTCTTGACTGTAATTCTGCATGGAGTGAAGACTCTGATTCTTTAAAATCTTAGGGTTATCTGGTTTGTGCTCCTGCACAGTGCAGCAATCTTGTCTACAGCAGCCCCCAAACATGGCCTAAAAAGACAATGACTTTCATTCCAGTAACAGAGGTTCCCTGTTACTAAATGAAGCCACAGGTTCCACAGTGGGCTAGCTGTATCTGGAAGAAAATTCTTGTTTTGAGCCCAAATCTCTTTCCCTATAATTTCTTTTAGTTCTGCTTTTTCTAGAATAACAAATGTCTTTCAGATATCTAAATGCAGCTTTTGTGTCTCTCCTTGTTTTTCTCTTCTCCAGGCTAACCTTTCTCTGTTCCTTCAACCACTGGTTACAAGACAGTCTCTGACACCCTCTCCATTCCTGATGCTGTGTTCATAAAGCACTCAAGTTTGTTTGTTTTCCTTTTCTTTCCTTTGTTTTTTGTTTGTTTTTTTTGGGGGGAAGTCAGAGTCTTGCTCTGTCGCCCATGCTGCAGTGCAATGACATGATCATAGCTCACTGCAGCCTCCAACTCCTGGTCTCAAGCAATCCCACCGCCTTGGCTGCCCAAAGCATTGGAATTACAGGCATGAGCCACCATGTCCAGTTTGTGTTCCTTTTCAAATGTACTGGTATAATACTCCTAATGTGATCTAAGTACTGCAGAGTCTAATGAAATCATGACTCTTCCTTCTGTGGGCATGAGACCTCTTTTGTCACAGTTAGGATAATGTTAACTTTTTCAGCAGCCACTTTGTGGAGGAGAAAGGTAAGTCACCAAGCTCTTACAGTACAGCATAATAAGTTCTGCGAAGGAGGCAGCCAGTGGGCTATGGCATCACAGAGGAGGGACAGCAAATTTTGCCAGAAAGGAACAAAGAAGCCTTCTTGGAGATGACACTTGAAGAACAACTCAAAGCGAGAGTAAACCAGGTGGAGAGAGTGGAAGGTCTTTCCAGGCGGATGGAAAAGATTTTGCAAAGATGAGCTGGTGTGAGAGAACATGGCAGTACAGGCTTTTCTTCCCCATTGCTTCTCTTTTCAATTCCTTTCTCCAGCCTTTCTCTGACTTAGCTTCACTTTTGGATGTTATTTTCAGTTAAGGCTTGGGAAGACCCTTGCATAACACAGGGGTTGGGGTGCCGATCCCCCACACAGTCGAAAATCTACGTATCACTTCTGACTCTTCCAAAACTTAATAGCCGGCTGTTGGCTGAAAGCCTCACCGATAACATAAATAGTCCGTTAACACATATTTTGTATGTTATATGTATTATATACCTGCAATAAAGTGAGCTGGAAAAAACAAAATGTTATTAAGAAAACCATAAGAGAAAATACATTTACTAAGTGAAAGTGGATCATCATAAAGGGCTTCATCCTCACTGTATTCTCATTGAGCAGACTGAGGAGGAGGAGGAAGAGGGATTGGTCTTGCTGTTTCAGGGGTGGCAGAGGCAGAAGGGGTGGAGGAGGTGGAAGGGAGGCAGAAGAGGCAGGTACACTCAGTGTAACTTTTATTGAGAAAAAATCCACGCATATGTGGACCCACGCACTTCAAACCTGTGTTGTTTAAGGGTTAATTGTACTGTTAGCCTGTTTTAAGAAGTATCTGTTGCATGGAGTTGAAGTTCAACTCGTTTACTGTAAGTATTAAGTGGGCATCAAATAGCCAAAGCACTGGCACTGTTACTATAGTAAGTAGTTTTGGGGACTGTTCTCCGTTTTGGAGGTTGTACCTCTACTTGACTGAACTGTTTGATTAGGGTAGAAAAACAAATGGTACCCTAAGTATCAAAAGGCGGCCAAAGGTCACTCAGGGCCACAGGCTGGACCACGGTGCTCCAGGGTCTTTGCCCCGTTATGAGCTGATCTGTTTTTCTCTTCAATGCCTCCAGCCAGCAGTGTTGAAATGAGACATTTTAGGATTTCCAAACTGCTTCTAAGGCTGCTAGTCACAAACTCTTATCAAGGCAGTTTTCTCAGTTTAGATAGCAGACAGGCTCAGAGCCTCACCTTTGCAGGCCAAAGCTTGAGAAACCCTCCACATGAAAATTCACACATCTGTTATTTCTTTTACCTGTCCCTTCTCTGCCTTTAGCTTCTCAGTCATCCAACCCCGCCTCTGTGAAAAGTGCACAATGACTCAAGGCTTTTCTTAGGCCTCTGACAGGTGAACAAAGAAAAACACCTTTCACAAATCCAACCTATCAAGGGATAGAAGAAGAGAGAACAGAGCCTTCAGTAAAGAACCCTAAACATCCCACCAGAAAGTCCCAAACAACCCTGAAAAGTGAGAATAAAACTACCAAAAGCTGACAGAGGGTAACAAGCATTATTTCCAACCCACACTTGTCCTTCTAAAAAAAACCAACCCGCTACTGAAAAAACCCCTGAAATGTATGAAATCTAACATCGTTAACATATTTCCTGTCCTCACATAGCTTATAAAAATGTTTCTGAGCTTTTCCCTGGCTCATTTACAACGATGAGAAGGAGCAAAAAGGAAATGCAACAGATGGTACTGAGGGAGGAGGTACTACCATCCTCGCTCACAGTCATCCATCTTCGCAGTAAGTTATCCCCGCTTGGGCGAGGTTTCAAACGTTTTTCAGATGTGCCAATGGCGTATTCTTGCTCGAGAACAATGAAGATGAGGCTCCTTTAAAAAGCTTCAGGTTAGAAGGCATGTTTACTACTGTCTATTTTTGTTGTTTCTAAAAGAGATCACCTCAGCTTTCCCTCTGAACCTCCCCAAACTGACTCCGCGAGAATCTAATCTGGTACTGATTTAGAGCTGACAGGTGGTACATGCATAATTAAAGATGACCTAACACAGAATGCTCTCATTCCTGGCATATTATCAGACACTTAAGCAAAGCAATTATCAGTAGGCAATCTTTTCTGTCAACAGAGATCGAGATGAAACATTTCTTCAATTAAGAGAATTCTGCAAGGATGCTGTACGTATCCATCTGCAAATACTTGAAAACCTTTAGAGGTTAATACTAAGTCAGCTCAATGAAACACCTCCAGTTAACACATGCTCTCCTCTCCTCCCACTTTTCCTGGGAGGTCACATTTCAAACATCAAAATCAGAACAATTTTAAGGTGCTGCCAGACACCCTGACGTGAGCGGACAAGGAAATCTCTGCATTTTTCTGCCTTGCTGAGGTCTGAAAATATAACAAGTTTTCCTTAAAGGTTCAAAGCAAAAAAGGATAGGGTTCACATTAAAGCAAATTCAATTAAAATTGCCCTTCAAAGCAGGATTATTCCCTCTCCACGCTCCACCCATGTCAGAAGTATTTAGAGAATTATCATCAAGCCTTAAAACTTCGTCTTGAATCTAAGTGATTTAAACGATTTTTTTCTTTCATTTTGAAGAAATCAATATTATTCAAAGAAAAAAGGGACTTGACAAAAACGGAGGAATTTCCCATTTCAGGTGAAGGAGGGAAGAGGTGCCGCATTTCCTGATAGTCCTGTGCTTTTTATAAATTACAGTGCATGCACTTTGTATAAATGAATGCATTTAAGCTTTCCTTAGAACAGAAATTGCTTTAATGTTATAGTGAGACAAGTGATTTTCTTTTCTTTTTTAAAAGGGTAGTTTATAAGTTAATGGTTTTTTGAAGCCCATGTAAAAATTGCCTTCCACAAGACAGAGAACTTCACAATGTTTGTGGTGCATATTTTGCCACATTTCACAAGAGGTCTTATTGTTTAAATTCTTATATCCTTATGTCATATGTGAACAAATGACTTTATTGTTCATTTGAACACGTCTTTATAGGATGTCTGGTGGTAGAGCTAGTGTTGTTGTTTGCATTTTTTCCTCTCAACAAGCCAGAACAAAAGTCTCTTTTTCTGAAGCGCTGGGAACTCAGGGACCATGGCAGTGTGGCAGCAGTTGTCAGTTGGAAACACCATAATGATAATGTAAGTGAAGTGCTCACATTAAGGGGTTGACTTCTGACAAGTCAAGGTCTATAGAAAAGTTTCCGCTACAGCAGACATTATGGTAATGCAAAACAGAAGTACTTAATAGAACAATTAAGAATCATCCAGTACACTATTACTGCAGTAGGGCTCAATTCCTTTCAAGATATGCTTTCCTTGGAAGAGACTCCATTCAGAATATTAGGGGAAAAATATCAGTAGCCTTTGGGGAGAACACAATCAGATGGGAGGTGGAAGCGATGGCGGGATCATTAATGGGAGATTCAGTAGGACTCAAAGCTCAAGTTCATTATATTTCTTAGAACTAAGAATAGCTTCTGAATGAGTACTCACAATTCTCCACAGACCTATTTCTCCTAAGGAGCTCCCCCTTTCTCCCTTTCCAATTTTAATCTAAGAAAAAGAATAGAATGCAGACAGACATGGGTAGGTAAGCAGGAACAAAGGAACCTCCACAGAATGGAAGAGAATCTAAGCTAGTTCCATTTTAGATGTTGTTAAGTCCCTTCGACCAGGATTCAATTTAGAACAACTCAAAAGATACAGTTTGATAGCATGCTACATCAAGAGGACAGGAGAAAGAAAGAAGTCACAGGTGTAATGTTGTGGCAAACAACAAAATGTTATTTCCCAGTGGATGTCATGGGCAAAAAGAACATGTAAGATATAAGGCACATACTATCATTAAAGTAAACAGAATACAAAAAGGAAAGATTTTAGTGAGTTTATGTAGGGAGAGACCCTCATTTCTCACACAGCTCAGAGTCCCTGACTTTTGTAGGACTTCAGTGAATAAAGCAAAGTCTGTAAGCACAGCCTTTCTATGCTGAGGATGCTATATGGCACAAAAACATTTTACATGATGCCTTTTACACTTAGATATTATTTTAGAATCATAAACTAAAAGCGTTTTTAAGGTGGAGGTACCTGGCATAATATAGATGTATCTTCTTGTTAACCAAGGCTTCTCCTGTCCACACTCAAACCTGGCTTTTCAAGTGTGTTGGCTTTACTATTTTATGATTGGATGAATAAAATAAGACAGTAACTATGGCTACAAAATAAATTATGATACCCTGACCCCAACAGAGTATTATTTTGGAAAGAAGAAAAGTCAAATCCAAGATTATTATTATCGTCACTGCGATCTACTGGTGACCCTGTTTCAGAAAACCTGCCATTTGGAAGCCTTGTGGAGACAGTTTTCAGAATCCTATGTATTCTCTCTGTTAACTGATCAGAGATACTTCTCAGGTTTATTTCACTAAGGACAAAGTATGACATATACTTAGGAAAGGATGGATATTGTTTCAGGATCTCTATCCATTCAGGAGAAGACACTTGCTTTTTAGTTAAAAAAGGACTGTGACTAATTCCAGAGCACCTGGTATTGGCTTTTTCAAGAATGAGCATTTGAAGTCAAACTGGAAAATGGTGACTAGCACATCTGCAATGATCTAGATGATGGTAAGAGACGATCCAGAGATGGTAAGAGACAGATAAACCCAAAAAGGGTGGCCTCGCTTTGCTGCAGAGGGATAAAAGACAATAGAAGAAGTGAAAAAAACGATTTTTCTCTACAAGTCCCACTCTAGGAATCACCTTTGTTAACTTTGAGTTCTTTCACAAAATGAAATGTTACGTGACAGTACAATCTGTTTCCCTTAGGGATGGAAGGTGATGAGGGGAGACCAGTGATAGGTGAGATTTAAAGACACATAAAGGAAGGGTGGAAAAGAAATGCATTATGTTACCGAGCGAATGAGGATTAAATCTTCATAATGCATGTGAGATTCTCACACAAAGAAAATAAAACAAGAGCAAGCTTTTACTGAACACCTAATATCACCCAGCTGTGAATAAAAGAAAAAGAATCTCACACTGACCAGTTCATACAAATCAACTAACACTTATTCCCTTATGGTCCATTGTAACCCATACTCCAAGCAGATATGATGTTCTTTCACATGTACACATTTGTAACTTTCTGTAAACTAATTAGCGAAGGAGAATACAAAATAGGCAGGTATAATGGAAACTAGTGAATTCCATCCCTGAAGCTAGTTGTACTGTAATAGCTGCTGCATGATGCCAACAGCCCCCTTTCCCTTTGCTCATTCCGACACAATGCCTTCAGGTCTAAGTAATGTAATTTACTAGAGTGGAATTCCCTCGGTACCCTGTGCAGTACTTGGTGACAGTATCATTTATACTCCACCGTGTCGTGGCCTGACACTGATTCATCAGCCTTCATCCCTCATTCAGAGGAGAGCATGCAATTTCACCTTCCTCCGTGCCCTTCTCTGGTGTGCACGTACACATTCACTCCACTCAGCCTAATTACAAACCTGGGTTAAAATACTCTCATTAGATTTATATTTCTCACTCCAAATGTCAATCTTGTTGAAAATTCCCGTTTTCCGGAGGATTCATCCATTAGCAATAAACTTTAAAGCATTCTGTGACTGAGTGCATTAAACCAGCAATGAGGACATGCACTTAAAATACATCATTAGAGAAAATCTCCATTGCAAATACTTTACACTATTCAACCAAAGGAATAATGAGCCCCGCCTGGCCAATACCCTCAAATTGCACATGAAGGATAAGTTAAAACTGGCAGTTTTGCAGGAAGGAGCACACGGTGTATCCACAGGATTTATTTCAGAATCTGTCATTCCTTATGAAGGTGTGGGAGGGAATCACAGCCAGAGTCTAATTTATCACCTTCTCTCACCTATGATTTTTACAGAAACTTTGGTCTATGGCAAAGCGCAAGAGGGATGGCGAAGATAATGGGGAATATATGAGTGTGTAGAGGGAACAGAAGCTGTATCTGCAATGCCAAGAACTTTGAAAGTCACCTAGAATGATTTGCTCGGCCTGAAAAGCATTCTTCCATTTCGTTAACAGAGAAAAGTGGAGAAAGCAGCATTGTCTGGAGACACTGGAGGAAGCGGGTATCATTTTAATACAAGACAGATTTCCCTGGCAGAGTTGACCTGAGAAATGTCTTTATTCCAGACTGATGGTTCCTAACACAAAAACCAAAAATCTGATGAGAATACTAATATATAAATTATAAGTCACAAGTTGTACCTGGGACAGAGATGGTAGGACAGACTAAGAAAAGGAAAATTTGAAGAGGATTTAAAAACAACCCAGCAAAATACAACAATTGAGAAAACTAAGCCACAACTATTTTATATCTGTCCCATATTTTAATTCCTTAGCTTATAGGTTTAATTCATCACTTCTTGTCAGGTCTCAGGTGAGGCAAAGTTAAGGTACAGTCATAACTTCTCTTTAACTTTGATAAATGAAGAAACAGCATTCTAGGAAAGTCCTGGAGGAGGTTAAAGGGAGACTGATTTGAAGTCTTAGCATCTAATCCTGAAGGCTAACAAAAAAGTTATGTCCACAATTATGACTTTGTATTGTGAAATACACAATATACTTTATAATGCAAAACTTTGGTGGGTGGAAAAGGACTCTAGAAGGACAGATATACATTGTATTAAACAGAAAATAATTTGCAAAGCATAATAAATAAAAACAAAAGCAACAGCAATTGTTTTCTACCTGTCAGCATCTGGTCAATCTGTCAGATTGTTCAGTAACCAGAATTATAACAGATGCAATATTTGCTGTGGGGAATTACACCACCATGGAAGCTATTGCTCCTGAAGTTTTGCCCATTTCCACCTGAAATATTTTTTTAGCCTTACTTGATTACAACATTAGCACTCTCTTTCATAATGTACACCAGCAGGTACTACAATTAACATGCACAGATGTTAGAACTGAAAATCCATGTTTAAATAAAAAACAGGGAGAAGGTAAAAATTACTGAATATGCTCAACACAGCACTAATGTTAAAAGGAAAGAGAGGCTTACACTGTGCTAAGTTAATAGCAAAATAAAAAAAAACAACAATCCCCCAGATGGCATTAGTAACCTAAGAAGAGGCAAACCACTCTATAAATGCCTGTATTCTTCTGAAACACTGAACCAGAGGCTGACCTTTTGTCCATTTAATTCCAAAACTTGTACTCCAAGAATAGAGGAGAACTCCCAAATGCTCTAAAATTCTCCAACACATTTTACGACGCAACTGCACAAATGACAATAACACCAACATCATTTTGTGGAGTGCTGGCTTTGTGCTTTATGTACGTCATCTCACTGAATCCCCACAACCACCCTCTCATTCAGGTAGGCAGTACTACTTCTGCTCCCATTTTCAAATGAAGACGCCCAGGCCTAGGAGAGGTTAACAGACCAAGGTCAACAAGTAGCTAAGCTAAGATCTGATCCGGAGTCTTTTTTTCCTCCTAAAGCTCTCAACTCATTGTAACCACTGTGCCACACTGTCTGCCACAGTTGGGGATGCCAAAGAAAAATGTGATTTGCAGTCTTCATTTTTCAGAGTCTTCTGGAATGACTGCCCTCTTGACTCATCCATTTTACAAAGTGCATCAAACTGAAAGGCTCAGAACACTTGCAGACATTCTCATTCTTTGGAAATGCCACAGCCACTCAGTCAGTGGAACGGGACAGCACCATCAACGGGATCGCGAAGGCACAAATTTCCCTGTGAATGCTGGCGCCGCCTCTCTTTGGTGTTTCTTCTAGCCACAAACGGACACGTTATCACTTACTGTGGTTGCATTCGACTCAGCAGCCTGATGCAGGGGAGTTTTTACTTGGTTAACTGTCCCTCCAACATCTGTGTCTACAGAAGGTACTACAGGGCAGGCGTGTGCTCATCCTTGTGCCTTCTCCCTCCCCCATCCAAACACACACAAAGTTTTCCAATCTCTAGGGCAACACCATTAAGATATCCTTTCCTTGCTGTGCTACGAGTTTACAAGAAAGAACTTTCTAACAATAAGCCAAGAAGATGGATGATGTAAAACCGCATTTCAAATAAGGCAATTTCTTTTTTAAAAAGATTCAACGGTTTCATGCTTCTTTCTTCCTTCCATCAACACAATTTGTTTATGTACGAGTTGGACCTTTCTTCCTTCGGAAGAGAAAAGTGCTGATAAACTATCATGTGTAGAAAAACAACGCAAAAACTTGGTTGCCTTTTGCTATTTAAACAGAGACAAATTATTTCCCAATATACCACTTACCAGACAGATGCAAAGATGTGGGCAAACCAGTCATCAGAATTAACAGAGTGATTTTGCTTGCACTACATATTCTGATTTGTATGACTCTTATTTTTAGCCACGCACAAAGGGCAATAAATGGAAAATCTTATTCTAACCGCTACTTTTTCTGGGCCACCCACACTGCCCCACCTACCACACAACTTCACAAATGTAAAAAACCCAGCCCAGGGTTTGTCCTAACAAGGGATGCAAAGTGGCTAAAATGTGTGACATTTTTTCCAGTTAGTGTTTGTACTTTCATTTTTTTTTTTTCTGTCTCAGGACTTTCAGGGAAAACAATGTTGACTTACCAATGGGCATTTTCAAAGACTCTAAGTTGGTATGTCAGTCAGTGTACAGACAACGTGATCCGCAGGGCACAGGCACCACCCTGCCGTGAACCACATCTCAGCCAATCTTCCGCAAAGAAATGTACCCAAAAACTTTTCTGTAAATTCAGGAAGGTGATCCACACCTTCCACATTTTGTTTTGAAACAATGATGGCATTTTAAAAGTTCTTCAAATTAACAAAAGTGATATCAGAAATATAAACATTTCTAAAACAGAGCGGGCTGTGAGGAGAGATTTTGCCAAACTTAAGTCAGTAGCACTTGACTTATATCTGCTTTTAGTCTGCAGTGGCACCACGCTTACCAAGGCACGGTATCCCCTTGCTATCCCTTTCCTTCTGTGCATTTTTTCTTTCTGTATGCCTTCACCACACTTCTCCACCTGATAACCTGAAGCTTATCAGGCATTAAATCACACATGGTTATCATTGTGGATTGGAGCATCTGATTATTTAGAGATAACCATCTTGATGGCAAATGATAAAAACAAAATTGATGAAGAGGATGTTTGCTAGGGGCACAGAGAACATAGAGATGAGAGTCTATTTTTGATTACTATCTTTCCAGACTTTTAATAAAAAGTTATTACAGTCTCAGGATACCAATTAAAATGCTTGTTCCTCTGAGCCCTCTGCAAACCACAACAGCAAACACATGCAGGTAACAATTAATATTTAAAAGTCTAGTTCAACAAAATCATCAGAATCATTAGGAAACAAAAGGCGTCAACTCTGAGAAAGGCATCTTTACCTGTGTGCCTGCTCATTATCCAGAAACTAGAGGAAATGTTCTTTCATCGTCTGGTAGTTAGCACATGCCCTGCAGAGCTAACACCGTCTTCATGCGCGGTACTCGAGCAGCTCTGATGAGATGTCTCAGAAAATCTTTTTTGGGTGATAGTCCACTATCGTCAGAACTTCTGACTTGTGTTGTAAAAACACAGGCAATTAAGTATTACACAAAGTGGGTCATACGCCACTGAGACAACCACACTGCCCCCAAATCAGACTCAAATGACTGTGCCGTGACAAGGTAGGAGGGGTCTGAACGCAGCGAAAGCAAAACTTTCATGTGGTGAGGAGCATTTTAGTTTTCACTGGTTTAGGTTAGAGAAAGTTAATCTCAATGTCAACTACAAAGCCAACAAACTTTTAGTGTGTTCTTGAATTTATATGACAAATCCTGGCTGTTCATCTAATGGGAAATTCAGATCCAATGTCATAAACAGTCTGAGGGACAGTCTCAGGCTTAAATGACATGCCCATCACTAAACAAGTGAGCACTGTGACTCAGTGAAGGAAGGCGGCCAAATCGAAACTAAAGATAAAGAACCAAATTCTCATTATCCACATTAGCATCTCCTTCTCCAAGGGAGGATCAAAGTACCACTTCCCCACACCTGTACCCAACCAGGGCATTCAACACAATCGCGGATGCTACCCAAACACCCTTCAACTGCTGTAGGAAAAAGGTCAAATGTAGTTACCTGAATTGAGCACATTCATTCATCTGTCACTGAAGAGCCACAGAAATATTAATTCAATACACACTGAGTTCCTATTACATACAAGGACACAGAGGACATGAAGGGATGCTCTCAAAGTCACTGCTTTCAAGGATCTTAAGAGTCCTGTACAGGGGATGATAAAACCTAGATATAACCAATGTCAAAGACAGACTTTTCCCTTTTTTTTTTTAAACAAACAAAATCCCTTCTAGTAGCTAGCTGCTTACTAAATACTTCCTATTCTACTGACATGAAGTTTGTGGATGACAATTCTACATTTCTCCGATGAATCTTTTAACAATTCCTTAAATTTTACCTTGGTTTTCTTTCAGTGCTCAAAGCCCTTCCTAACCTTGGCCAAGCGTTAGGATTCATCCTAACCTGAAGGCCTAGTACTCTCCAAAGGGAAACACAGAGATACCAGCACAACTCAAGGAGCTATAAAATCACACCACAGCAATTGGAAGAGATGAGTCTTTAAAGCGGGATAAAGGATGCAAAGTTAAAGGAAAACTCTGTGTACAGCACAAGAAGGCATATATTTGAATGAAATTCTGTTACCAAAATTATAAAATCAGAATTTGATTGGAGTCCATATTGTTTGGATTGTGCATGGGGAATGGGAAGATCTGGCTAACTCAACCTTTCCCATTTCTGCCAAACTGCCTTATCGTACAGTGATTACTAATTTCTAAATAATTAGAACACAATCAGTTCACCTAACACCAAAACCATCTTGTACATAACGGAATCTTCCTTTATGATTCCTGAGGCCCACTAGGATCTTACAGGGCCACTCAGTATCATTTTGACTGACAGAAGGCAGAAATGAAAATACTGGTTGACAGGAATTTCCACCTGATAAAGATACTGGTGAGTCCACACAGGTATCTGTTCTTATAAAAGCTGATTAATATAATTAGAAGGGAGAAAAAAAAAGCAACAAGGAGATCACTGTCCTATAAGATGACACTTAAAGGCATCATTCCTAAGTGCCACCAGCTTGTAGGATGTAATCAGTCTAGAGCACTGCTTGTAAATTTGGAATTAGTTAATTAGTTGAAAAAAGTCTGGAAAAATACATAAAAGTATGAGTTAACAGGTAGGTTATATTTGGGCAGCCAGATTATAGGTAATTTATCTCTACCTTTATTCAATTTTCTGCTATTTTATAAATTATGTAGAATACATGTATCACTTTGATAATAAGGAAAACAAAGCTACTTCTGTTTAGATAAAAGGAAACAATTATTTTCTGATTCTGGTTCTGTCTAGAAATCAAGAACACTTCATCAATAAGTTTCTGACACTTTCTGTCAAGAAATCAAGGACTCAGCATACTAATCTGAAGTGAACTGATGACAAGTAAGGCACAGAATACAGGAAAAATAATCTAGAAATAACAGATTATAGCTTCTAATTAAGCACCGCAAGGTCTCTCAAAATCTTGCTATCCTGCAAAGCTTTGTAAATACTGTTCTGGGGCAGAAGAGCAGAAGTGCTTTTCCTCCTCATGATGCACAGTCTGTGCAACTTCCAGCTGCCACAAGGCTGCAGGCGCACACTCTTACAAGATCTAGCTAATGGGACATCCTTGGAAAAACATGCTGCAATGCCCTGGGTTAAATCTGGGCTCACAGAGAGGCATCATTTCACTAGTGACAGGTGCATCCAAAAAAGAGCACACAAACCATTTCTTAAAAATCAACAGATTGGAAACTATTAGAATAAATTGATAAACAATTTGTGCTACAACTGATGTCACTGGGCAGGCAGCTTTATAATAAAACAGATTATTTGGAGACTCACGACTCAGGGAATTATCATTTGAAATTTTTGATTTATATATTAATGTATATAACCATGCTGGTAACATCACTCCTCTCTGTACCATTAGCAGAGAATGAGAATTAATTTTGATGATCTCTTGAGCAGAACATAATCTGAATCTGAAATGGAATATTACAAATAATCATATCATAGGTCCTTTTTATTTTTAAAAAAGAAACGGAATTGGCTTCAAAAGTATGCCGTTGGTTCCCAATGACTATAGGAGCTAAATACATAGGTTCATAAAATGATTTCATATATTAGTTTTAAAACCAGTAATATCACAACTTTTAGAGTGCTTAACATAAACAGAACATTTAACATTTAACCTCTGGCACTGGAAAGGTGGTAAAAGCCAAAACTTGCAGCTTCTCGAGAAGAATAAAAATGAATGGTATATTGTTCTATCCTCAGTCAACATTTTTAGATTATTATTAAAGCACGGAAATAGGTACACTAAAACCTCAGTTAATTAGACTATTTGAGGACAAGAATATTTTTTATTATTTTGATTTTCTGGTTAATTGACAACTAGAAAATGCTTTTTGTTGAAGGTTTTCCAAAGCAGTTTCTTTTCCTCTTTATAAAACATCTAACCATTCTCAATGATTCAGCAGGTCAGTGTCATCAGCTACAAGTATCCTCCAGGGTTTACACCCCACCTTTACTCAAAACCAAAGCTATCTTGTTTTCTTCATCGCTGAAAAAGGGAAGTGTGGTGTGTGCGGTAGGGTAGGGTGTGTGGGAGGGAAGGGGAGGGGGTGGGGAAGTATGAAGGTTAGCTAATTCAGGGTTCTGGCTATTTGGGTTCCAGGTAGCAAAGCCATCAGTAAACACAAATTCAATGTCTGGGAACCAGGCACATCTGATTCCTGCGAATGACGAGACAAGGACACAGTAGATCCCACTAGGGTCTGTCTTTGTTGGTCTTCTCTACTTTATGTTATTTTGTCTCGGTGACTGCTGGTTTGATGCTTTTCTCTGTGGAAAATCTGTGTCAGTGTGTCTATCCAAAAATTCTGGTCTATGAACTCATGGGGGGGGGGGATTTATTTTGATTAGATTCCATATCCATGCCCTTTCAACTCAAGCTTGGGGTGGATGTCAAAGATGAATAAGCCCTTACTTTCCTCTCCCTTAAGACTTGCTGACCTGAATTTTCTCCTCTACAAAAACCTTTAATTCCAGTTTTTTTTGGTATCTCAGCAGCTCCCCATGGCAACTGACTCAGAAACCTCTTTTCCTTTGCCCTGTTTTCCAATACCTAAGTGAAAATCATGAAGAGTTTCTTTCTAAGCAGGTTTGGAAAGTCTGGCATGAGAATGAGTGGACTAATTTATATATATTGTGCTTTAACAAATTCATTTTACCTCTTTTCAGTTACACCTTTTCTTTAAGCAAAATTATATATAATGGTTCTGCTATAGGGCCTCTGTAACAGACTATATATATACTGGTATCTTAAGGAGCTAGTAGGATAATTTAGGATAGCAGTTTGTGAACTTTTTGAAACCATGGATCCTTATATATGACTCTTCAGGAATTCTAACCCCTGGTCAGCCCTAGAGGTAGAGGGTAAAGGTAGTGAAGACGACCTGAATAAAGTATGGCTACTGGGCCCCATAAAACTGTTGATTGTTCTTCAAGGCCAAATTTCTAGAAATGTAGAATAAATTATGCAAAAGCCAAAAAAAGTAGGGTACAATGGACTAACCTAGTGAGTTCCATTCTGGGTGTTCCTCACAGGACTACCGGCCACTCACTAACCTGTCTGTGACTTACGGGTACAGTAACACCCATAAGTACAGAGATTTGGTGGTGGGGAATAAATCCTGCTTCACTTGGAGAATGTGAAACAGGCATCATAATAATCATAGGCCCTACAGCGGGAGAACTATCTGCTATGGATTTCCTCTCACAGCTTTCATTTTCTACTGCGCTGGAATCTACGGGAAGTCTGCATTCCCGGGTTCCTGCCTCCATGTCCACCTCCGCTGATTAAGACCTTTCAGGAGCCACAGTCAGGCACACAGCTCTGGGACTCTCTCCATGCTCTGTGCGTGGACTGGTTTACAAACACCCATCTGGAGGAACTGGAGCAGCCCCACTGCTGGAGCATGGGTGGCTCACGTTTTCCTTCGCCCCAGTGAAGCAGGTCTTCTAGATGTGTAAATGGCATTTTAGTAGAGACCACAGTTGTTTATGGCAAATTCCCTTGATGGCTTCTGACAACTGTGTCTTTACTCTGATAGGAAACTCATTCCTGGGACTGAAGTATATACCATTCAGTGGATCCCTTACCTTTGCTGTCTTCTAAAGGCTGCCCAAAGGGTAACAGGGATGAGGGAGGTGTGAGAGACATAATGATCTGTTCTTCCTGCACCCTCACAAACTGCAGCATCCCTATCAAGCACTAGCTAGTGATTCTGCACAGCATTCTTAGGAGGAAAGCTTT
This sequence comes from Symphalangus syndactylus, assembly GCF_028878055.3. Taxonomy (NCBI): domain Eukaryota; kingdom Metazoa; phylum Chordata; class Mammalia; order Primates; family Hylobatidae; genus Symphalangus; species Symphalangus syndactylus. Next base: position 67,899,822 of record NC_072424.2, read on the forward strand.
AAAAAATTATGGTAAAATATATACAACATAAAATTTACCATTTTACCTATTTTTAAGTGTGCATTTCAGTGGCATTAAATACATTCACATTGTTGTGCAATTATCATCATCATTCATCTCCAGAACTCTCCAATCTTCCCAAACTGATACTTAATATCCATTGAACAACAACTTCCAGTTTTTCCATCCTCCATCCCCTGGCAACCACCATTCTACTTTCTGACTCTGTAAATCTACAGTTCTAGGTATCTCATATAAATGAGATATTTAATATTTGCCTTTTTGTGTCTGGATTATTTCACTTAGCATCTTCAGGGTTCCTCCACGTGGTTAGCATGTGTCAGAATTTCATCTTTTTAAAGGCTGAATATTCCCCTGTATGTATTAATATACAACACATTTTGTTTATCCATTCATCTGTAGATGGACACTTGGGTTGCATCCACCTCCAGCTACTGTGAATAATGCTGCTATGAACATGGGTGTGCACACATTTATCTGCTCAAATCCCTACTTTCACTTTTTTTGGTATATACCCAGAAGTGGAATTGCTGGATCACTTGGTAATCCTGTTTAATTTTTTTTGAGGAACTGTCATACTGTTTAGTATTTAATTTTTTAAATATATAAACTTTATCTTAAAGAGCAGTTTTAGGTTCAGAGTAAAACTGAGCAGAAAGTATAGAAGTTTCTCATATGCCCCCTGTCGCCCTCTGCCCCACTAGATTCAGTTTTATAGGCACCCTACTCACTTGGTGACTGAACGCTCTGTCCAAAGATATGGGGAGTGATCCAGGCAGGTCCTGCCAGATCCAGCAGGAGCCTGAAGCCATGATTCACCTAAGGAGTCATGACAACTTCTTTCCTTCCTGACCTGTAGACAGGAAACTGACTGACAGCAAAGGTCATCCCACAGGAACACTGGATGTGTAAACGTGGAGATCTGCAGAGTGGCAGAGCAGGAGAGGATGCTAAGGGGCATTTGATCCAACCTCCTTCTTTCACTTTATGGTGAAGATGCCTCATGAACTGATAACCTTCCTTCCAGGAATGCAGTGCAGAATAACTAGTGCTTGTTGGAGATGGTATATTTTTGAGGGTGGAGTAATAATAATTACATCACTCACAACTCTACCAGCCCTAATCCCAGCCCTGTTACCCTTTAGGCAGCCTCCAGAAGGCACCTCTGGGTTAATTCCATTATAGATCTCTTTTAACACTTACTGGTTTTTGTCTTATTTTTCTGATATTGTGGGTTTTATTTTAAACATTTTAACAGACACCTACTGTACATTTAAGTCTATCTCCAGGATTTTTGACTCTATTAATGTTGAGGCAATACATATGTTCTTTCTTTGCTTGGCAATTGCTTTATTAACAGTGATTATTCTCAACTCCAGAGAGTTATAATAAGAGAACTGTAAATCCTAAGTGCTACTCTGAATAACATCTACCATATCCAAGTAAAATGTTAGAAATCACAGTGCTTATCCACAGATTTAAAATGCCCAGAAACTTCTCAAATGTTTCCTGGACAGTATCACTCATACTATTTTTACACTCACATCGACTCAATGAAACAAAAGAAAAAATGCTGTTTCAAATTCCTACAGTCAAAACTCAGAAATATACAATGCATATATCTACTCACAGGTACACATGTACATGTGTATGTATGCTTACATGTGTCCAAATGTGCACTTGTTTAGTCAAACTCTTCTACTTTTTTTTTTATTAACGTGGAATAAATTGTTCTTGTCCTCAGCAGTTAGGCAATGGGCCTGTTCGAAAGCTAACATCACAACATGATGATTCGTAAAGTTTTTCAGTCTTGAGAACTTAGAATCTCACAAAACCTGGACTTGCTGCCTTGGGTTATTCATTGGAGGTGTGCTTTCCTTCCCATGTGTATTTTGTTTTTTTTATTTTTAACTTTTGTGGGTATACAGTATGTGTGTATATTTGTGGAGTACATGAGATGTTTTGATACAGGCATGCAATATGAAATGAGCACATCATGGAGAATGGGGTATCCATCCCCTCAAGCATTTATCCTTTGAGTTACAAACAATCCAATTACACTCTTCATTACAAAATGTAAGTTATTATTGACTATAGTCACTCTACTGTACTATCAAATAGTAGGCCATATTCATTCTTTCTATTTTTTTTTTTTGTACCTATTAACCATCCCGCCTCCATGCCCTGCCCCCAACCCCCACTACCCTTCCTGGCCTATGGTAGCTATCCTCCTACTCTCTATTCCAGGAGTTCAAGTGTTTTAACTTTTAGATCCCATGAGTGAGAACATGTGATGTTTGCCTTTCTGTCCCACATGTGTTTTGTAAATCAAATCACATTTAAGTGTGTGAGGGGCGGGATAATGCTATGATGACTCACTCTGAAAGGGAACAATGTATTTCCCAACTCAGGGGAAAAAAGATTTTCTCTTTTGAGTGTGTCTAAAAGCATGATGAGCACACCTGCAAAAGGACTGTAGCTGTTGTTTTAGCCTAATAACAGCACTATTAGTCACACTTGTTGAAAACCAGGGGCAAAGAATCGCTGGTACTAGCAGCTCTGGGGTAAAGCTGGCACAGAATAATGGCATCTACTGGGCTGGACTTCCAAATGTGAAGGTGCTAAGTGAAACTTAAAACTCTTTTCTGAGACATAAGTCAGTGTATTAAGCAAAGCATTAAATTTCTTAATTTAACGCTATTTATTACTCAAGTATATACAGTTTTCTACCTTTTTCATCTTTTCAAGCACATGAGTTAAAGCAGTGATTCTCAAATTGGGTTCCCTGGACCAGCTGCATCAGCCTCACTTGGAAACTTGTTAGAAAAGCAAATTCCTAACCTGTAGCAAATCTACTGAATCAGAAATCTGGGCTTGAGGCCCAGCAAGCTATACTTTAACAAGCCCTCCAGGTGATTCTGATTCAAGTTGAAATTTAAGAGCCACTCACTTTGGGAGGCTGAGGCGGGCGGATCACAAGGTCAGGAGATCGAGACCACGGTGAAATCCCGTCTCTACTAAAAAAATACAAAAAAATTAGCCGGGCGTGGTGGTGGGTGCCTGTAGTCCCAGCTACTCGGAGAGGCTGAGGCAGGAGAATGGCGTGAACCCGGGAGGCGGAGCTTGCAGTGAGCCGAGATCGCGCCACTGCACTCCAGCCTGGGCGACACAGCGAGACTCTGTCTCAAAAAATAAAAATAAAAATAAAAAAGAGCCACTGAGTTAAGGAACCACCAATATACAGATTCCAACCTTTGCTCAATGATAACTCTCCAGCTCCTTTGTTAAAAAAAAAGTAATTCATGTGTGCTTGGGCTATTTGTTACTATCACCTAAGAAAATATTTATCATTGTTTAATTAAGGAAAATAAACCCTGGTCAAAACTTACATGTAATTTTTCCAGGTCCTGTGCTGGCTTCGAGTCTTAGGATGCAGGGAACTGGGCGAAGGGAGAGATGAGAAGGCTCCGGCAATCCATTCAGACATGGACCCCTAAGTTTTGTGGGGGAACCTTGTGACAGGTCAGTGAGTGTCCACCTAATTGGGAAGGAAAAGTTGTCCATTAGCAGATGAAAGTGTGCATGTGAACGTTTCCCCCTCTCTCCTGCTATCTCGCCATACTCCGTTCTGCTTGTTAGGATCTCACACAACTGTCTGTGCCTCTGGCTGTCGGCCTCTTGACCAATCCTCAGGAACAGAATAAGACACCATAGCCCGTGGTATAAATGCCTGGGCTCTGCCTACTAGAAGCCCTATTCCTTGAGGTATCTCCTTTAGGTGAGCAGCCCTCATGAGGGGCTCTCCTGAATCCAAATGCAGCCTAGGAGATAGGTCCATGTCCAGTAAGTTATCACCTTCTATATTTCATCTCACGTTTTCTGTCAGCAAATCAGAACATCTTGGTTTAAAAGACACATGAGGCCACTGTAAATAGAAGAGATTCAGGAAGCAAATGATTTAAGAATTCTGACCGAAATGAGATGATTTCCTGATGCCTCAAATGTGTTTTGTTTAAAAATTAATATTTATTTTTTCAGATAACTTAATACATGCTTATTGTAGAACATTTGAAACATACAGAAAAATAAAGAAAAAAAAAATAAAGATCAATGGTAACCTTGACACCGATAAATCACTAATGATGTTCTGTTGTATGGGTCTGAAACTCCTTCACCGAAACTCTTGGGGCCAGATATGTTTTCAGAATTCAGAATTTTTTGGATTTTAGAGAGTATTACGATGCAGCTACCATTTACTACATTAGTGTCTATCTTGTGAGAGTATGGAGCAGCACCCTATAATATTAAATATTAAACGTTAAATATTTGTGCACAAAAATAGATGCATATTCTTATTAAGTGGGGGTAAAATAGAGCCTCACATTTGTTCGGGCCAGGTTTTCCCACCAAAGAAGTTACTAAAACTAGAACAAAACAAAACAAAACCCCTTTTGATTTCTGAAAACTTTTGGATTTAGAATTAGAGATAAGGGATTGTGGACCAGTATTCTTTTCAGATACATGCACATACTCAAAGTATTGCTTCTACTTTTTCATTCAATTCTGAAATAAAATGGGAGTTATATGAATATGAGTATTTCCCCAAGTTGTTAAAAATTATTCAAAACATGCTTTTTAATGTTCATGTGTGTTATACCCCATATAAATACATCTTATGTATTTATTTCCCTCATTTTTGGAATTGCAGATTTTTTTTTCTTTGTTATTGTAAGTAACACTTTAGGGGATGTTTCTGAATATCAGATTGTCTGAATTTCTGAACATTTTCTTACGCAGGTTCCTAGAAAAGGAATTATTGCACGAAAGGGCATAAACTTTGAGAGTCTTGATTTTCTAGAAAGGCTGCACCAATTTATATTTTTTTCTAGCAGCATGAATGCCTGGTTAATTATGAACCTTATCATAGACAGAGAAAAATACACTTGCTCCTCACGCAACTTAACAAAATTTTAATCAATGATGACCAAATGTAAGATATTTTATTTTTGTTTTCCTTACACAGAAGATAGTGAACAGCTTGCTGTTTTTGACACAGCAAGAGAGAAATGGAGTTAATTTAAGTTTACCATCAAATGACACTCATTAGGCCAGACTGAGTTAGATGTGGACAGTGGGGGAGCTGTGACTTGTCCATGGGGTCTTCACATGGAAAAGCATGTGAGAGAATTCAGAAATAATTCCCATAACATCATGGGAAGAAAAACCACTGATTATTTGTGGGTTGATAATTCAGCTTCTAGAGTAGTGAGGGCTTGTATTTCCCTTCCTTCTGGTGTTTTCCTATTTCTTGGACATTTTGCTGTTCCTCAGGATGGCATCAAAAAGCAGAAAAAGATGTGAAGACAAAATCAAATCAGAAGAGCTAATAATAATGGCCAACGCTTATGCATGATTACAGTGTGTCCACTCCAATGCCAGGTCCTTGTATGTATTATCTCACTTAATGCCAATGGCATTGGTATCAAAACTGGTGGCTGGCAAGTTTGAAAGTATGTTGCTCACTCATTGGTCCTCCTTATTCCCCAATAAGTTTGTAGGAATTTGGGCTTCAGAATTTCAAAGATCTGTTCAAGCCTAGTGTCTCATTACTATGTTGACTCCTTGTCTAGCTATATATCACAAGCTTGATCTTTCCACTCTTTGGTCAGTACCATCTATAGCATCTAAACGAAGCAGAGAAAGTCTAAGAAAATTCTAGACAATAGTAAACCCTTTGAAAGTCCTGTATTGACACGGGGAAGGCTATAGCTCTTTGAGCACAATAGAGAAGTGTGAGGTAAGCGTGTTATATAACACAAAACAGGTTATACATGGAGAAAGACATGAAGACACAGATAAAATACACACTTGAAAAAAGAAACATACAAACACATTTTTCCCAAATGTGGCTACGAATTAGGAAGGCTAAAGAAGGTCTTACAGCCCCAGGTTCTTTTAGATTTATAGCTTTTTCTAATAATCTTTCTCTTTCCTCTTTATGTATATTTAACCGTACAGGATAATTGGTATAGAGAATGTCACAATTTTCATATGCTAATAAAAGCAAACTGAAGTGATGTTTGTTTGTTATATTAAATGAAATAACCTCACTCTTTCACTTATGTATAAACTCAATTTCTGCACCCACTAATACTGTAAGATGGTTATGGTTTGAGGAGTGGGGGGGGTGCAAAAAATTTCAATCTTATTTTGGGAATGAGTTAAATTGATCTTTCCCAACAACGTGCTCCTCACTCAACTTAACAAAATAAGGATTATTTCTATCAAAATGATCAAAAGACCAAAGAGAAGTGGACCATTTCCTTCACTGTGGCTTTATTTCATAATTTAAGCATCATTTTCCTGATAATTAGGTGTCAACACAGGTAGAATAGCTTATAAATGATTTTGCTTTGCCATATTCAGGTATATGACTAAGTTTTTAAGCAGACCAGAGCTACAGGGTGTGAAAAATAAAATGGTAATAGAAGAAATAACCCCTCAAATAGTATACTTTGTTTTTTCCAAAGGGCCTAACTGCTTCAGGGGAAACACAAAAAACAAACCACCATTAATAACGCAAATGATTACCAGACACTCCTTGGATACTCAAACTGTACAACTATCATTGTAAAGCTAATTACAAATTTGGATTCTCTCATTTTAAAAATATACTTCGAAGCAACCCACTTCTGTTTCAATGCTGAACCAAAGTCTGTGCAATTGGCACACTGTCAAAGTGAAAAAAAATATATATATATATACACACACATTGCATCACTTGCACTTGAACAAAGTTATTACTTTCAATGTCACTAAATCCTGAACTGCAAAACACCGCAAGCCAAAAGCAAGTAATGCCACATGGTATATTATCTTACATTTACAAAAGAGTTTATAGTTTTCCAAGCCACAGAGATACCGACTTTCCTACTCACAGTAGCTTTGTTATGCTGGGCACCCCACTCACTGCCCTGGAGCCTACTACCTCTCACAGGTTCTTGTGGGGATCACATGAGAATGTATACAGAGTGTTTTTTTTTTTTTTGCAGATTATAAGACATACATAAAATATTAGGTATCTTTTTTTTAAACTAAACAACTTTGTGAGGCATAAAGATATTAATCGCCATTTCACAGTTCAGGAATAGAACACAAGAAGATGTAACAAAAAAAGTACTAAGTTAGAAGATCTGAGTTTTATTTCTAAATTGGCTATGAACTAGCTGCCTGACTCTCTGGGACTTGATTTCTTCAGTAAAACGAGGGGGTCGGATGAAATGACTTTAAGATCTTTTGGAAGCCAATGGATCTGTGATGTAGGACGTGGCCATTGTAGTGATGGGAGTGCCTTAGGAAGTAATCCCTCCTGGAGGCCAAGGAACCATGAGGCCAAAGGGTAGCATCCATCAATCTGAGGCCTGCAGTGCTGGCACAGAGTCCTTGAGCAGCCCCCAACTCCCAGAGATGAGACAGACATTGACTAACTCATTTTGCTGGACTGAGGGGAGATTGGTGGAATCCTAAAGGAATGGCCAGGGCCTCCTGGGCATTGGAAAGAAATACCGAAGAAACTTAAGCCAGCAGGTCTTTATTAACTGGTACAGGTATTTTATAACTTTAACAACTGGTATAGCCAAGTAAGTATATACCAGCTGTCAGTCTTGCTCACAGTTTTACTGTTGTCTATCAGTCTCAAAGAGACGGCCACCACTGAGGGCCAACCACCTTGCTTGGCTAAGTTCCTACAGCGTGGGGGGAGATGTGTAAGCGGGCTCTTTTTGGTATTATGAGTGTACATCAGGGTCACATGGGAATTTTACTTTAAAAAGACACTAACTTAGGCCTCTACTAATGCTATTCTACTAACACTGTTTGACACAACTTTCTGTAATGATGGAAATATTCAATATCTCTGCTGTCCAATATGGCAGCCACATGAGGATACTGAGCACATGAAAAGTACCTAGTGAGAGTGAGGAACTGAATTTTTAACTTTAATCAATTTAAATCAATTGAAATTTAAATAGCCACATATTGTTATTGGTTACCTGACTGGGCAATGCAGCCCTAGGTGGCTTCACATATTAGTTTTCTTGGACCTATTTCAGACCCCAGAAGCCCACAGGACAATACCCAGTATAGTCCTTCAATATGTATTCACTGCCCTTCTCCTAGGTGCTGGGCCATGTTTAGGTGTCTCAAAACAATGGTGAATAAGAGTACCATGGACACTTCCTGCCTCGGGGCATTTTGCGGCTAGATTGATTTCCCAAGACCTCACAAAATCTTGAAGTAGCTCACCAGACTGCTCTTAGGAAAAGGTGGGTGAGGAGATATGGTAATGCTACACTAAGCATGAAAGCACTGCTTTTTCATTTCTTCGTATTTACTGTTAGAGAAGTTGGGGGAAAGTTTAAAAAGAGGTATCTGAATGGTTACTATTCATTCGCTTACAAGTGAAGTAACATATCCCAGATATGGGAAATTATCTGTAGGTAACTACCTCCTGCATAATCTTAACCTTACTTAAAAAGAAAAGTCTGAGGAACCGCATTCTGAAGCTAAGAAAAGTAAATGGTATTCAATTACAGCAACAGCCATACAAAAAGTACAAGTGGGTCTCCAGCTGCAAATGGTGGGCAAGGGAGTGTTCTTACCAATTAGTTGTGAAATGATCAGGTTTTCTAGAAGGTACTTTTTGTATAAGTAAGGCTGACTGAATTCTTTATCCCAACTCAACTCTTAGCTAGGATTTTCTTAGTGGCTTTAATGGGATTTTATGAGGAAAGCCCCATTTGCCTGTCCCCAGGAAACTACAGGCGAAAATATTTTTATTTACATTATAAATCTAATACCAACAACATAATTTCTAAGAAACACAAAAGTGGTTTAATGATCTGATTTCCAATGTTGCTCTCAATGTTCTCCTGTTGTCAATTCTCTCCTAACCTAATCACCTCTTCCTACCTTATTGGGATCTGGAGTGATACAAAAAACACAAAACATGATATTCGGAACTGGTTTACCCTTGTTTGAACCTGAATCCAGGTTTGCCTAAACTTCAAGGATGGGACACCACATGTTGGAATACAGAATTTTTAAGCTAATTCTCTCCATTGTATTAACATTATCACTTGAGGTAAAAAATTTACCAAATAAAACAATCTGATTTTGCTCAGCATCCCAAGGGGATCATGTTCAGCATCTCAATGGGAATGACACCAGTCAGCCAATCTTTCGAGCTTCACAACGCCACTTCTGGTTCCCCTGCCCTAAGTCAGACTTTTGATTTTTTGGTCTAATAAGTGGTTCTTCCACATCTACACACACACACACACACACACACACACACACACACACACACTTACTTTTTTCCCTCTGGATTGATTAGAAAGACAATTTAATACAATGGTCAGAAAACAAAATAAGACTTCAAAACTTAGTTCTAAAAATACGAATTGCATTTAGAGACCATTATCTTCTTTTTAAAAAGGTCAAATCTCAAACGTTCAGCTGGTTCCAGGCTATATAAAAATTTTACTGAAAATCTGATGACAGCTTTGGTAACAAACATCTTGAGAGTGGCCCTGAAATCCTTATTTATATTCAGAAACACTAAATGGAGTAGTCGCACACCATTTTATGGCTGAAGGGGTTCAAAAAGAAAGAGGTCAATTGATGTTAATTTTTTGGAAATTCAGAGATGAAGTTTTTTTTTTTTTTTAAACTCTTATCTTTCAAACAGAATTTAAACAGATACTTGTATAAGGCAGAACCCCTTCGAACCACAGATCTTGTGGCTTTTGTGTTTTATTCTACTGGCATGGAAAGGTGATGAAAGAAAATGTGCTTTTTTGCTGCAACAGAGAAAGAAGTGGGGAAGGAGATGCAGTTATTTCAGACAGGATGGCGAACATTAATTGAGATTAAACAGCTCTGAAAGTTTCCACTTCAGCATTTCAGGTTCTGGGACTCTAGCTGAAGAACCAAAGCTAGAAAATTCACTTATTTGACATTCAAGGTGTTTAAGTTCCCAAATACAACAAAGAGGTTATCAGATTTTCACTTCTATCATAAAAGGATGGTGCAGGCAGAACTACTTGCCACTAACAAGCCAGAAAAAAAGAAAAAGTGTGAAAGAAATGTGTTGAAAGTACATAATTTGAAATAATTCTTGGATTTCTGCAGATTTTATACATAAAAATTGGAATACTAGCCTATATTGATACATCATCACCATTATCATCATCATCATCTCCACAACCACCACCACCACCACCACCACCGCTGCCATCATCATCTCCATTTACTGAAAATATCTATTTGCTAGGAACTGTGATAGAAATTTTACAGGAATGATTAGCCTATCTGGTACATGAGAGAACCCTGGCTCAGAGAGGCAAAGTGCTTTGCTTAAGGTCATACTGCTGGAGACAGGACAACATGCAATCTGAATCCAAGCCGGCCTGTCAAGGCTACCTCCTTTCCTGTACAACACTGCCTTCCTCTACAATGTGGGGAGACTACATCCTTCTTCTGCGAAAGAAACATGACCACTTTCCCATGTGCTACCAGTAAAACATGAAAGTAAACTGACAAGGCTGCAGGTCCCACAGCAATTTAACTATTTGTATAAAGAGTTTTAGTGCTAAAATGGTTATAGTTCATGAAGCATAATTTCTTACTTGTTATACTTCAGTGTTGTTTCTGTCCCTTGACTATGCAAAGCCCTTGCCTGGCCTTGCCACCTGCTTCTCTCTCTGCCTAGAATTCCCTCCCACAACCCTTAGCCATGCTGGTTACTTCTCCTTCACTAGGTCTAGTTCAAATATGTCACTTGCAGAGACACTGTCCTTAATGCGCTCTGTCCTCTCCCAAACAGCTAGGCATTGCCCTGCTTGTTTCCATCAAGGGATAATAAAAATCCACATGTTTATTTACTGTATAATTACCTATCTTCTCTCTTGGTCCACGTAAGACCCACAGCAGCAGGGACCTAGCTTCTCTTGCTAACCATTGATACCTGACACTTGGAATAATGCCTGGCACAAACTTGAAGAATGAATGGCTACACCAATACATGAATGAAGATCAGTGTTTGCAGAGTGCAGTGACAGGTACATATAGAGGGACCAGAGGAGAGACATTGCCCTGGGGATCTGCCTTTGCCAGCCCTCGAGTCCTAGGCCAGAGTTCATCTGCTCCCAGCTTGAACCCTGCCTGGAGACTGAGCATACATCTGCCCGTGGCCCTCCTCTCCTGCTGCACCTCCTGACATAGCCTCTTGTTCCCCAACAGAGGCTCTTCCCCACACAATGAGCTCAGCTTCTCTCCCTGGATCTAATCTCTACATTCCCACCACCATCCACCTCGTATAAAAATCAATCCTGCTTACTCCTCCTGTGGTCACATACCCTTCTGACAATCTGGGGCCACGGCCTTGGGTTCCACCATACCCATAACCATGTGGCACTGTCAGGGCCGACTCCAGGCTTGCTGCATCCCTAGCCCAGCCTGACATCCAGCACCAGGCTCTTTCCCAGCCTTCTGTCCTGAGCCACCTCACTTCTTTCTCCTGTCTGCCCTCTCTTCCCATGTCCAAGCTCATGGATGACTCTTGGCAGGCTGGGGAAGAGAAAGAATGTGTAACAGAGGAGAGAGAAAGTCAGAAGCAGCAGAAGCTGCTGTGTGTCCACATGGGAAGCCCGTGGACTACATCTGTCCACGAGAATTTTCATAGTGTTCTGTAGATTTTTTTTTTTTTAAATAGTGAGTTTAAACTATGGATCAGCAGAGCTGAAAGGGACCTTGGAGATCACTGAGTCCCGCTGTCTCACTGTACTGTTGAAAAACCAACATGTGAGTAATGGACCGAGGAGGAAGAAGGCAGCATTTGTGGAGGGCTTAACCTCTGCTTCGGGATATAAGGTCCCAGGTCCCATAGCCAGTGAGTGGCAGAGTGGGGACCATGCAATGCTTAAATGAGCACTTCCATCCCATACACACCTTGCCCTACGACTTACGTATTCATACCATGTGTGGGAAAGGGCGTGGCATTTACCACATAAAGATACTTGGAATTCTTGCCTCAAAGGGTAAGTGGGTTTTCCTTCTGTATTAGCCGATATACTTTTAAAAAATTATGGTAAAATATCCAAAACGTAAAATTTACCACTTTAATAATTTTTAAGTATACAGTTCAGTGGCACCAAGTAAATCTGTTTTGTTGTACAACCTTCACCACTATCCATCCAATACATTTTTAAAGTGAGTATTTTCTAAAACTATACATCCAAAATAAGAGTGAAGGAAACAAAAAAGAAGTAGAAAGAAAAGACAGGTAGAATATAAACTTTTGGGCGTGCATTTCAGCTGACAAAAACCTTTCATACGAATTAGGTTCTCTGTGACATATTCATTATTTTCCTAGTAATGAAACGGGAACTGTGAGACGCCATGTAAAAAGACGGCTTTTATTGTTTCTCTAGGTTCTATACTAGCTGTATCCACTTACAAAAATGTTATACAACCCAGTACATCACAGCCTTCCACGCCTCCTCCATAAAAGGACAAGTAAAATAGTATTTCTTGGAAAGACAGGCATTTACCAATGCACTGCATCTAGATGGAGCTGTCTCCATCATTCTAGTCTGTATCTAAACAGGGTTTTAAAGTCTTGGCACAGAGCACAAAGAATGTCCCTTAGCTATTCAGCATTTAGTTCAGCTCCACAATATATTTAGCAAGATTTCTTCACCCCCCGCACCCCCGCCCCTTCCCTTCTTGGTTTAATGACCTCAAATGTACCAACATCCTGTCTTACCTAATCCCCTAACAAGTTCTATCAAATGCCAGGACAGAATCAGACAGCACTGCAGGCGGTGAGATCATTCACTAAGAATTCATTTTTATTCCAAAAATTAGGAGTGCCAGACCATTTAACACAATCTATCACACAGCGAGAAAATTAGCCTAGCGCTTTAAGAGAAACATTTAAATAACTTTTAAATATCTTCTTCCTGACATAGATTCTTTAAAAACCTGAAGACTCTCTCCCCAGAACAAGATGCATAGACACAAAACATTTCCACATGACAGCAAGAGCTCAAGGACTCTGTGAAGACGATGTAGGTCCCCTAAGAATCCATAAACCTCAGGTTAAAATCTCCTGTAAAAGAACTCCAAGACTTCACTTTGTCCACAAGCCCCTGTACTGGATCCTGATCCATGGAGGATCCAGGGTAACTTCTTCTGGGGCCACTTTTGTCTCTGGATGAGAAACGACTTGTTTCAGCTTCAGGAACATCCCTATGTGGCTTCTGGTCCAACTGACTGTCAACACGGCTAGGCCTCTCCCCAATTCAGCTGGCTACTCTGGGAACATTCATTTCTCTTACTGGTCCATGACACGCTTGCTCTACCCCAGTGTTAGGTTTTGCTTTTCAATTGGTCATCTTGGATCCTGTGGTCCCTTCTGTCTTCCTGTCACTTTCCTTGTGGTCCTTGTGGAACTCTTGTTTTAAAAATTAAACCTGGTTTTTTTTTCTTTATCATAAAAGCAACAGCCTCCCGTTTGCATTTAATTCCTTTGTTTTTTCTCCAAAAGCATACTTCAGCCTTCATACCTTTGTTCTTGGGAAGACTTTGCCCACCTCTCTAAGTGGCAGGTCCTGCTACTCTCTGTTCAGTTCGGGACAGGGTTTCTCCTCCAGGAGAAGTGTGGGGCAGTGAATTAGGAATAAGCCTAAAGTCAGAGAGACCCAGGTCTAATCCCAACATAGTAGCTGACTTTGGCCAAGCAATTTGAACAAAGGCTCAGTTTCCTGATGTGAACAAACAAGGAAGACAAAGCCAACACATGCTTTTATTTTTTTTAGATAGGGTCTTGCTCTGTCACCCAGGCTGGAGTACAGTGGTGTGATCATAGCTCACTGCATCCTCGAACTCTTGGGCTCAAGCGATCCTCCAGCCTCAGCCTCCTGAGTAGCTGGGACTACAGGTGTGTGCCCTTAAAACTGGCTATGTTTTTTGTTTTTGTTTTTTAAGGAAGACTAAGAGAGCTGATATGTTCATAGCTTCTGAAACACAGAAGGTATCTAGTAAATGGTGATGATCATTTCATTCCCTTCTAACTCCTCACATATGGGATTCAGCATACATTCTATATTTTAGAAGCAACTCCTGCTGCTTTCTATTAGGTGGCCAGGACCACTTATGTCTGGAGCCTTAGGCATTTTTTAACAGGTTTATTGAGATATAATTAGCATATCATACAATTCACACCTTTAAAATACACAATTCAATGTTTTTTAGTATATTCAGAGTTGTGCGACCATCACCACTATCTAATATCAGAACATTTCCATCATCCAAAAAAGAAACCCTACACCCATAGTAGTTACTTTTCATTTCCTTTCCCCTTCAACCCTTGGCAACCATCAATCTACTTTCTGTCTCTATGGATTTTCCTATTCTACACATTTTGTATAAATGGAATCATATATTATGAGGCCTTTTGGGTCTAGCTTCTTTCGCTTTACCATATTTTCAGGGTTCACACTTGATGTAGTAAGTGTCAATATTTCATCCCTTTTTATGGCTGCATAATAATCAATTGCATTCATATACTACATCCTGTTTATCCATTTATCAGTTGATGGATATTTGGATTGTTTCCACATTTTAGCTATTATGAATAATGCTGCCAAGAACATTTTTGTATGGTTAGACATATTTGGACATGTTTTCAATTTACTTGGATATATACCTGGAAGCGAAATCGCTGGGGAGGATGGTTAATTTTATGTGTTCATTTGGCTAGGTCACCATACCAAGACACGTGGTCAAACACGTTTGGATGTCGTTACAAAGGTGTTTTTTAGATGAGATTAACATTTACATCAGTAGTCTTTGAATAAAGCAGATTACTCTTCATGAGGTGGGCCTCATCCAATCAGTTGAAGGCCTCAAGAAAAAAGGCTGACCTCTCCTGGGAAGAAGGAATACTGACAGCAGACTCCCTTTGGACCCTAACTGAAACATCAATGCTTCTCTGGGTCTACAGCCTGCTGGCCTATCTTGCAAACTTTGAACTTGCCAGTCTCCTCAATCATGTAAGCCAGTTCTTTAAAATAAATCTGTCCCCTTCCTCTCCCTCTCTACACACACACACACACACACACACACACACACACACACACACACACACCCTCTATTGGTTCTATTCTCTGCAGAACCCTAACTAATATACTGGGACAAATGGTAACTCTGTATTTAACATTTTGAGGAACCACTAAACTGTTTTCCAAAATGACTGTAGCAGGACAATCCCACCAGTAATGTATAAGGGTTCCAATTTCTCCACATCCTCACCAACACTTATTACTGTCTTTTAGACTTTAACCATCCTAGTGGGGGTAAAGTGGTAACTCATTATAATTTTGATTGGCATTTCCCTAATGACCAATGATGCTGAACATCTTTTCATTCACTTATTAGCCATTTGTATATCTTTTTCTGAGAAATGCATATTTTAATTGTCCATTACTTGTCTGGGTTGTCTTTTGAGCATTAAGCTGTAAGAATTCTTTATATATTCTGGATACAAATCCTTTGTCAGATACATGATTTGTAAGTATTTTCTCCCATCTGTGGACCATCTTTTCACTTTTTTTTTTTTTTTTTGAGACGGAGTCTCGCTCTGTCACCCAGGCTGGAGTGCAGTGGCGCAATCTCGGCTCACTGCAAGCTCCACCTCCCAGGTTCACGCCATTCTCCTGCCGCAGCCTCTTGGAGTAGCTGGGACTACAGGCGCCCGCCACCACGCCTGGCTAATTTTTTTTTTTTTTGTATTTTTAGTAGAGACGGGGTTTCACCGTGGTCTCGATCTCCTGACCTCATGATCGCCTGCCTCGGCCTCCCAAAGTGCTGGGATTACAAGCGTGAGCCACTGCGCCCGGTCCATCTTTTCACTTTCTTAATGGTTTCCTTTAAGCACTAAGTTTTTAATTTTATGAAGTCCCATTTATCTAATTTTTCTTTTGTCTTTTGTACTTGGGGTGTTGTATCTAAGAATCCACTGCCTAACGCAAGGTCACAAAAATGTATCCCTATATTTTCTTCTAAGAGTTTTAGAATTTTTGCTTGTATTTATTATTATTATATTATTTGAAATGGAGTTTCACTCTTGTTGCCCAGGCCGGAGTGCAATGGCACTGATCCATTTTGAGTTAATTTTTGTATATGGTGTAAGGTATAAGTCCAAGTTCATTCTTTTGTGTGTGAATATCCTGCTGTCCTGGCACTATACATTGAAAAGACTATTCTTTCCTCATCAAATTGTTCTGGAACCCTTGTTGAAAACTTTGAGCATACGTGTACTGTATTCAAGACTATACTATCTTATAGGATGTTTTGAAAAAAGGAAGTGTGAGTCCTCCAATTTTGTTCCTCTTTTGCAAGATTGTTTTAGCTATTCTGGGTCCCTTGCATTTCCATATGAATTTTAAAATCAGCCTGTCAATTTCTGCAAAAATGCTGCAATTTTGATAGGGATTGTGTTGACTATATAAGTTTGGATAGTTTTGCCATCTTAACAAGTCTTCTGATCTATGAACATTGGATGTCTTTCCATTTATTTATGTTTCCTTAATTTCTTTCTATAGTATTCTGTAATTTTCAGTGTTCAAGTCTTGCACTTCTTTTCTTAAATTTATTCCTGAACATTTAATTATTTTTGATGCTATGTAAATGGAATTGTTTTTGTAATTTCATTTTTCTTGCTAGTGTACAGAAATTGATTTTTGCACACTGAACTTTCATCCTGCAAAACTGATGATCTTGTTTATTATTCATTCTAATAGGTTTTTTTGTATGTGGTTTATTTTTTCTTTTAATGAATTGCAGTCAAGTATTTTTAAGTATTCTGAGTCACAGGAATATCCTGGCACATAAACCCATGACTTAAACTTTACTATAAATATAAGGAGCTCATACTATTATTTGTCCCCTTCCTGTGGCACTGGGTAATGATCCTGCTTTTGGGTTATAGTCTTGGTGGCATTCCTACTGCTGCTGACAGCCCATATAATGATTTGAAAAGTTCCTGGGACTCCAGGATACCTGGTGAGACACGAATCTATTTTCCATAGAAGTGGCATTATAAAAAGAGGTCAGGTTTCCAGACTATCCCTAAAATCTGTTTAAAGGGGTATCATTCAGTGAGGATGCCACAGGGTCTGGCCTCACCATTCTACCAAAGGGAATCTAAAGGGTTTGTTTCAATGAGAAACCACGTTCTAAAGGAGTTTTGAATGAACCTTTCATAAAGTGCCCTCCTGGGCCGGGCGTAGTGGCTCATGCCTGTAATCCCAGCACTTTGGAAGGCCAAGGCCGGTGGATCACTTGAGGTCAGGAGTTCAAGACCAGCCTGGCCAACATGGTGAAACCCCATCTCTACTAAAAATACAAACAATTAGCTGGGCATGATGGCGGGTGCCTGTAATCCCAGCTACTTGGGAGGATGAGGCAGGAGAATCACTTGAACCCAGGAGGCAGAGGCTACAGTGAGCCGAGATCGTGCCATTGCACTCCGGCCTGGGCAACAAGAGTGAAACTCCATTTCAAATAATAATAATAATAATAATAATAAAAAGGACCTTCCTATCAGTTAAGACTTCTTATGGGCTTTTATGTAGACACCTCTGCTAACCTACTTCTTCTTTCCAACTCAGGGCCGACCCCTAATATACAATACTTTGAGGGGCAGTGGTAGTTATTTTCACAAAAACTGCTAAATTTGACACAATACATATATATATACATATATTTTTTTTTTACCAGACTATATTCTGCTTCAGGTTTAAAAACTGATTTCTAGCCAGCATTCAGAGACCTACTTTGCATCTTGATCCATGAGTCACTGATTTGAGCATGCATTTGCCCAGAATACCCAGGCATGTGAAAGGATCAAAATATCACACTTTGATTGATTTAGAAAGTTATTTTCTACCACCATGCAGTCTGAGAGTTTCTATGCTGCATCTGACTAATTGGGGAGGTGTGGGAGCAGAGAGAGCCAGGAGCTGCTGTGTGGAAGACCTTGTCCCTCCTCCCAGGCACCAAGATCCCAGGGAGTAGCAACCCTGCTCTCCATGGCGAAGTGTGTCCGTGTGATGCTCATCTCAGCATCAGCTGGTTATCGGAGTCATCTTGTGAAGAGATCCTGGTATTTCGGTTTGACAAAAATCGAGAAACAATTTAGAAAGAAAATCGGATTTGTGTGTAAATGAAGAATATTCCTGAAAAGAAACTCTGTTACGAAACTGAAATCTGGAGACCGCGGTGGTGCTAAGTTGAGTCATCAGTTCCCTTTACGCCCTAATAATTGACGGCACTTTGATCACAATGACTGCTCTGGGTGATGCTTTTTTGTTTGCTTTTTAAAGTACTTCCTTGTGTAAACAGGTTGTCTCACTGTCATCTTGAAAACATGTTTACGTTTGGGGGATCATGGGGAACATCTGTTAGAAACAGATTTCATGCTTTTCTGTCAACTTAGGGAAGTCTGAATCCTATTTCTTGGTAATATACAAAAGCTCTTGGAGAGTTAAATGAAGTTCTACTGGAAAAAGGACTGACTGGATATTTTGATTGTTCTTCACATATGTATTTAAAAATTTGTCCTGAAAACATCCATTTGAAATAGAAACAGGCATGAATTATTGTCCACTTTTTGTAGATGCAGACAATGAAGTGTAGAGAAGTGAAGTGGCCTGGTCAATGACCAACAAAGTGGCAAAGAGGGGGCCACATGCATCACAGGGACATACTGACCCTTAATCGGCACCAAATAAAATCCGCAGGTATCAAGGGTCCCCTGATATTATTTCCAAAAAGATGTTACAATCCTTCACAATTTTATTGAGATCACCGATTCTGGAGAGGGCAAATATTAGGGCTGAGTGATGTATCCCCCAAAAGAGCAGTTTCTTTGTCCAGGTCTCAAGTTAGAGATCTAGGTGTGTGTGGAGAGGTGGGGTGTTCAGAGGGAACAGGAATAAAGCTTGAAGGAGAGGCTGAACCAACAAGAGGACTTCAGGCAAAATACTTTACTGAAACCTCAACAGTGAGGCTGCTCCTGCTGTGCCCAGAAGCGAGGTGCTCCTCTTGGAGGGTGTGCCAACTCGCTCTGGCCCTTGGAGTTGAGGCAGCAGCGGTTTCTGTGTGAAGAGAAAGAACTGCTGTCATGAAAAAATGGGAGATGCTGCAGATTTTATTTAAATGCCCACAGACAGCACAGTCCCTAGACCCAGGCAAGGAAGGACTCTGTTCTCCTTCAGTTAGGCCAGGGAGGCATTGTCCCCCATCTTGCCTTATGATCTCTCCCTTAAACTCTTCCAGAATTTCCCACCCAAGTGGTTCCAAGTGAGCTCCCAGGGTCAGTGTATGCCCTTTCCCTCGGTCCTTCCTCCCTTTGGTGGGCTACACCACCTGAAGGGTGAGAGAATGGCCAAGGGCAGCTATTTACAGAGATATGCATGTGTCTTGGACATTTGGGCTGGGGTGTCCATGTGCATGTTTCAAGACTCCTGCAGGATGAGGGATTGGGGGAGTGGGAGGAGAAGGAGCAGGAAAGAAGGAAGCGGGTGGGTGTATGCTGGTTTCCCCCATACCACCATGCTCCCATTTGGAATTCTAAGGAGACCGATAATTCTAAATTTAAATCTGGCCTTCCGAAAGGTCATTACATCAAGGCAGAAGGACAGAATGTATTTTATACAACCAGTTTGTTAGCCTGATTCATAAATTTTAATATTTAAGCATACAGCATATGAACTTCAATTGTGCCTTTGTCTGGAGCCCTACAAATATTAGAGCCAGACCTGTCCAGAGCCATGTGGATCAGGGCTGGGAAGGCTTCAGACTGCAGATGTGCAGTTATTCATTACACATGCCCCATGTTGCATTCACTGACCCTCTGGACGATAAAGTGGAGGTGGCTACAAGGCATTTCCAGAATATCAAGGTGCTCACACAACAAAGGTTTCCTTCACTTGTTTTGGGAACACTGTGCTGAAGATAGTTTAGCCAAATATTTCTCTGTTTGCTGCAGCCAAATACATCAGGGTCTTGCTACAGGCCAACTAAGCAAACCATAATTTTTACAAAAAATAATTACCTAACACTTTCATCTCTTGTGGTTTCTTTATTCCATACATACTTTGTAATGCGTTTATCAGCAGCTGGTTGAACAACTTGGTGTACCAGTGGGAGACAAACCAGCAGGAGTTATATATGGCAAGTAAGGACCAAAACATAGGCAGGAAAATAAAAATACCAATGCACGTTAGGCTGAACTGTAAGACATAATTAAGTAGCTGTATATCAAATGCATAAATATGATTCATTTTCAAAGGCCCACACATATTACACCCACTTTCAGGAGTTTCCCAAAGTAATTTAAAACTATTTGATGTTGCTTCCTGTTTTTCAGTACTTTTATCTGTTTATGGGGGTGGCAATTCTACTGCTAACCAAATGAACAAGAAGAAAAGTGAAGGATGGGGCCATTTTCCTGGTTTTAGTCATCAAAATCTGCTTTAAAAGACTGAATTTTTAGACCTTACATTTAAAAATTTGGGGCTCTAAGCTTCAAAATAATTATTTAAGACTTATCCCACGTTACAACTACAGATTGCACGAACAGTTTCTCTTAGAGTTAGTGAGCCTCTTGCATCAACTTTGTTTCCTGTTCTCTCCAAAGCTCCTTTCTAAAGCAACTGAGCTTCAGAAGAGGGAAGAAGGAAACAGGGCAGAGGGGCTTGCTGACCTCAGTCTGCATTCAATACATTTTTCTTTTTCTCTTTGAGACAAGGACTGCTAGGAAAGGGCCTTTTCATATTTTAAAGCTGAAGTTTCAAAAAAGCTAGAACATTTCAAAGATATTTATTCCGTAAAATTATCCTCAGGTACCAAAAGTAGCTCTGGAAAAGTGGCCACCTCTTTTTATTTGGCCTTCATAGCTCATTATTTTAATCAAGTAGATGGTTACTGAAAAGCAAACTTACACTTTCCATGAAGTAAATAAAGTCATGTGCTGAATAATGACATTTCAATTGATAATAGACTGCATATATGATGGTGGTCCCATAGATTCTAACATCATATTTTTACTGTACCTTTTCTATGTTTAGATACACAAATACCCCCCACTGTGTTACAACTGCTTATAGTATTTGGTAGAGTAACGTGCTGTACAGGTTTGTGGCCTAGGAGCAGTAGGCTATACCATACAGCCTAGCTGTGCAGTAGGCTGTACCATCTAGGTTTGCATTAAGTATACTCTATGACGTTTGCACAATGATGAAACTGCCGAATGACGTACTTCTCAGAATGCATCCTATTGTTAAGCAATGAATGACTGTGCTATTATGAGGTGACAGGCATTTTGGGGATCAGCTAGTTCAATGTGTCATCAAAGTCTTGACCACCAAGTGGGTGGCGCTGATTAAATACCTCTAATGAGAAGAAAGGTACTGCCAAGTCAATTTTGGAGAATTATTATGTACCAGATCATTGCATACATCATTACAGAGTTCTCTCTCAGGCAAATCTGCCTCCCTGTAGCCTAAAAACACTGGTTTGCCCTACAGGGCAACCAGAGGAAGGATAACACCTACATACATGGTAGGGAGTAAGTGGTGGCTCCGCCTCCTCTCTTTCCTCAAGTCTTCTCTCTGGATAGTTGTTTCTAGTTCCTTCAAATGTTATTTGACATGGTTTCAGGTTCTCTATCACTGTCTTGGGCCACTGTCCTTTAAAAATATTTAAGTTCTAAATTTAAAAATCATCATTTCAATTTAAAACCACATTATAGGCCGGGCGTGGTGGCTCACTCCCATAATCCTAGCACTTTGGGAGGCCGAGGCGGGTGGATCACGACGTCAAGAGATCGAGACCATCCTGGCCAACATGGTGAAACCCCGTCTCTACTAAAAATACAAAAATTAGCTGGGTGTGGTGGTGTGTGCCTGTAGTCCCAGCTACTTGGGAGGCTGAGGCAGGAGAATTGCTTGAACCCAGGAAGTGGAGGTTGCAGTGAGCTGAGATCGTGCCACTACATTCCAGCCTAGAGACAGAGCAAAACTCTGTCTCAAAAAAAAAAAAACAAAAAAAACAAAAAAAACCCACCCCATATTATAGCCAACAATACATTTGCCAATATGTCTATCAAATGTGATCTCAAATAAAGCACAATTTTATTAGTGAAGAGTACATAGAACTATCTTTCACCTTCTTAGTCCTACAATGCAGACCATGATTTCATTAATGTTTTGGACAGCTACATCACATCACTGGCTAGGATTGAGCTTACAGAAATGAAACCCCCAAGGAGTTTTCACATATTGTTATTGTGTTTTATTTCCCACATTCTCTATTAGTGATTTTTTTTTTTTTTTTTTTTTAGTGGGGGTGTGGGATACAACTGCAGGTCTTGGTACTTACTCCTATTATTAAATGTCAACTCACTTGGGTCTCGCCACTTGTTTTCTTCTTCTTTCTTCTGTCTATTCACTCAGTGGCAAAGGAGCACATGAAAGAGAACTGTGCTCAAGGGAATTTCTTTTTATCATGGAACTGTACAAAGCTTACAAAGCAGTGGGCAGTCGGGGTGAAAACTAACTCAGTAAACAATACCCTTTAGGAATTGGCTCAGTGTGTATGCTGTGTCAAATCCTGCTTGGTAAATTCCAAGAGGAAATTCTGAATAAATATTTACCATATCTATTTATTTCTCCTACTGAGAACTATATAAGACAGGAGGATGTTAAATGATGAAACAGATTTCAGGATTTTTGCCCTCCGCTGAGTCTTGCTCACGGGGCGTGAGGACTGATACAAGTCCCAGTCTCATAATGAAACCAGACACAGTTCACTTCCTTTTGTTTCTTAAACCACCCCCTCACCTGGGAGATGTCTTGAAATGACACAGACTTAGTTATGTATCACTAACCTGAGATCTCAAGGGAATGATTGGTATTAATTATCATTAGCAATAATAATATTTAATATACCCTCCTGGGAAGGTGGACAGCATGTGCTTGGGATGGAATATAGCCCTGACTAAGCTTACCTGCTCAAGCTGTCAATACCTATTGTCTCAAAAGGCAAACGGAGACATTTTAACTCCGGAGCCATCTCCTCTTCCAATTGACATAATAAGGAGAGGTCAAGAAGAATCTAGTTAGAGATGAGTGGACGCTGCATTACACTTCCATGGCTTCTTACTGAAAGTGAACTACCAAAGAAATCACAAAGCACTTTTTGTCTAATTCTTCCCTTCTTCCTTCCCAGCTTGGGAAACAGCCTGAGATCAGCCTGAGATCAGACAGAGGACACCCACCTCACAAGCTCGTTATCAGGTGGGCTCTTTGCTTACTGCAGTCTGGAGGAAGAGAACCAAATGGTTGGGGCAGTGGAGAATGTCTATCATCACTCTAGACTTAAGCGAGTGAAAACCAACCAACAACCCAAATACAGAATCTACGCCCTTCTTGTCTTACATCTTCTGGAACTTTCTTCAATTTTAGCTGTTCCCCAGTTAACCTTTTTATTGAGGACAGAGGGATGACCTGCCCCATTCTTGGGCTTTCTGTTTGCTCTTTCCCCTCCTCAGGAATCAATCACTATTCTTGCGCTCTGGATCCCATTCCCTCTCTCTCACTTAGGGAATCTGTTTCTGAATTTACCTTCACTGTCCCTGGGACATCAATTTCTCTCTCCTGGACCATTTCCATTGGCATATCTTAAATCCCTTCTTGATGCCATAGCTTCCTCCAGAACCAATCCCTTTCTCTGCCCGTTCTGAAGGAAGACCCTCAAAATAGTTGTCTTTACTTGCTGCCATTATTTCCTCATTTCTCTTTCTTTCCTTAACCTGTTGTAGTTTTTTTTTGTCACTCCAGAGAAACTGCTTTTATCAAGGTTAGTGATGATCTCCGTCTTGCCAAGTCCATGCTCAACTCTCTATTCCCATCTTACAAGACTTCTCACCATCACTTGACTCAGTTGCCAACTTCCTCCATGAAACCACTTCTTCTTGTGGCTTCAGGGGCACCACACTGTCCTGGCTTCTCATCAGCTTCACCTGTGGCTCTCTCCTCTGCAGAGTCCTCCTCTGCTCCTCCTCCTCTGCTCCCCATCTAAATGCTGGCGTATCTTGGAGCTCCATTCATGGACTTTCTCTTTCCTCTAACTATACTCACTCCCAGGCCTGTGGTTTTTGTCACCTATATGCTGAAGTCTCTCAAATTTATTATATGTTGCCCCTGACCTCTTCCTGAATTTCCATATCCAATTTCCTACTCAGCACCTGAACTTGTGTATTCAACAGGCATCTCAAGTATAACATGGCCAAAAAAGAATTCTTGTTTCCATCCTCCCTCCAAACCTGCTTCTTTCCAGTCTTTTTCATCACAGCTGCTTGGGACAAATATCTGAAGATGAATCAAAGAGAATATATAGACTTCCATCTGCCCCGCCTCCATAATACATCTTGAAATGAACCACTTTCATTAGCTCAGTGTTTAGACATGTTGGTCTGAGGACTCCTTTACATCCTTAAAAATTAACAAAATCCCCAAAGAGTTCTTGATTATGTGGGTTATATCTATTGATATGTGCCATATTAGAAATTAAAACAAAACTTTAAAAAAATAGAATTCATTGTATTTGAAATACAATAAAACATTGTATATTAACACAAATCACATATTTTATGAAAATTAATACATTTTACAAAACATAAGTGAGAGAATTAACACTTTTACATTTTTGCAAATCTCTCTAGTATCTGGCTTAACACAGGACTGCTGGATTCTCATATCTGGTACTGCCTTCAATATGTTGCTCTATGGTGTTTCGATGGAAAGACATGAAGAAAATCTAGCCTCACACAGATACATAGTTGGAAATGGGTGAAGTATTTTCATCGCCTTTTGATAACTGTGGATATTCTCTGATTCTACACCAGAAATCAACAAGTGGTAGCTTTTAAAATGTGGAGTCTGAAATGTGGTACCTGAAAATCTGTCAATAAACTTATTTTATTTTGTTAATATTAAAATCTATTGGTCTATCTAGCACTTTGAATGGATTTTTCACCTGTGCATAATTTTATAACATTACACATTTTGTCATTTGGAAATACTTGTTCACTAAGTTCAGAGATCTTTGAGATCTTTTGAATTTTCACATTTCATGATCCAATACCAAATTCTCCACATTCATTAATATCACCATCAATCTCATCAGCAAAAGTCCTTAATGTATTGGGAAGTTATCAAGCTTCACAGTAGCAGCTATGTGTTTTCCAAAATCCTAATTTTTGTTTCAAGCTCAAATTTTGTCACTGGCAACAAATACTGTCAGTTGTTTTTCTTGAAGTATCAGGGCACTTCACTCATTTTTGATAAAAGATCTGTCAAACAAATACCCAAATTGGAATAATTAGAGTTTGTCTGTTAGTTGTTCTTTTAAGTCATATTGGCATTCCATGAAAAAAGCAGCCAGTTCAGCTTGCGACTCAAACAACCGCACACGGGTTTTTCCTGGAGATAACCAGTATACTCTGGTTTATGGTGGAAGGGCTTATGTGTCTTTCCCATTTTGTCACACAGAATATTAAAAAGACATCACTCAAGAGTTGAGATTTAATAAAAACAGTAATTGTTACTGCTTCATACATGATATTCTGAAGTGAAATTGGCATTCTGTTCTATTGTAAGCATGTGCTGGTGAAGAACTAGCAGTTTGGTACCACTATCTTGTTTCATGCTGAGGTGCCAGCAGTTTTCCCCACCATTGCATTTCACTAGCAGTGCACATGTCAATACTGTGAAAAAGACAAAGAGCATCTTGGTATTACTGTGAAAATGGTTTTAACCTTGCATTCCCTGATAAGATCTTGCGGGCCCCCAGGAACCCACAGACCACACTTTGAGAATTGCGGCACTAGCTTGCCATCTTCTGTCCAGGCCACCACCATCTCTCTCCCGGGCTTGCAAAAAAGCCTCCTTGATGGTCTCTCTGCTTTTACTTTTGCCTCTGCAGAAGCCCTTCTCCATAGAGCAGCCAGATAATCTTTTAAAAATATATGTCAGATCACATCGCTCTCCTGCTTAAAACTCACACTTCAGATGTCACATTGCTCATAGAACAGCATCTGAGGTGCAGGCCCAAGCCTGCAAGGCCCTGGCTGCCCCAATTTCCTCATTCATGCCTGTACTACTTTTCTTTCCCCTTCTCCAGTCACTTGACCTGTGGACCTCTTTAAACCTATCCTGTGTGCTCCAGCCTGGAAGACTCCTCCCCTAGATTTTAGCAGGTAGGGTTCTCCTCATTTAGGTCTCATCTCCTGTGTTAGGCATTACCCAACCTGCCCATACACATCTTCCTATACACTGCCCTCCTCTGGATTACACAGCTCCATTTATTACCCTGATTGCACTCATGGTTCTCTGAAACGATATTGTTCACTAATTTGACAGCTGGTTTGTTGTCTGTATTTCTAAAACAGAAAGTGAGTTTCCACACGGGTAGGAATCTTCAATCTTGTGTTATCCCATATCCTTACCATCTAGGACAATACTTGGAACACATCAGGTGATTAATTAGTATTTGCTGAATGGATGCTTCTGTGAGTGACAATGGGTGGTAGGATACCACGCAGGAAAGCTCTCTGCATACTGCAAAATATATACATGTAAGGTAAGGGAAATGATGTGTTATAACTTGTAATTCTCCATCACTAGTACATACTTTGCCATGTCAAATTTAAGTCATAGATGACATTATCAAGATATTAATGTTTGCCTTCTTGACTATTTTTCTGCAGATCAGACAAGATAAGAGTCCAAGATCTCCTTGTCTCTCCCCCAACTGGTCTCCCTGTCGTTAATCCTTTTCTTCTCCAGGCCATCTTCTACAATGTATGTCATTTATTTATTTATTTTTTTGAGAGAATCATATAGTGGCTCCTGCAAGATTCTACACAAAAATATCATCCCCAAGACACATAATTGTCAGATTTTCCAAGGTTGAAATGAAAGAAAGAATGTTAAAGGCAACTAGAGAGAAAGGGCAGGTCACCTACAAAGGGATCCCCATCAGGCTAACAGTGAAACTCTAAGGCTGAAACCCTACAAGCCAGAAGAGATTCAGGGCCTATATTCAACATTCTTAAAGAAAAAAATCTTCAACCAGGAATTTCATAACTAGCCAAACTAAGCTTCCTAAGTGAAGGAGAAATAAGATCCTTTTCAGATAAGCAAATGTTGAGGAACTTCATTATCACCAGACCTGCCTTACAAGAGATCTTGAAAGGAGCACAACATATAGAAAGGAAAGACCGCTATCAGCTAATACAAAAACACACTTAAACACACAGACCAGTGTTACTTGCAAAGCAACCACACAAACAAGCCAACAAAATAATCAGCTAACAGCACAATAACATAACCAAATTCACACATACAATACTAACCTTGAATGTAAACGAGCTAAATGCCCCACTTAAAAGGCACAGAGTGGCAAGCTGGATAGAAAAGCAAGACCCAATGGTATGTGGTCTTCAAGAGACCCATCTCACACTTAATGACACTCACAGGCTCAAAATAAAAGGATGGAGAAAAACCTACCAAGCAAACGGAAAACAGAAAAAAAGCAGGGGTTACAATCCTAATTTCAGACAAAGCTGATTTCAAACCAACAAAGATCACAAAAGACAAGGAAGGGCATTACATAATGGTAAAAGGTTCAATTCAACAAGAACACCCTACTATCCTAAATATAAATGCACTCAACACAGGAGCACCCAGATTCATAAAGCAAGTTCTTAGAGACCTACAAAGAGATATAGATTCCTACACAATAGTAGTGGGAGACTTCAACACTCCATTGACAGTATTAGACAGATAATCGAGGTGAAAAATTAACAAAGATATTCAGGACCTAAACTTAGCACTGGACCAAACAGATCTGATAAACCTTTATAAACATTTCCACCCCGAAACAACAGAATATACATTCTTCTCATCTCCACAAGGCACATTCTCTAAAACAGACCACATAACTGGACATAAAATAATCCTCAACAAATGTTAAGTAACCACATACTCTCAGACCACAGCACAATAAAAATAGAAGTCAACACAATGAAAACTGCTCAAAACCATACAATCACATGGAAATGAAACAACATGTTCCTGAATGACTTTTGGGTAAATAACGAAATGAAGGCAGAAATCAAGAAGTTCTTTGAAAATAATGAGAACAAAGATATACCAGAATCTCTGGGACACAGCTAAGGCAGTGTTAAGAGGAAAATTCATAGCAGTAAATGTTCACATCAAAAAGTTAGAAAGATCTCAAATTAACAATCTTACTTCATAACTGGATGAATTAGAGAAGAAAGAACAACCGCAAAGCTAGCAAGAGACGAGAAATAACAAAAATCAGAGCTGAACTGAAGAATATTAAGACATGAAAATTCAAAATATCAATGAATCCAGGATGTTTTTTTTTTGAAAAAATTAATCAAATGGATAAGCCATCAGCTAGACTAAGAAAAGAGAGAAGATCCAAATAAACGCAATTAGAAATGATGAAGAGAATGTTACTACTGACCACGCAGAAATAAAACAACCATCAGAAATGATTACAAACACGTCTATACACACAAACTAGAAAACCTAGACAAGATGGATAAAGTCCTGGACACATACACCCTCCTAAGACTGAGTCAGGAAGAAATTGATTCCCTGAACAGACCAACAATGAGCTCTGAAATTGAATCAGCAATAAATAGCCTAGCAACCAAAAAAGCGCAAGACTTGATGGAATCACAGCTGAATTCCACCAGATGTACAAAGTAGAGCTGGTACCATTCCTACAGAAATTATTCCAGAAAATTAGGAGAAGAAATGTCTCCCCAACTCACTCTATGAGGCCAGCATCATCTTGATACCAAAACCTGGCAGAGATACACTAAAAAAGAAAACTTCAGGCCAATATCCTTGATGAATATCCATGCAAAAATCCTCAACAAAATATTTGCAAACCAAATCCAGCAGCACATCAAAAAATGAATCCACTATACATCCCTGGGATGCAGGGTTGGTTCAACATACAAAAATCAATACATGTGATTCATCACATGAACAAAACTAAAGACAAAAACCACATGATTATCCCAGTAGATGCAGAACAGGCTTTTGATAAAATTCAACATCTCTTCATGTTAAAAACTCTGAATAAACTAGGTACTGAAGGAACATACCTCAAAAGAGTAAGAGCCATCTATGATAAACCCACAGCCAACATATTACTGAATGGGCAAATGCTGGAAGCATTTGCCTTGAAAACTGGCACAAGACAAGGGTGCCCTCTCTCTCACCACTTTATTCAACATAGTACTGGAACTCCTAGCCAGTGCAATCAGGCAAGAGAAAGAAAGAAACTGTATCCAAATAGGAGGAGAGGAAGTCAAACGATCTCTGTTTGCAGACAACATGATTCTATACCTAGAAAACCCTATAGTCTCAGCCCAAAAGCTCCTTCAGCTCATAAACAACTTCAACAAAGTTGCAGGATACAAAATCAACGTACAAAAATCACTAGCATTCCTATATACCAACAATAAACAAACTGAGGGCCAAATCAGAAAGGCAATCCCATTCATAATTGCTACACACACACACCAAAAATACCTAGGAACACAGCTAATCAGAGAGGTGAAACTGGATCCCTTCCTTACTCCTTATACAAAAATTAATTCAAGATGGATTAAAGACTTACATGTTAGACCTAAAACCATAAAAACCCTAGAAGAAAACCTAGGCAATATCATTCAGGACATAGGCATGGGCAAGGACTTCATGTCTAAAACACCAAAAGCAATGGCAACAAAAGCCAAAATTGACAAATGGGATCTAATTAAACTAAAGAGCTTCTGCACAGCAAAAGAAACTACCATCAGAGTGAACAGACGACCTACAGGATGGGAAAAAATTTTTGCAACCTACTCATCTGACAAAGGGCTAATATCCGGAATCTACAATGAACTCAAACAAATTTACAAGAAAAAAACAAACAACCCCATCAAAAAGTGGGTGAAGGATATGAACAGACACTTCTCAAAAGAAGACATTTATGCAGCCAAAAAACACATGAAAAAATGCTCATCATCACTGGCCATCAGAGAAATGCAAATCAAAACCACAATGAGATACCATCTCACACCAGTTAGAATGGCCATCATTAAAAAGTCAGGAAACAACAGGTGCTGGAGAGGATGTGGAGAAATAGGAACACTTTTACACTGTTGGTGGGACTGTAAACTACTTCAACCATTGTGGAAGTCAGTGTGGCGATTCCTCAGGGATCTAGAACTAGAAATACCATTTGACCCAGCCATCCCATTACTGGGTATATACCCAAAGGATTATAAATCATGCTGCTATAAAGACACATGCACATGTACGTTTATTGCGGCACTATTCACAATAGCAAAGACTTGGAACCAACCCAAATGTCCCACAACGATAGACTGGATTAAGAAAATGTGGCATATATACACCATGGAATACTATGCAGCCATAAAAAATGATGAGTTCATGTCCTTTGTAGGGACATGGATGAAACTGGAAATCATCATTCTCAGCAAACTATCGCAAGGACAAAAAACCAAACACCGCATGTTTTCACTCATGGGTGGGAATTGAACAATGAGAACGCATGGACACAGGAAGGGGAACATCACACTCCAGGGACTGTTGTGGGGTGGGGGGAGGGGGGAGGGACAGCATTAGGAGATATACCTAATGCTAAATGACGAGTTAATGGGTGCAGCAAACCAACACGGCACATGGATACATATGTAACAAACCTGCACATTGTGCACATGTACCCTAAAACCTAAAGTATAAAAAAAAAAAAAAAAAAGAATTACAAAACACTACTCAAAGAAATCAGAGAAGACACAAACAAATGGAAAAACATCCCATGCTCATGGATAGGAATAATCAATATCATTAAAATAGCTACAATGCCCAAAGCAATTTACAGATTCAGTGCTATTCCTATCAAGCTATCAATGATATTCTTCACAGAACTAGAAAAAATTATTTTAAAATTTATATGGAAAGAGAAAAGAGTCCAAACAGCCAATGCAATCCTAAACAAAAAGAACAAAGCTGGAGGAATCACGTTACCTGACTTCAAACTACAATATAAGGCTATAGTGACCAAAATAGCATGGTACTGGTACAAAAACAAGCACATAAACCAATGGAACAGAATAGAGAGCTCAGAAATAAGGCCACACATCTATGACCATCTGATCTTTGACAAAGCTGACAAAAACAAGCAATGGGAAAAAAACTCTATTCAATAAACGGTGCTGGGATAACTGGCTAGCTATATGCAGAAGATTGAAGCTGGACCCCTTTTTTACACCACGTGCAAAAATCAACTCAAGATGGATTAAATACTTAAATGTAAAACTCCAAACTATAAAAACCCTGGAAGACAACCTGGGCAATACCATCCTGGACATAGGAACGGGCAAAGATTTCATGACAAAGACACCAAGAGCAATTGCAACAAAAGCAAAAATTGACAAATTGGATCTAATTAAACTTAAGAGCTTCTGCACAGCAAAATAAATTATCAATAGAGTAAACAGATAACTTACAGAATGGAAGAAAATATTTGCAAACTACCCATCCAACAAAGGTCTAATAACCAGTATCTGTAAGGAACTTAAACAAATTTACAAGAGAAAAATAAACAACCCTGTTCAAAAGTGGGCAAAGGACATGAACAAACACTTCTCAAAAGAAGACATACATGCAGCCAACAAGCATATGAAAAAAAGGTCAATATCACTGATTATAGAAATGCAAATCAAAACCACAAGATACCATCTCACACCAGTCAGAATGGCTGTTATTAAAAAGTCAATAACATGCTGGCAAAGTTGCAGAGAAAAGGGAACCCTTATACACTGTTGGTGGTATTGTAAATGAGTTCAACCATTGTGGAAAGCTGTATGGCGATTCCTCAAAGAGCAAAAAGAAGAATTACCATTTGACCCAGCAATCTCATTAATAGGATTATAGAGCATTCTCCCATAAAGACACACGCATGCAAGTGTTCACTGCAGCACTGTTCACAATAGCAAAGACATGGAGTCAACCTAAATGCCCATCAATGACAGACTGGATAAAGACCATGTGGTACATATACACCATAGAATATTATGCAGCCATAAAAAAGAACAAGATCATGTCTTTGGCAGGAACATGGATGGAGCTGGAGGCTATCACCCTTAGCAAACTTACGCAGGAACAGAAAACCAAATATGGCATGTTCTCACTCATAAGTGGGAGCTACATGATAAGAACTTATGAACACAAAGAAGGAAACAATGGACACTGGGGTCTACTTGAGGAAGCAGGGTGGGAGAGAGAGTAGCGTAACTGGGTGATGCAATAATATGTACAACAAATCCCTGTGACACATGTTTATCTATGTAACAAACCTTCACATTTACCCCCAAACCTAAAATAAAAATTAAAAAAAGAGAATCATACATTGGCTTTATTCTTGCTACTTAAAAAAAGGTGATGTGATGGCAGTGATGGTCAATACCATATGGGGAAGACCAGGCCCACACTTTGTCTACAATCAACTGCTACCACATAAGTCTTCTTGGTTACGTAATTTGCGCCTACAGTGACAGAACAGGTCCCTGGATATACTTCTGTGTAGAGGTGTTCTCACTAGGCTGGGATGCCTCTGGAGCATGCTTTGATATTTGATAGATGCCTCCAGGACCAAGGGATGTCTTTTTTCTGTCTTTTCTCTGACCATTCCCTATGTCCAAGTACACGTGCAGCTTCAACTTCCCTCTGTGAAAACGATAGACATGGGTTGCTCCTTCTTCCTCTGGCACAGATGAACAGTATTTCCCACACTAACTTGAAGTACTATGAATTCAGCCATTGTTCAGAAGAAAGCACTAAGCGTTGGGTGTTTCTCGTCTCTCTGGCCAACTTCTCAAGGCGCATGCACCCAGCACTCTCGATAATCTTTCAACATGGAAATCTGATCATGTCACTTCCCTTCATCCCACTGATCTTGGGATGAAGCTCAAATGGCTTCCAAGGCTGTTTATGAGTAGGATGCTGCTCCCTCTACAGCTTCATCTTTCACCACTCCTCCTACCCTGCTCTCTGCTCCAGCCATCCTGAATTTCAATTCTTTCCTCATCTGGGATTGACAGGCTCATTCCTTCTTCCCTCTCCCCTCTCTCTGGTTAACTCATCCTTTAGGTGCAAGATTAGAGAGCACTTCCTCTCAGAACCTTTCTGACTCTTCCTGTCTCGTTTACTTCTTTACTGTCAGGTTGACTTTTTTTTTTTGTAATTCTATAGCATCCTATACTTCTGCAATCACAGCCTTTGTCATTCCTATAATTAATGCTCATTTATAGCCTCCTCCACTCAACTGTAAGCTCCTTAAGGGCAAGGACTCTGCTTCCCTGTGCATCACTGAGCCCTAGCACCTAGACTGCTACCTAAGACACAACAGGTGCTCAAAAATAATTATGGAATTATGAACAAAGGAACGAATCCATGAATCCCATCAAAGACAAAACAGGTAATTCTAGAGAATGTACATGTGGTTAGCTTTTCTTTTTTCTTTAATGTCTTTGCTTCTTCCTAGTTCCTGTGCTTGATTTTCAGCATTCTTGTTTAGCTTTTACTTATGTTTTGGATCAATATACATTTCTCCATTATTTTGTGTTTTTCGTACCAAGCAAGAATAAACTTTACCTTACCTAAGTTTAGGCCCTGTTCCTCTAAAGTCTTTTTCACCTTCTCTGCTTTCACTATTTTCTACTTCATCCCATATTAACAAGCATCTAAGTTATAAAGTATTCTGCAGTGTTTATTGACTGTAATATTTTTCTTGTATGATTCATTATAGTTTAATTTATGTGGCTATGTTAAAGACACTTAAGTCTAACAGAGAATGTAAGGTTCCTTAAAGTTGAAGTTCCAAAAGCAATTAAAATTTAAGGTAATAAGCTTTAAAGCAAAGCCATCTCCTATGGACATCCTTCAGGAATGTCATACTAACCAAGAAATCTGAAGGGGAACCAACTATTATTCATACTGAGGGAACAGGGACAGTGGCTTCACACAGCTGACTTCTCTTTGCTACTGACTAGCTTTTTCTGCTCTGTGGATAATACAAACAGGATGAAAGGATCTTGATACTCCACAAGTAAATATCCCTTTTAAGCAGATGGCTTGCAAGTTAGGAAAAAAAGTTGCTCTCCAGTGATTAAAACAGCTCTCTGGAAGCCCATGTTATTGCATCTAAGTACATCGCTACTCTCACTGGGAGAGTTTATTCCTTTCAAAGATCCAGCCTCTCAGCTGGTAAGAGTTTTGATAAATAATTTTGTTCTATCTATATGTACCTCTTGTTAATACAGGCATATCAATGATCAGTACTCATGAGCTAGAATTGACTTGTTAATGTTCATATTGTCTCAGTAATTCAAGAGACATGCATTTGATGAATGAAAATGCCTTAGTCATGGAAAGACCAAGATGCGCTCTTAAGAAAAGTTGACCATATTAAGCCAACAGGGTCATTGTAAGTATCTGATGTCAAAGTGGAATAAACAAAGGAACATCTGTTATTTGCAGTTATCCAAGAAGGTGGCAGCGTAGTACATTACAGTCATTAAGGTGTGGGAGCTGGGGTCTAACCAGACCTGGGTTTGGTTCTATGCTCTGTCATTCACTACCTATATCTAGAAAATGTTCCTGACCTCCTTTAAACCCAATACGATAAAATGGAGATAATAGTACTTACCAAGTAAGATTTTTATGATGATCAAAGGAGACAATACATATAAAGTAAAATTTGAGCCCAGTCTCAACTATCTAGCAAACGTTCAGAATATTTTACCTAAATTAAATATGTTATCATCCATCTTCCTTTGCACAAACATGTGACATGATATCATACACAATGCAGACATTATTTATATGCAAGTCTTTAGGTGGCACTTGCAAGCTTCCATGTTCCTATGACATTTGGGAACTTTTATCTACATGTTATAGGAACTGTTCGTATTTATACCTGTCATGCCCATATGGCTACATTTTAAAATGATTCAGTCATGATTCTTCCAGGATCTCCTATGGGCCCAGCTCTGTCTTTATCTAATTATGTTAGTTTCAATCGACAACTATAATACGAAGACTTAATAAGGAACATAAATGAGAGTAATTCACATATACCAAAAATCAACTTAAACATACACTACTACAATGTCGAGAAATGCATTTTTTTTTTTTTTGAGACGGAGGCTTGCTGTGTCGCCCAGGCTAGAGTGCAGTGGCGCAATCTCTGCTCACTGCAAGCTCCGCCTCCCGGGTTCACGCCATTCTCCTGCCTCAGCCTCTCTGAGTAGCTGGGACTACAGGCGCCCGCCACCACGCCCGGCAAATTTTTTTTTTTTTTTTTGTATTTTTAGTAGAGACGGGGTTTCACCGTGGTGTCGATCTCCTGACCTCGTGATCCGCCCGCCTCGGCCTCCCAAAATGCTGGGATTACAAGCGTGAGCCACCGCGCCCGGCCGAGAAATGCATTATTTAAAATACCCTGTACATTATAGAGAAATGCTTATCTTCAATCTTCCACTTGCTTTGTGGTGTCAGTTTACTGAGCTATCAATTTAAACTTAAAAGCCTGAAATTTGAATACACAGAATAGCTGAACAGCTGCAGAAACAAACTTGTAAAAATATATACTGTTACCCAGCAGATAAAAAAGCAATTATTTATTGAAAAATATCAGAATTTAATATTACCCAATAACTGCAAAAGTTGTTGAAAGGATATAATTAACATTTACTGAAGATTCTTAGGAGGTAAAAATACTTTAAATAAAACGAATATTTAGAAGTTCTTAGTTACTAGGAAAAACAATCTCTTAAAACATAATGTTCATCCACCTTGAAAAAAAATCTGCTGACTGGGACATTTCCAGATGATTTTGAAGCTCAAAAATGCCAAATCTGTCAAAATCAGGGAGTTGCTCTTGGTTTGTGTTGTCACAATCTGTGACGAGACAATGGGTCTTGCTCAGGTCAGGGGAACATTAAGGACCCAGGAAAGCCAGCAAAGGACTAGGAGATTTTGATGTACTAGAAAGACACAGGATCAAGAGTCAGAAGACCTGGCTCTCACCCCAACTTTAGCTCTTGCTAGCAGTGTGACTGGTCTCATTCATTCATTCATCTATTCATGCCAGCTGCTGGGGACATCAATGAACAAGACAGACATATCACATATCACAAAGCTTATTCATTAAGGCCTCACCAGCACCCTAAAAATGGGGAGAGGACCATAGAGTTGAGAAGAAGTTTAAATCAAACATCACAGGAAGAGGTCCATGATGGTCACCACTCTCATGGGATGAAATGTCTTTGGCTTCGTTTCTTTATCCATAGAACATGAGTAGAACACCTGCTTTCTCTACTTCAGCAGGTACCAAACTCTGTGGGCATTTAATAATGTGTTAAACAAATTTGAAATAAAAAACCCTATTTTATTAAAATAAACCATTAGGAAAATCAAATAAGTACAAGGTTATCAGAGTAAAGCTTGCCTAGTTCACAAATATCTTCATTGATATGTTTAATGGCCCTTCAGAGGAAGCCAAATATTTGCATAACCATAAGCCTCCTTCAAATATCTTGAGTCTTGTCATGGATCTTAATTTGCCAAAGTGGGTCCCTATCTATGTTTGGCAGAACCCTTCAAATCATCTGAAGGCTACCTGCTTTTTGAACGGGTTTTTACTGATGAATTTTTGGGAGGAGTTCAGAACCTATCCAAGAGAAAGTCTTTTAACCAATGGGCCCTAATCAACTGGATGGATCAATCAGCATTCTCCATCCCCTGTATAAAATATACTGACCAATACTGTGGTCAAATGAACGTTCTCTCTGGAACTCTGGAGCACATCAGCTCTCTCTGCATAAACTGTTAATGCCAGCTATACTTGCTTTGTAATTACAGAAATTAAATATTATGTTGGCCCATGAAATATGAGTGTGAAAATAAAGTTATTTGTATGAAAATTTAGTAAAATTAAAGAAATGAAAGTAAGTCACTAGAGGAAATCTGCCATTGAATTAGATATGATTGAGACAACTGTGAAAGATTGGGGAAATAATAAAAATTTAAAATGACTTTGCAGTCAGACTGTGTTGCAAGTGTCTTAAAAAATTCCTCACTTAAAGAGACTGAAAATGGAAATCATGCAATAATGTGCATGAAAGATTACATGAAGTTCCAATCAGCAGACCCAAACTCCAAGAAAAGGCCTCGAGCCCACATCAAAAGATAGGCAAGTTCATTTGCAACTTTAGATTAAATACATGATTTAGGCTATGTAGTATCTTTTTAAAAAACGATTCACTGTTTAATTGATTTTTCAACTAACGAGAAAACACCCAGTCCCAGTCAGGTTAGCTAAGAGGGCTCTGACTCTGCAACCAGCCTGGAACCCTGGAAGCTCTAGGTAGATAGGGTTCCTTCTTGTTGCTTTTTCTGATTTTTAAAATTTTCTAACTTTTCTTAATGGTTATTACTTGCTTATTTAAATAAAAACATTATTTTAATAAAAAGATATATATTTAAATTTCAGCTATCTTGGAGCAAAAAGGCTTTGCATTTAATTAATTAATTAATTAATTTATTTTGAGACGAGTCTCTCTCTGTTGTGCCCAGGCTGGAGTGCAGTGGCACAATCTTGGCTCACTGCAACCTCCACCTTCCAGGCTCAAGCAATTCTCCTGCCTCAGCCTCCCGAGTAGCTGGGATTACAGGCGCCCACCACCATACCCAGCTAATTTTTTGTATTTTTAATAGAGATGGGGTTTCACCATGTTGGTCAGGCTAGTCTCGAACTCCTGACCTCAGGTAATTCACCCACCTCGGCCTCCCAAAGTGCTGGGATTACATGTGTGAGCCACCATGCCCGGCCACCTTTGCATATTTTAAACAAAGAAAAAAAGAGGCCAAATATTTTTACTCACATGTTGCTTAAATGTTTAGTAATTCTGCCTTTTGCCCCCCATTTCTGGTGTGAGGCTACCTATCTATTGGTAAGACTGTTTTAACTGCGGGCCAATGAATATGACCCTTCCAAGTAAGAAAGGCTGAACCTTTCCAGTTGTAAAGGTTGATTCTGGGGCAGCAGAACCCTACCATATGTGACAAGGTTTCCTTTTACTAATCTGGTTCTCCTCCTGTATATTTGGGGAAATGACACACGTCCAGGCAAAGCACACCATGGGCGAAATGCACATCCTCTCTGCCTGGGACTTTAAGGGGCCATGACTCAAAGCACTTCACTGGGGATGCCCAGGGGTTGTGCATGACCAGATATCGGCAAAGCATTTTTGAGAAACCTCCTCCTCAACTAAAAATACCCACTGTGAGAAATCTGTAGCGTGAAGCAAGGATCGAGTCAGTAAAACACAAAAAAAGAGACCGGCTTGTGGCAGTCTCAGTATCAAACCCAGTTCGCCCTCTCTTACCAGAACAACAAGAACAGTCAACAAAAGGTTTACAGGAAAGGACTTCTTGAAGGCAGTAAGATGGGATACATGGCCACACTCATTTTAGTCTTTTCCTTTCTCTTTCTCCTTGAGGGCTAGGGTGGGGAAAGTGGCCCCGAATCTGTTCAAAGTCCAACTGAACACAATCAATAATAGACTTATTATGACATTTTTCTTAAATTTCTACTGAGACATTAGTTTTATTCCTCAGTAAACACCTCCCTGATTTCTGCATCCCAGCAGAGCCTGGGCAAAGAAGAGCACAGGCAAGAAGCGTGAATGTGTTCAGAGAAAGTGTTGGTGAGGTCTGGCTCTCCCAGCCCCTCTGATGGCTGAGAAAACTGCTTGACAAGAGGGAGACCCACCAGGACAGAAGCCTGAGCTTCACGGGGCAGAGACATTGCTAGTGTAGATACTGACTGCCCATGGCAATGGTTCTATTTCTTTCATAGGAGACCTTCCTATAGTTATACATAAAAACGAGACATAAAACTGGAGAACTTAATGGCAGAGAAAAATAAAATGGTAAATCTAGAATGTTTTGCTTAACTTCAAAACTGTTATTGAATAGTTCAGAAGGCGTAGGGGGTTGAATTGAGGTCCCCAACAATACAGGTGTCCTAACTTCTAGAACCTGGAAACGAAACTTTATGTTGGAAAAAGACCTTTGCAGATGTAATTAAGTTGCGAATCTCGAGATGAAATCATCCTGGATTACCTGAGTGGGCTCTAAATCCAAGGGGAGGTGTCCTTAGAAGACACAGAAGAGAAGACACAGGAGAAGGCCAAGAGGAGACGAGGAGAAGACAGAAGTGGAGGCAGAGATTGGAGTCGTTCAGCCACGAGCTGAGGAACACCTGGAGCCTCCCCAGAAGCTGGGACAGGCAAGGGACGATTCTGCCCTGAAGCCTTTGGAGGAAGTGTGGCCCTGCAACACCTTGATTTTGGACTTCTGGCCACCAGAACTGTGAGAGAATAAACATTGTTTTAAATTGTCCAGTTTGTGATAATTTGTTAAGCAGACCTAGGACACTAACACTGAAGGCTAGGACAGCTTATAAGGAGACTGGTGGAAAAACATAAAGAAATTTCTATCGGAAATAGAAATCTTATGTGAGAACACCAAAATCGCCTCCTGATGCCCCAAAGCACAATGATTCTGAGGGGAGCAGGAGGGAGGGTGCGACTCTCCTCCAAATGCAGGCCTGGGCCCCAAAGCTGATGAAGAAACCCGATGGCTGCATGGCGCCAGACCTAGTGCGAGTCAGTCGCCAGGGGAACTTTTGTCAAAAGCTGATGTCCCCACTTAAGGGTGGCTGAGTCAGAATTTCTAGGGGTCAGGTTGGAGAATCCATGTTTTTCAAAGTCTCCCATGTGATTCCAATGATCTTCCATCCTTAAAAATGATGGGCCCAGGTGGTCTGCTCCCTCCCCCTTTCAATGTTTGAGAAGCAGATCTACAGTCAACTTTTTAAAAAATGTGTCCAACAGGCTATTTATTATTTAAAACCCAGCTTTATTGTTTATGTAAAGCTGGATACAGATACATTATAAAGTATTAAACAATACAGAAAAGCACAAAGACAAAAGTAAATATCATCCAGATTCACCATCTCAGGAAACCTTCCACGTGTATTTGCAAGTGTTTATTCACACAGAGATGTCTGTGTACATTTTAACCTGCTACTCGAAGTGTGGTCCACAGACCAGCAGCATTGACAACACTAAGGAAATTGTTAACAATTCAGAATTTGGGGCCCTGACCCAGCAGGATGTACTAAAACTGCAAACATGTTATATCCCTTGTTTTGTAACTTGCTTTTTCCACACTGCAATGTATTGTAACCTCTGCCCTTGGTAATAAATACAGACCTTATGATCTTTCTTAATACATATACGGTATTCTTTTATGTTCCAGAATTTACTTAATGAGCTCTCATTTGATGATCATTTCTAGTTTCCCATTTTTCCCACCATTGTAAACAATGCTCACCTAAAAATCCTTGAGAAAGTATCTTTCTGTTTTGTCATTATTATTTTTGGGTAAATCCCTAGAAGTCAACCAGTGTGCAACGTTACGCACACTGATCATTCTGATACCTAATGCCAGAACACCAGCAAGAATGCCCAGTGACCTTGCACACGAATGCTTGTTCCCTCACACTCTTGCCAACACTGGAGTTTTTCTACCAATTTTAACCTTTGCCTATCTGATACTTAAAAATGACACTTCATTGATTTTTTTCCTTGCATTTTTCTAAAAGCAATAAAAAAGCTTCTCATACATTTATCGGCCATCTGTATTTCTCATTTTGTGAACTGTCCAAAGTTATTTTTGTTGTTTAAAATAACAGTTATAAAAGAATCTGTGGAATTACAGAGTTTAGAAATATGGTTTAGTC
This sequence comes from Symphalangus syndactylus, assembly GCF_028878055.3. Lineage (NCBI taxonomy): Eukaryota > Metazoa > Chordata > Mammalia > Primates > Hylobatidae > Symphalangus > Symphalangus syndactylus. Next base: position 67,940,964 of record NC_072424.2, read on the forward strand.
ACAATGAAAAGACATGGAGAAGAAAAAAAAGGAAGGGAGAAGAAAATGTGCCATAAAAAAGGATAATCAAAAGATTAGTTTGTGTGTTTATTTATAGACACCAGTTACAGCAATCCAGTGATTAGGCAAATTAATGCAGCTGTGTATGATCACAGCTCTGGGATCAGCCCCTACATCCTTTTCAAATGATGCCACCTGTCATTTAAGTATTTTGCATTTGCCTTTCATGTTATATACATTTCATGATGATTTCCATTTTAAAAACCTTCTTGGTTAACCCTCTGAAGGTTCTCATGATATGGATCATCCTCTACCGTCAGGAATGGGGTGAGCTAACCACCCTCCCAGGTAGGCAAGAGAAACAGCATGTTTAATCCTCTCCACACGTTCACATCTTAGGAAAGAGAACACTTGTATCCTTTTCACTGGGTGTAAAACTGCTTCTCTGCCGAGAACCAATGGAAAAAAATGAGGGACGGGTCAGATGCTGTGTACTGGTTGACTTCAGTAGCATGTGCAGACCATGCCCATTCCACAGGGCACATGCATCCCTCACACCCCCAGGGTGACCTCAGGCCTGTCACAGAGACACCCACCTTGGGCTCAATACCCAGCACACGCAACTTCTCTACTGAACAAGTGGCAGGGGTCTTCTCACAGGGCCCCTGGAACTCTTTCAACCCATAAGACAATGCCAAATGGGTGAAAACCCACCTCATCCACCCCTGCCACCCTCTAGTTGATGCTTTATTTGTGAATTGAGACAAATCAGTCATCCTCATTTGCTGACCATTCTCTGCATACAGTACAGCAAGAGCACTATGTGGCCAGGAGGGCCGACTGCAGGGAAATAGAGGAAAGCATGGAGAGAGAAAGTCTCTAGGCTCCACTTTGCGATCTGTGGGATATGAACGGGTGGAACAAGGTCTTTAATCAACATATTTCAGGATGTTAGAACAAGCAGGTCCCATTACAAAACCTGAAGGAAGGAATTTTAGGACAAAAATAGAAGCATGACTTTATAGAACAGGTTCTATGTAAACACACGAAGCACATATATCTTAAGGATTGTGCATGCTAAAACATATTTCAGTAGCTGCTAGAATGGGAACAATAGATTCTTAACAGGTTTGAAAAGGATAGGGACTCGGGAACACATCTCAAAAATGTGGGTCAGAGTCAAGGAAGCTTGCTGCTACAGTGTCAACAATGCTCTCAGTGCTACTGTCAGATATGGCACGAGCAGAAGAGAAAGCTTTGGGTCTGCCACAGTTACAGAGAGTTGTAGACTTCAATATTTGGTTAAGGGATGAAGAGGGGAGAAGGAACAAAGACCTTCAGATAAAAAGAAACAAAAGAGTGAACATGAACATAGAGCTACGTGAAGTGTCAACCCGAGTGAAGTGATTATGTTTTAACTGTGTAAATAAAGTTCAATTAAATATTCAACATAATAGCAATAAAATGTAAAATACTGAGAAGCATCTCTCTCTAGTCAGTGTTTGGCAGATGTGTTGTGTCTCTGCATCTTGCTCTTTATGGTGATATCTCTAACAAATTTAAAGGCAAAAGTGATGTAGACCATACATTCTAGAACCAATTCTAAAACAGCAAGAAGTGGCCAGATGCCCAGTGGCTTAATCAGATTCTTAATTCTACAAACCACATTTATTCTCCAGTCTCATTGAAAATCTAACAGCCGAGTGGTCAAAAGAAAAGATAAAACTGCAAAATGGGAGTGCCACAAATTTCTGCTCCTCCTACTCCAGCCAACTCAACTTGACAGGGAGGAGGCGGCCTCTGTTTCCTTCCTCCCTTTAAAGGGGGGATGGCAAGCTGTTGACAACTCCTACTGTACAAAAGAGTTGTTCACACTGCAAAAGTGTTTACTGCTCACAAGTGATGCTCAAAATTAATTCACAGCAGCAACACCAGCGGAAAGCTTTGACAGACTGTCTTATGTGTTGACACAGTTATACGTTGTTGCATAAAAAAAAGTAACACACTTTTCCTCTTTTCCAGCCCATACACACTGAAGTTGCTCCAAAGATAGACTGTGAAATGCATCTGAGATTGTAAATGCCACCCTCCAGGTAAGGATTTCCTGCTCCGGGGTTGATGGCTGCAGGCATGAGAAGACATGGACCCCCTTTCTGAGGTGAAGCAAGGCTGCGAGCCTCTCCTCCAGCCTCTGTTACAACTGGCCTTGCTGGTGGTTTGTCCTTCAAGATCATTTCCCTCTAGGGCAAGCCTCAGGCACCAGGGTGGGAAGTGGGGTAGAGCTGCTTATTATACCGCCTTGGCAGAAAAGGAGATGCCAGGATAACAGCTTTCTGAGACACAAATAATTCATCTTCCTCTTCCTTTAAAAAACAATAACCCCGCACTTACAATGGCTTTGGGAGGCTGGGAAGATGTGACTTTCTTGCTCAGAAATGATTTACATTAAAAAATCAGAAAGAGTGCAGTGTGATTTAATTATCTCAAGTTATCTGAGATGTTTAGAGTTAAAAAAGAAGCCAGGTGGGACAGCCGGTATTTGGCCTCATGTTGAAGATGTTGTACAGACTCTTTGGCTCAGCTCGGCGATCTGCTGTGGTGTGAGGCTCTTGCGTTTGAACAGTTCTGCTGAGCAGCGTCCTCTCTGAGAAGTCACGGGACTTGAAAAATGAAGACCATTGACACTTTAAAGGTGCTTCCGGCAATCAGAAGTAGCCACACGTGTAAAAACTACGCAGTGCAAGGACTTTCTTTAGATGGCGATATGTAAGCAGCTATTGAAAGTAAGGTTTGCATGGAGCTAACCCCAAGGAAAACTGTGGGCCAGGATTCACTGCCTTCCTGTGCACTTTTCCGTTATGCCCCCATCTCCCATTTCCCAAGCTGTGGTCCACAGGTGCCCAAAGAGCTCTTCTGGCTTTGCCCCTTACCCCATCCTGGCCTATGCTTCTCCTTCCCTCTCATTCCTCCTCAGCACCAAACTCTCCTTTCTTTTGGTCTTGGGAAGGAAGTGGAGGAAAGAATCCATATCAAGATGCAAATGACTGACAATTTAAGGTATTCATCCTAGTAGGCTTTGGGGATATTTTTTCCCTCAGTTTTAATGTGTTTGGTGGTAACATTAATAGCTAAATCCACACATACAAAAGTTTTTTGGTATCATCAACAATTTTAAGAGTCTATAGGCCAGGCGTGGTGGCTCATGCCTGTAATCCCAGCACTTTGGGAGGCCGAGGCGGGTGGATCACGAGGTAAAGAGATCGAGACCATTCTGGCCAACGTGGTGAAACCCTGTCTCTACTAAAAATACAAAAATTAGCTGGGTGTGATGGCAGGTGCCTGTAGTCCCAGCTACTTGGGAGGCTGAGGCAGAAGAATTGCTTGAACCTGGGGGGCAGAGGTTGCAGTGAGCCAAGATCGTGCCACTGCACTCCAGGCTGGTGGCAGGGCGAAACTCTGTCTCAAAAAAAAAAAAAAAAAAAAAAATTTACACTGTTGGTGGGACTGTAAACTACTTCAACCATTGTGGAAGTCAGTGTGGCAATTCCTCAGGGATCTAGAACTAGAAATACCATTTGACCCAGCCATCCCATTACTGGGTATATACCCAAAGGATTATAAATCATCCTGCTATAAAGACACATGCACACGTATGTTTACTGCGGCACTATTCACAATAGCAAAGACTTGGAACTAATCCAAATGTCCAACAATGATAGACTGGATTAAGAAAATGTGGCACATATACACCATGGAACACTATGCAGCCATAAAAAATGATGAGTTCATGTCCTTTGTAGGGACATGAATGAAGCTGGAAACCATCATTCTCAGCAAACTATCACAAGGACAAAAAACCAAACACCGCATGCTCTTACTCATAGGTGGGAATTGAACAATGAGAACACGTGGACACAGGAAGGGGAACATCATACACCGGGGCCTGTTGTGGGGTGGGGATGTGGGGAGGGTGGAGGGACAGCATTAGGAGATATACCTAACATAAATGACGAGTTAATGGGTGCAGCACACCAACATGGCACATGTATACATATGTAACTAACCTGCATGTTGTGCACATGTACCTTAAAACTTAAAGTATAATAAAAATAAAATCTATAAAGGGTTCTGGATATCAAATAGTTTTAGAACCACTGTCCCAGACTACTGGAGCCCTAAAAACTTCACTAACGTGGTTTCCTACTTCTCTGTCACGTATTCTTTTTCTTCTAAAAAAAACGGGGTACATGTACAGAATGTGCAGGTTACACAGGTGTACGCGTGCCATGGTGGTTTGCTGCACCTACTGACACGTCCTCTAAGTTCCCTCCCCTCACCTCCCAACAGGCCATGGTGTGTGTTGTTCCCCTCTCTGTGTCCATGTGGTTTCTTTTTTTTTTCTTTTATTATACTTTAAGTTCTGGGGTACATGTGCAGAATGTGTGGCCATTTTCACAATATTGATTCTTCCTATCCATGAGGATGGAATGTTTTTCCATTTGTTTGTGTCCTCTCTTACTTCCTTGAGCAGTGGTTTGTAGTTCTCCTTGAAGAGGTCCTTCACATCCCTTGTTAGCTATATTCCTAGGTATTTTATTTTCTTTGTAGCAATTGTGAATGGGAGTTCTTTCATGATTTGGCTCTCTGCTTGCCTACTGTTGGTGTAAAGGAATGCTTGTGATTTTTGCACATTGATTTTGTATACTGAGACTTTGCTGAAGTTGCTTATCAGTTCAAGAAGTTTTTTTTTGTTGTTGTTTGTTTTTTGAGACAGAGTCTCGTTCTGTCACCCAGGCTAGAATGCAGTGGTGCGATCTCAGCTCACTGCAACCTCCACCTCCAGGGTTCAAGCAATTCCCCTGCCTCAGCCTCCCGAGTAGCTGGGATTACAGGTGCTCACCACCGTGCCTGGCTAATTTGTATATTTTTTAGTAGAGATGGGGTTTCACCATGTTGGTCAGGCTGGTCTCAAACCCCTGACCCTCATGTGATCCGCCTGCTTTGGCCTCTCCAAGTGTTGGGATTACAGGAGTGAGCCACGGTGCCTGGCCGGCTTTTGGGATTTGTTAGAGTACACCACTGACTGGTGGAATTCCTGCTGGTGTGATGAGATGCAGTGAGAAGTCATAAGACACCCTCCAAGATAGAGGAGGTCTCCTTGATCAGTACAGGCCCATGCCCAGGATACAGGTGACCTAGGGTACAGGTGTTAATGCAGCCATGAGGTAGGATGCACTGGTCCTACCTGATTAGGATGATGTTGACACAGGAGCTAACACCGAAGGAGCATTTTCTCTTTTGCCTGGCACTGTAACATATGTACCACATGCTTTTACATATGTGGTTCTCATTCAGTAGCGTATGACCCTGAGCGTGAGTACTTTTAGCATTCTCATTTACCAAGGTGGAAATTGAGGCTTGAAGAGGTTAGATAACTTGCTTATGGCTATCATGCTAACAAAATAGCAGAACTGGAATTGAAAGCCAGCTGTCTGGAGCTCGTGGCCTTCTATCTACCTCCAGTGGTTTCATCCCAATAGGAACCATCAATTGTGAACGGCCGGTACAGGCCAGCAACCCCTGCTTCACCGTGGGGCAATACTAAGACAGCTAGAGGCCATATTGCAGATGCAGAGGCTTTGCTCACGCGAAGGTGGCGAAGTTAGAAGAGCATGAAATCTGAAGGCAAACAGATCTGGTTAAAATCCTGGCCCTATTTGTTGCTTTGCTTTAAGACCTGCGGTTAATCTGTGAACTTTAGTTTTCTCCATCTATAAAATTCATCTGATACTACCTGCTTTACAGAGCTGTTTGTGAGAACTGAATAAGGTAATACACATGCGAAATGTTTTGGGAAGCATAAACTCTTAGATGTTATTAGTGTTAATATGGTCTTTTAGAAGGAAGAGTCACTCCTGAGAGCGGAAGATTGACTTTCACATCAGTATCACCTACCCCACCTGACAAATCCAGGAGTGGGCTCTCTGGAAGACCACTGGGAAAAAGGGAGTAGAAGCATTTACCAGTTATCAGAGGCATTTACTAGTAATAGTGAAGTTTGACCCTAAAAAACAACACGAGAAGATGAATTCTGTGACATGTGGATGAGAAACATTAACTTTCAATGAATTCAGAAATTCCACACTCACAGCCTGCTTCAAGTCCTGTGTCAGCTGCTGAATCAGAGTAGGAGGCATCATTTTCTTGTTGGTGATTACACTTATGCCTTTGTACACTGCCGGCTGGCTTCAAAAGAAAGGGTCACCTTTGTGCAGCTGACTCCTCATTTTGTAATAATTCCAAAATGCAGTAGCTTCTACCAAAGTAGTTCAAAGACACCAACCTGCTGAGAACCAGAGGCAGCCATAGGATACCAAACTTCCTGCTTCTAATGGCCCAAATCTCAGCGAAGGCCTTCTGAATAGATAGGCAAGCTCCAGAAGGACAGACTGTGGTCATTAACCTAACCCTTTATTACGGCGAATCTCAATTCTTTTTCTACACATGAGCTCACCCTTCAAACACCACATTTATGTCCATTTTTGGGCGGGTTGAACTAAAGTTTAAAGCATTATGTCACTGTAAACAAACAATCACATGTAGCGTGACTCTGTGGAAAATACAGCATTTCACTTTTGTGGTATTGGTTCCACCATAAGAAAGGGAACCCAAATGATGAGGTCAGTGGGCCAGCTGCCACGGCAAAGAGAATGCCAAACTGAGCAAGCTGCTTTCACTCACAACTAAAAAATTAAGCTCACTATTGTTATGCCAGCCAACGAAAGTGATTGCATTCCTAAATTAAGTGGAAACAGAGCTTCAGAGACTGCTCCTCCTTAGTATTACATGTTCATGCCAGGAGGTCAAGAGGTTGTTCCTTTTGCTGATGATGGACATAACCACATCCAGGCTTATTCCATTTAGAAGACACTGCTGGCTAATAAAAAGTAAATGAAAACACACACTACTGTGAATCAGGTAGCAGTAAAAATGGATGCAACAATGTGGTAGATGTTAAGAGAGGAAGCTAGCTAAGTCCTAGAGACTCATCCAAAGAGTGTAAACCATGCTCTTCTGCCAAGTGGCTATGACTTCTACTTGCAAGCAACGTAGTATTACGTAAGTCAACCTGACTTGGTCTTCGTCTATTTTTTCCTAAGGCAGAACATTATCCTTCCAGCATGCAACAGGGCTGGTCATACCCCCTAAACAGCTTTGATCAAATCTGGGTTATATACCAAGCATCAGAACCAGCCTGGGTTACATACCAGCCACCCCTCCCACCTTCCCATGTCTACCAATCATACTTCCAGGCTCCTAGACTTGGAGCCTCAGGGTCTTCTCTGATTTTATCTTTCGGATTCCTCTGTTGTCCTGGCCCCACCAATATTCCTATTCAGTTTTCACCAACATCTCACAGATTACTCCTTCGATATGCTTTGATATATGCCCAGAGTCCGTCTCTGTCTCTTTACTCTTACAGTCATCATTTTTGTGCAGGTTCCTCCTCCCATCCCTATCGCGGCTACACCATTACAAGAACCTCTTACTGGTCTTCCTCCTCTGGTCTGTGCCCCAGCAACCTGTCAGGGACACCACCATTAAGCCACTGTAATGGTTTTCCTGGGCTTACAAAAGGGCAGTCCACAACTCAGCTTGTATTCATGGCCCCCAACAACTTGGTACCAGCCTGTCTTTCCAATCCTATTTCCCCTTTCTGCCTGGCTGAACCACTTCTTGAGTCCTGCACTGTACCCACTCCCTGTCTTTGCATATCATCTTTTCCCACCCAAAGTGCCCATTTCTGTCCAGCTACGCTCCAAGACCCAGTTAAGCCACATCTCCTCCAGGAAGACAGCTCTGGTCATTCCTGAGAACGTGCAGCCCAGATCTGGATCACTCACTTGGTGATAAGTAGAGTATTTCCTTTTGATCTCTTTTATAGAACTTACTGCTTTGATGGCTATTCAAATGCAAATCAGTTAATTTCTTGTCTCTTCAACTAGATTTATCACAGCTCCCAGAAAACTGTATTTTCTACTTTTTTATATTTCCTCTGCCCACCTCATCCTTTGTCCTTCTCCTTCAAAACCCATGTAGCAATCATAATATTAAATAAGGACTTATTTTTATCTATGTCCTAAGGAGAAACCAGGAAGGAAACCGAAGTGAAATGCAAGACTAAACTCAGCAGAGATGTAACATGGCCCCTCTGGGTAGAAGACACACCAGAATTGAATAAACCCAGAATTGAGTACATCTGCTGCCAGCACATCTTCAATGCTGCCAAACGCCCTCACCTATGTTAAATCAGGTAATCTTAAAGTCAGGCTTTGAGATATAATTCAGTATGTAAGGAATGAAGGAAGAAGAAAGAAAATAATTCCTCTTCAGAAATGCATTTTCTTTTAATTTAATTTAATTTATTTATTTTTATTATACTTTAAGTTTTAGGGTACATGTGCACAAAGTGCATGTTTGTTACATATGTATACATGTGCCATGTTGGTGTGCTGCACCCATTAACTCGTCATTTAACATTAGGTATATCTCCTGATGCTATCCCTCCCCCCTCCCCTCTATCCCCACCCCACAACAGGCACCGGTGTGTGATGTTCCCCTTCCTGTGTCCATGTGTTCTCATTGTTCAATTCCCACCTATGAGTGAGAGCATGTGGTGTTTGATTTTTTGCCCTTGTGATAGTTTGCTGAGAATGATGGTTTCCAGCTTCATCCATGTCCCTACAAAGGACATGAACTCATCATTTTTATGGCTGCATAGTATTCCATGGTGTATATGTGCCACATTTTCTTAATCCAATCTATCGTTGTTGGACATTTGGGTTGGTTCCAAGTCTTTGCTATTGTGAATAGTGCCACAATAAACATACGTGTGCATGTGTCTTTATAGCAGCATGATTTATAATCCTTTGGGTATATACCCAGTAATGGGATGGCTGGGTCAAATGGTATTTCTAATTCTAGATCCCTGAGGAATCGCCACACTGACTTCCACAATGGTTGAAGTAGTTTACAGTCCCACCAACAGTGTAAAAGTATTCCTATTTCTCCACATCCTCTCCAGCACCTGTTGTTTCCTGACGTTTTAATGATCACCATTCTAACTGGTGTGAGATGGTATCTCATTGTGGTTTTGATTTGCATTAGAAATGCATTTTCCCCCAAACACTTCAAACACACGATTTCGCTTTTAATCCATCTGAATTTAGAAATATTTCTGTAATACAGTATAGAAATATTTTGATGATGTATGTCAGTGCCCTGTTTGTAGTATCAACCTAGGCATGAAGAGTGATGAAGGTGGACATTTTACAACAGCATGCATGAGAAGAGTCCTTCCTGGCTGGATGGGGTTAGTGAGGCAGGAGTAGCCTGGAGCACCTGGTAGAGCTGGAATCATGGGATGTACAGTTCCGGTGGACAGGGGCCTATGGGCAAGTTTCACTGGGATGGTAGTAATTATGCAGCAGAAACAGGCAGTGCATAGAATAATCTGAATGGTGACCATCTCCAGAATGGCAGCCTCCAGAGTGAGGCTTTTCACAGTGCCCAGTCTTCTTGACCAAAAGGCAGGGGGACTTTGCTAGAGGAGTTGGTATTTATGTCTAAATGGAGAGCTGTATGGTCTGGTTGAACTGAAGCCTTGTGCAAATAACTGGCATGTGCTTTGGTCAGGGCAGGTAGCCTCTGTGGGTGAGGGTCTGACAGGGCTGGGGCAATTCCTTCCCATCAACTTAGTTAGGAGGGTCATGCCTCCCTGTCTCTGGGGCCTTGAGTCTTTAACAGTTATTGAGATCTACATGGCAGATACAGGCAGAGCAGATGGCAGGAAACATGGGATGAACAGATCCAGCCTTAGCAGTGGCCCTGAGATTTATACTCCTAGAATAATTTTCAGTAGCCTCCTTGAGTAATTTTTCTCCTCCTCCAATGGAGCGATGACCGTGCAACAGTATCACCTCCCTGGAAGCATGCTAAAGCCATTTTTGTCTGAATAGAGAATGAAACTGAGGTAGCCTTGTCTTCCTTCTTCAAAGTAGTTTTCACATTCCTACATTTTCTTTACTTGTTGCTACCACTGTCCTCCCTCCTGACACAGACAACTAAAACCTTATCTCTAGCTTCATCATAAAATGTTCCCTCCTTGTTACCTACACCTTGCCATCTATCGCTCACATTTTGAGAATCTGCACCAGGACTTTAGAAGATTATGACGCTTCTGCACCAATAACCCTCGGCTACACTTCTCGCCCAAATTTTACTGAATGCTTGACATTGATCAGAATTCTGTTCACAAACAACCTTTAAAGTAAAGCACTAGGCTGGGCGCAGTAGCTCGCACCTGTAATCCCAGCACTTTGGGAGGCTGAGGTGGATGGATAGCTTGAGACCAGCCTAGGCAACAGGGCAAAACCCTATCTCTACCCAAAAACACAAAAAATTAGCCAGGCATGGTGGTACATGCCTGTGGTCTCAGATACTCGGGAGCTGAGTAGGAGGACTGCTGGAGCCCAGGAGGTTGAGGCTACAGTGAGCTGTGATCATGCCACTGCACTCCAGCCTGGGCAACAGAGCAAGACTCCGTCTAATAAGAGCAGACCTTACTATGATAAAGATTACTAGGAGCCTTGTATTCTCTTTGCATTAGCCCTCCTCCCACTTATTTCCTCACTCACCAGACATTTACTGGGCACACATCATATGCTGACTCAGGTCTCATGGCTGGTGGAATGTGGATGATACACTGAGCCTCTGTCATCATCTCTGACCCCTTCCACTGCCACCAGGTCTGCGGCCACCTGCACTGCTGTTTCTCAACTCTGCCACGGCCAGCACATCATCCCTACTTCTTATCTTGGCTGCTTCTTGTTTTCTACTGCTCTGCCTCTTTCCTTCTTTCTCTTTTGTCACTTCACCCAAGCTTCCTGAATTTCTCCAAGGCCAGTTACCCTTCCTCAGACATCACCCAGCCACCAGGGCTCTCCTTCCTGTGATCAGTCAGTCCCACGAGCACAATCCTGCGCTGTGACTCTGTGCTGTTTTGTTGTTGCTCACTGCTAAGGCTGAGTTTCTTTATCTCCAGAGATACCTATATAATTGACTCTCTTCTTCTTTTTATAAACTTCAGGGTCAGTTCTATTATGGATAAATAGGACTATTAACACTGGTAGCTGCTTTGCGAATGTAACATTATGGAAAGAGCCTGGTTTTGGAGTCAGAGAGATCTGATTTCAAATCCTTGCCAACTGCAGCAGTAGCTGCAGAATCTCTGACAAATCATTTAAGTTCTTCTCAGCCTCAGCTGCCACACTGGCAAAATGGGACTGATAATTATTACCTCATATGTTTATTTTGATAAGGACTCAATATATAAAATGCCTTACACATAGAAGGCACCCTGGGAACGCCCCTCCCCTGGCCCACTATTTACCTTCTCCTTATAAATGTGATGCAGAAAATGGCTATAGTGAACAGTTAGGAAGGAGAGGGGATATCACTGGCAAAATTAAGCAAAGCTAATAATAATGAACAGATTAACTACAAATGCTACTTAATATTACCAGGGCTGGTGTATCATAAAATTGTACAGATTAAGATGAAAAAAAGGCAAAAAATTAATTCCACAGGGGCAGCAAAAAGCAGTGGTCACCAAATGTGAACGTAACAGCCAGGCCCTACAATAATGAGCACTAAGCCATGTTATTTTTCTTTCCTTTTTTTTTTTTTTAATCCTACAAAGAAGTAGGATACAAGGAAATTAGCATGTGAGAAAGACTTGGACTTATGTGCAGAAGCTAACAGATGTGCAAAAATCTAGACCAGATTCCCATTTCAAAAAGGAACTTGCAGAGTCACTGGACCCATCCTGACAGTGAGGCAGTCCTGGTAGCATGTCACGTCATCCTGTGACACTAGCACTGTGCACATACATAAAAAAAAATGGCTGTTCCAGTGAAGCCCGGAAGAGAACAGATGGCAAAGCCTGACACAGACAGAAAGAGGGACAGGCTTGTCTTGACTCCATCTGCCATTTTTAAACCCAAGACACAATAACACCTAAGGAATACTCACACTAACATTTCATTCAACAATCCCTGCACTGCAAGTCACATGAAATAAGTTAGACAAGAGCAGTTCTGCCTAAAGTATATGCTATCTGACAGGCATACTAGTTCTTTGCAAATACCTAAACAGAACTTTCAGATGTTTCTGCCGGAGTGAGAAAAAACATGTGCGTTTGAGTGTAATGTGATGGTTTTCAACTGCTTAAAGAGGCCATAAATCTGTTAGCTTGAACTTCAAAGAAACAAATTCTGAGAACATCGAAAATTAGGGTGGGGCAAGGAGAATTGGATCTAACTAGTTTCTCCGTTCTTTCCCAGAAAAACAATGAGAACCAAACCAGGCTCCAGTCTCTTTCTTCTCCCAATTTTTACTACTTGCCACACTTTTGAAAACATCTTATACATACTTCTAGCTCTGGACAAACACATTCTTATTCAAGTTTGTGGTTAACTCCATGAGCTCATTTTTCTATGATTTGTTGGACATTTTTATGTGGCTTTTACGGAGAACAGTTTAAAGTGAATTATCTTTGAGAAGCCTGTGGGATTCTATAATTCTCTGGTGCTCTCCCCAACCAGGATGATTTATTCCAAGACAATTCTAAACCAAGAAGGAGGATTTGATGCCCAGACTTCTAATAAGATTCAGCTGCTGTCTTGCAAAGCCAGGCAGTGTGGGACAGCTGGATGAAGTGAGTGGGACTAGGCTTAGATTGACTTTGGGTGATCAGAGCAAGTGATTTCACCTCTTTGGGACTCTGGGTTTGCAACAATAAAACATAAGGAGTGGTGACAGCGATGACTTTGCGGATTCTCCCAGCCCTAATACTTTATGAGATCATGACTATTCTAATCATAAAACACAGACACACACACACACACACACACACACACACACACACACGTCTCTCTCTCTCCCTCTGATACGTTTTCTCATAACCAAAGGCTCATTCTAGATTTAATCAAAGATACAAATGGGAGAAACATGGACATGAACTGGAGAGTGAGAGTCCATTTAAACCAGCAGGGAGGCTGGGCACGGTGGCTCACGCCTGTAATCCCAGCACTTTGGGAGATCGATGCGGGTGGATCACCCAAGGTCAGCAGTTCGAGACCAGTCTGGCCAACATGGTGAAGCCCCCGTCTCTACTAAATACAAAAATTAGCCATGCATGGTGGCGCGTGCCTGTAATCTCACCTACTTGGTAGGCCGAGGCAGGAGAATCGCCTGTGGGAGGCAGAGGCTGTAGTCAGCTGAGATGGGGCCATTGCACTCCAGCCTGGGTGACAAGAGCAAGATCCATCTCAAAAAATAAATAAAAAATAAAATAAACCAGCAGGGGGATACAGACAAATCTAATAGTGGGTAGAAAAAGGATCCATGTAAGTCTTCTCCTTAAAAAAAAAAATCATTGAAAAAAATCACTATAATAGCTTGGAGATGACATGCCAATATGAATTACTGAGGCACATTCATTAAATCCACTGAAGGACACGTCCTAGGAGATAGAACATATTAAACTGAAGAGACATCTTCCAGGCCCACCTCTCCAGCTCTACCCACTTCTTGCCACTAAATAATAACTCCCAACAGCTCTATCAGGAATGGAAACAAACACAATGAGCTGGGGCATAGTACACTCAATACCAAGACCCCACTTTAACGTCTGCATGTACGTATCAATTCACGTACCACATGGTTTTGCAACAAGAAAGCGGGGTGGGAAGGAGACTGGGGTAAAGTTAATCCTGCGAGCCTCAAGTAGGACACCTCAGAATGGGAGCCAGGTTCATCTTTTTGAAGGATTGTCCGTTCTGCCTCATCATCTTCCTGTACACATGCACTTTAGCAAGATGAATAAACAGGATATGCCTACCTGACTTCCTTGTTTGCTCTCAGGGTGACTTCACTGAAAAAAAGGCATCAAAGGCCTTTATGAATCTATCACCAGATTTTTTAAAAGTCTGTTTGCAGTGATTCTGTATGCCCATGGCTAAAATCTGGAATTTTTCTCTCCTTTTATCCTTTCTCCACCCTTTTCTTCTTTCTCTATGTCTTTTAGTCATCCTCTGCCATGTTCCTCATGATTATGTTTTATAATATTTAATGTTCCATGTAAAAAGTGGTGTGCCTTGAGCTGTCTGCTGAAAGAGCTAGACAGACCTAACATGTGATCATAATTTAATAAGAAAAGTGAGGGAGAAGGTGGGGAAAGGTCCCCTGCAGGCTGTGTGCATGCACAGTGACTGGCTCCCTGAAGACACTCAAGCTGACTATGTGGAGCTGTCGCTCATAGACCAGCTGCTGCCTCATCACCTCTAGGCTGCCATGCCCCACTTACTTTCTGATAGAGCAGAGTTCATTTGTTAGTTCTTTATGAAATAATTTCCCTCCTTTTTTTCTGGGGAGGAGGGGTAGGGGTTGGGGATATTCAACAAACCAACAGTCCTTCAACAGTATTTGTGAATGAACATGGTAAGCGTGATTGTGTCACAGTGTTCAGATGTGTCCTTATCTTCCATTTGAACACTACCAGTTGTACTTCCACACAGGTGGGGGTGGAGGTCCTCTAATTCAACTAAGAAATCTCTTTTAGCTAATGAGACTAGAGAAGTAAAATGAGTAAAATGTAGGAAAGGGAACAGGAAGATAAGTGGCCATAAAATCTACAAGATCATTGTTTCAGATGGTTAAGCCAGACTCCAGCTAATAGACACCCTCCCCCAAATCGGGGCTTAAATAACATGGAAGTTTACTTTTCTCATGTAAAATACGTCAGGGGCAAGCAGTCCAGGATGATACGGAGCTTCCTCATTCATCAGGACCCAAGCTCCTGCCAGTTTTCCTTCCTACCAGTTCTAGGATACAGTCCTCCTCCTCCAAGTCCAAAATGATGCTGGTGCTCCAGCCATCACACTCATGTTCCAAGGAACCACATGGAGAAGGGCTGAAGAAGGGTGCGGCCCATCCCTTTAAGACTTCCTAGAATTCTGACGCACACTTCTTACATCTCATTGGCCATAACTTAGTCGCATGGCCAGTGAGGCTGGGAAACACACTTTTGGTTAGCAGCTCAATTATACAAGGGATTCTGCTAATTGGTAGACAAAGAGAAGAAAGCTATTTGGTGGCAAACTAGCAGTGTCTCCCATAATGAAGGCTTTGCAAGCTTCCTTATCTTCTGAGGCTGTATAATAGGAAGATTAGCAACATATGTAACAAATGGAAATAAAAAGAACATGATTACAGTAAAGTACAGTAATAGTATTCCATCGAATTTAAGGAAAATGACAGATTTTTCCACCTCAAAAGACACAGGGATATTTTCTAGTGATTTAATGTCATTCACAGGAAAAGGGTAATATACCACATGGTACTACAGAAACACTTTGACTGAGCCCAGGCGGTAGCAAACATTTTCAATCAATAGGTTTGGACAATGACATAGACATGAAACCCTCTAACTTGTATTTAATACTAATTCAGACATACGAGGTGTGAGGAAGAAGGGAGATAAAACAAACATATTGTACAGCAATAAAATGATCATGCTGAAGAGTTACTTTGAATTAATTAAGACGCTGTCACAAGGGAATGATAATTGAATAATTCCCTAAGATATAATGAAAGTATTCCTGGTTGGTGCGACCTGGCAACTTATATTAAATACCTTAAAATTCTGCAAGTTCCTGACTCAGCAATTCTATTTCTAGAAATTTGCCTTAAGAAAAATAGCCATAGATACACTTAGAGACTTATCTATGCAGATATTCATCAAGGTTACTTATCATAGTAAGGAAATGAAAAAAACCTTCAATATCTAACAAGAAAGGACTGGCTAAATAAATGCTAGTTCACAAATTCTAGTGCAGCCATTACAAATGATCAGGTTAAGAAACTTAAGGCATGGAAAATAGTCATAATTTTATAAAATGTACAAAGTAGTTTATAAAATAAAATGTATTGTGTGATACGTTTTTTTTTTTCCAACCCTCTCCCCACCCCGCGATGGAGTCTTGCTCTGTCCTCCAGGCTGGAGTGCAGGGGTGTGATCTCGGCTCACTGCAACCTCCACTTTCTGGGTTCAGGCGATTCTCCTGCCTCAGCCTGCTGAGTAGCTGGGATTACAGGCACATGCCACCACATCCGGCTAGTTTTTGTATTTTCAGTAGAGACGCGGTTTCACCATGTTGACCAGGCTAGTCACGAACTCCTGGCCTCAAGCCATCCGCCTGCCTCGGCCTCCCAAAGTGCTGGGATTACAGGTGTGAGCCACCAAACCCGGCCCCATCCTGTTTTTTTTTTTAAATCAATGAATCTATATTACCATATATACTTGAATATAAGGTAGCCTCAATAAATGATCTCCCATTTTACCAATGAGAATACAAAATAACAAAACAATAATAATAAAAAAAGACAAACAGCTTTGCTAACTTGAGTACATAAACTCTGAGGAGTGTGATAAAATAATCATCTTCTTATGATGCCTAATTTACTTAGTTGTATATACATACTTCAAATTAGATTTTACACATGATAATAGGTTGATTTGTAAATGTTTTTTGAAATCATATTTTATTAAAAATTTTATTCAGGCTGTGTGCAGTGGCTCACGCCTGTAATCCCAGCACTTTGGGAGGCCAAGGCGGGCAGACCACTTAAGGCCAGGAGTTCGAGACCAACCTGGCCAACATGGCAAACCCTGTCTCTACTAAAAACACAAAAATTAGCTGGGTATGGTGGCTTATGCCTATAATCCCAGCTATTTGGTGGCTGAGGTATGAGAATCACTTGAACCCATGAGGTCGAGGTTGTGAGCTGAGATTGCACCACTGCACTTCATCCTGGGTGACAGAACTAGACTCTGTCTCAAAAAAAAAATTTTTTTTTAATTCAAATGTTTCACATTCATCTTCAATGTCTTCATCACTGTTAGAACGTCTTTCGAGTCATCTAACACCTCTCATTGTCTGAGACAGAATCTTTGACTTAGTATGTAATGCTGTCACTGGATATTTGATCCTGAGTGGGAAACATCCATTTCCATCATATTAAGAAAGCTGGTGTTATCATTTGAGCTGTATGTGATCTCTGCTATTGCATCACTTATTGTATTGTTCTTAAAAGTGCTCTATATAAAAAAGACTTGCTCAGCATGGCATCCAACCCTAGGCTATGGGGTCACATCTTTAGGTATACTGGCTAAGTTCCTGTTGAATTTCAATACTTATTTTTACAGCAATTCTATCAAGTGACCTCTATAAGCACCCAAAACTCAAGCTGATTGAGGTGATTTCAGGATAATTATTTCAGAACTACTTGCCCAAACAGTACTTTGTTATTCAAAATACAATAATAGAGGAGTGTCCATAATCTGGGAGACTTACAAGGAGTTGATTATAAGATGATGCCCACTTTAAGGATAATGTTTGGCCAAACAAAACCCCCTTCTTGCCTTATATTCAGACATATTTCATGTATACACAATGAAAAAAAGATTACAGACAGAAAATCTCTATAAAGTCTACAGTGGTTACTGCTGGGTAGGAAGATCATTATGAGATTTAAATTTTCTTCTGTTTGCTTCTATTTTCTAAAGTTTCAATGAGTAAGAGTGACTGTGATAATTAGGGAAATAGTATTAAGAATAAAAAAAAGGAAGAGACATTATACAAATAATACATTGGACATGATTAGAGGTAGGTTAAGCTAGCCTCGGGTGTGATTTAAGGAATTCCAGCTAAAAAGAATTCCCTATTGGCATGAAATTTGTCACTCTTCTGGGTGACAGCCAGTTGCAAGTTAGTTAAAATGTAGATGTGTTTCTTAGAAGGCTAACACATTTATCCACTATCCTCCATTCACTGCAGATTCATTTATCAAATTCATTTCCAGCCTCATACAGGGTCTGGAGGGAATAAGATAGTGACAGGGATAGGTCTGCTTTATGTGAAGAGAGATGATCAGGAAGGTCAGGCACCAGACACCCTTTTCCTTCTACTCCCCACAAAGTCTTGGCAGCTAGAGAGCTGGGGAATAGGACTGAGATGGTACAATGAAGGAAAAATTAATAGTAACATGGATGACAATATGAAGGTAGTGTGGCTTGCAGTTAAGAATGCAGTCTCGGCCGGGAGCGGTGGCTCACGCCTGTAATCCCAGCACTTTGGGAGGCCGAGGCGGGCGGATCACGAGGTCAGGAGATCGAGACCATCTTGGCTAACATGGTGAAACCCCGTTTCTACTAAAAATACAAAAAATTAGCTGGGCGCGGTGGCGGGCGCCTGTAGTCCTAGCTACTCCGGAGGCTGAGGCAGGAGAATGGCGTGAACCCGGGAGGCGGAGCTTGCAGTGAGTCGAGATCGCGCCACTGCACTCCAGCCGCCTGGGCGACGAAGCGAGACTCCGTCTCAAAAAAAAAAAAGAAACTAAAAATAAAAAAAAAAAAGAATGCCGTCTCTAGAACCTGCCTGCCTGCTTGGTTCAAATCCACCTCTGCCCATTATCGGTTGTGCAACGTTGGGCAAGTTACTTCCCTTCTCTGTGCCTTGGTTTCCTCATCTGTGGAATAAGGACAACAGTTTCCACTCCACAAGGTTACCTGAACCACATCTCCCCGCCCTGGTAGAAGCAGTAGGAAAAAGGCTAAAGCCTTCAAACCTTTCATACTCTGACCCCAGTTTGCCCTTCTGAAAGCATCTCTTCAACACTTCCTTCTGAGGTACCCTGAGGCCATTCCATGAACCCCTGTGCACCTCCACATCCTCCACTTTTGCTGGCATTCTACCTATCTAGAATATGCTTCTCCTCCTCGGCAATGTTTTCCTCATCCTTCATGAAACAGCTGAAACGTCAGCTCCTTGAATAAGCCCTGACTGAGGGCTGCCCCCATTGGTTGGTCAACAAATACTAATATTAAGAGCCTACTATGTGTCAGGCACTGTCTCAGGCACTTTAAATACAGCAGTGAATGAAACTCCTGCCCCCAACCTGCTCAACACTCATAAATATGAACTCTTCAGCATCCCTATGGAGATCTGCTATGACATTACTATGTATGTTATAGAACTCTTTCCCCTGTTAGAAGGCAAGTCTTTGGAGAAAGGGGCCTGATCTTACCTGTCTTTATGTTTCCAGTGTCCAGCACAGAACTTGGCACACCAAGCACTTAATAAATATTTGTTGGATGAATGTCATCCTGAAAAATTTTCATGCTAGAAAATGCTCACCTATAACTACTTTGATGGCAACTCTAAATAGGAATACAGAGATGATTCATTTAGAGATATTTTTTCCTTTATTTAAAAAACTGATTCCGATGGCTTGCCTTTTGGGAAAACCACATCTGTTAATTGTGTACAACACAAAGAAAAGTCTATTTATTTAGCTCTGGATCCCTAGAACTTCATACAGTGCTGTGTAATCAGTAGGCACTCAATAAATGTTTGCTGAAGGATTGGGAAGGACGGAGGGAAGGAGGGAGGGAAAAACGGAGGGAAGGAGGGAGGGAGGGAGGAAGGAGAGAAGGAGAAAAGTTTGGGAGCCAAGAGAAGAGCTGAAAGAGAAAGAGCATTATCCCTGAGGCCAGTAAGGCACTGGCAGAGCTGCCATGGGTCTGGCCCCAAAGGAGGAAAGCAGGGGTTGAGCCAAAAAAGGGAGATCCTGGCTGGGCCTGCCCGCATCTGGGGCAGGTTTCACTCCTCAGGTTCGGGAAAGCACCTTCAGGAACACCACTGTTTCAGAATGACAGTCCTGAGATATTTAAACAATGACTGGCCGAGTAAGCCCCACTGAAGAGAGTAATAAAACCAATTTCTTACAAATATTCTAGAAGCAAACATAAATAAATCCATAATCCTTCCTGACACACTCCATTTGGGGAGTTAGGCCTCCTATTCACCTACAATGCAGGTGAGTAAACACAGGTTTTTCAAAAGAAACAGAAACATGCTTATGTTGAAAGATCCCAGAGAGCTATCATCCATGATTGTAAAGCACTTCTCTTCCATTAACCAACTTCTCTTCCATTTATTTGTCTGGATTTTACCAACCAGACAAATAAAGATGGGAGCAGCAACATCCTTGCAGATGAAATGACTAATAAAAATGGATATAGTTCCCAGAGATCGTGACCTTTCTATACCACTCTCTCAAACAACTCCCTTCCATCCCCCAAATAAACCACATATAAACTGAGATTATGGTGGTGATTGCAGGTGCAGTTTCAGGGTAAGAAGAGACTAAATCAGACACTGTATGTGGGAGAGACAAGCATAACTGCATACTGCCTGACACATAGTGGGTCCTCTTTAAATGTTTAAAGAAGAAGAAAGCAACAAAGGAAAGAATAGCTCATCTAATCTGTACTTGGAATTTCTCAAATTACTCATAAGAGCACTTTAAAAAATCCAGAAAGACAGAAAGTATGCAACCCCTGTCAAAATAGTATTAAGTGCTGAAACACAGACAAAGATAGGTAATTAACTGCTACTAGCTTAGATGAAAATGTCTGCAATCTTGTTCTAGTGCTTGGGTAATATAAAGCATTTGGAGATAAACTTAGGAAGATGTGGGGGTTGCAAGTGAAGAGAAAAAGTGTTTACAAAACTAGTACATAGTCAGCTTTTTAGAAACTAGTTCACACACATATAAACTTTTCAGTGAAGAGTTTAAAATAGGATCAAAGCTCTCCCAGAATGATGGAAAAATGCTTGACAAGGCTTCTTGAAGCTCCCTCGAGGGTCTCTTTCTGCAGATATATCCTTTAAAATTGTGTGAAGTGACATTCTCCCAAATATGACTGGTGTGCCAGGTCTTTAAATCAAATCATTCATATTATAATATGTGAACGCATTAAGTCTCCCTCTGACTAATTTGGACATCTTGACCCACTCCACTACAAAGAATAGGATATCATCTTCTGAAAGTACATGATTAGATTTGCACAGAGAGGTAAAACACATGGGTTTAAGTAAGAGAAGACAGTGTAGAAGGCAGCTGGGGAGAAACCGGTAGAGGAAGACAATGTCCTTGTGTGTCTGGCAATGTCATTTTGTGACTTTTTCTCTTTGACTTCCAACCACACTTTATATTTTCAACTGTGTAACCAATAACACATTAAACTTCAATAAGAGTTTGAAGCTAGAATTTTTGCTTTAAAATTTTTACATTAAATTCTATGTATAGACTTATGTGCATGTGCACAGAAAGAGAATTCTGAAGCGGTGAAAGATGAATAATTTATTTTTAAGATTAAATTTAGGGGTAGTGAGATTTGGGGTTAAATCTAAGCTAGAATCAATATTCTTTCATCACCATGTGTGACCAAAGACAACCCGCAGAAGTGATGTTGCATGACTGTGTTGAACTCTATGACATAATGTACTGACCAAGGTCATGACTCTGATTCCTATGGCTTGCCTTTTGGACAAACCACATCTGTTAATTGAGAACAACAAAAAGCAGAGTATATTTATTTAGCATTCTCTCTCTTGCGTGCATGCGCTCTGTGTATTCATCCTTGTTTTCCAGTGGTGTCTGTCCTCAAGGACCAAAGTTGATGATTCTATATGATTCTGAGGCACAGATTCTGTCACTGGCATATACGAAAGTTTTCTAAAATGAAATATAAAATCAGAAGTGTCTGAAATGGCTTTAACTACTCCATGACCCATAACTGATGGTCAACTCTTCCAAGACCTTGTTCTAAACAAGATGATCACATGTACTTAAATACATGACTGGTCTCAACATATACACAAAATAGAAAATTGAAAAATTCGTAGGTGAATTGTTTCAATGTGAATAATCAAATACGTTAATACTTCTAGGTAAACTCTTTTTGATCTCTCTTTGTTGTTTCTTAAGCACTCAGATATTAGGATTAAGATTTACTAAAAGATAGGATAATGTTAAATTAACACTTGTCCTGTAAGGAAAATCTGGGAGTAAACTATAAGAAATAACTTCTAAAACTAACTTCACAAGTGGTTTGTGAATGAAGATTAAAACTATTCATTTCAGATATTAGAGCCAATGACAGTGAAGAAATAAAAAATCTTGCAGTAGCCTCCAGGAGACGTAGGATAAGTCAAAGTGAACATATCACAGCTCGATCCTACTCTTTCATTTCTACTGCTACTTAAATAAAAAAGAAAAAAATTTTTCCCGAAAGGGTAGAATACGGCAGAAACAGTAAATACCAAACCCAGCAAAAAGAGGAAGTTGGTTTCTTACATAGAAATGGGTGACTTGCTATATGCAATATTGAAAAAAAAGCCATGCAAGAAGGGGCAGTAATAAAAATAAATTATTTCCCTTATTGCAAAGCATGTGAGGGTAGGAAACTGACCCAAACTGCCAGAGAATGAGGAAGCACCCTTTTCACCCTGTCCTCAGAATGTTATTTCATAATTTATCCCTTCCTCAGATGGCCTTTTTCTGCCACGTCCCTGCTCTCTGCTCTTCAGCTGTCCTCTCTGCAAACTCCTCAATTAAATTATCTCACGTTTTTCTCTGATCTGCTGTTCGCAGCTTGTCACATCACTATACCATAAGCCTTCCCACATGCTGCCGTAACAGCACACTTGGAGAGCCGTTCCGCGGCAGCCACTCGCTGGTATCCTGGATCCCGGGTGCATGAGGGTACCCTACAACAGTAGCTTCATTGTTTGGAAGGAGCAAGGCCAACCCACCTAGTCTTCTTCTAAGGAGCATATGGGTTCACATCCCTAAAAATTAGGAAATGTGCTATATCAACCTGTTTAAGCAACAACCCATGTGCCAGATAGTCAATTAGAAAAAAAAATTGTGCTTGTCTTCATCCTGTTGTATAAAAGAACAGCCAGTTTTCTCCTGAGCACCGTAATTGAAAAAATAAGGTTATCTGGTTATCACAAGTGTACAGCTTTTCATCTTGTTTTTGTTTCTGCAAATAAATAATTTGGGTCTGTAGGACATCTTTCACAAAATGATGCTTCAAAAAAATGTTACAGAATACTCTATCTAGAATGGCATGAATTATCCAAAACAGTAATACAAAGAACCTACATGCCAAATTAAAACATTAAATCAAAAGGCCAATAACAGAGAAAATAGAAAATCTTGTTGCATCACACAGATGAAATTCTCTAGTTTGATGAGACAGAGGTACAGAGAGGCTCTTCCCAAAGGGTCCAACTTTAAAGGAACAGCTCATTGACTTAAAGGTGGCAATTTACAGGAGGCAGAGGAGCTAGTGGCTGACAAATAGTGAAGCATCGTGCACTAGCCAGGAAGATTTTCCATTCAAGGAGTTTAAAAACATAGGAGACTTGGAGCCAGATCCACCCCAGTGAGGAAAAATGTTATTTTTTCTCTCCCGTGCCCAAGTAGGACTTACTGATCTAACCAGAAACCAGGTGGTCAAAGCCTCAGATGCCCAGAGGGGAGGAAATGAACAGGTCCATCCTTTCAGCTGGGAAATATGAAAATACTGTACCAAACACATTAAAAATATGCATGCCTTTCGATCTGGTAATTCCATTTCAAGGATATGTGAAAAGACAGATACACAGAAGATGCTATTTGCTGCACTTTTCATAATGCTCTGCCTTGTTCCCAACAGTGGAAAAACCAGACAACAGTGGGAAAATGTCCAGTAATAAGCCATGAAGCATTCATACATGGATTCTAGACAGATACCTGAAATGATGCTCTAGAGGAATATTCAAGTGACATGGTAAAAATTCAAGAAATTACAATATTTAAAAAGATGTGACCAAAAAGTGGGAATGTAATGGTTAAGTGTCTGTTTTACACACACACACACACACACACACACACACACACACACACACACACACACGCATACACGCACACCTACAGTCAGCACTGTAAGACACATTCAGGAACGGTAAAATTATAAGTGTTTTGATTCTTTCTTTACTTGCCTTTTTTTGAAAACATCTTTTATAAAAACATGTTTTTTTTGATAAAGAGAAAAATTAGTAATAGGTTTTGAAAAAGGAAGACAATCAGGTGGTGGTCTCGTGTACAGGGACCTATGAAACAGCAGGGCTGGAAGGGCCTTCTAGCTCCCTGAGCTGCTTCTCTCATTTGAGAGATGAAGAACCAAATGCTTCCAGAGTGGGAATGTTCTGACCTCAGAAAAGCTAGGCAAGGCATCCTAGCAGGCAGAACGAGAGAGGGACACAGGCTGCTAAGGGTTGCCCCAGCAGGGCTGAGTAAGTAGGTGGAGTGGAAGTGATGCAGATGTATGATTTGAGAGTGTGAGTTCAAGAGAGTTGTGAGTCCCAGGTGATGCTGGGTTTGGGAACTGGAACAAATAAGAACTTAAGAAAATTAGGATAACAGAGATATGATAACGGGCAAGTAACCTACATTTTTTTCTAGCACTTCTATGTAAAAGGCTCATGTTTACTCATGTAATGCTCAAAAGAACTCAGAAAATACCAGTACTCCCAACTCACTGTTAAGGACACTGAAGTTAAAGTAACTAGCATTGGTCTCAGGGCTAGCAAGTAACAGAGCTATCATTTGCTCTCAGGATAAATTCCAAAGTCCATCTTCTTCCTACCGTGCTACACATTGTCTCCTCTGTTTGATCTCCTGAGAGAAATACCTCAATTCACACAGGTTACTTATCAGCTGAGGCATCTGGAGTTTCAATTGCATCAAACATCTCAGTTGGTGAGTCAATAACATGGGGGATGCCCATCGTAAAACCCAGCATAAATGAAACATTCAAAAGGATATATTCATGGAACTGGAAAGGCCAGCTCCCCCTGTGCATGATGGAGAGAAGGGAAGAGTGGTATTACAAAAATCCAATTTCTGGATATATAGGCAGATGAAAATCTTTTCATCCTGCTCTAAAGATATCAAGAAATGTGGGGTCCTTTCCTTCTAAAATACAGCCTGCATCTTTCACCGGGTTCCAATTAGTCTGTCCTTGAACTGCCAGAAGTCCTTAGCATTAACAGTGAGCTGCTGCTATCCTGGTTATTATTTAGGGAGGAACATAAGAGCAGGCACTGCAATATCACCTCTCTTTGGTCTGGGAAATGGGCAGCAGACAGTCCAGATGCCATTAAATGGGAGGTCTTAATCACCTATTAGCTACCTGTAGAAACCAAGACATGATTACTCTCCTCCAAGCCCCCAATACTTTTCTCACTGCAGGGTTAATGAAAACATTAGGTCTCCTCCTCTTCCCTTTCTTATTGTTCTGATCATCCCCGAGGGGTCTGATTAGCACCAGAGCCTTCTCTGTAGTTATCCCTGTCTACAGTGATAAGCAACCAAGCCCACCCCTGCAGTGTCTCTCATGCCCGTGCCAGTGTTTATAATCACACGCACTACTCTAGTTTGGACTTTTATTGCACAATTGCTGTACCCTCCCAACTGGTTTCCTTGTTTCAATTACCCTTCTACATCATCAGCAAGACCAAATAATAATTATTTTACAACGGCTAAACCCTCCTCAATGGAGCCTCAGAGTCTACCGAGTTAAAGGTCAAATTCTTCCATGCAGTTTTCAAAGTTGCCTGCAATATAGTCTCAATTTTACTTTCTAGTCTTATTCACATCTAATATCTAACACTTATCAATTGCTAGGGCCACTTCATTAATTCAAATGTCCTGAGAAGAAGACACTAACATGGGATTCGATGTGCTAGAGATTTCTTGGGGAAGGGTGCAGGAGGAGGCAAGAAAAGCCTTCAGATAGAGATGCAGGTCTGGCCCCCGGGAAGGGGAGGAGGAAGGGAGAAGGATAGGCTGTGAAGTGTCTTGGAGTGCAGCATAGTTCCAAGAAGGGTTTAGCCATGTCAGTGGGGAGTGCTTGAGCCCAAGTTTCTCAGTGGAGGACCCCTTGTGTTGCTGGAATGGGCATGCCTTACTTAGCACCCCCACCATGCATGGTCAATGGCTGGGAGTAGCCCTTGGGAAGCATAGCTTTGGTGCCAAAAGAGTGGTGCGTTCAGAGGGGCAGCAGCTGGGATGTCAGTCAGTCAGTCAGTCAGCGGTGTTGCCTAAAGCAAGAGAGCTGAGCGGTGCATTTTCATGGCTACCACAGTTACTGTATAATTTACCATTAAACTGGGACACTTTTAAGAGTAGAAGAGGGAGCTATCAATAATTACACAAGGAAGACAGGTAGAACCAGGGTCCATCTAGGCAAACTAGAATTTATTGTCACTCTATGGCAACAGATGCATCAAAGGGCCTACTCAGTGTTGACTAGCATAGATCTTTCCACTTTTTGGCATTCTATCAGTTTGGAACAGTTTTATAACCCAAACCATGGCTACAGAAATCCTAGGCATTTTAAAACTGACAAATGTCATCTTCTGAATGTCATCTTTTCCTCCTTGGAATCACTTCATGTGTCCCTTTCCTGAAATACTGACCCTTTCCTGCTATATATTTTATTTTTTTGAGACAGAGTCTTGCTCTGTTGCCCAGGCTGGAATACAGTGGTACAATCACACCTTACTGTAGCCTCGACCTCCCAGGCTCAAGTGACCCTCCTGCCTCAGTCTCCTGAGTAGCTTGTACTGCAGGCATATACCACTATGTCTGGCTAATTAAAAACAAAATTTTTTTTGTAGACACAGGGTCTCACTACATTGCCCAGGCTGGTCTTGAACTGCTGGGATCAAACGATGTTCCCACCTTGGTCTCTCAAAGTGCTGGGATTACAGATATGAACCACCACTCTAGCCTCTGCTATACACTTTAATTAATTTTGTATTATCTGCTCCTGCCATAAGACAGTAAGATCTGTAAGGGTAGGAACTATGTGATTTTCAGTTTTTCTCTGGTTGACTATCACATCTTGCAGACACAGCAAGAGAAGGCACACTCCTAAATCTGTAGTGTCCCAACTCCAACTTCCTTACGGCTTTTCAGTTTTAAACAAATACTTGAGTCATCTTGTATTTCTTAAATTCAAATTTTTCCTATGTCTTTATAGTTCAGACAGAGAATTCAACTATCAGCCAATCTTGGTGAATGAATTCTTTTACGATTTGTTAATTACTTTGTCCTTTTTTCTGCTAAAAGCCTACACTGAATTACTTCAACTTTGCCTCAAAAGAGGACTAACAAATTGCTGAATATAATTTGCACTTTAAACAATAAAGCTATTAATGGCATTTTTAGCAAGAACACCCATTATTTTCTCTGCAGCAATAAATCACCATTTCATCTGTCATAAATTGCTTGGTCAGCTTCAAATGGCTTTAGAATAAATCTCTTTCTCCTTTCTGCCTCTGCTGTCTATGATAAAGAAAGGAGGCAGAAGGTAACCCTGTGTTCTGCATTCCCGGGCATATCATTTTCATGCTGCACGACTCTGTAATTTATTTCTAGCGATAAATGTCTTGTAGTGCCACACTGGCTGCATGCTCACACATGTTCAAATGCACACAGAAAAGACACAGGTAACTCTTCAACAGTAATGCTGAAATGAAGAGGCTTCCAGGTGAAGGGCTCAGTGACTGTGTAGGGTAAAATTTTGATGCCAACTGCCTATTTTAGTAATAGGGCAGCTGTAAAAATAAACATAAATGTTCTAATAATTAGACTATTTTTCAGCCCCACCTCCAAAATATGGGTAAATTCCACAGGATGATTAGATAAGGCACAGGGTTATCTTGGTAATATTAGGCTATTGTACATTCACATTTCTGAGAAATATACTTAATAAGTTTTACTTTTTAAAAATCGTTTTCATTGAAAGTCTTGAATGTAGCATAGCATCACAAAGTAGGTGCCTAATAAATATTTAAGTGAATGAGTTAACAGAAGAATGCCTTTCATTTAGTCTGCTTAATGCTTAAGTCACATTATTTAGTGTTATTCATTCATCACAACTAAATACTAATATGTCATCTATATTTACTACAAGCTAGTCCCTCTTCTCTAGTTTATAATTTACTGATACTTGGGGGTTATGTTTACTGTCAGTTATAGCGCTAACATTTCAAACATAAGGAGGACTTTGTGACTACTACTATGGATAATGGTGATTAGCTGCCTTTGGCACCCTAGGCAGAGTGAGAGAAAACAGACTTAAGCTACAGCACGAGGGACTCAAGTTAGATAAGAAAGAGAGCATTCTCGTATCACATCTAATTAAGCACCCGAGTGGATGAATGAAGGGAACTATGAAACATTCTTTCTTGGAAGTTTTTAAAAATAAGAAGAAATCTCATCAGTACATATATCATTAAGTATGCTCCTCCATGAAGATAAGGAGGAACTGGTTCTAATATTCTGTGAAAGGCAAGTATATTTATTAAGGTTATTTCTAAAAATATAATTTTCCAGAGTATGGCCATTTCATGTAAAGTACTGGTATCAATTCATAGTCAAGATCATGAATCACACGCCCAAGTGGTGACTTGTAGTTTTTTCATTTACTAGGTGACTCTGGGCAAGTCACTGTATATCTAAGATCCAGATTCTTTTCCTAAATAAGAGTAATCCTGCTTCTAAATACTACTCCTCAAAATAAATTAAATCAGACCTTGCTGGGTAAGTTATATTCCGAATAAATAAGCAGTAGAAAATCTGATTCCTTCAATTTCAAGTCATTTCAATACTATATTCTCAGTTAATGTCCTGAAACAAATAATCTATATATAAATAAGAGTTTTTCTTTTTATCACACTAGTAACAATTAGAAAAGAAACACTAACAGATAAATTTTAGATTGTGGCAATTAAGTGAATAGCAATCTGATAGAGGATTTAGCTTCAAAATCCAGGCACATTCATGTATTTATACCAATCTCTCTCCATGCTAATATTCTTACAGAGGAATTTTATTAAAACATGGCTGAATCTATCATTTCAGTATTCCCAGGCACAAGGCATTGAGGAAATGAAACACTCCCCCTATGTTATGGAGCCTAGAGAAAATAATTCTT
Source organism: Symphalangus syndactylus (assembly GCF_028878055.3). Taxonomy (NCBI): domain Eukaryota; kingdom Metazoa; phylum Chordata; class Mammalia; order Primates; family Hylobatidae; genus Symphalangus; species Symphalangus syndactylus. The sequence continues at coordinate 67,969,990 of NC_072424.2, forward strand.
TCCTAACCGGTGGGGTACATTTTCCTCCTTGAGGTTCGTAAGACAAATTTTGAAAAAATCATGGTGCAGACTATGCAATTTACGCTTAAAGTATTGTAACTGCTTTTGTGTTAGGATTCATATTATGAGAAAATTCACATATATTACCCTTTTACGGCTTGGTTATAGATCTATTTTGATTATGGTCATTGGAGCCTAAAACATCCACACCCTAAAAAGAACATATCATTCCAACCTCTATCTCTTTTAAAATAGGGACTTTGGGCTATAGCATGTTTTTCTCAACAGCCCAACTCCCTACTCAGAGATACCACTATAAAAGCTGTATTTTGGTTGGGAGTGAGGAGGAAACAACCCTAGCTATTTGCAGAGTAGAATTGCAGGTTCCATTGGCAGAAAAGTGCCAGAAGTAGAGGAAATGCAGGTTACAAAGCATACAGAGGAAGAGTGACAGATGAGATGAACAAAATTGATTCATGGAGAGAATCAGATCAGGACAAAGGGTAAAAAAGTCTCAAGAGCCCAATCACGTCAAAAAGATCAATTTTTAGGAGAAGTGTAGTCAATAGTGTCTTAAAACAAAATCAGAAGTGGAAGCAGTTTTGAAGGTCATTTGAAGAGTAATCTACTCCTTTTATAGATGAGAAACTAGACCTAGAAGGAGTAGGTGACTTTCTCAACGCCACTCTATGCTAGGGAGGTGACAGACATGTGCTGCACAATCCAGAATAATGAGTGGCAGGTTCAGAACCCAAAAAGTTCATAATGATCCAGGGTAGCCCCTTTCCTCTTTAAAGGACCCTCTCTCTAAGCGCCCCAGCCTTGCTCCCAAGGAGCACTGCACCTTCTGAATCTGGTGAGTGATGGGGAACAACAGGCCAGGAAGGGAGGAAGTATATCTGCCAATGCTCAAAATGTGTTCATTCTGATGGCCCTAGTTCTAGCCTGCCTTTTGAATAGCACTGCGCTAGTCAGTACTGGACAGGAAGCACAAGTGTTACTTTGGCAGGGTCCTGTCCGTAGAAAGAGACCCACTGAGAGCCTCTTGTCTACAGCCACAGACAATGGGATAACCCATATGCTGGCCCCTCCCAGTCAGCTACCAAGACAGACTGCGGAAAAGGGGACAAACCAGCAGGGAGAACTTGAAGCAGGCTCAACCATAAGTCAGGTTGCACAGCAGACATGAGGAGAAGCGGCACTGCAAAGGGAGAGCTAGGGATCATAAATCCAAAGCTATTTGGGGTGGAGTGTCTGCAATCTGTAATTTATACGGATATAATAAGCTCCATGCCTAAGACACCACAGCCCCAAACAACCACCACCAAAACACAAAGCACATGTTTAAAGGGGTGAATTACCCAAAACATTAGGTTTCTCCACATGGCTAGACTAAGAGGGCTGCAAAATCCATCGCTGTAATGGGCTGGAAAGCCAACCAGGAGAGCCTTCTTAGGACTTTTAAAGGGAAACATTCTGGATGAACCTCTTGGTCTTGTAAGAAGGAAGGCTAGTTATGTTTAACTATAAACACATGGCAGTAGGTGTCAGCGATATGTTCCATTCGAAGACTATATAATAAACATCATTTTTGGAAAAGGAAACTAAACTAAGAATAGATAACCTGAGAATGCCATACAAGGGCGAGAGCAACTTCCCATCCTCTTGCAAGCATTTAGCAATCAGGTTTCGCCTTTAGCTGAACTCCTTTCATTTCATGCAGTATTTAATTTATACAAAGATGATTCATTTGCAATAGTAAATCATCACAACATTCTGTAAAAACAACAACATAACAATAACAAAGGACTAGAAATATAGGAGGCCTACAATGAGCACCTAATTTAAAACTGCAGCCTCTTCCTATCCCCAAATTGGCCCTCCTCTTTCCTGCTCTGTTTTTATTTTTTTTTCCTAGCAATTACCACCTTCTAACATACTATAATTTGCCTGTTTATTGCTTATTTTCTGTTTTCCTCCAACAGAATAGAAGCTCTAAGAGGGCAGAAATTTTTGTCTGCTTTGTTCACAGATACATCCCATGCATTGAGAATAATGCCTGGCACAAGCAGGTGTGCAAAAATGCTGCCCGACTAAGAAAAAGTAATGGATGGGTTGTCAATACTGCATAAAGTCCTATTCTCAGATGACAATTGAGGTGGCCTCATCACTAACTACAAGAGATTTTTTTTCCCCAATGGAAATCACCGAAGTTTTAAAAAAGATTGGAATTCCGAGGTTAGTGGGGGAGTTCCGCTATCTGATGAAGCAGTGACTCACCTGAAAAGTTCCAGGGGACCTAATCCCAGTGTGCATGGGGCCCAACCTCCTGACCAGCCTTGCATATCTGAAGGTGGGGAGGGAAACTGAGGTAGGTATGGAGTGGTGTAAAAAAAAAAAAAAAACGCTTCACAAGAGTTTTTCTTCATAGCCTTACAATTTTAATACTTTCGTATAGCACTTCCCAGGCATAAGCAACACTTCCACTGCACCTTACTCTACCCTCATAACAACCCCTGCAGGCAGTAAGAATTATATTCTGAATCTTGGAGAGTGTGCTACTTGCCCAGGGTGGTTGGCCAAAGTGGGACTGTTCCTATTTTGGTTTAAGAATGCAAGTTTTTGGGTTACAAATTCAGTCCTTTTTCTACATGGCATGGGCAAAAATAACATTCTCAAAGATGGGTTACTTAGCTGCCCCACTCTCATGGTTTACTTCAGGGTAGCATTGTACAAAAATGGGTGATTGCCTAGTTTTCATTGCCAATATGCTGGGAAATAAAGAAAATAATGAGAGAACACCGAAGTTTCTACTACCAAACAAGTAGGCATTTCAGGTGGTCTTTACTTAGGGCCTTGCATTTCTTAGGCTAAGTTGTGTTATATTGAGCTGAGGTGGAGGACTATGAAAAAGAAAGACAGCAGATTTCACAGGGACCATTCAAAGCCCTGCAGGAACAACAACAACAAAAATGCTACGAAACAACATGGAGTAACTCTTGCATAAAAATGGAGAAAAGTAGGGTCTAAAATACATGCATCAAAACCCAAAAAAGACATGGAATACATGACCCAGGCGGCCCTGAAAATCTCATCCTTACACAAAGAAGAACTGTGCAGCATCCAGAGAGAAGAAGGGATGGTAGCTGGGGAGATGAGACCTTTGGAGAATTAACTACCAAAGGGGATGAATCAGCTCACGTCTGACAACACCTACAGATTCTGTCAAACCTGCCGCACTCTTCAAGAGCTTCAAGGCTCACAAACAGGAAATTGCTGGGTATGACTTAACCTGACTCTCAACCTCCTTAGAGAAGAGCTTGCCCCAAAAAGGTATGAACAAAGTGCGGAGCCAAAGGGCAAGAGGTGAAGAAGAATACGAGCTCACGTTCTGGGTGTGGGGCCTTTAGTGGAAGGAAACACTTTTCGAAACATATGAGTTATTTGGGATTTAGCATTGGGCTCAATGCCAATCAACATATTCACTTGGTAGATCAACACTTCACAGAAACGAGAAAAGAGAAAACAATTACAAAGGAACTCTAAGGGCACAAAAATTTGTGAAGAAGTGAGATTGGGTTGTTAATTTATTCATTCACTCATGATATTCTGCATCAGATTATTTTCAGAAGCAAAAAACCTTGAATTGACCTAAACAGTAAGTAAATTTATTATTTTACACGACAAAGTTGCCTGGAAGTAAAGCCATCCCAGGACTGGTTTAGCCCACAGCTCACTGATACCCTCGAGGGCCTGGGTTCTTTCCATCTTTCGGTCCTATTTTGTAGGTTCTAGGGAAACCCATACCACTGTGCATGGGCCAAGCTGACGACCAGATCTTGTATATCTAACAAAAAATTCACCCACTGGATCAGGAACTGGGGCTGGGACCAGCTGCCCGAGCAGATGGCCACTTAGAGGAGAGGAAATACTTCAACCAAATCAGGGTTGCACCAGCTAGAAAGGGGCTAATGGCCATTGAGTGAGCCCCTGGAGATATCCATGATGGTCATTCGAAAGGTATTCATTGAGTACCTACTATATGTCCACTCCTGTACTGATCACTAAAAACATGGAGACCAGGAACTGCCTGCACATAGACAATAATGAGGAAGGCAGACATTAATGAAATAATTATACAAATAAAGATAAAATTGCAACTGTATTAAGTGCGATGTTGGAAAGGTATGCGGTATCATGAAAGTGTTAACTGAGGGGGAGGTGATGCCTCTCTGATGAAGGGATATGGAGCTGCTGGGGAAGGGGCATGGAGAAACATTTTAGACAAAGGGAGCACAAGCAGTGGCCAAGTAGAAGGATGGGGTATGGCACATTCAAAAACCGTCCCCAGATGGAAGACAGTGAAGGTGAGCTTGGAGCAAGACGGAGCTAAAGAGGTAGGCAGGAGCCAGTCCATATGAGTTGTATGCAACAGAAGATAAGATTAACAAACATCTAAAAAAAGATTAACATCTTTTTAAATTTTAAAAATATTAGACCATTTGTTCACATAAAGTTTTACACAAACAAAAGCTCTAAAATGCCTTGGTGCACAATGCGGTGTGACCACCAAATGGCCATTCCCCTTTCTTGCAAAATGCATACTTCTAGCCGTTTCACTTACACTATCTCATCAAGAAAAAAGGCGGGTGGGTAGGGGTGGGAGGCAAGGCACAGGTAGACCCAGGAGTGGGGTTGAAAGATGAAGCCACGCAGTCATAACTGATTGGGACAGGAAGAAAATAATTAAAGAGGCCAAGCTAGGAAAGGGACATCAGGAAGATCGTGGCTTTGAGACGGGGTTGAACAGGATCAGGGGCCTGGGCAGGGGCTTCATGATGTGTAGTAAGTAATGAGAGATGGGCGGTTGAGCTGGAAGATGGGAAAAGACCCAGGAGCACAGGGCAGAGTCTAGCATTTACTTCCCTCTCCTATTCTAGGGAGGTAACGATAAGGACATGGCAGAACTCAGTTTCCCTCTGTGTCTTCTTTTGGTGGGGGGGACACTTACTCACATAGCAAGAGAAGGTTACACAAAACTATTCAAGGGAAAGTGCCACAAAGTCCTCTCTCAGCAAATGAAAATATGCTTCAGAAATAAACAACACTGCCACTCCCTCATGGGGCTGAAAAATATCATCTCTTACTTTGATTTCTTAGCACTAATAAACTACATCATAATCTCTCAATAGCTGAGTATAAATGGTCGAATTAACCATCTTCTGCCCTTCAAATACTTAATTTCCATGGTGACTAATTATGCATTTCTTTTACCACATGGATGGGCAAGCAACTAAATGGGCTCTATCTTCCAAAGCAGACATTTAACGTGTGACAAAGTCCTCTCAGATAAACTTGTCTCTTTTGAAATGAGATAACTAATTACTGGGTAAGACAGCAGAATCTTTTCCCTACTGGGAAATCAACCACGTGTTCTAGTAGAATGAAAGGCACGGACCATAGCAAATCAGGTCTGCAAAAACAGTAAACAAAACAAGCCACAGAACAATTAACACATGTGGAAAAAGCCAAACACAGTATCCACTGCACAGCTGATTTGATTTTAAGAAAACTGAGTATGTGTTTCAGAGAGAAAGGGAAAAGAGTGAAAATATACGGAAGTATAAGAAAAGAAACAAAACATCCTAAAAGTAAAATAAGGCAACTTAAGGCAAAGGAAAACTTTTATATACGCAGACCTCACAGACTACACAAATCACTTTGTCTGCATTCTCTAGAGAATTAAGAAATGGTCACTATACATAAATTTTATTGCTTGGGAAGGAAGTCCACATCTCTTCCAGAATTCTAACTATTAAAAACACAAAGCATTGGGCCATGCAGATAGTTCTTTTTTCAAAATAGGGACATAACCTATTTTCTCTAGATCAGATGTAGCTGGCTAACTGAGAGCCCATAGCTATTGTAGTAACCGGGAGAAAAGGAAATGGATGATTAAAATAAATTTAATTCAATAAGCTAGTGACATTGTACTCTACAAAACTGGGGATGGGAAAGAGGTGGAGACAGGCCAAAGGAGGAAGAGTGCTTATTTTGTTCCTTTTGAATTTTATCAAATTGTGTATATATTTGTGACTTTTACCCTAAGGAGCATAAAAAACTGACAATAAAAGATTATCTGAATGGAACATTGGTTTTTGTGTCAAGCACAAAAGGAATCATAATTTTTTTCAATGAGCTTTCAAAGTATGTACGCTCTTGACATCTGCTGATAAGCTGCAGTTTCCTCCTCAAAACTTAAAGCTTCTCTAAATTCAACATAAGCTTGCTTTCAGTATCTGCAAAATATATGTGGATAAAATTGAAGTTTTCAAAAGGGAGTTACCATAGAAACACACAACTCCCTAAAAGAGCAGTCCATCATCTCTTAAGGGGAACCGTCATCACAGACATGTATTCAGTATCTCTCTGTGCACGTGAGGCCTTAGACAATACACAAAGGACAGTCAGCACATGCACACTGGACAAATACAGAAATTAGATAAGCCAAGTACTTACTCTAAGTAAGCAAGGCAGGGATGAAGCCCTTTGTGTATGTGCATGTGTGGGCTGTAGGGGACAGGAATCATGTGAGCTGGATCCTGTGATGCAGCTAAAATGCAGCCATCATAACATTTATTTAAAACACAATTCTGTAACAATCTGGCCATTGCACACAGTTATCACTATGGACTGTTTTCTGTGAATTCTTTTAAAATGCGGATCTAAGTACTAGAAGCAGCACGTACAAAAATAGTTTTATTTTTACTAGCAGAGTAGACTCAAGCTAAAAATAAACTAAATGGGAATTTTGTACTGCAGACTTTTCAAAAACAGTGTCTGTATACCTAAGACAAACACCACCTCTTAATTAGAAACTTCTGTAAAGCATTCCAAAAAGGCCACACTATTTTCAATCAGATTATATGGTTCTTCAGACTTGGTCTCTCTTGAGACAAAAGAACCCCATGGAGACGACATCTAAGCTGGAGTCTTGACTTAAACCACTTATGGTCTTATGAAAGGACTTTTGGGCCAGGCACTTTGGCTCATGCCTGTAATCCCAGCACTTTGGGAGACCGAGGTGGGTGGATCACGAGGTCAGGAGATGGAGACCATCCTGGCCAACATGGTGAAACCCCATCTTTACTAAAATACAAAACTTAGCTGGGTGTGGTGGCGTGCGCTTGTAGTACCAGCTACTCCGGAGGCTGAGGCAGAGGAATTGTTTGAACCTGGGAGGCGGAGCTTGCAGTGAGCCGAGATTGCGCCACTACACTCCAGCCTGGCGACTGAGCGAGACTCCGTCTCAGAAAAAAAAAAAAAAGGATTTTTGCCCTTAAAGAGGCCAAATCATTACACAGCCTTTTTACAGTGGGACAGACCTAACTGGAAGGAAAAAAAAAGAGATACTTTAAGGCACTGTGCCCTAAAAAACTCAGCAATTAAAGTTCGGGATTAAAAAAAGTTAAAGCTATCTAAACTGTGGTTTGTATAGAAATGTGATTATTTTTGCAGGTGTATTATCTGTGATTGATACTAATGATTTGCAAATCATATTAATGACCATAATAATGATATTTTTTCTAATGAAACACAGCACTTTACAAACATTAAGTATTTAATCCCTGTTAGGTAAATTACAGCTACTCTTAACCACATCTTACAAATGGTAATACTGATATCACTATTCATGATTTGCCCCAAATCACAGATGACTAACATCAGAATTTATTTTAAATAAATATAAACAATAAAATACACATGTGCTTATTTGCATGTGTGAGTATACAAAGCATCATGATTAGGCATAGTTAAGCAACTGATTAGAAAGTCATTCAAGGTCTCACTTAAAAACCAATCAAGTTAAATCTAGGTAATACAGGCCTAGTACCATCAGTTGGCATTATTCTGGGGAAAAAAAAATATCAGAATGCTTAGCATCTCAGAATGCTTAACATCCTACTTTTCCATTGCAACCTGTAACAGATAACGGCCAGCGGACCACAATGCCAATGCCAACCACAGACAGGATGGATGGCTCTGGAACCATTAGAAGGCACCATTCAAACAGATAATGGTACCAACCAGCGTCTCGATGGTAGTTATAGGTCTGAAAAGGTGTACTAAAAGAAGCGGAACCTCTGGCCAGATGAATTTATTTGGATTTCATGGCTATTAGTACTCTGACTTCCACCTAACCTTTGAGATTCAGACTGAACAGGAGTTCCTCAGAGAAGCTTCTCTGAGCCCTGAGCTGGACCCAACAATGCTGCTCCAGAGGAAGTCTTCAGACTCCACCCCAGAGCTTCTTCACGATTTTTGGACACTGGCTTTCTTGAAAGCTTCCCAATTGGATCAAACTTCTTAAGGGCAGGAGCCATATTGTCTTGTGCCTAGACAATGTTTATAAATTGATGGAGCTTTAGAAATGTTGAATAAGTCAATGAGCATAGGACTAAATTTATTTAAATTACTAGTGCTCTCATCTATCAGATAATTTGTTCTTTCGGTGAATATATAATTAAAATGGTGTGGGTTAAAAGAAAGTTCCTGATTATCACAAACAATTCAGAGACCAGGGCCAGGTGTGGTGGCTCATGCCTGTAATCCCAGTGCTTTGGGAGGCCAAGGCAAGAGGACTGCTTGAGCTCAGGAGTTCAAGACCTGTCTGGGCAACATAGTGCGACCTTGCTGCTACAAAAAATTTTTAAAAAATTAGCTGGGTGAGGTGGCACACACCTGTGGTCCCAGCTACTTGGGAGCCTGAGGTGGGAGGATCACTTGAGCTCAGGAGGTTGGGGCTGCCATGAGCTGTGATCATGCCACTACATTCCAGCCTGGTCACGAGAGCAAGAACCCTGTTTCAAAAAATAGAAAATAAAATAAAAACAAAAATTCAGACACCAGAGATTTGTCTACTAATATGCATTTTAATTTTCTAAGGACAAGCAAGCAAAGAATGATTATGATTTTCTGAATTCAAAATCCAGGGGTGAAGGAACTACCCAGACATCTCTGATGCTGCCCATTCTTTTATCTTGAAGGAACACTGCTCTGGGCATGACAGATGAGGATTAAGTAATTACACTACACACTCTGGCGTGTGTCTCCAAAATCTGTAAACACATCTAGTGCTCTGAAAGCGGACTTGTAGTTGGTTTTTTAAAGATGATAAAGAGAACTTTGCTACTCAAATAAAAATAACTGACATGGCCTTCAAATTTTCCTAAGTTCCTGAAAAGCTTATTTTTCCTAAGTGTACCCATCTCAGATAAAGGCAGAAATCACCCCTCTCTCAATACAGTCAACTTCTCTAAAGATGACGCATACGAACACACCAGACTTTGGCAGAATTCTCTAGCGGAGATTTAAAAGAAAATATCTCGTGGCAGTAGAGAGTCACATGAAGACTTCCAACAGCTCAGACATTCTCCTTCTACACAAAGGGGGAAAGGCCCTCTCTGTAGCAATTGTTTGATAAACAGACCACAGTGGCATTTTTTACTTCTCCTCTGATATAAGTGAAAATAACTCCTTGGTACTATGTATGGAAGGCAGGTAAAAACAATGAAGTGATGAGTATTTACAACACAGATTTAATTTATCTACACCAAAATTTTAAAGATTTTCTGCTTTAAGTAGAGTTATCCTGCTTAACACCTTGCCCCACTAATTTTTATTTGAATTTGGAAAAAAGTCAAATGTGGATACCTAAGAGCACATTCACCTTTTCAGAAGCAGCTAAGCCCCGATTTTTCAAAAAGCATTAATCTAGACTATTTTATAAAATTATAAAATTGATTTAAAAATATTTTAAATCAAGATTAAAGGTAGATGATATCTTCATTGGAAAAAGAAAAAGATAATATACATTCCCATGCTGTGAAATTACAGCCAAATTTTATCCATTCAGGATACTTTGGGAATGAGGCGTTCTATACAGCTTAGTTTCCCAGAGAGTTGAAGGGCTCCAAGGTTTTCTTAAAATGGAAATATTTCCAAAATGTACCACATATCTGTGCTTCCACGGTCACAGTCTAAAACACATAATATACTTTTTCCTTAATAACTTATAATTGAAGACACCAGCTTATGTGTACAAATTGAATGTAGATCAAAATGCGCTAGGTAATTTGGTCACAGATAAGAATTTTTGTGCTGTGATGCCCACAAGCGAAAGCATGAAAGATCTAAAATTGACACCCTAACATCACAATTAAAAGAACTAGAGAAGCAAGAGCAAACACATTCAAAAGCTAGCAGAAGGCAAGAAATAACTAAGATCAGAGCAGAACTGAAGGAAATAGAGACACAAAAAACCCTTCAAAAAATCAATGAATCCAGGAGCTGGTATTTTGAAAAGATCAACAACACTGATAGACCGCTAGCAAGACTAATAAAGAAGAAAAGAGAGAAGAATCAAATAGAGGCAATAAAAAATGATAAAGGGGATATCACCACCGATCCCAGAGAAATACAAACTATCATTAGAGAATACTATAAACACCTCTACGCAAATAAACTAGAAAGTCTAGAAGAAATGGATAAATTCCTTGACAAATACACCCTCCCAAGACTAAACCAGGAGGAAGTTGAATCTCTGAATAGACCAATAACAGGCTCTGAAATTGGGGCAATAATTAATAGCTTACCAACCAAAAAAAGTCCAGGACCTGATGGATTCACAGCCGAATTCTACCAGAGGTACAAGGAGGAGCTGGTATCATTCCTTCTGAAACTATTCCAATCAATAGAAAAAGAGGGAATCCTCCCTAACTCATTTTATGAGGCCAGCATGATCCTGATACCAAAGCCTGGCAGAGACACAACAAAAAAAGAGAATTTTAGACCAATATCCCAGATGAACATGGATGCAAAAATCCTCAATAAAATACTGGCAAACCGAATCCAGCAGCACATCAAAAAGCTTATCCACCATGATCAAGTGGGCTTCATCCCTGGGATGCAAGGCTGGTTCAACATACACAAATCAATAAACGTAATCCAGCATATAAACAGAACCAAAGACAAAAATCACATGATTATCTCAATAGATGCAGAAAAGGCCTTTGACAAAATTCAACAACCCTTCATGCTAAAAACTCTCAATAAATTAGGTATTGATGGGACGCATCTTAAAATAATAAGAGCTATCTATGACAAACCCACAGCCAATATCATACTGAATGGGCAAAAACTGGAAGCATTCCCTTTGAAAACTGGCACAAGACAGGGATGCCCTCTCTCACCACTCCTATTCAACATAGTGTTGGAAGTTCTGGCCAGGGCAATCAGGCAGGAGAAGGAAATAAAGGGTATTCAATTAGGAAAAGAGGAAGTCAAATTGTCCCTGTTTGCAGATGACATGATTGTATATCTAGAAAACCCCATCATCTCAGCCTAAAATCTCCTTAAGCTGATAAGCAACTTCGGCAAAGTCTCAGGATATAAAATCAATGTGCAAAAATCACAAGCATTCTTATACACCAATAACAGACAAACAGAGAGCCAAATCATGAGTGAACTCCCATTCACAATTGCTTCAAAGAAAATAAAATACCTAGGAATCCAACTTACAAGGGACGTGAAGGACCTCTTCAAGAACTACAAACCACTGCTCAATGAAATAAAAGAGGATACAAACAAATGGAAGAACATTCCATGCTCATGGATAGGAAGAATCAATATCGTGAAAATGGCCATACTGCCCAAGGTAATTTATAGATTCAATGCCATCTCCATCAAGCTACCAATGACTTTCTTCACAGAATTGGAAAAAACTACTTTAAAGTTCATATGGAACCAAAAAAGAGCCCACATTGCCAAGTCAATCCTACGCCAAAAGAACAAAGCTGGAGGCATCACCCTACCTGACTTCAAACTATACTACAAGGCTACAGTAACCAAAACAGCACGGTACTGGTACCAAAACAGAGATATAGACCAATGGAACAGAACAGAGCCCTCAGAAATAATGCCGCATATCTACAACTATCTGATCTTTGACAAACCTGACAAAAACAAGAAATGGGGAAAGGATTCCCTATTTAATAAATGGTGCTGGGAAAACTGGCTAGCCATTTGTAGAAAGCTGAAAGTGGATCCCTTCCTTACACCTTATACAAAAATTAATTCAAGATGGATTAAAGACTTAAATGTTAGACCTAAAACCATAAAAACCCTAGAAGAAACCTAGGCAATACCATTCAGGACATAGGCATGGGCAAGGACTTCATGTCTAAAACATCAAAAGCAATGGCAACAAAAGCCAAAATTGACAAATGGGATCTAATTAAACTAAAGAGCTTCTGCACAGCAAAAGAAACTACCACCAGAGTGAACAGGCAACCTACAGAATGGGAGAAAATTTTTGCAACCTACTCATCTGACAAAGGGCTAATATCCAGAATCTACAAAGAACTCAAACAAATTTACAAGAAAAAAAAATCCCATCAAAAAGTGGGCAAAGGATATGAACAGACACTTCTCAAAAGAAGACATTTATGCAGCCAAAAGGCACCTGAAAAAATGCTCATCATCACTGGCCATCAGAGAAATGCAAATCAAAACCACAATGAGATACCATCTCACACCAGTTAGAATGGCGATCATTAAAAAGTCAGGGAACAACAGATGCTGGAGAGGATTCAGAGAAATAGAAACACTTTTACACTGTTGGTAGGACTGTAAACTAGTTCAACCATTGTGGAAGTCAGTGTGGCGATTCCTGAAGGATCTAGAACTAGAAATACCATTTGACCCAGCCATCCCATTACCGGGTATATGCCCAAAGGATTATAAATCATGCTGCTATAAAGACACATGCACACGTATGTTTATTGCGGCATTATGCACAATAGCAAAGACTTTGAAGCAACCCAAATGTCCAACAACGATAGACTGGATTAAGAAAATGTGGCACATATACACCATGGAATACTATGCAGCCATAAAAAATGATGAGTTCATGTCCTTTGTAGGGACATGGATGAAGCTTGAAACCATCATTCTCAGCAAACTACTGCAAGGTCAAAAAACCAAACATCGCATGTTCTCACTCATAGGTGGGAATTGAACAATGAGAACACATGGACACAGGAAGGGGAACATCACACACCGCGGCCTGCTGTGGGGTGGGGGGAGCGGGGAGGGATAGCATTAGGAGATACACCTAATGTAAATGACGAGTTAATGGGTGCAGCACACCAACACGGCACATGTATACATATGTAACAAACCTGCATGTTGTACACATGTACCCTAAAACTTAAAGTATAATAAGAATAATAATAATAATAAAAAGAATTTATGTGCTGTGGACCATGGAACAGGAAGGAGTCTGTTTGACCTTCACAGTACTCTGAAATTTGTCCTCTCAAAAAATTCCTGATGTCAATTCCTATTTGTATCATTTGCCTCTTCCTCATGGAGATAGAGTGAAGCTATGTGGTAGAGCATGGCTTTGTGGGGAGTAAAATGCTTTAAAAAACTAGTTAGTGAACGAAGGCTGGAGAATTTTCCTCGCAAATGGTTTTCCTATTCCCTAAGCGGGTGTCATTTTGGATGCTATCAGCTACGTCTTTTTTTTTTTTTCTTTGTTTTTGAAATGGAGTCTCGCTCTTGTTGCCCAGGCTACAGTGCAATGGCATGATCTCAGCTCACTGCAACCTTTGCCTCCTGGGTTCAAGCAATTCTCCTGCTTCAGCCTCTCGAATAGCTGGGAATTACAGGCACCTGCCACCATGCCCAGGTAATTTTTTATACTTTTAGAAGAGACAGGGTTTTACCACATTGGCCAGGCTGGTCTCAAACTCCTGACCTCAAGTGATCCAAAATGCCTTGGCTTCCCAAAATGCTGGGGTTACAGGCGTAAGCCACTGCGCCTGGCCTGCTATCAGCTACCTCTGACTTGAGCTGGAGCTTCATCTGTAAGGGCTCCCAGGCGCTCCTGGAAAGTACACATTTCCCCAGCTTTCTCACTGGCATTCACTTTATTCAGTGATTGAGAAAGAGAAACATGCTTGGCCAGTTCACAAATCTGAATTTAGATGTTTGGGAGTTCTCCAATGTTTCACTTCTTTTTGCTGAGGTAGCCTTGTAAACTTGGTTAAAAGAAATTGGTGTAACCTCTTTGAAAAGATAATTGGGCTCTCTCTCCCTGTATTTTACACATGGATATCAAAGTCATTAAAAAGTACATAGTCTTTGACCTGGAAAATCACTTTCTAGGAATCTAGCCTAAGGAATCACTGGCTATATAAACAAAGGATGTGCAACGAGGCTGACCACACCGCTGATTATACAAGTAAAGTAGGCCTGGTGCAGTGCTGCATGCCTGTAATCTCAGTACTTTGGGAGGCCAAGGTAGGAGAATCACTTGAGCCCAGGAGTTTGAGACCAGCCTGGGCAACACAGTGAGACCCCATCTCTAAAAAAATAGAAAAATTAGTCGGGTGTGGTGGTGCCTATAGTCCCAGCTACATGGAAGCCTGAGGCCAGAGGACTGCTTGAGCCCAGGAGGTAGAGGCTGCAGGGAGTCATGATCATGCCACTGTACTCCAGCCTGTGCAACAGGGCATAAAAGTAAAGTTTTACTAAACCTCTAACATTAGAGGATTGGTTAAAAAACATGGAAATTCAAACAATGGAAAACTATTCTGCCATTAAAATTTTAAAATAATGATCCACACATTATTGACATGCAAAGATTTCCACAATATATTGTTAACCCAAAGAAAACAACAGGTTTCAAAAATACGTGTGGTTGTATATAGGGAAAGGTCCAAAAGGATCTGTATTAGAGGTTCCCAAATGATTCTGGAAGCCCTTAGTCTCAGTAATTTTTCACAATGCCTCCAGGCCTAAACAAACACCTAATAGAGCTGTCTGTTAAGTAGTTAGATCCAAACAACATAATAACTATTTATGTCAGAGTGATTTAGCAGCTGAAAAAAATAACACGTAAATGAAAACTACTATTTCCTTCTTAAGTAACTTCATTATAACTTGTTTATAGAATGTATACATCTGTTGGGCACTGCATAACTTTAAATCTTGGAATCACTGGACACCACTACCTTATTTCCTGTTCCACGCTGGTTTTCATGTGATACACTTTTTATCACTAAACACTCAGCAATCACTGAAAACTCGGTTTTGTAAAGATATGATGTCATCAAAAGGAATGTAGTGTGATCTAATGCTGAAACTGTGAACTATCTCTAGCTAATAGTTGGCAGAGTGTTGTACAATGTTTCCCTTAATGATGGAAAGTATCTGTGCCAACCCTAGAGCTGCACCCAGAATTGCTGTGGTGCCCCAGAGCATCTTGGCCCACAGTTTGGGAGCTGCAGGTATATAACAAGATGTTAACAGTTGCTTTCTCTAAGGTTACTGGTGATTAAAAAAAAAAAGATTTTCTGAACTTTTTCCCAATAAACATCTGTTATTTTTTACAATTAGAAAAACCACTAAAGTGATTTATGTATTTTTCAGAGTTCTTTCTCTTTACAAGGAGATGGATATTCTCCCCAATTTTTTACTGTGAAGAAAAGTCTGAGCATAAACAACAGTAAAAATGGAGTCTTGGATGATGCCTTAATGATGAAAAACTCCCTCATGAATAATGTTCTGCAATAACTCCTCCTATTCTGACCCCCTCCCTGATACTTGCACAGGTTGGATCAATGAAGTCACTGGTGTCAGGACACTAACCCAGACATTCACCCCACTTCCTGCGGGTAGTCACTACAATTGTTTAATAATAGACTCTCTGTCCCTCAGCTGATGTGCTTGTAATAGAGCATGGTCATGCCCTCGTGGGAACTGAGCTATAAATGGTGCTTTGCTCTTGGTCTGCAGAGCTTTAGTCTCTGGATTAACGGTGCTCCTTTTAAAACAGTGCCTGCTGCTTTGCACCCTGGTGTCCACTGCTGCCGTCTTTAAAGGTCTCCACTGCTCTCTTTGTTCCCTTCTGGTTACTTTTGCCCTGTTTGTCAGTTTTTGCACTAAAGAAATGAATGGGCTTTTATACTTTCACCAATTGGGACTTTCAGAACCAGCTTAGTGAGTTAAGTCTAACAGATATTTAGCCCCCTTTGATAGTCAGTTGTTGCTGGATATTTTGTTTGTTTTTGCCCTTGTGGGAATCGGTGGGCAGAAAAAAACATTTTCCAGTTTCATGCTATTTTTAAAACCTGAGGATTTTTTAAAAGTTTTGGCATCGTATAGTTTAAGTTCTATTGTGATCAATATTTCTATTCACTTATTTTCTTACTAAACAAGTGCCCAAGGAATTATAAAACACTTTTTTTTTTCTAATTTAGGAACTTCTACAAATGTATACATCAATTGCAACTTAACCTTTACAAGTTTAAGAATAATGCTGTAGTAGAATATTTAAAGGAACTTTCTGCATAAACTTCAATTACTATGGCTCTTACTTTAAAAATATCTTCTTTAAAAAATAAATAATATTGCTTACTATTGGGATAAAATTTTTTAAAAAAGAAGAATGAGAACGGCTCCCAATTCTCCTTTACCTGCCCAAGTGTTCCCTCAGCACTTATCACCTTTTCAACATACTATATACTTTACCTATTTATCTTGTTAACTGTCCATCTCCTCCAACCAGAATGTAAGCTCAGTAGGAGCAAGCATTTTTGTCTGCTTTAATCACTGATACGTCTTGTCTCCAGCACCTAAAATGTAGGGACTCAACAAGTATTTGTTGAAAAGTCAGTAAATGAGTGACTGATTCTTAAAGACCTTTTGTAATTCCATTTTAGAAGACCAAAGAAAAAAAGACAAAATCTTGAACATTAATATTCATACAAACCAAATCCTACTTTTTTGTAGGTAAAATATGATTCTATTGTGATGTAAAGTTACCTTTTTGACTGTAGTGAAATCCATGAATGGCAAAGATCTAACTAATTTAGTATTGCTCCTCTTCCAGGAAATGTTTCAACTTTCAAATAAAGAGGACTTCTGATTGTCAAGTACGGCAAATTCATGTGGAATGCCTAAAAATGCTGAGTATTAAAAACATTTTTAAAGATATGGCTAAGCAGCAAGAAAGTAACAGCAATTGTTAAAAGTTGAAAATGACAAGGAAATTAGAACCTAGGGAAGTAAGTAGGTAAGTCCTGCATAAGTCAATCCCTGATGGGGATATTAAGAGACAAAGGGACAGCCTAATGTCCACATAAGAAGGTCAAAGCCAATACCCTTGAAAGACGAAATCCTCAGTGGGTAAATTAAAAAAAAAAAAAAACTTCCCAGAAATAGAAGACAGAATAAGTCTTCGTGATGGGAGAGGAGAAAAAAGAAGAAAGTTTCCTCAAAAAATACAAAGCCCAGGCTGGGTGCAGTGGCTCATGCCTATAATCCCAGCACTTTGGGAGGCCGAGACAGGAGGATCACTTGAGGTCAGAAGTTTGAGACCAGCCTGGCCAACATGATGAAACCCCGTCTCTACTAAAAATACAAAAACATTAGCCAGGTGTGGTAGTGTGCACCTGTAGTCTCAGCTAGTTGGGAGGCCAAGCTAGGAGAATCACTTGAACCCAGGAGGTGGAGGTTGCAGCAAGCTGAAATCTCACCACTGCACTCCAGCCTGGATGACAAAGTGAGACTCTGTCTCGAAAAAAAAAAACACGAAACACAAAAACAAAGCCCAGAAATTACATATTCATGTGCCCTTTCCAAATCCAAATAGGGTAAAAAGTCCTGAGTCGGAAATGACCACAAACACATAGCAGAAGCAAATACAAAGCCTCTCTAGAATAATGAATGTTAAATCTAAGTTTCAAGAGAATTTCATAAGAATTCCAAGTAATTAAGTTCACGATCAAAAATCACAAAACAAAGAATCACGCTGTCATGAACATGAATGAGAAAAATCAAAACTGCAGAATGAAATCATCAAAGACTTTAGCTATTGAATGTATTGAATATAGATATAAAATAGATGTGTTTAACATTTTTAAAAAAGTAAACAGGATCTTAAAATATGAACAAGGAAGAAGATTTCAAAAATGACTAGGCAGATTTAAGAAAACGCCAAAAATAACTTCTAGAAATGAAAATATAATAATTATATTTAGAGACTCAATGAGTAAGTCCAATACCAAAATAGATGCAGCTGAAGTAGGAATGAGTGATTTGGTAAACAGATATAAAGAAATTGTACATAACCTTATACAAAAATGAAAAATATAATCTTATGTTTAAGAAATTATACGGCCGGGCACAGTGGCTCACGCCCGTAATTCCAGCACTTTGGGAGGCCAAGGCAGGTGGATCACGAGGTCAGGAGTTCGAGACCAGCCTGACCAAAATGGGCAAACCCCACTCTACTAAAAATACAAAAATTAGATGGGTGTGGTGGCATGAGCCTGTAATCCCAGCTACTCGGAAGGCTGAGACAGGAGAATTGCTTGAACCTGGGAAGCGAAGGTTGCAGTGAGCTGAGACCATGCCACTGCACTACAGCCTGGGTGACACAGCAAGACTCCATCTCAAAAAAAAAAAAAATATATATATATATATATACATAACATTATACAGAAGGAAAATATAAAAGAAATATTTAGAGATGTAAAGGGCAGAATGTGAAGGAAAAAACAGACAATGTGGGAAAGGCAGCATTCAAAATAGTTTTTTTTCTGAGATTTTTCAGAACTAGTAATCATCAAATTCAGAAAGCCAAATGCATCCCAAGGATGTTAAATAAAAGAAATGCCCACCCAGACAAAGCCTGGTAAAACTGTAGAAGACCATCATAAAAAAAGCTCTGGGGGAAATCTGGGGAAAATGTCTTTAAAACATTGAAAGAAAATAATACTGAATATGGAAGTGTATACCTAGCAAAACTACCTTTCATAAATAAGGCATGAATAAAAGGTATTTTCAATCAAACAAAAAATAAGAAAGTTTACTTCCAAAAACATTCATTAAAGGTACTTCTAAAGGACATGCTTCAGAAAACAGTGATGATCTGAGAAGAAGGAATGGTGAGAAAAGAAAATAGTAAATACATGACTACATTTAGAGTATACAAAACAGCTGCTACTGTATACAAATTGTAATAATGTATAATATAAAAAATAATATAAAACTATAAACCAAATAACAATGGCATGTTAGGCTAAAAAAGTGATCCAAATTAAAGAACTCTAAGATTACTGAACTGTTTGGGAAAAGAATGAATACTGTTTAGTGTAAAACACTTTATTAAGTTACATAGGATGCCAACATCTCTAGGGTAAACATGGAAAAAAGAGAATGGTGTGTACAACTGTTAAATTAGTAGAAGAAAAACCATGGAACTATATTAAAAAAAAACAAAAGCAAAATCCAAATGAAGGCAATAAAGAAAAAATAAAGCTCAGGAAAAGCAGGACAAATAGAAAGCAAAAAATAATATGGTCAAAATGGCTATAAATGCATTAGTGCAATCAATAATTAGTGTAATCTGCTAAACAACATACATCAACTAAATATTTTGCTTAAAAGACAGGCTGTCTGATTGAATTAAAAAATAGACAATATATGTCCACACAGACTTGTATATGAATGTTCATAGCAACTTTATCCATAATAATTGAAAAAACTGGAAATGACCCAAATATCCATCAACTTGTGAATAGCTAAAAACAAACAAACAAACAAAAAAAAAAAAACTGTGGTATATCCATACAGTGAAATTATACTGAGAAAATATAAAGGAATGAAACTCTGATACGTGTAACAGCATAAATGAATCTCAAAGGCATTATACTAAGTGAAAGAAGCCAAACATGAAAGCCTACATACTTCATGATTTCATTTGTATGACTTTCTGGAAAAGACAAAATAACATAGTGATAAAAAGTAGATCGGTAGTTTCCTAATGTCAGACGTGAGGGAAGGAAACTGACAGCAAAAAAGCATGAGGAACTTTCTGGTGTGATGGAAATATCTATAGCTTTATTGTGGTAGTGGTTACATGACTATACACACCTGCCAAAATTCATCAAACTGTACACTTAAAATATGTGAGACTGATCATATGAAAATTATACCTTAATAAAGCTAGCAAAAAGACAAATTCCAATTATGTGATTTACAAAGCACAAATCTAAAGCCTTTTGTGTCTTTGAATAAAGGTGGCTGGGGGAAGAAGTGCGTAGGCAAATAATAACCCAGAAATCTGGTGTAGCTAAATTAAACCCACACGCAATTAATTTTAGGCAGAGATATAAAAAGGGCCATGACATATTAACAGAAATATTTAATTCCCTGGGAAGATATAATAATAATATGTTCCTAATAATGTATCTTCAAAAATATATAAACCCAAAAATAAAAGAACCTCAAGGAGAAACTAACCATAACACAGTCTCATTTATGAACATAAATGCAAAAATCCTGAACAAAGTATTAGTAATTCAAATCTAATAATTTACAAAGAAAAATAATGTGCCTAAATTTGGGTTATTCCATAATTCAAGGTTGCTTCAATATCAATCAGTGTTATTCACTAGATGAAAGAAAAAAAAACATGATTATCTCAAAGAATATAGAAAAAGCATTCAATAAAATACAACATTCATCATTCATGATTAAAACAAAGAATAGAAGGAAACTTCCTGAACTGGATAAAGGATATCACAAAGCAACCCTATAACAAATACCATACTTTATAATATAAATGAAAAGTTAAAGTTTTATCTATCACTATTTTAATTTAACATTGGAGATTCTTGCCAGTTCAGTAAGACAAGAAAAAAGAATTAACATTTTATGGGTTGGAAAGGAAAAAAAAAACTATCATTACTTGTAAATGATATAAAGAATCTACAAATTACTTTTATTAATAAGGAAGCCAATAAGGTGTCCATATACATGATAAAATGTAGGACCCTTCGACAGTGGAATGGCTAAATAAACTATAGTATAATAAACACAATAAAATATTCTATAGCAATGAAAATGAATGAACTAAAGTTACACAGGTCAACATGGATGAAACTCAGAACATTGTGTTTTGTGGGGAGCAAGTCACAAAATAGTATGATTCTATTACATAAAAGCTAAAATAAGATAGTATATTGCTTTGGGATATATATATATATGGTAAAACTATATGTGGTACATATGTGGTAAAACTAAAAAAAAAAGCAAACAAACGAGAGTAAGTAACTCAAAATCCAGGAAAGTAGTTGGGGAGAGGAGAAAACAATAGGAGAGAGGTACGTAAGGGTTTCAGTAGCAATGACAACCTTCTTCAGATGAGTAGCAGAAATGTGGATGTTTTCTTTAATCCTTTAAAGTGTATCTACATGTTATATATTCCCTTCCACATGTATGATATGCTTCATAATCTAAAGAAGTAAATGAACCTGAGTGAACTTTGTTAGAAATGCATTTTAAAGTCAATGTTACTTCAAGTTGGAAAACACAGGCATTTAGGAAGTTCTTTTTCTATATCTAAGTTTTGAAATTAATATTTATTATTTTTTCTTATTCCTTATTCTAGGAAAGTTGAGAGTTCTCATTTATACAATGGTTTTCCTATTACATTGAAATCATAAGAAATTCTCTTGGTAGGTTTTAAAGGTAGATAATAGAACCATTTTGTTTTCACAACTGCCTGTATAAGACAGAAGAAAAACAACAAATGAACAATTAAATGGTAAGGAAAGAATATTAACTAATAAGAAATGTCAAAAAGGCTTGACTTATACTAAAAACAACTTTTTGGTGGAAAAAACCTAATCCCTTCTTTTGAAAGAGAATTTTTCAAAATTCTCGGTGTTGGGACGGTGGGGGGTGAGTGGCTGGGGGTTGGGAAATCACATCTCAGATCAATAAACAGGCAAACAGGTTGATTAAGAATAGAAGGTATCATTATGTATTTTACATATTTTGTATTTTCTGCATATTAGATGTTTTGACATCTTAAAACTACCTTTCTGGCTAGAGAGAGACTGTCTGTTTCAAGGCTAGCCGATTCTCAGAGATAACAAAGAGCCCGGCTGGTAGCATGCCTTTGACAAGAAAATTCACCAATCTACTGACACCCCTCCTCTATCTGGCCCTCAGAGGCAATATTCCTCTGCCTTTACTATACCACAGCCAGGTACCAAGCAAGCAGGGACCACCCAGAAAGCTTGGAGCCTGACCAAATTACTTCAACTAGCAATTCTAAACTATTAACCCTGCCCTGCCTTGCCTTTCCCTTGGAAACTCCAATAAAGGCTGTGGCTGGCCCAAGCTCTCTCCTGGCTCCTGCCTTCTGCCTCCTGACTAACACGGGCGTTTTCCCTTGTGGCCCTGTGTAGCATGTGGTGACATGCCTCTATGGGACCTGTGAATATAACAAATTTCTTCCTTCCAAGCCCTGTTCTCATGTCCCCCTCAGTGGCCGTACTGATTTTATCACATATCCAACATGTACATTCTTAAAACACAGCAAACCAGGAGTTTCAGATGTTAACCAAGGTCTCCAGGAACGAAAATTCTGGAGCTCAGGGCGAGCAGAGATTAGTGAAGGGGGGAGCAAATTTACAGGAAACAAGAATATGCAAATACTGAGGGCTTGAGAGTTCAGTGGTGGAAAAACAGGAGATAGCTGTGGAAAGTGCACACTGGGAAGGGGCAGCTCTGAGGCACCTCATGGCGCCTGGACAACCTCAACCAGCTTAAGGTGCCTAACAGAGGAATTTGTAAGCTTCTTGCTGGTATGGAAACCAATCCCCAAGGGAGGTGCCTGCTAGATAGATCTGCAGGTTGAAGCAGATCAGGGAAACGACACACTGGAGGAGAGGGATGTAGGGGCAGAAAAGAGGGGCCGTCACCTAAAAAATGTGTGTGTATCTCCACCCACCCTTACCTCCTTCCACTTTTTCTACAAGCGTCAGAACTGCTCAACATCATCACTTCCAAATCAGTTTTGGTGACAGAGTCCAATTGCCCAAGCCAGACGCAATGCCCTCATTATGTCTTACCAGCCCTCCTGCTCCCGCCTCCTCCAGTTCATCCTTCACGTAGCCACAGAGTAATCTTTACAGAACACAAATATCACCATATTACTTCCCAGCTTAAAAACCTTTCAGGATTGACCCATATCCACCCAGAGTAGCCTCCAAGCCACTTAGATTGTCCTCCTTTCTGCCATCCTTCTGGCTTCTCTGGCTGGAGACTTTAGACCACAGCACTGTAAACCGACTGCAACTCCGTATTAATATGTTAATTTAATCTGTTAATATTAAAATATTATTTCATGGATCCAGATATTAGCACATTATGTACTCTTTTCTCCTTCTGAAAGGAAGAATCTTTGCCTGCCTTAACACTATTATTCATCTTCAAAAATCTGTGCAACACTTCATTCTGAAGCCTCCTCAAACAACTGCAGTCTGCTCTCTTTATGGACCACCTTGCTGCTCTCATTATATTCAATGCACACTATTTTATTCACATGTATGTCTGTCTTCCCAACTACACTGCAGACTACTTGAGGGCAGGGATGGTATCTTATTCCTGCTTTGTATTTCCAGTGGGTGGTGTAGCACCTGGCCCATAAAAATACTATCATCTATTGAGCACCTACTGTACAGCAGATCCCATACTAAGCTTTTCAAATGTTATGACATGAGTTCCCACAACAACTCAATGAACTATTTATAATTACCTCATTTTTACAAATGAGGAAACTGAGATTTAGGGGGTTAACATCCCCAGGACCTTCCAGTTAGTAAGTGGTAGAATCCTGATTAGGACTTGGGTCTCTGACGCCATTGCCTATGTTAGCTCCTTGGGCCTCTGATGAAACGTAAGGCACAAAATGTGGATCGGATTGTATGAAATCTCCCCCAACTTACACCCTGGGTTGAAGGCTGTGAAGCTTATGCAGAATGCTAGGGGAGGCATTAGGACATGGGTTTTCTGGTTCTGCCACTGATTAACCTCAACTCTGGGCTGTCGCAGGCTGTCTCTGGGCTTCACTTTCCTCATGGGGGAAATGCCATCCTTAACAGATCCCATGTCATATCCTCACTCTTAAGGCCCTCTAAAGCTGATAAGAAGGTACTGTGGATCATAAATCTAGGTACTCTTTCTAGATATTGGCCTTGAAACATCTCTTCCTTCACTGAAAAACTGCTTCTGAAAAAAGATGCCAGAAGCCACTTTTGGTCAAGAAAATGTCCACTTTTGTCCTCAGCACAGAGCAGGTAGCTGGACTTTCCCTGTTCCCAAGTGCTGTAGACCAAAATAGCAGAGAACCAGGATGAAGTCAGCCAGAAACACGCTTTCTATAACTGCTCTTCACAGAAGAGAAAATCAACAAGCTAGTATTTAAATAATGTGCAGGGTGTGATACCAACCGAACCTCCGCCCTCCTTCCTGGGGAAATGCAAAGTTTGCTGTGGCCTTTTCACAAACCTCGGAGAGAATGAAATGTCAGCTGTAACACTGAATTTCCCAGCTTCATTCCACTTCCCTCACCACCTCACTATTACCTAAGACGACATTTTGTATATTAGTATACTACATCTTAAACATCATCCCTCCCTCAGACATCAGATTACAAACAAACAGCTGAATCCTACAGCTGTTCCCACTAGAAACAAAAAGATTCTTAACATACTTGAAGGGAAAAATCTGTTTGTTCCCAGATGTCTCCTGAGCCCATTTCTGGGGCTTGTCTACTAGCAATAGTGAATAAACGCGAACTGTACTCCTCGCTCCTATTTACACACACTATTGGTTTTCAGTAACCACTCCTTCCCAACTCCCAAAAAAGACAGCTAAGAAAACAATGTTCACTTGGAGGAAGAGAAACTAAATTTCTTTTTGCTGTTCCTCTCAATCATACCCTTGCAGGAACCAAAGTATTCACTGTGGTTAAACACTTGTCACTCAAAAAAAAAGTACCCAGAAATGCCATGAAACTTCCTATAATTTCACTTTTATTTAAGGAGCTGTGCTGCATCAATACTTGCTTTGGGCACAAAATGCAGAGGAGCTTGATGGCATTTTGAGAATGGTAGAGACACAAAGTATTTAAGAAATACATACCACCCAGTGTGTTCCTGGGAGACACGGCTGGACTCAACATGTTACTATCAGCAGTGTCAGCCTGGTTCTGCAGGGGACCACATATGCACATGTATGTACTGAGCCTGTGCTCTGGGATACTTGCTGTGCTAAATGGTTTACATTGTTGATGACTCGTTAAAATATACTTAGGAGGAAGGTATGTTCTCCCCCTTTTACAGATGAGGAAACTGAGCACTACATGAACTGCCCCAAATCACATTACCAGTAAGTTTGCAAAAGTGGCATTTGAACAGTCAGTCAGACTCCGAATATGGGAAGGAGTTCTTTAAGGGAACCAAGGAAACAATGTGCATTACAACCCTTGGGAGACACTCTAGTGTGTATTTCTATAAATTTAAAAAAAAAAATGGGAAGAAATTGATCACTAATGAAATGTATCCATCCGTCGTAATGAAGATTTTAATGACGAAACAAGTAACCTAAAACTAAAATTAAGACATTACAAATATCAAAGAAACAAAGATACAGCCCCTAAAAGGGGCTGGGGTGCTAATATTTAGAAAAATAAATGTGTTTCAACTACTGCCCCCTCCTGGTGGCATAACCAAAGGTACGTTTCTTTTTCTTAACTCGATGGATTTGGAAGGTTTTCTTCTAACTGATCTACCAAAACAAAAAATGTAGGTAAAGAAAGACTGTATGGAGCTTACCGAGGATAAGGCTTAGTTCTGGACTGGAGTGAAGGTCTTTCTAACTGAGTAACTATAAGAAACTATGAAGCATCTTGTGCCTCCATCTTCTCATCAGAAAAATGGGAATAATATCCACTCTATCTACCTCAAAGGTTATTGTGGGCATCAAAGAAATAATGCATGTGAATGTTCTTTTCAATGAATCTAAAACCTAAGGTATTATGATTAATTAAAGCCATTTATAGTATCATCTATTAAATTTAAAATTACATTTACTCTTTAATCCTGCAATCCCACTCCTGGGAACCAATGCCATAGAACTAATAGTACTGTATCTAAGAACAAATACAAACATGTTTATGACTTCAGTGTGGACAATGGCCAAAAAACTGAGACCAAGGTAAAGACCCATCAGTAGAGGGCAATTGTAGAATAAAAGACTCTAACAGTTACCCACTGGAACATTATGCACCCATTAAAAAGAATGTTCTAGAGCTTTATCAATTGAATGAAGAGATTTCAACACAGTTTTCTGAGAAGAGCAAAACATAAAAAAAAAATGTTTAATAGGGAATTCTAAAAGTCTTAGTGCATTTTAAACTAATAATTTCAGAAGTATAAATGCTACACACTTTCAAGAAACAATATGAAAAATAAAAATTTAACTTTTTAAAATATTGACGTTACTTATTAAAATCAATATAAAAACTATTATGCACAAAAAACTGAGTAAAATTTATTATTCAAAATTCCAAAGTTAAGTATAAAAGAAATATAAACAGGTAAATGTTTAAATATTTCTAAGTTTATAGCAATTATACCTCTAAAATTATGAACTTAAAACTGCACTAATACTTAAAAATGTTATTTCAATAGCTTTAGGCATACTAGTGTTTTTGGTTACGTGAATAAACTGTATAGTGGTAAATCCTGGGATTTTAGTGTACCTGTCACCCAAGTAGTGTACACTGTACCCAACACGTAGTTTTTCATGCCTCAACCACCTCTCAACCTCCTCCTCTTGAGTCTCCAATGTTCATTACACTACTCTGTATGCCTTTGTGTACCCATAGCTTAGCTCCCGCTTATAAGTGAGAACGTGGTATTTAGCTTTCAATTCCTGAATTACTGCACTTAGAATAATGGCCTCCAGTTCCATCCAAGTTGCTGCAAAGACATTATTTCATTCTTTTTCATGGCTGAGTAGTATTCCATACTGTGTGAATGGAATGTGTGGTGTGGAATACATACCAGTCCAATGGAATGGAATGCATTCTATTTACACACCATGGAATACTACTCAGCCATAAAACAGAACGAAATGGAATTGTGTGTATTACACACACACACACACACATTCCTCACATGTTTTATCCACTAATCATTTGATGGGCACTTAGGTTGAACCCATATCTCTGCAATTGTGAATTGTGCTGCAATAAACATACACCTACAGGTGTCTTTTTTATATAGTGACTTCTTTGGGTAGATATCCAGTAGTGGGATTGCTGGGTTGAATAGTAGATCTACTTTTAGTTCTTTGAGAAATCTCCATATTGTTTTCCACAGAGGGTGTACCAATTTACATTCCCACCAGTAGTGTGTAAGTGCTCCCTTTTCACTATATGCACATCAATATCTATTGTTTTTTGACTTTTTCATTATAGTCATTCTGGCTGGGGTAAGGTGGTATCTTGTTGTGGTTTTAATGCATTAACACTTTGAGAACACTCTATAACATGTTTTTGTTTTTTAAAAACAAAATAACAATCCCCTCACTCCCACTGTGTGGTGTGTGTGTGTGTGTGTGTGTGTGTGTGTATAATTGTACATTTACATAAATGGGGGAAAAATGGAAGGCTATGTGTGCAGTTAAAATGGGAGAAGGGGGAAAAAAGAGGAGAGTGATCCAGACAAAAGAGGAAAGTTTTTTTTTTTTTTTTTTTTTTTTTTACAAATGGGTAACCAAAAAGTATATATGCTATTATCACATTTATGTACCTATATAAAATCATTTGTATTGTACAGCTATATAATATTACATGTTTAAATTTTATTATTTTAGAGACAGAGTTTTACTCTGTTCCCGAACTACAGTGCAGTGAACTACAATTGCACTGGCACAATCATAGCTCACTGCAGCCTCGATCTCCTGGGCTCAAGCAATCCTCTAACCTCAGCTTCCTGAGTAGCTTGGACCAGCTACAGCACCACCATGCCTGGCTACTGACTGATTGATTCATTGATTGTAGACACAGAGTCTCACTTTGTTGCCCAGGCTTATTATTATGTTTTTTAAGAAAGGAAAGAAACTTGCCCCAAGTCCCATACTGAGCTAATGGCAGAAGTACCAGAACTTGTACCTAGGTCTCTCTGACTCTGCAATCTGAGCCCTGAAGGATTACACTGTGATTTAGGATGGTTATGGATTCACAGGCAGGACTCACTAGCCCTGGCAACTGAAAAGGCAATTGGCCTTTCCAGCATGGAGTTCCTGACCATCACTCGTCAATCTCAGGAGCTGCTTTCAAAACACCCAATCATCCTTTGAACCTCTCACTTCTGGGCTGGAGCATGATAGCATGGTAGATGCTGTAGACATGTTGACTGACTTATGAGGCTTTTGGTTGATGCTGATAGCAACCCTCTGTTGCACAGACGCATAATTTTAATCACCACTGCTATGTAACTCTTATTGATTTGTTCTTCTCAGAATCAAAGACACTTTTTTCTCTCTCTCTCAAGTAAATTAAAAATGGAAACATCTTGTCAATCCCTGAACATGTGGTGTGCTTTTTTCTTTCAGGCCCGTTACATACTGTTCCTTCTATCTGGAATGTCCTTCATCTTTTTCCTCTGCTGGGAAAACCCTTCCATATTCTTGAAGTTGCAGCTCAAATATCACGTTCTCCGTCAAGGATTTCCTACCTCATCCAGGCAGAACTGCTTCACCCTCTGCGTGCCCTCAAGAATCAGGACAGGCTTCTCTTAGCAGTGCACACTGAGGCTTTGATTATGGGCTTAGGGACTGATCTTCCACTGGAGACCTCATGAGTGTGGTCTCACCCTCGCCTTGTTCCAGTGGCCAGCATCGTGCTTGGCACATCATAGCCTTCAATTAAATATTGGTTCCATGAAACTGTGAGATTGAGAACGTATTAATTCACGAGGTAAAGAAGTGATAGGTCCAATACTGAGGCAAATGAACATGCAATCTTCCACGCACAAGGCCAAGAAACCTTTGCTTTTAAATAATATGAACCAAATCACTACCAGGAAAGAGGCTACACCTCACACAGAGGATCTTCACTCTTGCCTTTCCCCAACTCAGCAACAGCAGGACAAGCTATGATAAGTTCTTTTGTAAGTTTATGGGAATAATAATTCTTTTAATAATTTCAATTTTTATTTTAGATTCAGGGGGCATATGTGCAGGTTTGTTACCTGGGTATAGCAATTATACCTTTGACATTTTGAACTTAAAACTGCACTAATATTTTGAGAACACTCCACATAATGTTTTCATTTTTATAAAACAAAGTGAAAATCCCCTCACTCCCTCTCAAATGTTGGCATTCAGTGTGAAATCATAGCTGGAATGTGAGAGATGTATATTGTGTGTGTGCATGGAAGGCCTCTTTACTAATTCAGACCTTTACCTCCTCAGCGTGAAATTATCTACTGAAATAATAATGACTGATGTTTATATACAACTTAGAATGTATTTGCTTTCAGAGACATTACCTGGTTTGTTGTATAAAGCAGAAAGCAAATCAATCAACCAGATTTATCATTATGTTTACACTGATTTTGCAGTAGATAGTAACCGAGTTTATGCCTTGACTAAATGTCCATATATACTATACAGTCAGTAAAACTGTTGACTGGCTGTAGGTTCCTGCTGTGAGAAGTGTGATCTGTGAAATTCTAACGTGCCTAATAACATTTATTCCCTTATTATCTAGCATAGATTTAAGCCAGGCAAAAAGTTTTAACAAAAACTGATTATGCTTGTCAATAACTGTGAATAGTATCCCAATTAAGACAATGGTCATTTATTTGTTCCTACTGCCACCAGTGAAAGCAGGAAAAGCATTTGGCAAATCTATTTCTGTCACCCTCAGATTTCAGGAAGAGAAGTTCAAACAGATGAAGCTGATGTTACTGGAATAACTCATTCTACTCTACCATTCTTCCTGATCTACTCCCCAGGCTCTGCGGGCTGCTGGTAATCAAGGATGTTTGACTGGGTTCTGTTAGCTGTCAAGGTTTACTAAGCTGAGTTAGTTAATGAGTGATGGCTGGATTTCATTCCGGGGCTTTATATCATCCATGAAGCAGTTAGGCATGTACTTCATGATCTCCCAGTGGAATTTCAAAGGTGCCTTAGTCTACCAAGGAACTAAATTCAGTGTGGTCTGAAAGGAAACAATAAACAACATTTAACCATGAGAGGTGGCAAAGGACGTCTTTTCTCAGTATCTGTGTTAGACAGGTGAGGAATGTTGCCAATTTATTTTTTGTCCACATAACCTCTATAGCTATTTCTTCTCTTGCCTGTCTTTCTGAAGTTATAAAGGGTTCTTATGAGTTGTTTATGTGAAACCAAGTACCCTGATCCACAGGCAAGGTATTCCTGGAACTGCTGAAATAGCAAGCCAGATAATGATATCATTTTAAAAAGTGCCAGGCAAGAAAGCTCTGATTAACTACTGAAACATGCTCAGTGGAGATACTTGTAATTAGAATAAATGCCATTTTAACATCTCCTCTTTATCTAGGGTCCTCCTTCCTCATGCTATTATTGTGAATATTTCCTCTTCAGATTCCTGCATACAAGGAAGACTGATGAAAGAGAGTAAAAATCATCTTTGGAGAAAAAAAGGTAAGAGCTGGCAGAGATAACAGAAAGATTCTGAACCTCATCAATAGTTGTTGCAATCTCACTCACCTCTCTGCCTAACCTTCCTCCCTCCACCCCTTCACTGTTCCTTTCCTGCCACTCACCCAGACTGGACTTTCTACTCTGATGCTCCACAAGAAACAGAAGTGGTAAGAAGACAACCAGGCTCCTGGGGGAAATGGAGGACCAGATGAAGTTTCATGAAAGAAATGGCTTCAGGGATGGTAAGGCAACTCTTCCTAACACAAGGGGTAAGCCCTAGCCCAGGGGCACACCCGTCCTCTAGGAGGCCAGGGATGGTCTCTGTCACTCCTGGGAAGCCCCTGCAGACTCTACCTGCTTTCCAAGTGCTTCAGGAAACATCACCTTAAGGTTGAAGGAGGACAAACTCAAGCAGTTGCCTATGGTATGGCTAAGGGGGTGGCAAACAAAGGTTTGGTGATTTTTACAAGTAACCTCTCACAATACTTGCGCCATTACTTCTCTTTTCATTTTTGTGCATGAATAGAAACTCTCAGAGGATAGTATGTTAGCTCCATGGCCTGTGGCACTGTAGAGTGAGTTCTTTAGAGACCGAAGGAGTTAAGAGTACCTGTTTAGCTACCAGAAACTGAATGTCAGCTGGTATGAATGGTATGTAGCTGGGCAATTTTCCAAAACCCATGCCGTGGCTGCATATCAGGAAGACTGCTATAAACAAATGTGCATGTATGCATGGAGCCTGATAAGTCAATGGGGGGAGACAGACACGGAACAGCCACCCAGCCTGAGGAAATATGCAGAGCCGGGTGAGCTTCCACTTTAGGTGAACAATAGCTCTGTCTCGGAAACAGGTCTGGATGGGCTGGTGAACAGTTGGAATGATCCTTTGACTTTTTACACATTAAATGTCTGTTTCAGGGGACCGAAAGCTGGATTCTCAACTTTTCAATTATCCTAATATTATAAAACCACTAAAATGGTGTTTTAAAAAAAATTCTTAATATGTAAAACATGCAAAGATACATTAGGTGAAAAAAGCTCAGGGCAAAACTGCATTTATAGATCCCAATTATGTAAAATATATAGATACATTTAAGATGATACATTAAAAATGTCACTAAAATATAACATGATCTTTTTGTGGTTGTGGGATTATACATGATTTTTGTTTTTTCTTTCTACTTTACTTTCCAATTTTTCTAAAATTAACATGTATTATTTTCATAGTTAAGAAATAAGGTTACTTAAATTAAAAAGAGAATTACCTGTAGATGAAACGACATCTGATGATGGGTTATGAGGGTTGGGGAAGGCCAGAAAGGCATAAAATAGAACCAACCATGTTTATAAAATGTTAAATTCAGTTGGTCTTCATGTCTACACACATTAGTATCTTCTGTCTTACACTGTAAACTCCCAGAGACCAAAGGCTGTGTCTAATTCTGTGCAATGTCTGGCTCAATTAAAAATGTAGATAGAATATAATTTTTATGATGATTACGCAAATGTAGTTGGTTCTTTTTCACTCTGGCAGCCAGTTTAGTGTTACTGATGCTTGGACAGTGACACAGAATAAGAACATATATTGTTTTCCCCCTTTAAAATCAGTGTATTAATAGGCTTTTTAAAAATTTTTTTGCAGCATGTACACTCACAGAAGAGACTGATCTTCTATCATATTTAAAGTAGAAAGTAAAACAGTACTGTAATTTTCTGTTTTAGCCCATTTCCATGTTATATAATGGATGTAATTCTAAGGATGAACTTACAGTTTGATTTCCATATTAATTCAATTACTGGACTCACCACTGACTCAGACCTGGAATTAATATAAAATACAGGGAGACACACACAAAAAATGTTCCACTTAAGAAACCAAAATGGCCCTAAGTCAAACCACTCTTACAACATTAGAGTAATACCCAATGAAGCGGCTTCCATTTACAGTATTTTCCAGACCCCTCAAAGTTCTTCTCAGAATTCTTATATTCCCCAAAATATAACCAAGGTTACTATAACTTTTGAAGTCACTCTCAAGATGTGCCTATCAATAAACTGTAGCTTTTTGTTTTTTTAGTGCGGTGGCTGTAAGAAGTTACAAATGACTGTCAGTGTGGTTTCAGGTGGTATTCTCATTAGAAATTTAAAACACAGTGTTATCAAATTTGGCCTAAGTTAGTCTGTTCCTTTCAAGGTTATCGTGGAACATGCAGGAAATGTGAAATCCCAAGTGCTTACTAAACTGGAGAAGTCACTTTTTGAGAGCTCGGTCCTCATGCCCCTCCCCTGCCCCCGTGACAATGGCTAGCATTTACCAAGTGCTCTCAGCAGGTGCTGAGTGTTAAGTGCTTCATGTGCATGATGGAACATAATCCTCAAAAGAGCTCTGGAAGGTGGGCATTTCTATCACTATTAAAGACGATAGGTTTAGGAAAAGGTTAGGGACCTTGCCCAAAGTCTCACAACGCCTCTGTGTCAGAGCTGGAATTTGAACTCAGGTCTGATAACTCTCAGAATGCAAACTCTTAACCACTAATGACTTGTTCACTTCAGAGGGCTAATTAAGTGCGAAATCAAAAGCAATGAATAATCGCAATTATGCCACTTTTAATTTGAGTCTGTTGCATATACATAATTGGTCTTCCTCTATATTAAGCAGGATGCCCTATAAAAAATTAGAAATTCTGCCAACAAAAACCTCCTGAGGGAAACTAAGAACATCTACTAAATAAATAAATCAAGTGTCTTATTGAGCACACGGCAATACTCAGAGGCTTGGGTGTGGCCACCTGACAGATCTGGAGGAAACCTAGAGGCAAAATGTACCGAATATTCTATTGCACAACAGAATCTATCTGTGGAAAGCACCCCCTAAACGGAAGTATCTGTCAAAGTAAAAATAAATCAGGGTAACAGCATCTAAAAAATATATTGTGAGTGAGATGCATATTTCTCTCATTTGCTATGGTACATGAATATATTTAGTTTAATTGTCTCGTTTAAAAAAGAAAGAAACAACTTTTCAGCCCAGTCTATAAAACGCTGACAAGGACTAACATCGCTGTGCAGTCATGAAGCAGGGCGAGCCAGCTGAGGCTTTTGGTAGGCTCTTCTCTGCGATCTGTTCCTATTGTGTGATGGGTCACCAGGAGCGCAGGCTCACTGAGTACTCTGCTATGCATGATGAAGAAATCATCTGGATCTGTTCACAGAGATGGGCCATTCTACCCAAACTCATAAAAGCCAGGCTGACAGATCAATTGAAACGCTTATCAACCAGTCTGAGAACCAAAATTTCCCAGAAGAGCAGAGGATTAGGATCAGATTATTCTGTTTTTTTAAAAATTAAAACATTTCCTGAGCACCTACTATGGGTCAGGATCTGTCGTAAGCACTTTTACATTAGTGGTTTCATTTAACTCTCACAATCGATCTTTGGAGTGAGTACTTTTTAAGTACATTTTAGATAGAGGCTGTGGCCTGGAGAGACAGAGGAACTCTGCTCAGGTCATGAAGTTAGAGGAGCAGCAAAGCTCCCAGAAGAGCACAAGTCCCCCAGTGCTGAGGCCAGGGGTCTCACTATGTGGAAAATCACAAAGTTCAGAAGGTGCTGGCAAGGGAGCCCAGTGGTCATAGGATAAATGTGTTCTAATTTCTAAAATGTAAAGTTTAATTATCTACATTTATTTTATTTTTCCTGATAGAATGTCAGTAGACACACCATGAATTTGTTTAAGTGTGGGTTAACTTATGGGAATTTTACATATAGCTAATTTCAGTCATTTTTCTGTTGATCTGTGATAGTTTCAGTTTCAAATGATATTTTCTGCCACTGTTCCTTGAAATTCAAATTTTGAGGGTACTCATTATTTGGTACTTGGGCACTGATTTATTCATATCTATTAAAATACATATATAAAAACAAAAAAAACACAAAGAAAAAAGAAAAAATACATATATAAGTATACATGGTATAAAACTGTGTGCCATACTGTGTACTCATTCATTACCAAAAGAGACTGATCATTTGTAAGCTTATTCTAGTAAACTGAGTAAAATAATATAGCTAATATTTTATACTTATTTTTTCTGTTCCTACTGAAAAACTGGACATCTTAATAGTTACTTCATACTACCAATCTAGTAATAAGGTCTGGTGGCCCCAAAATGAAAAAAAAAAACAAAAGGAGACTCTCTGAGTATTTACGTTTTTAGCATCGGATTAAAAAAAAATAAAAAACATCAGTTTCCAAAGGCTAGCTCTGAACATTTTGCCTCCTCTTGACTTCACATTGTGGGCTCACCCTGGAGAATAAATCTTAATAGTGAATTATACATAGCAACTTTGAAGACAAATAATATTATTGAAGCCTACCCATAATTACTCTCTTTTTACAAAGTTTCCTAAGAAAACAGAGCCAAAATGCTTAAAATTTAAACAGAAACTGAGAGAGTAAATGGCTGTGAAACATACACATTTGGAAATTTATATTGTATATTTACATTTGGTCTAAAAGCAATTTCTTAAAATTCACCAACAGAAAAAAACAAATACTTTTGGAGAGAAGCAACAACGTAGGTAAAGATCACAGATTGTTTAAAAAGCATATCTAAACATCTAAGAGACAGTCTTTGTTTAAATTTAACTAGGATTTCCTGGAGAGTAGTAAAATGTTGTTTCAATATAGTGAATGCGCAAGTTAACACTTCAAGAGTGGGCTTCCTTTGGCTTCAAACTAAACAGCTGGACAGGGGATGCTACTTAATTCTTTTTCTTCTCTACCAGAAGGAGGAGGTGCTCAAGTGTTTTTCTTTATTCTTTCATCTGTTTATCTGCTGAGCAATAGGGATCTTGCTTCAGGTTGGTTAATCCGCTAAGCCATGACACATATAAGAAGGCTCTCTGGCAGGACAATATGCTCTCCAAACTGAGACTACGGCAGTGAAAGAACCAAAGGTATATCACCTCCCCTCTGAGGCCTCTGCTTCTTTGGGGTAGGAATTGGTCTATTAACTCTGAGCATTTTTTTTTTTTAAGATGGAGTCTTGCACTGTCACCTGGGCTGGAGTGCAATGGCATGATCTCGGCTCACTGCAATCTCTGTCACACGGGTTCATGTGATCCTCTTGCCTCAGCCTCCCGAGTAGCTGGGATTACAGGTGCACACCACCACACTCATCTAACTTTTTGTATTTTTAGTAGAGACAGGGTTTCACTATGTTGGCCAAACTGGTCTCAAACTCCTGACCTTGTGATCCACCCTCCTGGGCCTTCCAAAGTGGTGGGATTACAGGCGTGAGCCACCATGAGCAGCCAACTCTGAGCATTTTTAGGCACTAATGTTCCAAGTGTCTGAGATTCCAAATAGGAAAGTGCTATTTTAAATGACTCTTTAAGCTACCATTACAGATAACTGTAAGAAATATTCAGGCCTGAAGAAATGTTCATTCATCACCAAAATGTGAATCACTTCTAATTGATTTACTATTTCTGCTCTTCTGCTAATAACAGACTTTTGTCACTATCCACAAACATTCCAGAACACTTATCTTACAGAACAGAAAAGCAGTTGTCTATAGTAAAAACACTCCAAGTTTCCCTTACATGTCACACTGCAGAAAGGAAACAAAATCCATTTATTTTCTCAACTATCTTGCCTGTGATAGTCTGTGTATGATAAAATTTATAGAAAACCAAAATGCTGGACTCCCTACAGACTTCAAAGATAATCTGGCCCACTGATTTCTTTGTAAGCTGAAGCCCCTTGGTGAATCTGATGGGAGCTATGAACCATTCTCTCTCCAGAAAAATGTATATGCATACCAAATACTGTACTCACTTCCCAGCATTTTAGAGACACCCCCTGAAGCCAACCTAGGCTAAGACCCCAGACCAACAACTCTGATCTAATTCCACTGCTTCGTTTTACATATGGAGACACCAAGTTCCAAACAGGGGATGTGGCTTGGCCATAATTGCTCGGCAGAAACTATGAGAGAGTAAACTGGATGAAACTGAAAATGACACAGATACCAACTCTGAACCATCACAAATCAGGCCTATCATTTTGCTAGGAAAGGAGAAAAGGTGAAGTGTTTCAAGAGGAGAGCTTTCTTTCATTTTAGATTTCTGGTTGAGCTTCTCACTGGTTTTCTTCATCTTGCCTTCAGGCCAGGCCCATCTGTGACTTAAGGCTACCTTTTCTTGTGTTTGCTTCTGTAAATCAGTAAGACCTACATAACCTGGCCACATTCAGAAAGGAGGGCAAGCGTGAGAGTGTGAAGTAGAAACCAGTTTTAAGGAACTGTAAGAGTTCTAAAGAACTCTAATTTGGTCACATAATGGATATTTAAGAAGTATTCTGAATCAAACACTGCTCATATATTTAAGGAAGTGGCAGTCTATTAAAGTGTTACCGAGTAAAAGTCCTAGAGACTTGCTTTAATGATTAGATAGAACAAATTTTCAACTACTGCCTTCATCTGTACACTTGCAAATGGCTCATTCTTTTAAGAACTAAAACATTCATTACGGGATTTTGCATTGGTGTTTAGTTCATTGCAAATCTACTCAATATATTTCGAATTCAAATAAACAAATATGCTTAGGACATTCCAATGTGACAGAATGGAAAAGTGCATGGATTTTGGAGTCACTAAGATCCAAATTCAAATATTGGATCTGCTTTATCTAGACATGTGATTATTGGGCTCATTACTTAAGGGTCTCTGTGTTTCCCCATCTGTAAAGTGGGAATAATATCAACTACTGTGAAAATCGGGTGTGAAAATTAGCAATAATATAGTCTACTGGAGAGGCTAATGCAGTATCTGGCAAACATTAGGGATTCCATAAAATGGTAATACTTAAAATAATGATTATTTATCAAATATCCACAAAGGACAAACTTCATCCTAGACCCTTCTCTAAAATCTGAATTCATAACATCAAAATGAATGAGGA
Source organism: Symphalangus syndactylus (assembly GCF_028878055.3). Lineage (NCBI taxonomy): Eukaryota > Metazoa > Chordata > Mammalia > Primates > Hylobatidae > Symphalangus > Symphalangus syndactylus. Next base: position 68,007,584 of record NC_072424.2, read on the forward strand.
TTTAATTCATTCTTAAAATGACTCGAATACTTGCTAAGATTTTGACATATTAAAAACTATAACCATTATAAATGAAAAGGCCACTGTTCAAATGACTAGCTTTGCTACAGTACCACTGTCAGCTTTTTGATCAAAAGGAAATTTACAATACCATTGGTGGGTTTTAAGTCTTTCGATAAAAACTGTGTTTTAAAGTAACAGAACAATAAGACAGCAATATAGTGGTTTCTTAATGACTAAAATCTTACATTACATATTATGGTTCAGTATTAATGTGCTTTCCCACTACCTACTGAGTTTTCCTTTCTTTTTTTTTTTTGGCTTTTTTCTTTTTTTAATTATTATTATTATACTTTAAGTTTTAGGGTACGTGTGCACAATGTGCAGGTTTGTTACATATGTATCCATGTGCCATGTTGGTGTGCTGCACCCATTAACTCATCATTTAGCATTAGGTATATCTCCTAATGCTGTCCGTCCACCCTACCCCCACCCCACAACAGTCCCCGGAGTGTGATGTTCCCCTTCCTGTGTCCATGTGTTCTCATTGTTCAATTGCCACCTATGAGTGAGAACATGCGGTGTTTGGTTTTTTGTCCTTGCGATAGTTTACTGAGAATGATGGTTTCCAGTTTCATCCATGTCCCTACAAAGGACACGAACTCATCATTTTTTATGGCTGCATAGTATTCCATGGTGTATATGTGCCACATTTTCTTAATCCAGTCTATCGTTGTTGGACATTTGGGTTGGTTCCAACTCTTTGCTATTGTGAATAGTGCCACAATAAACATAGGTGTGCATGTGTCTTTATAGCAGCATGATTTATAGTCCTCTGGGTATATACCCAGTAATGGGATGGCTGGGTCAAATGGTATTTCTAGTTCTAGATCCCTGAGGAATCACCACACTGACTTCCACAATGGTTGAACTAGTTTACAGTCCCACCAACAGTGTAAAAGTGTTCTTACTTCTCCACATCCTCTCCAGCACTTGTTGTTTCCTGACTTTTTAATGATGGCCATTCTAACTGGTGGGAGATGGTATCTCACTGTGGTTTTGATTTGCATTTCTCTGATGGCCAGTGATGATGAGCATTTTTTCAGGTGCCTTTTGGCTGCATAAATGTCTTCTTTTGAGAAGTGTCTGTTCATATCCTTTGCCCACTTTTTGATGGGATTTTTTTTTCTTGTAAATTTGTTTGAGTTCTTTGTAGATTCTGGATATTAGCCCTTTGTCAGATGAGTAGGTTGCAAAAATTTTCTCCCATTCTGTAGGTTGCCTGTTCACTCTGGTGGTAGTTTCTTTTGCTGTGCAGAAGCTCTTTAGTTTAATTAGATCCCATTTGTCAATTTTGGCTTTTGTTGCCATTGCTTTTGATGTTTTAGACATGAAGTCCTTGCCCATGCCTATTATCTGAATGGTATTGCTTAGGTTTTCTTCTAGGGTTTTTATGGTTTTAGGTCTAACATGTAAGTCTTTAATCCATCTTGAATTAATTTTTGTATAAGATGTAAGGAAGGGATCCAGTTTCAGCTTTCTACATACGGCTAGCCAGTTTTCCCAGCACCATTTATTAAATAGGGAATCCTTTCCCCATTTCTTGTTTTTGTCAGGTTTGTCAAAGATCAGATAGTTGTAGATATGTGGCATTATTTCTGAGGGATCTGTTCTGTTCCATTGATCTATGTCTCTGTTTTGGTACCAGTACCATGCTGTTTTGGTTACTGTAGCCTTGTAGTATAGTTTGAAGTCAGGTAGCGTGATGCCTCCAGCTTTGTTCTTTTGGCTTAGGATTGACTTGGCGATGCGGGCTCTTTTTTGGTTCCATATGAACTTTAAAGTAGTTTTTTCCAATTCTGTGAAGAAAGTCATTGGTAGCTTGATGGGGATGGCATTGAATCTATAAATTACCTTGTGCAGTATGGCCATTTTCACGATATTGATTCTTCCAACCCATGAGCATGGAATGTTCTTCCATTTGTTTGTATCCTCTTTTATTTCATTGAGCAGTGGTTTGTAGTTCTCCTTGAAGAGGTCCTTCACATCCCTTGTAAGTTGGATTCCTAGGTATTTTATTCTCTTTGAAGCAATTGTGAATGGGAGTTCACTCATGAGTTGGCTCTCTGTTTGTCTGTTATTGGTGTATAAGAATGCTTGTGATTTTTGTACATTGATTTTGTATCCTGAGACTTTCCTGGAGTTGCTTATCAGCTTGAGGAGATTTTGGGCTGAGACAATGGGGTTTTCTAGATATACAATCATGTCATCTGCAAACAGGGACAGTTTGACTTCCTCTTTTCCTAATTGAATACCCTTTATTTCCTTCTCCTGTCTGATTGCCCTGGTCAGAACTTCCAACACTATGTTGAATAGGAGTGGTGAGAGAGGGCATCCCTGTCTTGTGCCAGTTTTCAAAGGGAATGCTTCCAGTTTTTTGCCCATTCAGTATGATATTGGCTGTGGGTTTGTCATAGATAGCTCTTATTATTTTGAGATACATCCCATCAATACCTAATTTATTGAGAGTTTTTAGCATGAAGGGTTGTTGAATTTTGTCAAAGGCCTTTTCTGCATCTATTGAGATAATCATGTGGTTTTTGTCTTTGGTTCTGTTTATATGCTGGATTACGTTTATTGATTTGCGTATGTTGAACCAGCCTTGCATCCCAGGGATGAAGCCCACTTGATCATGGTGGATAAGCTTTTTGATGTGCTGCTGGATTCGGTTTGCCAGTATTTTATTGAGGATTTTTGCATCAATGTTCATCAAGGATATTGGTCTGAAATTCTCTTTTTTGGTTGTGTCTCTGCCAGGCTTTGGTATCAGGATGATGCTGGCCTCATAAAATGCGTTAGGGAGGATTTCCTCTTTTTCTATTGATTGGAATAGTTTCAGAAGGAATGGTACCAGCTCCTCCTTGTACCTCTGGTAGAATTCGGCTGTGAATCCATCAGGTACTGGACTTTTTTTGGTTGGTAAGCTATTAACTATTGCCTCAATTTCAGAGCCTGTTATTGGTCTATTCAGAGATTCAACTTCTTCCTGGTTTAGTCTTGGGAGGGTGTATTTGTTGAGGAATTTATCCATTTCTTCTAGATTTTCTAGTTTATTTGTGTAGAGGTGTTTGTAGTATTCTCTGATGGTAGTTTGTATTTCTGTGGGATCGGTGGTGATATCCCCTTTACCATTTTTTATTGCCTCTATTTGATTCTTCTCTCTTTTCTTCTTTATTAGTCTTGCTAGTGGTCTATCAATTTTGTTGATCTTTTCAAAAACCAGCTCCTAGATTCATTAATTTTTTGAAGGGTTTTTTGTGTCTCTATTTCCTTCAGTTCTGCTCTGATTTTAGTTATTTCTTGCCTTCTGCTAGCTTTTGAATGTGTTTGCTCTTGCTTTTCTAGTTCTTTTAATTGTGATGTTAGAGTGTCAATTTCGGATCTTTCCTGCTTTCTCTTGTGGGCATTTAGTGCTATAAATTTCCCTCTACACACTGCTTTGAATGTGTCCCATAGATTCTGGTATGTTGTGTCTTTGTTCTCGTTGGTTTCAAAGAACATCTTTATTTCTGCCTTCATTTCGTTATGTACCCAGTAGTCACTCAGGAGCAGGTTGTTCAGTTTCCACGTAGTTGAGCAGTTTTGAGTGAGTTTCTTAATCCTGAGTTCTAGTTTGATTGCACTGTGGTCTGAGAGACAGTTTGTTATAATTTCTGTTCTTTTACATTTGCTGAGGAGAGCTTTACTTCCAACTATGTGGTCAATTTTGGAATAGGTGTGGTGTGGTGCTGAAAAAAATGTATATTCTGTTGATTTGGGGTGGAGAGTTCTGTAGATGTGTATTAGGTCTGCTTGGTGCAGAGCTGAGTGCAAATCCTGGGTATCCTTGTTAACTTTCTGTCTTGTTGATCTGTCTAATGTTGACAGTGGGGTGTTAAAATCTCCCATTATTATTGTGTGGGAGTCTAAGTCTCTTTGTAGGTCACTCAGGACTTGCTTTATGAATCTGGGTGCTCCTGTATTGGGTGCATATATATTTAGGATAGTTGGCTCTTCTTGTTGAATTGATCCCTTTACCATTATGTAATGGCCTTCTTTATCTCTTTTGATCTTTGTTGGTTTAAAGTCTATTTTATCAGAGACTAGGATTGCAACCCCTGCCTTTTTTTGTTTTCCATTTGCTTGGTAGATCTTCCTCCATCCCTTTATTTTGAGTCTATGTGTGTCTCTGCACGTGAGGTGGGTTTCCTGAATACAGCAAACTGATAGGTCTTGACTCCTTATCCAATTTGCCAGTCTGTGTCTTTTAATTGGAGCATTTAGCCCATTTACATTTCAAGTTAATATTGTTATGTGTTAATTTGATCCTGTCATTATGATGTTAGCTGGTTATTTTGCTCATTACTTGATGCAGTTTCTTCCTAGCCTTGATGGTCTTTACAATTTGGCATGTTTTTGCAGTGGCTGGTACCGGTTGTTCCTTTCCATATTTAGTGCTTCCTTCAGGAGCTCTTTTAGGGCAGGCCTGGTGGTGACAAAATCATTCTGCATTTGCTTGTCTGTAAAGTATTTTATTTCTCCTTCACTTATGAAGCTTAGTTTGGCTGGATACGAAATTCTGGGTTGAAAATTCTTTTCTTTAAGCATGTTGAATATTGGCCCCCACTCTCTTCTGGCTTGTAGAGTTTCTGCTGAGAGATCAGCTGTTAGTCTGATGGGCTTCCCTTTGTGGGTAACCCGACCTTTCTCTCTAGCCGCCCTTAACATTTTTTCCTTCATTTCAACTTTGGTGAATCTGACAATTATGTGTCTTGGAGTTGTTCTTCTCGAGGAGTATCTTTGTGGTGCTCTCTGTATTTTCTGAATCTGAATGTTGGCCTGCCTTGCTAGATTGGGGAAGTTCTCCTGGATAATATCCTGCAGAGTGTTTTCCAACTTGGTTCCATTCTCCCCATCACTTTCAGGTACACCAATCAGACATAGGTTTGGTCTTTTCACATAGTCCCGTATTTCTTGGAGGCTTTGTTCGTTTCTTTTTATTCTTTTTTCTCTAAACTTCCCTTCTTGCTTCATTTCATTCATTTCATCTTCCATCACTGATACCCTTTCTTCCAGTTGATCGCATCAGCTACTGAGGCTTCTGCAGTCTTCACGTAGTTCTCGAAACTTGGCTTTCGGATCCATCAGCTCCTTTAAGCACTTTTCTGCATTGGTTATTTTAGTTAAACATTCGTCTAATTTTTTTTCAAAGTTTTTAACTTCTTTGCCATTGGTTTGAATTTCCTCCTGTAGCTCGGAGTAGTTTGATCATCTGAAGCCTTCTTGTCTCAACTCGTCAAAGTCATTCTCCGTCCAGCTTCGTACCGTTGCTGGTGAGGAGCTGCGTTCCTTTGGAGGAGGAGAGGCGCTCTGCTTTTTAGAGTTTCCAGTTTTTCTGCTCTGTTTTCTCCCCAACTTTGTAGTTTTTTCTACTTTTGGTCTTTGACGATGGTGATGTACAGATGGGTTTTTGGTGTGGGTGTCCTTTCTGTTTGTTAGTTTTCCTTCTACCAGACAGGACCCTCAGCTGCAGGTCTGTTGGAGTTTGCTGGAGGTCCACTCCAGACCCTGTTTGGCTGGGTGTCAGCAGCAGTGGCTGCAGAAGAGCGGATTTTCGTGAACCGCAAATTCAGCTGTCTGATTGTTCCTCTGGAAGTTCTGTCTCAGAGGAGTACCCAGTGGAGTGAGGTGTCAGTCTGTCCCTACTGGGGGGTGCCTCCCAGTTAGGCTGCTCGGGGGTCAGGGTCCCACTTTAGGAGGCAGTCTGCCTGTTCTCAGATCTCCAGCTGCGTGCTGAGAGAACCACTACTCTCTTCAAAGCTGTCAGACAGGGACATTTAAGTCTGCAGAGGTTACTGCTGGCTTTTTGTTTGTCTGTGCCCTGCCCCCAAAGGTGGAGCCTACAGAGGCAGGCAGGCCTCCTTGAGCTGTGGTGGGCTGCGCCCAGTTGGAGCTTCCTGGCTGCTTTGTTTACCTAAGCAAGCCTGGGCAATGGTGGGTGCCCCTCCCCCAGCCTGGCTGCCACCTTGCAGTTTGATCTCAGACTGCTGTGCTAGCAATCAGCGAGACTCCGTGGGCATAGGACCCTCCGAGCCAGGTGCAGGACACAATCTCCTGGTGTGTCATTTTCCAAGCCCGTTGGAAAAGCGCAGTATTAGGGTGGGAGTGACCCGATTTTCCAGGTGCCGTCTGTCACCCCTTTCTTTGACTAGGAAAGGGAACTCCCTGACCCCTTGCACTTCCCGAGTGAGGCAATGCCTCGCCCTGCTTTGGCTCGCGCACGGTGTGCTGCACCCACTGTCCTGCACCCACTGTTTGGCACTCCCTAGTGAGATAAACCCGGTACCTCAGATGGAAATGCAGAAATCACCCGTCTTCTGCGTCGCTCACGCTGGGAGCTGTAGACTGGAGCTGTTCCTATTCGGCCATCTTGGCTCCACCCTACCTACTGAGTTTTCAGACTGCATCTACTTATCCTTTTCAAATTGCTATCACTCTCTTTTTCATGGGAGATTTCTTACAAATTCCTTGGAGAATCCAAAAATTTACAGTGGAAATTTTTTCTCAATTCCTTTTTTTTTTTTTTTAAAGAATAAACCTATTCAACAGGTAAATCTAAATAATTTTTAGCAGTTCTAAATGTAGAGAATTCATGACTTCTTATTGTAATTGAAAAGGAACATACAAAGCAATTAGTCACTTATAAAACCCACGTTCAACCTTCAAAATAATGACTAACTTGATAGGAGAGGCAAGACTTCTTTAATTAAATACTGAAGTCTAGCCATTTGAAATAAGCAAAGCAGGTTATATAATCATCTTCTGCACTCACAATATCCTTTTCTCCCTCTTGGAAATATATTATTTTTCAGCAATAGTAGAACATGTAACAAAAAAAGTTACTGTACTGTAGAAAATCACTCTAACCACAAGCTAAGTTTTTGGCTAAGAGTTAAACTTCATTCATTTAGATTTCACTAGATTCATAAGAAGAAAAAGTGATTAACCCTAGTGTAAGTAAAATTCCCTTGAGAATATATTAGATTCTTAAGAAAACAAAACAGTAAGCAGCCTTAGGCACTCACTTACATATAAATCCTTGGGGTGCTAACTGAAAAGCATTTCTAGCCATGCTAGAATAGGATTCTCAAACTTGAACACTGATTACCTTTTTGAGAGCTCTCCGACAGGTGTGCTCAGAAGCACTGGAAGATACAGGAGAGTCTGATATACATTCTGAAAAAGATGGGGTGGCTCCTGTGTGTGCATGCGGCCATCTAGCACAATCACTATTCAGCACGGGACTACATTTCCCAGGCCACCTCACCTCCAGGTGCAGCCATGTGACTAGTGCTCAACAAAGGAATATGAGAAAAGATGGTGCTTTACTTCAAGGTGACTGTGATTAAGAAGTGAGGTGCAGACAATTGCAAGATGGTGTTACAGGATGAATTACGTCCCCTCAAAATACACACGATGAAGTCCTAACCCCCAGTACCTCAGAAAGTGACCTTATTTGAAAATAGGACCATTACAGATGTAATTAGTTAAGATGAGGTCATACTGGAATAGAGTGTGCCCCTAATCCAATATGACTGGTGTCCTTATAAAAAGGGAAAATTTGGATACAGACAGGAAAAGAGGGAAGATGATGTGAAGAGACTCAGGAAAAGGTGACCATCTACAAGCCAAGGAGCAAGGCGTGGAACAGATCCTTGCCTTAAAGTCCACAGAAGAAACCAACCCTGCTGACACCTTGATCTTGGACTCCTAGTCTGCAGAACTGTGTGACCACACATTTCTGTTGTTTAAGCCACCCAGTCTGTGGTACTCTGTTACAGCAGCCTGAGCAGATGAAATAGATGGTGAGGCCGGAAGATGGAAGGCACCTGAGTTCAGGATTCCTGACTCACCTCTCAATAAAAGTACTTCACTGATCAGAAATACTTCCACCAGGCTGAGAGCTGAGCAAGGAAGGAAACTTGTTGTGTCAAACCATTATACCAGCTGTCATTACCTACTATAGGACCTAATTAATTTAAGTGGCAAGTAATTTTAAATTATTTTACATGAAAACAAACATGGACCTATCACATATCTCAGGGAAAAATTCATGTAAAATTTTAGGATTAAAAACACTTCAAAGAAAATTTGAATTTACAGGAAGATATTTTGGGGTAAATTCTCTCAAATCCTCCATAGGGTATAAATTTACTCTCTTCTGCCAATACAAGTAGAATTTCCTCAAGAATATTAAAAAAGTCACAAAGTCAAAGTTGCTGGAACTTCAATTATGCCATATAATCCACTTAATTCTTTTTTTTTTTGAAATTAAGTGGAGCATTTCTATCAAGTAGCCCAAGTATGTAAAATTTTACTTGGGTACTAAAGATGAGAACACTGTAAAATGAGTTCTCAGCCTTTTCCAGAGTTCTCAATATTTTTATAATCAATCTGAAAAGAAGTCACTAGGTACAGAATACCTTCTGTTCGCATATGGACAAAAAATGTACCCTCTTTTATGACAGGTTAACTAATACGGAATAAATACTGGATACCAGTTTCCATTTTTGATTTTTTTTTTTTCTGACATGAAGAAAAAATGAAATGATAACTATCTTCGGTAAGACTTAGAGTTATAGTTCAAAATACCTCAAAAGCCAAGCTGACAGCTGGCTTCTCATGTTTATAGAAAAGCTAGGATGATTCAGCCTTAGCTCACAGCTCAATTTAGATCACAGCATCTGGATTCAAAACACATGTGAGATGTGGCAGCCGATTTTCAGGTCATGACTGATCCAAGACAGAGATTGCAGACCACTCACCAGCATTATTCCAAACGGAGAAAGTGCCTGAGAGAAACAGAAGTCTCAAAGGTATTTGGAAGCCCACTCTGAACTGGTAGGGAACAGGTAACAACAGCATTTTCTGCATCCAGCAGCTTTTAAGCAGGTGCCGCAGAAGCCAAGGATAAGGCGGCCTAAGGATGACACTGAACAGCTTTGTCAGGACATGCAGCCTTGCCATGGCCAGAAAACATCCCCTCACCCATGACTTCTTTCCTGAACTGGCTATTGTTCAGATTAAACTATGGGAATCTGGTAATAAATTGGAAAACCTCTGACAGCACACACTTTCTGCTAAGATCTGTGTTTAACTTTGCTTTGTTTCGAAGAGAAAACTGTAGTAAAGAAAAAGGAAAAATAAATGTAAATGCCCCTTTTCTTGATGAGAAGAAATCATAGCCACAGTAATTCTAATATAAACTACACAATGAAATCTAAAAGAGGGGAAAATCCTCAGCTCAGTTTCAATCTCTATCGGAATTCACCTTGTGCCTTCCTTGATTTTCCTTGGATATGATATGTCCAGATGTGGGTGATTCTGCAGCTATGGATTTTATGTGCAATAAAAAAATGCTTCTCCTGCTGCTTTTCCTCACCTCCCCCCTCCCCCATCTCTTTTCCTCTCTCTCCTTCTTGTCTCTTTGTTGTGAATGTCAGGGCTGTCAGTGTCACAGTCTGACATGATTAGCGTTTCTGACATTACACCAAGAAGCAGACAGAGAGCAAGGAGAGTGGGTGGAGGGGAAAGCAGTTATGAGTAGCCATTTAAAGAAGTCCAAGGAAAAAACAAGCCCAACCTCCTTTCTCTGAGGTTCCTTGATTACAGGGCAGTTTATAAATCACCTTGGATTTTTCTCGTTTATCCTATTAATCTGTTTTCCTGTTCCTCTGGAGATCCCTAAGGTGTGGATCTATTCTGTGAGATCAAAGCCAGCAGCTCTAATAACAGATAAGACAGAATTCATGATTCAGCGGATTCTAAGGCTGTGAAGTGTAACAATCAGCGCACTTTGGGAAGATAGCGCCAGTCCATTTTGAGTATTGATTCGCTGCACTTTGTCACTCTAATGATGTTATCTCATTAAAAGAGATAAATGCCCCACTGTTCTTCTAAGAGCATCTGCTTCTTACTCTTCTTTTTCAACAGCATGGCTCTCAGAAGCAGCACATTAAAATCAAATTGAAATCCAATGCAAGGCTTGGCTACAGAGTAGCTTAAGGTATCTTTTTAATTGCTTTTTCCTACTCTCAACCCCCTTCCAGCTCCTCCACTACAGTCCTTCAAAGAAACAAGCAATATAAAGAGAAAGATGTAGAAAGTAATCATGATAGAAAGCATTTGCTGAGTGTCTGTTACATAGGGACTCCACTGTGTCAACATTTAACTTATTCCTACCTTGTTAGATAGGTAGAACAATCCTCAGTCTGCAAATAAAGAAATGGAGTTTGACGTTACGCAACTTGCCCAGGATCATGAAGGTAGCGAGAGAATGAGCCACAATTTGAACAAGGGTCCATTCAATGCAAGTACTTTTTTTTTTTAATCTCCATTTCATTCATGGAACAAATAAGAAAATATGATTGCAACTTATCAAACTAGACCTCAGGATTAAGAAACTCACTCAAAACTGCTCAACTGCATGGAAACTGAACAACCTGCTCCTGAATGACTATTGGGTACATAATGAAATGAAGGCAGAAATAAAGATGTTCTTTGAAACCAACGAGAACAAAGACACAACATACCAGAATCTATGGGACACATTCAAAGCAGTGTGTAGAGGGAAATTTATAGCACTAAATGCCCACAAGAGAAAGCAGGAAAGATCCAAAATTGACACCCTAACATCACAATTAAAAGAACTAGAAAAGCAAGAGCAAACACATTCAAAAGCTAGCAGAAGGCTAGAAATAACTAAAATCAGAGCAGAACTGAAGGAAATAGAGACACAAAAAACCCTTCAAAAAATTAATGAATCCAGGAGCTGGTTTTTTGAAAAGATCAACAAAATTGATGGACCGCTAGCAAGACTAATAAAGAAGAAAAGAGAGAAGAATCAAATAGATGCAATAAAAACGAAAAAGGGGATATCACCACCGATCCCACAGAAATACAATCTACCATCAGAGAATACTACAAACACCTCTATGCAAATAAACTAGAAAATCTAGAAGAAATGGATAAATTCCTCGACAAATACACCCTCCCAAGACTAAACCAGGAAGAAGTTGAATCTCTGAATAGACCAATAACAGGTTCTGAAATTGTGGCAATAATCAATAGCTTACCAACCAAAAAGAGTCCAGGACCTGATGGATTCACAGCCGAATTCTACCAGAGGTACAAGGAGGAACTGGTACCATTCCTTCTGAAACTATTCCAATCGATAGAAAAAGAGGGAATCCTCCCTAACACATTTTACGAAGCCAGCATCGTCCTGATACCAAAACCTGGCAGAGACATAACCAAAAAAGAGAATTTCAGACCAATATCCTTGATGAACATTGATGCAAAAATCCTCAATAAAATACTGGCAAACCGAATCCAGCAGCACATCAAAAAGCTTATCCATCATGATCAAGTGGGCTTCATCCCTGGGATGCAAGGCTGGTTCAACATACGCAAATCAATAAATGTAATCCAGCATATAAACAGAACCAAAGACAAAAACCACATGATTATCTCAATAGATGCAGAAAAGGCCTTTGACAAAATTCAACAACCCTTCATGCTAAAAACTCTCAATAAATTAGGTATTGATGGGACGTATCTCAAAATAATAAGAGCTATCTACGACAAACCCACAGCCAATATCATACTGAATGGGCAAAAACTGGAAGCATTCCCTCTGAAAACTGGCACAAGACAGGGATGCCCTCTCTCACCGCTCCTATTCAACATAGTGCTGGAAGTTCTGGCCAGAGCAATCAGGCAGGAGAAGGAAATAAAGGGTATTCAATTAGGAAAAGAGGAAGTCAAATTGTCCCTGTTTGCAGATGACATGATTGTATATCTAGAAAACCCCATTGTCTCAGCCCAAAATCTCCTTAAGCTGATTAGCAACTTCAGCAAAGTCTCAGGATACAAAATTAATGTACAAAAATCACAAGCATTCTTGTACACCAATAACAGACAAACAGAGAGCCAAATCATGAGTGAACTCCCATTCACAATTGCTTCAAAGAGAATAAAATACCTAGGAATCCAACTTACAAGGGATGTGAAGGACCTCTTCAAGGAGAACTACAAACCACTGCTCAATGAAATAAAAGAGGATACAAACAAATGGAAGAACATTCCATGCTCATGGGTTGGAAGAATCAATATCGTGAAAATGGCCATACTGCCCAAGGTAATTTATAGATTCAATGCCATCCCCATCAAGCTACCAATGACTTTCTTCACAGAATTGGAAAAAACTACTTTAAAGTTCATATGGAACCAAAAAAGAGCCCGCATCGCCAAGTCAATCCTAAGCCAAAAGAACAAAGCTGGAGGCATCATGCTACCTGACTTTAAACTATACTACAAGGCTACAGTAACCAAAACAGCATGGTACTGGTACCACAACAGAGACATAGATCAATGGAACAGAACAGAGCCCTCAGAAATGATGCCGCATAGCTACAACTATCTGATCTTTGACAAACCTGACAAAAACAAGAAATGGGGAAAGGATTCCCTATTTAATAAATGGTGCTGGGAAAACTGGCTAGCTGTATGTAGAAAGCTGCAACTGGATCCCTTCCTTACACCTTATACAAAAATTAATTCAAGATGGATTAAAGACTTATATGTTAGACCTAAAACCATTAAAATCCTACAAGAAAACCTAGGCAATACCATTCAGGACATAGGCGTGGGCAAGGACTTCATGTCTAAACACCAAAAGCAATGGCAACAAAAGCCAAAATCGACAAATGGGATCTCATTAAACTAAAGAGCTTCTGCACAGCAAAAGAAACTATCATCAGAGTGAACAGGCAACCTACAAAATGGGAGAAAATTTTTGCAACCTACTCATCTGACAAAGGGCTAATATCCAGAATCTACAATGAACTCAAACAAATTTACAAGAAAAAAACAAACAACCCCATCAAAAAGTGGGCAGAGGACATGAACAGACACTTCTCAAAAGAAGACATTTATGCAGCAAAAAAACACATGAAGAAATGCTCATCATCACTGGCCATCAGAGAAATGCAAATCAAAACCACAGTGAGATACCATCTCACACCAGTTAGAATGGCCATCATTAAAAAATCAGGAAACAACAGGTGCTGGAGAGGATGTGGAGAAATAGGAACACTTTTACACTGTTGGTGGGACTGTAAACTAGTTCAACCATTGTGGAAGTCAGTGTGGCGATTCCTCAGGGATCTAGAACTAGAAATACCACTTGACCCAGCCATCCCATTACTGGGTATATACCCAAAGGACTATAAATCATGCTGCTATAAAGACACATGCACACCTATGTTTATTGCGGCACTATTCACAATAGCAAAGAGTTGGAACCAACCCAAATGTCCAACAACGATAGACTGGATTAAGAAAATGTGGCACATATACACCATGGAATACTATGCAGCCATAAAAAATGATGAGTTCGTGTCCTTTGTAGGGACATGGATGAAACTGGAAAACATCATTCTCAGTAAACTATCGCAAGGACAAAAAACCAAACACCGCATGTTCTCACTCATAGGTGGGAATTGAACAATGAGAACTCATGGACACAGGAAGGGGAACATCACACTCCGGGGACTGTTGTGGGGTGGGGGGAGGGGGGAGGGACAGCATTAGGAGATACACCTAATGCTAAATGACGAGTTAATGGGTGCAGGAAATCAACATGGCACATGGATACATATGTAACAAACCTGCACATTGTGCACATGTACCCTAAAACCCTAAAGTATAAAAAAAAATAAAAATAAAAATAAATAAATAAAAAAAAATATGATTGCAACTTGATTAGAATAGGTGAAAAAATGTAAAAGAGGGTAGCAATTATTCTTCAGCCTGCTAATAGCCAAGAACACAATGCCATAGGTTTTTTCAACAGATTTCTTATTAAATAAAAAAGGTAGCAATTTTTCATAATGAATGTTTTATACATTATTCCTTTGTGTATCAGGCCTCTAAAGTACACATTATTAAAGTCTATTAAAGTCTGTATTTAGCAGCATTACTAATGTGCCTTTGGGGAAATTATTACAATGAAACAGCATCAGTCTTTCACAAAATTTCAATTGTTTAATATTCCTTTTCTTATCTTCAATACACGTGTCTATTTTTAGCTATAATCAGACCTCATCCCAAATGCCATAATCCCAGCCTAGAGCTGTCACAGCAAATTGTTTATGGGTTGGATTTAAGAAATAACAAGAAACGTAGACACTGTTAATTTCACCCAACACTTTTTTTTTCATGATTGGTTGCAGTCTTCCTACAGTTGTAATTAACAGGTGCTCCTTGATCACTATGACATGTGATGATACTTTATCTCTCTGATTAGGGTTGGTTATCTTAATTAATTGCTTATATTTATATTTAACTGAAACTAGCCTCAAGATAATGCCACTTTATTAAAGTTTGAGAGTGGTAAGAAATTACAAAACTATTCCATTAAAAAAAAATAGAAAAGAAAACCAAATAAACCAGAAGAACATATAAACTATGATTAGTCAAATCAAATATTTGCATTTAAAAGTAAACATCATTTACTAGATGTCTACTGGACTAGAAATATGTGTCTTCTGAACAGTAACTGAGGAGTTTCTGCAAATTATGCATTTATTTTAGATAGGCATCTCTATCTTTTTTTCTATTACATTAATTTTATCACACAGTATGAAGTTTTTTAAAAACAAAGCCAATGATGTACATGTATTCAAAAGCACAAGATTCTCTGAAAATACAGAAAATACTGCTAGGCTTATTTTACGAAGACAAAGGACAATAGGAAGCTGGGAAGAATACCAGCAAACAGCTATACGTTATAAGGCCTCTGTATCACAAAAATGAAGGGGAAATAAAGCCAATCTAAAGTATTAGGTACTTAAATTAATAAGCTGGATTGGGAGCAATCTTTCCATTATAAATTTCCTTTCATACATAGCAATCCCACTGAGATGATAACCTTGTAAAATCAGGGAAAAATCAATTGTTAATATTCTAAAGATGGACAAACCACCGATTAAGTACCTGAATAATCATGTTTCCAATTACCAATTAACTAAGTAGAATTCTCTTAATTGTATTAATTAAGGCCTACTAATTGAGAGAAAAAGGGCAGAGTTGAGGACTTGGAGAAAGAAGACAGAAGCATTCATCTGCCTGATTCATAAAGGTCAGAATCCCCTGGCCGTTTTTGTAGGAACCCAGCCATCACCAGTCACAAAGAAAAAGGCAGCAGCACACTTTGAGTATCCAAAGGGCCTCTTTACTGAGGCTGCATGGCTGTTGTGGGCTTAGTCCAACATAATGATGTAGGACAAGAACCCACCAGTTCAGTCAACATGCAATTAAAACTCCCAATGAAGGATGGCCCAGGGCAGTCCATTGGTTTGGGGCAGGGGGCGCAGAGAAGCAAAGCCTGTTTTAATTAAGAAAATACTAGGCACTCCTAGATAAATCCTCAAAAAATGAGGATGAACAAGATTCCAAAACCAACAATCACAATATGTGTGAAAGTACCAGCAACAAGAATGAAGTGGGACTGAATATGTGCTTTCCTACAAATGAAACCTGTTTGATGGTGTAAGGAAAATGGATGTGCTGTGGTCAAGAACAGGCCAAGGCAGACATCTAGACCAGCATGACTCAGCAAGTTTGCAGTGCAGGCACACAGCTCCGCCTGTCATGTAACCATGCCATGTGAGGTGCATTAAGTAACCACTCATGTGCGCTCATGCTTGACTCGGAGCCACTATTGTTTGTAAAAGGTATAATTACCCTGCTAACACTGTACATAATGGCTTGCACCCATGGCTCATCCCCAGGCTTGCACCCATGGCTTGCTTGTGCCCATGGCTTGCTTGCACCCACAGCTCCCTTGTGCCCAGAGAATAAAGCCATGTTGAAATGCCCCACGATTCCTTGACTGGTCTTTCAGCTGCCAGCCACTCGTCCACCAACTGTCCTCCAACCTCAGTTAGAACCTGACAGATGGTCAGTAGCTGTAGCCATATTTCAAAGAAGTTATCATGATTCAGTTAGGCCTCTCAGACTTGAAATTATATTACAGTCATGTCAAAACAGATCCTTTCTTCTCTGGGGCCTATAGGGTCTTAACACAAACACAAAGTTCAGCTTTTCTATTCTGAAGACTTAATTTACCTCCTACCTGTTCAGACTCTCCTTCATCTTTTCTGACATTATCAGGAGATGTTAAGTCAGGCCACATGATCCCTTCACTCAAGACAAGGCATTGCCACATCCATATGACACGGTAGTGGGTGCACAGAGTCTCAGGGCTAGAGCTCACTTTGAGGTGCTCCAACACAATCATTCATCTGATGCTCAAACTCTCTGTACAATAAGGTTCAGATTTTCAGCATAACCCTGGAAAATGAAGACTGTGATATGGTTTGGCTGTGTCCCGACCCAAATTTCAAACTGTAGCTCCCATAATTCCCATATATCATAGGAGGGACCTGGTAGGAGGTAACTGGTAACTGAATCATGGGGGTGGGTCCTTCCCATGCTGTTCTTGTGACAGTGAATAAGTCTCATGAGATCTGATGGTTTTATAAAGGAGAGTTCCCCTGCACAGGCTCTCTCTTGCCTGCTGCCATGCAAGATGTGACTTCGAATTCACTCCTCCTCACCTTCCACCATGATTGTTGAGGCCTCCCCAGCCATGTAACTGTGAGTCCATTAAACCTCTTTTTCTTTATAAATTACCCAGTCTCAGGTATGTCTTTATTAGCAGTGTGAGAACAAGCTAATACAGACTGCTTCTCGGAGAAGCAGGCACCAGCCAGTGCTTCACCACACACTGCTCTGAGATTTGGTGGTGAGCCATGCACACAAAGAGAGAACGGAAATGTGTTTCTGGTTAGGCAGAAAGGAGGAGAAGAGATGGGACTGATACAGAAGCATTACCATAGCTCCATAGTCAAGATGACTGTGTACAAAGAGAAGTCTACCTAACTTAGGAAGCAATCCTCTGGAATGTATATGTTTCATACATATTTACACACACACACACACATTATACGCATGCACATATTTTAAAGACAAATGAGTGTAAACATATTCAGTTAATTCTTTTAAATTTGTCTTATCTCTCTTTCATGCCAAATCGACCCTCTACTCAATTACATGGTAAGTTGTATTTCAAATTTGCACTTCCATACCTCTCAGAAGGGAGTTATAGTGTTATTTTCTTCCTGAAACTTCACTGAATTTCCCAGTACACGGCAGGTGGAGACAGAGTCTGGAGGTCTAACTTGGCCTTTAACATTTCCATGCACCTCACATTCGACAGGACTCAATGTACACGTAACAGAGGGGCTACAGCGGCCTGGTGCCAGCAATGTTTCTTTTTTGCTTCACAAACTCTATAAAAATGAAGTTTTTTTGAAGAGCTAAGGGAAATTATTCCTTAAAAATGTAGAAAGTGAGAATAGAAGTGCTACAATGTCCAAGGGCACTCACTGACCAGGACTGAGGGTCCAGATTCTTGTAAGAGGAAAGCCTGCCACATATAAGACATAGGCACAGTCTAACTCAGTGGTTCTCAAACTCATCTCACGGCCCTTTTACAGGCTCACAAATGATCCCAGACCCTAAAGAGCTTTTGTTTATGTGAGTTGTTTCTATCAGTGTTTACCATACTAGAGGTTAAACCCAAGAAAATCTTCGAATATGAAGACACAGGTACACATCCCAGAAGTGATGTCATTGCATGTCACAGTCTCTTGAAACACCGTTGTGTATAGTCGAGAGAGAAAGGGTGAAAAAGGTAAATCATATCTTAGTATTACTATAAAAATGGCTTTTATCTTGCAGGCAGATAGCCTGAAAGGGTCTAAGGGTGCCCCTCCCAAGGGTCCCCAAACCATAGTTTGGGAACCACTGGTCTAGTTCAAATTTGTACACATTGGCAGTGTCTTTGAACATGTAAATGAAGAAATGGCACAGTACCGAGTAAGAGGATGTATTGTTCATTTTTAAAAATTGAGCCACTGAATCAAACGATGGCATCTTTTTCTAGAGCATTTCTCTACTCACTACTGCCCCCAAACCATTAGTATATTAAAATGATCCTTCCTGGTAATATGCCAAGCAGAATGACCCTAGGTCCAAATCTCTGTTTTGACCACTCTCTGTTTTCTATCTGCTCACTAAATATCTTCATCCATTTGCAGCTCAAATGCAAAACAGCTAAAATAGTACTTATTTTTTAAATGTTTGGTTTCTAATCTGGTTGTTAATGAAATACACAAATATTGCAGAAAAGCTGAAAATGCCAAAAAGTATTTTTTAAAAAAGAAAGAAATGTGTCCTATGTTTCCACCCTCTGGGAAAGCCATGGTCAACATTCTGGGCAATAGCCTTCTGGTCTTTTTATCATGCATATTTTAAAAATGCAGTGAAGTTCATATTTTAAAGATAATTAGTATATTTTATTTAAAAATATTTTTGGTATGAAAGAAATGCACATTGCTTAAGAAAATCTAGAACATACAAGCAAAATAAAGATAATGCTCATACTATGTTGATGTGTATAAGCAATCTTTATTCTGTGTGCATACTGTACCTTTTTTAAAAAAATGAAATAATGATTAGACTGCACATGCTGTTATATAACTTGTCTTCTTCGCAATTTATTTAGAACATCTTTTTATGTCACTCAGTATTCCTCAATCCCTCCTTGGCATTTTTATTATATGGCTGTACCATGGTTATTACCTTGAAAAATTACTATTTTAAGAATATTGTGATGAACATCTTAGCTAAATTTTGAACACATCCATGGCGGTTCTCTTTGAGTTAATGTTCTAGAAATGGAAATTCTGGGACAAAAGGTGTGTCAATTTGTTAGGCGTTGATACACCTTGTTTAAGTCCCCTTAAGAAAGGTGTTCTTTCACTAACTGTGTATGAGAGAGCCTGTTGTTCCCTACTCCCAACTTCACTGGGTAAATGTTACAAATCTTCATCAATTGTATAGGTGAAAAATACTCTCTCATCATTTTAATTTGCATTTCTTTGATTACTGTTGAGGTTGAACATTTTTCTTCTATTTTGTTGATCATATTTCTTTCTTTGTTAGTCTTACCTTTCTGTTCTTTGCCAATTTTCTATTAGTGTAATTATCTTTATGTTATAAATCTGTATTAATTTGTAAGAACTCTTAATAACTCTTTCTCATACATGGCTAAATACTGCCCCAGCTTGTCTTTTATCTTTCAGAATAGTTCAGAATGTTTTTCGATTGAAAGAAGTTCTGAGGTGTTACATAGCTAAGCACATTCTCTTCCTTGATAATTTCTGACACTAGAAATTAATAAGGCCTTCTTTATTCTAAGATCATTTAATTTTTAGTTGTATTTTCTTCCATGTCACTAGTTTAAACGTTGCAATAGCTCTTCAAAGTCTGCCACAAGGAGGACCTGGCCAATGCCTTCAGAAAATGACTGTTGAGGCTTATTAAATATAGATTAGACATTTGGTGAAACAAACCACTGAGGGTGTCCTGGAAAGGAGAGACATCTTTTATGTTTATTATTCACCAATTCCTTACACTACCTCCAGTAGCTCTGTTAACTCACTCTTTAAGACGTTTAAAATGAAAAAAGTGTTCACATTAGGTTTATGTTAAAATATTAAACCAGTGAGGTGTGATGACTCTTCTTACCTTTGCCAGAAAAGCAGCTGTCTTAGACAGGAAATACCTTTGTTACGTTCATAATGTACTTCTTGCAAGCACAGTGCATGGCACATAGTATGCACTTGACAAATGTGTGTTGGAGCTGATGTTTTACCAACGAGAGCTCTGTATATGCCAGGTTTGGGGTGAGAGAGTCAGGGATAATAAAGTCTGGACGTCACAGCTTCATATGAAGGTGGTGCAATGAAAGAAAAACTCCAAATGAAGGTAGAAACTACATTTCAGTTTTACTTTTTAGTTGACTGTAGAGATATTGATCTGCGTGTAAACATGAAACTGCCTCAGACCTGGGACAGTAGGATGTGGTGCTGAATACTGGAAAATATTCAGAGGAAAAAAATTCTGCTGGGCAGATCATTAAGCAAAACAGTGGCATCCACCCACTAAAAGAGACAAGGGGCACTACTCTACTTCATCTGGATGCTTTGGCATTTGTCCAAAGCAATAAAAATCAGATCCGGCTTGATCTGAACATAACAAGGAAGAAACAGTTCTCAAGAAGATCTTTTTTTCACGATGGGGGAAGAGAGAGGGTCATTTTGTATAATAATGGAAAAATCAATTATTTTTCAATCAGACGGAGTGTCCTCATAAATTTAAAGCTCAGAACAGCATGTGACATGCCTTCATAAAAACAATGACCACGAGGGAGAAGAGTAAAGGATCATAATCCCAAGGTTGCTACTAAGAAGGAAAGATCCAGGCCGGGCGCGGTGGCTCACGCTTGTAATCCCAGCACTTTGGGAGGCCGCGGCGGGCGGATCACGAGGTCAGGAGATCGAGACCACGGTGAAACCCCGTCTCTACTAAAAATACAAAAAATTAGCCGGGCGTGGTGGCGGGCGCCTGTAGTCCCAGCTACTCGGAGGCTGAGGCAGGAGAATGGCGTGAACCCGGGAGGCGGAGCTTGCAGTGAGCCGAGACTGCGCCACTGCACTCCAGCCTGGGCGACAGAGCGAGACTCCGTCTCAAAAAAAAAAAAAAAGGAAAGATCTTTCAAGAGGAGAACAACACTTTTCTTGCTAGTGTGTTTTCTGTGAATGTACACAGTGGTCAGTATGCACTGAATGTACATCATCCTGCATAATTTGCCTCTACAGAATCCTGTTCAATTGGCTTTCCATTTGGCTATGGCTTTTAAGTGACACACTGAAATCCTTTCTCTATAGCATGATAACGCAGCAGTAACACAGATAAACCAGAAACGTTGGTTTTTTTTTACTGGCAAATATACTATATGTAATATACATTTATATATATTAGCAAGAAAATAACCAAGAAAGTAGTAGAAATACTTTTGACAGAATTTAAAAGTTAAATTTTGGCCAGGTGTGGTGCTTCACACCTGTAATCCCAGCATTTTGGGAGGTTGAGATGGGAGGATTGCTTGAGTCCTGGGGTTCCAGACCAGCCTGGGTAACATGGCGAAACCCCATCTCTACAAAAAATACAAAAATTAGCCAGGTATGGTGGCACACACCTGTAGTCCCAGCTACTCAGGAGGCTGAGGTGGGAGGATTGCTTGAGTCTGGGAGGTTGAGCACTCCAGCCTGGGTGACAGAGCAAGACCCTCTCTCTCTCTCTCTCCAAAAAAAAAAAAAAAAAAAAAAAATTACATTCTAATTATGAAATTTTTGATCAACATAAAGATTGGAAAGTCAGCTCTTGCAAAAAGCTGCAAAGAATGTATGAACACTGGAAAGATGGTCAAGTCTGCGTGAGGGTTTGGGAGAATGCATACCCTGGGAAAATATGTGCTCCACAATTTCTTTAATATGTAAGACTCAGAATTTACAACCATTAATGCCTGTTTACAATATTTAAAAGGTGAATAAATAAATATGAGGCTGTCTACTCTGTGTAAACCCATGAGTCTGTTATCATATTCCATGTACACTGACATATTCCCTGTAGACTGGCCTCAGGGATGACAGCAGATTCATGATGGGCCTTATGTGCAGGAATGCCCTCTGCTTCACTTTTTAGCCAGCACTGATACACCAACACGCTAGCTATCCGAAGGCCCAAAGTACACCCCTTTCTGGTGTTTCCTCAGACCCTGGCACAGACAGGAGTTCAAGAATGTGAGGAATGAAGGCCCTACCTGGTGGACAGCAACTCATGAGGTATCAGGGTAGTCCTGTTAAATTAGTGCGGCCAACTGCTAATCCTTTTGTACCATGGGATTTGGGGGATTCTGTGTTTTCTAGAGGCACGGTCTCTGATGGATTCAAAAGAGAGCTGTCAATGTCTAACTGCAATCAGCATCACCCTGGCACTTCATAGGAATAACAAGGACCCTAGAACGCCAGGGCCACCCTCCATCCGGACACCTCCCTAACTGAAGTGCCCTATCAGTGAGCTGGGGTTTAGGAAGAAAGGAGAGCATTACAGTGTGTGTCTGAGGAAGAGGAGCGTGCACAATTCGAATGTCTCCAACTTTCTAGGAACAAATCCACTTAGAACGTCAGTCACACCCACAACAATATTTCTAGCACTCCAACTAACACCATAATTGAGAAGGAGATTCTCTGGTTTTATTTATGCTGAGAAGAGCTGTTTCCTCCCCAGAGAGTGACCTATTCTTTGTCTTATGCCAAGAAAGCCATAAGAAAAATGCTGACCTATGAAGGTGACACATCATGCTTAATCACTACTTTCAATTAAAACAATATAAAATAAAGCGCGTACTGAGCCACTCAGGCAGAACATAATATCCCAAGCAACAGACACACCTACTGAGACTTGACATTTCTGAGGAGTCTGGTTCCCAGCTGTGTGTGGAGAGTGAATCCATGACGTTAGATGTTGGGTTGCCCTGGAGAAACTTAGGGCGGAGCTGTCACAGCAAACTGCATTTGCTGATAACAGATTTCCCCAGTTGCCTTAGCTTTTCAATACACCAAACTCCAAATACTAGGAGCCAAAAAAGGTTTGCAGCCATGGATCTCCCCTCCTCCCCACCTCCAGTCATGACCCTGGGGCAGAATACCTGCCTACTTTCCAGTATTCCAACAGCTCACTTCTCAAAGGAGGCTTAACGCCAAGTGTTTAAGCTGGGGTGGGGTTGAAGCGGGAAAACTCAGCACTGGTTTCTTTCTCTTTGGCTCAGCTCAGCCAAACGAAAACTCCTCAAAAAAAGCAATTGCTTGTTTTTTTGCTGGTCTCTTCAGATAGGATAAAGCGGCCAGAGTCTCCCATAAAACTTGCATCTAGGGAAAGAGTGTAAGTGCACAGAGGGCTTTTCCAGCTTTCTCCAACCCCTGAAGCTGCCCAGGGCCCTTCCTGCCCATGAGAAGGCTGAGTAAATGACCATGAGAAAAGTCACCACTGGAAGAGGGTACCTTAGTAGAAGAATTTCAACAGGGAAATGGGCTTTCTAAAGTCTAGAGATTCCACATGCTCTTTTCACAACCAAACCATTGAACAGGGCTGTCCAACTCTACCACAATCCATATAACAGGCCTGCAATAACACACCTGTTTTTGTAGGCCTCCGGAAACATCTCTCCCCTGTTTTAAATCCTTCAGTGGCTCATAGGATCTGGCCTTTGCCTCCTTCTCTGGGCTTATATCTGACCACCTTCCACTAGCGCAGTAGTTTTCAACCAAGGGGTAATTCTGTCCCCGTACGGGACACTGGGCAATAATCTGGGAACATTTTTGGTTGTCACAATTAGAGTGAAGGGAAGGGGATGCTACAAAAAATCCTAAAATTCAGAAAAGAGTCTCTCACTGCAAAGAATTACCTGGTCCAAATACCAAGTGTCAAGGCTGAGAAACCCTGCTCCAGCCATACCAAACTCTTTGCTGTTCTCTGAGCACACCAGGCTTTCTCATATGCTTTTGTGCCTAAACACATTCCTTTACCTGGAATGCCTTGCCCCACCTTCCCTGTCCAGGAAATTACCATTTCCCATCTAGGATCCTACTCAAATGTCACCTCCTCTACATTGTCCTTCCCAGATTCCCCAGAGTTGGATGTTCCTTTTTCTGTGCCTCCAGAGCTTCTGGTACACACCTTGCTAGAACACACTCACTATGTTGACCCAAGACAGTCTGCACATGCTGAAGGCATCTCAAGTTGTATTCTTTGTTTATTCCCGTAGTGCCCATCTGGTAATAAATCACCACTCACCAATTTAATCAGGGAATAAATCAAAATGGAAAAGATGCACCTTACACTCTCTTGCAACTATGTCTAAGGGATAACAGTGTCCCCAACATTAAAAACAACAGCAGTAAATATGTATCAAGTGCTTGTAATGTGGACAGGTACCATATTAAGCCCTGGTACACGCAGCAACTCATTTCATCCTTACAATAATCCTATCAGGTAGGTATCATTATTATCAGCATTTTACAGATGGGGAAATTGGGGAACCAAGAAGTCAGGCCACTTGCCTAGGGTCACTGACACTAGCATCCGGAAAAAGTGATATTTAGTCCCAAGAAATCTAGCCCCAGAGTCTCAATATTCCAATATTCATGCCAAGGCAGTTATACTAAAACCCAGTATTTCAGCCACTCAGAGGCCCCTGGCAAGTATAAATGACACCTCCAGAGGACTACGCAGCCAGAGTAGCCACCAGCACCTGTGACCCTGCTTGTGGGGGATCACACGACTCTCCAACTCTGAAATGCTTCTGGCAGGAGAAGCAACCTCTTCACATCATGGAAAGACATATGTATTTCAGAAAATCATGGTACCATAAAGGAAATACAAGTGCTGATTCCTCAAAGTACCTCTTACCTTGTTCATGCTGCAGGGATGGGAGCAAGGGATCAGACATGTCACAATGCGAGGCAGCTCTTGAAGATTCTCCTCATTCCTGGAGCCCTCACTTTCTGAAGCAGACAGCTGCACTGTGAATATAAACAAAGAAGAAATCCATCAGCTGGTGCCCAGGAAGGCATAGAGCACTGCTGTGTGCAGTGGCACTTGCTGTCATGATGGCAATGATCCAAGTCTGCACTGTCCAACATGGTAGCCACTAGCCAGATGTGGCTATTATTGAGCACTTGAAAAGCAGCTAGTGCAAACGGACTCAACAGCTAGAACTTCCACAGATTTCCTAGAAAGGCAGTGTACCATAAGGGAATTCAGGTGGTCAGTTTTCCATGGGCCAAATGAACTAAACAGTCCAATTCCCCCCAAATAGAAAAAAGAGTCCACCATGTTTTTATTCATGCTATTTATTCTTTACATGAAGCTTTTGATTCATATGAATTACATTTTAGAGTAAAAGGGTCATTGTACAGTTTCAGGGTTCTTCTTTGTCTTTTTTTTTTTTTTTTGGCATAAAGTCTCATTCTGTTGCCCAGGTTTGAGTTCAGTGGCATGACCACAGCTCACTGCAGCCTCAACCTTCTGGGCTACAGTGATCCTCCCACCTCAGCCTCCCAAGCAGCTGGGGCTGCAGGTGTGCACCACTACATCCAGCTAATTTTTGTATTTTTTGTAGAGATAGGGTTTTGCCATGTTGCCCAAGCTGGTCTCAAACTCCTAAGCTCAAGTGATCCTCCTGCCTTAGCCTTCCAAAGTGCTGGGATTACAGGTGTGAGCCACCATACCTGGTCAGTTTCAAGGTTAATTTGTCAAATATTATGGGAAAATATTTAAAAAATGACTTCAGTTACTTAAATGGATTTGCAGCCTTTTCCTCTGAAAGGTGTTTACAGGTGGAACTGAGAGGAGAGCAAAACATTGTAAGGTTCCTGATACTCAATTTGTGTGTTATTTTTTAAAGTTGCATCTATGAAGGATTTATATATCTGCACCTTCCCATAATACATGGAATCGGAGGTTTAACTGGAACTGCAGTGCTTTTAAAAATGAAAAATACACTATTTTAAATTATAATATATTAAGAATATAGAAAATGTTCAACAGGAAAAGAAAAAGGTACTTATAACCCCACAAGCCCACCATAACCATCTTTAGTTCTTAGTAATCAGCCTTTGTCTACACTGGAGAATGACATGTCTGCTAACTAAGTACAGGACATGGAGAATTCCAAAGCTGTAGTCCCCATATTAACATCTTTCACTGCTAAGAAAATGATTTTGCAATTTACATTTTCAAAGATAAACTCCTACTCCAAGCACATTACTATTCTACGAACATAATATTACTACATTCCTTTTATAAATCAGATGATAGGGAGAGGAAATTGCAAATCACTCCTTGGCTACTTGAAATACAGATTCCGAAGAAAATACCACATGTGGATTAAAGACTTAAATGTAAGATCTAAAACCATAAAAACCCTAGAAGAAAACCTAGGCAATACCATTCAGGACATAGGCATGGGCAAGGACTTCATGTCTAAAACACCAAAAGCAATGGCAACAAAAGCCAAAATTGACAAATGGGATCTAATTAAACTAAAGAGCTTCTGCACAGCAAAAGAAACTATCAGCAGAGTGAACAGGCAGCTTACAGAATGGGAGAAAGTTTTTGCAATCTACCCATCTGACAAAAGGCTAATATCCAGAATCTACAAACAACTTAAACAAATTTACAAGAAAAAAAACAAACAATCCCATCAAAAAGTGGGCAAAGGATATAAACAGACACTTCTCAAAAGAAGACATTAATGCAGCCAACAAACTTATGAAAAAATGCTCATTATCACTGGTCATTAGAGAAATGCAAATCAAAACCACAATGACACACCAGTTAGAATGGCGATCATTAAAAAGTCAGGAAACAACAGATGCTGGAGAGGATGTGGAGAAACAGGAACACTTTTACACTGTTGGTGGGAGTGTAAATTAGTTCAACCATTGTGGAAGACAGTGTGGCGATTCCTCAAGGATCTAGAACTAGAAATACCATTTGACTCAGCAATCCCATTACTGGGTATATATCCAAAGGATTATAAATCATTCTACTATAAAGACACATGCAGATATATGTTTACTGCAGCACTGTTCACAATAGCAAAGTCTTAGAACCAACCCAAATGCCCATCAGTGATAGACTGGATAAAGAAAATGTGGCACATATACACCATGGAATGCTATGCAGCCATAAAAAAGGATGAGTTCATGTCCTTTGCAGGGACATGGAGGAAACTGGAAACCATCATTCTCAGCAAAGTAACACAAGAAGGGAAAACTAAACACCGCACGTTCTTACTCATAAGTGGGAGGTGAACAATGAGAACACATGGACACAGGGAGGGGAACATCATACACCGGGGCCTGTCAGGGGGTGGGGGGCTGGGGGAGGGATAGCATTAGGAGAAATACCTAATGTAAATGATGAGTTGATGGGTGCAGCACACGAACATGGCACATGTATACCTATGTAATAAACCTGCATGTTGTGCACATGTATCCCAGAACTTAAAGTATAATAAAAAAGAAAATACCACATTCAGTCATAGCAATAGCATATTTTAACAATATGTACAACATAGAGAGATCTTGGAATTCCAGCTTTGTAGTATGAATACATCCAAACATCTCCACATGTACATGATGCCTGGGTAATCACAGCTTCAAAGTCAAGAAAATTCAATATCTAATTCTAATTGATCTTAAAGTGACTGAAAAAAAAATGCATATAACTTTTACTCTTTCAATTTCTAGAAGCATGTGCTAATAAATTTCTTAGTTTTAAAGTAGAACTTTATACATGCTGTTTCCTTTTCAATGTATGTATCAATCCATGTAAAAACTACAGCCTAGCACTTAACTGGAAAGCTTGCCCAAATGCCTAGCAGAGATGCCTCATGTCACAATTCAATTTCTATGTACACATTGGTATCAACACAGGAAATGTGGGCACAAGAAGATAATAACAAACAGACAAGGATTCTTGAACATCATTTCCCTGAGGAACCCCACCCAGCTCCAATCATGCCACAATCCCCGTACTCTCAGAACTTGGATAAATAGCTTGCACTAAACTGATTACGGATCCCTTCCTGTCCCTGCCCCAACTGTTCCTATGTCATTTTCATGTATGTTGTTTTACAACCGAACCAGGCTAAAAACCCTCTGAGGGAAACATCAGACACACAGAACGTTTTAAAATAAATATTACAATAGTTTTTTCTTTGCTCTCACTCACAGGGCCTAGGATGATATAGACTCAAGTGTGGGGTCTTGAAAACAATGTTAATAATTGTTGCAGCTGCCTTTGGAGTTCTTTTAAAAAGGAAAACCTCTTAAGGCCAGGGTTGTAAATCTTTTAAAAAATATTAAGAATATCATACAACTGTATAGTACCCCAAACTGTACAATGCACTTTTATATATTAATACTCTCATTTAATACTAATACCAATCTGGGTGGTAGTTTTCCTAATTTGGAAACCAGACACAGAGAGGTAAAACAACTTTTCCTGGTTCTTGCTGTAATAAGCAATAGACTCTGGACTAGAAGTGACTTCATTTCAAGACACTACGGAAATAAAGCATGTGAAAGACCACAAATAAAAAATAAACACAACACACACCCCAAAAGAATGCACACCCCAAAACAACACACACACACACACACACACACACACGCACACACACACCAAGACCACCATTTAAAAGAAAACGCCTCAGAGAACAGATGACAATTTTAGAAACTGGGTCAGTTCAGTTCTGGACAGCAACCAAAAAGACTGGCCTTGTTCTATCAAGTACTTTCCATCTCCTTTGAAATCGAGGGAACCTGGTTGTTTTGCAGCCAATTCAGTTTATGAAGAAGCTTAGCGAAACCTACAGCTTAAAAAAGGAGACTGCATCTTAAATATAAAGTATTAGGAAAAAAGATACCTGACTTACCATGGTGGAATCAAGAATGTTTTCTTTTTTGGTTTATTATTCAATGTTTCTTTTTATTGTTTTAAGAAGTTGGATTCCTCTAGTACTGAACAAAAGGAAACTACAGATGTCTTTAAAGGGTGCCTTGAGAAAGTTAATCCCATAAGCCCGTGTGACTTCCACTCAGCTGATCCTAACAGTTGGTTCAATGGTCAATCTTAGACTTCTAAAAGGTTAATAAAACATAATCCGTCTTTCCAGGTGGACAGAAGTGTGGGTAAGAAGAAAGGTGGGCCGGAATTACAGAATCCCAGCACTTTGGGAGGCTGAGACGGGTGGATCACTTGAAGTCAGGAGTACCAGCCTGGCCAACATGGAAAAACCTCGTGTCTACTAAAAATACAAAATTAGCTGGGCGTGGTGGTGCAGGCCTGTAATCCCAGCTACTCGGGAGGCTGAGGCAGGAGAATAGCCTGAACCAGGAGGCAGAGGCTGCAGTGGGCCAAGATCGTGCCATTGCACTGTAGCCTGGGTAACAGAGTGAGACTCCATCTCAAAAAAAAAAAAGGCGGAGACAAAGTCTAAGAAGAAGAGAGAAATGACAAGAAAAGATGAAAGATACAAAGAATGGAGAAAAAGAAAGGGCGGTAGGCAAACAAAGACACTCAGAGATAGGTTTGGTAACGTGGCCAAGTGCCCCTCACCAGCCAGGTCCTCACTATGGAAGGGACCCAGAGATTCGGGCTCCTGGTGACAATTCCACATCCTATGGCTTCTCTGAGGGTTATACTCTGATGTCTCAGGTGTCAGCAAATGGGAGTTGGAGAAAACACCAGGTGTACCTGATACACCACTATTTATTTACCATCAACCTCCATCTACCATGGAGAGAAGCCTATTTTACTTGGATCACTGTTAATATGGTATAGAGGTATGCTGAGAATAACATAAGCCACCTTTAATCCTATGCTCTTTAAAGAGAAGCTTAAAAGTGTCAAGGGCTGTGTGTGTGTGTGTGTGTGCAAGTGTGTATGTTCTGCTGGCCCTTGAAAATGCAACTAATACTGCCAATACTGAATGGAATATGGTGAGTTGGGCTTTTCTCCCCACTCCAACTCCCACCCCCTTCTACGATGTCCATTCTAGAAGCCTTCGGTAATATATCTCAAAGCTGGGTAGCTCAGGCACTCCTGTGGGAGATAGATAGGCCAAAAAGAGCAAGCAGGTCACTCTTCGCAGTGTTAAAGGTCTCACTAGCTTTTAGACATAACACGCCATGAGGCCAGTCTGTGGGATGGACTCTTGTTCCTACCCTTCCCACCACCACGGCCAGCAGCTTAGGCAGAGGGCTGGAGCATGAGGGCCTATGCCAGGCCCAAGAGCTTTTGGAGAAGGAGTAAGTGAAGTAATACAAGGTGAACAGGCTCTGAAGTCTAGAAAAAAATGCTGTTGCATCTAGGACTTAGAAACTTGGGAAATCAGATAGACAGGTGAGAGCAATATCCCAAATTTCCTCTACTCTATTTTAAGGGGTGGAGTAATTCACATGGCTTTGGAGTTATGTCTGGACAATCTTCAACTGGAGACTTTAAACTGAAAAAAATATAAGGCCATTTTATTACAGAAAAGCTAATCCCTCCCTTCTACAATAGGTGGCATGGTGCTGGGATTAAAGGATCCAAAGGCAAAGAAACTAGACTCCTGCCCTCTTCCCCCAATGCATACACACCTTCTCTCCAAGTGGCTGGCTCATTCCCTGCTTCCTAAAGAAGAGGCAAGAGGAACAGAGTGGAGCTTGCCAAGGAGATTCCTGCAGGTCCCTCTCCATCCTCAAAGTTACAGCAGATGTGTGGCTGTGGTTCTCCATGACTTCAGTGTCCTCGCCACCCCCACATGGAGGCAGCAAACACACTATAACATGGTTCTGCCCCCAGAGACCAGACGTTTGCCATTCTGCTTTGCTCCCCTGTGCGCTGCCCTCACAGCATACCACGGAAAACAGACACTCTAATCCAGAACGACAACAGCATCTTCCCATCAAGCATCATCAACGGCCTTCCTCCCCAAGGATAGGTTAGGTAATTTGAAAAGGAATGTTCTGAAATTTTAACTAATATATGAGTTATGGTTCAATAGGAAATGGTGATAAAGAGAAGGAAACAAGAGGATTACAAATTATAAAAGAGAGACACATTATTGGTAACACACACACACAAATGGTCTGAGAGCCAGAAGGGGAGAAACAGAGGCCAGGAAAGGGCCAAGAGTGACAAGTGGTAGAGTGTCCGTCACTTTCATACACCCACTTCTGGCACACAGGCTAGGGGGTTCTTGCACTTGGTCAAATGATAAGTCAGGATATCTAATATTTAGATTCAGGGCTATCACTGTAAAATGTAAATTGCAGTCTCCAGTGATTTAGGACTATCTCAATTTAAAGGCAAAACACAGAGGAGCCCCAAGAGGTTACTTGGCCCAGCCCACTTTCCTTGCCTAAGTGACTATTTAAACCAGGGGTCACAAATTCAGATGACTGCAGGGGTCAAGAAAGAATGAGATGAGTGAAAGGTCAGGTCTGGGAAGACAGTGAGGAATGGGGCATCTGGGGAGTCTGCTACTCAGCTCTAGCCCCAGCAAAGCAGGAACAAGCCCCATGTGCCAAGAGCTTCTGATACTCAAGAAACAGAGTTGAAAGACTGTGTAAAATAATTTGCTGTTTTAATGTTGGAAACTCATGCTAATACTTTGGAAATTTTGTAGGAGTTGGGTCTGGTTGGCTAGTTTGCCTCTTCTACTGCACACCTTCCATGTCAGTCAGGGGATTCTTTGTTCCTGTAAACCTCCGGGAGAGAAAACTCTCTACCTGCCTCTTGGCCCCTCTGGGTTGTACTGCTAGGGCTTCACTGCCCACAGAAAGCCAGGGAGAAGAGAAGGCAAAGAGAGATGGGGCCAAGTCAGTCTGAATATCAACTCCACCTCTTGGAATGTAATTTCTGGCAAGTTACTGGCTCTCTCTCAGTCTCTGTTCCTTTATCCTTAAAACTGGGGGAAATTCTTTATACCTCTGGAGATTCTTTTGAGGATTGTTTTGAGCATTTCATGGAAGAGATCTTTTCTATTTTGTACTAGTGTCCAAATACCCAGCACCTATCCCGCTGCCTTACATACAGTAGGCACTCAATATATGCCAAATTTAATTATAATGTTTGGGAAGATCTCCCGTAAGTCCGGCACCAGTTGAACCTATTTCTTTTCATTCTCTCCTCTTCTGATGCTTTAATGTCAATATTCATGTCTACTTCTCACTTGGTCAGAATATTTTGAAATTAAACTTTATAGAAGTCCAAATTAAGAATAAATACTGAAGAGTTTTTTCTTAAGAAGCATGGCATACTTTTAGGTCAGCAAGGCACTATTTGGGTACTACTGGCGACAGCTTTTTGTGCACTTTAGAAGAAAAAAAACTAAACACAAGAGATTTCATTGTCCTATTAATAAATTAAGGAATCATGCATTAAGTTTAGCATTCTCGTGTTTGCCAATAATGCACATCACTGCATGGGGAGTACACAGTGGCTATTCCAGGCAACTCTTGATCCATTTGTTCACTTTGGATTGAGAAGGCTGAATTATATTCATCTAGAACAGATGTTTACTAACCATGTCTTATTTACCTGGGTTTCTTTGATTTTATGCTGAAAGAATCCCAGAGCCCTCCAAATAATTTCAACTTCCCTCTCCCTTGGCGGGGTGGTGGGGGGGAGGTTTGCTGTACAATTCAGGCAAACATTTCCTATGATTTGGTGAGAAAGTGAAATAACAGACAGCCTGGTGGGTTACTTCAGAGTGACCCACTGCAACGGGAGCACTGTTAAAGAAGCGTTAAAGGGGACCAGCTCTCTCTCCAATAAAAAGTTTCTAATTAAGGAACTAAAATATTCTCAAGATCATCTTGGGGACAAGCTATAAGTAGGATTGTCACCTTAATTGGGGCTAGTGCTTACAACTGAAACTGCTTAGCAAGCCAGAATGGGTTATACGCCTTGTTCCTCTTGAGAAGAAACTTTCATTAATCTGCAGGAAGAAAACTCTATTTGGCCTGATGGGCTCTGCTGGAAAGCAATCTCAGAGGTTCACTGTTAACCTCTGCTTTTCTGGGGCTTAGATTCTGTCTTTTTTTTTTTTTTTTTTTTTTCCCTGAGACAGGGTCTCACTCTGTCGCCCAGGCTGGAGTGCAGTGGTGCCATCTTGGCTCACTGCAGCCTCAACCTCCCAGGCTCAAGTGATTCTCCCACCTCAGCTTCCCAAGTAGCTGGGACTACAGGTGTGCGCCACCCATGCCCAGTGAATTTTTTGTAGAGACAGGGTTTTGCTATGTTGCATAGGCTGGTTTCAAACTCCTGGGCTCAAGTGATCCTCCTGTGTTGGCCTCCCAAATTGCTGGGATTATAGGCATGAGCCACTGCATCTGGCCATATTCTGTACTTATTATCAGCATCTCCTTAGTGTGGCTTATTCTTTTTGAGGGAGTACCATGTCCTGGGTTGTTAAGCCTCTCCACAGGGATCTAGTGTTTGCCTCCACTATGGCCTGAGGGCTTTCAATGCTCTCAAACCAGTTTCTACCAAAACAGCTGAAGTTATACCATGCAGGTAGTAGTGTAACTATGAACCCCAGAGCTATTCAAACAGTGTAATCCTGGGTTTCCATCCCCCTGGTCTGTGCCCCAACACACAGACTTAAAGCCCCAGACAGACTGGGGAAAATCTTCTTGCCCCCCTTTCACAAGCAATTCCTGTGTGAGTATAGACACTATAGCCCCTAGAGCCTAGAGCCTATAGCTGGGTCTGAAACACTCTAAGGCCAGTGGCATCAATGTCTTCTGGCACCTAAGAATTTCCCTGTCCTGCTTTAAAGCTCATATGTACTTGAAAATATTTAACCAATATAATACCTTAGGACTTTTTGGGGTGGGTGGTCAGAAGTAGGCCAGGCTGCATGGGCTCAGTATACCATTCTGCCAGAATTGGGTTCCCTAAATGCAATTCTGCCATATTTAGGTCCCATATGTAGCCATTTGTAGCTGTCATTTAGGCTACAACTAGAATTATGTTCTTTGTAGCCTAAGCTAATTGCTGTGACTCTTTCACTAACTCATCCTCATTACAGAGTGCCACTGGGGGGAGAAAGTGCTTATGGGTAGCCCAGGCCTTGAGAAACCTACCCTTAGCCAGAAGCAGCAGGTCCAGGCAATTACTCCAAGGAAACAGGTCACCTTTCTTCCCAAGGCTGCATTTTCCACACCCAACTAAGTCTGCCCTCAGTTCTGTGGAAAGGAATCTGCCTTCCATTAACTTTTCCATGATTTAGAACTGGATGACTGCACACTGATGTTTTAGTAGAATGAGAGAAGCAAAGACAGCAAGAAATGCAACAAGGGCACAACCACCTTAACACATCAGGGAGGTCTGCAGGGAGTCACTGCATTCTCCAACAGCAAGCAGCCAAGAGAACAGCCACAGAAAGCAGTTCCAGCAGCTGACCCTGGGGTCCTCTCTGATCTCATTACAGCAGTTGACACTAGTCCTCACAAAACAAACAGAGGAAATTTATGCTTGCCTTAGCTGTGGAAAGCTCCACATTCCTTATTAACGAGAGTTTCAGCTTCTGAGACCACAGTCGCTGGAATGGGGAGGAGGTCGGCTGTGCTCCCAAGAAAGAACTGTGGCTGCTGCCTTGCCCTCTTTCTGGGGCTGGATACACAGGCAGTGAGCCTAGGGCCTAGGCTGTCTGCTCAGGTGACTGGGGGGAAGTTCCCTTTCTGCTAATGTCGACTTCCCTCGGCTCAGACGGTGGGGTCATTTCCTCTTAAACAGCACTGGGAAACTCACTATAAGGGAGTCTTGAGGGGTTCCACCCGCTAAGGTCGGAATTCCAAGAGAGAGGTTGTTCTGCATAACCATACTCAAAAGTACTCTTGCCTGCACCTTCAAAAACTTTACTTAACTTGGAATTCCAACTTAAAACATTACTTCATATCCTTTAATTCAATCTTAGAAGTAACTGAGCAGCCAGCTCATGACGTAAAGAGTGAGCTTCTAAACCAGAGTAAGAATGTGGAGCAGAAGTTCTGAACCAGAGTGGTTTTGTCTCCCAGGGGACATCTGGCAATGCTGTAGACATTTTTGGTTGTCATGACCCGGGGGAGGGTGCTACTGGCATCTAGTGGGTGAGACCAATGATGCTACTGAAGATCCTACCATGTACAGGACACACCCCATAATAAAGAATTACTGGTCCAAAACGTCAATAATGCTGAGATTGGGAAACCCTGACTGGGAGGGAACATTCAAGGATATGGGTAGACTTAAAATCATGCCAACTCATAATCACATTATAATAATGTGGTATCATGCAACTTGGGGTCCCCAAAATGTAAACAATTAACAACCATGAAAATTTACCAGTTCTCTCCTTGAGCAAAGTAAAAGCTGTACCTTACACAGAGTAAGATCATTGGAGTTGCCTGAGAAGAAGTGGAACAGCTTCGATGCTGGACTATGTTATCATCAATATCATCAGTGCCTTGTTTACTCCAGGTCAAGGTGTGATCTGAGTGTCTACTATCAAAATTCAGTGGTAGCTATTAACAGAAGGAGTTTACATGTGAAGCTCTATGGTCACTGAAACTGTCTAAATAACCTAAGAATATCTAGCTCTGGAAAAAATTGCAAAATGTTTCAACTTTTAAAATACCAACAAAATATGAGGAACCATTTTGATGTTGACCTACATTCTATCTAGGGTGGCTACAAGAAATAGCTGCACAATAGGATTCTAAATAAATGCAGAATTCCAGAAATGCATCATAATGAAAATAATCAGGGTGACTATTTTGAAATGCTCCCCATTTCTGTTTTTCTGTTTTCAAATATTCCCTCTCATCCACGTGGCATATTTTCATTATATTTGTTGTAACAATGTACATTTAGATAACCTACTCACTATTCTTTTATGCATTCTTTTACTCCAGCCAAAAAGGGAAAAAGTCCCCATCCAAACAAAGCTAATGCATGTAAGCAAATTTGAAGGAAAAAAAGAATTTCATGAATGAGCAGGAGACAATTTTTTAATGGAATGTTTTAAAGGCTTGTGGTATAAACGGTAAACAAAATTGATTCACTAACATTAACACTGTTTGCCATGATGTAAGAATTGGTCTTTTTTATAATGCCCCAGAAGCTAAAGGAAAATAAATACTGTGATAGGGAAAAATAATACCTTACTTGGCATTTTGAAGTCATTGCTCAATCCTTCTTGAGCAAGAAAACCAT
This sequence comes from Symphalangus syndactylus, assembly GCF_028878055.3. NCBI lineage: Eukaryota > Metazoa > Chordata > Mammalia > Primates > Hylobatidae > Symphalangus > Symphalangus syndactylus. The sequence continues at coordinate 68,043,476 of NC_072424.2, forward strand.
AGTAATGACTTTGTTTTACCTACCGCAATTATGGTATACCTCGCAGCAATCCTCCACAATATTTTCCTCCCTCTGTTCAAGTCCTGCTAAATAATCTCTGGAAACCATTAACCAAGAGCACGGTTCCAATTTTCCTGTTCTCCCTCCCCTGCTGCCTCAGTGTCATGTTGGCGTCAGGACAAAGCAAACTTGTATGACATCACAGAGCAAACTCATTTTCTGTAAACCAGCCCCTTGGTAGTTTACCGCTACTGGAACCCAACGCTGTCAACAGTGTGGTCTTTGTTTGGTGGGTGTTGCTCTAAAATTTTTTTTTAAAAGTTTCCCAACACCTCCTTCTTCTTTTAAACAGAGGCAAGCTGCTGGAGGCGCCGTCCTCGCCTGGCCCGCCCCACTCTGTAAACTAGACATTACCTTATACACAAATGACTCTAGGCATTCCTCAGTCTAGCTGCCTCACTGCAAAATTCCTACGCTCCTCAGCAGCAGGGCAGCGCACATTCCCCTGGCTTCCCCTCTTTCCTCTTCCCCCACCCTCCTCTTTTTCTTTTCTTTTCATTTTTTTTTTTTTTTAATTTCCACTGCCTCACTGTGTTTTTGTGTAAATGATCTCACATGACTCAACAAATCCATCTGCCTGAAGCAGGCCAAGTCTGGAGCCCTCCCAGGAGGGAGGAGAAGAATTGCTTTGTGGAAAGGACCTGGAGCTCTGCCCTTTCTCTGGCTCGAATTACCCGCCTGTCAGGCCTGACGGATTTGGCTAAAAATAAAAGGAAGCGGGCCGTGAAAAGCAGATGAATGGGCTCAGCAGTTCCTTAGATAACACAGGCCTGCTGTTGCCCAAAGCTCCCCAAACAGAAACTTCAAATGCAGGGCCTCTGAGTGCAGTGATGTGGCTTCCAGGTGAACGAGGCCTGTCAAATCCACTGGAGTTGGGGGACATGGCCTGGGCTGTGAATTTCGGTTTCCTTTCCGTGTGTGTGTGTGTGTGTGTGTGTGTGTGTGTGTGTATGTCACACAGAGAGTGAGAGCACACGCGAGAGAGATTGAGAGAGAGAGAACCAGTCTAGTATTAAAAGGTTCTGAGAAAACAGTAGACTTCAGTGGAGTGAAGGCTTGCAAAAAAAGAAAAAAATTAGTTGTTTCCACTACTAAATTATCCTTCTCCCCACCTCCAACACCAGACATTTTCAGCCTCTCTATGACGTCACTTCTCTGTTTAGAGCCAGCAAAGAGCTAAAAGTCCTTCTTGTAAGTGTATGCCCAGTGCCTGCAGTGGGTATTAAGCACTTAGGTTGGCAATGTAATGACACACTGTAACAATCTGTAATATGAGGCAGTCAGCAAAGCCCTGGCTCTGAAAGCTATTTCTCCCGACCATTAACCATATGTTTGGCTCCTCAGATAGCCAAGCGGGTGTTCCAGCTTACCATCTGGTTTCTATCCACACAAGCAACTGCAAAGCACAGGCTATGTCCCTCTGGAGCTGTGTGTTTCTTTTTCTCTCTCTTTTCCGCTCTTCTCTTCCCCTTTCCTCCTCCCAGCTCCTTTGGTTCCCTCTGCTAAAGAATTCTCTGCCATTCATCACATGCAAAGAAAACTTTACCTGACATGGCAGCGGCAGAGCCATTAAGAATGCACAGCTGTATTGTAAACACGCCAGAGGGCCATTTACCATCCACGGAATCTGTACAAGTCAGGCTCTACCCCTTCCTCATCTCCTACTGAGTGCTGACACTTGATCCAGCATGTTAAAAATAGGTACATTCTTGAGAGATCCAGGGGTTGCTGTGATGCCCTTCATACTCACTTCATATTCTGGGAGTGTGGCTTTAAAACACACACACACACACACACACACACACACACACACACACACACACACGCTCCCGAAGTTTGCCTCTGCATTCAATCTGCCTGACGTCAGTCTCACACAGGATGACATACCACCACTGCAAATAACCAACTTAACTACAGGTTTTGATTCTTTTTTCTGCACTAAGGATTTGATCCCAAGTGTGTATTTTTCTGAGTTTTTTTTTTTTTTTCTCCCTAAACAGCCCACATTGAAAGAAATGACACTTTAGAAGAATAAGAACATGCAGCCGCTTGTAACAAATTGACAACCTGCAAAACTTACGCTTATTTACATCTGCACTTTTTAATAGTACACAGCAATGAAATGAAACCTGCTATCAGAATTTATAGAATTTTTTTGTTCACAATGTTTCCGAAGTATTTACCCCAGAGTTTCTCTGTTACAGGATTTAAGGTACTTTATAACTCTACACATTTTTAAATGTATGAAGGAAGATGTATTTGATATATAGAAATTAGGTCATTTTTCTTCCTGTCCCCCTAAGGATAAGGTCTGCATTAGCAGCCCATTTTACCGAATTAGGAAATTAAAGTTAATTCTTTCCCACACACTGAAAAAATAAGGGCTGGTTTCTAACATATCAAGAACAAAAGAAAGAATATCATTAAAAAGTGACTAACCAGAATGTCAGATTTTATCAATGTGGCAGAGCTACAGAGTATTTGTCAGGGGATGACTGTTTATTCAGGCTAACAAGGGTGCCAGGAAGGCCACTACCTGTGTAAACTTCTTAAACCCACTGCCTTTGTCAGTCCTCATTTCCATGATCTGAAATAGGTGTTGTGTTAGCTATTTCTATCAATAAGGGACATTAAAATTCTGCTGCATGTAGGTTTTTAGAGAGTGACAGAAAAAGGAATTTTTAATTTCAGAAGCCTTAGGAAAATTGTCCACAGACGACAGCATCTATTAAATGCTGTTTGAGGTCTCAAAACCATAATACAAACTTTAAATTGCATTAGCTTGACTCCCAAGAAAAACAATGACAGTACAGTTAATAAAAAGAAAGAAAAATCAGCAATTTACAACTTCAGTATTTTCATAGTTCACTACCCGGTTTTCTAAGCACTGCAGAATCATTTTATTACAGGTATTTGTGCTTTTCATAAATACTGGTGCCTGGGCCCCTTTCCTCCAGCTCAATTATACAAGGATCCCTGAGTGGGGAGGTATTTTTGAAAAGCTTCCCAATTTTGTGCAACTAAAGTTGAGAAGTGTTGCCTTATGTGAACTAACATGATATTTGAAACCATCTCATCAAAACCAAAATGAAACCTTTGGTATAGAAATGTAAATGAAATTTAGGAATAGAACAGTAGCTTTCCAAACTTGTTTTGAAGTGAAATCTTCAATCAAACAAATCTTATATGAAATCCCTATAAGTGAGATAGGTAAAAAGCAGTAATTTATACTGTCCTTTTATACTTTTATTCTGTACAATATTCATGGATTTTGTAAGTTCAAAGTTATAATTCTTTAATCATAAGCCACCCAGTGAGAAAAAGGAGGCCATTTTATTGAGCAAAAAACCTGAAATTGAGGTTAAGGCTGAAAGGTCCAGTCCTATACACCTCAGCATCTAAGTTTTTCCATGGCCAATGGTTAAGACGATCAAGGTCTGATGTATATAAAAATAGCAGTGTGTGTAGCAGGATGAAAATTAGTTCATAAGTTAATGTAATAAACATCCATTAAGTGCTTACTACACACGAGGTACTGCCCTGAGGTCATCAGAGAAATAAGTTGCAGCCTTTCCCTTGAGGAGTCTACTTAAGAAGACACCTAATGGCAGAACAGCAAGACAAGTGCCAAGAATGGAGGTGCTGAGAGACACTATATGGGAAGGAGTGGCTAATTCTGCTTGACGAAATAGGGCATGACGTCACCAGCAAGGGACAATTAAGTCAGGTCCTAAAAGTGTAAGCAGTATTTTTGACACCCAGAAAAGGAGGGACATTTCAGAAAGAAGAAACTGAATGTGAAAAAATTAAAACCCGTAAGTATAAACAGCGTTGGTGAGTCTCGGGGTTATGAGAAATTCTGCGAGGGACAGGAAGGGCTGGGAGATACGGCCAAAGAGGTAACTGAGTCCAGGTTATGAGAAACTCGAAATGTCATGATAGAGCTTAGACCAGCGCTGGCCAACAGAAACACAAGGGGAACTAAACCTGTAATTCAAAACTTTTTAATAACCACATTCAACAAGTAAAAAGAAAAAGGAGAAATTGACTTCATATTATTGAAAAAAGTATTATTTTAACATGCTATCAATCTAAAAAGTATTAATGTGCTATTTTACATTTTGTTCATACTAAGTCTTTGAAACAGGGTGTGGATTTTACACTTATGGCACATCTCAATTTGGACAAGGCACATTTTAAGAGCTCAATAGCCACCTGTGGCTAGTGACTATTACATTGGAAAGCACAGGTTTAGCCCTTATTCTGCAGGCAGTGCAGACTGAAGGATATGCTTGGTTTTATTTCATAAGACAATGGCAACAACGTGGCGAAGCAGAAACATTGGGTCTGGGAGAGGGCTTTTGAGGTGGCTTCTGCAGTCCATGCAAGGGACACAGAGAAGAACAAGGCTCAGAAGAGGGAAGTGGCAAGTAGGATGCCATGGAAGAGTCAGAGTCAGAAGATACTGGTAAAAGGAATTCAGAAAACTTTAGAAGACTGTATGTGAGGGATCAAGTGAAGGACTCACAGAACCATTAAATTTTTTTTCAAGCTGAAATTTGTGCTTAGAATGAAAGGTCACTGATTGTGTATTTAATATTAAGTTTCATTGTTCCTTTCAAGCTTGCTTCCTTCTGCAATAGAATGCAATGTCATTTATGTAGGATACAGTAAATTCCTCTTCAAAGAACCAATATGGTATGTTCAGTATGTTCAGCTCCCCTGTTCTTTGTTCTCCATTTTAAAGTTTAAAACTTCCTCGTTCTTTATGTCTCCTTGCCCCTAGTTTCAGTAAACAACCCCCTCCTAGCCTCTATCATCTGCTCTGTTCTTAGTCATCCTTAGTCACCTGCACTGTCCTTAGTCATCCTTTGTCACCTGCTCTGTAACAGTCCTTCCTGCCGAAACTACTCGACCTGCCACTCCGGCGCGCACCCCTGCTCTCTTTAAAATAGCCAATCAGAATTAGCTTAGACTGTGCAGTCCAACCCTAGCCAACAGGGGAAAGACACAGCAGTAGGGACTAGCTGCATTAAGGATAAGACCCATTTCCCCTTCCTTGTCCAGTGTGCTCTCACGATTGCTCCATCCATGAGACACACCCTTCTATAGAAGTAAATTGCCTTGCTGAGAAAACTTTTGCCTGGGTGCTATTTTCACCTGATGGCACTGAGCATTTACTTCCAACACTTAATAAACATGTGCTGAGTACCCACCACATGTTAGGCAATGCTGGGCACTGGGGAAGCAAAGCTACGATGCAATTCTTACTTTCAAAGAGCTCAAATACAGTGTAGGAGACAAAACAAATTACAACAGAGCATTAAGTACATTAATAAACAGATCTGTGAAGAGGCCTACAAAATGTTCCATAAAGTATAACTTAGAACTGTTTCATATAATGTATTCAATGGCACTTGTGAGATGGAGTGGGGCTTCCAGATAGTAAGGCTTGTATCAGTTGACTTTTTTGAGACAGGGTCTCACTGCAGTTACCCAGGCTGGAGTGCAGTGGCGTGATGTCAGCTCACTGCAGCCTTGACCTCCTGGGCTCAGGTGATTCTCTCACCTCAGCCTCCCAAGTAGCTGGGACTACAGGCACACACCACTACACCCAGCTAATTTTTTGTATTTTTTTTTAGTAGAGATGGGGTTTTGCCATGTTGCCCAGGATGGTCTTGAACACCTGGACTCAAGCAATCCACCTGCCTCGGGCTAAATGCTGGGATTACAGGTATGAGCCACCAGGCTCAGCCTCAATTGATTTTTAAAAGTGATCCAGAATATGATTTACTTCTGTATTTGGCTGCACTGTATTAAGAAAATCCTGATACTCCTAAATACAGATAACACTCACTATCTGAATCTCTGCTCTCAAAACTCAAATTTTCAGACAGATCTCTTGCTATTTGCTACTCTTACTACTTACGATCTGAAACTGAGAAACGAAGCTGATATGAATATAAGAAGTTCAAATTCCTTCGCACTGGAATTCACAATGGGAAATTTCGGCACCTGAATTCTGGAAATGAGCAGATTTGAATTGTAAGGCACAGTTGTATTGGAAATTATAACAGTTCTTTAGTATTTCATTTGATAATCTCATAATATGCCTCAAACTAATCTAAAAGCTTGGAGAAAATGCAGTAGTCAAGATTTTTTTATTTCAAATTTTAATCACTAATGATAATTTGACAACTATTTAAGGTAAAAGTCAGAGTATCCAAAATGTAGAGTGGGTAGACATGATCCTCTAACAGAATATACGTCACTAAGTGATCTGTGTGTTCACTTATTGTACAACTAGCCATTAATCCACATAGAAGCCTCCATTCCACAGAGGCTCTGAAATGCTGCCTGGCAAGTCATCAAGTGTGCTGAATATGTGTGACAAGAGGAATTTGCCTGTTCAATTTATGATCAGGCTGGAATATGAAAAATACTGGGATGGAACTTTCTAATCAATGATTCATTTATTTATAAGAAGTTCAAATATATAAGCCAAAATAGTGGAAAACACTATTTCAAGGTTGACTTGGCAGTCCAATTCAATGTGCTGGTGGTCTTAATGTGTTAAAATTTGGTATGTAACACATTTGTGTGCATTTTATTATAGTTATAAAACATAGTTTAAAATATATTAAAATGAAATGCAAATTAAATGTTTGCAGAGCCTCTGAAGTATCTCCAGGGAACTTCTGCAGACCAGAGTCTGAAAATCACTGGCTTAGGGACTTTGAGGTTAAAATGTAAATGGAAGAACAACAATTTGGTGCACCTGCTATTTTAAGGATCATCAAGTCATTCCCAAACTTCAGCCTAGGGCAGAAACCATTCCTCATTATCCTAAGAGCAGTGAAGCTGAGAAACAAAACTGCAGAAAGTGTTTTAAGATTCTCTGGTGAGTTAGAATTTAAAAGGCTGGGACCAAAATTTGAAATACATTATTCATTTCTCAGTGTTGTTCATCCATTAATTCATTCAACAATTTATTGAGCACCTGCCACCAGGCACTGTTCTAGAGGCTTGAAATACATTGTAAAAACAACAACAACAACAACAACAACAAACCAAAAAACAAACAAACAAAAAAAAAGGTTGGGCATGCTGGCTCACATCTGTAATCCCAGCACTTTCGGAGGCCGAGGCGGGTGGGTCACTTGAGCCCAGGAGTTCAAGATCAGCTTGGGCAACATGGCAAAACCCAGTCTCTACTAAAAATACAAAAAATTAGCCAGGCATGGTGGTGCATGCCTGTAGTCCCAGCTACTCGGGAGGCTGACGGGGTAGAATCACCCAAGCCCAGGCCCGGGAGTTCGAGGCTGCAGTGAGTTGTGATCATGCCACTGCACTCCAGCCTGGGCAATGGCAGTGATATCCTGTTTTTTAAAAAAAATACAGACAAAATTCCCTATCTTTGTGAAATTTAGAGTTTAGTGGGGAGAGACAGACAATAATCACAAATAAGAAACTTGTTGTAAGGTAATAGGTGACAGGTGCACTGAAAAAAATTGGGAGTCAGGCAAACACCACATGTTCACACTTATAAGTGGGAGCTGAACAATGACAACGCATGGACACAGGGAGGGGAACAACACATACTGGGGCCTGTTAGAGGGGGGCGGGGAGGGAGAGCATCAGGATAAATAGCTAATGCATTTGGGGCTTAATACCTAGGTGATAGGTTGATAGGTGCAGCAAACCACCATGCCACACATTTACCTATGTAACAAACCTGCACATCCTGCACGTGTATCCCAGAACTTAAATAAACAAAAATTGGAGTCAGGAATTAGAACTGTGGTGGAGGAGGAAGGCTGCAATTTTACATAGGATAGTCAGGGTACGCCTTATTGAGAGAAAGTAAAAGAGGATCAGAGATCTGAAGGAGGGGAGAGGTAAACCAAGAGGCCATCAGTTCAAGCAGTGGTTCTCCAAGTGGGGTCCTAAGGCTACCAGCATTACCCTGAAACTTGTCACTAGCTCAGAAATGCTAAAGAGGCACCCAGCGGTCTGTTTTTGCAAACTCTCCAGGTGATTCTGATGTGCCCTAAAGTTTGAGAACTACTGCCCTAGAGAAAAGGCCCTAAAATAGGAGTGGGTCTAGGATGTTCTACAGAAAAAGGGGTGAAACCAGGCATCTGGAGGTGAGAGCCAGGAGGACGGTGGTGGCCACAGCATGAATAGCTTTATGATCACAGCAAGGCTCTGGTTCCAAGAGAAAAATGTGGAGCTATGAAGGATTTTCTTCAGGAGCACACAGCCTACATTTCAAAACATTCATGTTGGCTGTTTGGTTGAGTGGAAGCACTACATGACTTGCCTCAAGAGGAGACTCCCTGACTGCTCAACTCCATTTTGGGCAGTGGTATGCTGCTAAATGTTTAAAAACAGACTCTGAGGGTGAGGAGCACCAATTTGTAGTGTTTGTTGATTTCCATGGTGTAAACTCTCCCACCATGGCTGATTTCAAGCTGCCAGTATGACTCACTGAACATGGAGTTGTGAAGAGATATGCATAAACGACTCACAATACTGACTCTAGTCCCAACGTCACTGCTACCACCGAGAACATTTAAAAATAAGGGAGAATTTTGTAAATCTGATTGGAAATGTGAATGCTATTTTATAAATCTATATAAATGCAATGTCTTCTATTGGTCTATTACTGTCAATCAAATACAGAGCCCAAGTCCTTAGAATTTTTTTTTTTTAAGAGACAGGGTCTCACTCTGTCATCCAGGTTGGAGGGCAATGGTGTGATCACAGCTCATTGCAGCCTCAAACTCCTGAAAAGTTAATACAACAAAAATATATTAACTTCATTTAGAGAAAACATCATTAGTATTAAATTTCAGCTTCCTTTATTCAAAAACATTTATTTAACTTTAATTGGGATTCTTCTGTTATTGAATTTCTCTTCTCTTACTATAATTAACATCTTGCACTCTCAAAAAGTATGCATTGACTAGGATTTGCCATGCATAGTATGTGGGGTTGCTGCTCCAAAGGCTCACATAAATCCAAGACAGGCCATCAAGGAATGTGCGTGAATTGCATGAACGAAAGTTTGAATCTATCTGAAGATGAAGTGAAGTTTGAATAAGGCCTTCATCCATTTGATTTGCCATTAAGAAACTTTTCTTAGCCTAATGGAATGTCCCTACTTCTGTCAATGAGATTTCAGTTTGTGAATAACATTTTAAAAGTGCAGCATCTTCTGTCTACAAAAAGACATTCTATGAACTCTTAATATACACAAAGTGTTTGCAACTACCAGGAGTCTGCTCCACGCATTCTCCCATCTGCATGATCCCTCGGGCAGTGTACCACCCACACTCAGACCCTGGGCAGCCAGATCAGCAAATGTGCACAAGCCTGCACTCCTGTCAAACAATGGGGTCTTTCAGGTCTTACAATCTTGTGAAGAAACAGGCTGAAACGTCATGGGAAAAATTAAGAAATATCAGAGGAAAACAGCTCACAAAATGAGGGGTGGAACCACTTGCTCACATGTTCTAATTTCTGAACAAAGAGAAACAACAGTGACAGCCCCCTGCCTGCTCTGACCCCTCCATTTCAAAAGACAGGCATCCTAACCCCTTTTTCTTTTCTTGGAGATTACAGCAGCAAGATGTAGACAGACAGAATTAGAAATTCTTAAACCTAAAGAAGCAGAGTTAATTTCAAAAGCTTTACCCTCAAGAGAAGCATAACTAACCCATCTTACCAGCCTTGTTTGATGATCTGAAATACCAACCAAATTACAGACTAGAAATCAACTAGACTTCAACAACCACACAAAGGAAAACAGAAACTCCTGATATATCCCTTTAAAAAAAAAAAAAAAAAGCTCTTCCAACGTATTCTTGCTATTAAATCTCATGCAATAGCTAGCTCTATCCACTTCAGCAATCCTTCCTCATTATCTGCTACACCCAGTTTATACTTTTCATACTAGCCTAGCTAGCTGGCCTAGTGGCCTGCAACACTCCATTTGCCATCCCCAGCCCTTATCAAGAATTGTTCCACTTGTAAATTACCTGTCTCTTTTTATCCACAAAATAACATCTCTCTCCATTTAAAAATCTATTTAAGACTTACTGCAAAAATGATTTCTAGATTAATCCAGTACATTTGCAAACTTGCCAACAAATTTACACTTCTGCTTTAATATACTTTTATAATCCATCTATATTTTCCAGTTGATTATGTTAATCTGACTTTACTAAAATCTCTGAGGATAAAGTCTGAGTCAATTCTTCTTTACATAATCCCCAACTTTCTACCATATCACTATCTATCTGTAAGACGCTATCAGCTGTTAAACACTACAGGCACATCAGCTGCTGTCTCCCAATAGTGAGTCTGATGGTCAGCCGTTTTGGGAAAAGAATCATAGGTGGATTATTACTATAACACATTATGTGGAAGAGGTGTTTATTTTGCTCTTGGAAGAAAAAAAGCAACATGCGTTAAAATCATAAAAATGTTTTTAGGCTGGGCGTGGTGGGTCACGCCTGTAATCCCAGCACTTTTTGGAAGGTCAATGCAGGCGGATTGCTTGAGACCAGGAGTTCAAGACCAGCCTTGGCAGCACAGTGAAAAGAAACTTTGTCTCTACTAAAATTACAAAAATTAGCCGGGCTTGGTGGCACACCAAGCTATTCTGGAGGCTGAGGCAGGAGAATTGCTTGAACCCAGGAGGTGGAGGGGGCAGTGAGCCGAGATGGCACCACTGCACTCCAGCCTGGGTGACAGCAAGACATTGTCTCAAAAAAAAAGTTTTAAAAGGTAAAACAACATAAAAAGAAATATTCTATAGTGGAAATAAGAGAGTCAAATGAGGCTGAGAACTTTACAAAGGGATCTTACAGACATGTCGCCAATATCACTGCATGAGCCTAAGTATAAGAACAACCTTTGGGGAGAAACCATCATTTGACAGTGAGGTACAATTCCAAGTCAGGTAGTGAAATGGGTGGAATTAAACTCAAATTAATCCTGCCAGCTGAAATGCAAGAGACACTGTCAGAGAGTTAAAAAGTGAGTTCTATCCATGAGGCGATTCCACAGTCTTCTCAAGTCAACACATCTGTGAACTCACAGACCAAGTTCTTAAACCACTGTTCAAACTCTGCTGCACATCAGAATCACCTGGAGAGCTTTACAAACTCCCATTGCCAAGGTCACATCCCACACTAATAAAATCAGAGGCCGGGCGGTGGCTCACGCCTGTAATCCTAGCACTTTGGGAGGCCAAGGCGGGAGGATTACCTGAGGTTGGGAGTTCAAGACCAGCTTGGCCAACGTGGTGAAAGCCTGTCTCTACTAAAAATACAAAAAATTAGCTGGGTGCAGTGGCCAGCGCCTGTAATCCCAGCTACTCTGGAGGCTGAGGCCAGAGAATTGCTTGAACTTGGAAGGCGGAGGTTGCGGCAAGCAGAGATCATGCCACTGCACTCCAACCTGGGCTACAGAGCGAGACTTTGTCGCAAAAAAAAAAAAAAAAAGAAAAAAAAATGTCTGGGGTGGAAGCCAGGCATCTGTAGCTCTTAAAGTTCCCCAGGAGATTCTAATGTGCATCAAAGTTTTAGAACCACTGTCCTAGACTCTGTCAGTACAAGATTTTGCTCAATGAGGAAAGAGCACAATAACTTACATTTAAGTTGGTGACAGGTAAAAGCAAAGGTTACCTCTGAAACTTTTAAGTAGGAAATCACTGCTTTGGCTGCAACAAGAAGTTTGTGCTCTGATTCTCATAACTGGTGTAGCATACAGTCTTTAAACGGTCCTAAATGAACTTGTGGCTTTGGGATTTAGACTAGGAGAAAGAAACTAGGCATGGTGGTAGATATGAGCCCAGATAACAACAACTGAATTGTTGCCCATTGTGCCGTCAAGATATTTGGCTTGAGAGCCTACAGCCTGGATGCAAGTCCTAGGTCAGTCATCTGCTGGCTGTAGGGCTACAGGCAACTCTCCAACAACATAACCCTGGTATTCCATCTGAGGCAGTGGTTCCCAGCCCTGGCTGCACATTAGCAAACCTGGGTCTGGGATGCAATCCCCGAGGTTCTGACTGATCCAGAATGGGGCCCCAAGATCCTTATATTTCTAAAGTTCCCCAGGTGTGGTTATGTCATATGAGTGAGGAGAACCACAGGCAGAGAGGTTTTGAGAAAGGGTGCTAAGGCCATACTACGTGGGTTCAAATCCCTGCTCCACTAGTTACTAGCTATGGCTCAGTTTCCTTATTTGTAAAAACGGAGATAACTGATTACACCTCCTTTGTTGTGAGGCTTGACTTACTGAATCCATTTATTGACCTCAGGGGATTATTGTACGGATTTGGCATAACACCTGGTACACAGCAAATACTCAATTTTAATCACATGCATCATACCTATACATGTGTACATGTGAATATGTCCTAAGGATTGAACAGTTTGATGTATATAAAGGGCTTAGCGCTATCTCCATATAGAAAATACTCAGTAAATATAAGCTGAGCTGATGCTGACAGTACTGGTAGTAGGACAACTTATTGCAACTGACTGTCTTCTGTCTGGAATTTCATCCTTTCCTCACTGCATGGCGGCCTTTGCTTCAGAAAACTACAACTTTAAAAGGTATGGGGATAGGAAGAAATCCTTTTTCTCTTTCTTTTAATTATTAAGAAGTCCCACTAACCATGAACAGTACTTCTACTGCAAAGTTATGATGGGAATGTGGGCTTAATAGCAAAGAAAAGCGATGTGGAGACCTGGCTCTGCCCCCACATGATGATAAATAGCAGAACTTGACAGCCAGAGGAAACTCAGCCCCCTCATTTCCTAGGGGAACCCAGAGTTGAAATGTGTTTTGCTCAAGATCACAGTGTGAGTGGCAGAACTGGGATCAGACTTAGGAACAGAGCTCTTTAGTTTCCAGGTTGCTTCCATTGATCATCCCTGGTGAGAAGCATGCCTCAGAGGTGCATTATCATGTGGAAGATGCTGTCCTTGTGGTCAAGGCCAATGTGGGGGATGAGGAATGTGGTACCCTGTTTCCCAATTGCTTCCTTCCTCTCTCTGCTGAATTTCCTTCCCTGGTCCAAATTCCACACCCTGTAGGCCATTTCCAGCTGAAAGGGAGGACACAGAGCACTAGAAAGCAGCTGTGGTTTGTTTGTGGCCAAACTGTTTTCTTAGGGGTGTTCAGTTCCAATTTTATAACAGAAGACAATCATAAAAAGGGTTTAATTTCCCAAATTTTCATTACATGTAACTGTTTCGGGATAGGCGTATATAAATGGATACGTGCATACTTTTTATCTATCTACCAAGGACAGGAAATCCTGTCTTTCAGTTGCTAAGTCTCAGACTATTCCATCTGAGTATTTTTGCTGACAAATGTGACCTTGTCTAGGTTCTGCGGGAATTTAAATATTCCCTCAATGTCATTTCTACTTGATCTTAGCAACATGACCAAACTGCAAATTCAAATGCCACTGAGTAAAGGTACAACATTCATATCCTGTTACCAAACCGTTCTCCAACTCCAATCCAGTGACCCTGGGCCAGAGCCTAATCCAAAAGATTACAAAGCAACATCCTGATGAGTTGTCATGGCAACCCCTAGATGTTAGATATTTCATGTCATCCCTGGGCTGCAAATTCTCATTTTTAGTCTACTCATATCCTACTATTTCATGTATAACAACCAACCAAAATGCAATTTGAAATGTCAGCTGCCAAACATAATAAGAGATGCCACTTGCCATTATAGCCAATAAGAAAAGATTTCTAGTTGCTTGTTTCAGAGATACAGCAAATCACTGTGTATTCTAAGTCCACTGGGCTGGTCCTCAAAGTGAGGCTATTTAGCCAGACTTCCTTAGTTTTTATTTAATTAGTCAATATTTAAGAGAGCCTTGGAGATAAAAAGAATTCTAGTGAAACCTAGGCATTATTATTCTCCAAACAGGAGGAAATGTACTGATCTTCAAACTTTCAATAGACACCATATATTTGGTCCCAGAGAGAGAGAAGCCCAACTGTTATCTAAACCTTTTAAGGACACAATTATACAAGAGTGCCTTGCAAGGTTTTCAACTCTTTATAACCTGGAAATACTTATTACTGAAATCCAGATAATCAAGACACTTTGTTTTAATCAGCAGTTTCTACTCTTTTCACATTCTGTATCAATTCACAAGGAGTGACCTTTATCTTAGGTATAATGGGGTCAAAACCTACCTCTGCAGGTGTTTCTCCCTTACCTGCTTTAATCTGTGGCCCAGGTTAAGCACACCTGCGGGCAGGCTCAACCCAAGATAGCCAGGAGTTCTATTATGAGTAGACTGATGTAGAAAGATCTCTCCTGAAATTCCCTTTAGCTGACAAAGCATTAAAATCACCTCTGCAAATAGCTGGAATTGTGTATTTATTTTTCTTTTCCCTGTTTAAAATTTAGCAGAAATGTTAATAAGAAAAGGAATGTCCAGTAGATGAACAACAGGCCCAGAGGGAAAGAAAAATGAAGACCAAGATAATACACAAACCAGATTATCAATCTTGAAATAATCCAGAAGTAGACATATGATAGATCATACTATGTGAGTTTTTCTAATCCTAAACACAAAGGGAATACAAAGAGGTGTGCAGTAGGGCTGCATGTCAACCACTTTAAACTAATGCTAGCCAATACCTGTGTAGAGCTGCAAACTATTTTTCTGCTAGAATTTTAAGAGAACTTTTAAGTTTTGAAAATTGATTCCCATGACACTTCTCTTTCCGTCTTTGTAATAGCTGCCAAAAAGTTCAAAACCACATTTATGGCCTGTCTCTAACAAGTCCTTAAATGGTCTTCTTGACATCTTTTATTAATTCCTAGCCTCATTTTCTCACTTTTTTTGTTGTCTGCTTTAGTGGGGAGTATCTCTGAGGCCAAATTAAAACTTTTTACAATAATACGGGGGTATTATTCAACAGATAGCCTTCATTAAGCCTCAAATATTTATGGGGGCTTCTCTTCCAGACCATCTCTCTTTGATCCATGAGGCAGGAGATTTCATGTTTCAACAAGAATTTGTTTCAGTTCACAGAGAAGCTGAAACATCAATTTCTCATACTTGTTTTAATCACATTTTGAATTGATAAGCTAAAATAGAGAAGAGTGCTATGCTAGGAAGCTGGGATCATGAGGAGGTGAGAAGCCACCTTTTTTTTATTTGGGAGCTTGCACTCATGACTTTGGCCAGACCCCAGAAGACACATAAGTTCCCTGTGGTAAAGTATTTATTGGACTATCACCCAATCCTTTCTTCTACGTGAGAATATCACTTTGGCAGATCTACACCAAAGCCTTCTCTGGGTATAAGTCTTCAGCCTGCCTTGGATAGATCTTGTCTGCTTCCGTCTGCCTGTGCACACAGGCTGCCAGCCCCACTCCACCCTCCAGTAAAACCTACTTGACTATGTATAGTGCTGGCTTGGAATGACATATTTAGGTTCAAGTTTTACATCCTTTAATGACTATATGACCCTGGACAAGGTATCAAACTCTATGAGTCTCAGGTACCTCGCCTGACAATTGGGAATAATAAAGAGTCCCTTTTGGGGTTTATGTGAGGATTACATTAATGCTAATAGGGTCCTCAACAAAATGCCTGGCACACCAAAGTCAATGCTCAATAAATATCAGCGATTGGTATTACAATTATGTTATTATAATTCTTTAAAGAACTGCTGGTGGCCAGTGTACATCCTATGGTCTTTATCTCTCTTGACCCCATCCACAGGCTCATGTGACAATTTTCCCAGGATCATTTCGATTTTCTGTGATCAGAGAGAGTGCCAGCCACAGCCCTATGGATCAGGGACAAGATAGCACACCTGAGCAGAAAGAAAGAGGACCACCAGCCTTGGGATAGAATTATCGCTCACTTCACCCTCACTGTCTGCATGTTCACAGACTGAGTGCTTATAGAACCAGACTCAGGGTTTTCCTGTTAGTCTGAAGAGCGCTTCATCTCTTCTAGGCTTTCACCGGCAGAGCCACAGGATGAGAACACTCCCGGCCCCTTATCACCACCCACATCAGCAACCCTGAGGCCAGCATCAGGGTCTTCTGGGCTGTGAGGATTGGGGAGCCGATGATGCAGTTAAGTTTCCTGGAAATACAGGCAGCAATTTCCTGTGGCTTCCTCTGTTTTTGATGCAGAGATGAGCACAGGTAAAAACTAAACACATCAAGGATCAGCGCTTCAGTCAGTGGTGCAAGTGCGGAAAAATACGGTCATTTCCTCACAAACAGATTCAGAAGTGCAAAGTATAAGCCACCTTCCAGAGAGCATGCTCCCCAGCCAGGACCTGTACAGTAGGGCTGTGAGTTGACAGTGAATAGATGGGCATTTCCATGAACTTACTTGCTTACCCAAGTCATCAAGAACCAAATTTTCCATGAAGGTCAATGTTTTGTATAAACCTTAGCCTGAAAAAGCTTTGGTCTGCTCACAGAGCTTCAGTCAAGACTTCTCCAGAATTTGCAGCCAGGTCAGAAAAAAAGGTCACTTTGAGAAGTGGAAAGCAGTACAAATTTTAGTTAAAATTTTAGATGAACTAAACTGTTTATATAACTATCCTAAAAGATAGTTTAGAATTAAATAAAACAATGTGCACTACATTTGGGAAACAGCCAGGTTCACAGAAGGTGGTCACAGTGTATCCTCAGAACCAGAATGGAATAAAGAAAATGATATATGTTATGGTTATGATAGCATAACCTGCTGATGAAAGAACAGCAGCAGTAGGATGTACAGTTTGCAAAGGGTCCATTCAAATCAGAGTGAACCCAGATGGTGCTAGAGGCAGCCTAGGGCCAAATCCCACCTTTGGCCCTCACTAGCTGTGTGACCTTGGGCAAGTCATTTAAACTTCCATTTCTTCATGTGATTTTGTTTCTCCATCATTGGCTCCCCTTCCTTTGTGAAAAGTTGCCCCTCCCCATACCAATTGGGGCACCCATCATCATAGTCAGCAAACTGGCCCAAAGATAGCTCATGTATAAGACATGGTAAAATCTTTTTTGCTTTAGTCTGTTGCTTGCAACCAAAAAACCAAGACTTTTTTTTGGCTGCAAGCAACAGAGATTTAACACCTAATTTGCAGAAGTTGCTAGGAGCATTAAACGAAGTCACACAAAGCAAACACAAGAAATGCTGGTTGCATTCATAGAAAGGAAGATTAGTGTGCAGTTAAAAGCAAGGTATTGAGTCCAGCTGCATGGGTTCAAATTCCAGCACCCCTTAGAACAGAGATAAATCACTTAACATCTTTGCTCTCAGTTTCCCAGTCTGTAAAAACAGAGCTAATAATAGTAATTACATCATAGGGTTGTGAAGATTATGTCAAAGTAGATAAAGAATTTAGAACAGTGCCCAACACAGTAAACATTCAAGAATTAGCCATTATTATTACAAAGGTAGAACTGTTTTGATTGCTGTTAAGGATGTTGTAAAAGTCAGTGATCTATAGAGAAATGCCCTTCAACTAAAAAAGCCAGGGATTGTGGCACAAGCCTGTAGTTCCAGCTACCTGGGAGGTGGAGGCAAAGAGGATCCTTTGAGCCAAGGAGTTTGAGCCTGGGCAATATAGTGAGACCCTGTCTCTAAAAAATTTAATTTAAAAACATTTTTAAACAGGAAAAGAAAATAATCATTCTTCTGGGTAATCCAGCTTGATGGACAATCCCTTAGAGACAATTAGAAAGGATGCATTTACTCATATTAGAATTTAGTAAGCTCTAATATTGGGCCTCCTGAATGAACTTACTGATGAGCAGGATGTGGCCTGAGCAAATGACTCATGTCAGTTGTGCTGCCTGGCCTTCCTCTTTTCATTGTCAAGAATACATGAGCATATCAATTATGAATTAATCTCTCATAAATTTAACTATAAGCCAATTCTTGCAAGTCACATCTCTCTAGAAGAACTAATAAAACTGATTTTGGTCCTGTGGCTATTCACCAGGGCTATGTCCTTATGGGGACCACCCAGAAACCAACCAGCCTCACTCTTGCTGAAATCTGTTAATTGAAGCTCAAGCCTGATTTACTAACTAAATGCAGTGTCTCCTTCACCACTGCTTCCTGTGTGATACAATCACTAACTCATTCCTTCATTCATTTATTCAATCATATAAGAAACATTTACTGGGCACCACCTAGGTGCCAGGTGCTGGGCTTGGTATTTGTTAAGCAAAAGCAAGCAATAAACAGTGCTCAAAATGCTTTTTAGAGTTTAGAGAGGAAGGTACGTCAACTAATGATTAGAAACAGTATGCTAGGCCAGAGACACACCTGAGCCATGAGGGAGCTCAGGCCTGCATGGTGGGACCCAGAAAGAGTTCACGCAATTAGCACAAAGCACTTGGGAAGCGAACAGTTTACCCAGGGCACAGAAGGAGTAGACTGGAAAGATACATAGGTCTGAGACATTCTGGGATTTAGATGCCTTGCAAAGGAAGAGAAGTCTTCAGAAGATTTTAAGCAAAGTTACGCCATGATGTTTAGTTTTGCCTTTAAAAAGAACATTTGGTTGGCAGTATGGAAGATGAACCAAGGGGCTGGCCATATATGCAAAGCAGAAGGCAGGTAAAGAGTTTCCTCTGTCTGTCCAGAAGAGAAATGGTAAAGCCTGAACACAGGGCAATAGAGCAGGGAGCAAAAAAGAGCGTCTCTGGGATTTCAGGAAATGAAACCACCTGATTCCATGAAGCTACCTTACTTTAGCTCACTGTATAGAAAACTGTGCCTGTCACTGTTCAGCTACTTCTTGAAAGAATTGAGACTACAAATTAAAATTGAAAACTACATGCACCTATACTACGTCCATGATTCCATTGTGAAATTGTACAAACCCATTCTCCAGGACTCAGGAGGGCCAATGCTTTTATTTATTTATTTATTTTTGAGACAGTCTCTCTCTGTACCCCAGGCTGGAGTGCAGTGGCGCAATCTCGGCTCACTGCAACCTCCGCCTCCCGGGTTCAAGCGATTCTCCTGCCTCAGCCTCCCGAGTAGCTGGGACTACAGGTGCCCACCACCACGCCTGGCTAATTTTTTATATTTTTAGTAGAGATGGGGTTTCACTGTGTTAGCCAGGATGGTCTCGATCTCCTGACCTCATGATCCACCCAGCTTGGCCTCCCAAAGTGCTGGGATTACAGGCGTGAGCCACTGCACCAGGCCCAGTGCTCTTATTTTAGAAGTCTGGGAGAGCTTCAAAGTACAGATGAAGGGCCCTTAAGTTAAATAGTCATCCCTCCTCAACAAACGTTATTATGACCAACCATATCTAACAGATTCAGAGACATCCTAGCCTCTCTGTCAACTTTGTAGGCTAAACGAAAGTCCCAGGTTGTCAGACCCAGTGTAGTTTTATTTCCTCAGTATCTATTTCCTGCCACTTTACTTTACAAAATGTTTTCCCTTTGAATGTAACCACAGAAATTCCATGAACCCTGCCATAATGTTAATACTCACGGTGAGTGCACACTTATATCACTAGAATATCTGACCACATCTGTTTGTTTTGTGACATGACAGGCCTTGAGACTGGTGAAAAATTTACCAAACCAATAGTTTACTTTCTCTTAAATGTAAAATGCAATGGAATCTTTTCTGTACCTCTGGAAACATTGTAGTCAGCTTTTCTGAATGAACCTGCTGGGAAATGTCAAGATCTCTAAATAAATAAGTTGTGACTTTCATTGTATTTGCAGCACACAACCTCTGACAAAGAAGAAAGGCCACAAGGGGGTGTTGATCAAATCCAGGTCAGAACTCCATCAAGGTGGACAGACACTCAAGGCCCTGGTAGATAACAAAGACAATGGTGGACGAGCAATGAAGAAATCTAACAAGGTCTCAAAAGAACAGCAAATGAATTTCAATTTTAAAAGGACATTGGTCATTCTAGAAATCAATGTGTGTGCAATCCAACAGTTCCATATATAAATACCAGAAAACACTTCTGAAACAAGATTAATCTCTTGTTTTAGAAATTATTACTAACCTGGCTTTATTACTGGTTTAAACTAAATTTATAAAACAATAGGCTTGTCCCTTAGCCAAATATATTCATGTCTAAGAATGAAGTCATACTCTGTATGAAGCTAAAGAGAATTTTATAATAGTCTCGTATCCCCATTAGGGGGAAAAATGTATCTGTTATCTCTTATCGATCGATCATCTATCTATGTTGGGAAAGCAAATTTAATGAACTCCCTGAAACTCTCAGAGAAAAATTATGGGAACACACAGACCGGCTAGGCATATTTCAATAGTGTTACCATAGAAACAAGTCATTAGATTTCACTTTTGGAGTTGTGCCTTTTGATAAAATATTAAATTTCTTAGAATATTTGCATATACAGATAGCACAACTGCTGATGTGCAATTGAATTATATGCTGTAAAAAATATTTACACTACTTCTACTTTTAGATTACTAATATCTGTAAAGAAAAAAACTCACTCCTAATAGGAATGAATTTAAAAACTCTTCCTCTACCTTGCCATTGTTTCATCCCGGGAAAAAGCTGAAGTGAGAGTGGTAAAGGCATAAAACAGGCTAGGACACAAGACAGGGATCTAAGGAAACCAGCTTGGTCTTGCTTGAGAGAAACTCCTGATGGCTTTCCAACCACAGCTGCTAATATTCTGCAGGCCACCTAACTGAACAGTAACTCTGGTAATTTGTTTTTAATCAGACTAATTCTTCAATCTCATTTTCCTGTGACAAGATGGCTGTTTCTCACGGTGTAAGAAATGATGACGTGCTTCCTTCTTGGGGGAGTGAGTTGTGATACTGCCTTGTGTGGAGCTCATCCAGTGTCTCCTTTCATTTATATTTCATAAACTCCCTGCTGTGAGCCCGAGAACCTGAAGAGCACACCTCACTTCCTATTTTGAAAATTAAGAAAAAGTATACATTTTAACACAGAGTCAAAATTGCAAAGTTAAACAACCACTAACTCAAATACTGATTTTAAGGCAAGGGCAGCAGCAGGTTAGTTGCTGCACTGAATTTTTCTGACTGAAAGCCATTAGGGTGTTTGCCAATCAATGCTAAAATGATACTTGAATTAAAATCAATACACAACCCCATATGTATGTGGTGTGCCAGGAACAGCCTAAGAGTTGCTCGACCTAGGATCTAAGATGTCCACGAGCCACAAACCTGGTAATCTTTGAAATTAGGGTTGGCGGATTTAGTTTTCTGTCAGCT
This sequence comes from Symphalangus syndactylus, assembly GCF_028878055.3. Taxonomy (NCBI): domain Eukaryota; kingdom Metazoa; phylum Chordata; class Mammalia; order Primates; family Hylobatidae; genus Symphalangus; species Symphalangus syndactylus. The sequence continues at coordinate 68,064,810 of NC_072424.2, forward strand.
GGGAACGTCCTGGCATTAAACCAAGGAACTCAATCCCCTTAAAACAATGAATTCAGCAACAATCTTGACTTCCCAGACATAAGAAGTAAATCACATTAACAGCTGAGAAGAGGCTATGAACTTTCTGTTTGAAGGTCAACTAGAAAACAAGTGAAAGATCAGCTGAAAATGTCATGGGTGAACCTGAGCCAGGTGCTGGCTCTAGAGTTACAGCAAGGTCCCCACGAAACCTTAAAAGAACATAGCCCCCCTGTAAGGCATTATAGGATTCTCTTTTCGCTTTAAAAATTATTTACGTATGCATGTACATGCTTTAATAATCTCTGGCAATGTGCACATTATTTATGTATATAGCCATATATGACTAAGATATAAATCTTATCTATATGACTAAGAGATGGACCTTATCTTTATATGACTAAGAGATTATGTTATCTCTGGAGGGATCAAAGGTCACGTTTGTTTTTCTGTTTTCCCCAAGCTCAGCACTGACATGCATGATCTCCATAGTAAGGGGGGGAAATACACACACACACACACACACACACACATGCTGTTTACATACGGAAATATATATTTGCTATTAAAAAAATTAAAACCACACACAAGAATTAGTCAAATAGTAGGAAAAACGAATACATGAATCAACCCCAGAACCACCACTATTTTAGACTTGCCAAGTAAAATACATAAAAATTCATCTTACAGAAAAAGAAATCTGAGAACTACTTCTATATTTTTTTTTTTTTTTTGAGACGGAGTCTTGCTCTGTCGCCCAGGCTGGAGTGCAGTGGCGCAATCTCGGCTCACTGCAAGCTCCACCTCCAGGGTTCAAGCCATTCTCCTGCCTCAGCCTCCTAAGTAGCTAGGACTACAGGCGCCCACCACCACACCCGGCTAATTTTTTTGTATTTTTAGTAGAGACGGGGTTTCACTGTGTTAGCCAGGATGGTCTTGGTCTCCTGACCTCGTGATCCACCTGTCTCGGCCTCCCAAAGTGCTGGGATTACAGGCGTGAGCCACCGCGCCCAGCCCCAACTACTTCTATATTGTTACAGAAAATACAAAAATAGATATATTTTATGACTTGAATTGAGCATTAAAAAAATTCATCTTACAAGTAACGGGTATATCTTAATCTTTAAAAGTTCTATTTGTACTAGTCATCTACTAGGTCAAAAAAAGTTTAACACAAAACATTTGGAAGTAAATGAAAAAATATTGCTTTTCCAATACTATCTTTTTGTATGAAATATCAGAAAGTTTAACAGGTTAATCCTTTTGAAAACTTATTTTGCCTCCTAAGAAATGCAAAATAGCTTATAAAGTAATTCTAACATCAGTGAAGAACGTTTTATGTTTCAAGTAAACTGTCTCAAAAATTTTACCTTAAATATGAATTTTAATATAATTTATGTGAAAATGAAAAATGTGAAAAATACTTGAAAATACTTTGCTTTGGTCTAGGATTAAATTCATGATGTATTTCATTAAATATCCTGCTATTGTCTGCTTTATTATGTTAAGAAAACAATCATAACAAAAAATAATAGTTATCTCCCCAGCCCCACTATAATGGGAATTCTTCCTTATAAGAACTACAAAGCAAATAAGAGGAGATGTACTTCAAAATCTTAAATATTCATCACAAAATAAGAAGGCAAATGGACTTTAAAAATGATGACCCATGTAAAATCAACATTTAATCCTCAACATGTAGACTGCTTTGTGGCTTTCTTAGAGTGAACCTGAGCTTTACTCTCCTAGGGACCAAGTTCCTATCTCTTGCATTACAAACATCTGCAGGCCACAAGACAGCAACCAAAGGTTCATAGTGCCTCCAGCCAAACATTATTAAGAAGCTAAATCTGCTAACTTCCATTAAATATAATACTAAATATAATATTATTTCCAAAGCCAATAGATATTACTTTTGAACCCTATCACTTTTCAATATGAGGCTAGAAATTAAGAGTTGACTAAAAGTATAGAAAAAGTTAGCCAGGCGTGGTGGCACACGCCTGTAGTCCCCAGCTACTCGGCAGGCTGAGGCAGGAGAATCGCTTGAACTTGGGAGGCAGAGGTTGCAGTGAGCTGAGATCGTGCCACTGCACTCCAGCCTGGGTGACAGAGTGAGACTCCGTCTCAAAAAAAAAAAAAAAGAGTTGGCTAAAATTATAGTTATATGGTTTCCAGATAATATATACTATAATATATATGTATAATAATAATGTGATAATGTATCACTTAATGGATTGAAAATGATGAGATGATACTACTCAATGGCAGACACTAGCCTGTGGGGTGGTGGTATTCACCACAGCTAAAATCAACCGCTCACTTAAATAGCACCTAGACTGGGACCAAGTCCTCCAAATGGCTCCCCTTCCCACCTACTCAACAGGGGGCAGGCTGGGACAGAGAGCCACGTGTGTTCACATCAGCCTAATAGTCAGAGGATCAGAATGGAGTCAGACTGGATGGGTAGGAATTTCCTCTCTTCCAGTGCTCTCGTTTCCTCATCTACAAAATGGGAATTACTGTAAGGATTAAAAAATATATAGAAATAAAACACTTAGCACAATGGCCACAAGCCCACATTTTCACCGTCTGTTGTCAAAAGCAAGGTAGGAGACAACTAAAGCTAGGGTAGGTGGGAAAGAGGGACAGGGTGTGGCCAGGGAGAGGGACACCTGCCAGTCACGTGGTGGGCATCTCTGCTCACAACTTGAAATGTATGCCACAGGAAGTTGCCAACCTGCTTATTTTTTTAACTGTCCGTTACTAAAGGTTAATGAGATAAAACATAAGATAAATGAAAAAAATTAAAAAACAACTAGAGAAACAAGGTGGGGAATATTATATAAAAGACATTATAAAGGCATTTTGTTTTGTTTTGTCTTGGAGTATTGTTTTTTATTTCTAAGCTACAATCTATCCTGATCTTCTTTTCTTTTCTTTTTTTTTATTAGTAGACTCTATTTTTTTGGAGCAGTTTTAGGTTTACAGAAAAACTAAGCTGAAAGTTCCCTCTTCCCCAAGTTTCCCCTGTTATTAACCATCTTACACAAGCATGGTACATCTGTTATAATTAATGAGCCGATGATATGATTAACTAGTCATAATAGTCAATATAGTTTACATAAGAGTTCACTCTTTATGTTACCCAGTTGTATGGGTTTTGACACCCCTATCTACCCAACATTACAATATCATACAGAATAGTGTCACAGCCCTTCAAATCCACTGTGCTCCACCTAATTCATCCTGTCCCTCTTCCCTGAGCTCCTAGCAACTACTGATCTTTTTACTGTCTCTATGGTTTTGACTTTTGCCTTTTCTATAGTTTAAATCGTACAGTATGTAGCCTTTCCAGACTAGCTTCTTTCACTTAGCAATATGCATTTAAGGTTCCTTTGTGTCTTTCTGTGGCTTCATTGCTCATTTCTTTTTAGTGCTGAATAATATTCCATTATCTGGATGTACCACAGTTTATCAATTCATCTAATGAAGGATCCCTTAGTTGCTTCCAGTTTTTGACAGTTATAAATAAAGCTGCTATCAACATTCGCATGAAGGTTGTTCTGCAGACATAAATTTTCAACTCATTTGGGTAAACATCTAGATGCATAGTTGCTGAATTGTATGTTAAGCCTATCTCGAGCTTTATAAGCCGCCAAACTTTCAAAGCAGTTGTACCAATCTATCATTTTTAATATTTAAAAATCCATCTACCAAAGTGTAACTTATTAATATCTATACAATGTGACCAGTGCATCATTTATGATCTACCTAAGTGAAGGACAATTAACTTTCAGGTTCTAACTAAACTTGTAAGATAATGTGATTAAAAAATTCAGGAGTCCTGGCTATTGACTTTGGGCAAATTATCTGATTTCTTTCTTTTTTTTTTTTTTTTGAGGCAGAGTTTAGCTCTTGTTGCCCAGACTAGAGTGCAATGGCGTGATCTTGGCTCACTGCAACCTCCGCCTCCCGGGTTCAAGCGATTCTCTTGTCTCAGCCTCCCGAATCGCTGGGATTACAGGGATGCACCACCGTGCCCGGCTTTTTTTTTTTTTTTTTTTTTTTTTTTAGTAGAGACAAGGTTTCTCCATGTTGGTCAGGCTGGTCTTGAACTCCCAACCTCAGGTGCTCCGCCCGCCTCAGCCTCCCAAAATGCTGGGATTACAGGCGTGAGCCAATGTGCCCAGCCCAAATTATCTGATTTCTACAGCCTCAAAAAATTGTATTAATAACTAGTCGCAAGGATCGTCTTTAAAAATCCTTTATAGTCATTAAAAGTTATGCAACTCTTAAGAAGGTGACTATGATCTTTGTGATGCCAATAACTCCATTTTATTTTCAAGCAAATTTGTTTTAGTATAATTTTCAATGAAACCTCAACAAATTGTAGTTGAGACTTTGGAGAAAATGTTTAATGATCATGACAATAAAAACCACTTGGGATTGTTAGGCTGGTTTTTGTTGCTGTTGTTGTTTTTGTTATTGTTTTGCCTTTAGATCATAAAAGTTTTGTCCTGGTGGCAGAAGGAAACATTATTTTCCATTGGGAACATTCTCTGACTAGCATTATGGTCTTTACATAACGTTCATTCCTTATTTCTACACCCTCCCTAATATTACACAGTAACTACTGAATCTCTTTTTCCTATGAATTTTAAAGTTTGACACCACTGGCCAAAAATTCTATGAACATGGCAAAAATGATGATGGATCCAAAAAAGCTAGCATCCTTTTCTCAGCATTTAAGTAGTTTTTTTCCTCATGAACAGGTATACTACCTGAACAGTTCCCCATTTCACCCCATCATCCCTGTGGGAAGAAAACCACTAGAAGGCATCTACCTTTATGTAGTAAAATTTCATTTATTCGAATAGCTCAATTGAGGAGCAATAAAGCTCAGTTATAGGACATTATTTTTAATTTTTTATTTTTGGGAGACAGAATCTCGCTCTGTTGCCCAGGCTGGAGTGCAGTGGCATGATCTCAGCTCACAGCAACCTCCATCTCCTGGGTTCAAATGATTCTCATGCCTCAGCCTCCTGAGTAGCTGGGATTACAGGCATGTGCCACCACACCCGGCTAATTTTTGCAATTTTAGTAGGGACAGGGTTTCACCATGTTGGCCAGGCTGATCTTGAACTCCTGACCTCAAGCAATCCGCCTGCCTCGGCCTCCCAAAGTGCTGGGATTATAGGCGTGAGCCACTGCACCCGGTTATTTATAGGACAATTTAAAAAGAAATACTGTCTTCCCAATTTCATGTAATACAGTAATAGCTAACATTTACTAAACACTTACTATGTACCAGATGCTATTCAAGGGCTTCACATACATGTTTTCAATTAGCCATCAAAATAACCCCTTGAGGTAATTACTATTACTGCTTCCATTTTACAGACTCAAACACTGAAGCTCAGTGAAATCAAGCAGAAACTCTGCTGTGATCTCTCCAGAATCTGGTCTAGAATCCTTGGATAATGGCTGGGCCCAACATTCTCATGGATAGACACTGCTGCCTACTTGGATGGATTAGTATCAGTTGCTTCTGGGGTCTCCATTTGGGTATATTGCTGACCTGACAGCAACCACCCCCTCCCCCCTCCACACATGCACACACACACACACACACACACACACACACACACACATACTCGTGTACATGTGCTCTGGGCTGTGCCTCACACTTGCTGCCTGTGCTATGGGGACCACTGTCTGGTATCATATCTGGCACATCCCATGTTTACCTACAGCACTTGACTCCTCCCTAAAAGCTGCTTCTATCGCCCCCTCTGAGCCATCATCACCCTCATGGGCCTTTCTAGCTCCAACTGATCTTCCTTAAGCTGCTGAAATTAACCAAACAAGAACCGTGAAGGATTAACAATACCTAATATAAATTATGCTTTAAAAATAGGCTTTAGCCAGGTGTGGTGGCTCACGCCTGTAATCCCAGCGCTTTGGAAGGCCAAGGTGGGCAGATCACCTGAGGTCAGGAGTTCGAGACCAGCTTGGCCAACATGGGGAAACCCCGTCTCTACTAAAAAGACACAAAAAATTAGCCAGGTGTGGTGGCGGGCGCCTGTAATCCCAGCTACTCGGGAGGCTGAGGTAGGAGAATATCACTTGAATCCGGGAAGCAGATACAGTGAGCTGAGATCATGCCACAGCAATCCAGCCTGGGCGACAGAGTGAGATTCTGTCTCAAAAAAAAAAAAAAAAAAGGCTTCAGTAGTTTTTAAGTAAACTGTTGAAAATTATTTAAGCATTGCAAACTCTTCCTTAAAATACAATTCATTTTTAAAAGTAAGTGGACATTTCAACCAGGCTCAGTGGCTCACACTTGTAATCACAGTACTTTTGGAGGTCAAGGCAGGAGGATCACTTGAGGCCAGGAGTTCAAGACCAGTCAGGGCAACATAGAGAGACTCTGTTTCTAACAAGAAAATTTAAAAAAATTATCCGGGTGTTGTGGTGCGTGCCTGTAGTCCCAGCTACTCCAGAGGCTGAGGTAGCCAGTGAACTGTGATGGTGGCACTGCTCTTCAGCCTGGTTGACAGAGGGAGATCCCATCTCTGAAGAATTTTTTAAATTTGAAAACAAAAAAGTAAGCAGACATTTCTAAACTGGCTAAAAGCAATTTCTTAAGTAGGTAAACATAGCCTTTATATGTTCATTTACATCATTCAGTAGTTTAGTTAGCTCTGTTCCCTGCAAAGATGAACTTCAAGAACTAGCTATGAGGTGATTAGAAATAATCTGAATTTGAAACAAGAGAAGTCTGAATTTAAAAATTTTTCATATTTGGATTAAAATATTTTTAACAGAGTGGAAACAGAAAAAGCTGGACAAAAATCTATGAAAACTTGCTCTCCAGGAATTTTCTCCAAAGGTCTCCTGGCCCAGACCCTCATTCCATGACAGGAGGCTGGCAGTGCCAGAGGAATGCAGCACAAAGGGGTGGAAAGGATGTCAGTAAGAGAAGCTCTCAAGGGAGGAGGAGTGGGACGTGGCAGAAGTTAAGTTGGACTGATAACATGGCAAGCTGGGTCTGAGTGACTACTGCTGGAACACAATGAACAGTGGGTCCTTCACTCAACCCAGAATGGTGAGAGCCAGGAGCCACTAAGTCAAAATTAACCTAAATGCACATAAACTCTAGGCTTCCAATTTTATTCTGTTTTTCTGTGCCTCTACTATACTCCCTTGACCTTTAAATAATCTTCACAAAACAGTTATAAAGCAGAGTTGATTACTGTACTTTTATAAGTATAATGTGTAAAATGGAGACATCTACTTCTGAAAGTTATAAAACATCTACTTTAAATATAATTTTTCCACTTTTATTCTTACTGTTGTCTACTGAAAACAATATTCTCCAATTAATCAGAAAACCTCAGGCTCATCCTTCAATTTCTGCTCAAAACTCTTTAAGATAGGTTTCAACAAATTTCCATATAAAAGAAAAACACGTTACATTCCTCCCTATTGATGTCTAATGTAGTACAGTGTATTAACATACATACATTCACCCGAAACAAAATAACATGTTCTCTTAGTACAAACTGGCAAAAAAAAAATCATTTACCTTGTTTATTGTTTGCAGAATTACCCCCAATTCAAGAAAAATGAGTATATATAAAAATTAGGATTTATAAAATATGAATTAGATAATATAAATGGATTTATTTTAAGGTGATTTTAAGCAAAAGGTCACCAAGTGTATTACAATACAATCTGATTTACAAAATCATATTTCAAAACAAATTTTCTAGGAACACAGATACTCCGTAAAGCAGGGTAACCTTGGCTAAAACACCAATGTCTCAGTTACATAGAATTTGATAAGGAAAATGAAACTTTACACTAAAATTGTTAGGTATAGTATGTGGAAGTATTCAAAAGAAACCTGACGTTAAAGTCCTATGAAAATTTTCTTAAAATATGCATGAAAAACATACTTGTAAATGTAGGATACTTGTTAAGAATCAAGTTTTTGATATCACAAATGTGAAAAAAAACCTCAAATGTCAGGTTACCGTTTTTACTGTTTTATGATAAAGACAAAGCTAAAGACCACACATAAATTATTGACCTGCATACTAACTACCACTATAACAAGAACATGACTGCAGTTTACAAGGATGAAGCTTTTTATATTCTCATTTGGAGAGCACTGTTGTAGTACATTTGGAATGTAATATATTTAAACAAATATCAATTTCTTTCTTCTTTTTTTCTTTTTTTCTTTTTTTTTGTAGAGATGGGGTCTCACCCAGGCTGGAGTGCAGTGGTCATCATAGCTCATTGCAGTCTCTAACTCCTGGGCTCAAGTGATCCTCCTGTTTCAACCTCCTTAGTAGCTGGGACTACAAGCATGCACTGCTATGTACAGTTATTTTTTTTTTTGAGATGGAGTCTTGCTCTGTTGCCCAGGCTGGTCTTGAACTCCTGGCCTCAGGCAATCCTCCCACCTCAATCACCCAAAGTGCTGGAATTGCAGGTGTGAGCCACTGTACCAAGTCACAAGTATCATTTTCTTAAGGGCTACCAAACAGCAATATTAGTACCATTACTGCCTTATTTAAGGTAATTAAAATCATTTTTTTCTAAACTTAGAGGAATTCTTCACTCCCCTAAAGTATAGCCTCTACCTACTTTTTCAGTCTAATTTCTTCTTATTCACCATCATCCACCCTATGCTTCAGTTAAAAAGGGTTAATAGCTATCCCTGGAATGTTTTCCCATCTCCATGCCTTTACCCAAGTGGTTCCCATGCCTAGAATTTCCTCCCTCATAGCTTCAGCTGTCAAAGCTCAACCCATTCTTCAAGTAGCACTTCCATCTCTGCTTTATCCAGGATGCTCTCTGATGTCCCTAATCAGACAACATTTCTTAATCTTCATCCCTACAGCATTCAGTATCTTTCTTGGAGATTAATTTTACTCTCTTATATGTTATACTCATTATATTCAAGTGTGTTCTAGCTTAGAGTATATCATAGGTGCTCAACAAATGTTTGTAACATGAATGAATAAATATGCTCCTTGAGAGAAAGGCACTAATTTTATTCCTCTTTGTGTCTCTTTGCTATCTCCCCAAGGTGAGACCTCTGCAAAGCCAGGCAACATCCCGTCCACATGTACTCAGCACCTAGAACAGCACATCATAGTACACTGTCAACAATCTACAGATGTTTGTGAAATCAACCAATTAACTAATCTGCTGTCGTTTTTTCAGTACTTAACACTCCTGATAGAATTGCACATTCTTAGAATTGGATATTTATACTTTTCATTTAATAAAAAATATTTTAAAATGATTATTCAATAACTATTCCTTGAGTGTGTCCTGCTTGCTAGGAAGTGGATATTATAAATAGCAGACAAAATAGCCATGATCCCTAATGGGCTCGTAGACTAATGGGAGAGAAAACTATTAAAGAAACAAATGCATGGCCAAATATGAAATTAAAATTCTAATAAGGGCTAGGAAAGAAAGGAGAAAGGAAAGTATGGACAACTGGGTGGTGCTCATTAAGGGTGGAGATTAGGGAAGGCTTCTCAGAGGATGTGATGTTAAAATGCAAGTGAAGGATGAACAAGTGTTAGAAAAATGAAAAGTGGGAGGTGGGGTGGGCATTTCAGGGAGAAAAGCAGCCTCAGGAAGAGCCTGGTGCACCTGGTCACAGTGGTGGTATGGGGTCAATGAAGGGAAAATGTTGCATGAGGCCAGAGAGCCTGGCTGGGGCCAGGTCAGCAGAGTCCCACCAACTCCAAGGAGGAGGCTGGATTCTTAGTGCAATAGGAAGCCATGGCAGGGCAGATGAAGAATAAATGAACTGGCTGCTTCACTACTATCCTGTCCCAAGGGCCCAGATCATGAAATGGTCTTTTATTTGGTTTCCAATCCATATAAAAACCTATGTAGGTATAGAATCAAAAGGAGGAGTTAAAAATTTGGGAAGGTTTTATACATTTTCCTGTTAACAGAGAATTTAAATATAAAAATATTTTATTATCTCAGAGAGGCAATAGAGATTTATGCTCTCTGATTCAGAGATAAACTTTGTCTTGTAGCATGGGAAAAAATGACTAGGTAAGATCATTTTCCTTTATCACTTTTCAGAAGACAAGTCATAATGGAAATGACTCAAGATACCACAATTTGGAAGATGAGTGACTGTCTTTGCCATGGGAGCAGAGTGAGGATTTGCCAAACATCAGCTGAAAGGAGAGATGTGCTCTTGCTCTTAGTTACAGGCACTGTATGTGATGTGGCCCCATAAAAATCCTGGCAGATGATGTAGCTTCCTGTCATCTTCCTCCCATAACTGCAAAGTCCAGGAGACAGAGTCCCCTTTCCTTGGTAGAAGGAAGTAAACTTTGGCATAAGACACATTTTGTGCCTACTACCTAATAGCAGTGTTTAAATAAAAATAAAATGCTATTGGAGCATTTCAATACATATCATAAAAACAGGCCAGGCGCAGTGGCTCATGCCTGTAATCCCAGCACTTTGGGAAGCCAAAGTGGGCAAATCAGGAGTTCGAGACCAGCCTGAGCAACATGGTGAGACCCCCATCTCTACGACAAATACAAAAATTAGCAGGGTGTGGTGGTGCGTGACTATAGTCTCAACTACTCAGGAGGCTGACGTGGGGGAATCACCTGAGCCCAGGGAGCTGCTGAGGCTGCCATGAACCATGATTGCACTACTGCATTCTAGCCTGGTTGACAGAGTGAGATCCTGAAAAACAAAATAAAACAAAACCTAAGATTGAACAACAAAAAGCAACACTAAGCATTTTATCCAGAAGCAAGAAAACCCTACCAAGAATTTGTATTTGTTCATCAGAATACATAACCTAAATGAATACTCCACAGAACAAGACTGCCGTTTATTTAATAGGTGGTAGGTTTTTAAATGGGAGATAGGTTATTTCTTCCTTTCTCCCCACCCACAGAGTTTTGGCCACTTCCAGACCATGTTCAGCTGACATTCTTTTCAAAGACTCAAAAAAAGGTAATGCACTCTCGGTGGAAAGGTAGTGTTCCACCAGTTTTGGTAAATACTGATCTAGGCCTGAACTTTTGATTTCTGAATGAAAGAACAAGATGATTCATATATGCCTTAAGGAAAAAGTAAGTCTGGCGACCAGATCTGAATGAAAGCAAAAAGGCTTGAATTTAAAAAGTGAATCCTGTTTAAATTTTGGGCAAATCATCTAACATATCCTCCTTCCTTTTGCTATGTATGCTAAGGATACTATTTTTTTTCCAGTTTAAGAAAAGTTGACCTACCAAAGCCAGAACTGGTATACAATTACAAAACAGTTGTTTTAGAAATCACTTCACCCTCCGAAAGGAGTCAGCTTTCCATGTATACTTAAAATCACTCATAAAAATGGACTTACCATTTAAGAAATAATTTTCAAACACACATCTAGTTTGTCAAATGAAGCCTCACTGTTCATTCATTCATTCATTCATTCATTTGACAGATATTGATTGAGCCCTGTTATGGGCCAGACGCTGATCGTGGCACTTGTGATACAGCAGTGAACAGAAGAGTCTAAACTCCCTGCCCCGATGGTGCTTGCATTCCTGTGTTACGTCCACACAGCTGTGTAACGGACTGAAGGAAAATGAGCTTTTAAAACATAATAAACATTTCAGTTTTGCCAGATGAAAAATTCCAAAGATTTGTTACACTACAATGTAAATATAGCTATTATTACTGAGTTATATACCGAAAAATGGTTAAGAGAATGAATGTGTTCATTTAACCACAAATTGTTTCAAATGAAAAAAATAAGCATAACAAACATTTACTGCGTACTTACCATGTTAAGCAGAACATCATCTCATTTAATCACAACAACCTTAGCAGCCAAGCACTATTATTATTTTACAGATGGGTAAACTGAGGCACAAAGAGGTTAAACAATTTATCCAGGATCACAGATCCAAGGGGTAGGGCTGAGATATACGCCCAAGTAATCTGATACCAGCAACTTGTCTAACTCCATACAAAAAGCTTCAAAGATAATACTATTTTCAGTTGGAACTACAGTTAATAATACAAAAATAGTAATAATAATATAGTAAAAGGAATAATAATCAACTATTTTCATTGTTTTTTTTTTTTTAAATCCTGATGATTTGTAACCCAACTTACTGTCCTTTTGATGGTCATTTTTTCCTAAAAACCTCAGTGTTGAACAAACTGCTTTCAACCACTTCTCTGTAAGCCATAATATTCTTTTCCTTCAAATGGAAAAAAAGAAAAATCACACAGGATGGTTTCTTTTAGACAAGATCAGGCATGTTCATGGTGGTATGGCCATAGACGAGGATGGTTTCTTTTAAAACAGACATTACTGAAACTGTAAATATTTTTAGCCTTTTGTACTTTTCATCCAGCAGCTTAACTGAGAATGATATAGAAACATTTAAAAATAGCCACTCAGTACTCTGAAAACCATTAAATAGTTTAGCACATACCCAGCACCTGCTTGACACATCTTAATCAACACTCTTTTGCTAGTCATATAAAAAAAGAGAACCCTTTTGCTTTCAGAGTTTTTTCCCTTAAGAAACATATGTGTCACCAGGGTATTTTGCCCTCTCTCTTTCTAACTTAGAGGGTAACACCTGGAGTAAGTCATGAGTGACTAATGAAGATGCAACTTTCCCCTCAGCATGATATACCTCACAGGATGGAAGTAAAAGCTTCTAATAGGAGCATTTATTACAACTGTTAGGATTGTAATGGAAAGTTAATTTTGTTTTACAGTTTGTAGAAATGATTCAGGATGATATGAGAACACTTTCTATAAACCTGCACTGATAAAAGGAAGATGATAGTGGTGACACATGATATACTTTCTGAGTTGTTTTTCCAGGGGTGGGAAAGTTCAATCCACAGGTTTCAAGACAGAAAGAAGAAAGGAAAGGAGAAGAAAGGAAGAAAGAAAACAAAATTTTTTTTAGAATTGACTATGTTCAAATACACTGTGCTTATTAGCATCAAACTTTCAACCATGGTCTGAGCAGCACTATGTTGCAACAAAACTGGAGTAGCCAGCCTGAGCAAACATGAACATCACGATATTTTAAAGTTCAAACAACATAAGGCACCAGTTTTAAGACTGCCCGGGTATCCTTATTTAGCAATACAAAGATTCACACAACTTGGTGCCAGACAGCTTTTCCCTCCAGCCAAATCTGATGAAGACTTGATAACATCACCTGCCATAATCAAAATTCCTGGGCACATGTGAAGGCCTCTGGCTCAAATCAAAGAGAGCTTTGGGCCCCAAAGCTATGGGCCCCACAGCTATGGGCTACCAAGGAAAGGTTATAACCAGGCTCTAATGTAAACCCTTTTGTTACTTTTAACAGTTTTAGATCTTCTAAGGTATAGGAGATGATATTAATAAAATTTAAAGTTCTGCTTAGCTTAATTTTTTTAGTCTCTTTCCTTAAAAGTAAAACTTACAATGATCAGAAAGCATGCTTTCTTCTGGCTTTATCATTCAACTTCTCAGGCAAAGATGATCAACAGTAACACTCTTACCTAAAGCAAAAGTAAGTGGTTGTGATTACCACTGTGGACAGAAAGTCTGTATTTGCCCACTTTTATCAATGATTGAGACAATGATCCAGAAGCTGTATTGGTACAAAAACACAATACCAGGGATGCCGGAAACAGGATTACAAAAGTTCTCAAGAGGTTAAAAATAGGCCAAAATGAATATAGTCAAGTTTACTAGGCTCAAATGTGAGGTCCTGTATGGTCAGTACATAGAGGTCCAGCAGCCTCTTGATTCAATACAGGCAGTGTTACGGGTTTGCAAAAATGCACTCTTAGGCTGCATTAATAAAGACATTGTTCTCAAGGCCAGATAAGCCACAGTCCCTCTCAAACTGCTCAGAAAGAGTAGCTTCAGGACCAGGTGCAGTGGCTCACGCCCATAATCCCAGTGCTTTGGGAGGCCAAAGCAGGCGGATCACTTGAGGTCAGGAGTTCAAGAACAGCTTGGGTAACATGGCGAAACTCATCTCTACAGGACATACACAAATTAGCTAGGTATGGTGGTATGCAACTGTAGACCCAGCTACTCGGGAGGCTGAGGCAGGAGAATTGCTTGAGCCTGGGAGGTGAAGGGTGCAGTGAGCCAAGATTGCGCCATTGTACTCCAACCTGGGTGACAGGAGTGAAATCTTGTCTAAAAAAAAAAAAAAAAAAAAAAAAGGGAGGTAGCTCTATAATTTGTCCACTACATTTTAAGGAACTTCCTGATAAACTGGAGAAAGCAAAAAGGAGTGAGATCAGAATGACTGTGGAACTAATATTATGAGAAATATTGAGGGGAACTGAGCATAGATAACTTTGAAAAAGACTTTATTATGGCAGATTTGCCAAGTAAACTGATAATTAGAATTATTTTCTATATAGAAATTAGGATACCTTAGAAGAGGTATCTGCATTTGATGGGTGTTAAACTTGAGGATGTTTAAGGTCCTGTTCAACTCTACCCATCTGTAATTACATGGGGAAAAGTGCTATGTCCCTCATGAAATTAAATACTAAGAACTGGAGGGAGGCTGAATCAACAGATTTTCTGTATCATGTATTGAAGAGTTAATTTTCTCCAACCAAGCTAGTGAATGAAAGGGTAACTCAAGATGAAATAATGATGTCAAAGCATTTTTAATACACCTCGTGGAAGAATCCAAGTGTATTTTAAAGAGAAAACACAGCACTTGTTACACCATATATTTCATATTTGACCTGAAGTTGGTCACACAGAGGCCTTAGTCATAATAAAAAACTTCTCTCTGCTCAAACGCAGTATGTACATAGTAATAAATGAAAACATTATTGCCAAACTATTTTTTTAAAACTATCATGGCACAAATTACTTTTAACAAAGAAGTCATATTCCGAAAGACCTTTTGTACACAATTGTGCAGTGTACCTTTGTCTTACTGTTTAGTATCCTAAAAGAAATAGTTTTCAAAATATCTAAATTCATTTATAAAAACTTGAATGCAGGTAATTTAGCAACAAATCACAACCAGCTGAGAACTTACATAAAAGAATGAACTCCAGGGCCAGAAATAAACCCCCAAAGGTAAGACATACTAGAAAAACATAAGAGAAACAAAATCAATAGACTATCATCTCAATATCTAGTATGACGCTTGGTAAACAGTTGATGAATAGAAATAAATTATCCCTACAGACAGACTCAATTAAGTATACACCCAAATCAGTCAAGACTGTAAATACGGTGGGTTCTCAATCAATTGACTTTTTCAACATCAGATGGGTGGTTGGAGCCTTCACAAACTTCAGAGCCCTAATAGAGATCCCCTTTTCTAGCCCACATAAATAATACAAATCATATCTCTATGATCATTAGAGATGCAAAAAATCAGTATAGGCCTTTCTCCCCTTCTAACACATTATCTTAGGCTTGTTTTATTTATTTAACTTTTACATTCCTCATGTGATCTGTGGCCACACAAGACTGATTCTCCAAACTGAACTTCATTTTATCTGCTCCACAATAAGCAATATTTATTTTCACTCAACAATTATTTATTAAAAATGTACTGTGTGTAAGACATTGTGCTAAGAGCAGGCAGTACTAGGAAGTCACAGTTCTATCATCAAGTTTTAAATCTAGTAGGTAAAAGACTCATACAAAAGTATCAAGGCAGCCATGGGCCACCTGAGTGGTGAAACTGAGACTCAAAGGGTGTCAGGAAGAGAGGAGGCACTCAATTGTGGTAAATGGGGAGAATGATAGAGGAGATGGCATTTGAGTTGGGCCTGAGAGGACAGGTTATCCAGGATTTGGATTGACAATGATTCAAGGGAAGAGAAGAGGGAAAAAGAAGAGAGCCAACTTTAAGCGAAGGAAACACAATGAGACAAATTTGCAAAAGCAAAAAATGTAATGAGCATTGCATACCACCAGAAGAGCAGGTGAATAAGGGTATTAGCTAGAAGAAGCAAGGTTCATTCATTTGTATTAGAGAAAAGTGCAAGATAAATGGTTCATCTGAACAATGGGTGGTTCCACAGGGTTTGAAAACATCTCTTCCTCTGTAAGTCATACTATCTCTGACTGAAGGGTCCAACGTGAAGGAGGAAGGAAGGGGCCAGTCCTTTTTGGTTGTCCAGGTGCAGGACCCAAAACCAGCAATACACAGAGTGACATATGTTGTGACTAAGCCCTTCTCACATCAACCCCAAAACGTACCGAAACATGAAAAGACATTTTCCAATGGAGACTTGCCCAAGTTTTCCTTTTAAAACTATTCCGTTTTGAACCTCCAAACTCTGAATTTCAAACTCAACCACCTGCTTTCTCAGCAACTTTACCAGTAACTCAATGTCGAAGCTCCTGGGAAAAAAAAAAAAAAACCTCACATAAATTGTACAGTGTGATAAATCCAGGCCTCAAAGCATTAGCTGTGTCCTCCCACTTCTCACAGGGACTATTCCATGAAACTTACAGTGTCCTCTTCCTGGTTCACAACTGGGCCATGTTTTCCAGCCTCCTTTGCAGCTAGTTGGTGACATGTGACTGAGTTCTACCACAAAATGTAAGTGAAAGTGATTATGCTAATTTCTAGGCCTAATTTCTAGGCCTACTCCATAAAAACCTTCCATGTGTAACCTTCCATGTTCTTCCCCCTCTCTTGATGTGATGCAAACAAGCACAGTAACTCTGGGAGTCACATGTTGAAGATGGAGAAACTACAAGATGGAAGGAATCTGAATTCCTGAAGGATTTCCAGGAGGAAAATGTCACCTACCATTCATCAACACCCATTTAAGATCTCATGTGAATAAGGAAGAAACTTGTGTTAGAACAGTGAAATGTTGAGAAGTTATCTTGTATTGTTTCTTTCTATTTTTAAAAATAATTTTTATTATGTATATTTATAGTATACAACGTGATGTTATAGGCTTAATATAGATAGTAAAAAGGTTACTATAGTGAAGCAAATTAACATATCCATCATCTCAGTTACTCTATTTTTGTTTTTGTGTTAAGAGCAACTAAAATCTCATTTCGCATGAATCCCATTATTACCTGTAGTCTTCATACTGCACATTAGATCTCTATACTTGTTCATACTACTTTGTATCCTCTGACCTACATCTCTCCATTTCCTGCCCACAACCCATATCCCTGGTAACCACTGTTTTATTCTCTCTCTCTCTCTACATATTTGAATTTTTTTTGGTTCCACATATAAGTAAGATCATATAATATGTGTCTTTCTTTGGCTTATTTCGCTTAGCACAATGGGCTTACCCATGTTGTGGCAAATGACAAGCTCTCATTTTCTAGGGCTGAATAATATTCTTTTGGTATATACCAAATGTGGTATACTTACAGCCACTTCTTTCTCTATTTGTCCATCATCAGACACTTAGGTTGTTTCCATATCTTAGTTATTGTGAATCATACTGCAGTGAACATGGGAGTGCAGACATCTTTACAAGGTGGTGATTTCATTTCCTTTCAGTATATGCCCAGAAAAGGAATGGCTGGGTCATATACAGTAGTTCTGTTTTTAATTTCTTTAGAAACCTCTATAATGTTTTCCATGACGGCTATACCCAATCTACATTCCCACCAACAGTGGACAAGAGTCCTCCACATCCTCACCAACATTTGTTATCTTTTGACCTTTTGATAACAGCCATCCTAACAGCTGTGAGGGGGTAAATCACAGTGGTTTTGATTTGCATTTCCCTGATATGATGTTGTGTACCCTTTCATATGCCTGTGGCCATCTTTGTGCCTTCTTTAGAAAAATGTCTATGCAGGCCTTTTGCCCATTTTATAAATCAGGTAATTCGTTTGTTCTTTGCTATTGAGTTGTATGAGTTCCTGATAAATTTTGGCTACTAACTCCTTACCAAATATATGATCTGCAATATATCTGATGTACATTGGGATATTGGGATATACTAACTGGAATTTTTTCCCAATCTGTAGGCTGCTATTTCACTTTGTTGATTGTTTCCTTTACTGTACAGAAACTTTCTAGTTTGGTGTAGTCCCATTTATTTATTTTATTTTTGAGATGGAGTCTCTGTCCTCCAGGCTAGAGTGCAGTGGCACCATCTCGGTTTACTACAATCTCGGACTCCTGGGTTCAAGAGATTCTCCTGCCTCAGCCTCCCAAGTAGCTGGAATTACAGGTGTGCACCACCACATCCAGCTAATTTTTGTATTTTTAGTAGAGACGGGGTTTCACTATGTTGGCCAGGATGGTCTCGATCTCCTGACCTTGTGATCCGCCCACCTCCGCCTCCCGAAAGTGCTGGGATTACAGGCGTGAGCCACTGCGCCCAGCCCCCATTTATTTAATTTTGCTTTTGTGGCCTGAGCTCTTGTTGTGATACCCAAAAGCTGACTACCAAGGCCAATGTCCAGGAGCTATTCCCCTATGTTCCTGTCTAGGAGTTTTATAGTTTCTGCTTTTACGTTTAGGTCTTTTATCAATTTTGAGTTGATTTTTGTGTGTGGTATAAGATAACAGTCCAATTCCATTCTTTTGCATGTGGAAATCCAGTTTTCTTAACATCATATCAAAGAGACTATTCTTTTCCCATTGTGTCTTCTTGGTGCCCTTGTCAAAAATTAGTTGACTATATATATGTGGATTTATTTCTGGACTCTCTATTCTGTTCCACTGGTCTATGTGTCTGTTTTTATGCCTGTACAATACTGTCTTTATTACTACAACTTTGTAATATAATTTTAAATCAGGAAGTATAATACCTCCCACTTTGTTTTGCTTTTTCATAATTGTTTTGGCTATTCAGGGTCTTTCATGGTTCTGTACAAATTTAAGAAGCATTTTTTCTATTTGTGTGAAAAAGGTCATCGGGATTTTGATAGAGATTGCATTGAATCTGTATATTGCTTTGGGTACTATGGACATTTTAACAATATTAAGTCTTCTGATCCATGAGGATGGGATATCTTTCCATTTTTTTGTGCTTCTTTAATTTCTTTCATTAACGTTTTATAGTTTTCAGTGTACACATCTTTCACATTGGTTGAATTTATTCCTAGGTATTTTGTTCTTTTTGATGCTATTGTTAAGTGGGACCATTTTCTTCATGTTCTTTTCAAACAGACTGTAATTGGTATGAAAAAAAAACGCAACTGATTTTGTATGTTGATTTTGCATCCCACAGCTTTACTGAATTCATTCATTGTTCTAATAGTTTTTTGTGTGGAATCTGCAGGGGCTTTTTTTCCCCCTACAATACAGGATCACACCATCTGCAAATAGAGATAACTTTACTTCTTCCTTCCTGACTTCAATGCCTTTAATTTCTTTTCCTTATCTAATTCCTATTGCTAGTACTTCCAGTACTATGTTGAATAGAAGTGGTGAAAGTGGGCATCCATGCCTGCCTGATACTAGACCTTCATGGAAAAACTTTCAGTTTTCCCGCATGTATTATAATGTTAGCTGTGGGTTTTTCATAAATGGCCTTTATTACACTGAGAAGTTTTCCTTCTATACATACACTATTGAGCATTTTTCTCAAGAAAGGATGTTGGAGTTTGTCAAATGCTTTTTCTGTGTCAATTAAGATTATCATGTGATTTTTATCTTTCATTCTGTTAATGCAATGCATCACACTGATTGATCTGCAGATGTTAAACCAGTTTTGTATGCCAAGGATAAATCCCACTTAGTCATGACATGTAATCTTTTTGATGTGTTGTTGGATTTGGTTTCCTAATATTTTACTAGGGATTTTTGCCCCAATATTCATCAGAGAAATTGGGTTTAAATTTTCTTTTCTTGTGATGTCTCTGGCTGGCTAGGTATCAAGGTGATCCTGGCCTCATAAAATGTGTTTGAAAGTATTCCTTCCAGTTCTATTTTTTTTTGGAAGAGTTTAAGAAGTACTGGTATCAATTCTTTGTTTGGTAGAATTCAGCTGTGAATCTATCTCTTCCTGGGCTTGTCTTTGTTGAGAGGTTTTTCATTACTTCTCCAATCTATTTGTGATTGGTCTGTTACAGGCTTTCTATTTCTTCCTGAGTCAATCCTGGTAGGTTGTATTTTCCTAGGAATTTATCTGTTTCCTCTAGGCTATCCAATTTGTTGGCATATAATTGTTCATAATAGTGACTTATCATCCTTTTTATTCCTGAGGTGTCTGTTGTAATTTCTTCAATTTCATTTTTGGTTTTACTTGACTTTTCTTTTTTCTTTGTTAGACTATCTATGGGTTTGCCAATTTTACTTTAAAAAAAAAAAACCCAACTCTTAGTTTATTGATTCTTCCTGTGGTTTTTCTGTTATACATTTGATTTATGTTTGTTCTGATTTTTATTTCTTTCCTTCTACTAATCTGGTTTTAGTTTGTTCTTCTTTTTCTAGTTCCCTGAGGTGTAATGTCAGACTATTCATTTGAGATCTTTCTTCTTTTCTAATGTAGGCATATATTGCTATAAACTTTCTTCTCAGAACTGCTTCTCCTACATCCCATAGGTTCTGGTATATTGTGTTTCTATTGTCATTTGTCTCGAGGCATTTTTTAAATTTCCCTTTTGATTTCTTCTTTAACCCATTGGTTGTTCTGGAGCATGTTGTTTACTTTCCAGATATTTGTGAATTTTTCAAGCTTCCTCCTGTCACTGATGTCTAGTTTATACCACTGTGGTTTGAAGTTATTTCTGAAATGATACTAGATATAATTTCAATCTTAAATTTTGTGGCCTAACATATGGTCTATCCTGGAGAATGTTCTATGTGTACTCTAGAAAAATTTACATTCTGCTGCTATTGGATGGAAAATTCTGCACAGGTCTATTGGGTCCATTTGGCCAAAAATGCAATTCAAGTCCTGCATTTCTTACTAATTTTCCGTCTGAATGATGTACACGTTGTTGAATTGAGAAGTTATTTTTACAGCAGCTAGCATTACCTTAGTAATATACACATTTTGACCAAATTCTTTATGTCAGTTTGGGTCTACCCAGAAGCAGGTACCAAGATAGAACTAGAAATACAAAAGATATATTGAGAAAGGAAGCCACAGAATGTGGGAGGTCCTTCAAACCACACCTATGGACATGGAGAGGAAAGGAAGAAGGAATGGCTAGGAAGTCTTGGATTCCAACACAGTTCCAAGAAAGGTCTGCTCAGGCCAATAGGAGTTCTTGAGCCAATTTGGCCCACTGGAAAAGTCCTGTGTCCCACAGGAATGAGCCTGCATTAGGACTCCCTATTGTGCTTGGTCATGACTAGGAGAAGCTAGTGGCAACCTGTAGTTTAGTACAATGCAAGGGTGGCTACAGAGGGACAGTAGTTGGGCCATGAGTCAACTATGCTTCCAGCTGTAGATCTAAGCATTTTCATGGACACCACACCCCTCAAACTTCCAACTTCCAAGACCTACATTCCCTTTCCTCCCTCCATTTATCCATATCCACACCCAGTCTTTCCTCCTTTGTTCCCATCTATTAAAAACTGAGTTGTCCCTTCTCTAGCCCAAAGCTAATCTTGCCATGTGTTCTAGCTTATATGCCATCAGATCTGCTTAGAGACATTATTCCATCAATTATCTCCTTCTTCTTCCTCTCTACTGGATTATATCTATCCTCCGGCATGTAACCTTGTTTGAGATTTTAACTTTGAAAAAGAACATTAAAAAGATGTTCCTTGACAACTCTTGCTCTCCTTCCCTTCATATCTGAGCTCCTTAAAAGAGTAGTATAAATGAACCATCCTATTTCTTATTTTTCACTGCCCACTAATTGCTCTTGCTAGGATTATTGAACCTACCAGTTGACACATCCCGGAACCGTTGCTTGACCCCTCTGAAGTATTCAACATTCTTGACCACTCCCTCCTTCTGCAGATTCCTGCTTTGGGTTCATGGAACACCCTATCCTCAGGTTTTCCTCATACCCTCCGATCATTCCTTCTAAAGCTTCTTTTTATTTGCCTCCTCCTTAAAAGTCCACTTCCTAGGGCTTATATCATTGGTTCTCTCTGTTCTCTGTTTCCTACATTAATATTGCCCCTCAATCTCATGATCTAATTGAGCACTTATATACTGATGAGATCACTTATGTAGTCACCCAAACCAGAAACCTATAAGTTTCTCTCTCAATACCCATAACCAATCAGTTACCAAGTTCTGAGGATTCTATTTCTTAACTGGCTCTCAGCACCATCTTCTCCTTATCTCCCCACTGCCACTGCCCCACGAACTTTTGTAGGAGCAGAGTGACTCTCTTGCCTTGGATTCCATTCCTGCTTAGCTGTACCTCCATAGTTCTGCAAGAGAATATTTCTAAAGCACAAATTTCATCATGAAACCTCTGCATTAAGATTCCTGAAGTTGTTCCCCACTGACTACAGGATAAAGGCCAGCCTCCTTGGCATGGTACATAAGGTCCTTCATAATCGGTTTTAGTCTGATCTTCCTCCGCTACCTTCTCCATGTTCCCAAACTCTCATTATATGAAGTTATTTGAAATTCATACAATGTGGCATATGTTTCATGCTTCTATGGCATTGTATGGGCCCTTTTCCTAAAATGCTCTTTCCATGACCCTGTCCTAACTGGGGGAATCTACTGTGCACTCTTTCAATGTATAGTTTGGGGTTCATTTGTACAGTGATGGCTTTTACAGACCAACTCACCTATCTGTGGAGCCCCTTCCTATCCCCACGCCCCCATTCCCAGGCCATTCAAGTGGCTGTTGTGCTGTTAGTACCCATTCATGGGTACCATGCATGCATATGATTCCAGGACAGCAATCCTGCCCTGTTCCTTTTTGACTAGCACTGACACAGAGTAGGCAATAAATGAATATTTACTGACTGAAAGAATGAATGATGTACAGACCCAATCTCTGAAGTTTGGCCTCACAAAATTTGCCTCTGAAAAACAAAATTATCACACAGTGGCCAAAAACCATGATGACACCAATCAACATTACATGTACACACTGGTGTCCAAGTTCAGGTAGTGACATCTCCAATTTACATGTGAAAAGTGGATACTAGGCATTAAAGGAGAAAGATTCAAATGGTCTACATAAGACAGCCACAAAGATAGCTCAAGGGCTATTATCCCAAGGGACATGCATTAACTGTTAGTAAGTATATAAACTAGAGTTCACATTTCACACCGAACTTTCTAGCACAAATTGGAAACAGGAGACGATTAAGCTGAGCTAAGGAAAAGCATGGCTTTGACACACAAGAAACTACACATGCATTTTACATTAAATGCTTTTTAAAATTTACTCACAGAAAAGAGTACAACAATTATTTTAAAAGTCACAACTTGTAAATTTGATATGTAAAATTGGCATTTAAAATAAAAAATCACCATGGCCACTGAAGGCTGAAAGAGTAAAAAGAAAAAGGAAATAAAAGATAAAATATATAGTTTCAAACTCTCTGTGATGCATCTCACCCCTGATCAGTGGGAGGCCAGTTATCACATTGAAGACACTAGGTAAGCACAAGAGTTTACTGAAAACGGACCTTTTCATGAAAAATCATGGGTCAAACATCTCTATGACACACACCACTGTTAAAGGAAACACACTGTTTCTCATTCTTGACATGATGATGCCTGATGTGCTTAGTCAGACAGACAGCTTAATATGGTTCCCATCCCAAAGCTTAGTGAAAATAGCTTTTTTAAAAAATTTGAAAAATAAATCCCCAAACATAATTCTTCTGGCAAAATATTAAATCCTACTGAAGAAGGAGGCTTTCAGGGAAACAGTCCAAAGAAACCTTTTAATTTGTTTAATGTTCTATAAGCTAGTGGTATCAAGAAAATGTATATCTTTGTTTTAAAATAGACAAATTAGTGATGCGTCTACATGCCATCTACTTAACTTTGTTCCTGCTGTTCAGCCTTGTAAGAGTAGCATTTTTTCTTGCACTGACTCCTGAAGCCTAAATCTGCAAAAGTCTGTGATGACATCAAGCTTAACATTTTGCCAAGCCTGTAAAATTATTTCTCAAAATAGTGTGCTAACGCATCAGCTTTTACTCAAACCTAAATGAAATGTCAGGAAAGGACTCCCATGTTTACACTAACTGCCCATTAGTAAACATTTCTGACTGTAATAACTGAAGGTCTCATGTTCTCAATGTAATGGCACCAGCAAAATCCCTTGAAAATTTGCTCCTAACCACAAGTCTAAGTAGGATGTGGTCACTCAGGTTTTAGATTGATGATGCTGAAGAAATGTATTTACAGGCTGAAGAGCTTATAACCCTGGCCAAAACACTGACTTCAGAGCACCAGGAGAAACTCCTTGGACTAGATAAAGTAAACATTTGAAGAAAATCTGCATTCATTGGGTGATTTATTGGTATATACAAAAGTTATCCTTTAAGGAACCAAACAAGAGTTCTAATTACCTCCCTATATTTCTTCTCCTTATACTTTCCAAGTTCAGTTACAGCTTTGTTCAATCTCTGCCTTTTTTACTCTTTTGTCCTCTGTCTGAAGTTTTCAATTAAGACTTACTTTATAACAGGATTGTGGTTATGTAGGAAAATGTTCTTATTCTTCAGAAATGATGCTGAAGTCTTTAGGGAAAAATGTCATGAAAGTAAGTCTGCAACTTACTTTTAAATAGTTCTAAAAAATGAACCCCTCTTGCCAACACACATACAAAACTATAAATTCAGAGACAAAATAACAAATATTAATAACCGGCAAATATAAACAAATGGCACATAAATGTCCTTCATATGATTCTTTCATCTCCTCTCTAGGTTTGAATTTTTCAAAAGGAAAAGAAAAAAGTTTTAAAAGAATTACTTAATGAGCACCAGGTTTTCAAATTGTAAATGCATTTCTTGAGCATCGCACATCTAAAACTTGAGAGGCCTAGGGCTAAAGAAATGTCAAGATTAACAAAAGACATGTTGTTGTCCTCTACAGACATGATGTTGACTCAATTTGCACATCCTGGAAGTGTGCATCTGGGATGGAGGTGAAGAGGTATTCACAGCCAGGCATTTTTCTCCAGAAAGCTGTCCCTTTGGGGTTTCCTGGTCTTTCCCTCCCAGTGAGACCCTGGTTCACCTGCTGTCTCTCCTGCTGTCGAGCAGTGGTTCCTGGGAAGTCTAGGAGACCCGTGAGAGGTTGGAGGTAGATTCAAAGCACCCTCATGGAATGAATTTACCAAATAAACAACTGCATGTTAGACCTATACATTTAAAAACATTAGTGCTACAAATATTCTTAAAAGGCTTTCAAAATTTCAGTGAAGACATGAATGCTTTTTCAAATGTTTATGTAAAAATCTTATACAAGCTGTTTGCTATTATAGTCAGGATATATTTGGTGAGAAAAACAAAACATTGTAACTCAAGGCATGCTCCATTTCAGACAAAACATGAACTCTCTCCTTTAATTATATCAGCCATTACAACAAGAAAACCTTGTAAAAGGTTCTCACACGGGGCCTACATTATGGGGATCCACTTCACCCTCAGGGAGGCTTGTTACACAGTTGAGAGAGAGCATGGTGGAGGACAGCTGCTTCTCCGTTTTTTATAAAATCACTTCCCATTTGCTCTAAAACAGAATTTCTAAATAACAGCACCCAAAGAGTACTCAAAACAGGATACTAAACCACTTTGGAGGGCAAGACAGAAGTCTCTTGTTAGCTTCCACAAGAAAGAGAATTTTAGGCTGTAGGAGTATTTTCTTTGGGATGCAAACACTTTGATATAAAAGTAACTTTCTTTAATGTATTTGTGCTAACATGATGGGAAATGCCCAGCTTACACATCACGATCTTAGTGATAGTGCATCTATCCTGAACATGGCTGTCTTAATTAGCCTGATGTGTCTATGGTAATAAACACCAAGCTGCAGAACAACTCAATATACCCAGGTGAAATCTTTACCACTTAAAACACTTTAGACGGCTTGTAATCAACCAGATAGCATTTTCCCAATGAGAAATCCTAACTGCAAGGTAAGGTATCTTTCTATCTATAGTGAGTGTTGACTTACACTGCAGGCATGGTGCTAAGAGCCTTCATCTGCATTATCAACTCATTCTAAACTTACTACTACCTTGTGAAGTATGTAATGTCCTGGGCACCAGATAGGAGAGGACAGAGAAGCACTGAGAAGAGAAAAAATGAACATTTATCAAGTACTACCACATGGTATTGTAACAGTGCTCTCTATACATTATCCCATGTAACTATCTCTACAACCCTATGATGTAAATATTAGTAATGCCATTTTACAAGGGAGAAAACTGGGAGGTACATAACTGGACTATGGCTGCAGAGATAGGAAATGAGCCTATACTGTCGTATGCCAGGTACTATGTGGGCACAATTCCTCCTTCTGATCACCACATTCTACAAGCTCCAACCCAGATGCTAAAGGCAGAGGCAACAACCATGGAGGAATAGCCATGAATGTTCCTCGCGGCCACTGCACCCACGGAGGCTAGAGCAGACCTAGTGCCCTGAGGGTGGGATGTAAATTCCTTTTTAAATCCAGAGGGTGTGATATGGAGGGTCTATCTCTGGTTTAATGAAGATATTGAAGCCAATGAAAACAGATCCCAAATCTGGCCCCACGACTGACCGGGCCTCCTAAAGAGCCTGTAGATGACCAACTACACAGAGAGGAAGGCTCTAGAAGACAGAAGATGCTCCCTGGGAGGCTCTTCTCAGCTGTTTCTTCTTCCCTCATCCCTTTTTATGACTTAACTTGGCATCTAGGTGTGCACGGGCAATTGTTCACAGCAGCCAAAAGGTGGAAACAACCCTAATATCAACTGGTAAATGGATAAACAAATTATTGTATATTGTAGCATACAATGAAATTTTATCCAGCCACAATAAGGAATGAAGTACTGATACACACAACAATACAAATGAACCTCAAAAATGTTATGCTAAATGAAAAAAGCCAGACATAAAAAGTCACATACTGCATGACTCAATTTATATGAAATATCCAGAAAAGGTGAAACCATAGACGCAGGAAGCAGATGAGTGGTTTCCAGGGGTTGAGGGATAAGGGGAATGAGGAGTGACTGCTTAATGGGGATGCAGTTTCCTTTGGGGTGAGGAAAATGTTTCAGAACTGGATATAGGTCCCAGTCGCACGGCACTGTGAATGTACTATATGCCACTGAATTGTACACTTGAAGAGGGTTAATTTTATATGAACTTACCTCAATTTTTGAAAAGTACACATGCCAATGCATAGTCTTTGAGCAGTCTTGAATAACGATATACACTATGCCAAGCTATAAAGATGCCCCACCCTGTGCCCTTTTTACATTACACACAAATAGGGACGGATTTCCTGTAAGCTGATCTTGAAGAAAAAAAACATGTTAGACAAAGAAATTAGAACTAAGACATCTCCCCCCCCCACCAAAAAAAACCCTCAACACTGTATCTTTGTTCTTTTCCCATGTCCTCTACCCTACTGAAACGAACAAATAATATAAACCCCAACCACTGAGTGTACCACAGACAGAAAACTTGGTACATAAAAGACCTAATAAAATAAAATCTGTCAAGTTTTGTTGCCCCCAAATTGAACAGAAAGATCCAGCAGGCCCTCAAACATATGAAAAGAAGCAATACTCTCGCTGGCAATCAGGGGAACTCAAATTAAAACAGCTAGTGATCACTTTACACCGCAGTGAGAGAACGCTTAAAAAGATTCCTAACACCTGGCAGGGGTGAGGCAAACAGGTACTCTCATATTTTGCAGGTGTGACTCTACAGCAATGCAACTTTTTCAGAGTATCATCTGACATCATGTATGAGTCACTGACTCCATTTTTAGGACTCTATCCTTCAAATATCAAAGTAGATACATAAGAACATATGTACAAGAATTTAACTGCAGTGTTGTTAGGAATGGTAAAAACCTAGAATGCTCTTGAATGTATATCAGCTGGGGAATAATTGAATAAACTATGGTACAATGATACCATAGGATATTATGCAACTGTTAAAAAGAGCCACTAGATTCATATTTGATAAGGACAAATGTTGTAACAAAATATTAAAGAAAGTTGCAGAGTATTGTTTATGATGCCATTTTCATAGGAGAAAAAATGTCCCTTCTCCATGTAAAGGTATATGTTTGTATGTATGTATATGATGTATAGAGAAAGGAAAAGAAACAACCAGAGGAGTGGGAGAAAAACAATCAACTTTTTCTATATTCACCTAAATATTATTTTATGCATTGTCCTATAATTTTTTTAAAAATAGAAAAAGTTGAAATAAATAGGATTTTTTCTGCACTTGCTTTTTTTTTTGAGACAGGGTCTTGCTCTGTCACCCATGCTAGAGTGCAGTGCCGTGATCTCGGCTCACTGCAACCTCTGCCTCCTGGGTTCAAGCAATTCTCATGCCTTAGCCTCCTAAGTAGCTGGGATTACAGGTGCACACCACCATGCCCAGCTAATTTTTGTATTTTTAGTAGAGACGAGGTTTCACCATGTTGGCCAAATTTGCCTCAAACTCCTGATCTCAAGTGATCTGCCTGCCTTGGCCTCCCAAAGTGCTGAGATTACAGCTGTGAACCACTGTACCCGAACTGCACTTGCCTTTTATATATGCAAGAAATGTGAAGGGGACAGTCCCCAAAAACCCACTTTGAGGATATGTTCTGAAATTAGTGTCTACTGAACTTCAGTCTCCTAAATTGTATCTATTCTGTCCAACAGTGCACCTCAAACTGGGCTCTGCAGACCAGCCCCAGTCCCAGAATAAGCACAGAAACTGAGAGTAGACTTTTAGAGTTTTTTTACAGCAGCTTGCCAGAGTAATTTTGTCTGTTGACTATAAGAATAATAAATGTTTAATCAGGCTTATGGTTTTAGTTTCTTTAAATTTCATTTTTCTAGTATTTCATTTTTCTAGTAAATCATTTTTATTGTATTTTATAAAATTATCAATCCATGACATACTGGAAATTAAAAACAAAACTGGTTCTTCACCCAAGATAGAGAAGCAAAACTCTAAACAATGAGAGTCAATGTTCATAATGATAAAACATAGGAATATAAGACATTTAGGAACTTTAATAATGAAAGGTTAGATTCTATTGAGCATACATGCTAATATAATCAAACTCTTATGAAAAAAAGATATTAAATACATCAGAAGAAAGCTTTCTGGTAATAAGAACAGATTACTAACCATTCTAGGTAAATAATTACGTTCGTTCTTGTCGGGAAAAATGAACTCTAGTTTCTATTTTCAAGTGAAGACTAAGAGACCTGGAGAATAAATGAAACCCCATACAACTCCAAAACCAGCTACCTGGAGTTCAGCCAAAGACACTTTAACTTTTGCTGAACAAAATTAACTTCATTTTCATTTTTTTTCTCCCCTCTCATCCTTCTGAATGGAGATGCTAATAGCAACAGAAAACAGTAACAGAGACGAGGGGCAGGGTTAGGTGGGGCTAAGTTCTGACTACTCTGTGCAGACTCTATTTAATAAAGTTTCACCTACCAATATTCTATGCTGGGGGTGAGGGGTGGGAAGGGAAGGGAGAGAGCTTACATCCTCCTAAGTCTTTTGAGTTTTCTAAAAGTTGATACACCAAGTTATAGTTACCCAGAAAAACCGGTGGAAGAATAAAGAACCAAAAAACATACTTACAGTCCAAAAGTAAAAAATATCATTTGTACATACAAATTTCTTCTCCACTTCCGAAATTTTTTAAACTAATGCTATAGTGAGGTGCATTTCCAAATCTGGCAGCTTAAATAAAACCAACTGTAACTAGCACTGTGGTGAATGAAATGCTTTACAACTCACAGCTGTGACACTGAAATAAGGAAATCCTGGATTCCCACCAAGGGGTAACCAGCATCAAAAGACAGGGCACATTTTGATGTTTTGAAAATTTCTGAGAAGTCAGAGAAAATTTAGGTTATTTTCATATCGGTTGGACTTTACATAATAAAAGAGCCCTAAAACAAAAAGCAGCCCCAAGTGTGGCAGTGCTATATTGTTTGGATTCCTTATAACAATCAATGTGTTCATAAGACGCTTAGAAATACACAAAATAAGCTGATGGCCCCGGTGAGTGGGACACACGCTGGGCAGCTGTGTGAACTTTTAAAATTTTAATTTAATTTTTATTTTATTTCGATAGTTTTGGGGGAATATGTGGTTTCTGGTTACATGGATAAGTTCCCTAGTGGAACTTCCCCCTGAGTCTCCAGAGTCCATTATATCATTCTTATGATACACTATATTTGGTTTTCCATTCCTGAGTTACTTCTCAGGATAATAGTCTCCAATTCCATCCAGATTGCTGTGAATGCCATTATTTTGTTCCTTTTTATGGCTCAGTAGTATTTCATGATGTATATATACCACATTTTCTTTATCCACTCATTGGCTGATGGGTATTTAAGCTGGTTCCATATTTTTGCAATTGCGAATTGTGCTGCTATAAACATGCGTGTGCAAGTGTCTTTTTCATATAATGATTTCTTTTCCTTTGGGTAGATAATAGTGGGATTGCTACATGGAATGGTAGTTCTACTTTTAGTTCTTTAAGGAATCTCCACACTGTTTTCCATAGTGGTTGTACTACCTAAAAAACTCTAAAGACTCATCCAAAAAGCTCCTAGAATTCGGTAGAGTCTCAGGAGGCAAAATCAATGAACACAAATCAGTAGCACTGCTATACACCAACAGTGACCATGCTGAGAATCAAATCAAGAATTAAATCCCTTTTACAACAGCTGCTAAATAAACAAATAAAATACTTAGGAATACATCTAACCAAGGAGGTGAAAATCTCTACAGGGAAAACTACAAAACACTGCTGAAAGAAATAATCGATGGCACAAACAAATGGAAACACATTTCATGCTCATGGAAGAGTAGAATCAATATTATGAAAATGACCATACTGACAAAAGCAATCTATAGATTCAATGCAATTCCCATCAAAATTCTATCATCACTCTTCATAGAACTAGAAAAAAAATCCTAAAATTCATAAGGAACCAAAAACAAAGTACACATAGCCAAAAGAACAAAAGCAAAAAGAAGAAAGCTGGAGGCATCACATTGCCCAATTTCCAACTATACTACAAGGCTATAGTTACCAAAACAGCATGGCGCTGGTATAAAAATAGGCACATAGACCAATGGAACAGAACAGAGAATCCAGAAATAAAGCCAATACTTACAGCTAACTGATCTTTGACAAAGGAAACAAAAACATAAAGTGAGGAAAGAATACCCTATTCAATAAATGGTGCTGGAATAATTGGCAAGCCACACGTAGAAGAATGAACTGGATCCTCATCTCTCACTTTATACAAAAATCAACTCAAGATGAATCAAAGGCTTAAATCTAAGACCTGAAACCATAAAAACTCTAGAACACCAGAAAAACTCTTCTAGACATTGGCTTAGGCAAAAAGTTCATGACTAAGAACCCAAAAGCAAATGCAACAAAAACAAAAATAAATAGTTGGGACCTAATTAAACTAAAAAGCTTCTGCATAGCAAAAGAATTAATCAACAGAGTAAAAAGACAACCCACAGAGTGGGAGAAAATCTTTGCAAACTATGCACCTGACAAAGGACTAATATCCAGAATCTACAAGGAACTCAAATCCGCAAGATAAAAACACTTTAAAAAAAAAAAGAAAAAACATTGTTTATGAAGTTCAGAGCTTGGAGATTCATTCAAGTATTGATTGCAGTTTTATTTTGAAAAGAATGCTACAATTTATGTGGTTTTTCTCATGTTTATATTAAAAGCTAATAAACTAATTTTAAAAAACCTATCAAAAACTGGGCAAAGGACATGAACAGACAATTCTCAAAAGAAGATATCCAAATAGCCAACAAACATAAGAAAAAATGCTCAATATCTCTATTAGGGAAATGCAAATTAAAAGCACATGAGATACCATCTTACTCCTGTAAGAATAGACATAATTGAAAAACAAAAAAATAATAGATGCTGGCGTGGATGTGGTAAAAAGGGAACACTTTCACACTGCTGGTGGGAATGTAAGCTAGCTGTGTAAACTTATGAAACAAAGACCAAGCTGAGGTCCTTGCCTCACCTGCTGTGTTTCAAGGGCTCATCAGCTTGGCCCCAAATGATGTCTTCAGTAGGTGGCGAAATGTTAAAACTGGGAGCTATGTGAATGAACGCGCTGAAAGACAAAACACGTTAGATCAGTTAGGTCACTATAACAAAACGTAGTATCATGCAACTAAGTGCTGTTAATCAACTTCCTTCTCTGCTTGACATTGAACTACCTGCAAATTTACTGCTTAGAAAAGGTCCAGGGACTTGCCCATGAGGAAGAACTCAGCAATACCACAGACCTTAATGCAACTGGATTTCACCTCCCCATGCCACCAAGAGTTACTGTGCAGGATACAAATGGCCTTCTTCCTTGTCAAATCTTATGTCCCCCTTTCACTCGTTCTCCTTGACTTCTTTGTAGTGTCTGACACTGTTCAGTAGTTTTCTTTTTTTCTCTTTTTATTCTTCTCTCTCTCCTGCTTCTCCTGTTTCTTTTATGGTTTCCTGCTCCTCTTTCTCTTCTGCTTCTTGACCAAGGACACCTTTTAAGGCCCTAGGTTTTTCTCTCTTTCTCCCTCAGAAATCATCTATTCCCAGCGCATCAATTCTCTCCTTGCAGATAGCCCCCCAGTCATCCCCACTGCCTCCCTTGAACTCCTCTCCTTTATTCTCAACTCTCCAGTGAGCCATTTTTCCTGCATATGGTATCTCTACTGCATATGCTCATTCAAAAGCCTTCATTTCTTGCTGCAACGCTACTGCTGTGGAAAAATGAGCTTGTCTATTCACCTCATTGATTTCTGCAATAGCAGAATTATCCTCCCAGCCAACCAAGCTCCAAATCTTAGATTCATTTTTGCTCATTCTCTCTTCTTCAATTCCAGTCATTCATCAAGTCCTATTGATTTGTTACATCTCACCTCTATCTCTTGCTACCCACTTACACTGACCAGATCCTGCTTAGCTGAGAAAACTCCCTCTTCTCTTCTTTCCTAATGTTTCCTCTTGTAAAATTGGCCAGCGTGCTGCTGCCATTTTGATCTTTCTATCACTACCCCTGCCATTTTCATCTTCCTCTCGCTATCCCCAGCAATTCGAGAATCCTCACCACCCCTCTAACAAACAACCTGCATTGCCCAGTAGAGAGAAAACAAGACAGCAGAGTAACTAAGAACTCAGGCTCTGGATCTTGGTGGCCATGCTTTGAATCACAGTTCCACAACTTAACTGCTATGTGCCTCAGTCTCCTCATCCCTCAATGAAGGCCAGGTGCAGTGGCTCACACCTGTAATCCCAGCACTTTAGGAGGCTAAGGCGGAGGCTCGCTTGAGGCCAGGTGTTCAAAACCAGCCTGGGTAACATAACGAGATCCTGTTTCTATGGGGAAAAAAAATTTGCCAGGCATGGTGGCACACACCTGTAGTCCTGGCTACTCAGGAGGCTAAGGCAAAAGGATCACTTGAGCCCAGGAGTTTGAGGCCACAATGAGCTATGATCATACCACTGCACTCCAGCCTGGGCAACAGAGCAAGACTCTGTTTCTAAAAAGGGGGGGGTCAGGGGGGACCTGATAATATCTCCTGCAAAGGCTTGCTGTGAAGATAAGAATAGTTAAAAGGTGTGAAGAACTTAGAAGGGTGCCTAGCACAGTAAGCACTCCATTAAGTGTTAAGTGGTAATGGCTCCCAGCTGGACTGGCCCACACAGCATCTCCTAAACCTGTGTGCTCACCTTTCCTTTGTTATTACACCTTCCCTCATTTGGCTTTTACAGTGTGGAAACTTCTTCTCTTGGCTCCTCTATACAAATTCTGCCCATTGTCAAGGCTTGGGTCTGATTTCCCACTCAGCCAGTGGGAAATCTGAGTACTTCAGCTGCAACCTAGCTTTTTTGCCTCTGAACTTCTAGAATATTTACTAGATGTCCCCAAATCAAGCTGTTTTTTAAATTACTGAGTGTGGAGGGCAGCTCAACGGCTGGAAATTACCAGTGATGGAGCTGGAGGTCTCGCTTTTTCCTCTGGGTGCCCCTAAGTGGGTAATGTCTCAGAACCCCAGCTTCTTTCTCTGAAAAAAATTATCTTATTTATAAGGTTGCCTCAAAGACTGAATAAGAACATGTAAAGCTCCTATCATATAATCAGGCATAAACATTGGCTCCCTTCCAGTGGGACTATAAACCTCCAAGGGTAGCTCACGTTTCTCCATGCTCCAAGGACAGTAGTATGCAGAGATTAAACAGACAGGGGAATACAGACTGAATAAATGAAAACCTTTCCAAGTCTAATGATTTTATGACAATATTCTGAAATGGGCTTTTCCATGCCTATTCTAAACAACTGACAGTGCTTCCATCATAAAATGCATTTTAACACACTTAATCTTCCAAGAACATACGTTGATTCTATTGCCCTGATGAGAGAATATATTAGCTACTTAACCTTTATCTAACACTTACATAATATTAAGATCTTTTTAAGATCCATTTTTACAAAACCCAGAAAATCCACACACAGCAAAAACAAAACAAAACAAAAAAAGGAACACAAAGTAATTGAAAAGACTTTTCATACCTAAAAAGGGAATTTTTAATCACAACCTTAGTCATAAACCTCAACAGGCAAGTCAGAAGCAGTGAAAGATAAAAGTGCCAACAAGAAAATCCGGTTGAAGTGCCACTTGGGTTCATGCAGTGGGTTACAGGGCGCACAAGACAAGCTGGCGGAAGTGGGTGCTGTACCTTTTATCACGGCCGCCCCCACCTGACCACCTGTAGCAGCCTCAGAGGAAGCAGACAACCCCCACACACTTTCCAGCTGCATCTTGGCAGCCACAAAGTACGCACATACAATCAGCTAACGTATAAAAGTATATCGGAAGCATCAATGTGAAAAGGGAAAAAATCTTTAACTCGTGATGAGTAACCTGTGTTATTTAGATTCTGTCACTGAGACTTGATACTAAGCTAAGGGGAGACCCCTCTAAAGACACCCACACAACCCTGACAACTGGCAGCATAAGTGCATAATCTTTGCATCAAATACCTGGGGCACTGAAGAGGCTGAAGCAGCAAATCCTCTGGTAGAGGGTGAGGACCAAATGGGGGTACCTCAGAGGCTACAGTTCCTCCCCCTAGTGTTCAATGACAAATGGAAACATGTCACTGGGTCCAAACGCAGGGAGGACTAGTCTTTGCTTTGGCACCAGGCTAGACAAAGAAAAGACCCCTTGCCCCGTGACCGCACATTGTCCTACAAAGGAAAAGGCTGGATTTTGTTGATGAATGCAATTCACATGTTTGGAGCAGTGTCATTTGAAGGGACTGCTTCAGAAATTCATGCAAATCACATAAGTGGAGAGAAAACAGGAAAAAATTAAGAATGGCTACTTACAAGTCACTTCTAAAACTTTGCTTGTTCTACTTGAACAATTTTTATCATCATTTAAAGCAGTTAAATTAAAATGCACCCGCACTGTAAATCGTGAGAGAACATACCTGCTCTTCAAATATGACTTGAAAATTATTTGGTTTCTCCCCTACCTCCCCCTACCTGGGATGCTCTCATTTTACATTTAATTTGGAAAATTAGAAGAAAAATGGAATAAGCTCAAATCCTAACCAAAATTTGTTTTTACTTTTAAAATACAATCATTTTACAATTTTTTAATAAATGTAAAATATTTTATTATTTACTTAACTTTTTACCTTCAGGGTTACATGTGCAGATTTGTGATATGGGTAACTTGTGTCACGGGGGTTCGTTGTACAGATTATTTTGTCATCCAAGTACTAAGCCTAGTACCTGATAGTTTTTTTTTTTTTTTTCTGCTCTTCCCCCTCCTCTCACTCTCCACTCTCCAGTAGGCCCCAGTGCCTGTTGTTCTGGATGGGCGCGGTGGCTCATGTCTGTAATCCCAGCACTTTGGGAGGCCGAGGTGGCCTGAACATCTGAGGTCAGAAGTTCAAGACTAGCCTGGCCAACATGGTGAAACCCAATCTCTACAAAAAAATTAGCCAGGCATGGTGGTGTGCGCCTTTAGTCCCAGCTACTTGGGAGGCTGAGGCAGGAGAACAGTTCGAACCCAGGAGGCGGAGGCTGCAGTGAGCCGAGATCACACCACTGCACTCCAGCCTGGGTGACAGGGCTAGATTTTGTCTTAAAAAAAAAAAAAAAAAAAAAAGAAATAATCAATGAGCATTAAAGAAAAGTGTAACTTTTAAACCTACTTACATAGTTCAAATACACCCAGTATTTGGAGGTCAGAGTAGTCACGCTTCACTAACTTTATAAAGGAGAGGCTTTCAATAAATGCAAGGAATGTCTACCACAGCAATACATGTGTAAAACGTTTCATCTATGACAGCCATGTTCTAAATTAATGTTGTATTTCCTACTCTGAAATAATTTTAATTTATGACTAAAAATGGCAACAAATGTTCTTTTCATTGAGACCCAAGAAAGTATGAGAGTATTTATTCACATATTCTCATTTCCCATGTAACATGCCTAGGGCCAACCTGAATGAGAGCACAGAAAATGTGGAGGATTTCTCTGCCTAGTCTGCTTAAGATCAACAACACATAAATCTAAATATAAAACACACACCTTTAAATGATCACCATTAATGTTAATAAGCATTAAAGGTAGACACTGAAGTCTTTTGTGTTGGCAAATCCTAGAACTACATTTTCATTCAGACAGGTTGCCTCTGGATAAATGTCTAAGATTTTTTCTAAAAACAAGTTATGGTATTTATAATTGCCTTCTTTAAAAGAATGCAAATTCTTTTGCCTGCAGATTACGCTAAGCAAAAGAGTGAGAGAGAGGGGGAATTTCAGTAAAATTTTGAGAACCATAGCTTGCATTATAGATTTTGGAATGTACCTTCCTGCCCTTTAACCCAACCCCAATTTCTTATTTCGTAGTAAATACACTCCCCAGTTATTCATCCCTTATTATACCCTGGGACAATGGTCATTTTGGTACCAATCACACCTTAGTTTTCCACTATCACCTGCTAAAAGTTCTCTTGGAGAAAAAAAATATAACTGTAAGAGAAACCTGAGTGATATAACTTCAGTATTTTAACATCCTAACCCTTTCAAACTCTTTCTATATGAGAATTGACTATTTTCATCCTCCCTTGAAAAAACGTGTTCAGGCATTAAAATTCCTCTACCTTGGACCTTTTGTAATGGCTGCCTTAATATTTATTTTGATATACTATTCAAGACACCAACAGTTTGAGGTTTTCACTTCTTTTCTTGAAAAGAGTGTCACAAAGTCAAATTTCAGCCTCATCTACAAGACATTTAAAAATTACACTGCTTTCCTGATTTAACTCCTAAATATGCCCAACACAAATAATTACGTGTGTTCACCTGAAGATATGTTCTAGAATGTTCAGTCACAGTGCTACTCATAATGACCCCAAACTGGAAACTATACAAATTAATAAATAGTGGTATAGTCACACAATATAATACTATATAGCATGGAGAAAGAAAAATCAACTACCATAGTCAATATGGTGTCACGCACAATGTGAGTTAACATGCATATTATCGAGCGAAAGAAGTTAGACACAAAACAGTACATTCTGTATCTCCATTGATAAAAAGTTCAAAAACAGGCAAAGCAAATCTATGCTTTCCAAAGTCAGAGTAGTGGCTACCACGGTGAAGTAGTTACTGGAAGGAAGCCTGAGGGATTCTAGGGCACTGATAATGCTGTGTCTTAATCTGGGAACTGGTTACAACAAGTGTGTTTCACTTTATGGAAATTCATCAGTAAGATAAATATATGTTATATGCATACTTTTCTCTGTATTCTCATTCAATTAAAAAGAAATAAAATTAATCAGCTTCTCTTAAGAAACAGACTTACAGGAATGAAAACTAGAGTGTTTCACACAGTAAAATGGAAGAAGCTTAAGAGCTAGTTTCAAATTCCAGATCCTACCATTAATTATTCAATCTTAGCTTCTCTGGCTTCCAATTCTATAAAATGGAGCCAACAGCAAAGATCAAATGACATAACATTGAAGGCATTTTAAGCAAGAAGAATATACAAATGCTGAGCACTATTGCCTGAAATACTAATAATGTACTTATCCGAGAAGCCTTTAAAGTTACATTGTTCTACACAAAATGTTAGTATAAATGTAAGTGGCAAGATAATATTATCAGTTTTGCCATTTAAAGAACTTCCTAACAATCAAAGATATGCAACATTTATTCTACCCAAAGTTAAAGTGTCCTGCCCTAACCTCTACTTTGAGACACTTGGTAAACAACTTTCGGAAGAATGTCAAGATACATAATATTATAGGAGATGATGTCAAATATTAAAGCTTGAATAATAAGTGGACTAGAGAATGATTCTACTCACAGCTCACAGTTCAATCCATCTCTTCTTCTCACTGACTTCTTAACTGTTCCGTGTTTTCCCATGTTGTCCTCCTTCTTCCCACTCTACCCTGCCTCCTACCTGGCCATGCCCCGTCTCTCTGCCCATGCCCCCTTTCTCTCTGCCCAGTCAAATTCTACCCACTCATCAGTGCCCAGCCAAGGCATTCCTCTGGTGGGAAACCCTTCCAGGCCATGGAGACCTTTCCAGGCCGTGGAGATCTTTCCTTCCTTTGAAGCACTTTTTTGTTTAGTGCCTCGACCGTCTGTTTGCAACAGTCTTGGATCCGAGCATTGAACAGCTATGTATCTCTCAAGCCATGATTTAACAACTCATGTGCTCACATCTTGCTTCCCCAGTAGGCTATATGTTTTCCCTAAAGGCAGGGACCTGTGTGATACTTATTTTAATCCCCCTTCAATGCTCTATACATTGCAGATATTAAATGCTTGCTACCCAGTGCTCTACTTTGTGGGTTCAAGAAAGCAGTAATCTCTAAAAGTAGGGCAAAGGTGCAGACTGGGATTTCTTCAAGTAAGTGGATTCTGTCGGTGGCATCTCATCTCTAAAACTCTCTGTTAAGCTCTGATCTTCTTTTCTCTGAGAGCTCCCAATCACTCTAGACTTTAGAGACTAAACCAGCACTTTGAAATCAAAGTATAAGGTGAACCACATATAATTTTAAATTTCTAGTAGCCACATTAAATAAAAAGTAAAAAGGAACAGGCCAAACGTATCTTAATATTTATTAGTTAATCCTATATATGTAAAACATTATCATTTCAACATGTAATCAACACAATAAAAATTATCAAGGAGATATATCCTTTTTGCTTGAAAGCTGGTGTATATTGCACAGCACATCTCAACCACATTTCACATGCTCAAATGCCACATGTGGCTGATGGCTACCATACTGGACAGACCAGGTTTAGAGTTCAAGCTAGAATACGTGATTTCAAACCATTCTGAAAAAATCTAAAATCCAACAAACCCTATAGGGATATGCAGTAATCTTCCTAAATCTTGCTCTTAAAAAAAAAGAATACGGCCGGGCACGGTGGCTCACGCGTGTAATCCCAGCACTTTGGGAGGCTGAGGTGGGCGGATCACCTGAGGTCAGACTAGCCTGGCCAACATAGGGAAACACTGTCTCTACTAAAAATACAAAAATTAGCTGGGCACGGTGGCGCATGCCTGTAATCCCAGCTGCTCAAGAGGCTGAGGCAGGAAAGTCGCTTGAACCCAGGAGGTGGAGGTTGCAGTGAGCCGAGATCATGCCACTGCACTCCAGCCTGGGTGACAGAGCGAGACTCCCTCCCAAAAAAAAAAAGTCTACAGTACTTTATCATTTTGTAAAGCCCTCTGTCATACATTATCTCATCTAGATG
Organism: Symphalangus syndactylus; assembly: GCF_028878055.3. Taxonomy (NCBI): domain Eukaryota; kingdom Metazoa; phylum Chordata; class Mammalia; order Primates; family Hylobatidae; genus Symphalangus; species Symphalangus syndactylus. Next base: position 68,104,770 of record NC_072424.2, read on the forward strand.
ACATACATACAGCAAACATTAAGCCATAAAGTAGTTTCTTGGTCCTATATACCAAAAGAACACAGACCTGGTAACACATGCTTAAATCAAATAACTCATGGTCACACAGCCTTAAAGAACATCTATTAATGAGACGTCTTCTCCATTTTTACTACACAGTAAAGCATATTTTACCTCTGATTTTAAGTCATTTAAGAACTTTTTATTTTGGAATTTTATGACTAGCCCTTTAAATATTAGTTTTGCTAGGAACATCAAAAGAACAAGTGACAAATTACATAAAGGGGAAAAGATTAAATGAATCATGGATTCCACTCGAACTTCATCAGTTAAAAGAATAATTAGCAAAATATTTAAGGAAAAAGTAAATGAGCTCGTTAGTCATGGTCTTTTGAGGGGAAAAAGGTAAAACTATTTTACTTGCCTGATCTTAGATCTAGAATCTAAAAGATAAAGCGGTATTGTGGAGAATCATTATAAAATACTCAGACTTCAAAGGTTCCCATAAGGTCAAAATATGGACTATGTATAAGAAGAAAAAATATGCTAAATATAAAATCAATGTATTAATGAGATATATTTATTTAAATATCCCTTTTGAGTATTCTTAACAGGTATTCAGAACCCTAATCTGCTTTTGAATTTTCAATGATATAAAAGAAAAATTTGAAGACATTAATGGAGAATTTTAAAGCAAGAATCTAATCCTGTATGTTAGAAAGAAGAAAATGCAACAATGTTATATAATATTTTAATTCTTATAGGTGCCCCAATACATAAGCAACCTAACTTTGACATCAGGGGGAAACTGGACAAATCCATTTAAAACTAATTTAGCAACAAATACTTACATGGTTCTGTGGACGTGTAACATCCCAAGGTGTTTTAAATTGATAATGTCACCATATGAACTGATAATTTTCAGTTGAGCATACAGTTTATTCTATAAAATCATTAAATCTTAAGAATCACGAGGGATCTTAGAGACATTTAGCCCAGTGCCTCTCAATTTTTCATGTTTATGTGAGTCTCCAGGGGCATGTTGAGAAAGTGCAGATTCAGACTCAGTAGGTGTGGGTGGGCCTGAGACTTCATTTCTAACAAGCTCCAGGTGATGCCAATGCTGCTGGTCCAGGGACCAGGCAGTGGGTACTGAGGCGCCAGTCAAGTCTAAGGGAGGTCCCACAGCCTCTGCTTGGGCATCTCCAGTATCCAGGACTTGAAACCTGCCTCCAAGGGTAGACATTACAGGGAGGGACTTGTATATTACAGGGAGGAAAGCAACAAGGAAAGGCTGCTTCCACTTCTAGTGATGGAAGACACTCTTTCTCTCCTGACAGCTCCTTTCCTCCATGTTGAAAATCCGCACTTCCTTTGGCCACTCTTAGAACTGAGAGGTTTCCAGACCCCTAAACATCTTTATCACAGAAAATGCTCCCTCTGTGGTGAAAATCTTTCTTAAAATAGATCCCTTGGGACAAGACATAGCATCCCACACATGGGACATCCAGACCTGAGAGTAGTTGAGTGAGAACATTACAGTCCCTGATCTAAAGGGGACAGCTCTCTTAATGTGGCCTTGAGGTGTCACCTTCTGTAAGAATCACACTGCACTGGTGGCTCACAATGTTGTGGAGGAAATAATACCAAGCAAGTGTTCCCATGTGCACTTGAACAATTATTTTTAACTAAAATGTAGGAATTTACAGTTGTTTCTATTTAATGTCATCTTGCTACTATAACAACTCACATAAATCCTTTAAAATGTTTACTAATAGGTCACACATATATAAAAAACATAGACAGTTTTTAAAAACAATTATAAAGAAAGAATATCCTTGGGACCACTGTCCAGGTTGGGAGCTAAAACACTGCCAAGACCTCAGAAGCCCCCAGTGAGCCCCTTCCCTATCATACCCACTCCCTCACCTCTGGAGGTAGTTGTTATACTGCTTTTTGTGACAATCGTATTAAATCATATTAATTTTCTTTATAGTTTTACCTTCTATGTATGTATCCCTAAATAACATAGTTTTGCATGCTTTTGAACTTTACATGAATAGAATCACACTGTATATATTCTTCCATCTTGCTTCTTTCTTTCAATATTATGTTTGTAAGATTCATCCATTTTGATGCACTTTTATTTGTTTAACAAACACATATAGAATGTATTACCTGCCAGTCATTCTCCAAAGCATGTCACAAATATTGACTCATTTAAACTTCCTAACAACACTGTCAGGTAGACATCATTTTCCCTGATGTACAGGTGAGAAAACTAAGGTACACTGAAGCTCAGAAATTCATCCAAGGTCACACAATAAGTGGCAGAACCAAAATCTGAACCCAGGCACAATCCTTCCTCTTGACCACCAAGAAATGCTGCCTCTCCACACCCTTCTATATGTGGTTTTACTAGTTGATTTTTCATTGCCAAATAGTATCACAGTGTATAAATACCTTACAGCAAAATGTGCTGACTCAGTTCAATGTTGATGGGCATTTATTTGGGTTGCTTCCAGTTTTTTGCTCTTATGAACAATGCTTCTTTGAATATTTTTGTCCATGTTTTTTCTTTTAAGGTCAGGGGTATGCACATGTACTGGTTTGTTACACAGGTAAACTTGTGTCATGGAGGTATGCTATACAGATTATTTCATCACTCAGGTATTAGGCCTGGTATCCATTAGTCATTTTTCCTGATTCTCTCCCTCTTCCCACCCTCTAATAGGTCTCTGTTGTTCCCCTCTGTGTGTCCATGCGTTTTCATCATTTAGCTCCCACTTATAATTGAGAATGTGCAGTGCTTGGTTTTCTGTTCCTGTGTTAGTTTGCTAAGGATAATGGCCCCCAGCTCCATCTATGTCCCTGCAAAGGACATGATCTCATTCTTTTTTATGGCTGCATAGTATTCTATGGTGTATGTACCACATTTTCTTTATCCAGTCTATCACTGATGGGCATTTAGGTTGATTACATGTCTTTGCTTATTGTGAATAGTGCTGCAGTGAACATATACGTGTATGTGTCTTAGAATAATTTATATTCCTTTGGGTATATGCACAGTAATGAAACTGCTGGGTTGAATGGTATTTCTATCTTTAGGACTTTGAGCAATCATCACACTGTCTTCCACAATGGCTGAACTAATTTACGCTCCCACCGAGTGCATAAGTGTTCCTTTTTCTCCACAACCTTGCCAGCATCAATTGTTTTTTGTTTTGTCCATGTTTCTTAAAGCACATAGGTAATCATTTTTCTTAGGTGTATACCTAGGGGTAAGATGGCTGTGTTGTAAGTTATTTGCAGGCTGAACTTGGTTAGGTAACAGCAAATTGTTTTCCAATATAATTGTACCAAGTTATACTCCTGTCAACTAAATACAAAAACTCCCATTCATTCACATCTTTACATGGTATTGTCAGGTTTTAAAATTTCTGCCAATCCAGAGAGTGTGTAATCATATGTTACCATGATTTTAATCTGCATGTGTTTGCTTATTAATGAAGCTGAGAATCTTTTTATATATTTACTAGCCAACTGGGTTTCTTCTTTCGTGAAACGCATGTTTAAGAATATGAATGTACATGATCATTTTTCTTTTTGGTTATCTGGCTTTTTTATTGATTCGTATGTGTGCTGAACCAGTTATTATTTATGTGCCACAAACATCTTTATCACTTTGGGCTTGTTTTCTCATTCTCCATAGTTACCACTTAGTGAAAAGAAGTCCTACTCACTTTTTTTTTTTCCAACAATAAGTTAAAGACTCCTCATGCTTTCTTTTTTTTTTTTTTTGAGATGGAGTCTCGCTCTGTCGCCCAGGCTGGAGAGCTGTGGTACGATCTCGGCTCACTGCAAGCTCTGTTTCCTGGGTTCACACCATTCTCCTGCCTCAGCCTCCTGAGCAGCTGGGACTACAGGTGCCCGCCACCACGCCCAGCTAATTTTTTGTATTTTTACTAGAGACGGGGTTTCATCGTTTTAGCCAGGATGGTCCTGATCTCCTGACCTCGTGATCCACCCGCCTTGGCCTCCCAAAGTGCTGGGATTACAGGCATGAGCCACCACACCCGGCCTCCTCATGCATTTTTAACTTTTGAACTATTTTATAAGAATTTTTTAGGTCTGGCCAGGCACGGTGGCTCACACCTATAATCCCAGCACTTAGGGAGGCTGAGGCAGGCAGATCACTTGAGGTCAGGAGTTCGAGACCAGCCTGGCAAACATGATGAAACCCCATCTCTACTAAAATTACAAAAATTAGCTGGGCATGGTGGCATGTACCTGTAGTCCAGCTACTCAGGAGGCTGAGCCAGGAGGATCACTTGAACCTGGGAGGTGGACGTTGCAGCGGGCCGAGATCGCACCACTGGACTCCAGCTTGGGCAACAGGACAAGACTCCATCTCAAAATAAATAAATAAATAAAGCAAACATTTAGAAAGAAAAAGATTATGTTAAATATACATGTTGGTCTTACAGTCTAGAAATTCAGTCGCTTTGACTACAAAATACAAAAAGCAAAGGCTCTGGGATAAGACCACTGTGATGCGAAGCTAAGATAGTGATCTCTGATAGTCTGGCCAAACTGCAGCAAAACCAACCAAAACTAAACAAAAACCAAAAATGTCCCCCTATGTAGACATATGGAAATGAGCTGCAAAAAGATGAACTTACACCTGAATTCCTGGTGACATCTGGGCAGCTCCTCAGCAGGTAGCACAGTTCTTCCTGAGCTAGCTGCTCCACTCTGCTGTTTCCTCTGACTAGCATTTTCTGTTAACCTTCCTCTTGGAATCCTTTGACAATGACTCACAGGGCTTTGGGGCTACTCAGCAATACCACAGCCCTCCGCAATAGATGCTGTGTAGGAGGGACGCAGCTCAGTGGATTGCAGTCTGCATCAGTATTTTCCTTTCTGCATTCAGGGAGGATTTGCTTTTCAGCCACATTTCCCTCAAACATAGCCCTGACAGGAGATGCTTAGTGCAGAGATTTCTAAATGATGAAATGATCTGAGTTTGGCTCCTTAATCATAATGAAACTAAAAACAGTAAGATGAGAAAACAACAGGGGGATCATCATTCCTACAAAAAACAACTTTATACTTGGGCAAAATCAAGAGATTAAAAAAAAAAGCTCAAACTAATATTTTCCAACCTTTCACTAAGAGCAAGGGCTAAAACCACATGTTTTGAAGGTCTTGCACTGTGTTATTATTAGAAGTCACAATTCTATTGATACTGATGAGTCATTCGTATCGGCGGAAACCAAGAACTTCCATCAACATCATGTTACACACAGTCACTGTGGCTTTTCTTTATTACTGGTCAAAGCTGCTTCAGAATGCTTATTGAAACTTAAGAAAAAGGAGGCAAACTCCTCAAGGGTGTGCAAAGCTTTCCCTTCCCCAGCTGATCTTACTTTAATCATCCTTTTCAAGACAGTTTACCATGATTGGATCAACTTGTATCTACAAAAGGAAGTTTATTTAGAAGCCTCAAAAAAGCAACATTTCACACTTTCCGATGAAAATAAGCAAAACTGAACTCTGAAAACAAACAGTGAAACCATCTCTGAAAATACATGCTAGCTTTAAAATGACCTGAGGTCAAGTTTTTTGTTTTGTTTTGTTTTTTAACCTCAATAATAGGGAACGGATATAAACAAAAGCTGTCATCACTTAGGGACTTGAGCCACATAAAACAATGTCAGGCTAGTCACTTGCACTCTCGCCGCTGATTCCCTACTCAGGACACACTGCTTTGCACTGAGGGAGAAGTGGGTCAGGTTTCAGTTATGCCAAGAAAGCCTAACTAAGTTAAAGGTTTATGAAAACTCCTTCTGGTCTTAAGTAGGAAATAACAGCACATTCCCTTTTCATTTATTATCAGCCCCTTTTGCCTCTCCCCTTAAATATTCCCAGAAAAATAAAGTGAAGCAAAAAAAAAAAAAGTTTTCCTGAGGCATATCCAGAAATGCTATGAATCTTTATGCAGTCCCTACAAAGGTAGAAATTTGTCCAATTTTCTCCCCTGCAACCAGAAGGCTGTGTTGGCTGCTGGCAGGAGAAGGGGACCCAGCTCAGCAGTGACCACAGATCTGAAAATAGCCTCCCAGTAGCTAACCAACCCAGCAGCCCGGAGCTCTCCAAGGGCGGTGCTGGTACTATGGGCAGCTTACAGTGCGGCCAGCTGAGTGCTACAACAGCTGCATGAGTCAGCAAGCACTGCTGGTAGGAAAGTGCTGACATGCTAAATTACTCTCGTGTACTTGAGGTGCACACACCTACCTGGCAAAAACAAAAACAGGGTACATGCAAATTAGCAAACGGGAACCTCTCGACGCTTGCAGTTTCTATTTTCCAAGGTTAGACCAAAAATATAAATAATCTATGCCACTGCTCAAAAAGAAGTAACAACTAATAATAATTAATCATGGTAATAAACAACTCACTCTCAGTGTTGCTATGTGTGGAACAGCTGCACTGAAATCTCACGAGCCAGTTAATTTTAACTGGTTTTAATTTTAACTAGATTTAACTGCTTTTCCTCCCTTCTGAAAAATCAAAATAGTTACCATATCGACCACAAGAACTGGTAACAGACAAGCACAGTTCCTGTTTTTCAGAGGGGACTTACTTTCAAACCCACAATATCAAGATGCTTAACATAAGTGGAAATTTAAAATGTACTGTTTAATGTGGGAGACTTAAAACCTGTACGCTAATTCAGATCTCATGTGCCAGGCTTTGTCTGACAATGCCTCTCATTCATCTCCGTTCTCTCATTTTATACGGGACCTACAAATCTGCAGGAACGCTGGTTTTCTGGAACTCAGAATATATTTTCCCATAGAAACAGGGCCAGGCCAATGAGCTAGGATTCCTTGATAGTCCGTGAAAATGTCTTGACTTAAAATATGAGAGGTTAAATTTATAATCTAAAAAGAAAATGATACTACAATGATAGTTCCAAAACCATTTAAAAGAAAACACTCTTGATTAACTGTTTGAGGAAATGTCTAATTACAGGAGGATGAAGGGACACAGTCTTCTAAGTGACACTTTCGGACTTCAACTTCAGGGTCACTCTGATTCTCTAACATGGTTTCAATTGTTAGTTTCATTTAAAATGCACAGAATTCTCTTACTTTGGCATAAAGTATTGTTAGAAAAAAAAGTCTTTATACTTACCGGTTGTAAGTACTGTTTTGTTCTCCAAAAAAAATTGAGAGTTGGAGAACAAAAAAGGAGGAGAAACAAGTACAAAGAGGGGGGTACTAGAGAGAGGGAAACAAAGAAATTAAGTCTGGGATAAAGAAAGACACGGAGGTATAACTAAACTGCAAAAACAAAGGAGAGGTAGGAACTAGAGGGCAGTTCCCCACTAGACAGTGTGTTCCCAGAGAAAGAGGACTCTTCATTATACCCAGCTCCGGAGGCAACAGTGGAGTCCTGCAAGACAATTCCACAGACTGGCACTAGATGGAGCCATCAACTCAACATAGCATGGTTGCTGGAGGAGGGTATGGTGGGGGAGAGGTGGGACTGAAGGGCATTGACTCTACAGCCCGGTATTTACCTGGCAACAACTCTATCTAAAATAAGGATAGTTTCATTAATCAACCAACTCTCCTAATGTCCAGATGTCACCACCATGCTGACACCACTATGCTTGTGGTATGTCAAATTGGGACACACCAATTTTGAAATAAATTTATCAATTCGATTTTTATCAATGCAACTGGGGTGGAGAGGTAAGTGAAGTTGGATCTGCTGCTTTTTTTTTTTCTCCTAAAATTCAACATTCAAAGATAATATAGAATTTCAGGTTCACTGCTACTGAATAACAAAAATCCCTAATCATAAACCAAATGGCTTTCCCCTGAAGCTTCATTTAAATGTTAAATAACATACCATCTTGCTATAGAGGTTTATGTGATCAACTCCAATGTATGGCAAGAGGCAGGAAATGCTCACTGACAAATGTATTATTAAAAATAATCTTCTCTTTATATTTAAATACCACTTTGATTTATATCCTGTAATCCATTTGCCTATATTCTCTGCCTAGGGTTGTGTTTCTTTATCGCGAGCCCTCTCTTCATTCAGAAATGGTCTCCTATCACCAGGTTACCAGTGTGCGAAATTCTATTGTTTTTATCCTTAGGGTTTTACTTCTTTGGCTTTGTCTCCTATTAATATGTTGATGCTTCAGAAAAGTAACGCATCAAGTATGCTCAGTTACTTTATATTAGTAAAACTGTGTTCATAAAATCTTTCCTTGAGATTGGTTTTGGAAGGGAAGGACAAGGACTAGTTGAGGGGACTGGGTGGCCAAAAGGTAAGAGAGCATGAAACAAAAAAGTGAGGACAGAAGGAGGATGGGGGAACTGGCTGCAAACTGTGCCTAGCTTCTTTACGTCTGGGACATGGACCGCCATCCCTGGCACTTATCTTCCCAAGAAAATGTATGAAAAGGAAGGGTTAACTCTGTCTACATTTTCCTCTTGCTGAATGGGTAATAATATCTTTCATAGTTAATTTCATTTCTTTTTTCAGTTTGACTCTTCAGGGCTTATTCATTTGCATAATATGGAATCTTGAACCCATATAGATATTCTACAAATCAATGCAAGTAATTCTCACACTAAATCAGCAGCTTTAATTTAAGCTCATCATTGTTTGCATAGAAATCTTTATGCACTCATCTTCTTGATTTTTTAAATCACTTAAAACCTCCAACACTGACACACTAAGCATCTCCCATTTAGCTTTCTCCAAAATTTGAACTAAATGCTGAAAAATAAGCACAGTACTGTACATTCATACACTTGATCATTTCCCAAATTGAGCTTCAAATGTGTGCTTAATGTTTCAAGTGGCTCCTGAGAATGATGCTTCTTGACTAAAGATGACAACTTTGGTGTCTGGCCCAGGCAGAGCTGAGTCAGCATTCTAAATAGTGACCCTGCAAACCTGAGGTAATTGGGGGTTACTGCCATGCCAACTGCCTGAGTCCTTTAAAACCATTCAAATCTCCAGTTGAGAGTTGCAACATGCTAATCTGGCAAGATAATCTCTTCCTGAAATTGACCAGAATGAGAACAAAGGTTACCTACTTTTATCTGTTACTGGTAGCTAATATTTCTAATTAGGAGTTCTGATGGAATTAGTTCTGAATGAAATTCTTCCTCCTTGGTAGAATACTCTACCTCTTACAGGTATAGTTTTTTACCTTTTCCTACCCACCAAAAAAAAAAAAAAAAAAAAAAAAAAAAAAAAGGCAAAAAACAAATTCCCTCCACCTAACAAGAGGGTAGGAGTGTGAGTTACAAGTAAACCCTGGAGACAGAGCCATGGTATTTCAGTTATATGCCTAGTACTTCTTTTGCCTTTATATGCATCACTTTTACTTTCCGATCCCTAAATGGACACTAAAACCTAAGGAATGCAATTATTAGAAAGCAGGCCATGTGAAAGACAGGAGATATATTCACTCAGATTTACTGAGAAATTATTTTTCAACTTCACGATAAATGTCAATAAAACATCCAGTATTTTAGAGTGAGATGACCTTTATTTCTACTTCTGGGAACTGCTAAAGAGAGTTCCAACTTCAAATGAAGAAGAAAAGGAAAAGGGAGAGCCATAACATGGTAAGAGAACAGGCCCAAGCATCAGACAGCTAGTGTCCAATTCCAGTTCTACCATTCATTAGCTGAGTGACACCTATGCTGCGGCTTCTAGTGATCACACCTAGCCCTGGGTTGTTCTGAGGTTTACATGAGTTAATGTGAGCAGCACACAGAGGAAGCTCTCAATACAAGTTAACCATCATCAAAGAAAAAGAAAATAGGGGTGTTAGCATGAAGTATAATCAATTTATTTTAAATAGATGCTGCCAAAATTCCTTAATTTTGCATCTAAGAATGGTCTAAATAAGACATGTCCAATCTTTTGGCTTCCCTGGGACGCACTGGAAGAAGAACTGTCTTGGGCCACACATAAAATACACTAAACACTAATGATACATGATGAGCTAAAACAAGAAAAATAGCAAAAAACAAAAAACAAAAACAAACAAACAAAAAACCTTTGTGTTGGTCCGCATTCAACACGCAAGAGGCCTGCAGGCCATGGGTTGGACAAGCCTGGAATAATCTTCTTTGGGCCACAGAGGATGGAGACCCTCTGCTCTGGAGTAGCCAGGGACTTCAGACAGACTTTAGACTCACTTTTTCACCAAAGGCCCTACACACATCAGCTGACTGGGAGAGAATATCTTTGTAGCTTCTGATCATTCAAATATTGTCAAAACCACTCTAAATATGTTCAAAATAAGAATGTTAACTTGTATTTTTTCCAAGTATGGAAATGAACAGTACTCTTGGCAGTTAACTTCTGTTTTTATCAGGTTCTAAAGACCCAGGTAAATAAATCAATTGTGGACTCTGTATACAGGAACTATTATTTGCCAAAATGGCCCCAGAGGTTCCAGCATGGCTTATGCAATACTCCAAAGGGCCAAAGATAGTAGTGAATTAATAGGATTAGGAAGCTGGAGGAAAAAGTGAATCTCAAGTTTCGGACCGTCCCTGATGGAAGGTCACTCCACAATTCCTCAGGGAGGGCTTCCCCAACCTCCCGATCAGGTTAAATCTCCCCATTAGACACTCTGGTGTATGAAACACCTTTCCTTCACGAGCAGTGGGTTATCTGTTACTAACTGATCAGTGCCATTCTTCCTACCAGATGACGTGCTTCATGAGACCAGGGGCCAGGACTGGGTTTGCTCCCCACTAGCACTGTGGTCACTTAACACTATGCCTGCCACATAAGAGATACTCAGTATATATTTGTTTAATGAATGAATGAGGCATCTGCCTCTAAGGAAGTATTTCTGGACACTTGGCCCATTTTGTACTATCCACAAGCTTCTGTTGCTTAGAAGAATACAGCATAGGAAAAAAAGAAAAATTGCCAATAATCTATGGATACTGAAATACTAAGGAAAGATGTTGAGCATGTACATTCACTTTGTTTCCTACTTGTGGAATGGAAATCACCACATTGGGATCTCCCAACTTTAAAATCCAAAGTGAAGGTCTAAGCTGTCTTTGGGTTAGACTCCTGGAAAGTCTTGAGGAAATTCCTGAAGTATCTGCAGAAAGTCACACGAGAGACAGAATAGAAGATGGCCCAAGACTAGAGTGATGGAAGACTTGGAAACTCGAAAAGCTTTCTTCCGTAACTAACTGGGACTTTGTCTACATGCCAGCTACAGGCTCAGGCACACATGAAGAGAATAATGAGATGTATGGGAGGACTGGAAAGTGGAGGATTTAAATGCTTAGGAAAGGAGCCAATGAAAGCTGACACAAGGACAGGAGGGACCTAGCAACCAAGCGCCGGCTCTCATCACATCAGCAGCAGCATGTCCTACAGCCTTCAGGAAAAGAACAAAAAGGTCAGGGAGGAAAATGACACATCTCAGAACCAAAGGGCAATTCATTATGAGGCTAAGGAACAAAAGAGAAGTCAACCAGGGAATATGCTGAAGAAACGGTGATTATGAAGTCACTGGGGAAGACTGAGAGGCATTTTGGCTGTAATTCCAACGACTAGAATGAAGGAGGATGTGAAATGCTTTTGGATTGGGAAGATTTATTATTTTGGAAAAAAAATAGCTCAAGGAAAAACAAATGGCAAAATTCCTGCCTGAATTTTGAAGTAGTGTCACTAGCAGGATGAGGTTCAATTTATACATTCTTTAGAAATGAAACGGCCCTTGGAAAAGACATAGTGGTAAGATTCGCAGGATACTTCCAGCCTTACGGAAGCTGAGTAGCATGCTGATAGTAAAATTTTCAGTTTTAGATAGACTGACATTTGAAATTAACAAAAAAGAAAAAAGTAAAGGGAAAAAATTAAAAGACCCTGAACTGACCAAAAAAAAAAAAGGAACTACTTTCTTTTTTTAAAATTAAATGTCATCACAAACAAAAAAAAAGGTGAAAGGTGAGTTGTATTTTGGGAAATCTTCCTGAGTTTACAAAATGTTTAGTTCATAGCAGGTTTCAGTTTGGACTTGAACAGTTTGTAAATATTTACATAAAATTTAAAGATAGGAGGACAGCAGAGGTCATATATTGCCATTAACAATACAGAAGCGATTTTCCATCATTCCCAAGGCCTTGGTGCTGCGTTCCCACATGTGGCCCCAGCTCTACCAAAAGCTTGTCTTCTTTTCCAAAGAAATTCCAATTTTTGCAACCAGCGCTGACTTCTGAACTGTGAGTACCTCTGACAGGGTCATATGTCGCTGAAGCTTCTTCAACATCCAGATAGGGAAAGGAGAAAAACAGGGAGGCAGATGCACAGCATTACATTTGTCAATATAACGTATTGACAAATACGTTATATTTTATATTGTTCTCCGTTCTGTGTATGTGAGGGCAGGGACCATGTTCTCTGTATGCCACAGTCCTACACCATGCCCAGTCATTGATTCAGGACTGGAGTGTCCTGAATGGGGAAATAACCTTTAGACATTCAAGAAAACATGCACTATATTCAGATTAAGTTCATTCCAACATGAGGTTAGTTCTTCCAACTCTGCAGAATGGGCAGGCATGACACCTACTTCAAAGGGTTGCTTTGAGGAATCAATGAAGTGCATTCAGGTAAGGTAGTCAGCACTGGGTCTGGCACATGGTGCAGATTCAGTAAATCAAAACTATTATTTTGGTGAGTGTTCTCAAATGTCAAACTCCCATGGAGGTCCTCAGGCATTACCCAGCCAAGTTACCCTATCTGGTCAATAACAACTAAATAGAGGGCAGGTGGTTCAAAAGTAATGGATTATTCACCTGCAAGAAATCACATTGTACTCATGGTATTAAATTATTCGGCCTTTCATGTCGAATTCTCTGTTAAAAAGGAAGCTGATCAATTCCTGAGTGGGACTCAGTGTTGATTTGAAGTTTTGTTTTTTTTAGCATCTTTCTATTTTCTAGATAGTTGTAACCATTCATTGAGTGCATACTCACAAATCATCCACTATATGCCAGGCCTTTAGAAAACAGAGACATACAAAGATATTAAACAAAAAAAGATGTTTCAGTCTGTTCAGTGGTGGGAGACAAGCAGCCCCCAGGCCGACTCTAGCTCTTACATATGCTTTCATCCAAAAATTTTTTAAAGATTTGAGCCAATATTTAAAAATCAGGGAATTCCACATAAATATCCAATATCTAGCTTCCCCTGGAAAAATCAAATGATGTGGCAACACAAAGCCAACTCTTCCCTACCAAGAGTCTACAATGAGTTGAGTAGGGTCAGCCTGCCACTCCACACTATGCCCTGCTCCTCACCAGAACCAGGTAGGTACATAATTTGTGGGGCTCAGTGAAAAATGAAAACGAGGGGCCCTTTGTTCAAAAATTATTAAGAATTTCCGAAGAAAACAGCAGAACCTTATACCAAATATGAGGTCCTTCTGAGCAGGGAAGGGGAAGCGGGCCTATGTAACTGCACAGGTCTTATGCCCATGAAGCTAGTCCTGGCTCTCACCCCCTGGACACACAGAAAGATATTTATTTATCTAAGTATTCTCTCATTCATTAACAATCAAGCCTGCATTTACAATAAGCTAGATGCCACACCCCTGAAATCTGAGGTTCAAAAACTAGAGTAGAGGGGCTAGGCACAGCAGAGATAGAGAGCCACTAGGGTCTCTTTCCTTTTTGTTAAGACTGGATCCACACCAGAGACACTGAAAGTTAATCCAAGAAAAATTAAACTGCTCTCAACAATACAGATTGGCTTAAGCCCTTTTGTTGGCATCACAGGAGCCTCGATTACGAATTCTGAGAAACAGCTCACAAGCGCTAATGAATAACTAAGTCCTGTCGGCTGTGCAGACAGTGGGCCCAGAAGTGAAGGGCTGGCCTAGGAGAGATCTGAACATGAACCTGACCATCTGGCTCTCTGTGACTCACTTTGATCACAAAATGAATTGCAACAAATTGAAGAGCACATGGCTAGAGTTAATTGTCTCATCTGTAATCTGAATCTACTTTTAAGCAGTTATTATTACCCTCTATCAGGTGGAAACATTTCCTACCATCACTGCAAAGTGCATTTTCCTGATGAACTGTAATGGATCATTAAATTCCATATCTGAATAACAATACTGTGCACTTATTCAGTGCCTTTCATCCAGGGATTTCAAGGCAGTTTGCAAATAATTAAGCCCCTTACACAGCAGCCAGAGGTGAGCTACTGGAAAAGAATTGCCTGAAGATACTAAGTCAAAGGGCATAATTCAATAGGAAATGAATAAATGGCTTTCTCCCAGGCACTGGTAATACAGAAAGTGATTCCTGATCCCCTCCCTCCCTTTCACCTCACCCCTTCTTCTTCATAGCAGATCCTGACATGCAACATACAAAGAACCAAAAAAGTAACTAACAGGAGTGTTCACAATTTAGCTATGAGTTCAGACACACACTTAACTGAGGAGTGTGTGTCTCCATGTAATCCTGGCAAACACACTACCAACTGACATTTCAGTCCACCTGCAGAATAGACAGACAGCAGAAGAATTTACGCAACACATTCATGATTACCAAATGGCAAACCTGAAGCCTCCCGCAATGCAAAACGAAAATACGGCTCTGCACCAATAAAGTTATGTTCTAACAAAAATACTTTATTCCATGGTTGTGTGTTCCATTTCTGGGACTTTGCTCTATTTCAATGATATTCAGGTTTCAAGAGTAAAAAAGACGCTGGAAATGGGCAATCAATAAATTTCTTTTAAAAACCAGAACACTAAAAGGGAAAACATTTCAGCCACTCAAAGTTTTGTGGTGAAATTATAAACTCCAGAAAAACTGAATTTATAATGGAAATGCTGACAGACCTTTCAGTGGAGCAGTTTGAACGCAACACTGTAATTTGGCAATCTCTCTTACAGACTAAAGACTAATTCTAACAAGATGTCATTTTGACTCACGTTTATTATTACCTGCAAGAATGAAAAACGCCGTTTACTCGGGAGGTGCCGGAGAACCAGGGTGGGGCGATCTCACATTTTAAGCAAGACGCCCGCTGCCTTACCGAAATAGCCCTCTCCGCCAAAGGAGGGGCAGCCTTTCACGCTCAGCTTCTTTCATGTCAGCCCGAGCCTTTGCAGCTCGACATGCCTTTCCTACATGTTACATTTTAATGATCTGAGAAAACCGTTATCAGCGTTAACATCTCTAATTTTACTCTAAACAGACAAAAGCAAAATATCTCATTAGGCATCATCTCAGCCAAGGTTCCCACTAGGCAGGAAAGGATTTTTATCTAAAGTAATTACCCTTTTTAGTTAAATACACTCAACAGATGAAATTTACAGAGAGAGACTGCGGCACTAGACAGCGAAGGTGAAAACCAGGAACGCCGCGTCTCGCCGCCCGCGGGCCCGCCGGGAGGCTGCGGGTCCGTCTCGCGGGTGGGGCGCCCCGGTCCCTCTCGTTTCCTGGCGGCCACGGGTCACGGCGACGGCGGTGACCGGGTGGGCAGGCTGCGAGGCGCGCCTCCTCGGGCCACCGACAAACCACCCCCGCAGCGACCGCGCCGGAACTTCCCTCAAGTTGCCAAACTCGCCTACGCGCGGGAGAGTGCTGGGGATGCCCCACGCGCCCGCGACCCCAGAAGCCAGGAGTGTGCCGCCCCTTCACACACTCACTCCCGGACCTGCCTGCTTCCCCTCGCGGTCCGAGTTCCTGCAAATGCTCGGCCAGACCGAGGTCGCCGAGATGCTCGCTCCAGTCTCTCCCCTCGTGGGCACCTGGGGTAGCCCGTGAGCGCCGCCCGCCGCCGTCTCCAGCGGCGCCGGGCTCCTGAACACCCGCCGGGTGAGCGAAGCACAGCGAGGCCACGGAGCGCCTCCACGCCGGGACGGGGAGGGCAGTGTCCCCTTCATAAACCAGTCTCCTGGGTGAAGCTTCTGGGGCTTGGAGACTGGAGTGTAGGGTGTGTGTGTGTGTGTGTGTGTTGCACTTTGACTTCATGCAGGATCTGTGGGAGAGGGGGTGCAAGGTTTCCCTCTCAGAAGCCCGGCGCCCTTAGGTCTTAGCTACGCGGGACGCTTTCCGACAACCCGATCTTTCGCTAGGAGAGATTCGACCCAGGTCTGCGCCGCAAGGCCCCCAGCTCGCCTCTTCCTGCGACCCTAAACTTGGGCTTTGATTCCCCGCCGGTCGCGGTGGTCCGGGCCACCCGGCGGCGGCTGACAGCTGAGCGCAAAAAGGCGCCGCGGCCAAGGTCCACGCGGAGCAGCCCGGGGCGCGCACGCCGGGGGCTAAGGTGGAGGCCGCCCAGCCTGGTGCGGGGATCGCAGGCTGGGGGCCGGGGCACCCGGGCCTCGCCGGGCCGGAGGCAGGGCCGCGGGTCTGACAGCTGCTGCGGCTCGCGCGGACGCGCGCCTCCCTGCAGCCCGCCCTCCCCATGCCTGACTTATTACCCTCTGCTCCTCCTCCCCCTGCTGTTCCAAAACACCCTTCGACGCCAGCAAAATACAATGCGCCTCGGCCGCCGTAAACAGCCGGGCGGGAGAGCGCATATTCGGCGCGGCGCCGCCGCCGGCTCGGCTCCCACCCCCTTCCCGTTCCTAGAAAATGCCATAAAAGCGGGCAGGGCGCGGGGAGGGCGGCTGCGCGCCCGGCGGCCGGGGCTCCCTTCCCGCGCCGTTTCCCCACGCCTCCCCGCCCGCCCCGCGCGCCCGCTCCCCCCGCAAACTTGCCCCGCCACCCCGCCCGGCGGCGGGGCCCGGGGACTGGGACTCACCTCGCCGGAGAACTTTGCGTCCTTTTCCGCCTCCTCTTCCCCGCGTCTTCCCGGCTCGCAGCCCCCTCCCGGCAGCCGGCGAGGTGGGCAGTTCGGGGGTCACCGAAAGCTCGCGGAGGGGACGCGCATCACATGGCAGCTCGTTCCCAGCCCCCCGAGTGCGCCGGGAAGGGGGAGGGGAAGGGGCGAGGGGAGGCCAGGGGGAAAGCGAGAGCGGGGCGGCGGCGGGAGTGGGCAGGCGGGGTGGCGAGGGCGGCGGCCGCTCACGTTAGCGCTGTGCGACCGCAGCCCGGGCGTGCACGGCCGCTGCTGCTGCTGCTGCTGCTGAGGCGGCGGCGGCTCGGCGCTGTTTGCTCCGCGCCGCGCGGCTCGCGCTCTCCCCGGAACGCCCACACTCTCAATCGCTACATTGTTGACATTCGGCGCTGACGTCACCCGCTCCCCATTCACAATAACTTTACGGGAGCCGGGCAGCGCACCTCCCCGGCCGCTGGGGCGCGGTACGCCCGGCGACTAGCGTAAGCCGCTCCGCGAATGGCGCTCCGGGGGCTGGGGCTGGGGCTGGGGCTGGGGCGGGGGGCGGGGGCGGGGGCGGGGGCGGGCGCGCGCGCTCCGCCGGCTCGCGGGAGGGGGCGCGCCTCACGCCGCCGCAGCCGCCGATCTCCCCGCTTTGTGCGGCCGCGCGGCCCGGAGAGCCCCCTACTCCCGGCCCGGCTGACCGCCCCGCTCGGCCTGGCCTTCCCGGCCACGAAAGACGAGGGTTGGGGGCACAGCAGGGTGAGAGTAGTGGTGAGGGCTGGTGTGGCACGTGGGGAGGGGTCCAGAGCCCTAGGTGCTGCACCTGGGCAAGGAGAACAGACGTCGAGACCAGGGATCCCAGGATTAGCTAGCGTTTTCCCGGAGGGGCAAGAAAAGATGCTCCACTGGCCCCCACAAAGCTGACCGGACTCCCTTTTGGGTGGGGACCGGGCGAGTAAAAGCAGCCTTTTGAATGTTGACTTCGCAATCCTTTTCAGGAGGCCCTCCACCTGCCCCACTGAGCGAACCTTTAAGCCCCCAAGCCAGTGTTTTTGGAAAGAGCGCGGTCAATTTCAGGAGGACATTAAAAGCCAACCTCCCGGGCTTCAGCCCCAGCTCCTACTGCCTTCCAGCCACTCTCCCCTGCCTTTCCTTTCTGCGGCTCTTAGGGTGTTGTTGCTGCCCTTAAAGGACGTCGTGTGAGTGCCCTGTCAGAAGAAAGTTTGGTGGTGGTTAGGATTTTACAGAAGGTAATTAGGTTTTAGGCTGAACGTACATTTGCAATAAAATAAGGTTGTGTTAGTGTTGTGCTGTTGCCTGCAACTTCACCTCTTGCCAAGGCCAGAAAATTCTGCCACGTTTCCCTAAACACCTATAACTTGGCCCTCTTGTGTACAGGCAGTATTCCATATTATTACATGTGGTGCTGATTTTTAATGAATATTATAAAACTTTGGCTCGCTCTACTGAGAGAAGGATCATAAATCCCCCTGTAAAACGGGCACTGGCATATGCTGAGGAAGGAGTGAAGCGTCGCCCTGGGAGTCTTGTGATATCATCTGAAGTGTTGCTCTGAAAGACCTTCATTTGAGGGCAGAGTTTTGAAAGGCCCCATTTGGAATGTCTGTGTGGAAAGCTAAGTGATGGCTGAAAGCAAGCTGAAGGTGCTGAGCTAATTTTTCTAACAGCACTGCAGAGTCCCTGCGTGGAGGTCTGGCACCGGACTGTGAGATTTTCTCTGCTAACCGACCCGGCCTTCAGATAAGGAAAAGTCCTAGAGCTAGGAGTAGCCCTCAGTCTCCTGACCTCTGGTCTGGTGCCCCCTAGGACAAAACACCCTGCTTCTGAGGTCCCTGCCTGACCCCTGGCAAGGACAGAGTACTAATTCCTGGTCTGCCCTGGCCAGGCCGTTTCTTATAGTCTTATGGATGGTTCTGTTTCGCATTCCTCATTCTTGTAAGTATGTGTTGGTGAGATAATTTTATGCATTTTAATAGCGATAAATGTTTTTCTCACAACAAGGGATGCTTGAGAGCATCCCTATGAGAGTGGTGTAGATTCATTTATTTTCAAGCAAGCCGCGGCTGCCCAGCTGTGAGTGGAATTGGGCACATCAGCGTCAGGGTGGTTGAGGAGGGAAATGAGGCTGCCAGCTGATCTCCCACCTCCATTCTGGATTCTACAAGCTGATCTTGTCAGATGGATACAACAAAGGCTAACAGGTCATTTCAGTTAGTCTGCTTGCCTAAAGACTCAGACTGGAGCTTTTTCACTTTGAGATTTTCAAGCATGAGGTGGGACATTAAATAGAGATGAAAAAACCTAATACACCTGTGATAGGTTGCATCATCCAGTCATTCAAGGAGGCTGAATTAGGAGTAGTTAGCCTCTCAGGTTACATCCAGCTCTGCAATCATGCACCTCTGTGGCTGTAAGACGAAATCTTTGCTTTGGATAAGCTTTGAAGTCTGGTAGTGAGTTCATTTTTCTCCTTTATTTTTGGTAGTTAGGAGTGGGTTATTTGAATTCAAACCTGAAAAATATATTCAGAATTGTGTGAAATTAAAATGGTAAGCCAAGTACTAGACACTCATTTAACAGTACGGCTGCAGAGGTTGGGCTGTGGACAGCCTTAGCACCTCCATCATGAGTTTGCATGGCCACTCCTGGGCTTGTGCTGCTCTGGCACTTTAGGCGTTTACGATGTGAAACAGATGCAGGTCCTTCCCTCTGTATAATCATGGCGGTAAGTTGAGTGGAGGTCAATTTATTTCTCATGCCTGGAGCATTCAACCTTTCCTGATACACGTTTTTTTCCTACATGATTACACGTGTGTGTTGATCCAGAGCATGGGCTTTGTCTGTGATACATTTCTAAGCATGATATTTCCAAGGACAATAAATCTGGATCATGGCATTGAAACAAATAAACTTTATTTCTATAATAGAAATCTTGATTGTAGAAAATAAAACAGGAAAAATTAAAATATACAGGAAACAGATGAGGAAAGGAAGACAGACTAAAGACATGGGCAGTTCTTGAGCCTTTGATTTTCTTGCTCTCCAGCACCCTGTACGGGATTTGATGATGTTGAGAAAATATTGTCTTTTTTCTTAGGCAGAACAGTAGACAGAATTTCAAATGTGGTACCTTGAATAAGGCATGGCAGGGCAAAGTTAACGTCCAGTGAAATCTGACAAAAGTGAATGGAGTGGGATGCTGTAGGGGTTTCTGCAGACAAGGAACATGTCCTGGCCTAGACTCCTAAAGTATCACTCTGCTGGGTCACGGGAAGTACAGGAATGGAAGCAGAGAGACCAAGTAGGAGGCTATTGAGATAAGTCAATAGAGAGGTGATGGTGACTTAAACTATTAATAGAATGCTAGAATGACAGCCATAAATGGAATCCAGATATATTTTCAGCATAAACTGGACAAGATTTGTTGATGATTCCATTATAGGGTATGAGAAAAGAGTCAAAGGAAATTCTGAATTTTGGACTGAACATCTTAGTAATGGAGAGTTCATTTATCCAGGAGGAGCAGGTATGGGGGAAATGCTGAAACATTTGGTTTTGGATATAGTACATTTCAGATGTCTATCAGACATCTAAGTGGAAAAGGTGAGCAGGTAATCAGACCTGGGAATCTAGAATTTAGGGGAGAAGTCCAGACTAGAGATAGAAATCTGTGTGTCATCAACACAGCAACTGGAAACATGGGTGGAGAAGAGGAGCAAAGAAAAGAAGTCTAAGGTTTAAGACCTGGGGCACTCTGACATTTAGAGGTCAGCAAGGTGAAGAAAAGAAGATCCCCCCCAAGGAAGCTGAGAAGCAGCAGCCAGAGAGAGAAAGGGGCCAGTTCATCCCAACCAACAGAAGGGCAGCACAGGTGGGGAAGTGCAGGGAGGCTGGAATCTCATGGTAGGAAGTATGGGAAGCCGTTGTCTGAAGAATTCTGTTTTCTTAGTGGAGTAAGAAGACAGACCGTCCACTGATAGTGGAGGAGGGAAGGATAGATTTAGGGGATAGAGAAAAGATGTGAACCAGTGCCAGAGATGTGGCAGAATTGCTGGACAGCACAGAGGACCTTGGGGGCCCACTCCTGGGGGCTTTCTGGACACACCACTGCCAAGAAGAGATTTCTCATTATACAAAATCTCACACAAGTTTTGAAAAATGATCAGGGTAATCCAAACTGGAAAAGAAAAATTTTGCTTCTAGCTATTGTTAAATTTGGCCAGCAGCCTTTTTCCTTCGAACTATATATCTCTTATTTGTCCCATCTTCATCTCCTCAAAGATTGCATCAGTTCCTAAGAAGGACTTTGGAAATAGTCCCTGAAAGAAAGTGATGTTCTTATATTACTATCTATAGTGATCTTCTTCTATAGTAAAGAATTGATGCCACTATTATCTAAAAGCTTATATGAAATAAACTAGTAAAATATGATATATGAAATAAACTAATTTTTCAACATATACTACTGAGCATCTGTTACATGTTGAGGTGAAAAATTAAGAAACATTGGACTCTGTCCCTAAGGAACTTAAATCTACATAAGGAGTCAAAACTAATATACATGAAACATTTGAACAGTGTAGTAATTTTGTATTTGATTGCTTTTATTACTTTTATATATTAATAATATTTAAAATTATATGGAAATCGTGTGTTAGAATTTATACTAATGAAAAAATTAAGAATGTACAGATCTTTTTTGTATGATAGCAAAAAGAAGATGGAAAAATCCAAATGCCTTACGGGAAATGATTGGCTAAGTAAATGGTGGTTCATATATAAAATATGAATATCATGGATCCATCAAAAATAATATTGGTGGCTGGGCGCGGTGGCTCATGCCTATAATCCCAGCACTTTGGGAGGCTGAAGCAGGCAAATTTCTTGAGCTCAGGAGTTTGAGACTAGCTTGGACAACATAGTGAAACCTCATCTCTACCAAAAATAATAATAATAATAATAATAAAATTAGTGATGAAAATTTATGTATATTGGTATATTAATATTTTATTAGTATAGTTTAAAAATAATTTGTATAACAGTATTTACAGTAGAATCCTATTTGTGAAAAAAAATCGCCAGTGCATGCGTAGGAAAAATCTGGAGGGCTATATGCACAGTGTTCAAGTGGTCCTCTTGAAATAAAGAGCCTATAAGTGATTTTACTTTTGCTTTTTAAAAATTTTTTCTCTAATATAAATATATTACTTCTGTAATAAAGGTAGCCAATAAATGTAAAATTCAAAATATGCATAATTAAATTCTAATAAGAACTTAAGTATTGTAGATGTTGAGAGGAAAAACAAATTATGAAGGTTAAAGTAGCCAGGAAAGGTTTCCCTGAGAAGGTGGAATTTGAGTTGAACCTCAAGGTCAGGAAGGAGTCAGAGAGGAGGGAAGGTGGCTGGAGTTTTAATACAGAAGGACCCCTTGAGGTTGCACTTTCATCCGACTGTAGCATTCATATCTTGCAGTGTTGGGAAAGAGTGAGAGGTTATGATGTCAAGAAGGGTAGGTCAGAAGTGGAAGGTATGGGGGATTGTGCCTGCTGTCATGGCAAGCAAGGAGTACTGAAGTACTATGGTGACAAAATGCCATTGTGATCATGACTCATTTTTTCAAAATGTAGATTTTTCCTTCTTTCCCCTCCCAATGGCCAAGACCTTGTACCTGTTAGGAAGCAATCAGTTGACTGCCTGTTTTCTTTTTTTCCAGCCACACCTCGAGCATACACAACCTATGTACTAGCACTCTTCTAACTTTTGGAGATGAAACACTACGTAAGTCAGGGCTCCTGGACTAGTGGGGAAGGTGAACCAGTGAAGAAGTCATCACAGCACACCATGCTAAGGGCCTAATTGGACAAAAGGCTTCTGGCAAGTGACTTTTCTTAGGAGAATGTGGGATGGCTTCCTGGAGGAGGTGACAACAGAGCTGGATTCTGAAGGGTGAGATTTTGTGAAAAGAAAATATTGGAAGGTCATTCCAGGCAGGAAAATTGGAGTAGTGAAAGTGCAGGAATTGAGATGGTTAGAAGTGACAGCCAATAGTGGAATATGGGACTGGAAAGGTAGACATGGGAAATCAGCCTGAAGGTGTAATTTTATCCACAGGTCAAAATTCTCATTGAACTTTTCCAGTGAAGTGCTCAGAATGGCAGAGAAAATGGAATGCTAACTTCCTAGGGATCTGAGAACGTCGCCCCAAATTGCCATTTCAAAGCATAAGATGTCTTTGCAGTTTCCTGTTATATGTTAAAAAAAATCACCTGAACTTTTGTTCTCTTTGAAGTACATGGGTTGATTTTACTAAAAAAGTTTAACAATTTGTGATGATCAGGACTAAAAGTTCCTCTCCCATACCCAAAATCAAAGTACTGAAGGATGTACTTGAGGAAAATGCTCCGAGTTTATCTTCTAATTTCCCCAGAAACACTGAAAAGCCTGGCTGCATGGGTAGAAAGCCGATGACTGATCCCCAGTTGCCAAAGAGGCATAATCAGATCTGGTTTTGGAAAGAACACAGTATTGGCCATATGAAGGGGCCTGAAGAGGCTGGAGACTATAAGACAATAGCTGAAGTCCTACAGCCTACATCAAGGCAGTGAGCAGGACTGGGAAGCGCTTATGGTTTAGGGATCATTTGCATGTGGGAGGAGAGGGAGAGGAAGGAAGAAGAGAGAGGGAATGGAGACCTCTAGCCTTTGTGACTAGGAGGGAACTGGCCCTGGGAGGCAGGAGGAGGCTAAGATCACTCTGGTAAAGGGTGGAGTCAAAAGGAGGGAGGGCCAACGCTTAGGTTTGAGGAATAGCTGTGTTGGGGATGGATGTGGTCACAGAACAAGGAGTTTATGAAAAAGACAGGAATGGAGCCAAGAGGAAGGTAGAAGATCAAGCAGAAACCGGGAAGTTGAGGAAGGCAAGGAAAAGGGCATTTCAATGAGGGGCCTGGGAATAGCATCCCATGATTAAGAAAGGTCTGGTGAGATGGGGGCTGTGTGATATGACAGCAAGGAGGTTCTAGACCCACTGCAGAGGGGGGAGGGAATGAATGAATGAGAGAAGCGGGGGCCTGGAGAGATGGAGAAAAGCAGGAAGGTAGGAATCTGAGTGAAGGAAGAGGTAGAAGGTAAGGTAATGGAGCAGATAACAGAAGGAGCACTGATGTAGAGGAAAAAATGGCAAGAATGCAGAACTCTGGGGCAGGGGTAGCCATGAGTAGGTGGAAGAAAGGCAGAATGTGAGCATTAAACAGAATTTGCAGGACGGGGGAGGATCACTCAGATCTCGCCTCTGAAAACTGTCTGGATTACAGGGTGCAAGAAAGGGATGATGCAAAGATTTTGAAGCTTCAGGTTAAGATGTAGGGCCAAGAGGCAAGAAATTTGGGGTAAGAGCTTAATTTTTCTTTTTTACTTGGGAAACAAGGAAGGAGGTAATGAGGTCAGGCTCAGGTAAGCAAAATAATAATAAAATTTATAATAATCACAAGATTACTTTCTATTTTCCCATTTTTTTTAAAAAGCTCTAACAATGCTTCCCTTTTTTCCCCTCAGAGTTTGTGATGCCTAGTTTTTTCTAAACTACTCCATTAACTAAATGTCCATCTCTTTATTCCGCCCACCTCTAAAAGATGTTTTTGATCAATGATTTGATTTTTAGCTTTTATTACATCTTTGCTTAAAGAAACTTGGAAAAGTTTGGTTGTAGACAGAAGTAATTTGACAATTTTTAAATTGCTGTGAAAAGAAAGCCTTGATGCTTTTATTCTGATAAAAATATTCTTGCGATTGAATTATTTTTCTCAACTCAGCTTGTGAGTTTTTGAGGGACACAGAAAGTTGAGTTCACTAACCCTATAGCAATTTCCCCAAAGAATATGTAAGACAGCACTTACAGTTTCTAATCTGTTTTTCACAAATCTGTTTATGTGATATAATTATGCAAGGGCATCCAACCTGAACAGTGGTTGCAGCGATGTGCTGGTCAGCACAGCTGTTCTGTGCCGCCGTGTGTGCATCCGGCATAGTGCTTACGTGAATGACAGACATTTAGGTGTCATCGGTTTCTCCATTTTCCCCAGATGCTCTCTAAGTAGGTCTCCCACAGTACCACACACTAAGGAGCTAATTTCTGTGCCTTTTGGTTGTTAGGTGTATATGGACACCCAGTGCTTCGTGCCCCAACTTGAATTGGGCCTTTGGTGATTTTGCAGAAGGCTGAAAACATGGAAGTGTGCTGTGTTTGTTCCAGCTGCACTTCAGCACCCTCTGGATTTACAGCCGTGCCCAGGTCTTGTCAACAGGCATGCTTCTGTTGGTAAATTTCCTTGGTGCTTAATTTTCTAAAGCTGGAAAGGATGGTGCTAGGGAAGTGGGTTGGGATATAAGGTGTCTTAAGATTGGTGGCTGGGCCATTGTCCAGAGGAGGAACCCATGTTCCCAGACCTGATGACCAACTTATGCTAATGAAAGCAGATGCTGAATCCGAATGCTTATTTATTAATTTATGATAACCATAAGTGGGTTATTTTATTTTTTTTATTATACTTTAGGTTTTAGGGTACATGTGCACAATGTGCAGGTTTGTTACATATGTATCCATGTGCCATGTTGATTTCCTGCACCCATTAACTCGTCATTTAGCATTAGGTATATTTCCTAATGCTGTCCCTCCCCTCTCCCCCTACCCCACAACAGTCCCTGGAGTGTGATGTTCCCCTTCCTGTGTCCATGAGTTCTCATTGTTCAATTCCCACCTATGAGTGAGAACATGCAGTGTTTGGTTTTTTGTCCTTGCGATAGTTTACTGAGAATGATGTTTTCCAGTTTCATCCATGTCCCTACAAAGGACACGAACTCATCATTTTTTATGGCTGCATAGTATTCCATGGTGTATATGTGCCACATTTTCTTAATCCAGTCTATTGTTGTTGGACATTTGGGTTGGTTCCAACTCTTTGCTATTGTGAATAGTGCCACAATAAACATACGTGTGCATGTGTCTTTATAGCAGCATGATTTATAGTCCTTTGGGTATATACCCAGTAATGGGATGGCTGGGTCAAATGGTATTTCTAGTTCGAGATCCCTGAGGAATCGCCACACTGACTTCCACAATGGTTGAACTAGTTTACAGTCCTACCAACAGTGTAAACGTGTTCCTATTTCTCCACATCCTCTCCACATAAGTGGGTTATTTGCAGGATAGCTTACTTCATTCCGGCGAGCGCTAAGTGAACACTAATTCTTTTCTCTGACACTTTGCTTTTTCAAATTCAGTGACAGATAAAATGTTTATGTCTAATCTGACTTCTCTTACCTGGTGCCTCACCTGTGAGTCCATTGACATCATAGACAGTATCTTTTAGAAATAATTGATCTTGGAATAATGTTAAACTTTAGGAAAAGTTGCAAGAGTAATACACAGAACTACTGTATCTCCTTCATGCAGATATCCCAATTGTTAATATTTTAACATATTTGTTCTCTTTTTCTCTCTCCATATGCCTGCATAAATATCTAATATAAACACCCATTACCATTATTCTCTTTCTGAATAATTTGAAAGTAAGTTGTCAACAATGATGTTCCATCAGCTGCTAAATGCATCAGTGCACATTTTCAAAAGGAGTAATGCTACATAATCGCAACACAACATCCAAATCAGAAAGTTAGCATCAGTGTAACAATACCACTCAATCCAGAGACTCTATTCAAATTTCACTAACTGTACCAACAATATCTTTTTTCCTTTCTGGGGCAAGGTTTCAGTCAGGATCATGGGTTACAGTTAGTTGTGCTATCTCTTTAGTCTCCTTCAGTATGGAAAGTTCCCTCCGACATCTCCTCAGCCCAGGGAAGCATTAGGGGAAGGGGCAGGAAGGGATAAAGGAAGCACAACTGAAACTTTTTTGACTGTTACTGGATTCAAAGTGTTTTACTAAATTTACTGATCTGTTCACTTAAGGTTTTTGCAATCTATGTTGACAAGTTATGTCTCCATTTTTAAAAACAGAAATACTCAAGTGAAAACAAAGGTTTATACTTAGTTGATACCTAAGAAAGCATCCCACGTGCACGAAGATCACTCACCTCACAAGGATTTTGCATATGTTGTTCTTTCTACCTTTTTTCTTCCCCCCAGCAAACTCCTACTCATTCTGCTGTCAGCTAAGTGAAGCTTTCCTCACCACTATCCAGGTCAGATCCTCTTTATAGGTACCTTGGACCTAAATCCTTTGCAGCAATTATTATAATTATATCCACCCCCTCTTTTTTAAAATTTACTTTTTAAATTATGGTAGAATCCACATAACATACAATTTATCATCTTAATCATTTTTAAATGTACAGTTCAGGAGTGTTGAGTACATTCACATTGTTGTGTAACCAATCTCCAGAATGCCTTTCATCTTGCAAAACATGAAACAACTCCCCAACCCCTGAAAACCACTTTTTAATTTTTTATATCTATGAATTTGACTACTCTAGCTATCAGTTTCTCCACATCATCACCAATACTTTTTATTTTATTTTTTTTTCACATTAGTTTTTTTTAAATAGTTGCCATCCTTATGTGTGTAAGGTGGTATCTCATTGTGGTTTTAATTTGCATTTCCCTAATGATTAGTGATATTGAGAATTTTGTGTGTGTGCTTGCTGGCCAGTTGTGTATCTTCTTTGGAGAAATGTCCATTACATTCCTTTGCCTATCTATCTATCTATCTATCTATCTATCTATCTATCTATCTATCAATGAATGACAAGGTCTCACTCTGTTGCCCAGGCTGGAATGCAGTGGCACAATTATGGCTTACCACAGCCCCAAACTCCTGGCCTCGGGTGATTCTTCTGCCTCTTCCTCCCAAGTAGCTCGAACCACAGGTACACACCATACCTGTAGTTTTTAAACTGCTGATTTTTAAATCTTTTTGTAAAGACAGGGTCTTACTTGTTGCCAAGGCTGGTCTTGAATTCCTGGCTTCAAGCGATTCGCCTTCCTTGGCCTCTCAAAGTACTGGGATTACAGGCATGAGCCACTGTGTTCAGCTTACCCATTTATTGATTGGGTTGTTGTGTTGTTATTGAGTTGTAGGAGTTTTTCATATGTTCTGGATATGAATCCCTTATCAGATAGATAATTTGCAAATATTTCTGCCATTTTTTAGATTTCCTTTTCACTCTATTGATTGTGTCCTTTGATGGACAGTTTTAAATTTTGATGTAGTCTAATTTGATTATTTTTACTTTTGTTTCCTGTGTTTTTGGTGTCGTATCCAATAAATCATTGCCAAATTCAATGTCAAGGAGTTTTTTCTCTGTATTTTCTTCTAAGAGTTTGATAGTTTTAGCTCTTATGTTTAGGTCTTTGATCCATTTTCGAGTTAATTTTTGTATATGGTATTAGGTAAAGGTCTGTCTTCATTCATTTGTATGTGGATATCCGATTTTTCCAGCATGGTTGAAAAGACTCTTCTTTCCCCATTAATGATCTTGACAACCTTATCAAAAATCATTTGACCGTATATATGAGAGGTTTTTTTTCTAGGCTCTCTTGTATATATGTCTGTCTTTCTGCCAGTACAATGCTGTTTTGATTACCATAGTTTTGTAATAAGTTTTGAAATCAGTAAGTGTGAGACCTTCAAATTTGTCCCTTTTCAAGACTGTGTTGGCTATTCAAGGTCCCTTGAGATTTCATATGAATTAGGATGGATTTTCTATTTCTGCAAAAAACACCACTGGGATTTCCATAGGAAATGCATTAAGTCTGTAGATAATCTTGGATAGTTTGCTATTTTAACAATATTAAGTCTTTGAATTCATGAACATGAGATATCTTTCCATTTATTTTGTGTTTAATTTCTTTTAGTAATACTTTATAATTTTTAAGTTTGCAAGTCTTTTGCTTCCTTAGTTAAGTTTATTCCCAAATATTTTATTCTTCTATTGCTATTATAAATGGAATCGTTTTCTTAAATTTCCTTTTTGAATTGTTCATTTATTCCTCTTTTATTAGTGGAGTCACTTGTTCATTTTTTATCTTTTTCTCTGGGCCATAAGCTTCAGGACGGTAGAAATGGTGTCTGGTTTTGCTCAGAGCTAGACCCCAAGTTCTTTGTATAGCACTTGTCAATGAGTACGTGCTCGATAAACACTTGTTAAATTTGTCTAATAGTGTTAGATTAGCTTAGTAGACCCACTGTCTATTCTTACATGTGAACAAAGGGTATACTGATGCTGAACCACTTACTTTGACTATCTCTTCAGCCCTCCTCCTCCCTCTTAAAAAATGATACCTCAAGTGGGGGAACATCACACACCAGGGCCTGCTGAGGTGTGGGGGCCCAAGGGAGGGAGAGCATTAGGACAGATACCTAATGCATGCAGAGCTTAAAACCTAGATGACGGGTTGATAGGTGCAGCAAACCACCATGGCACGTGTGTACCTGTGTAACAAACCTACACATTCTGCATATGTATCCCAGAACTTAAAGTAAAATTTAAAAAAATGATACCTAATATTTATTGAGCACGTAAATGTACAAAGTGTCTATGCATGTGTTAATTTTTTTTTCACAATAACCTAGTGAGGCAGACATAGAGTTGAGAGTTTGAGTTCTGGAGTCAGACTTTCTGAGTTTGAGTTATTTAATCTCTCTGTGCCTCAGAGTCCTATAATAAGGGATTTCTAAAATGCATACCTTTTTGGCTTGTCTTGAAGTTTAATTAAGATATTGTATATCAGATCCTTAGGACATAGTAAGTGCTTAGTGAATACTGATAATTATTATCTCAACTTTTCAAATGTGGAATCAAGGTTTAAAGAGGATAAGCTGCCCTCAATCACACTCAGGCAGTCTAGAACTTGTAAGTACTTAAGCCCTGCATTGAAGTGTACACCATTCTCTTCTGTATCTGAGACCAGGTGAGGAGACTCACAAGGGCCTCAGAGATAAAATGTCTGGAGAGTCTGCAAGAAATGGAACCCCCAGGATGGCAGACCAGAGTGTGCAGGGTTGCCCTGATTTTGCCAGCCCCTTTCATTGTTCAGAAACTCCTTGAAACTCCTGTCGGGGAAGTCAGGGGGTTCTGAGAGGCAATCTGACTCTACAAACTAGACATCTTTGCTCAGTAGATCAAATTCTGTCTGTAGATCTGCCAGACAGCCAGCATGGCTCAGGTCTAGGGTAGGATGGTGAAGGAGGGTTGGCTTCTAGCATTATTCTGGGCCAGAAGAGGAGCCTGGGGTCTGACTCACTCTCCATCTTCTGATGGACTTCACTATCAGCACAGGCACACCCACTTTCATCTTGGTCCCATTCGCAATGCTAGGACTTTGTAGAAATGGAAGGGGTCCTGCTTTTGAGAAAAGTCCAGGATCTTGTCCCAGAGTCCCAAGTCTAGGGGGAAGCATGACCAGTCCAGTAGTCACATTAGCAGCAGGTTCATGTAACATCAATGGCTAACTTGTGTTGAACACTCATTATTCTTAGTGCTTTACCTGCAATATCTTATTTTATCTCTGGATGACCAACTCATTCCAGTTTGCCTAGAACTTTCCCGGCTTTAGCACTGAAAGTCCCACATCTCAAGAAGCCCTTTAGTCTGGGGCAGTCCAGGAAGGTTAGTCACCCCAAGCACCCCGGGAAGTAGGAAACTTGGCAGAGAGGAGTGAAATGATTTTCTAATGACATACCCCTATCAAGTATCAGAGGCAGGATTTGAACTCACGAATTCTGGCTCCAGGGCCTGTTCTCATGACCAATATGCAAGGCTGCCCAAGCCAGTATAAGCTGCCTCTGCCAGCAAATGTTTGGGTTTGGTCCAGATACCAAGTAGATGGCAAATAGCACTGGTGGCTATGGGGAAAATAGTAAATTGTACAATATGAAAGTTCCCAAAATTAAAAATGGAAACTTGTACTTTGTTGCTGACAAAATGCCAAAGATTGCTTTCTAGACTTGACTGGCTGTCAGATTTGGTGTCTCGTTTGATTCTAATATTGGTGGTGCCTTTACTTTTGGTGAGCATGAGATTGGGAAATATGGACCAGATTGGCATGGTGGATAGGTAGCTTCAAGGTGGAGTGGTGCAAGGCAGGATTCTGACTCTCCTTGAAGGGCTTTCATATCCTCCACTTACTCTATCATCTGCATGGAACCACTTAGTGGCCACCATATCTAGTCTTGGTTTGCTTCTTTTCTTCTACTTCCTGTGCAGTTCCTCTCTGCTGCATTTCTGTATCCTTTTCTACTTCTCTCTCCCACTCCCAGAAGCACTAACTTGGTAATGCTACTTCTAGTCCACAGTCAGACCAGAGGTGAGCAGCCTAGCACATGCCAAGCTCGAGAAGATTGTAAACCTGTCAGCTACCAGGACAGGCGCAGGGAAGGAAATGGGAGAAGCACAGAGCAGGAGGACAAGTGTGCTAGTCACACAGGCAAACACCAGCAACTTGGTGATTTGCTGGAGGTCAAAGAAATGATGGGGTTGTTTGTACTTGGATCTTTTAATTTTCTTGTTTAATTAGATTGTTCTTCTGCTGCAAGAAGTAGAGACCTTTCCAAGGCACTATGAGAAAGGGGTCAGGGGAGTAATTGTAAGGAAGTACATGGATTCAATTTGAAACTAGAATTTTAAAGCTGTCAGGTTCATCTCTCAAGGGCTATGGGGTTCTGCTTTTCTCTGAGTATCTCTGCTCCATTCCTTGAACTTTTGACCAGCTTTCTCTGTTTACTTGGGAAGTCATGATGTGAATCTCAGCCCCATCCACTAAACATCTGGGTTAAGTCTCCTGGAGTAATTTGTCCATGCGTCCATTGGATTACTAGTCTCCACTTGCCAAGTGGCAGAACGTCAGCTCTGCTTGGACTCATTGGGGGATTGAGGAGATGGCTCTGTTAGCTTCTGTGGCTCTGCCATGGCTGTTCTGGCTGCCACTCCAGCCTTCGTTCATGTTTCTTGATAGCACAGCCCATGCTGCTCCACAGAGGTGCTGGCCAACCCTGACCTCTAATACACCCCAGGACATCTGTTCGCTCACTTGTGGGCATCTCTCTCCTGAGGAAATGGCTGCTTCTGCTAGCCTCCTCTGGTCTAGGTGATGTGGGGGATGATGATTCCCATGGGAAGCGTGGGAAGCACAATAGAGGCACACTCTATTGTGTCTATCCAAACCTTACTAATTCGGAGTTTTGTGGGGTGGTGTGCTGTGTGTATGTGTGTGTGAGTTCTTTTGGTTGGATGACACCACTCCTCCCTGGGAGCAGAGATTGTGAAGGAAAGTCTGGATTTCAGATGGAGCCTCAGAGTATATTCAAAGCCACTCTTCTCATTCCACACCCAAGCCCTTCTTCTAGTCTACCCTACTGGATTTCTTCATTGTTTTTGGGGTTTTCCTTCCAGGGGTTAGTTGCTCCCTGCAATTTAGCCCCTGTCACTTTCCTTCTCTCCTTCCCTGGCCTGTCAAACAGACATGCTGGTGTGTGCAAGCCCAGGAAAACTGAGGAATGTGGCTGGATTCTTATTTCACGGCCCTTGCATATTCTGTGAATGTACAGAGGATCTCTAGGGCTTCTTCCACCTCATATACAAGCCAATTCGAGCATTGGCTTGGGGTCCAGCCAGGATATCCCTTTATGTCCACAATTTCTGTTTTCTAAAACTTTTAAAAACAAATGTGTCCCTTTTTAAAGATCGGACTCTTCGTGACCATTCTATATCTGTCATTTTAGCTTCAGCTCCTATTTTCTTATTTATTAGGTGTTAGTTCAAATGCATGTGAGAAAAAATCTGATTAGCTCCACTTATGATTTAACACAGGCCAGGCATGGATTGACTGCCTTGGCCCAACCCTGGTCTAATCAACTTACCAGCTTGAGGTGGGTGGCGAGAGGGGAGGGGTGTCCCGAGGAACAAATCATGGTCACCCAGGCCTTCACGTTCAGCATCTGCTGTGTGTAGGATGCTCTTTCTTTAGAGGCACTACTGATGGGTAAACACAATGACTGATACCTCAAATACATTCATACTTCAAGAATGAACTGTTTTCTGAAATATCAACATGGAGACCTCCCCCCCCATTAAAATTTCCAACTGTAGTGTGCTTTCTTATTTCATTTTAGGTATGAAAAGTGATATAGAGTAGGAGTGTTTGGGAGTCTTCTATGTTTTTGTTGCTTAGATGATTCCCATGTAGATTTCCACACTGATTTCACACAGATATGGAGTGATTCACAGCTTAGAAGGATATTGCTGTGTCCTTTTCTGCCGCCTTTCATAATAAGACTTCAATTGCTTTTAAAACACTAACTAAATCTCATTAACATTATCTCCCACATGTTAATAGGAAAAACAGGTCTGTAGAACAGTGACATTTCATGATTAAAAATACATTTATTTAAATGGTTGAGTTGCCTCGATTTGAATATTGCCCACTGCTTCCATAATAATAGCAGAAGTTTTTCACAGATGCTTTTTAATGGGTAACCCCTGCTATATCTCCACTAGCAGTATAAAACCTTGAGTAATGTGCTTTGATTTGATATGTGCTAATTGCTTATCAGAAATTATTCAGTTGTAGCCTATCACTGCTGAAATTACTTCCAAGGAGAAAACTGGGCACTTTTGAAAGGTGCATTAATGCCAGTAGGTCACTAGTGTCACATTTAGTATTCTAAAACAGTAACTGTAATGGCCTGACAGAGCCAGTGCTCATCCAAAGACATTCTATGTTCACTCAAAGAAGAAGGCACAAAGAGAATCTGGCCCCAAATGTGGAATCGAATGCAAATAAAAATTGCTTCAATTTATTATGTTTATTAAAAATCAGGAACAGCAGTTGCTGTTCCACAGCTGAAAGGACATACTTTATTTCATCTATCCAAACCTTACTAATTCAGTTTTGTGCTGTGTGTGTGTGTGTGTGTGTGTGTGTGTTTCAATGCTCCTGCTTTTGATCTCCAATAAATAAGGTTATGTTTTGTATCCAACTCTGTGGTATACTGGTGCCATATTTTGCCTTGAACAATTCTCAAAATGTTTAGATAATTAGTTCTGTTTAGGATTGAAGTAATCCACTGGGAACCCAGGGTGGGTGCAGTTTGGTGACTGAGGGGGCAGAGGTAGTGGAGTAGTCATGCATGCTTCTCAAAGCTTTAGGGTGGTAGGGATGCGTGGAATGGCCAGAGAGAAACCAGGACTGCTGCCTACACGGATGCCTGCCTGTGAGGTGGGAGGTAAGGAAACCTCAGTGGCCCCTACCCTGGCTTGAGTGGAGGCCCAGGGCTGGGGTGGATAGCAGTGGACAAGGAGCACCACAAGGGCAAGGAGCAGGTTTAGGGGAAATGAAACATTGACTCCCTGTGATGAGGACAGTGGGCTGGAATGTTTCACATTTCCCTCCAAGCCACCATTCTAATAGTCACCATTTGCCTAGTGTGACTGCCAAGTCTGGCGGCCCCGACACTCTCTCAGCTTCATTTTCCTCTTTGCTGGTCTCATACTCAAGCTGGTATTTGCCATGTGAAGGGCAAGGTGGTCACCAGCAGCTCCAGGCTCCTTACTGCAAGTCCTTGTGCTCCACATCTCTGGGGAGGGGCAACAACACTTCCTCTCCCAGGGTCCATATGCACACCTCTGGCAGGCCTTTGTGTGGCCCTGCTGGGTCACATGCTTATGCCATGGACCTGCCATTAAGGAAAGAGAGACAGAAACTATGACTGGCACATTTCCATCTTAAGGGACAGAGGGGTGTTGGGCAGACAAAAGCAGCCAATTTCCACTAGAGTTTCCTTCAGACACCTATTATAAACTGGGATGGGTCTGATTCTAAGATGAACAGTATTTTTGTGAAAAGCCTTCTTAAAAAGGAGCAGCTCTTCATTTCTTTGGATACTCCAGGCACAGACCCATATTCAGTGTGCTCATGTCCAACCCAAGGGGATCCTACCCATCCCCTTCTGCATATTCTTTCTCACAATGTCATGCCACTTCTGTGGACAGTGCTCCTAAAATGAGCTGGTGTCTGAGTGGCAGAGGATTTTGAGTACCAGACATGGATCTTTGCTCT
The DNA here is from genome assembly GCF_028878055.3 of Symphalangus syndactylus. Taxonomy (NCBI): domain Eukaryota; kingdom Metazoa; phylum Chordata; class Mammalia; order Primates; family Hylobatidae; genus Symphalangus; species Symphalangus syndactylus. The sequence goes on from NC_072424.2 coordinate 68,139,731, forward strand.
TGATTTCTTCATCAATAAGGAAGCATTCATAGTTTTTGAGCACAGGGGTGGTGAAGAAGGGGATATTGCATTTGATGTGCAGCAGGCAGTTGGAAATAGGGTCTGAAACTCAGAAGGGAGGTTCAAGCTGGAGAATAGCTGTGAATAGAGTGATAGCTGGAGTAACAGAAATAATGAGATTATATCCAAAAGACTATAGAGAAATAAGGGAAGAGTGAAGGGCACTCAGACACTTATTCTAGAAACCTAGGAGTCATGATTGGCTCCCTTCTCCCCTCACTGCCGTATATTCCATCTTTCAGCCATACCTGATAATTCTACCCTCAAATTCCATTTATAGAACCTGTCCACTGCTATCCATCTCCATCCAGGTTGTAGACTTTCCTATCCTTACTACTGCAAGTGCAGTGGCTCCTGAACAGTCTCTGCTTCCACTCTTGCCTATGTCCAACCCGTATCACCTAGCAGTAAAAAGATTTTTCTAACATGTGAATGGTGTCATGTCACCCTTCTGTTCAAAGCCCCTACAGGGTCTCACACTGAGGTTATGATAAAGCACAGGCATCATATCCTGGTCTATGAGGCTTTGTGTAACCTGGCCCTTACCTCTACCTCCAACCTTCAGTCACTCTGCATTCATCACATCTAATCACACGCAAAGATTTGTTTCTCAAAGACATCAAGCACTCTACCAGTTCTGCTTTAAACTTCCTCATCAGCCCTAAGTCCGCCTCTTCTTCTTACCTTCCATCTCCCCAGCGCTGGTTTCTACTGCCCATTCCCTTAATCCTCTCAATAACACAGAGTGTTTTTAATGCCTGAGGAATCATCCTGCAAGCACAGACCCCTCTTTGGCCACCTTACCTTCCCACCACAGCACTGCGGCAAGGAGCTGAGCAGAGCAAGGTGGTTCCTGAGAAAGCTTCCAAGAAGAGAGGGAAGCCCATGGCCATGAGGACCACAAAAATCACTATTCTTTCCCTTTTAAAATGTGTTCTACTTTTAAAGAATATAATACTAAAAATTGGGTTTATTTTAAAAAATAAGGTATAAAGAAGATTCTTCACTTGACAAAAAGATTCATCTTGAGGTTTCTTAAAATATTGATTTTTTCTAATATATTCAAAGCTTGTAATTTTATTTTCCACAATTCAATTCACACAAGTTTTCACAGGTACATTAACTGCAGAAAATAAAGCATGCTTGTATTATTCCTGTGTCATAGATGGTAAAATTGAGGCTCAAAAACTTGCTGAGAATGACAAGGACTATCAATAACTGAGTCAAGGTTCCAAACTAGAAAACTGTTGGCAATGAATCTTTGCTCAGCTCAAGGATTAATTCTATTTTCCCAATAATTTTCTCTTTAAAATATAGTGTAAACCCCAGCTATTCTTTTCCAATACGTGAAATGGACTTGAGTATAAACATGTTAATGATTTTTTGTATAACACCAGGTAGGGGATTCCCAGATACTGGTTATTTCATTCCTTAGAGTCCTCCTCAGCTGACTGTAATGGTTGTGCTGGGCTGCCTGCACCAAGGCTATTTTTGATAATACATTTATGTTTTATCCAGTGAGCAACCAGGCAGAGAGGCAACACTGGGACAGTTAACTTACATTTTAACATAGTTGTGAAAAGTGAATAACAAGTTCTTTTTTTAAATAAAAAAGGAAATGAAATTAAAAACAAGACTTCAATTTAATCTAAGAGACTGGAAATGGCAAGCTTGCCCCTTGTGAATTTGGTTCTGGTTCACCGAGTCTCAACTATCAAAGCAGCAGGGCAAATGAAGGAGAGAGTATCACTCAACCTCTAAACTTGCATTTGTGGGTTTCATCTGGGCTCCATGTTATTGTAAAGGGTTTTTATGTTACCAGACTTCTGCTTAAATTAACAAAGCTTTTTGTAGATGTGGACCTATTTGATGCTACTCAAACAGCATATGATTACCACAGAGGTAATTTATAAGGGGGAAATCCCAAATACTTAAGCATTTAGGTAAGTATAGACAAGTAAAGTCAAGATCTAGATCCAAGCCCTGTGTAAACACAACTGCATCATATTTTGATTTGGGAGGGAAAATTAAAGCTAGTGCTTGCTCAAAGACACTTTCACATTAAGACAATCTAACTAGCTAGGCTGTTCTTTTCACCTTGTCTATCCTCCCGAGTGCACCAGGACAAGGGTGATAAATCCTACTCAGGCAACTGTTGTAAAGGAAATTGAAGCTCATGTAAATCCAGGGTTTATATTAACTATGGAGAGCTTAAGCATCAACAGTCAGTACCCACTTGGAAGCCTTTTAGCTACACGTACTGCATTATATTCAAAAACTAGAAGGGAAAAACACCAAATCACATTCTTTCAGCATGTAGAAATCATTTTTGGTACTAAAAATGTGTTTAGTGCTACCATGGAAAAATAAAATGATTTTTTGACCAAAACATTCAATTTTGCCTTTAAACAAACTTAAATAATTCCAAGTAGAGGCATATTTTTTCTTCAAAATATTTACACTTAATGGACAGAACAGGAAAAATAATTATTGTTATTTAAGCTAGACAGTGGATCAGCACTTCATATATATTATTTGCTTAATCTTCACAACTCCACATGGTAGGTTTTATTGTCTCCCTTTTATAGATGAATATATTAGGGCTCAGATAGGTTAAATATGCCCAATATCATACAGCTAATAAGTGGCCAGTTCTATATTCAAGTCCCGGGTTCTGTGATTTCACACTGTTTCTGGAAATAGTGTTCCAGTCTTGTTGTGAGAAAAATTACGTTGCTTCATGCCCCAGGTCAGATCTTTATCTGTTAGTCTTCTTTTATTTTATTTTTTTGAAACAGAGTCTTGCTTTGTCACCCAGATTGCAGTGCAGTGGTTCAATCTCAGCTTACTACAACCTCCACCTTCTGGGTTCAAGTGCTTCTCCTGCCTCAGCTTCCCAAGCAGCTGGGATTCCAAGTGTGCGCCACCACGCCCAGCTCATTTTTGTATTTTTAGTAGAGACGGAGTTTCACCATGTTGGCTGTGCTGGTCTCGAACTCCTGGCCTCAAGTGATCCAACCTCCTCGGCCTCCCAAAGTGCTGGGATTACAGGTGTGAGCCACCATGCCCAGCCCATTAGTTTTATTTTATTTTTATTATACTTTAAGTTCTGGGATATATGTGCAGAACTGCAGGTTTGTTACATAGGTATACACATGCCGTGGTGGTTTGCTGCACCCATCAACCCGTCATCTACATTAGGTATTTCTCCTAATGCTATCCCTCCTCTAGCCCTCCACGCCCTGACAGGCCCCGGTGTGTGATGTTCCTCTCCCTCAGTCTTCTTTTAAAAGGGGACTAATAATAATGGTCAACTCTGACATTTGACTTTACCCTAAAAATGGTCATACTGGATGGCTACACCATCTTATGGACATTGGGTTGTGCTTTACTCCAACTTGGTCCTTTGCTCTCAGCTCACGTGGCCTTATTCATGTATTTCAGAAGCTGGTTCTGTCCTGTTCCTTTTTTCCTCCCTTGTTTAGTTTTCTTACATACGACCTACAAAGATATAGCAGTTTTTCATCCACGAAAAGTTGCATGCATATGGGATTATAAATCTAATGAATTTTTAGGTTAACTTTTTTACTAAAATATAACATACTTATTATGAAGAGCACAAATTCACAGTTCAATGCATCTTCTCAAAGTGAACACATCCATATAACCAGCACCTAGATCAATAAATAAAATATTACTGGCTGGCCATGGTGGCTCATGCCTGTAATCCCAGCACTTTGGGAGGCTGCAGTGGGTGGATCCCTTGAAGTCACGAGTTCAAGACCATCCTGGCCAACATGGTGAAACCCCATCTCTACTAAGAATACAAAAAATAGCCAGGCCCTGTGGTGGGTAATCCCAGCTACTGAGGAGGCTGAGGCAGGAGAATCATTTGAACCACTGCACACCAGCCTGGGTGACAGAGCAAGACTCCGTCTCCAAAAAAGAAAGAAAGAAAAAGAATACTGCCAGTAAATCCAATGATATTTTCATTTTAATTCATTTTCGTTTTAGAGACAGGGTCTGGCTGTGTTGCTCAGGCTGAAGCACAGCAGCACAATTATAGCTTCAACTCCTGGGCTCAAGCAGTCCTCCCATCTCGGCCTCCCAAAATGGTGAGATTACAGGTATGAGCCAGTGCGCCTGGCCCCACTGATTTTTTACATGCTGAATGGGATATTCCTATTTCAAAGTTTATGTAAAGAATTTTTGTAAAGGTAAGAACACATTTGAAATGTGTTTCACTATGTTTCATATATTCTGGTTTTCATAGCTTGTGTCTTTTTTTTTTTTCTTAGAGTTGGGGTCTTATTCTGTCACCCAGGCTGGAGGCAGTGGTGTGATCATAGCTCACTGCAGTGTTGAACTCCTGGGCTCAAGTGACTCTCCCACCTCAGCCTTCTGAGTAGCCAGAACTACAGGTGTGCACCACCATACCCAGCTAATTTTTAAATTTTTTTGTAGAGACAGGGTCTGGCTACGTTGCCTAGTCTGGTCACAAACTCCTGACCTCAAGCGATCTTCCTACTTCAGCCTCCCAAAGTGCTGGGATTACAGGCATGAGCCGCCACACTTCCTTTATAGCTTATGTTTTCTTACATCCATGATGCATTTAAAGAGAACCTATTTTGAACAGTGTAAACACTAAGTTATAAAGGCATCTCCCACCCAAACTGCACATCAAAACAGCATTATACAATTTTTGGACAGTTTTTTCCTGTTTATTAAATTTAAAACTAGCTTTTTTAAATGAATGTCCTGTAAAGACATTTCTGTTTTGAATTTTTAAAATTTGATTATCTTCAAGAAGCAACTCCTCTATGAGGACTTTTTTGTTTGCTCACCAGTGGGTTGGAGTTCATTTTCGCAGGAGAAGAAAGGTCCTAGCCAAAGCCTGATTGTTTCATTTTCTGATTTGTCAACATATGGGACATTTACTCCTGCATATGGAGTATTAAACATAATTTGCAAACTCTTTTACTTTTGTCCCCATGCTTTGTTGTAGCTTTCGTTCCACCAGTGGAGGATCTGCTGCTATTGTATACAATAGAGAAAGCACTGCTGCTGTTAGAGAATGACTCACAAGCCTCCAGTGCCATTGGAAGAGCATGCATTTTCTGAGAGTCGGGCTCTACATGTGAAGGGGGTCTGTTATGTTTCAGTGATGAGTCATATAGGATGCTACAGATGGTGCAGAGTGATGCTTCAAAGATGTGAAAAAATACTAACGGATCCAAGACTGAAAATTAACATAACAAGGTGACTGGGGTGAGTAGATGAGTCTGAGTAAAATATTGTAGGACAAAAACTGCCCCAACTTCTAATTGTAGCACTTAGTGTTAGATGTGCCCAATGGTTTATTTTATTAGGCAATGCTTAAGTCTTCAAGACTTGCACAGATGTCTGGTTAACAGTCTATAATAGAGAATCAATGAAGTTGCAACCAAGGCATCTGTTTTTGAAACGCTCCCCTAGTGATTTTCATGCTCTCCAAAGTCTGAGAACTGCTGCAATATTGGGTCAATACTCCTACATAACTATTGTGGGGAAGTAAAATTATAAGTCTTTGAATTTTAGAGTTCAAAAGAAATGTAGACTTAATTTTTTCATGGGAAGAGCCTGAGGCCCGTGAAGAAGTGATTTGGGCCCTGCCACCCATTAATGTAGCCATGAAGTCAGAGCTAGAAGAAAAGTGCTCTGCTGGTCAGCTTAGCTTTTATTGCACAATTCAATACTCCCATCCTCCATCTCTAATTTAAAATCCAATTACACAGTGTCTAGTTATCTTTCTGTTTTCTACTATATTTTATACATTAAACAAAAATTTAGAAAAGATACATGCAAAGAAAGTAAGTTACTATTTTAATATGCTTCTTTGAAGTCTTTTTGTGTTTTCTACATAGGTTACTTTTTACAGTTATTGTAATTTATATCTAATCTTGTATCTTGCTTCGATTTTTTTTTTTTTTTTACTTATACTATGGTAACCTTGGTTTTATAGTAACAATAAGCTCTTACTAAAGGTAGTTTCATATGGAAACTAAGTTTTATCAATGTTGTAAACGCTCAGTGGTTGCTAAGAGAAACTGATACTTTGTTCCCATAGGAACCATTGTTTTAAAATGAGAAATATAGAATCTCTAGCTTCAAAGGATAAAAACTTAGATTTGGGATGGGAAATATCTTACCTTTCCTGGAAACATGTGAAAATTACTATCCCCTGATTAGAACAGTATTGTCGTGGGGTTGCAATCTTCTGAATGGGTGAAAATGTTCTAGGTGGCTGTTTTCTCTTTCTGCTTCCCTTGTGTTGATGGTGATGCGTGGTGACGCATGGAAGGAGAGTGAGGGAAGATGACTCTAACTCCCCTTGGCCTCTTAGAGCAGAGACATCAGAAAAGGCAAGCCCACACTTTCCATTTGATATGGTAGTTTGGTTTTCTTATTACAGAAGGGAACAAAGGGAAGGGATTTTTATACTAAGCTGCTCTGGAGCACTTAAGTACCAGCATACATTTTCCGTCCAGTTATAGGCTGTTAACTTTAAGTTAATGATTTGGAGTGAGTGAAAAAAAAAATCTGCTTAGTTCTGATCAGAAACCAAGAATCAGAATGAGGTGGAATTGATAACAACTGTGGTTGTAAATGCAGTGGTTGTCAAACTGGCAAACAGTTGCTGGATGGGCACTATTCCCTGAACCCCATGTTGGGTAGCACGTTTCTATATTGCCCACAGCCAGCAGGATCGACTGCTTTCCCTTCCCTTTCTTCTTTCCTCCACTGGTGTTCCCTGTGTTTTGCAAAAAACTACTTGAAACCTAGTCATTGTCTCAATCTGCTTTTGAGAGAACACAAACTCAGACACATACTGAGAAGTCCAAAGAAAGATTATGAAAATGAAATGTATTGAATGGTACTTCCAAAGGCATTGGAATTATCACCAGAGCACGTGTGTACAAACATACTCACACACTTGTGCGTTGATTCAGTTCATACTTGTGATGGATGCTATGTTGTGCCACTGTCTCCCCAGGAATTAAGGACTTATTACCCCCAACTGTTGGGAGTGCTGCTGGCAGACAGCCCTCAGCAGGCAGCGCTGCTTCAGGAGGAGCTTTGGCTGAGGAAAGCTGCTTCCCCCAAGGTCACCCCTCTTTCCCAGTGTGGCCCCCATTCAAGGACAGTTTCAAGCAGGACTACAAAGGCCCAGCCCTCAACTCATTCAGACAGCTATGAAGAGTCATCCATTTTCGGAACTTCCCATCAGATTAGGTGAGGCATTCCATGGAGACCGCACCAAAGCTTGACTTCTTCCTCTGCCCAGGCCTGCTCCTTTGCCTTGCTCATGTGGTGATCTCAGGAGTGTTCCTGACGGGACTTCCGGCATGCTAATCTCCAGCTCAGTTCGTTTCCCCATGAACCCAACTTGAGACAGTATGGATTGAGAACCCACTATGTGCTAGACACTATTCCAGGTGGTGAGGGAGAGAGTGGAGACCAAATAAACTTTCTGTGCATACGTTTTTTTAGGAATAAATTAACATTCTAGAGCAAAGGTCAGCAAACTATTTTTCTGTAAGACAGATAGTACATTTTTAGGCTTTGTGGGCAATATGGTTCTCAGTCACAGCTACTCACATCTACCACTGTTACACAAAAATAGCCTCAGAAATATGTAAATGAATGGACATGGATGTGTTCCAATAAAACTTTATTTACCAAAATAATAGGCAGGTCAGATTTGGCCCTTGGGTTATAATTTGCTGAATTCCATTCTAGAGGGGAGGAAACAAGGAAACAATTAAACAGGAAAACATCAGATAGTGGTAAGTGCCATAAAAAAATTAGGGTGATATCTAACAAAACACTATTATTAATTTTTTCTTTTTTTGAGACAGAGTCTCACTCTATCACCAGGCTAGAGTGCAGTGGTGCAATCTTGGCTCACTGCAACCTCCACCTCCCAGGTTCAAGTGATTCTCATGCCTCAGCCTCCCAAGTAGCTGGGACTACAGGTGCGCACCACCATACCAGGCTAATTTTTTGTATTTTTAGTAGAAATGGGGTTTCACCGTGTTGCCTAGGCTGGTCTCAAACTCCTGAGCTCAAAGTGATCCACCTGCCTTGGCCTCCCAATATGCTGAGATTATAGGTGTGAGTCACCACACCTGACCCTATTATTGATTTTTTAATTAAATTTTTTTTTCATAATACAGTCACATGACTCAAAACCCAAAAGGATTGAAAAAGGATTCATTTAGAAGTATATGTCCTGGTTCACTTTGACCCCCAATAGGATAATTTTATTTTATTTATTTATTTATTTTTATTTATTTTTTTGTGTGACTTGATTTCCTTGGAAGACTTCATTTAGAACCAAGTGATAGCAAAGTGGATAGGAACAGGCATTTATAGCTGCAAATCAATAAAGAGGTAAAAGTACTCCACGTCTGTGTTGACTATAAGCCTTTCTTTCTTTTTTTTTATTATACTTTGAGTTTTAGGGTACATGTGCACAACGTGCAGGTTTGTTACATATGTATACATGTGCCATGTTGGTGTGCTGCACCCATTAACTCGTCATTTAACATTAGGTATATCTCCTAATGCTTTCCATCCCCCCTCCCCGCATCCTACAACAGGCCCCGGTGTGTGATGTTCCCCTTCCTGTGTCCATGTGTTCTCATTGTTCAATTGCCACCTGTGAGTGAGAACATGCGGTGTTTGGTTTTTTGTCCTTGTGATAGTTTGCTGAGAATGATGGTTTCCAGCTTCATCCATGTCCCTACAAAGGACATGAATTCATCATTTTTTATGGCTGCATAGTATTCCATGGTGTATATGTGCCACATTTTCTTAATCCAGTCTATCGTTGTTGGGCATTTGGGTCTATCATTGTTGGACATTTGGGTTGGTTCCAAGTCTTTGCTATTGTGAATAGTGCCGCAATAAACATAGGTGTGCATGTGTCTTTATAGGAGCATGTTTTATAATCCTTTGGGTATATACCCAGTAATGGGATGGCTGGGTCACATGGCATTTCTAGTTCTAGATCCCTGAGGAATTGCCACACTGACTTCCACAATGGTTGAACTAGTTTACAGTCCCACCAACAGTGTAAAAGTGTTCCTATTTCTCCACATCCTCTCCAGCACCTGTTGTTTCTCGACTTTTTAATGATCGCCATTCTAAGTGGTGTGAGATGGTATCTCATTGTGGTTTTGATTTGCATTTCTCTGATGGCCAGTGATGATGAGTATTTTTGCATGCGTCTTTTGGCTGCATAAATGTCTTCTTTTGAGAAGTGTCTGTTCATATCCTTTGCCCACTTGTTGATGGGGTTGTTTGTCTTCTTCCTGTAAATTTGTTTGAGTTCATTGTAGATTCTGGATATTAGCCTTTTGTCAGATGAGTAAATTGCAAAAATTTTCTCCCATTCTTTAGGTTGCCTGTTCACTCTGATGGTGGTTTCTTTTGCTATGCAGAAGCTCTTTAGTTTAATTAGATCCCATTTGTCAATTTTGGCTTTTGTTGCCATTGCTTTTGGTGTTTTAGACATGAAGTCCTTGACCATGCCTGTTTCCTGAATGGTACTGCCTAGGTTTTCTTCTAGGGTTTTTATGGTTTTAGGTCTAACATTTAAGTCTTTAATCCATCTTGAATTAATTTTTGTATAAGGTGTAAGGAAGGGATCCAGTTTCAGCTTTCTACATATGGCTAGCCAGTTTTCCCAGCACCGTTTATTAAATAGGGAATCCTTTCCCCATTTCTTGTTTTTGTCAGGTTTGTCAAAGATCAGATAGTTGTAGATATGCAGCATTATTTCTCAGGGCTCTGTTCTGTTCCATTGGTCTATATCTCTGTTTTGACACCAGTACCATGCTGTTTTGGTTACTGTAGCCTTGTAGTATAGTTTGAAGTCAGGTAGCGTGATGCCTCCAGCTTTGTTCTTTTGGCTTAGGATTGACTTGGCAATGTGGGCTCTTTTTTGGTTCCATATGAACTTTAAAGTAGCTTTTTCCAATTCTGTGAAGAAAGCCATTGGTAGCTTGATGGGGATGGCATTGAATCTATAAATTACCTTGGGCAGTATGGCCATTTTCACGATATTGATTCTTCCAACCCTGAGCATGGAATGTTCTTCCATTTGTTTGTATCCTCTTTTATTTCATTAAGCAGTGGTTTGTAGTTCTCCTTGAAGAGGTCCTTCACATCCCTTGTATGTTGGATTCCTAGGTATTTTATTCTCTTTGAAGCAATTGTGAATGGGAGTTCACTCATGATTTGGCTCTCTGTCTGTTATTAGTGTATAAGAATGCTTGTGATTTTTGCACATTGATTTTGTATCCTGAGATTTTGCTGAAGTTGCCTATCAGCTTGAGGAGATTTTGGGCTGAGATGATGGGGTTTTCTAGATATACAATCATGTCATCTGCAAACAGGGACAATTTGACTTCCTCTTTTCCTAACTGAATACCCTTTATTTCTTTCTCCTGCCTGATTGCCCTGGCCAGAACTTCCAACACTATTTTGAATAGGAGTGGTGAGAGAGGGCATCCCTGTCTTGTGCCAGTTTTCAAAGGAAATGCTTCCAGTTTTTGCCCATTCAGTATGATATTGGCTGTGGGTTTGTGATAGATAGCTTTTATTATTTTAAGATACGTCCCGTCAATACCTAATTTATTGAGAGTTTTTAGCATGAAGGGTTGTTGAATTTTGTCAAAGGCCTTTTCTGCGTCTATTGAGAGAGATAATCATGTGGGTTTTGTTGTTGGTTCTGTTTATATGCTGGATTACGTTTATTGATTTGCGTATGTTGAACCAGCCTTGCATCTCAGGATGAAGCCCACTTGATCATGGTGGATAAGCTTTTTGATGTGCTGCTGGATTCGGTTTGCCAGTATTTTATTGAGGATTTTTGCATCCATGTTCATCAGGGATATTGGTCTAAAATTCTTTTTTTGTTGTGTCTCTGCCAGGCTTTGGTATCAGGATGATGCTGGCCTCATAAAATGAGTTAGAGAGGATTCCCTCTTTTTTTACTGATTGGAATAGTTTCGGAAGGAATGGTACCAGCTCCTCCTTGTACCTCTGGTAGAATTCAGCTGTGAATCCATCTGGTCCTGGACTTTTTTTGGTTGGTAAGCTATTAATTATTGCTTCAATTTCAGAGCCTGCTATTGTTCTATTCAGAGATTCAACTTCTTCATGGTTTAGTCTTGGGAGGGTGTATGTGTCAAGGAATTCATCCATTTCTTCTAGATTTTCTAGTTTATTTGCGTAGAGGTGTTTATAGCATTCTCTGATGGTAGCTTGTATTTCCGTGGGATCAGTGGTGATATCCCCTTTATCATTTTTTTATTGTGTCTGTTTGATTCTTCTCTCTTTTCTTCCTTATTAGTCTGCTAGCGGTCTATCAATTTTGTTGATCTTTTCAAAAAACCAGCTCCTGGATTCATCAATTTTTTGAAGGGTTTTTTGTGTCTCTATTTCCTTCAGTTCTGCTCTGATCTTAGTTATTTCTTGCCTTCTGCTAGCTTTTGAATGTGTTTGCTCTTGCTTCTCTAGTTCTTTTAATTGTGATGTTAGGGTGTCAATTTTAGATCTTTCCTGCTTTCTCTTGTGGGCATTTAGTGCTATACATTTCCCTCTACACACTGCTTTGAATGTGTCCCAGAGATTCTGGTATGTTGTGTCTTTGTTCTCGTTGGTTTCAAAGAACATCTTTATTTCTGCCTTCATTTCGTTATGTACCCAGTAGTCATTCAGGAGCAAGTTGTTCAGTTTCCATGCAGTTGAGCAGTTTTGAGTGAGTTTCTTAATCCTGAGTTCTAGTTTGATTGCACTGTGGTCTGAGAGACAGTTTGTTATAATTTCTGTTCTTTTACATTTGCTGAGGAGTGCTTTACTTCCAACTATGTGGTCAGTTTTAGAATAGGTGTGGCATGGTGCTGAAAAGAATGTATATTCTGTTGATTTGGGGTGGAGAGTTCTGTAGATGTGTATTAGGTCTGCTTGGTACAGAGCTGAGTTCAGTTCCTGGATATCCTTGTTAACTTTCTGTCTCGTTGATCTGTCTAATGTTGACAGTGGGGTGTTAAATCCTCCCATTATTATTGTGTGGGAGTCTAAGTCTCTTTGTAGGTCTCTAAGGACTTGCTTTATGAATCTGGGTGCTCCTGTATTGGGTGCATGCATATTTAGGATAGTTAGCTCTTCTTGTTGAATTGATCCCTTTACCATTATGTAATGGCCTTCTTTGTCTCTTTTGATCTTTGTTGGTTTAAAGTCTGTTTTATCAGAGACTAGGATTGCAACCCCTGCCTTTTTTTTGTTTTCCATTTGCTTGGTAGATCTTCCTCCATCCCTTTATTTTGAGCCTATGTGTGTCTCTGCACATGAGATGGGTTTCCTGAATACAGCACACTGATGGGTCTTGACTCTTTATCCAATTTGCCAGTCTGTGTCTTTTAATTGGAGCATTTAGCCCATCTACATTTAAGGTTAATATTGTTATATGTGAATTTGATCCTGTTATTATGATGTTAGCTGGTTATTTTGCTCATTACTTGATGCAGTTTCTTCCTAGCCTTGATGGTCTTTACAATTTGGCATGTTTTTGCAGTGGCTGGTACCGATTGTTCCTTTCCATGTTTAGTGCTTCCTTCAGGAGCTCTTTTAGGGCAGGCCTGGTGGTGACAAAATCTCTCAGCATTTGCTTGTCTGTAAAGTATTTTATTTCTCTTTCACTTATGAAGCTTAGTTTGGCTGGATATGAAATTCTGGGATGAAAATTCTTCCCTTTAAGAATGTTGAATATTGGCCCCCACTCTCTTCTGGCTTGTAGAGTTTCTGCTGAGAGATCAGCTGTTAGTCTGATGGGCTTCCCTTTCTGGGTAATCTGACCTTTCTCTCTAGTTGCCCTTAACATTTTTTTCTTCATTTCAACTTTGGTGAATCTGACACTTATGTGTCTTGGAGTTGCTCTTCTCGAGGAGTATCTTTGTGGCGTTCTCTATATTTCCTGAATCCTGAATCTAGCCTGCCTTGCTAGATTGGGGAAGTTCTCCTGGATAATATCCTGCAGAGTGTTTTCCAACTTGGTTCCATTCTCCCTGTCACTTTCAGGTACACCAATCAGACGTAGATTTGGTCTTTTCACATAGTCCCATTTCTTGGAGGCTTTGTTCATTTCTTTTTATTCTTTTTTCTCTAAACTTCTCTTCTCACTTCATTTCATTCATTTGATCTTCCGTCACTGATACCCTTTCTTCCAGTTGATCAAATCGGCTACAGAGGCTTGTGCATTGGTCACGTAGTTCTCGTGCTGTGGTTTTCAGCTCCATCAGGTCCCTTAAGGACTTCTCTGCATTGGTTATTCTAGTTAGCCATTTGTCTAATTTTTTTTCAAGGTTTTTAACTTCTTTGCCATGGGTTCGAACTTCCTCCTTTAGCTCGGAGTAGTTTGATCGTCTGAAGCCTTCTTCTCTCAACTCATCGAAGTCATTCTCCGTCCAGCTTTGTTCTGCTGCTGGTGAGGAGCTGTGTTCCTTTGGAGGAGGAGAGGTGCTCTGATTTTTAGAGTTTCCAGTTTTTCTGCTCTGTTTTTTCCCCATCTTTGTGGTTTTATCTACTTTTGGTCTTTGATGATTGTAACAAACAGGTGGGGTTCTGGTGTGTATGTCCTTTCTGTTTGTTAGTTTTCCTTCTAACATTCAGGATCCTCAGCTGCAGGTCTGTTGGAGTTTGCTGGAGGTCCACTCCAGACCCTGTTTGCCTGGGTATCAGCAGCAGAGGCTGCAGAAGAGTGGATATTGGTGAACAACAAATGTTGCTGCCTGATGTTCCTCTGGAAGTTTTGTCTCAGAGGAGTACCCGGCCATGTGAGGTGCCAGTCTGCCCCTACTGGGGGGTGCCTCCCAGTTAGGCTATTCAGGGGTCAGGGACCCACTTGAGGAGGTAGTCTGTCCGTTCTCAGATCTCCACTTGTGCGCTGGGAGAAACACTACTCTCTTCAAAGCTGTCAGACAGGGACATTTAAGTCTGCAGAGGTTACTGCTGCCTTTTGTTTGGTTATGCCCTGCCCCCAGAGGTGGAGTCTACAGAGGCAGGCAGGCCTCCTTGAGCTGCGGTGGGCTCCACCCAGTTTGAGCTTCCCGGCCGCTTTGTTTACATACTCAAGCCTCGGCGATGGCGAGCGCCCCTCAGATAATTTTATTTTTATACTTTTGTGTTTCTTTTCAATGTTTCTTAATGCAAATATAAGCAATTATAAATATATATTCTTATCTACCCACCCCCCCTCAATTTTCTACAAAGGTTAGCATACAAGATATCCTGTTCCACACCTTACAGTTACTCATTTAACATGTTCTGGCGATCTTTCAATGTCAATAGAGATCATCTCTACTTGTTTTTTTATAGCTGAGTACATGTATACCTCTGAGATATTGCAAGTTTGGTTCCAGGTCACCTCAGTAAAGTGAACATCACAATAAAGGCAGTCACATAAATTTATTGGTTTTCCAGTTCATGTAAAAGTTATGTTTATACTAAACTATAGTTTATTAAGTATGCCATAACACTGTATCTTTAAAAATGTACATACCTTAAATAAAAAATACTTTATTGCTAAAAAATGCCAACAATCATCTGAGCCTTCAGTGAGTCATAATTTTTTTTTGCTGGTGGAGGGCCTTGCCTGGATGTTGATGGCTGCTGACTCATCAGGGTAGTGGTTGCTGAAGGTTGGGATGGTTGTGGCAACTTCTTAAAATCAGAAAATAATTAATGGATCCATGGACTCTTTCCTTCATGAAAGATTTCACTGTAGCATGCAATGCATTATGCCCACAGTAAAACTTCTTTCAAAATTGTAGTCAATCCTCTCCAACCCTGCTGATGCTTTTTCAAGTAAGTTTATGTAATATTCTTTTTTTTTTTTTTTTTTTTTTTTTTTGAGACAGAGTCTCGCTCTGTCACCCAGACTGGAGTGCAGTGGTGCGATCTCGGCTCACTGCAAGCTCCGCCTCCTGGGTTCACGCCATTCTCCTGCCTCAGCCTCTCCGAGTAGCTGGGACTACAGGCGCCCGCCACCACGCCTGGCTAATTTTTTGTATTTTTAGTAGAGACGGGGTTTCACCGTGGTCTTGATCTCCTGACCTCGTGATCCGCCTGCCTCGGCCTCCCAAAGTGCTGGGATTACAAGCGTGAGCCACCGCGCCCGGCCAAGTTTATGTAATATTCTAACTCCTTTGTTGTCATTTCAACAACATTCACAGCATCTTCATCAGGAATAGATTCCATCTCAAGAAACCACCTTCTTTACTCATCCATAAAAAGCAACTCCTCATCCGTTCAAGCTTTATCATGAGATTGCAGCAATTCTCTGACATCTTCAGGCTTCACTTCAAATTCTAGTTCTCTTGCTATTTCCATCACAACTGCAATTACTTCTTCTACTTCAGTATTGAACCACTCAAAGTCATTCATGAGGTTTGGAATCAACTTCTTCCAAACTTCTGCTAATGTTGATATTTTGACCTGCTCCCATGAATCACAAATGTTCTTAATGGCATCTAGAATGATGAATTCTTTCCAGAAGGTTTTCAATTTACTTTGCCACGATCCATTAGAGGAATCACTATCTATGGCACCTATAGCTTTATGAAATGTATTTCTTAAATAAGAAGTCTTGAAAGTTGAAGTTACTCTTTGGTTCATGGGCTGCAGAATAGATGTTGTGTCAGCAGGCATGAAAACAATGTTAATCTCTTTGTACATCTTCATCAGAACTCTTGAGTGACTAGGTCCATTGTCAATCAGTAGTAATATTTTGAAAGAAATTTTGTTTTCTGAGTAGTATGTTTCAATATTAGGGTTAAAATATTCAGTAAGCCATGCTGTAAACAGATGTGCAGATGTGCTGTCATCCAGTCTTTGTTGCTTCATCTACAGAGGACAGGCAGAGTAGATTTAGCATCATTCTTAAGGGCCCTAGGGTTTTTGAAATGGTAAATGAGCATTGGTTTCAACTTCAAGTCATCAAGTCACCAGCTGCATTAGACTCTAACCAGAGAGTCAGCCTGTCTTTTTTTTTTTTTTTTTCTTTAGACAGAGTCTTGCTCTCTTGCCAGGCTGGAGTGCAGAGGTGCGATATCAGCTCATTGCAACCTCCGCCTCTCGGGTTCGAGTGATTCTTCTGCCTCAGCCTCCTGAGTAACTGGGATTACAGGTGCATGCTACCACACCTAGCCAATTTTTGTATTTTTAGTATAGTCAGGGTTTCACCATGCTGGCCAGAATGGTCTTGATCTCTTGACTTCATGATCTGTCTGCCTTGGCCTCCCAAAGTTCTGGGATTACAGGCATGAGCCACCGCATCCGGCTCAGCCTGTCCTTTTAAGCTTTGAATCCAGGCGTTGACTTATCCTTTCTGGCTATGAGAGTCCTAGATGACATCTTCCAATAGAAGGCTGTTTTGTCTACATTGAAATTTTATTGTTTAGTGTAGCCACATTCATCAATGATCTTAGCTAAATCTGGATAATTTGCTGCAGCTTCTACATCAGCACTTGCTGCTTCACTTTGCATTTTAAAAAATTGACTTGGGCCGGGCGCGGTGGCTCACGCTTGTAATCCCAGCACTTTGGGAGGCCGAGGCGGGCGGATCACGAGGTCAGGAGATCCAGACCACGGTGAAACCCCGTCTCTACTAAAAATACAAAAAATTAGCTGGGCGTGGTGGTGGGCACTTGTAGTCCCAGCTACTCGGAGAGGCTGAGGCAGGAGAATGGTGTGAACCTGGGAGGCGGAGCTTGCAGTGAGCCGAGATCGCGCCAGTGCACTCCAGCCTGGGTGACAGAGCAAGACTCCGTCTCAAAAAAAAAAAGAAAAAAAAAAAAAATTGACTTATAATAATTGTTCATATTTATGGGGTACATAGTGATGTTATCATATAATGTATAGTGATCATGTCAGTACCTTGCACTTTTATGTTATGGAGATGGCTTCTTTCCTTAAACCTCATGAACCAACTCTGCTAGCTTCAGACTTTTCTTTTGCAGCTTCTTCACCTCTCTCAGCCTTCACAGAATTGAAGAGAGTTAAGGCCTTGCTCCGCATTAGGCTTTGGCTTAAAGGAACGTTGTGACTGGCTTGATCTTCTACCTAGACCACTAAAACTTTTTCCATATCAGCAATAAGGCTGTTTCATTTTCTTATAATTCATATGTTCACTGGAGTAGCATTTTAATTTCCTTCAATAACTTTTACTTTGCATTCACCACTTGGCTAATTGTTGGCGCAAGAGGCCTAGCTTTTCACCTGGCTTGGCTTTTGAGATGCAATTCTTCCTTTCACTTTAATGCTTCTTAATTAGGCTAATTTCAATATTGTGTCTCAGCGAATAAGGAGGCCCAAGAAGAGGGAGAGAGACGAGAATGACCAGTGAGTAGAGTAGTCAGAACATAGACATTCATCGGTGAAATTTGCTACCTAAATGTGTGCAGTTTGTGGCACCTGAAAACAATTATAATAGTAACATCAAAGATCACTGATCGCAGATCACCATAACAGATTTAATAATAATGAAAATGTTTGAAATATTGTGAAAATTACCAAAATGTAACACAGAGAAACAAAGTGAGCACATGCTGTTGGAAAAATGGTGCCAATAGACTTGTTCACTTCAGGGTTGCCATAAACCTTCAATTTGTAAAAAGTACAATATTTGCAAAGTGAAGTGCAATAAAATGAGGAATGCCTATACTATTCCTAATATATGTATTATAGTTTATTTAGTCAATTCTTTATTGTATTCATCAGTTTTCCAAAGAAATAGAACCAACTCAATAAATACATATATTATTCAATATATATTTGATCATCAGAAAACCCCAAATCTGAAAATCAGAATGCTCCAAAATCCAAAACTTTTTGAAAACTGACATGACACTCAAAGGAAATGCTCACTGGAGCATTCCAGATTTTGGATTTTTGGATTTCAGATGCTTAATCAGCATGTACAATGCAAATATTCCAGAATCTGTAATAGTCAAAATTATGAAACATTTCTGGTCTCAAACATTTCAGATAAGGGATACATAACCTGTATATAGAAAAAGATTTATTATAAGGAATTGGTTCACATGATTATGGAGGCTGACCAGGCCCAAAGTCTGTTGAGCAAGTCTGCAACCTGGAGACCTACGAGAGCTGAGTGTAGTTCCAACTGGAGGCTAACGGGTTCAAGATCCAGGAAGAGTCGATGTTTTAGTTCAAATGTGAAGGCAGGAAAAAAGCCAATGTCCCAGTTTGAAGGTCATCAGGCAGGAGGATTTCTTTCTTACTTGGGGGACAGTCAATCTTTTTGTTCTATTTAAGCCTCCAACTGGTTGGATGAGGCCCGCCCACATTAGGGCAGGCCACATTAGGGCAGTCTGCTTTACTTAGCCTATCAATTTAAGTGTTAATCTCACCACAAAACACCTTCACAGTAACACCCAGAACAGTTTTTGTCCAAATATCTGGACACCCTGTGGCCCAGTCAACACATAAAATTAACCTTTATACTTATTAATGGGCACTTGAGTAGTTTTCGAACTTTTGCTATTACAAATACTGCAATGAATAACCTAACCTTGTTTTTTGGTTGTTGTTTGTTTGTTTGTTTTGTTTTTTGAGACAGGGTCTCACTCCCATCACCCAGGCTGGAGTGCAGTGGTGAGATCCTGGCTTACTGCAGCCTTGACATCCCAGGCTCAGGTGATTGAGTCTCCTACCTCAGCCTCCTGAGTAGTTGAGACTATAGGTGTGTGTCACCACACCCAGCTAATTTTTTCTATTTTTAGTAGAGATGGGGTTTCACCATGTTGCCCAGACTGATCTCGAACTCCTGGGCCCAAGTGATATGTCTACCTCAGCCTCCAAAAATGCTGGGATTACAGATGTGAGCCACCACACCCATCCCTGCAATGAATAACCTAGTGCATACATCATATCATAAGTGTGTAGGTGTATCTGTCTGGAGGATTAATTCCCAGATATGTGATTACTGGGTCATAGCAGATAAATTTGATATTGTCCTATTGCCATCCATGAGATTTATTCTAATTTGAAGCCCCACCAGCATATGTAAGTGGTTGTTTCCCCATAGCCCTGTTAACAATTTGCATTAATCAAACTTTGGGGAATTTTTTGCCAACGTGATAGGTGAGAAATGGTGTCATCATGTAGCTTTCATTTGAATTGCTCTTTATATGAGTAAGTTTGCACACCTTTTCATGTGGTTGAGGACCATTTGCATTTCTTTGTGAATTTTCTTTCTTTTCTTTTCTTTTTTTTGAGACAGAGTTTTGCTCTTGTGCTCTTGTTGCCCAGGCTAGAGTGCAATGGCGTGATCTCAGCTCACTGCAAGCTCCGCCTCCCAGGTTCAAGCGATTCTCCTGCCCCAGCCTCCTGAGTAGCTGGGATTACAGGTGCCCACCACCACACCCAGCTAATTTTTTGTATTTTTGGTAGAGACAGAGTTTCACCGTGTTGGCCAGGCTGGTCTTGAGCTCCTTACCTCAGGTGATCCGTCTACCTTGGCCTCCCAAAGTGCCGGGATTAGAGGCATGAGCCACTGCACCCAGCCCGTGAATTTTCTGTTCACATTCTTTGCTCGGTTTCTTTGGGTTATTGGACTTTTCTCCATTTCTAAGACTCTAAGCATGAAGGACCTCAGCCCTTTGTGATACAGGTTGCAAACATTTTCTGAATTTGTCGTTTGTATTCTGTGCTTATGTTGCTTTTTTATGATTTGTATCAACCTTTTCTGTCATGGTTATTGAACCTTGAGCTATGACCAGAAAGGCCTTTGAGCGGCACTGTGGACGGGTGCTCCAAGAAGATCAGCACACCCCAATTTCTTGCTTGTGCACTGGGGAAACATTTGTGGAAGAGACGCTAACCCCATTGAGGCAGCGCTGGTGGAAAACCAGATGTGCATAGCTGAACCCAAATGAGAAGGGAAACTAAAAACAGATTTTTGACCCAATGTAAGCATTAAAAGTGAGGTAAAACAAATAATATTAAAAAATCACATATAATGAAGGTAATTATATTGATTCTGGACTTGAGACATATAAACTCTTTGAGCAAAAAAGTTATGGTTTGTTATAATTCCTCCATCTGAATAGGAATGCATAGATTTAATACAGGTTTTGATAAATACAACTTGACTAATTTAAAATTGATTTAAAAATTTTGCTGTTTCATCTTCATAAATTGAAAAGTAGGTTTGCTTATACTGGTAGCCCTTTATGGTACTTGAATAGTGGTCTGACTACTTTTAGAAATGAATAATGGATTAAAAGTACACTTTGCAGCTTACATTAGTTACTTTTGTAATGCAAAATAGAAGCATGATAATGTACTATTCAGCATGTTTTAATATGATTTATACATACACTACACAGCATAAGTAATTCATTATGCCCTTCACAGTACATTTCCTGGGTACAGAAGCTCATGTTTACCAGTATTTCATCTTGTAATCAGGATGTGTAATGGAGGGGGCCTGGGAGCATTAGTGATGATTCCACACTCCACTTGCCCCTGACTCATTCAGTGACCTCAGGGAAGTATTATTCTGGATCTGGGACTGGGTAAAAGTAAAAGTGAGTGTGTAACACTTTATAGATCCAACATAGAAGAAGGGGCTGTAGACTTTAGGATGTAAACAGCTTTGAAGTCTGGAGTTAAACAAACTTCACAGTTTATTATTATTATTCCAAGGAATTATCCTACTCTGGAAATAACACTCAATGATGGTCATTCATAAAAGGCAATAGTTCGTTTCAGTGCATTTGGGAAGAAATCCTCTGCTGCTTAATCAACAGCACTTTGTCACATATTGTATTTTTCTATTTGTAAAGTGTGGATTTACTGGAAAGCGGAGGTGATAGCCTTCGAAATCAGCAACCTTTAAAGCCAGTTTCATTCAATTTTTAGAATAAGCATGCATAGACTTCACTGAAGCTTTGAGTTGGAAGAAAGTAATTATAAGATGTAGACCTACCCCTAAGATTTGTGGAGCCTAGGGCAAGATTACAAATGTAGGCCCACATACCATATGTTTAAATATTTAAATGGTATAGATCAAGCTAACAGACTGTTAAATAAAATATGTTCTATCCTCTTACCTTGACAAATATATCTTCATAATGACCTGGAAGGCCAGGTTTGAATTTTAGGTTTCTCTGAAGGTCCTGGAAAATTTTAAAATCATATTTCTGTCTTCTGTTTGTCTGGTGTCAGTATGATAGTGACCGGTATTGGTCTCTAGACCAGAATTTGAACACACACACCCTTGAGGTATGTTTCAAACTTTGTACTTATTTATTATATGAAAATCATGTTTCTTTTTTTATAATGTTGACTGTCTCTATGAAAATGAAATCATTAGAATAACTGAAACTTCTAAAATAGTGAGACCTGTACCTGTGATAAGTGCTTTGACACAGTTTGATTCCCTTGACAATCTTATTTGACCTGGTCTATTTAAATTCTGCTGGAAACATAATTTTCACATCAAGCTTTTATTGTAAATTGTACGATATGTAAAATGTGCAAGTTTTGTGCACAAACTTTTTTTTTTTTTTGCCTGACACACAAATTGTTAATTTGAATTCAAAGTAATCTTATTGGTCAAATAGATCTAATAATGGGGATGATATAATAGAAAAATTTGTATCTTAGAGAATGCACCTTAAGCAGTTTATTTTATAGCTGATATTTTTATTTTTGCTTGGGTGTACGATTCTTATTTGTCAAGACTCCACTTTCTTTGTTAAAATGTAAAATGCATATTGGGCAAATGCTCCAGGGCAATTTGCATAAAAAGTGATGACAAAGAGCAATTAGTACTTCATTATTATGCAGTGAAATGCTACTTTGCTCAAAAGTGACTATAGTTGTTTCCCCCAACCCCCTTGTAAATCTGGTACAGCATTGTTCTAAAAATAGTACTTAACAAACCTCTGTTTGTAAATCAGTCTTTGACTTTCCACTAGCAGTCCGGGGGGAAGAAATCCGAGCACTAAATGAAGTTATTGCCCCAGATCATCGTAATGAAAAACAAGCACTGGAATTCTGTTAGATAAGACAAGTCAGAAGATTTTAGTGTCTCATCAAATTAGATCCATATCTTATTTTACCCCTTGGGATTAGCTTTGAAAGCAGACTCCATCACACACTGATAGCAACATCCCCCTCCTCCCAATACACATACTCTCTCACACACACACTCAGAGGGTCATGCCACACACAGCTACACTGCAGAGAACAAACAGTCCCCAGGTATCTCTAGTTAGGAAGGCTTGGTTTTTGAGTGCAGATTTCATTACCATGAAATTCCTTTAGTGCCAAAAAGAATTGAATCAAAGAAGCTATGTAGGGAGACAGACTTTGTGAATCTTTGTCCCATTACTTGTGTTATTAGGTGCTCCTCTCTCTTTAATTTGTCAGAAAATGCTCATTTTTGGCTTCTCGTTTTGTTTTTGTTTTTAAATATATTTTGTTGGCTGGGCACAGTGGTTCATGCCTATAATCCCAGAACTTTGGGAGGCCGAGGTGGATGGATCACCTGAGATCAAGAGTTTGAGAACAGCCTGACCAATATGGTGAAACCCCACCTCTACTAGAAATACAAAAATTAGCCGGGCATGTTGGCACATACCTGTAGTCCCACCTACTCAGGAGGCTGACACAGAAGAATTGCTTGAACCTGGGATGTGGAGGTTGCAGTGAGCCGAGATCACGTACTGCACTCCAGCCTGTGTGACAGAGTCAGACTCCATCTATATATATATATGTTTATATGTATATATATACACACATATATATACATACATATATATACACATATAAACATATATACGTATATATGCGTATATATATGTTTATAACATAAACAATATATATGTGTGTATGTTTATATAACATATAAACTATATATATTATTTTATATATAAAATTATATATATAATAAAATATATATAATTATATATAAAATATATATAATTATATAAACAATATATAAACATATAAATAAAACATATATATGTTTATACGTGTATAAACATATATACATATATGTTTTATTTATATGTGTGTATATATATATATATATACATATATACATAGTATCTAAAATTTTGCAAGCCAAAATGTGCCAGCACTGTGTGTGTGTGTGTGTGTGTGTGTGTGTGTGTGAGAGAAAGACATAACCAAGTAATTGGATACTGGCAGGATGAAAAGGAAAACATGAGAAACTACCAAACCTTTGGAAATAACCCCATGAGGCTGGAGACAGACATGGATTTTACTATTTTTCTTCGGAAGTTGCAGAGCAGGCTTGGTGGGGAGGAGGAGGATGGGTGAAGGTGGGCGCTAGGTAAACACTGCCTTATTCTTGGTGCCCCTCCACCCAACCCTCTGTGGGCCAAGCCACATCAGTGCAATTCCTGCAACCACATCTTTGGCTGGCATGGCTCCAAGATGGCTGACCTAAACCAGTTTTGCTGACATCCTGAGGGGTCTCTCATTTACAGGGGACTGGGTCAGTTCAAGGGGTTTGTAGCATCTGCAGTTAAGTCACATCTCTGAAAAATAAGAAGCAGGGATAGACCCTTAGGCACATTGCTTTATAAGCACAAGTAGCTTGCACAGCTGAAAGTTCTTCAACCAGCCCAGTTTTTATTTACTTTCTCTTCTGTTCTTGTCCTCCTCAGGCCACCAGTGAAAAGAATGTAAGGTCATATAGCCTGTACCATTTCAGGGAGGCATTGTCTAACCTGGAGGTAATGTATGATCATTTTATACACCACCACAGATTCATTATTCATACAATTTTCCATTAACTTTTAATGCATCCAAGTTCCTACTTATTTAACATACAATGCAGTCGGCCAGATGTCTTCATAAAGCTATGAAAAGTGGTTCTGAAATACTTTTCCATAGCATCGCAATCTACTAACCAGCTGATGAGACAGTGTTGCTCTTTAACAATGGGTGGGACTCCTGCTTTGGGCCCCCACACCTCAGGGACCCCCATGATTTGAATGGCTTTGCTTGAAGCCTGGCCTACAGTCTTATTGGGGTGGAGTGTCCAAGCCAGATCCCATTTCTCTCCTTCAGAGCACTATCCTACTCTCTAGCCATCTGGTAACATTGATCAGATGTCCAGAGAAGCTATGAACCGCGTACCTGTGAGATTATCTTAGGGCCAAGGTGGAGCCTGGTTCAAGAAAGCAGTCTGATGAACATATGTTCCCACTGACACTGACCAACAGGTTATTTCTTTTGTTAGATTGCATGCCATTGGACCTCTAGAATGGTTTCCACAGGTTGATTTTGGGTAACTTATTTATGAGGGATGAAGAAGACAAGAATTTTTACACGCACTGATTGGGCAATAAACAAATACCCATTATTCTAAATTTTTACCAGTAAATCACTATACCTCACACAAACTCATTTTCTAATCAAATCATGTATATAGACGTGGCCTTGTAAAATATATTTGCCTAGGGATTGTACTTTCTGGGGCTAGCCTTGCCCTGGGGAACCACTATAGGTTCTGGAACTGGGGCTGATGTAGACTAACTAATTAGAGAGGGGACATTGGAAATGACGAAGAGCAGATAGAGAAATCTATGGCACTAACGGGCTAAGGAGGAGTTAGTGTGGTAAAGTGAAATTACTCTAAGTTGAAAATCATAGGCTCTGGGGTCCTGGAACTACCACTACCCAGCTCTATGTTCTTAATCAAGTGTTTTTTTCTTTTTTGAGAAAGGGCTCTTGTGCTTTTGGTGGGCTGAAGTGCAGTGGCACCAACACAGCTCACTGAAGCCTCGACCTCCCGGGCTCAAGCAATCCTTCCACCTTAGCCTCCTGAGTAGCTGAGATCACAGGTGCATGCCACCACACCCAGCTAATTAAAAAACAGTTTTTTTTTGAGATGGGGGTCTCATCATGTTGCCTAGGCTGATCTCGAACTCCTGGGCTCAAGGAATCCTCCCACCTGGGCCTCTCAAAGTACTGGGATTACAGGCATGAGCCACCATGCCTAGCCTTGATCAAATCTCTTAATCTCTCCCTGTCTCAGTTTATTCATTTATAAAATGAGGGAGTTCAATATAATTGTCTTAGTGGTTCTCAAACCTGACTTTGCAGCAGAAGACATAGAGAAGTTATTCAAAAAAGATATTACTTCCTATATTATTCCATTCTCACACTGCTATAAAGAACTACCTGCCTTTCTTTCCTTCCTTCCTTCCTTCCTTCCTTCCTTCCTTCCCTCCCTCCCTCCCTCCCTCCCTCCCTCCCTCCTTTCTTTCTTTCTTTCTTTCTTTCTTTCTTTCTTTCTTTCTTTCTTTCTTTCTTTCTTTCTTTCTTTCTTTCTTTCTTTCTTTCTTTCTTTCTTTCTTTTCTTTCTTCTTTTCCCTCTCGGGCCCAGGCTGCAATCTACTCGGCTTGCTGCTGCCCGCGCTGCGGACTCCCTGGGTTTGCCGGCGTGCGCCACCGCTGCCTGCATTTTCTCCTTTCGCTGCAGGCACGCGTTCGCCATCTTGGCCACGCTGGTCGCCAGCTCCTCACGCCGAGTGCTCTGCCTGCCTCAGCCTCCCGAGCTACTGGAACTACAGACGGAGTCTCGCTCACCCAGTGCTCGGTGTTGCCCAGGCTGGAGTGTGGTGGCGTGGTCTGGCCTCGCGGCAGCCTCCACCCCCCAGCCGCCTGCCTTGGCCTACCAGGGTGCTGGGATTGCAGCCCCTGCCCGGCCGCCGCCCCATCTGGGAGGTGGGGAGCGCCTCTGCCCGGCCGCCCCGTCCGGGAAGAAGTGAGGAGCGCCTCTGCCCGGCCGCCCCGTCCGGGAAGAAGTGAGGAGCGCCTCTGCCCGGCCGCCCCGTCCGGGAAGAAGTGAGGAGCGCCTCTGCCCGGCCACCCATCGTCTGGGAGGTGAGGAGCGCCTCTGCCCGGCCACCCATCGCCTGGGAGGTGAGGAGCGCCTCTGCCCGGCCACCCATCGTCTGGGAAGTGAGGAGCGCCTCTGCCCGGCTGCCCCATCTGGGAAGTGAGGAGTGCCTCTGCCCGGCCACCCATCGTCTGGGAGGTGAGGAGCGCCTCTGCCCGGCCACCTATCGTCTGGGAAGAAGTGAGGAGCGTCTCTGCCTGGCCGCTCCGTCTGGGAAGTGAGGAGCTCCTCTGCCCGGCCGCCCTGTGTCTGGGTACAAGTGAGGAGCTCCTCTGCCTGGCCGCTCTGTCTGGGAGGTCTACCACGGAGGCCAGAAGCAATGTGGGGGCTGGACGTGGTGGCTCACGCCTGTGGTCCTGGCACTCTGGGGGGCGAGGCGGGTTGATCACTTCGGGCTAGGAGTTCGAGACCAGCCTGGCCAACTTGGCGAAACATGAAGAATACAACAGACAAACCAACCAACCAACTCAGTGACAACAAAACAGGTCTACCCTGGAGTCATACTCTAATTTTTTCTATTTTCTTCCCTTTCTGATCCTTTATCCCACTTTCTTTTTCTTCCTCCTCCTTCTCCCTCTTCTTTGTCAAATAGAGGATTGAGTTATTATCACTGATCCATATAAAGTCCCTCTCTCATTTATTTTAACTCCCACCCCCCATTTCTATTCCCCGACTTCCCATGTGCAACCTTCCTAATATGTTTGATACGCATCTTTTTGTTTGTATGTATTTTTAGAAAATGTTTATTGTTTTTGTATGCAAAAATTAATAAAAAAAAAAAAAGAAAAAAAAGAAAAAAAAAAAAAAGAACTACCTAAGACTGAGTAAATTATAAAGGAAGGAGGTTTAATTGACTCACAGTTTGCAGAGCTGGGGAGGCCTCAGGAAACTTAAAATCATGGTGGAAAGGGAAGCAAACACATCTTTCTTCACATGACAGCAGGAAGGAGAAGAATGAGAGTTGAAAGAAGCCAGAAGCCCCTTATAAAACCATCAGATCTTGTGAGAACTCACTCACTATCATGAGGATAGCATGAGGAAAATTGCCTCCGTGATTCAATTACCTCCCACTGGATTCCTCTCACTGCACATGGAGATTAAGAGAATTACAATTCAAGATGAGATTTGGGTGGAGACACAGCCAGACCATATAATTCTACCCCCGGCCCCTCCCAAATCTCACGTCCTCACATTTCAAAACACAATCATGCCTTTCCAACAGTCCCTCAGAGTCTTAGCTCATTCTAGCATTAAACCAAAAGTCCAAGTCCAAAGCCTCATCTGAGACAAGGCAAGTCTCTTCTGCCTATGAACCTGTAAAATCAAAAGCAAGTTAGTGAGTTTCTAGATACAATGGGGGTATAGGTATTGGGTAAATATACCCATTTCAAATGGGAGAAATTGGCCCAAACAAAGGAGATACAGGCCCCAAGCAAGTCCAAAATCCAATAGAGCAGTCGTTAAAACTCAAAGTTCCAAAATGATCTCCTTTGACTCCGTGTCTCACATCCAGGGCATGCTGATGCAAGAGATAGACTTCCATGGCCTTGGACAGCTTCATCATTGTGGCTTTGCAGGGTACAGCACTCCCCTGGCTGCTTTTACAGCTAGTGTTAAGTGTCTGTGGCTTTTGCATGAGCATGGCACAAACTGTCAGTGGATCTACCATTCTGGGGTCTGGAGGATGGTGGCCCTCTTCTCACAACTCCACTAGGCAGTGCCCCAGTGGGGACTTTGTGTGGGAGCTCCAACCCCACATTTCCCTTCCACACTGCCCTAGCAGAGGTTCTCCATGAGGGTTCCACCCCTGTAGCACACCTCTGCCTGGACATCCAGGCATTTCCATACATCCTCTGAAATCTAGGTGAAGGTTCCCAAACCTCAATTCTTGATTCCGGTGTGCCCTCAGGCTCAACACCATGTGGAAGCTGCCAAGGCTTGGGGCTTACACCCTCTCAAGCCACAGCCCAAGCTGTACCTTGGCCCCTTTTAGCCACGGCTGGAGCTGCTGGGACACGGGACCAAGTCCCCAAGCTGCACACAGCAGGGGGATCCTGGGCCCAGCTCATGAAATCACTTTTTCTTCCTAGGCCTCTGGGCCTGTGATAGGAAGGGCTGCTTTGAAGGTCTCTGACATGCCCTGGAGACATTTTCCCCATTGTCTTGGTGATTAACATTTGGCTCCTCATTACTTATGCAAATTTCTGCAGGGGTTTGAATTTTTCCCCAGAAAATGGGTTTTTCTTTTCTATCACATCATCAGGTGGCAAATTTTCCAAACTTTTATTCTCTGCTTCCTCTTGAATGCTTTGCCACTTAGAAATCTTCTGCCAGATATCCTAAATCATCTCTCTCAAGTTCAAAGTTCCACATATCTCTAGGACAGGGCCAAAACGATGCCAGTCTCTTTACTAATCCTTTGCTCCAGTTCCCAAGAAGTTCCTCATCTTCATCTGAGATCATCTCAGCCTGGACTTCATTGACCAGAACTGTGAACATTTTGGTTGAAGCCATTCAAGAAGTCTCTAGGAAGTTCCAAACTTTCCCACATCTTTCTGTCTTCTGAGCACTCCAAATCTCTAGGACATTCCAAACTTTCCCACATTTTCCTGTCTTCTTCTGAGCCCTCCAAACTGTTCCAACCTCTGCCTGTTACCCACTTCCAAAGTTGCTTCCACATTTTTGGATATCCTTATACCAGCACCCCACTCTCTGTGGTACCAATTTACTGTATTAGTCCATTCTCACACTGCTATAAAGAACTGCCTAAGATTGGGTAAATTATAAAGGAAAGAGGTTTAATTGACTAACAGTTCCTCAGGGCTGGGGAGGACTCAGGAAGCTTACAATCATGGCAGAAGGGGAAGCAAACACATCCTTTTTACATGGCAGCAGGAAGAAGAATGTGAGCCAAGCAAAGAGGGCTCAGATCTCATGAGCACTTACTATCAAGAGAATAGTAGCATGGGGGAAACTGCCCTCATTATTCAATTACCTTCCACTGGTCTCTCCCAGTACACATGGGGATTATGGGAACTACCATTCAAGATGATATTTGGGTGGGGACACAAAAATCATTATCACTTCCTAAGCAGCCCTTTCTCCAAGTTTCAAATTCAGTAAGTCTGGAGGTGGGACTTGGGGTTCCGTATTTTTTACAAGCACCCAGCAGATTTTGGCATGCAGCAAGGACTGGTCCTCAATCCTCTTAAGAGTCTCCTGGCTCTGAAAGTTTGGTACTCTAAGAAAGAGAGCGGAGGTGATGAAGGTGTCTATTTGATGCTGGTGTAGTCTGTAGAGGAAAGAAGTAATGAAAGATTTTAACATAATGCCAGTGTTGGTAAAAATGATGGCTTGTGTATAACTGTGAGCCAGATATCACTCTGAGTGCTTTACATGCATGGCCTTGTTCAGTCCTCACTCAACTATTTGTTATTCACATTCTCCAGATGTGAAAACTGAATCAGAGAAAGACTAAATACCTAGCTGAGATTCAGTGCTAATATTTTTGGTAAATTGGGTAGAGGAACTGGAAAAGTGGGAAGAATCACAAGTATTTCCATGTTTTCGAGGCTGGAAGACAGAAAACCACAAGACCAATTTGGATGGTCTTGTGGTTTGTTTCTTTGCTTTGTTTTGTTTTGTTTTTGTCATTATTTATGATGCTGAGGGCCTTGGGGATGATGAGTGTCTAATTAGCTATGATAGTGAGTTCCCTAAGTAGAAATGTCCTGGAAAGACTTGAAAATACTCTCCTGAAGATCAGATGAGAGGTTTGGCTGGGAATTTTGGATATGGGAACCATCAGGGAGATAAAAGATGCAGTTATGAGAGTGCCAGAGCCTCCTAACCTCTAGGATAGAGTGTGCAGAATTTCTTAAGAGAACCAGCTTGGGAGGGCGAGCTCCATGGGCAAACTCCAGCATCAACTCAGCAACTAAAATTCCCAGCCACTTTTGAAGAGCTGTTCTATTATATAGTTTGGTCAGCAGCTCAGCTCCATATTTTCATCTACCAGAATGTTCAGATCAATACTCCCAGTCCTCATGATTTACTGAACCTGAATTTCTCTAACTGCTCCATTAACTCTTTGGAAAGATTTCTCCCTCTGTTAGCACTGGATCATGATTTTCCATAAAATTTGCCCTTGAGCGAGTAATTCTCTCATCATTCTCACTAAGGAAATTGTCTTACTTTTCTCCCCCCAACCTCTCCATCATTCCTCACTTCCTTATGAGCTCTATTTCATGAACCTGCATTTTACCTGCTAATTAGTGTTTTTGAATAAATACTTGCTACTGAGTTTGGAATCTATGAGGTTTTTGCTCAGGCCAGTTTGTGAATAGCTAATTCTTTATGTCAGTTAATGTTTTTCCCAGCTTGGTTATTAAATTTAAGATCTTATTATTCCTCTGTTCATGCAGTAGAGGCATCTTGGCCCTGAAGTCTAGTGCCGTGGCCCTAGTCCCTGCATGCACAGTCCTATGCTTATGTTCGGGATGATGATCCCATACATGCTGGGCATAGAGGGGCCCAGTGGCCAGACAGCCAATTCTGAAAGGTGAATTCACTCACAATGCATCCTTTGTTTTAGGGAATGTTTTGTTCCTCTGATCTTCAGCTTCAGCATCATGAAAAAGCATTTGTCAAGCCCCTAATTGCCCAGAGTGCTGCACTAAGCACTCCATAAAGAGAGTTTCACAGCCACAGCACAGCTGAGCATGACAGAGACAGGCCTGGGTGTGGGAGAAAACTGCTATTGCCATTACCCTCGTCCACACAGTCCTGCGATTTAACAGAAAAATGATGTCTTCCAGGTATTCCCAGTGATGCTGAGATACTTGAGTTGGAGTGGGGCACATGAAAGCAGCAGGACACGCAGCAGTGATGCCGGTATAGACAGACACTCCCACCCCATCTCAGAGAAGAGGAAAGGGAGGTGACACATAAAATGAACCACCAGTTCATTTTATGTGTCAACTTGACTGAGCCGCAGGATGTCCAGAGAGCCAGTAAAACATTATGTCTGGGAGGGTC
Organism: Symphalangus syndactylus; assembly: GCF_028878055.3. Taxonomy (NCBI): domain Eukaryota; kingdom Metazoa; phylum Chordata; class Mammalia; order Primates; family Hylobatidae; genus Symphalangus; species Symphalangus syndactylus. The sequence goes on from NC_072424.2 coordinate 68,170,845, forward strand.
TGTGAGAGTATATGAAGAAGAGATTAGCATTTGAATTTGTAAACTGAGTAAGGCAGGTGACCTCGCCAGTGTTGGTGGGCATCATCCAATTTTATGAGCCTCTGAATAAAACAAAAGGCAGAGGAGTGGTGGCAAATTTTTCTCTTTTTGAGCTGTGACATCCATCTCCTCCTGCCCTCAGTTATCAGTGCTCCTAGTTCTCAGGCCTTCAGACTCAGACCAGGACTGTGACACTTCTCTGCCTCCATAATTATGTGAACCAATTCTCATAATAAAATCTCCATCACACACACACACACACACACGCAGGTACACACACACTATTGGTTCTGTTTCTCTGGAGAACCCTGACTAATACAAATTTTAGTACCAAGAATATTTCTAAAGAGACAGACTTTTAAGGATGAGTTGTCTAAATTGGTTCTGTGGTTTCTGGAATTGGCTATCTAATCTGATTCCATTTAAAGATACAAATACTTTAATGTATCTATTTCCAGTAGTATAGTGAGCACTGGCCAGGCATGGTGGCTCATGCCTGTAATCCCAGCACTTTGGGAGGCTGAAGCAGGTGGATCACCAGAGGTTAGGAGTTCGAGATCAGCCTAGCTAACATAGTGAAACCCTGTCTTTACTAAAAATACAAAAATTAGCTGAGTGTGGTGGTGGGTGCCTGTAGTCCTAGGTGCTCAGGAGGCTGAGGCATAAGAATTGTTTGAACCTGGGAGGTGGAGGTTGCAGTGAGCTGAGATGGCACCACTGCACTCCAGCCTCGGTGACAGAACAAGACTCCTTCTCAAAAAAAAAAAAAAAAAGTGAGCACTGATAATCCATGGCATGTGAACTGTTTAGAGAGGTAAATAAAATATCTGCATTGGATACTCCTAATCAACCACTCCTCATCAATCTTAAGAAGCCAGGAACTGAGTGACTCTGTATATGATATTTTTGAACATTTTTTTGAAAATTAGAGAATATAATGATGTTGGTGGTTGCTCCCAGTGTCACTGGACAAAGTGGTGAAAGAAAAAAAAAATGAGCTTAGGGATTTGAATTTTCAGCTGAAGTGCTGCATAAATGACCTAAGAGCTTCCAGGTGTGCCCTGAAGGAGACTTACCTACTAAAGCTGCACGGCTGAAATGGCTGAAAATCAAATGCAGAAACTCATCCTATGATTGGCTGAGCTACAATGCAAGCGGAACCCCCAGCCTCATAGGATGTCTACTGTTAAAGTGAAGACATTGATTAGGGAAAAAAATAGGATCCTGTGAGTTGATTGGGGAAGTGTGGGAAGACTGAGATGAAGCTAAGGACATTGAACCCCTAAATTCTGATGAGTCTTTCCTAGTGGAAGAAGTCACCCCACCCCAAGTAGAATTGGTTCCTACATTTAGCCAAAACTACTGACTGTGGACATACAGAATGCCTTATCCACCATCATGGTGTTCTACACAGCAATGCTTCCTGTCAAGGAACTCTCTTTATGGTAAAAGAAGTGTGGCAATAGGCTCATGCTTATGGAATTCGCTGGACTTACAACATTCCCTACCATTCTGAAACAGCTGGCTTGATAGAATGGTGAAATGGCATTTTGAAGACTCAATTACAGCACCAGATAGGTGGCAATACCTTGTAGGGTGGGAGCAAGATTCTCCAGAAGGCTAATATGCTCTCAATCAGTGTCAATATGCGATGCTATTTCTCCAATAGTCAGGATTCATAGTTTCAGGAATCAAGGGGGTAGAAATGGGAATGACACCACTCATTATTACCCCCAGAAACCCACTAGCAAAAGTCTTGCTTCCTATTCCTGAGATGTTATGTTCTGCTAGCCTAGTGGTGTTAGTTCCAGAGGGAGGAATGCTTCTGCCAGGAGATTCAACAATAATTCTATTGAACTGGAAGTTAAAACTCTGGCCACCTTGGGGCTCCTCCATGCCTCTGAGTCAACAGGCAAAAAAAAAAAAAAAAAAAGAGTTACAGTGTTGTTGGGGTGATCGATCCTGACTACCAAGGGGATAAATTTTCCTACTGCTCCACCACAGAAGTATGAAAGAGTAAGTCTGGAATACAGCAGATCTCTTAGGGTGTCTCTTGTTATTACCATGGCCTGTGATTACATTCAGTGGAAAATGACAACAACCGAATCTAGGCAAGAACATTAATAGTCCAGATCTTTCAGAAATGAAGGTTTGGGTCATCCCACCAGTTACAGAACCATGACCACCTACAGTTCTTGCTTATGGCAAAGGGAATACAGAATGCATACTAGAAGAAAGTAGTTATAAATACCAGCTGCAACCACATGACCAGTTATAGAAATGAGGAATATAATTGTCATGGATATTCCTTCCTTATTTTGTTATGAATACATTTGTGTATATATATACGTGTAATAAGCAAATATCTTTGTTTTCTTTCCTCTTATTTCCTTATCATTAACATAAGATGACTTTATACCAATGAATATTTAAGTATTGTTAATTTTACATCATGATATTTAAGTTACAGGATATCAAGAGAGGAGTAAACATCACTCAAGGATTTTACCTCCTCTTCTGGGGAAGGGATTAGTGCATTTTTGGTTGCATGCAGGACAGTTGTATCATGTTAGGTGGAGTTATTATCTTGTTATTGTCTTTATTTGGAGATTAAGTACAGTTTAAGGAGAAGCACATAGGTGTCAAGTTGACAGGGGTGGACTTGTGATAATAAATTTTATGTGTCAACTTGACTGTGCTAAGGGATGCCCAAATAGCTAGCACAACATCATTTCTGCATGTGTCTATCATTGTGTTTGCAGAAGAGATTAGCATTTGAATTTGTGCACTGGTAAAGCAGATGACCCTTCCCAGCGCGGATGGGCATCATCTAATCTGCTGAGGACCTGAACAGAACAAGAAGGCAAAGGACTGGCAAATTTGCACTTTCTTTTTGAGCTGGGACACCAATCCCTTCCTGCCCTTAGACATCAACTCACTTGGTTCTCAGGCCTCCAGACTTGGGTTGAATTATACTGTTGGCTTTCCTGGTTCTCCGGATTGCAGATGGTAAATTATGGAAATTAATAATAGGGCTCCATAATTGCATGAGCAAATCCCCATAGTAAATCAATCTCTCTCTTTCTCTCTCTCTAATATATATCTGATATAGTTTGGATATTTATCCTCTTCAAATCTTATGTTGAAATGTGATCCCAATGTTGGCAATGGGGCCTGATGGGAGGTATATGGGTCGTGGGGGAGCATTTCTCGTGAATGGCTTGGTGCCCTCTCCACGGTAATGAGCGAGTTCTTGCTCTGTTAGTTCAAGTGAGAGCTGGGTATTTAAAGCTCGTCCAGCCACACACCTCATTCTCTCTCTTGCTGTCTCTCTTACCATGTGACATGTCAGCTCCTCCTCCCTTCCACCATAACTGAAAGCTTCCTGAGGCCTCACCAGAAGCTGAGCAGATGCCGGTGCCATGCTTTTACAGCCTGCAGAACCATGAGCCAAAATAAACCTCGTTTCTTTATCCAGCCTCAAGTATTCCTTTATTCCTTTACGCAAAACAGATGAACACAATATCCTATTGGTTCTGCTTTTCTGAAGAAGCCTGATTAATACAAGAAACAAGCTATTTGATTCTCAGGAAGCCTGAGGGACATGTTCCTGAGAGGAAACAACACCAACAGCAAGTGGGACACCTCTTCAACAGTTTGCCAGAGAGGAAACAAATAGAAGTTCCTAGAAGTCACAGCATTCAGATCAAAGTCAGCATCGAGTTCTTGCCTATAATTCAGGTTGGGATGATATAAACACATAAATAAGGGCATAACCCATGATCATATCAAAAGCATAGACAAGAAGTAGACATACATGAGGGGCAAGGGAGGTTTTGCATGTGTGTGCATGTGTGATGTGTGTGTGTAAAGGAAGGTACACAGTTGATAGGGTATTGAGATTAAATAGGTCAATTCTACAAAAGGCTTAGAACAGTGCCTGGAACATAGTGAGCATGATATAAGAGCTTGTTAAACAAACAAACAAATGAATAAATAAATGTAGAATCGAGTTCAAGTTAGGAAAGCTGGGGAAACACCGACATGAGTATATTTCTCCTTCTTCTCGTACCAGATTGACTGGGGCAGCCCTGAAGGAACAGTTCAGGATTAGAGAAGGTTCAGGTGCTTAGAATATTCCTGAAAGTCTGTCCCAGAGCACCCTGATATAGACACATGATTCATCTCCGGGTAGCTGCTCTGTGTTGTATGCCACAAAGAAACACAGGTAATTCTCTCAGGACAATTTTTTAAGGGTAGAGGGAGTGGGGAGATGCCCATTATGTTTGCTTTGCACCAAGCACTGGAAACTTAATTCAAAAGGTAGGGTCCATTGGGTCTAGGTATGTGCAGATAGTGATAACCTAAAATGGTTCTTTAACCTAGGACCTTTTTGAAGACCAAATAATTTGTTGAAAATGCTTAAACCTGCTCTCCATCCTAAGATTGCAAAAAGGCATGGATTTTGATGTCAGGCCAGTCTCTCCTCTTGCAGGAGCTACTGGAAGCATCAGTCATAGTCGGACCCACAGAAAGAGAGCTAGTCCTGTCTGATACTTGGGTGTGTTTGTGGTGTTCTTGTCCTCAGCTTGTCTTTCTGTGTAGACATTTGCTTCTTGGTGCCTCCTCATCACTGCCGGAGACTTCTTGATCTTTGCTTGCTAATGGTGGGCACAGGAACAGGATGCTTTAGCTCTCTGAATTTCTAACCTGAGCCTTCTTAGTGTGTGGTTTCTCTGGCATCTATTCTTTCCCATACTGTGGCCATGGGAGGAAAGTTTTAAAGCCCTTTAGGAGCTACTTGGAGACAGATTTCTTGGTTGGGCAGCCCTGAAATACTTCTTGTATTGATGGGAAACATTCTCCAAGCAACAGTTTAGGGAATTAAATTTACTACTCGGTGTCCAATGATAGAGATCTTATAGGATCTGAAGCTTTCCTCTGATGGTTGAGAGCTCCCCTGGGGTTCACAGGGATTCCTAATGTAGAATTCCAGTGATCTGGGGAACCTTTAAAAGGTCATGCCTCATCCGGGACCACAGAATCTGTGGTTCTTGTCCAGCCATGTGGCAGATACTCCGCAACATCTGTCAAGTTCATTGACTGGGCCAGGTGCAGTGGCTCACACCTGTAATCCCAGCACTTTGGGAAGCCGAGGTGGGTGGATCACATGAGGTCAGGAGTTTGAGACCAGCCTGGCCAACATGGTGAAACCCCATCTCTACTAAAAATACAAAAATTAGCTGAGTGTGGTGGTGCACGCCTGTAATCCTAGCTACTCAGGAAGCTGAGGTAGGAGAATCCCTTGAACCTGGGAGGTGGAGGTTGCAGTGAGCTGAGATTGTGCCATTGCAGTCCATCCTGGATGAGAGAGTGAGACTCCGTCTCAAAACAAAGGAACAACAACAACAAAAAATAAAAATAAAAAAAGTTCATTAACTGGTTTGTTTTTGCTCTCATGCAAACATGAGGTTTGGAAGGGCAGAGGGGTGTATGTGTGTGTGTGTGCGAGAGAGAGAGTGAGAGAGAGACAGAGAGAGAGAGGTGTTACCATAGGAAGATTCTCCAATTTTCTTTTTTCTTTTTTTTTTTTTGAGATGGAGTCTCACTCTGTCGCCCAGGCTGGAGTGCAGTGGCGCTGTCTCAACTCACTGCAAGCTCTACCTCCTGGGTTCATGCCATTCTCCTGCTCAGCCTCCCGAGTAGCTGGGACAACAGGCACCTGCCACCACGCCTGGCTAATTTTTTGTATTTTTAGTAGAGACAGGGTTTCACCGTGTTAGCCAGGATAGTCTCGATCTCCTGACCTCGTGATCTGCCTGCCTCAGCCTCCCAAAGTGCTGTGATTACAGGCATAAGCCACCGTGCCTGGCTGATTCTCCAATTTTCTAATTCTTAATTCCTTCTTCTGTGCCCAGTTGGATACCAGAACCCTCTTTTCTGATATCACCAATCTATATATATATAACTTTTTCTGGCTTGAAATTTACATTCCTGAAGCTTTCCCTAATTAATATTTTTGAATTTAAAAATTTAGTCAACATCCTTTTTGGTATTTTAAAATTTCCTACGTATTGGATAGTATGATGTTTATCACACAACAAGCATTCAATTAGTACACATGACCCAAGTAGTGATAGATATACCCAATAAATACTATTGATAACACCGGTAAGCCATCAAACTAAACAAGCAATTTCGTGAGCAAAATTATATTATCCAAGGAATTACAGGGAAAGGGAACTATTAGCTATATCAGTTCTTTTAAATTGCAGATATGTAGAAAGTAGTATCTTAATAAGGTACTTGCCTAGAAATGGATATTGGCAGGGATATCACAATGATTTTGTAGAAAAATACCACAGCTTCTGCTAAATCTTTTCATTGGAATCTGTTCTCATTCTCTACTATGCAATATGTATCTCTTTTAAGCTTTCAATTACCTGAAAGAAAGCTTCACACCCAGGGTATGAAAGCATTTGCTAACAAAGATTGCTTGAGAATAAACGTGAGATAAGAAAATGTGCTGGGAAGTCCACGATTCACCTTCACAAAGGGCTAGTTTTAGTGGACCTCCGGGAGGAGCTGTGATGGTAATTGCTCTGAGGACATAGCCCGTGGCTTAATCATATCTGGAGCACTGGCACCTAGCCCAAGGCCATGCTCAGAGAGAGTACTCTGATGGTTTGGAGTAAATGAAGGCATCTTTTCATTAGCTTGGATATCATCTTTTTGGTGCCTTGAGTGTGGCATAGAATATGATCTTGTTTATAACAGAAAAGAATGATAAAGCCTCGTGATAGATTTTGTGAGGTCATTTAAAAAATGCCATAATTTAGCTGTGTAAGTGATAACAATTTTAAATTTGTGGGGGTTTTTTGGTAAAAATAGCATACCAATAATCGTACTAGTACATATATAGCACTTATGTGTCAGGTACTGCTTTTAACAGAATCAATTCTAAAAACTAGCATAGCAATAATAGTACTTGCTTTTAAAAAAATATATCAGGCATTGCTTTTAAATTGATTGCTTCTAACAATAGCCCTATGACTAGATATTCCCATTTTATAGTTGGGGAAGCTGAGACACAGAGGCGGTGATTTTTCCATAGCTAAGTGGCAGAGGGAGGATTTGAAGTTGGAAAATCTAGCTCAAGAATCCATGCTATTAGCAAGTAATTTCTATAGCCTCACATGCTGGTGAGACTCTATCTATACCATTGAGTGAAGACAGGGACTGGTTTCATACTCAGACATAAAATGAATGGTTACTGGTCTATCAGTTAGGTACATTAACAGTATGACAATGATAACTTGGAATGGACCAGGGGCACCCAAAGATCTTGTTAAAGTCATTTTTAAACATCTGAAGAGCATCAAAAAGAGAAAGGATGGGAGGGAGCAGGGATGGAGATATACTTTGGAGTAAGATTCATATGAACTTTCATAACTCTTCGGGTAAGGGTAATCTGCCAGACCATTAATGTGGACAATGTACATTATTTTTTCTTGGCTGAAGATGAAAATCCTAGCAAATGGACAAAGAAGAATTGAGCATTCAGGAAAAGCTTAAATGGTGATCCTCTTGGGATATAATAAGCTGGAGACATTGTGCATTATAGATAGGTGTGATAAAAATCACAGCATACACCTGTGAACTTTGAATTAACCAGGAAGCTAATACATGTTCTTGCACTGATAAATTTCTGAGCCAAGATAATTAGCAAGAAGGGACAAAGAGACAACTAGAAATGCCACTTTAAGATTTCATTGAGTGAAAAAAGATTCCCTTCCTTAAATCTTACAAGAAAAATACAGTTTTGATTAAAATTAAGGCAAGATTTTTTGTAACATATTTCAGTAAGTTTTATACAAGTCTTACAAGGAATGAGTATTTATGAAACTTTAAAGAAAACCTAGAAGGATTTTAATCCTGCAAAGCTGTGTATAGATAAATTTTAGCATATCTTATCATTTAATGGGGGGGACTGCAATTATTCTAGATGTTATTTTTGAACTTTTAATTCTTCACATTGTTTCTGATACTACCTCTTTAATTTTCAGTTCAATAGCCATGAGCCTTTTTGAAATAATAATATTGTCAACCCTCAGTTGTATGTGCCCATGGAGATGGCAAACTTGAGAAACAAGAATAATCCTTTCAGCTGGTTTAAAGCTGAGCCCTCACTCTTGGAATTAAGAAACTGACAAAGGATGCAAGTTCATGGTTTAAGGAGCCAATGGTATGATGTGTTTCTTGTTGGGCTTGGAGTATAGGTGCAGGGTATTGCGTGGGAGTTTCTTGCTCTGGTCACAGATTCTACTGAAACTCAAATACCAGTTAGTTTGGGGTATGCTCCTGTCCCTGACAGTGTGCCAGTGGAATGACAAGAATATTATTGTGAAGAGCACATTTTCTTCGTGGAGTTTCTTATTTCACTGATACACAAAACCCCACAATGGTAGCTCTGACTTGGTGTGGTCGATGCTGAATGTGCCCCAGCTCCTCATAGCCCCTGCTTCAGGATGGAGGTGCTCATTCCCTCAGCTGCTGGTAGTGATGGCTGACAGCTTGCAGTGGAGTAATCCCTCCTGGTAATTGCCCTTGGCTGAAGAGAGGCATTGGGCCCCTTTCTGGGGGTAGCCTGCACTCGATGACTGACATATGAGAACATAAAGACCCTGCCTCTTAATTTGGCTTGGAACAACTCTGCAGAGTCATCTCAGCTTCAGAGCACCCCATGGGGGTCAGTTGAGGCTTTTGTGATGCCTGAATGTAGTCCAGCTTCTCCTCCTGTCCAGTCCTGTTTCCTCTACTCTCCCATAGGTGTGGTTCCCAGGGACCTTCCCAAATACACTTCCAATCTGTTTCTGGAGGACCTGATCTGTAACTCCTGACAGTATGTTCTGAATGCTGAAGGATGGAGATACACTTTGGAGTAAGATTCATATGAACTTTCATAAATTCTTCGGGTAAGGGTAATATATTTTTTACTTGCTTAAACTCTTTCCCCAATCCCTTCCTTCCTCAAGCTCCCTAGCCTTAATTGATTCCTAAATTGTACGTAGGCTTTAAAAATTTGACATTCTTTTTTTCTGATGGAAGATATAATTTGTGTTTAATGTAGAAAAATCAAACGTGAAGTATATACATATACATGCTTGAGTGCACATCAAATAGCCATCATTTACTTGAAGGTCTAATGTAGCCTCTGCATCCTCACACAGCTCTGAACACTGAATAGCTCTGCTTTGAGCTATTCAAAGGTCTGTGTATGACCTTTACACCTGGAATAATACATCTGAAGATAGATGGGCATTGACAATAAGAATAATAGTACTATATGGAATTGGTTTACAAAGCACTTTCAACCCATTATATTGATTTATTTTGCAGCATACTTGAGAAAGCCTGGCCATGTTAGCCCTATTTAATATATGGAGAGTAACTTGCTGAAGGCAGTGGGTTATAGAAAATTTCTTCTGACAAGCTCCAATTTCTGTTACCAGCCAATGGACTCAAGCCCCTCATTCAAAGAAAACACCAGAAGAGACTTGGTGTTTTGTGAAATGGCACATTCCAAAATCTCTGTCACTGAGAAAAGGATGTAAGCTCCGGATCAAAGCATCATCTTCAAAGAAGGGTAAGGTACTTGTTAAATAACTCCTGGCAATTGCTTAAGCACCAGGCATTGTAATTTCAGAGAGTAGGAACAGAACTAAAAATAGAGAAGTGGATAGGGACAGGACCAGAGACATCATTGTCACTCAAACTTGAATGTCATTTTTGACAGCATTTGAGCAATTGATTCTTGGTTCTCCACATTAGGAATTTAGTAGTCACGTTTTGCTGTGACAGCCCTAGGAGAAGAGAAGGGGCAGGACCCTGGGAAGAGTATAAAGAATGGAGGGTGAGAATTATTATCAGCCTGTGGTGCCTCTTTCTAGTCACGGTTCCTTTGATGGAAAAGAAAGGCGGCGGGGTGGGGGATGAGAAGGAGCAGAAAGCTATTCAAGCTAGCTCCAATTTCCTGAAATGTTAAAGGGAAATCTCATGGACAGGATATGCAATCAGTCCCTGTGAAAGATTGGACCTGAGAACCAGAAAGCCACCAGGAGCTAAGCCGTTCTCTTTATCTTCAGGAGCTACAGAGATCTCTGTCTCTGAAAATCTTCATCATTGTCCTTTCTCCTAAACCTGCTTCCTCTGCATACTCATCTTGCTCACTTCCTCCCACACAGCTCCCAGTCCACCTTAGTCTCATGATTTCCAAGCTCCAGTAGTCATTGACAATTGATGACAGTCTCTGTGTCTCTTGGGCAAATTGTTATAAGAAGACTGATCAGTCCAGATCATGCATTGCTTCACGGTGGAGCAGCTGCTTTGGGGTTAGATGTCTAACCCTGGTACACTCAGCCATGGTTGGAGGAGATGGGGAGGGTGGTTATGGGGTAGGGAGTGATGCTCTTTCCAGGTAACCTGGCAGACTAGATTCTCTAGAAGGGGCCAGGAATGGGGCAGGCAAGGAGACCTGTTTATTATATCCTTGCTAATCCATGTTTCCATCCTGTTCTGAATCATGTTCCATGAGCTAGTCTAGGATATAGAAGAAGGTGGGTAATCATAGCAGGGAGTCATTGTGTAGAGTGTGGCATCTGCTCTAAATGGGTTTATCATCTGGTTGATGCAATAAGGCACAAGCCCAAGAAAAGGAAAACGTATCAGTCAGTGCCTGCTGAGCATCAGATGACTGGCATGGGCATTATGGGTTTTAAACATTTAGAGGAGGAGAGATCATAGTGGCTAAGCTCAAGAAGTATTGCCCAAGAGAGGTGGGGATGGAAATGGGTCTTGAGGGGTGGGAAGGATTTGGAGAGAAAGAGGGGAGGAGAGGAGAATAGGAATACATGACACATGCCCAGGGCACAGTGAATAGACCAAACTATTTTAAGCATAAGCTGTGTGTTGGAAAGTACAGAAAGGTATGCTAGGGAAAATAGGTAGAAATGAAATTGTGTAGGACTTTGAATACCAAACTAAATAGTTTGGATTTTATTCTGTACATTGTGTGAATGATGCTTGCTAAGGGCATGGCATGGTCAGGGCCATACTCTAGGATCACCCTCTGCAGTGGAGGAGGCCAGAGATTATGGGGAGACCATTACAATGTGACCAGTATCATGGGCAATAGGCTTGAAGATGAGGAGATAAGGTCAAAAGGCTTTAGAAAGAAAAGGAAATCTCTGTTATTTAAAGTCTCGGTTGCCTGTTGACTGTGTCCAGGGAAGCAACTGCCAGAAGCTGTTGTCTTTAGCTACCTGCAACCCAAATGTCTCTGGCTGCTGCAGCCTGTGAGTGAAAATACCATCACATAAAAATTAGCACCCAGATATTAAGAACTCTGAGCTCCCATGTACACATGGTCTCCATAGAGTTCTTCTTTTGACCAGAGAGCTTGGATGAAAAATCTAGTAAATTGGCAGAAAAGGAGTCTATCAGAAGCATATCTAATTGTTCATACGTGGATGGGAAGTGTGGGAAAACTGGCTGGGAAAATAACAGCCAAGTTCATGTCATTCATCCTTCCCAATGAACCCTTGACTCCACTGTCATAGCCGTGAATAAACTCCTTCCAGAGCCAAAGTCTTATGTGGGCGTCTGATTGACTGAGTCTAGGTCATCTTCGTAAGCCCTGGATTATAGTGAGTTATAGGAGGGAAATCAAGGTTGAGTGTCCTGGCTCATGCCTGTAATCCCAGCACTTTGGGAGGCTAAAGAAGGAGGATCCCTTGAGCCCAGGAGTTTAAGACCAGCTTGGGCAATGTAGTGAGACCTCATCTCCATTTTAAAAATTAGCCAAGTGAGGCAGTGTGCACCTGTACACCTAGCTACTTGTAAGGCTGAGGTGGGAGAGGATTGCTTGAGCCCAGGAGTTTGAGGGTGCAGTGAGCTTTGATAGCACCACTGCATTCAAGACTTGGCAACAGAGCAAGACACTGTCTCTAAAAGAAAATAAATAAATAAAGGGGGGACATTTTAACTCTTTTATTGTTTAACTCAGCCCCTTTTAACTTTTACAGAGGGACAGATGGGGCTGTGTCTCCCACTAGGACCTACACTCTAGGTGATATTCTGAATAAGGAAGAGGGGCCAGATGCTGGACAGCGAAGGCAAACTTCCATCATGCTTCTTCCTCATCTTTCAAAGAGTCCAAGACAGGGACTCATATGCCTGCACTGTTACTATGAGTTAGCCTCTTGCTCTCATTGCTGGTTAAGCTGGAGTCCTTAGCTCTGGCTTTGATAGTGAGCTTATCCTTCATATTCAACACATTACCAAGTTCAACCATCAACATTTACTTCCACTGCAGTTGACTTCTGCCCTTCTCTATTTCCATACCCCTAGTCCAGAGGTTCTCAAACTTTAGGGTGCATGAGAATCAACTGGAGGAGTTGTTAATATACCTATCTCTGGCCCTTATCTTCAGAGTTTCTTTTTTAAAACTTATTTTTAGAGACAAGGTCTGGCTCTGTCTCTAAAAATAAGGCTAGAGTGCATTTGCAAGATCATGGATCACTGCCACCTTGACCTCCCAGACTAAAGCAATCCTCCTGTCTCAGCCTTCTGAGTAGCTAGGACTACAGGTGTGAACCATCACACTTATTTTTGTCTAGATTGGGTCTCACTATGTTGCCCAGGCTGGTCTCGAACTCTTGGGCTCAAGTGATCCTCCTGCCTTGGCCTCCTAAAGTTTCGGGATTACAGGTGCCAGCCATTGTGCCTGGTCTCTCTCAGAGTTTCTGATTCAGTGGGTCTGGGGTAGGGCCTGAGAATTTGCATTTATAATAAGTTACTGGATGCTGCTGCTGCTGGTCCAGAGACCCCACTTTGAGAACCACTTTCTTGGTCTGAGCCATCATCGTCACTTATTTGGACTATCACTGTGGCTTCCCAACTAATCTACTTCCACTTTTACCTGCATTCTCCTTACAGCAGCCAGAATGATCTTTCAGAAGCGTAAATCATATCATGGCATTCTCCTGATTAAAACTTTTCAGGGGCTTCTGATCCCCCCCTCACCACGGTCTGTGAGGCCCTGCAAGACTTAGCTTCTGCCAGCTCCACAAACCCACCTCACCAGCTCCAGCTACTCTGCCTTCTGTTCTCCCACCTCTGGAATGCTTGACCTTCTAAGGTAGACTGGCTGGCCCTTTCTAATCCTTGAAGATTAAGCTCAGATATTACCCTCTTCTAAGGCAATCCTTGAACACCCTGTCTGAAGTGGCCTCACCCTTGTTTTTTCCCTTCATTGTAGTTATCACAATTATTAATTATCTTATGTATTTGTTATTCTATTTATTGCTCTCTCTTCCACTAAGATTGTAAGTTCCTTGAGGGCAGGGCCCTTGTCTTCTCAGTCTTCCTAGCACCTTCTATAGTGTCTGGCACAGCAGTAAGAATGCAATAAATATTTGGGGAATAAATGTATCTGTATTTGCTTGAAATGGACAAGTGATATGGTTTGGCTCTGTGTCTACAACCAAATGTCATGTTGAATTGTGATTCCCAGTGTTGGAAGAGGGATCTGCTGGGAGGTGATTCGATCATGGGGGCAGAATTCCCCCTTGCTGTTCTTGTGATAGTGAGTGAGTTCTCATGAGATCTGTTGGTTTAAACACGTGTGGCACTTCTCTCTTTGAGCTCTCTCTCTCTCTCTCTTTTCCTCCCTCCCTCCCTCTCCTCTGCCACCAGATGACAACATGCTTGCTTCCTCTTCACCCTTCTGCCGTAATTGTAAGTTTTTTGAGGCCTCCCAGCCATGCTTTATGCTTTCTGTACAGCCTGAGGAACTGTGAATCAATTAAACCTCTTTCCTTCATAAATTACCCAGCTCAGGTAGTTCTTTATAGCAGTGTGAGAACAGACTAATACAACAAGGTTCACGTAGTTTTCCTGTAAGGCCCCCAAAGTTCTGCATACATCAGTGAATGCAAATAGATGCTTTGAGGAGGAATATCACCATCTCCAGCTGTCAGGTTGATCTAGTCTGATTGGCGCCCACTAGGATTTCCCTTACACATGTACCATGTGGGCTGCTGGAGGCAAAGGTAATGTTTAGTAGACCTCATTCCTCATTTCAGATCCAACCTCCCTTGTCATCTCTTCTGACTGTCTTTCTGTTTCTGCTGGTTTGCTCGGAGCCTGTCACTGCAGCACCTAATCAGGTCGATCTCTTCAGCACTGACCTAGTCTGGTGTTGGACTTCTCTCCTTGTTATCAAAACATACCTCCCTCTTTCCTCAGTTCATGAAGTTGGAAGACACTTCTCTGCTACTATGTGGTGATGGGGGCGTTAGTGGGGTAAACAGGTTAACTGTTTTAACTTCATTAGTGGTGAAGAGGTACCAGGGGCCCTCTGATAATAAAACACAGCTAAGATGTATCTAAGGGTTATAGAAAGCAACAATAAACCATTTTTGACTGTGTAGGAATTTAAGTTTTTATATAAGAATATACTTCATTTTGGATTTTGTATAAAAATTTAATACGTTGAAATTTTAAAATATTATTTGAATAGTAAGGTTGTGAAATCATAAAAAGTGAAACTTAAAAGATCCTGAAAAACAAGTTGGAAAATAGCTTTATATTGATCAGCCGAGAGTTTGACATTTGCCTCTTTGACATAGCATATACTGATGCAATAGGAAACATTGCATTACCACAAAAAAAAGTTTATTTACAGACCTCAGAGTTGCATTCAGTAACATTCTTGGCCAAGATCAAAACGTGGAATGTTTTTTCCATTCAGAAAAGCAGAGTCACTTAGCCTGAGTCATGACTGCCCACTTTTTTTCCATATGGTTGAAATACTGTCTATTGGCTGAGGTTGACAATTTAAAGACTTTGTGGCTGATTAGTTCTAACTATGGCAGCAGTTGAGAAAGGTAACGTTAGGTACTATTAAGAAGGAAATATCTGGCTTGTTGAAAAATACAAATCAAACACTGTAGCAAATATTTGGTAAGGGAGAAAAAAGCTAAAATAATGAAAACTGGCTGGCATCCCCAATACCTCTCTCCCCATCCAATAATCACAAATCCCCCTGATTCTTTCTTTGTCTGGCTCTTAGAGTTAACACATTCTATCTGTTTTCAAAGTTCACACCCTAGTCTGGTGCTTGGCATTGATTCAAGCTTCTCTGCCTCATGGC
Organism: Symphalangus syndactylus; assembly: GCF_028878055.3. Classification (NCBI taxonomy): domain Eukaryota; kingdom Metazoa; phylum Chordata; class Mammalia; order Primates; family Hylobatidae; genus Symphalangus; species Symphalangus syndactylus. Next base: position 68,186,098 of record NC_072424.2, read on the forward strand.
TATTGATCAGTCTTCTTAGAACAACATTTTTATAGCCCTCCCTTCTGATCAAGACTTGTCTCTGGGGATAGTAGGCAAACTCTCACTCCCTGGTATGGCATCAATAACCCTACATCACATGTGGTTTTTAAAATTGTAGTAAAACATATGTAACATAAAAGTTAACATTTTAACAATTTCTAAGTCTATAATTCAGTGGCATTAAGTACATTCACAATATTGTGCAACCATCACCACTATTCGTTTCCAGAACTTTTTCATCATGCCAAACAGAAACTCTGTACTCATTAAACAATAACTCCCCATTCCTCCTCCCCTATCCCCTGGTAACCTCTATTCTTTCTGTGTCTATGGATTTGCCTACTCTAGGTACCTCATATAAATGAAATCATACAATATTTGTCATTTTGTGTCTGGCTTATTTTAACTTATGTACTGTTTTTAAGGTTCATTCATGTAGCACATCTCAGAATTTCTTTTTTTCTCTTCTTTTCCTTTTTTTTTTTTCTTGCTCTGTTTCCCAGGCTGGAGTACAGTGGCATGATCATGACTCACTGCAACCTCTGCCTCCTGGGCTCGGGTGATCTTCCTACCTCAGCCTTCCAAGTAGCTGGGACCACAGGGACAACCACGTCCAGCTAATTTTTGTATTTTTTTTTTTTTAAGCAGATGAGGTTTCACCATGTTGCCCAGGCAGGTCTTGAACTTCTGGGTTCAAGTGATCCACCCACCTTGGCCTCCCAAGGTGCTGGGATTTCAGGTGTGAGCCATCGCACCTGGCCCCAGAATTTCATTTCTTGTTTAAAGCTGAATAATATAATATTATATTAATAATATTCCATTGTATATACCACATTTTGCTTAGCCATTAATCTGTCAATGAGCATCTGGGTTGTTTCCACCTTTTGGCTGTTGTGAATAGTGGTGCTATGAACATTGGTGTGCAAGTATCTGTTTGGATCTATTCTTTCAAATCTTTTTGAAGGGGAATTGCTGGATCATATAGTAATTTTAACTTTTGGAGAGGCCTGTCACATGGTTTTGACATACCTCCACCTTTGTTCTCACTTTTCTTTTTTGATGCCTCTTCTCAAGGTAGGCAATTTCCTAGCACGGTCCCTGTGTGGACCCACGCTGTATCTCCCTGCAAGCTGAACACAAAATGCTTCTTTTCCCCACCACCATGCCCTTCTCTAAGTATCAACTCAAGCTCTTCTCTAAGTAAGGAGAAAGTTATGCCCTTCTCTAAGTATCAACTCAAGCTCTTCCCCCTACTGATAATAAATCCCAGCACCTGCAATCTGGAAGTGAAAAAGTAATTACAAGGATGTGCCTCAAGTCTTTGTTTTTTTCTCTTAACAAAGCAAATGACATCACATTCTAAAAACGCTCTTTCCTTATCACTCTCAGCTTCTTCCATATGGACGGCACCAGCTCCCTAAGAATCAATCTTTCTCTCTTTTCTTGTTAAATTCCAACCTCTCCAGCCTCAACACTCAGACTTTCTGTCTCTCTGCCTTGTCCATCAGGTAAATCCTTCTTTATATGATCAACTTACCCTCTTAGGTTTTTAAAGTTTTTGCATTGTTTCCCCACTATATAAACTGTGCACAATTGAGGACATCTGGGTGCTGACACAAACGAAAGTCACTCTAAAATTAGGGATGGGGCTAAATTATGAATGCTTATATATTAATAACTTCCCCACTTCTATATTCACCTTGGAAAAGATCATAACTTCTTTACATTGTAAGAATATTTTCACCAGATAAATCTAAGCTATGTGAGAGTAGATTTGGGGTCTCTTACCACTTTGCTTAGAACATCTCATTGTCAATAGTATAAATTCCTTGCCCTGGCATTCCAAACTCCTCAAGCATTCATCTCGATCTTCCTTTCCAGTATTATTCCCCCTACCATCTCTCATGCCCTTTGTGCCCCAATGAATAGGAATGCCAACTGTTTCCCCAACTGTCCCCGAGTTTTCCTGCCATCATTTGCTCCTTCTTCCATTTATCCTGTTTACCCTCTTCTTGCACCTGTCCAGTTTCTGCCCATCTCTCAAGTTCAAAGTCAAATGCTGTTGTTTCCATAAAAATAGTTGTTGTGAAGATTAAATAAAACAATGTGTGCAAAAAGTTAGCCTAGTGACTAGTATTGAGTAAGCACTAGATAAATAGTACACAATAAATGTTTTGCCCTGTATTATTATTCTTGTAAACATCTTATTTATATTGTATAAGATTTTAGCCTTATTTGTTTTTACATGTCCTCCATTGGCTAAATCAGCTTGGACTCTTTTGGCAACTGAAAACCTAACTCAAACTCGCTTAAACAAAAGGTAGAATTCATTGAGTCACATAACTGAAAAGTCCAGGTGTTAGGCTGGCTTCTCCCTGTTTCTATAAACTCAGATCTGCTCTCCTCTGTGTATTTTCATTATCAGGCTCTTGAGGAGGTGAGATGGCTCCACTAGCCCCTGCATCCCAGGTTCAGGTCTAGGAGAAGAAAAGGCCGGCTCCCCAGTAAACTCCACCAAAACCACACTGACCAAGAGAGAGGGAGGGTGGGATGGACATCCACACACAAATTGGAGGCTTATCAAAAGGAGGGTGAATGGATACTGGGGCACCAAGAAATACCAAGTGTTCACACTAGTGCCTTACATAAAGCAGATGCTCAGTAAATCTTTAGAGAATGAAATTTAATTAGTATCCTCTTTAGTGGTCAGTGTGCAAGATTAACTATTTATCAAATGATAGTTGAAAGGGGGAGGAAGGTAAAATTTCTTGAGCACCTACAATGTCATTTGCTTTAATCCAACAAATACTTGTGATATTATGCCCATTTTACAGATGAAGAAACTAAGAGTAAAGGGGTTAAGTAATCTTTCTGAGATTGTGCAAAGCTACTGCCCAGATCTGCCTGACCCAGAGGCCTGTGCTGTTTCCCAGGAGTTTATAGACCCTGCATTCTGGCTTTGGATGGCTATTTCTCTCTCTCTTCAATAATCACTGGGGGGATGACAAGGGCAATGCTACCATCTTTCCCTGTAGACCATTTCATGGTTTTTTTTTTTTTTTAGACAAAGTCTTGCTTTGTCCCCTAGGCTGGAGTGTAGTGCTGTGACCTCAGCTCACTGCAGACTTGATCTGCTGGGATCAAGTGATCTTCCAGCCTCAGCCTTCCGAGTAACTGGGACCATAGGTGCACACCACCACACTGGGCTAGTTTTTTTGACTTTTGACTTTTAGTAGAGATAGGGTCTTTCTATGTTGCCCCGGCTGGTCTTGAACTCCTGGGCTCAAGCAATCCTCCCACCTCAGCCTCCCAAAGTGCTGGGATTACAGACGTGAGCCACCGCACCCGGACATTTCATGTTGTGTAAATCTGAGGGTAAGAAACTCCTTGACATTTCCATTATCTTAAGTGATCACATTTAACCCTTTTTGTCTTTCAGAGAAAGTGGAAAACCATTGAGCACTCTGTTTAAGAACACCTTCATGGATTTGATGGTAGTAATTAAGTAGTCACTTAGTCTTTTCTTCTTTTATGTTAAAGGCAGTCAATCCTTTTCACCTTTCCTAGGAGAGCCTATTTGCAGATTCTTTGACATAGGAGACGTTTTTGCTCAAGCTCCGGACCTCACTTTTTTAAGCCAGAACAGGACTTGGGGCAGTTCTCAGACCCCGGGTTTCTCCGCCCTCCAGAGAGGGCTGAAAGGAAATGGACTCAGGTGTGTTGACTATCTGCTTACCCTCGGCGGGACCTCTGGGCTTGCTGCCAAACTTTCTCTACTGCTATGACCTCTTAGCTCACCCCTCCGCATGCACACACACCACCACCAGCCACACATACTCATGCACACGCTCACACTCCCACCACAGAGACACACACCCCAGGCCCTTGCTGAAGCTGGGATTTTGTTTCTTAGTGGCAGCGGCTAGACTCACCTTCTCTAAACTCCTGACACAAGGGAGCCGCCTGGGCTTCAGATCTCTGGACCACTGCAGATTTAAGTCATTCTTGCTTTGAATTCCCGGCAATCTAATCGCTTTGTTTCTATGCTCCGACAGGAGACAAGGGAGGAATGTGTTTTGCTGTTTTGGATTTCCAGAAATGAAACAGAAACAAGAGCTGGTTTCTTGATAACTTTGTTGTTCTACGCTATGGCCTGCGGAATGATACAGTTTCTGGTTTAATTGGTCTGTGACCTGCAGACCCCTGTGTAAGACTCTTCCAGCTTCGAACACACCAAAGAAAATTTTAAAAGAAGAGGGGAGAAAAAAGGAGAAAAGTCTGCATATTGGGTAAAGGATGATTTTGTGTATGTGTGCTTTTCTATAGTTGCTAGGATTTCTGCAATGAACATGAGTTCACTTTGAAATCAGGAAAAACACTAATAAATATTGGAGTTAATTCTAAGTAGTTAAAAGAATAAAATGATAACCAATTATTTTTCAAGCCAATGCAAATTAAAATAAAAGAAGAATGGCAGTAACAATAAGACAAAGTAGAATTCATCATAAAGCAACACTTGGAATAAAAGAGCCATTTGTGGGCATTTTGTGTTGATAAAAGGTACAGTGCAGGATGAAGATATTATAATGATCAAAGTCACACAATAAAAGCACAATATTAAATATAAAAAACAAAAATTTGACAGGAATAAAAGGGGAACTCAGCAGAAAAACAATTATTATAAGAGACGTAAGCACCAGACTTTGACAATTAACAGAGGAAAAAAAAAAGACACCTAAGTTTGATACACCATAATTATCAAAGTTGATTAATAGACAAATATTGAATTTTGTTCCCTAGCAACAAAGAATATGTCTTTTTGATGTATTATTTGAAAACCAGAGCAAAACAGATACTATAAAGTCCACAAAGAGAACTTTTGTCCAAAATGCAACAAAACTAGACAAAAATTACAAAAGTAAACAAAATTTTAAAAACTCACCCTTCAACCACTTAGAAACTAAAAAAAAATATTATGACTGCATTAAAAAGAAAATGAAAACTATAATCACCAGCTATTTAGAAAGTAATAAAAATCAGAATGTTATATATAAGCATTCATAGAATGTGACTAGATCAGTACAAAAGAGGTATGTTGAGGCCCCCACATGCTATCATTATTAAGCTAGAGAGTAAACATATGACTAAAGCATATGGCTAAAAAATGAGAAATAGAAGAATAAAATCCAACTAAGCAGAAATAAAAGGAAAAGAAAGCTAATATGGCAATTTATGAATCAGAAAATAAAGTATAATTGATAAATCCAAGTGTTTTTAATTTTTGTAAGGCTAACAATATAGAAGTGCTTTTTATCTGTTGAATCCAGGAAAAGAGAAAATATGAACCAACAATATTAGAAGTGAGAAAAAGAATATGAACATATCACAGAGGATATTTAAGTTGAATGAGATTACGTTCTATGCTAATAACTTGAAGATATTGATGAAATAGATGTTTTTCTGGGGACAATTGCTAAAGTTGATTAAGTAATATATAAACAAAGTAAGTTTTACACACACACACTCTCACACACACACACATGCCAATAACCTTGAGAAGGAAATCATGAAATCATCAAAATATCTCCTTTCAAAAGCTTTCTGGGTCCAGGTGGCTTGCTAAAAAATTCTTCAAAATTTCAGAAAACGTATGATTTATACGTTATAGAACCATTCAAGAAAATAAGTGAAATTTAAAATTTAACAAATTTTGTTTATTCACTAGTTAGTGGATGGACATTTTAAAAACTAGATGAATCAGCAGTTCCACTCCTGGGACTCTACCAAGAGAAATGCAAACATGTGAAAACACGAAGTCATAGTAGCAGGATGAATAATGGACCCAAACTGAAAACAATCCAAATGTCCATCACCTGTTGATAAGATAAGAATGCAATGCAGGCCAGGCGCAGTGGCTCACGCCTATAATCCCAGCACTTTGGGAGGCCGAGGTGGGTGGATCACCTGAGGTCAGGAGTTCGAGACCAGCCTGACCAACGTGGTGAAACCCCGCCTCTACCGAAAATACAAAAATTAGCTGGGCGTGGGGGCACATGCCTGTAATCCCAACTACTTGTGAGGCTGAGGCTGGAGAATTGCTTGAACCCGGGAGGTGGAGGTTGCGGTGAGCGGAGATTGCATCATTGCACTCCAGCCTGGGTGACAAGAGGGAAACTCCATCTCAAAATAAAATAAAATAAAATAAAATAAAATAAAATAAAATAAAATCACAATACAACCATACTAAAGAATACTATTCAGCTCTAAAAAATGACTTAAATATGGATACAAGCTATTACAACATGCTAAAACATGAATAAACCTCAAAAACTTTATGCTATGTGAAAAAGCCAGAAACATAATACTACATCCTATTCCATTTCTATGAAATGTCCAGAAAAGACAAACTTACAGAGTCAGAAAGCAGCTCAGTGGCTACACAGGGACAGGATTTGGAGTAGAGATGGAGGGGGATACTAGGAACCTTTCTAAAATTAGAATTTCTGCAAATCATTCTAAAATTAGTGATGGTTATGCAACTCTATAAATTTCCAAAAAATCTTAGAATTGTATACTTAAGCTGGGTGATTTTTGTGATATGTAAATTGCACCTCAATTAAACTGTTAAAAATAGCTAGTTATCAAAGACATACAAATTAACATCAGTAAGATATCATTTACTGATGTAAATATATATCCAATTAGCAAGATTTAAAAAATTTACTGTGGTATAAAGATTCAGTTTGATGAATACTGTCAAATATAGTTATTGGGATATACATTGGTAGAATGCTTTTTGAAAACGGATACTAAGAGTTATCACAATGTTAGCAGGCTTTGACTCATTCATTCTATTTGAAAAATCTATTCCTCCAAAAATAGAGTTGTGGGCAAAGATTGCTGTAAAGGGATATGCATTACAGAATTCTTTATGATAACTACAAAGTAGAACAACCTAAATACCCAACATTAGAGAGGTGGGTACATAAATCATATCATATCATACAATGGAATTTAAGATGGTAAAAATCAAATTTTCAAAGGCAATGACATGGGAGAGTGCTGAAGAAGTAATGTGAAATGGAAAAGTAGGATCTGAACTGTATATACATACTAATCCTAAATGGAAAAAAGTGTCTTTTATGATGGGAAGGGTCTAAACCAAATGTTAACATTTATTTTCTGAGTGGGGTAATTATGGATAATGTAATTTTCTTCTGAATACTTTTTGTTCCGTTTTGTTCTTGGCAATGAGCATATATTGCTTTATCATTTGCAAATCAGAAATTTTATCAGAAAACAGTAAATGTTATTGAAAATAACAAAAATAGGATGGAAATGAATTACAACTGTCCATCTGTGCCAAATGCAGTTTTCAAGTAGTAAGTAGAAAGTCTAAATAACAGTCCTGACTTGCTGAGCTTCCATTACACAAGGCAGTCAATGATGATGCCTACTCTGTTCAGCCTTCTTCCCATTTCAGCAGAGACACAGGGACAACTAAGCCAACCTGGGAGAGGGTGGTGTGTGTGTGTGTGTGTGTGCGCGCGCGCATGTGTGTGCAATGCTGGATCTTTAGAACTGAGATTCACCTTCTCACATTTGAGTGATGGAGCCTCCTAACAACATAGTCACACAAAGGGCCACATTTTGGCCTTATGTATTCAATGTTGTTGACCTGTTATAAATTACCAATGTATTTATGTTACATATAGTACCAGGATGTACATGAGTATACAAAAACCCTGGGCTCTGAAGCATAAAACTCCTTCTAGATTCCTTTTGATTTGAAAATTCAGTCTTTCCTGTAAATAAGTGTGTGAGTTGAGTCGGGGAGGCAGGGAGGAGTCAGAGGGAAAAATAGCACAACCAAAAGGAAGGGAAATGAGGAGACAGCAACTAAATTGAGGAAAGTCCAACTTTAAGTGGCCTCTGGAGCTACTGAGTAGGACGTGCCCAAGCCATCTCTCTCTGAAGTCACATTATTAGCTGCTCCCCAAACATTTTCCAACCTAACTTTTTAAATAATTAAACAAATGAAAAAGAAACCTCCTTTCTTCAAGTATAAAAGCTCCTAGGGCTTTGGTCTTTATTACTAATAAATTTCCACCAGCCCCCATCCTCTGCCTTGACAGAGTGTGGGAGAAGCTGGCTGGGAACGAGATTTTTGCCACCTTGATGAGTGTGCTCATTAGGGAAGCCACTCGGTTTGAAGACCTGCCCCAGCCAATCTGATTGTGGATTTTATTGAAATAATTTTATAAACAAGTCTTCAGACAAGGTTTAGTCCTTATGAATCCTCCAAGCTCATTACTACCCCCAGGAAGAAAGTTGAAGAGATAAAAATAAAAGTCTAGGATTAAAACACTTTCACCTTTAGGCAAAACAATCTCCGAGGCCTTCAGATTTCTCCATCTATAAAACAAGGATAATGATATTTCCTTCTCCAGCTCATCAGAAGAGCTAACACTAAATTCTGGAGAGCATTCTTGGCAGCTGGGAAAGAAGGTAACTAATAAACCTGATTATTTTTAATAGCATAAGGACCTAACAATGACAAATAAATGTCTGGTCTCTCTTACGACAGGGTAAAAACAATGGAAAGGAGAGACATACATATCATGTAATAAATCAGCCAAATATCTTGGAAATTCACCTGGCTTGAATTAGAAAGCTGTTCTCTTTCCAATATTTTCTTTGATATTAAGGGGTTTTAGTCCAACGACATTCACCGTAAAGATAATTAAATGTATTTGTGGCAGCTGCTACTGCAGAATCAGAGTGACCTTAGAAAGACGTTTGCATAGGAAAGCCTTCTACAGCCATCAGATATTCTCAGGTGGTGGGGAACATTTCAAAGCAGCCTGCCTCCTACACCCCTCACCCAGTAGTCAGTCAAAAGGCAGAAGACTAAAATTCCTATTGACCACGAGCGTCTCAAGCTCAACAGGGAGGGTGTGCCTGAATTTTAAGATAATCCCACAAAGCCAAACTCAAGAGTGCACAGAAGCATCACATTTAGAAAGTGTGAAAGAGCTGGATGAAGCTCAAGAATGATCGACATATTCCTTTCTGAAGTAAGTGACAGCATCTTCTGGTTCTACCCGCTTTCTTATTTTTGCATCAAACATAAATAGTAAGTGAAGAAATGTAATTCAATAGCAGAGCTTCAGGTTCCTGAGATTAGATGAAAGGGATCCTTAGCACCAAGGCACAAAGACATGAAAAAAAGGCAGAGACGAAAGGAATGGTAAAAAGCAAACTTCAGTCGGAAAAATCTTGTGTATCCGAGTGGCTGTTCTGAGCTTCACAGAGTCGTCCTGAGCATACATTATACTGGGTTTAGCTGCTTCATGTAGTATCAGATATTTCATATAAATAATTAAAAAGCCGCTGGCTGCTGAGGCCAGGTTTAAATGGATTGAAAGGGAGCGTGGGTCACCTGTTTTCAGGCTGGGAGACTTAATGAGAGGGTGGACAAGGCATTGAGAGATGACGATGCTCTCGTGAAGGATTTAAGGACAGCATCCATCTCCAAGGCTGTATTTCCACCCCCACCTCCTCCAGGCTCACCTTTCTGGCTCAAGGTTTTTCATGTGCTCTTTTTATGCTTCTTTTTTGATTCATAGCTGCCATATGCACATGTTAAGAGGCTCAAACTTGGCCGGGCACAGTGGCTCACGCCTGTAATCCCAGCACTTTGGGAGGCCGAGGCGGGTGGATCACGAGGTCAGGAGTTCAAGACCAGCCTGGCCAAGATGGTGAAACCCCATCTCTACTAAAAACACACAAAAATTAGCTGGGTGGGGTGGTGGGCACCTGCAATCCCAGCTACTCGGGAGGCTGAAGCAGAGAATTGCTTGAACTCAGGAGGTGGAGGTTGCAGTGAGCTGAGATCGTGCCACTGCACTCCAGCCTGGGTGACAGAGCGAGACTACATCTCGAAAATAATAATAATAAAAAAAAAAGAGAGAGAGGAAGAGGCTCAAACTTGCCTTTTAAAAAGTGAAGTGCCTTGCCTTGTCCTACACCGTGGCCTCTCCTTGGACACAAACAGGCAGGGAGTGTTTCAGATAACAGCATCGCAGAGTGCAAACGGCCCCCAAAGTGGAGCCAGAGGAACCTATGAGATCATTTGGAAAAGCTTGTGAATTCACTGCCATTTGCCTACTTGGCTTCGGATGAAAAGCAAATCTTAAAGCTGCTCAAAATGTGTCTGATTCATCTGTAACTGAGAATGAGACCAATCAGGGATAAGAAGTGAGTAAAATCCTTGTGATCACAGAGCCAAGAGAGCCTATTTTAAAGCACTTAATGTATTTTTTTTCTTAAAGATATATACACCAACTGTAATTAAGCTCTCCCTTTCCTTATGATCTTGGCAAGATGTTAAAAAAGAGATAGAGGGAGGGAGTCGACTTGCCAAGTGGATTTTTCTAAGCGTTCTCAGCCCTAATTAAAAGTCCTTTGTGCAAGGCCAACCAGCAATCAGATTCCTAATTAGAGTTGAGCAAACTGCCTTGGTGAACTGTGGGTTTCTCTGAACCCCGGAATCTGAGGAAAAAGTCTGTCTGTCTCAAAGATGCCATTTTCTGAAGCGCAAACACACCCAAATCCTGAAAGGCATGTCTCACAAGGGCAATGTCACAGCCTTAATACTGTTGGTTGATTACTGTTTTTGCCTTGAAACGGCTCCGCAGCATCCTATATATGGCGTTGTTACCTCTGTTTTGCTGTTTGTTACAGTATTATGATGAAATGGCGTCTTTTTAAAAACCTGTCTTCAGGATCTGGAATTATGGGACTTGAGATTTAAGTGTATTAAATGCCAGGAATTCATGGTTTATGTCCAGAAAAAAGAAGACCATTCTGCCATTAACTGGATTTCCCCTGGAGTCTTGGGAATCATAATAGTGTGTACACAAGTGCTTACCACATGCGAACACAGCTCTAAGAACTCTATAAATATGAATGCATTCACCTCTCACGAAGATGTCGTGAGGCAGGCTCTATTATCTCCCCTGTTTCACAGGGAGGAAACTGAGGCAAAGAGAAGTTAAGGAGGTATCTCAAAGTCACATTAGAAAGTGACAAAGCCAAGATTGACCTGCAGTCAGTCACATTCCAGAGCCTCTGCTCTTACCTCCCAGCACTGGAGCCATGGCGTTGGACCCCAAGTCCCCGGGCCTCATGCCCCAGGTCAGAGCATCCACACAGCAGTACAGCTGGGAGCATGGCTCCATCTCCTATGTACCCTCTGGGTTTCTTCCTGATTACTAGGTAGGGTTTTCCAAGATCCACATTTCAAATTGAGAACTTCTGAAATGTAGGCCTTCAATAAAGAGATTATACCAAGATGTAAAAATAAAGAACATTGCTATTCTTCATTCCCGGAACTGTGGTGAAAGCAACAATGGCATTCTTGTCTCACCCAGTGAGAGACAAAGCACCCCAAAGCCACAGCATCCAAGGGAGATGCCACAAAAAAGGATGCCCGCCCTTGGCTTAGCTCATCTCATACATAACTCTCCATTTCTCGATTTTTCCAGAAATGTACACATCCTGAGACGGGGAGGAAGTGCTCATAATTAGACAATTTTCTTTTCTCCAGGGCTTTCATTTGAATCAGATTCATGAAGGAAAAGCTCTTTCTGGGGTTTTTTTTTTTTTTTTTGATCATTATTTAATAGTCTTAATAGAAGATGGATTTATCTGTAGATTTTTGCTTTCAATTAAAAATGCTAAATGTAAATATTGTAGTGTCAAACCTTTTAAATGTTTAATATACAGCACACTGCAAAAGAAATACTTTTGTGTAGTCAGGACTTGGCAGTTTACATGGTGTCATTTGGGGGTAGGGGGCAGCATGATGAGAGGATGGTGGTGTCAGAACAGTGGAGGAGAAGGACATCAGAGACACCAACAGACATGAGAAAAAAGAAAGAAAAACGAGACTAGAAAGAGAATGAGGGGAAGAACGAGGGGCCCCAGAGAAAGGCTTTCCTTCCCAGAGACAAATACAATTCTATAGTTTTTATAAGAAAGAAAGAAAAACACCCCAAAGAGCTCTGTGGGAGCGTGGGGGGATGAGGGGCTCTAGTGCTTGGCTTGTATTTCCATTGTAGCTGAGTGATGACGAACTGCTCCTGGAGGCCCGTGACTGGCTTCTCTGGGGGTGCTCTGGCATTGCCACCACATCCGTTCTCACATTTCAGTGGGAGGGGTCAGCAAAGGGGGGAACCTCACAAGTCTGTTGTTCTGCACTTATCACATTGCGTTGTAATTCCTACAACACAGGTAAAGCCTACCTCCCTCACTCGTCTATAAATCGGAGCACAAGGGTTGGGCTTTATTCAAATGCACCTCTTTAGTGGTGGGTATATAGTTGGTCTTCAATATTGTTTGCGGATGAATGGGGGTTTACAGTATCCACCACACTGCCCTGTATAATGCCTTTGAAGCAGCAGGCACTTAATGGACGTTCATTGAATGAATCAGGTCCCCATTCAACAGCAAGTCACTTGCTCAAATTTTTTAAGTTCTGAAAAAACAAGGCAGACAGGGTAAGAAGTCCAAGATCTGAATAACAGATCCTTTAGGACCTCCCAGAGGAAATAATTAAGGAAAATAAAATGTTTGAGAAAGATTAACAGATTTGCTTCTGGAACGGTAGGAAACAAGAGAACAGCAGCGTTTCAGGATGCATCCATCTGTGGTTACCATTCCAAGCTGACATTCTTCTCCTCTCTAAAAGTCACTGAGACTTCTCAGGGTTTTAACATTACCTGAAAGCAATCCTGAGGAACTGGCCCAGATGCTGAAGCCATACCTGAAGACAGGTAAACAGTTTCCATTCATGTGTGTGTTGCTTTGTGTAATTCATCTCACCCTCCAGCAATACGTAAAGATGTATATTCAGATGATCTAAGTTACAGAAAAATGTAGTTACCTGATTAAATTAAGAGGTAGTGTACATAGCCAGAGACTGGTGAGATTTTAAGATTAGTTTGTGCTGGTGTTTATTCTCCTTTTCCTGTTAAAACATTCTTCAAAGCTATGATCAGACACCAGTCCAATCAGAAATACTCCATGTTACTTTTCTCTTCCATCCCTGCTTGTCTTAAGTGCCAATGATATGTCAGGTATTTTGCTGGTTTTCACATTCCTTTATTCACTGACAACTTGAGTTGGCTTTTCCTAGTTAGTACATAAGATGATTTAATCTTGCGTATGTTCATAAAACTTGGTTCTGTAACTGCCAAATATCTTTTGAAGTAGTATTGTCACGCTGTTCCTTTTTAAGGAGGAATACGGAGGTGTAGAGTAGGTCAGTTTTATTCCTTGGATATTGGTGTCAGGTTGGGTGTAAATATTTTCCAACCAAGCCCTGCAATCCAGTGCAGTAGAGCTAAACGGACAGTGACCCATGTTCAGTGGCTGAATATTTGCTGTGGACCTGGGATGTTATCTTTGCAAAACAAGGTATAAGTGGAACTTTTCCAAAAATGTTTTTTGAGAGTACAGTGTTGAAACTGCCACTGGAGCCAAGAGCCTGGACAGATAGGATTGCAATGTGGAGTCCCTCTGGGCTTCGTTCATCTGCTTTCACTTGTCTGAGCTGGTAAAGGGCTGGGATCAAACGTGGATGGCTTTCCTAACGATAGCCAAGATTTACTGAGGACTTGCGATGTCCATGCACTAATCAGTGCTAAGTGCTAGGCATGGATTATCTCCTTTACTCTTCAACAATAGTCTTATCGGCAAGGTTCTAGTATTATCCTCATTTTACTGATAAGGAAACAAAGCCTTAGAAATATTAAGAAATTTGCCTAAGGTCAAATACCAAATGAGTGCCCTTCTTCATTCTGTGATAGAGCTTCTTTTACATTGTATACATTTAAGGAGTATTACATGATATTTTGATATACATATACATAGTAAAATCATACCTACAGTCAAGCTAATTTACATATCTTTCACCTGACATTGTTACCTTTTTAATGGTAAGAGCATCTAAAATCTAAACTTTTAGCGCATTTTTCATATTCAATGCAATATTACTAATTATAGTTCTCATGCTGTATATTAGATCTCCAGACTTATTCATCCTGTGTAACCACAACTTTGCACCCTTTGGCCTACATTTTGGTCCACATTTCCCCAATTCCTCCTTCACCCTTCTATGCACCCAGTGACCCCTATTCACTCTGTTTATATGTATTTCACTTTTTTTTTAGATTCCACATGTAAGTGAGATCATGTAGTATTTTTCTCTTTGTGTTTGGCTTACTTCACTTAGCATAATGTCCTCCAGGTTCATCCATGTTGTCACAAATGGTAGGATATCCTACATTTTAGGGCTGAATAATATTCCATTCTCTCTCCCTCTCTCTCTCTCTCTCTCTCTCTCCATATATATATATATATATATACACATATACACACACACACGTATATATATACACACACATATATATATACACATATATATACAACATATATATATATACACACACAACCAGCCGATGTAAGAACTCATTCCTTTAATAGGGACTCTTTCTGTCTCTCTCTCTCTCATATATATATGAATGGATAAAGAAGAAATTGTGTTTTTATATATGTATAAGTTCCACTTATACCTATGAGTATATATACCTATACATATATATTCATATATGCACATACATGTATACATGCATATATTGCATGCATGTATGCATGCATGTATGTGCATATATGTATGCATGCATATATACATATATATTCATATATATAGAGAGAGGTATAGATACGTATATAGAGGGAGAGGTGTATATATATACCTTATACATATATGATATATATATTATATATCTCTCTCACAATTTCTTCTTTACCCATTCATTCTGTTGATGGACACTTAGGTGGATTCTATATCTAGGCTATTGTGAATAGTGATGCAATGAACATGGGCATGCAGATATTCCTGTGCGATTTTGGTTTCACTTTCTTTGGATACATATCCAGAAGAGCTGGGTTGTGTGGTAGTTCTATTTTTCATAATGGCTGTACCAAATTACATTCCCACCAACAACATTAAAAGGTTCCCTTTTCTTCACATCTTCACCAACACTTGTTATCTCTTGTCTTTTTGATAACAGCCATCCTATCAGGTGTGAGGTAATTTCTCATTGTGGCTTTGATTTGCATTTCCCTGCTGATTAATGATGTTGAGCACCTTTTCATAAATCTCTTGGCCATTTTTATGTCTTCTTTGGAAAATATCTATTCGGCTCCTTTGCCCATTTTTAAATTGGGTTTTTTTTTGTTTTTTTTTTTTGCTATCAAGTCATGTGAGTTCCCTCTGTATTTTAATTATCGATGCCTTATCAGATGTATGGTTGGCAAATATTTTCTCCTAAATCTGTAGGCTGTCTTTTCATTTTGCCAATTGTTCACTGTGCAGAAGCTTTTCAGTCTGATGTAGTCTCACTTTTTCATTGTTGCTTTTGTTGCCTGAGCTTTTGCTATGATATCCAAAACTCATTGCCAAGGCCAATCTCAAGGAGCTTTCCTCCTACACTTTCTTCTAGGAGTTTTATGGTATCAGGGCTTATGTTTAGGTCTTTAATTTTGAATTGATTTTTTTGCATATGGTGTAAGATAAGGATCCAATTGCATTCTTTGGCATGTGAAGATCCAGTTTTCCCAGCACCATTTATGGAAAAGACCAACATTTCCCCATTGCAACCTTTTGGTGGCCTTGTTGAAAATTGTTCTCACTATATATGGTTAGGCTTCCGTTCCATTGGTCTATGTGTCCATACTGTTTTGATTACTATAGCTTTTTAACATAATTTGAAATCAGGAAGTGTGATGCCTCTCACTTTGTTTTTCTTTCTTGAGATTGCTTTGGCTGTTTGTGTTCTATTGTGACATAACTTCTAAGAAGGGATTTGTATAAAATGTGTACAACACTTTATGGTTTATTAACTTTCTTTCACTGGCCTTGTTTAATTTTACTCTCACTTTATCTTTTTAGGGTTGGTGACATTATTCTGATTTTGCAGATGAGGAAACAGAAGCACAGAGACGTTTTGTGGCTTGCTTTGCTGTCCTTAGGCAGAGAGGAGTCTGATGGAGAGTTAACTATAGTATTCTCTATGGCAGATGGCTGTGCCTCCTGTCCAGGGCAAGTTGCCTTAGCAGGATGGAGAACAAAGAGCACTGAGCCAAGAGTCCTTGGCCCCACCACCTTCCATATAACCTGAGGACTTCTGTTTCCTCAATATGGTTCTTGGGGCTGTTTTTAGGATGAATTGGATTTTGTGAGAATTGTGTATCGCCATGCAAACATATGTTATGAATAATACCTTTGAACAGTCATTCTTCAGCTTACAGAAGCCTTTCCATTTAAGGTAGAAACTTAAGATGTATCTTTCTCTTCCCTGTATTTGGTAAGTTAGGAGCTAGGGCGGCATAGTTGAAATGAATTAAAAGAACTTTTTTTTCCGTTTTTCTAATTTCTATTTCCATAATATAGGTACCCACTCATGGAAAAGTAAAAATTAGGTAAGTGATAGAAATTACAAAGAAAGTTACAAATATTCAAAATGCTTCAGTCTACCAACCTTGAAGAATAAAATATTTTCCTATTAAAGGACAAAGAATCTTGTGGTTATGTTGATAGAGAAAATGTCTTTAAGCCACACTTTTTAAAAATCATGCAAAAATAAGCTCTGAGGTTTATTTGTTTTAGTGGGCTGTGCTCCACTGGCATCCTTCCTGGGAACATCATTCTTCTTTCCTTTTGTTTTCCCCTGAATTTTTGAGCACAGGTTTACAGTTTGAAGGGGGAAAAAATATTTTCAGCTTACATTTACTGCCTTTTTTTTTTTTCTGTAATAAGGCCACATAAGGTTGAGATCCAGGTATGAGAAAGCTTAATAAAACTTAATGTCTTGGTTCTTGATGACCAGCCAGTGCACATGCCACTAAGTAAGTGAGATTCATCCTCTAAGGATTCACAGCAAATCTTTAACCCTGCCCTTGAGAAAGTATTAAAGAAGATCCAGAGAATGGAGCAAAACAAAATACACAACCAAAGACACTGTGTGCTGTCAGCAGCAGGCATGTACTGGTCAAGGAATTAGATGACTCAAGGTGGTGACTCATTCAGCAACTACGTAGTGTTTGCGGTTGAAGAGAAACCTTGGCCAGAGAATGACTAAAATCTATTGGCAGCGTCTTTAAAAGAATCATGACTGGGCCTACACCAGCGAATACGCAAGTATGCTTTTTTTTCTTCGTCTTTTACTAATTCAAGACTGAGAGTAAGAAAACACCATCCTTGTTGACGCCCACTATTACAGCATGCTCTCCAGGGCATTCCCAGCAACCACGCTCAGTGAGACTGAGTCCAGATACTTATCTCTGTGTTTGGACGTGGTCATATGTGTGCGTGTTTGTAGTTAGTAGGATGAACAAATCAGACTTATACAAGTTGTTAGAGGCACTTGTTCTTGATGATTAAAAAAAAAAAAAAGCCAAGAGAAAGTTTCCAAATTTAGTTATTGTATTAGTTTCCTGGGGGCTGCCATAACAAAGTACCACAAACTGAATGGCTTAAACAACAGAAATGTATTCCCTGGCAGTTCTGGAGGCTGGAAGTCTGAGATCCAGGCGTCAGGAGCGTTGGTTCCTTCTGAGGTCTGTGAGAAAGAATTCGTTCTGTGCCTCTCCCTGAGCTTCTTGGTGGTTTGCTGGCGGTCTTTGGCATTCCTTGGCTTGTAGAAGCACCGTTGTGTTCTTTATCTTCACCTCCACATGGCGTTCTCCCTGTGTGTCTCTGTCTTCAAATTTCCTCTTTTTAGAAGAACACCAGTCACGTTGGATGAGGGGCCCACTCTGCTCCAGTATGGCCTCATGTTAACTAATTGTACCTACAATGCTCCTATTTCCAAATAAGATCACATTTCTGAGGTCCTGGCAGTTAGCACTCCAACATATGAATGGAGGGGAGGAGGACAGAATTCAACCCATCGCCTTCTCCATATCAGCCAGAGCTAATTTATTACAAAACCAGTGGATCCATTTGAAATTTTGTGCTAATCAATGTCAGTCTCTTTTTTAAGTCCAGAAGAAAATTTCAGTTTTTAAAAAGTTTGAATACATTTCACATTAGAAGGAGTAACTATTTAAAAATAAGAGAGACTCACTAGCCTAAAACAAAGTAGTTAACCAAACAATTTTTTAATCATCTGGGTATAACGCCATGTAAATGCATTTGCATTTATGAATGCAAATGCCACACAAGCATGCCATCATTAACAGTGCAAAACGTGAAATTTTAACAAAATTTTTGGACTAGAAGGTAAATTTGGTATCTAAAATTTTAAGACTCAGTTTAGCTTTTGAGGTTGCTCAAAGAGCTTTTCTTTTTGACCTCAATCCTTGTAAAGGGAGAGTGCACGTGTTTGAGCACAGCTATGTACACCCACACCCCTGTGAGTGAAGTGTACGTATCTATATCTGTGCTGTTTATGATATTTAGAAGTTCCTCGTGTGAATCAGAATGAACCTAGGCAATAAAGGTTCACTTGAGTCACTAAAGTCAAAGAATAAGATGAGCAGAAAGGATGGCTCAACAAGAAATGGAGTTCTGGGTTAGTTCTGGGTACTAGGGAGGTGTCAGACTTGTGGACTGAAGCTCTTTATCTCTGACTCCAGCTACAAAAGAAGAGCATATTGGCCTTGAAGGTATAATTGACCAGTCGATGTAAAAACTCATTCCTTTAATAGGGACTCATTTCTATCCATCCATGAGCTTTGCACATCCATGTGTGAAGTTATTGCCTTTCTCCTGGTTGGATTAGAGGCTCAGTAAGGGAGAGTCAGCATTCTTGGGCCATTCACTGTGTGAGATCACTGGAGCAAGTGAGTTTAAGCACTAAAGGTAAGATTCTGATCTCTCTTTTTGGGGACTTCTTTTGCTGGGGCCTGGGTTCTAAAGTTTACTATAGCTATAAACCAATATTGTGCTAATGTTTCTTACATGGAGATGAATTTTGAGCAAACTCATTCGTTAGCATCGTGGTTATCCTGTATTGTTAGTTATAATCATTTGTCACTTTAAGGTCTTTTTAGCTCATTAGAGTGTGAAGTATACTAAATTCATATAAACACAGCCCATGTATGCTTTTTCCAAGAGGGCCAGAGACTTAGAATCATAAAATTTTATAGCAGAAAATGACCTTGGAAATCATCTAGTTCAATCCCTCATTTTACAGATAGGGAAATTAAGTTCTATAGAGGTTAAGTGACTTGTCATAGGTTAGCGACCAATAAGTCGCAGAACCAGGGCTTAAACCCATTTCCTGATCCTTTTTCTCTACTGAAATCACCATTAATGACAGTCCCAGAGCAGGGCTGCAAATGAAGAAAGGACTGTCCTACAACAGGCACTTCAAATAGAATCCTGTCCAGTGAATTGGCTATTCCTTATATTTTCTCTGTGGGCATTAATCTCTGGTATATATATTCAAAGCAGATGCTAACAACTTCTTTTTTAATCCTTGGGCAATTCTAAATTTTCAAAGAATTAAAAGGGCTGCTTAAAGAACACAATAAAAGCAAATGAGGGTTATTTATAAAAACAATAAATGTACATCTTCAGATCCACTTCACTTTTCCTTTTCTCCAAGCAGTAGTCACAAGGGACATTATCAGATATTAACATGATATAAACAATTGCTAATATCGACAAGCCACATTATACCATACTCCATTAAGATTTAATTTACCAATAGAAGAAATATGGAACTAATTTTAGATTTCTATCACCCACCCAAATATAATTTTATGTTCTCTTTGATTCTGAGATCCCTAAAGCTTATGTCCCAAACATTTTGTGTCATCTAAGAAGAAACTGTATTTCCTACTGCAGAGATTTAGTGCTGCTCCTGCCAGAAGTCAGTGAAGTGTTCTTTTGTTGGCAAGCATTATAGGGCTGGGGCCGAAAAGAAATTAATTTGAGCATTTTGGTTGATTTTAATAGCTTGACCTCTGAGTGTGCGAGCAACGAGGCCAGAGGGCAATGGCAGGCCATCCACGCAGCTGAATTAAAATGAAGCCCTGGCCTTGCTCAGGGAAACCTTCTCTCACCTGCTTTTCATTTCCTTTAGTTATTTCTGGTAGTGAAAACCGGAACCACTGCTATATATTTTGGGGTCTAGAAGTTCTATACATTTTTATTTCATACAATATGCCTATAATTAAATGTAGGTCTTTGTCTATAAAAGAAAGGACAAGACCTAAGTGTTCCTGGAAGAATATGGAAAAAAATCTTAAAAGGTATTCCTTTAAAAATAGTTTTATTTTCCATCCACAATTCCAGATGGAAGACTCTCCCATGTTACAAACTTCCTACCTGCCCACTGACATTTTCATTTGCTATTCCCTATCTTTCTGCACGCTGGCTTTGCCCTTCAATAAGAACCAGAATGGTAAAGTGGAATAATAATATCGGCCCATTTTAAAGAAGCTGAGAGAGTTCTCGGGAAAGTTGAAAGCATTTGGATGGGAAACAGCTCTTCCCGAATTCGTTTCTTATTTGGGCTTTTTATTCTCCAATCATCTTCCAGACAGTGCTGATGTCTGTATCAAAAGAATGGGACATGTGGCTCAAAAATGCCAATTGGAACCTTCCCCCATGAGCTCGTAGCATAATTTGTGACGAGTTCAGACCTGGAATTTGGCCCAGCCCCTAATCAATCCTTAGGTGTTCCCGTTATTTTTGTATTGCTGGGGGCAGCCTGCCTATCTTCTTATCACTGTCTTTAATTGACATTCTGAAGTACTGCTATATTGATTGTGACTTTTCTCTCCCCTCTGGTAGCTACTTGGAATCTCATTGATGAGTAGTAATAGCATGATATATATTCATGTGCACATATGCATGAACTACTATGTTCGGTATTTGCATTTGCCTACACGTCTGCTGTGCAAGGGTATGCCATGAGAGAATCAGCTTCTTCCCCCCTCCCTGCCATATGATGTCTATATATTTATGAGTAGGAGAGAGAGGAGCACTTGGATATATGAATCTGCTTGCAGTTTCCTAATGGAATCTGGCAGAAGAGCTTTGCAATAGGACAAGTTCCAGTAAAAAATGTGTTCATGGAAGCACTTTCCCCTTGCGCCTGTCACCTATTTGCCTTTCCAGAGCATTGAAAAGATTAATCATGGGATGATCTGGATTCTCCTTTTGGTCAGTAAAGCATAATACTCATCTGGATTCTCCTTTTGGTCAGTAAAGCATAATACTCTCTTAAAGAAGTGGAGAATATTCGAATT
This sequence comes from Symphalangus syndactylus, assembly GCF_028878055.3. NCBI lineage: Eukaryota > Metazoa > Chordata > Mammalia > Primates > Hylobatidae > Symphalangus > Symphalangus syndactylus. The sequence goes on from NC_072424.2 coordinate 68,207,452, forward strand.
GTATATTTTTAACGGCATATCCATGGAGGAAGAGTCCAGGTGAACAAGTTCTTGAGGGGAAATATATCTTCTTATCAATGGCCAAGCCTTCTGTAGCTGATTAGGTTTGGGTACTGTCATTTGGGAGGTGTATGCTCATAATGCTCTTTAAGGAGAAAACATGAAAATTATCGATGAGATTAAAGTTGAAGGGTTTGAAAAGTAGTAGGCACTTCTTTCTTGGGGGTGCTGCTGTGTTAGGAGGCCATCCTGAGACTAGAGCCCTCGCAATTCAGAAATAGCTTTTCCACCTCATTAATGCCATGATCTTTTGTTATCCCCATCTGTGCCTGAATGGACAAAAGGTATCCATTTAAATTATGGATCTTAAAGAGAACCTTTGCAAAGGCTCCCCTAATGGCCCACATTCATATCCCCTAGCTTTTACCCTCCATTGTGGCCTCAGCCTGGTAAGGGCTGCTGGGATGAGTGGAATTTCCGGAAAGGGGATTGATGGTGGTTAGAGATGCCAACATACAGAAGCCACAAAACTTGGAAATGTGAAATTCTCTGTGTGCATATCTTTAACTGAAACTTTATGTGTCTCAAGTGAATGAAAAATAAGTTATTTGGGGAAGCCTTTGCCCAATTCACCTGGGATAAGAAGGCCATTATATCACACATATAATTCCCCAGAGGCTCTAATACTGCAATGTAGCTACACAGCCCTGGGTAAAAATATTTCTAAAGAGAAACCTCATCTTTCACACTCTTCAAAAGGACAAACTTTTTGTCAATTTTTTTTTCCTTCAAACACAAACTTCAATTAGATCAGAGTAGTTGGTAATGGATATAAAGATAAATGAGGACTATATTTGTTTAGAATTCACCTAAAAGAGCCAAAATATAATAAATTCGTTTGCTATGGACACTTTCAACGATTCTTCTATCCCACATGACCTCCAGCATTGTCCTCATATGGAAGACTTGCCCTAGGCAACATGTGTGGAATTTGATGGTTAAACATCTGTTGTGACAACACTCTAGACATCTTAGGAAAGGATTCTAAGTGTTCCGGCAACAGCTACCAAGCCTAGCAGATGGCAGGATGACTGTGGGGACGGACTGGTGATCCTAGGATTGATTCATATGAAACAGGTTCAGGAGGAAAAAAGATGCAGCCTTGCAACACTCGGCATTTTCTCCATAGACTAAGCTCTCAAAGTCTCCTGCAGCATGATGCCATCCACGTGTTGGTGTTTCCTAAAGGGACAGTGGCCTTAGTAGCTTCCTCACAGAGTCTAGAGGGCCAGAACTGGCAGCTTTGCAGATGTCTGAAGATGTGAATCAAACGAAAGAGAAAATTATAGCAGCTGATACTTATTAATAGAGTTATTCAGATCCTCTACATCTTTACGGATATTTTTGTCTAGTTTTTCTATCAATTGCTATGGGAGGGGAGTAAAATCTCTAACTGTGATTGCAAATTGTCTAGATTGTCAATTTTTACTTTGTGTATTTTGAAGCTGTTCTTAGGTACATATACATTTGTAATTGCTATGTTTTTTGTGATTATGGGAAGCCCCTCTTTTCCTCTGGCAAAACTCTGTAATGAAGTCTGCTTTATCTGATATTATGACAGCCACTCCAGCCTTCCTATATAGACCGTTTGCATAACGTATCTTTTTTCTATCCAATTGATTTCAACTGATTGGAATCTTTATATTTAAAGTGTATCTCTTATAGGAAATGTATTAGTTTTAAATTTTGCTCTGTATCCACTCTGACAATTTCTTCCTTTTTGTTAAAAGTGTTTAGTCCACTTACATTTAACGTAATTGTTGATAAGATTGAATCCAGGCCTTTCTTGTTCCCTTTCTATTTGTCCCGAGTGACATTTATTATGTGCTATTAAGAAAAGTTATCTAAAGCTTGGAAATAAGGGAAGATGATTGTGTGCCTCTCAAAGTCAGCCTAGAGCATTGTCTAACAAGCCCACCTAAGACTCAGCTGAAGGCCAGAGGAAGATAATTTTGACTTACTATTTACTATTAAGGAAACTAATGCAGAAAGGCTAGTTAACTTGCTCAAGGTCACCCAGTAGTAAGCATTAGAGTTTGAATTCAGAGGCCAAAGCCGATATATTTGATCACTTTACCTTACTGCCTCCCACTGGTAATTGCCTTATCATTGAGCTTATTATGGATTACTACCAGAGGAAGTCGGGAGAGCTATTGCTGCCTGTTGCTAGCTCTGGTCCTGCAGATGGCATTTTCTGTTAAAGGGAAAGGCAGCTGTGCAGAACCTCAAGGTGCACGTGAACTAAGCCCAGGGGTCCCAGGTCAGTGAGGCTCAGCCCAAATGCATTGGGAACCAAACTCACACATGGGTGTTTGTTCACTCTGTTGATCAGGAACCCCTCGTGTGTACCGCTGCTTAACACATGATTAAGCGCATGTAAAAGAAATGCTGTTTTCAGGAAATAATTGCTGAGCATTCTGGTGACGTATATTTGTTCTTCTATTTTGATAGGAGAGTGGGGCTGAGGTGAGGGGAAGGAGAAGTGTGACCAACCAGGGAAACACACTGATGTCGCAAATGTTAGTGATGTTTTAGTACTTCCTCATGAAGCAGTGTGACCTCCTGCCACCCAGACAGGCTCACTCTTCAGATTTTCCTTGCTCACTAGCCACAGCTGTTTGTTGTTTTCTTAAATGTTAAGGTTTTTATAGCTCTTCAGTTGCTTATAAAAAGTACCAGTTATTCAGGCCATACAAGAACTGGCTCCGTGCTGGTCTAATGAGCAGTGAGAACACTGGAGGCATATTTTTGTTGCTTCTATTTTCTCACTACTGCCCCTTCCCCCAATCTCACAAATTTCCCCTTTGGACTCAAATGACTCCAGAATTTTGGAATTTACTAAAAAGGCGAACCACCAATTGGTCTTTGCTGTTCAAGAACAATTCATCACTGACTCACCTCCCTCCCAGTTCTTGGCTCTCCACGGCTGTGTGAAGAGTAGATCAATGGATGGGGCCTTGTGTCACAAATCACGGCTGCTCCTAGGGGTCTAGGGTTGGGGGGGCACTCCGACCTGTACACATGCACCTGTGATCTCTACGGAAGAGAAGTCTCATCTTTGCCCCCGAGGAGAAAAGAGCCCAGGACTTGGAGTGCCTTCGCTGAATAGGTAGGAACTTTCCAGTTTGCATCCTCTGTGAAAAGCAGTTAGGACCAGCTCCAGAAGGGATCTGATAGAATCAGAAGGAAGAAGTCAGAAGCCACAGTCAAGAACGCAAACAGAATTGGTATATTTGAAGGAATCAGTCTCCCTTGTGCTGGGAGGCCTTCACAGTGTCATCTGCGGGTTGTACACACATTCTACAATGACTTCTCATGATAAACATAAAACTCTCAGGGAAAATGTTGTGATCTTAGTGCAAGAGGATATCATTAAACACAACGTGGAAAACATCCTGTTAGGAGAGCCACGGCTGAGAAAATCTGCATGTGTGTTCTAGCATGGAGTTTCACCATGTATGAGCTCCAGACCTTGGGGGCACTTGGACTGATTACGAGGGTCCTAGCATTTGGAATTGATTTAATGAATAACCATCTGACACATATGTGTTCTATTTTCCACAAGAATGTAGACACTGAAATGATTATTAAAATATTAATTTAAATGCAATATTGAATTATTAGTGTTTTTTAAAAGTTTTTGATTTTTAAAATTTTTATTTTTTTTTTAACCTTACTGTATAGCTGTAGAATAGGAGCTGCTGCTTCAGAAGCCATTGGCCTCACGTCCAGGATGTCATAAAGAAACTCCTTAGGAGCCACTGGCCAACTATTTGGGTTGAAGAGGGTCAAATTATGGGGTTTGTTTTCAGGAAACCTTATCCTCAGCCTTGTTTTCTTGGTACTTGCTCTTGTTAGAAAGGAGGACAGCTTACCTAGCATGTTACATGGGATGACCTTGCAGAACGAATCCTTGTTAAACATATTTTGAGGTGGAAAATAGACATTTTCCAAGTGTCAGGCTTGTAAAAGGCCTGTTGATCAGAGTGAATTGTGTATGTTTTTAGCTCAGAGGCTTTTATATGTACCTATTGCAATTCTGTGCTTTTAAGTGTCCATATAATAATAACAACGACTAATGTTTATTGAGCGTTTATTACATGCCAGACACTATTCTAAACACTTAACGTGTTATCTCAACAAATTTTCAAGTTTTCATGGTAGCTATTATTTTTTTCTTTTCTCCTTCCTTCCTTCCTTCCCTTTCTCCCTCCCTCCCCTCCTCCTCCTCCTTCTCTTCCTCCTCCTCCTCTTCTCCTTCTCCTTGCCCTTCCCCTTCCCCTTCCTCTTTTCTTTTCCCTTTCTTTCCTGTCCTTCCTTCCTTCCTTCCTTCCTTCCTTCCTTCCTTCCTTCCTTCTTTCTTTCTAACACGTGTTAAACTCAAGTTTTCCTGGTAGCTATTATTATTTTCTCTTTCTTGCTTCCTTGCTTGCTTTCTTCTTTCTTCTTCTTTTTTTATTTTTTTTTTTCCAGACTCTCCCTCTGTCTCCCAGGCTGGAGTGCAGTGGTGTGATCTCAGCTCACTGCAACCTCTGCCTCCTAGGTTCAAGGGATTTGCCTGCCTCAGCCTCCCAGGTAGCTGGGATTACAGGCACCCCCTATGACACCTGACAAATTTTTCTATTTGTAGTAGAGACAGAGTTTCACCACATTGGCCAGGCTGATATTGAACTCCTGAACTCAAGTGATCCACCCACCTTGGCCTCCCAAAGTGTTGGGATTACAGGCGTGAACCACTGTGCCCAGCCTATTATTTTCATTTTATACACCAAGATATTGAGACTCAGAGAGCTCAATATGTCACCCTGGCTTATATGCCCACATGTAACAGAGTCAGGATTTGAATCTACACTGTCCAACTTTGGAGCCAGCACTTTTAACCACTGTGCTATATTCTCTTTATGTTCAGTGTCTGACCCAAACTAGAATTTTTTCTATTATGAATTAGCATTAAGGGGTTATCTTTCCCATCATTTAATTTAGGATTTAGATGTCTATTCTCATTTGAAAATTATTCCATTATGTTGACTACACACACACACACACACACACACATATTTAGACTATCAAATATGTAACATTGTGGAAATTCACATGTACCAGTTTTAATTTTAGCCATTAATTAAATGAATTCTATTTAATAAAACCTTTCACTTCTTCCCCAATGACATTGTCTCAGGGGCTCTGTGGAATAAATGTGAGAGTTTATACTTTCTTTTCTTGGCCTCAGTTCACCAATCTTTGAAGCGGGGCCACCTTTACCCTAAAATCCACTAATTTTTCTTAATTAAAGAAGATATACAAATGGCCAATAGGTACATTAAAAATACTTACATCATTAGTTATTAGGAAAATGAAAACAACAGAACACCACTACACATACACTAGATGGCTAAAATTAAAGTCACTGACAATACCAAGAGTTGGTGAAAATGTAAAGCAACTAAAACTCTCATCAGCTGCTGATGGAAATGCAAAATGACACAGCCATTTTCAGAAAAAGTTTGGCAATTTCTTATAAAGTTAAATATACAGTTACCATATGACTTGCCAATCCTATTTACCCATGAGAAATGAAAAGCTATGTCTACACAAAGACCTATACCTGAATGTTTATAGAAATTTTATTTGAAATAGTCCCAAACTGAATGCAACCCAAATGTCCATCAGCTAGTAAATGGATAAGCTAATTATGATATATCCATACAATAAAGTATTATTTAGCAATAAAAAGGAACTGATAGGAACCAATGGACGAATCTCAAAGGCAAGGTGCTGAGTGAAAGAAGCTGAAGAAAAAATCATATACCTACCATATGATTTCATTTATATGAAATCTAGAAAAGGCAAAATTATAGTGACATAAAGCAGATCTGTGGTTGTCAGGGAGGTGGTCTTGGGATGCGATGGAGACTGGCCATAAAAGAGCATGAGGAAAGATTTGGAAATGATGGAAATGTTCTATACCTTGGTTATGGTATACACTTGTCAAAGCTTAACGAGCAGCACACTTTAAATTACACCTCAGTAAAGCTGATTAGAAAAAATATATGTACAGATCCTTTGTGATTAAGCTGTATATGAGACAATTCAATTTTTATAACTCTAGGTTTGGCTTCCATTGAGGTCAGCCTAACTCATTTCCCCAAATATTTAACACAGTTTGTAATTTAAAATGGTTTGTATCTGTTATCTTAAAACTGAAGTTATTTCTTCAACTGGAAAAAAATCAGTTTTTTGAATGTGTTGTATAACAAATATTTGATGCAAAAGGAAAAATTGAAATAAATTTATTCATAATCAAGATAACCCCATAACCGTTTATTTAATGGTTGTACAGCTCTCTGTGTCAGTTCAGTTCATCTTTATACTTGTTGATCCACTGTCACACTGGATCAACTGTATCGTGAAGACTTTATATTTAGAGTATTGGAATTGTTGTGGTCCTGTGTGACATACTGGTTGTCATATGAGTCCCCTAACACCAGAAGAAATTCTCCATGTAGAACAGAGGCTGAAGCTGAACTCCTCCTGGGTATGGCTTAAGGCTCAGTTTAATTACATGAAATCAGTTGATGGTTTGAGGAAAAAAATAGTTATCCAGTTTATTCTGTAATTTTGCTTTGGAAACCAATTAAATAGCATTTTTTCCAATCACCATATTTCCTCGGAGATAGGAATAGATATCTACTCACCCTCTCCTTCAGTCAAATATATTTATTAGGAGTTTATTTTGAGCCAGGCATTATGCTAGGTACTGTAGGAGATGCAGAGCTGCTTAAGCTATGATGATCCTTGTCCTAGTTGGTTAAAATTCTACACTTGGAAATTTGCTCAAGTGCCTATACAACATACACAGTTGTCCTTCGACATCTGTGGGGGATTAGTTCCAGGACCCCTCTGGATACCAAAATCCAGGGATGCTCAAGTCCATTATATAAAGTGGTATTGTATTTGCATATAACCCATGCACATTCTCCCATAGGCTTTAAATAATCTCTAGATTACTTATAATACCTAATACAATATAAATTCTATATAGTTATATAGAATATATGTAATACATTATTATATATACAATATTATAATACCTAATGCAATATAAATTCTATATAAGTAGTTATATAGTTTTTATTTGTATTATTTTGCCTTATTATATTGTTTTAAAAAACATTTTTGATCCACAGTTGGTTGAAACCATGGATGTGAAACCTGTGGATACAGACAGCTGTACATAAATTTGCTTTGGCTATTTCAGGTGTAGGACTCAGAGACATATTCTGAAGTTGGAATATTTAAATGACTGTGGGATACTAGAAAGGGCATGACCCTTAAGATAGGACTCTCACCAGCACTTCCTTCATACCTGAAATGGCACCTCTGGAGGAATATTGTGTTAAGGTGTCTCCTCTCCTGCCAGCTGTTAGTCAAAGGCAAGTATCCCTGGAGAGAGTGACATATTAAATTCCAAGTTCCTTAATATTATTTAGGACTTTCAGATTCTATGTTTGGTGATAGAGGTAATACTTGTTACTCCTCTGTTGAGGGGCAACCTTTATCAACTTATATTTTTTGCTTAATGCTAGCCCCAGAAAGGCTTGCAGACTGTCTAGTGGTAGCTAAGGATGGATATATACAGAATGAAGTTGCTACTCAAAGTGGCATCGCTAACCCAGTATTAGATCATTTGGGAGCTTGTGAGAAATGCCAGATTTCAATACCTACCCCCAAATCAATGGAATCTGCATTTGAACAAGAGCTCCAAGCAACTAGTCCAACATCAGAATGTTTCTTCCGGTCAGTCCTGAGGCTTTTCTGCTTCTCCTTGCCTACTAGTAGTATGAACATTTGAAGGTTCAATTCCTTCTGCTGGAGTCTTTTGCAATATATTGAAGGTCAGGTATCTGATTCCTTCTGCCAGGAAGAGCCCTTGAACTATTTAGCAGATTTCTTCCAAGATCTCTTCTAATGTTTACTTACCTCTTGCAGTTCAATAATCATCTTTGTAAGTAAGAGGAAGAAATTGCAGGTATCTGAAAAGCTTATGCACACAGTCAAAGGGGGCTCAGATTATAAGAGCCTGCTCTGCAACACACTTTATTCAATAAATGTTAAATGAAAATAATAAATGCCTTTCCTCTTGGCTTGGAAATGGTTTTTACGTGGCCCTGGTACAAATACATTTTGTAAACCCTTCAAAGTACCTGTTGTTTCCTTCCTACCCAGCTCCTATATGGATGACTGTATTAACTTACTGAGGTGTGCATGGATTACTTTAATGATTGAGTCTATTTCTTCCAAGCTCTGGCTAATGTCTAAGAATAGACCTTTCTCCTTTGCACAGATAACACAATTGAGGTGCAAACTGACTAGTGTCCTAAAATAGTACCCACTCCCCCTCCATTCTTTCAGGAGCTCCTTGTCCACGGAGGTAGCCTGTGCCCCCTGCTGTAAGAAACCACTCAGAAGTTGGAGAAAATAGAGAAGCTGTGAGGAGTCAGCCCTGGAGAAGTCATCTGACCTCTCTGAGCCTTAGTTTTCTGACCTGTAAAAGGAAAGAATTGGACCAGATGATGTTTGAGCTCTCTTCGAATAGTATGAACATTTGAAACCAGGGAAAAGGAGTCTGGGAGTTAGCCTGTGGAACCATGGCGTTTTAGAAATGTCAGATTTCAATACCTACCCCCAAATCAATGGAATCTACATTTGAACAAGAGCCCCAAGCATCTATGCCAACATCAAAATGTTTCTTCCGGTCCTGAGGCTTTTCTGCTTCTCCTTGCCTACTAGTAGTATGAACATTTGAAGGTTTATGACATTTTATAAAGCCATTTCATATTCATTCCCCTGTGCAATCATCAGAACTCCAAAGTAGTGCTTCTATTGTACAGATGAAGAAACTGAGACCCAGAGAGGGTAAGTGACTTCCTCAGTGGCATCCAACTCAGATGCTAGAACCTGGACTCAGGACTTGAACCCAGACACCCTGACTTCACCTGGGAGTCCTCCCACTACACCTCACCTGTCACTGAGAGGCCATTTGCTTTGTTTAATAATGTTCTTTAAGGCCGTGCAAAGGTCAACATTCAAAATCTATCTCTTGCCATAAGTAGGCTAAAAGAAACGAACTTAAAAATAGTCTCATGCAGGTATACAGCAGCAGAAAATAATACAACAAATGTGAATTCTATTTGGATTATACACCCTGGAGTGGGGGGGCAAAGTGCTATTCTTTTTTTTTTTTTTTTTTTTTGTTGAGACGGAGTCTCGCTCTGTCGCCCAGGCTGGAGTGCAGTGTCGCGATCTCGGCTCACTGCAAGCTCCGCCTCCTGGGTTAACGCCATTCTCCTGCCTCAGCCTCTCCGAGTAGCTGGGACTACAGGCGCCCGCCACCACGCCCGGCTAATTTTTTTGTATTTTTAGTAGAGACAGGGTTTCACCGTGGTATCGATCTCCTGACCTCGTGATCCGCCCGCCTCGGCCTCCCAAAGTGCTGGGATTACAAGCGTGAGCCACCGCGCCCGGCTATTCTAAACATTGCCTCTTGAGGGTCAAATGTCCCTGCATAAGGTAGACAGAGGCCAGTACTGTTAACAACATTTCAAAGAGAGGGAAACGGGGGCAGATCAATTAAATGGGCTTCCTAAGATTTTTCAGTCAGACATGAACTGTAATTCCAGATGCCCAACATTTCTGCGGTCTTTTCCCCCCATCTCACTGCTGATTGTGTGCACAGCCACTATGCTCCATGTTCTCCCACCCAGGAGATGCTGTCCCCATCTGGTGGCCCCAGAAACTAGGGGTAGGGGTGAGGGTGGGGTGTTTGTAAGGAAACAACTGAAGTGCAGAATGGAATGAACCTATGGATACCTTTAGGTTTTGATAACAAAGGAAAGAATCCTTACATTCTGTTCAGGACATTATTGGATTTAAATCTTTTACCAGCTTCAGCTAAACATTTTCAAATTTTGACTCTGCTAAAGAACAGGTACTTATTTATCTGGAGTTCGATTATAAATATAGCTTTGTTCTGCATGGATAAAATGCAAAAAAGTCGAGAACGGTTAGCTAGAGTCAGGGCAAGTGAGAAAAACAGCTACTTCCTTTTTTTTTTTTTTTTTTTTTTTTTTTTTTTTTTTTTTTTAAGTAGTAGTAGTAACACCCAAGTTGCAAAGAGGCTAAGAGAGTAATTCAGTGTTGTGGTTAAGAGTGTGGGCATCAAACTGCTTTTGCATTTTAGCTCTGACACTTACTGACACTTGCTCACCCTGTGACCCTGAGAAAGTTATTTCTCAGGTCAATTTCCTTATCTATGAAATGTAGATAATAATGGAAACTGCCTCCTAGGGTAGTAGTGAGGGTTAAATGACTTAAGACCTGCAAAGTGCAATACGAGGAACTCAACAGATGCCAGCTATTATTGTTATTGTTATTAGTGAGGAGGGAACAGTTAAACATTTTGCTTTTATTTGGTTTAAACCTAGTACTATATACTTGAATTCTAACCAAGTAAAGAACAAAAATTATCAACTGAGAAACTGTGTGGTGGTCCAAATCAAGAGGTGAGTTACACATGGGCTGGGAAATGGCCCATTTAAGGTGACCAAACACAGACAATAATGCAAGGAAATAGATAATGCAGATAACCTAATGCAGGATTAGTAACCTAATCTATTGTGATATCTACTGTCTTAAGTGATGATGTGGTAACCAATGATTAAAGGCCTTGAAATCCAGAAAGACAGAAATAAATTTTAACATACTGGATAAATACACTGTACTTGATCACAATAGGTTGTGTAGTTATGAGAAGGACAATTCTCCCCAAACAAACAAATAAATGTCTACTCCAGTTTATACATCAGTTTCTAATGTGCATAGTTAGTGTGAGTCAGTTCTCCTGATTCTAATTAATTAATGCTGCATGAACTAATAAGTCTTGGAGCAAGCAACACTGATGCCCCTGCATCAGAATTGAGAATTCCCCAAGCACTATGGCCTGTGGAGTCTGCCTACTGAAGTTGTTTTATCTCCTTCTGGTATATCTCTCATTAGATATCAGAGTATAAAAGATCAGGATTCCTATTTCAGTCCTACCAATGTCATTGTACCTAATACTTTCTCTGCTTATCAGGAAAGACAAGAATGCTCTAGAAGCCCTTATAGGAAAGCTGAGGGTACAAAAGACTACACTAAAGATAAATATTACAGCTTAGTGGAAAGGCTCCTCAGGCACAGAGTCTGGAAATGACTGGAAAGTGATCAAAACAAGCAGACTTCCAGAAGATCTAGATGATCCTTACATGCAAATTTTAGTCATATACGATTGCCAATACAATTGGAGCTTAAGATGCTTTTGTTACTAGCAAAGCTAATTCCTGGGCCACAAAGGAAACTACTTTATTACCTTTAACATCATTCTGTTTTTAATCTAAAAATAATCTTAATCTAAAAATAATTTTAATCTAAAAATAATTTTAGAAAATAATCTAAAAATTATTTTCCAGAGCTCACTCTGTTCTCTATGCATGCCTCTGATTCTCGGCAGTCCCAGAAAGTCATATCCACTCTCAAGAGGTTAAAAACTTGCCACCACTAAAGAGCAAAGGAATGTGGTACAGGTCTCAGGGCAGTTTCAAAGGAAGTGACCCAGAGGATGAGCAAGGGCCTAGTCTTTAGAATGGAGGCAGATCCTCTCAGGCGGCTGGTCTGATGGAGCAACAGTAACTCGGCTGGGTAAATTCCAGCACATTTGGGATGGAGTACAGCATGGTGCTGAGTGCATGGACTCTTGGAGTCTGTCTCCTGGGTTCCAATCCTGGCTCTGCCATTTACTGGCTGTATGACCTTGGGCAAGGTACTTAACCTCCTTGTATCTTAATGTCTTCATCTGGCAATGGATTTAAATCTCATAAGGTTGTTATGAGGATTAAAGCAATTCATGCATTTAGGGTATCTGGCACATAGAAAGCATTGTTTTAGGGCTGATTACTATTGCGTACCTTTTGCCCCCTCTTGTGAGATCCCATTGCTGCTTCTGCCCTCCTGGGATGTAACAGGGGCAGTGCCTCCTCCTCAGTGAGTGCCACCCTGGTGCCTCTGCAAAGTTTTACTTTCTTTTTTCTCTCTCCTTGCCTTCTCTTTCTCCCTCTCACCTTCTCTTTTCTGTATATCACTCTCTTCGTCTCATCTCTCTCTCAAATATAGGTGAAAATTAATGATGAACTTGACACTATCTTTTTACTTTTATGAGATCAATGATTGATATATGTGCTTGTCTATTTGGTTTTATAATTCAAGAGAATTATAAAGAATCAGGGAACATATGTTCTATTTGTTTTAGTGTTATAGTGGTAGAAAGCATTGTACTTCATGCTGTGTCAATATTTGCATCTCAGAAGTATTAGTATTTGCAATTTGTAAAAGATGGTGTTTGAAATAAACTATTTTCAATGAAATTTACCATTTGAAAATATCTACTTGCAAATTTTGAGGGAGAAAACAACTTTTGAAACTGAACACCATTTAGAAATTTTATTCATGTTATACCTAGAACAAAAGGAATTTTTCAAATAAAATGTTAATGACAAAAGCCACATTTCTACATATTCATTATAGAGGTTATCATAAGGACTGGGATAGGTATAATTTCTAAGAGTTAAAATTAAAATTGGTCTGTTCTCTGTTAGCCAGATGTTGGTGTTGGAACAATATAATGCATTGCTTAACAGTAGGAGGCACCCACCAGGCTAATTTATGGGATGAGGAATGTTAAGGCCAATCAAGTGATCTAATTGTTTCAACAGTGCTAAAGGATTTATAATAATCTTCAAGATCAAGGCTGTGCTAATCTGAACTTCCCCTTTCCCACCTCCACCCCCTGCTTTCTTCTCCCTCTCCAAGCAGTTATATGGCATTGTGCTTGCCAAGTTTAAGTTGCATAGGAAGCAGTTGAAGTGGGGGCTTGTGTTCCAGTCCCAAGGTAAGATTACATATGAAAATCAGTGGGGGGTCTTTCTGTAATTACCCTTTGTGCATTTTGTAAAACTACTGCTGGGCTGGGCATGACTGACAGCCTTGACTCAAGGGAGGTTTGGCCAGGAAAGTGTGTGTTTGTAAGGCTGGGGCAGAATTGTGCAGAGAGAGAGCCCCAGGGGATCAAGGAATCAGGGCACTGAGGTAGCCAGTCCTCCCTCAACTGACATACCTTCATTAGCTCCTCAGCCTGGCTCACTGACATGAACGTGGATGACATATTAAAAATCCACTTTAACCAATGTGCTGTGAAATGAACTTAGACAACAAGAACATATATGGCTTCCCAGATTTGTTTATTCCAAGCCCTGAAATGCACAGAGGGCAGTGTGATGGATGAGGGATGTTAAGCTCTAGATGACGATCACTTACACAGAGAAGGCGTCTGTGTCCCCATAACATTGCACTGTTTGGTTAGATAAAAAGTGAAGTACAGGTATGTGCAATTTGGTTTTTTTCCCGCAGTGCATCCAACTTGCTGATTTTTACAATTATCGTAAATAAAATATCAGCTTTCTAATGCGCAGGAAGATTTTTAGCTTTAGTTGAAAAAAAAAAAAAAGAACAGAAAGGGAAGACAGAGTTTTATCTCAGCCTTTATGGTGGGGCTAATGTTTACCAAACCATTAACAAGTTAATGTGCAAAATCCTGAGGTGTGAGGGTGAGTGTTATTATCCTGGCTTTATAGACTACAGTGAAGAGTACTTAAAAGTTGTATGCCAGGCAAGTAAATCAGCTGGGGATTGGATTTCATGAGGCGAGGGACCCTTTATCTATAACACTGTAAGAAGGGAAAAGGCACAGGATAAGAAGACCACGAGGAGAGAAGGTGTGAGGAAGAAGCAAGACTGGTGACAGCCACGCCACGTGGAATATGAGAGTCATAGGTTCCCTTTAGGATTAGAGTCGACTGGACACAGGACAGGGAGGAGACCTTGGGATGCTGCCACAGGCTTCTGTTTGCCAGCCTCGAGGCTTTGCTGGCACCACTAGGAAAATACAGTACTTTTGTTCTGGTGTGAGTTGCCTGGGCGTCAGCATTCGTTCTTGGGGGGCAGTAGGGGTGGGAGTGTTGGGGGAGGGGAGGGTGAGGGAGAGGGGAGCTTCCTTTCTCTATATCCTAATCCATATTTCCTAATTGATCTTGCTTCTCCGTGAGTATTCGTTTCCTCACCTGGAAAACAATTTAACTTTGGGGAAGATTAAATGAGGCACTGCCCACTATAGAACAGGCATTCATTCCACATCCATTTCCCTTTCTCTCTTTTCAAAAACCTTCAGGGATTTTTAAATGACATACTGCCTGAGTCATCAGCAAACGATGTCAAGGCACACAATTCCTCTGCTGGGGTTTGGTTCTCAGGGGAGCCCTTCTGCTGGGGACCTCAGCTTCCGCAGAAGAAAGGGGTAGAGGCAGCAATCGCTCCAGCTCTTCACTCCCAACTCCCCAGGTCAGCGAGTGGGCCGCCTCACTCAGCTCCACAAAAGGCTTGGTGGAGACCAGCTAATTAGGGCTCACACAAAGTCTGGCAAAACAAAGCCCAGATAAGGGCATGAGGCAACCATAACTTTGTCCTGTTTTTTTCACACAAGACTGCCCATTTTCCAGAAGACAACTAAACCTGTTTCTGGAGACCATAAATATCAACATTTGCAATCACCAGAAGGTTCTGGACCAGGCTATTTTCAGACCTGGGTTTAGGCACCTGCCTTGAGCTGTGTTCTCCTCCCTCTCTCCCCTCCTCCTTCCCAGGGAGTGGCAGTAAGGTAGAGATGATTGACGGTAGCTCTAACAAACTGCAAATTTGAAGGGGAGGTCCACACCAAAGTCACTGTTCCCACCCCCAACTGCCGAGAGGGGAGCAGTGATATTCTTAATAAACCTGCCCTATAGACAGACTTCTGTCACAAGAGAGAAATAGGAAGAATTTGCTTCTCTTTCCTTTCTCTGGTTAAAGGGCTACTTGACTCTTAAGATCCTCATCTTGGCAATTTTCTACATAGAGTTTCCATTAAATGACAAGCTTGGACAACGGCTTCAAATATGACTTGAGGAACTTAGTTTAAGAAAGCATAATAACTGCCTGGATTGAAAAGTATTTAGGTGATGAGTGATTTGAAATAATGATAGCTTTAGTTTACCACATCAGATTTGGTGACAGCTCGTGTGTTCTCATGTGTTGATATTTGATATCAGTACAAAAGTGAGTATGGGCTATTCTGTGCATGACACAGGGTCCACGTGGGAAGTGTGGGAGCTGCGGATGGGATGGGTGGGTGAACTGTGTCGTGTGAAAGAAATTGTACCCTGACTGACTTAATTATTTGCAAGAGTGGTTTAGAAAAGTCATTTCCTTCAATCATTCAGATCCAAAGTACTTATCTTGCGAACACCCACCCTCCCATTCATGAAAGCATGACTTCTCTTTCACTCAAAAGCCTACCTGCTCCTGGCAAGAGAGGTGAAAAATCAGTGGCTTCTAGGCCTGTAGCAAATAGAAAAGCACCAGTGTTACCCATTTACCCATCAATCAATGATTGTTTATTTTTGCAACCGGCTTGATAGTAGCTAGAGAACATGCAGTTTAAACATCCACAAAGCAAATGCTTTGAAATTTGATTTGAATATATAAGAGGATACCCTTACTGTGAAAACAACCCTACATTCAATTAAAATTGAAAATCTGCTGTCTGCTCACTTCAGCTAAAATCTAAGATCTTGTCCTCAAAATAAGGTCGATTCTGGCACACCCTCTTATGTTGGGGTTGCTTTCTTTGCCTTTCAACAATTAGTCCCAACTGCGAAGTGTTGAAAGGAGTTCCCATTCTCATGCCCTAGTGGAAAATAAGCAAATTCCTACCCCCCTTTCTAACCTGAGCCAAGGTCTACCATCAGCCTTTGTGTTCACTAAGTCACTTGTTTACAGCTGGGGCATGAAGACTGGTAAATTCAGGCTGCTGTTTAGCCAGCACACACTAGTATAGCCATAGCCATAGTAGAATATCCTAACATTTTCCCATTGGCTGATAAATAGCTGTTCTCTGAGCCCCTTGGGCACCCCTCCCCACCCTCTCTTCTGACCACCTGGACCACCCCCATGATATAGCAACTGAAGGGTCAACATGTGGCACAGCTGGGGCCTTCAGGGAAACTGGGTGGATTGTTCAACCCCCTTTCCCTCCCAGTTGTTAACTAATTTGAACATCACTCCTGGCTTGCATTCATCATGCTGAAAATGACCGATTACACATCTACCTTCCTCACTATTTCATGCAAACTCTTAAATGTTATGGTGACATCAGTAGTCCTTTACTACTCGGGTAAGGAAGGAGCCAGTAATTAGACATTACTCCTAGGAATTTGTCTCAGTCTACGCACTTAGCTTCTTTCCTCTTATTCAATGGGGGCTTGATCCCTAGGGACACAGGCATTTCTTCAACAGTTTAGATCAGTTAATTAAAACTTCGAGGCTTCTGTAAATACAATTCTTCCTCTGCAAGCACCAGAACACTTGGTATGCAGGCATGGTAAGAGAAGTAAAAGCACAAAAAATAAAAAATGGAGGTGGCCCTATTCCTTTCTATGTTCAGGGGCTTTCTGAGCATGGGCGCAAACTGTGATGCATGAGGAGGGACCCAGGGCGGCCATGACCTGGCTCACGTCACCTCAGCCACACTCCGATTGGACGCTCATGTCTTATTGAGGTATGGTTTCTTCAGGGGGCTTCAAGCAGCTGAATTCTCCTCGTGAAAAACACAGGGGCTGCTGGGTTGTATAGATTATATTTTATTTCTTCAGAAAGAAGAAATAAAAAGAGTTCAAAAGTCCTGTTCTTTGCTGTTTTGTTTTTTAAGTTTGCACATTTGAATGAATATATAGCATGTAAGACAAACTAAGTGATAAGAACATTTTCAAATGTTGAAATTTAAGTGCCTTCGAAGTTAAATCGGTAAATAATGACAATATGCAAGTGACCACTGCATATGAGCAGGGATTTACAGAATTCGAATTTCACATGAGCAGAGCAAAACTGGACTTAACTTTTTAAAAAGACAACTTCAAACCAGAGGGAAAGGCTGTAGCAATTAGTGCGGTGTTTTTAAACCTGAGTAAATTAAGGGTCATTTCAAAGGAAGAAGTCCATTGGAGTCCCAGTCTTAATCTGAGATAATGTTACCTAGATATCTAAAGCAAAAATGAGACACAAACATTTCATGCTTTAAACTGTTCCACAATTCCAAAGGAATTTTCAAATGAAATAAAAACAAAACTAAACATAAATGAAATTTAAAATAATAAATTCTTATTTCTTTATATTATTTTAAAAATTAAAATGATTTATTATTTTAAAATAATAAATTGTTATGTGATTTTAATATTGACAGATGAGGTTTTGTTGAGAATAAATTGCCTGTTGCAATGGGAATATGGTGTTGCCTACTATGATATGCATTCTTTTCAGTTCAATATTTATCACTGTAGGCTTTTGGAGTGACTCAGTTCTCCCACCCATTTTCTCCATTTAAACTCCTAAAGATCCATCCTTGCATAGCACATTGTTATAGCCTTTGGACTTTACTTGGTGTGAGCACATCATTTATGCATCCGAACTTCTTTTCTCTTTTAGCTGTGAAGTTCAAGTAGTGTTATTTGACAATGATGTGATTATAAATACTCTGGCAAACACAAACCCTGAAATCATATGGCATTTCTTGGTCATAATAAAAATGACTAATAGCTATAAGCGGCTTAATATAAGCCAGACACTGTTCCAAGTGCTTTATGTGTTTTAATCCATGTAACCCTCATTGCCACCTCATTGCATTGGGGTGCAAATGAAGTCACTCCATATGTACATGAGAAAACCGAGGTACTGAGAATTTCCAAGGTCACAGAGCTAGTAAGGGGCAAAGCCAGGATGTAAACTTAGGCAGCCTGTTTCAGAACCAAGCTCTTAACCACTGTGCTCTGTTTTGACAGGTAACTGTAATCCAGAATATGCTTACTTTTTTTATGAAATATAATAAAACACAAAATTAAACATTCTCCTAGAGCACAGTTAGGGCCTCTTAGAAATCATCCGTGAACCCCAGTTTGAAAAACAAACATTCAATTATCTACTCTTAAACCCATTACTATTTCCAGGAGTCACTACAGCATAGTGGTCTTTAATAATTTTTTTTTTTTTTTTTTTGAGACAGAGTCTTGCTCTGTCACCTAGGCTGCAGTGCGGTGGCACGATCTCGGCTCACTGCAACCTCTGCCTCCCAGGTTCAAGCCAGTCTCCTTCCTTAGCCTCCCGAGTAACTGGGACTACAGGCACATGCCATCACGCCTGGCTAATTTTTTTATTTTTGGTAGAGACGGGGTTTCACCATCTTGGCCAGGCTGGTCTCAAACTCCTGACCTTGTGATCCACCTGCCTCAGCTTCCCAAAGTGCTAAGATCACAAGCGTGAGCCACTGCGCCTGGCCTAATTCTTTAAATTATAAAAATATATCCTAAATTTATCCACAATGACCTCAGTTAACCATAAGGTATTTTCTAAGGCCATAGCACTATATTAGATAATTGATATGAATCCTTGTTAGTAATCAAGATGATAAAAGATATGACACGTAGACACATTGAAGTGTAAATATTTATACAATCTTAACAAGCAAGGGTAATCAACTACAGATAAGGCAGGAGTCAGTGTCACTGCCTCTGATAGGAATCAGGATAAGGATGAGTATTCTGGGGTGAATGGGGTAAGCTCTGAGAGACAGTAGGAGACTAGTGGTTGGCTGGAAACTTCAGAGGAAAGGCTGGGTGCAGAAACCCACCCAAGTCCCCCCTCCCTGGGAGTGGCCACTGGCAGAAACTCCTGGAGACAGTGATCAGAAGTTGTAACTAAGGACTTGAATGAAATGTTTCAAGAAATCTGGGAGTAGCAGACTGGGAAGATTCAAGAAGCAGGCATAGAAAAACATCTGAGCCTTTTGCCCTTGATATATATATATATGTATATATATATGGATATATATATCTGAATACTTCTTCCACTTACATATACAAAATCATATATATATATATATATGAAGATTTCCTCCGTTTAGGTATTTGTTCAAGTTTATTTCTCATTTGTCTATGTCTTCAACAGGTTCATCTTTATCATTGCTATTTACTTGTCTTAGATTGCAAATGAAGACAAAGTAGGGAGCACATAGAGCTTACTCTACACATCACAGTACAGTAAAAGACATCTAAAGGGCTTTCGAATGATGAATTATTCAAATTTATTTATTTATTGTGCACTTATCATATATAAAATTCTTTTTTTTTTTTTTTTTTTGAGACGGAGTCTCACTCTGTCACCCAGGCTGGAGTGCAGCGGTGCAATCTCGGCTTACTGTAACCTCCACCTCCCGGGTTCAAGCAATTCTCTTGCCTCAGCCTCCTGAGTAGCTGGGATTACAGGCTTGTCCCACCATGCCCAGCTAATTTTTGCATTTTTAGTAGAGATGGGGTTTCACCAGGCTGGTCTCAAACTCCTAACCTCAGGTGATCCACCTACCTCAGCCTCCCAAAGTGCTGGGATTACAGGCATGAGCCACGGCATCCAGCCAAATATATAAAATTATTTGTGAGCTATGAATGGGTGGAAGTATGAGTAACCTAGGGTCTGACTGTTTAAAAATTTCACACAGTAAGATAATGAAGGGTACACATGAATGGAACAGATGGTAAGGCCTGCCACTGAATAATAGTAGTAGTAGTAGTGGTAGTAGTAGTAGTAGTAGTAGTAGTAGTAGCAGTAGCTAGGCTCTTGGGTTGTGGGGTAGAGCCAATTCCAATCTCAGCTTTACGAACCACTGGGTGTGCTTGGGCAAGATAACCTCTTCTTATCTATAAATGGGGATGATGATGATGATAGTAATACCTGTATCATAAGGTTGTTATGAAGACTAAATGAGACAATACATGTACCATGTTTAGCATGTCTGCTATGTAGAATCTAGCTCATCAAATGTGAACCTGCAGCTGCTGAGGCTCTGCTAACAATAACCGTGTCTGAACAAGGGTGCGCTTTCCAATTTGATCGTGCCAGAGTCACTACAGGATGTAGAAGGTGAGGAAAGAAACCCCTCAAGAGACAACATTAATTTGGTAGTGCCTGGGGTCAGCGTGTGTGTGCACCACTGCCCTCTACTGGAAGCAGTTCCCACAGATTTCTAAGAAATACCCAAGTGATTTTAGCACTCCCTTGTTTCAACATCCTGTAGTCTCCTTTGTAGAGAGCTTCACAGCCCATCTGAGATAATCTCCCCCCTTTTCTGATACTTGGAGGCAGAAAAAATCCTATTGTCTGTTAGCCTCAGCTTCTCACCTGCTTTTAACTAATACGCAGTCTGGACAGGTATTGATTTTTCTGCTTTTCTCTGACTACACTCATCAGTCATTTTATATTACTGGAGAGTCCATTAGCAATAAAAAGAAAGGATGGATGTTACAAAGCCCATTAGAGAAACTTGCTGTCTGTATCTTTGGGACCAGGAAAACAATTAAAAGCACGTCATCTTATAAACATTCTAATAGAATTATTAGAAGAGTGAATAAACCCAGGATGCGATTACCAAGGGATGAAATGAAATCCTCCTTACTAGTCAACTAGAAGGGATTGCCCCGATGTTCCATAACACTGCAGTATGTAGGTGAGATGAAAAGATTAAATACTAGAATAAAGGACCATCACACAACAGAGATTCAGCTGTAGGCTCCCGCATAAATGAATTTCAGGGCTATGATGAAGAATCTGAGATGAGAGAAAGGAGGTGTTTAAATATAAAAGAAAGAAGTGACTTTCCAATTCTGACTTGGAAATGTAGGTAAGTTGATGAAACAAAGGCATCACTTCACTGGGTTGGGTCTAACTTGCTTGCATTGTGCAGACGGTCACTGAAATTCTCAGTGAGAAAGGGAGAATAAAGCAGGACCAGACTCCAAGACTCTGATGCTTGTTGCCCGGAGAATGTAACTGATGCTGCTGCAGGTCCTCATGCTTCCTGGGTTGGCATGAGCTATGGATGTGAGTGACTAGCATCATTCTTGGCACAGGTTGGTACTCAAATATGTTAGTTCTCTTTCTCCTTTCCCCACGGGTGGGAGGGTGCATGGAATCAATGATTTTGAGAAGCCCATATTTCCAGTGACTATTATGCTGCATTTAACTTAATTTCCTTTTATTTTCATTAGCTTCTAAGTGTAAACAGTTTTCACATTAAGGGCTATTTGGACGTTTATTCTCTTTAGATGATCATTGAGTATATATTAAGTTGCTTGAGCCTCTTTGGTCCAGAAAGCAATACATACTTGCAAAAAAATTGTGTTATAGGTGGCAAAATTTTTTCAACTTTTATTTTGGGTTCGGGGGGTACACGTGCAGGTTTTTAAATGGTAAATTGTGTGTTTCTGAGGTTTGATGTATGAATGATCCCATCACCTATGTAGTGAGTATAGTACCTGATAGGTTGTCTTTCAACCGGGATATCCCTCCCTACCTCCCACCTCTGGTAGTCCTGAGTGTCCAGTGTTCCCATTTTTATGTATAGGAGGCAAATTTTATGGTTTTTTTCTCTCATCATAACAAGACATCAAGTTGTTTGGCATTGTACTAGGTTTTTCTACTGATTATAAAGTTGCTACACATACGTTCTTTTCTCTGTAAGTAGTATAACAGTAAATACTGAGAATAATTTTTAAAATTAACAATTCCACCTCTCTTATATACAAAGCATTTACATTTTCCATGTTCTTCCAATCTTTATCCATCTGGATGTTTACTCTTTATGTAGATTCTTGCATTTTGTTTTTTTATGTGATGTTATTTTACATGCATTTTAATATTACTTCATGGTAGCCATAATTACAATTTTAATGGTTGCAAAATATTTCATTAAATATATGTCTTTTAATTTACTTAGTCAATTGTCTATAGAGGCATTAAAAGTTTTTATGATCAAGTTTTTAAAAACCACTATAAATAATATCATCATGGTTATAAAAACAGATCTCTTTCTCCACTTGAATCTCAGTATTTCCTCTGAATAAATTCCCAGGAGTTGGATTATGATTCCTGATGTGCATGGCTAATTGTTTTCCCAAAACATTGTGTTATTTTGCTCTGCCAAGAGCAGTGGATGAGACTTCTCTTGCTTATCCTCTCAGCAGCATTTGATGCTGCTGACCATGCCTGCCTTCTACAAATACTCTCTTCCCCAGGGCTCCCTAGGTGCCTTTCTATTCTAGTTTTTCATCTACCTCTCTGGCTATTCTTCTTTGATCTTCTTTGTCATCCCCTCTGTCTCTATCTTTTTCTTCAATGTTTGTGTCCATCAGGGCTCAGGCCTGGGCTGTTTTTCAGCTTCCCTTTGGAATATCTCATTCCCTCTACAGTGGGTTTAATTACTGTATCACTGGTCACGTGATATCTCCTGCACATCAGACATATATCTCCAAATGCCAAGTGAGCATGTTGGTCTCCCTGTCCTCAGTCTTGTTCCCTCAAAACCATTCTTGATAATCCAGGCAGAGTGATCTCCCAACGCATAAGTTGGAGCATAAAATTGAGATTCCAAGACAAGAATCCCAAGACCCTTTATGGGATCTGCCTGTCCCTCTTGCTGCTCTGTGTCCCACTCCACTCTCCTGCCCTTTCCTTGTGTGTGCCATGACTTCATCTTACCTGTCTTCCTATCTACACTCTTCTTCCAGCTCTTTGTCTGACTGACTCCTACTCATCCTTCAGGTCTCAGAGAGGCCTTTCCCGAGCACTAGGCAACTTAGCTTTCCCTGTTAATGCTCTCCAGGTCCCTTATCCAATAGTACCATTTGCTACACTTGAGACCTGTTTCTGGGTGCATCAATTTCCCAGCACCTCTGGCTTCCCTGTGCATAGGCCAAGCATTATCCTAAGTCCAGCTGACGTACTTAGCAGCAGGTGTTTGCAGAGGCTGTGGATGTGCATAGGAGCAGTGAGCGCTGAGGGCATATGGACGAGGCACTGACAGCCTCTGCTGCAATCTACTCCTTCCATTGCCTAAATGCACTCATGTGCCCTGTTAGATTCACGCTGACCCATCTCTGATTCTGCAAGAAGGTGATGGTGGCTCACCCCACTCTCACTTAGTTTTCCTCTCAGTTTCTTAAAAGGAAAACTTTACAGGAGGAGTGCTTGTGGGCTGGTGGCACAAGCTACCATCCTTGATGTTGCCTGAGGCCACGGCTAATATTCATCTTCCCAGAAGGCAGCTTTCTGGTCTAGGTTGCTTGCCTGGTGGAATAACCCTGAAATTTACCTCTGAGGATCTGAACTTCTGGTGGCCATGTTTTTATCAGGCTCCGATTGCCTCTGGTGATTGTGCCTAAAGTTTAAGGAACAGGAAGCATGAATTCCACTCAGTCAGTGGAAGTAATGATGAAATGACCCACTCTTTCCCTCTGTTCAAAGTATCTAAAGTATACTGTGCATCTGGAAAGATGACTGGGCGTTTTCGGGGGTTTTTGGATACTCTCAAGCTGGCAGCCTCCAGCTTGTGCAGCATATAAAAAGTACAATGGGTCCTGCAGGTATAGGCCATTGTTGCACTCCCTTGCCATAGAGTGGGTCCCTGGGTCTGAAGCAATGTTATGAGTGATGTGAACAAGTCAGAAGCTCTGAGAACACTCAGATGGTGGGTCTGGCCCAGGCATGGTGGGCAGGGGAGGTAAAACCCAGGCCCAGAACGTATATCAATCTCAATAAGGACAAATTACTGCCCCGGCTCTTGTCCTAGGTGGAAGGGATCTGATATAATCAACTTGCACCAAGTGTTTGGTCTCCTCCAGGCATGGTATCTTATCCAGCCCTGGGGTTTGTTTCTGCTGCTGAGAGATCAGACAGCAACAGCAGTAGCAGCTGGATCAACCTCGGTGTTTGATCTTTCCTCCTCCCTCCTGCTAATTGCTCTGTCTACCTTATTTTAGATACCTGACCCTAAACAGGCAGAGACATATTTGTTAATGAGACGTTGCTAATGATCTTTTTGCACAAACTAGGTGCTCTTATCTCCTACTCTCTCTTCAAAGAGTAATTTTCCCAGATGTGTTTGTGATCCAAGCTCAACAGATCACATTGTACTTCAAATAGGCTGCAACAGAAAACTTGGATCAAAGTAAAACTAAAACTACAACTTTGAAAGGAAGAGGTGGGAGATTCTGCTCTGGAAGAATCAGCTGACAGGAACCTAGGAAGGAGAGGAACCCAGGGACCTAATTCAATTTAGTTACTAATCTGCTGTAAGCAATTACCTTTGAAGATCCAATTTTGCAAAAGGTCAATGAGAACCTCTGGATTTCTCTCTTGTAGTAGTTGTGTAATGATCTGAAGCTCATAAGCCCAGGGACATATCTTATTTTCCCCCATATTCCCAATGCCTGAGCCAGTACCTTGCTCAAAGTCCCGAATAAATATGCATTTGTTGAGTGGACAAATAAACAAACAAATGGATGAAGTCTCGTAGATAGAGGGTGCTTTGTAGGAAATCATTTGAATAACAAGATTCTCCAACCCATGTAACACAGGACCTGATTTGCAGAACTTTGTTTAGACATAGCATTTCAAGAGCACGTTTTCTGAACCATAAAGGAAAGTAGGGTTCTAGATGAATAATGCCTTTTCACAGTGTCTGAGTCACCTCACACCCCTCACCCTCATCTGATAACGGCCCTTGGCAGATCTGCCCTTTTGCAGGGGATTCCCCAAGGCTCTCACCTCTTGCCTGCCCCTGTGTGTGCGACTGCAGCAGGCACAGGGTTGCCAGGCACCAGAATATAAGCACAGAGCTGGAGGAAATGGGAGGAATGACAGGGCAAGTTTATGGCAGTGAAACTTCCTGACAGTATGCATTTATGGGAATATCATACACATTTCACCTTATGATGGTATTTTTTATGCTGACAGGAAGATAAAGCTGGGCAATAATGGAAAAGTTGACTACCAAGGTAGTGTTGAAAAGGAAAGAGTTTGTTTCAATGAGACATTCTCATTATAGATGTTGGCTTAGTCCAAGCTTCTGCCTCCTCTCCCATCACAAAGGTTCTCTTCTTCTAATATATTGTGGAGGAAGGGGGTTTGTATCAGTGCAATCTGCACTGCCTCTCTCATGCTCTTGCTTCTACAAACACCCTTCTCCAAACAAGGAGACCACAAGGGTGTGACAAGTGGTGCTCGTCACAGCCTCTAAGCTTCGACATAACAGGATTGTCTTTCTCTTCAGTTAGATAGGAACGTTTAGCCAGAGCTTTGTCCCTCAAGAATCTCTCTACTGAAGAGAGCAAAAGCAGTAGAGGCCCAACAGAAGTTCATTTTGAAAATTGCTAAATTAAAGGTAAGTAAAACTCAGCATATTAAATGCCCTCTAAAAATACGTGAAGGTACTCAAAGACCTTGGCATCTGGGAAGTTCCCTGCAGGATGTTACCTGCACTCCAGTGCTAGCTCTGGGAAGCTGTATGAGCCTGGTAAGTCTTGTGCCTTCCTGGGCCCTGGTCTCCTCCTCTATTAAATATGTGATTTGGACCTTCCTTCCTTCCTGCCTTCCTGCCTTCCTGCCTTCCTACCTTCCTTCTTTCTCTCCTCTCTAGCTCTCAGTATAGAAACCCTTTCTTTAGATGAGATCTCTTAAGAAAGGAAAACGAATATATATAAGAATATTAAGCATGAATCTTCTCTGGTTAAGTGAAGCAGGAGAGAGGTCAGAGGACTATGTTTCCAGCAGCCCCTGAATCTCAGGAACTTCTAGGCTCCAGTTGGAAAAGCCCTGTAGCTGTGTTATTTCATGATCTGCAAACTCTCTAAGAGAGCTGCTTTCCTAGTCTTACCAGGCAAAGAAGAGGTAGACTTTTCTAGCAAGGAGGACAAAGAGTTCGGGAATATCCATTTCAGTCTGTTTTCGAAATAACCTTGTATCATTATGAGAAACACAAACTTGGGTCTGAATCCCTATCCTTTAAAGGACTCCTACAGACTTGGCTTGGGGTTCCCAACTGCAGAGAAAATAAATCCTCAATCATTTACCTTCATGACATAGGAGACCCAATGATCAACAGTATTTCTCTGTATAATCTTCTTTCTGACAAGCTCTCCAAACAAAAGAAAAGAGAAAGAGAAATGGCCATAGGAGGGAAGACTTTCTTCTAGGGCATTTGAGAAGATTGTCAGACCCAGATGCGCGGCGCCACCTTTCCACTTTATGCCTCATTAATGGAAATAACGCAAAAGCCCAGATCTAAGGCAGAGATTCCCGCCTATGAACCTGCATCTCAATCTTCACCTTCCAGGAACCAGACAGTGTCTTCTGGGCTGATTACTTCCGGTTTATCTCATTATGATGTCCACATATTATAGCTCCCCTCTACCTTGTGATGAGCATGGAAAATATCAGTGACTCCAAATCCCAATTCTTTCACCTTAGAAAACAAATCTGAGCATCCCTTTACCACCAAGCACAGTACCTGGATACAACAGGCACTCATTAAATATTTGCTTAGCCAATGCGAGGATAAATGAATGAAATTCCTCATCCCTGTATTCATTTCTGAAGACCTGCTGGTGAAAATTTAACTCTAAACATCTTTCAGATTTATTCCACTGAGGTATGAAAAAGGGAAAATAAATGACGACGCAAATGAAGTCAGGAGCTGGCACAGAAAGTGCAATTGGATTCTGATTCCCCTGTAATTAAGTGTGCCCAATGCCGCTGACTTAGGCGATGACAGCGTGCAGCTTGCCTGCCCGCCCTGGGTGCATGGGAGGACGGGAAGCCCTCAGGATGCCACTGCACAACATGCTTGCCACCTTATCAAGATTTCCACGGCCACAGGAAGATTTCTCCGCCCGCCATGCCCCTGCGGGCTGCCCTGTGCTATCATCCCCCTTCCCGACTGAAGACACGCTGGCTGTCCCCTCTTCTCCTCCCCGGAGATGAGCATCTTTCCTGGGCCTCCCTTGGTGTTTTGACAGCCGCTCCATGTCCCCGCTGCTCAGAGAGGGAAAGCCACTAGGGAGGCCCTCGATGGAAATATTACGCCCTGTCCAGGTTAGCATGGGCTTGATCGCGCCTGATTATTTCTGATCACTGTCACTGGGCCAAGAGCACAGTGAAGTCAAGAAAGAAATGGCTTCATTAGTGTGAGTGCAGAGGTCTGGGAGGGCAGCAGTGGCGTGGAGGACCTGCTTTTGTGAGGGCAGTGAAAGAGAGGGGAAAGAGTGGTGTCTTTAGATTGAGATATCTTGAGATTCCTGCTTTCTCCACTCACTTCAACTGCCCATATAGGTTCTGCAGGTTCCAGAAGGTTCTAGAACTTGCACAGGATCCAACCTATAGCTTCTCATGGAACAAACACAGAATCAAGAAAATCTGGTGGAAGTCACCTGGTTTAACTCCTTTGAGCTCTAGAACAGAAATTAAATAGTGCTTAATCTGTTACTTTAAAGAAGCCTAGTTCTAACTTTTCCTCAGCTTGCTCCCTTCTTTTGCCTAGGATTGGAAGGGTGGGTGCAAATGGCCAGCTCCCGGTAGGTCTGCCTCTTGGAGCCCTAAGTTTCCCACCACTTCTCTGCACTACAGGCTTTGCCCAGGGTGGGATCCTCAGCCCAGGGACCTTGTTTGTCCTCCTCTTGATGCGGGTGCCTGCTGCCCAGCCACATACCCTCAGATTCATTTTTAAAGAAACCGACAGCTGTTACATAGCAAATGAGCCGTTCAAAGAGCTGGGATGACTTTGAAAAAGGGCTTGAGGACAGCAGTTGACCTCTGACCATCTCCACTCAGATGCCCTCTCCCTCCCACCCTCTCCTCCTGTCCCCGTCCTCTGCTCTCCCAGCGAGCCTGTCTGCTCTTCAACCCTCCTCCCTGCCCGATTGTGCTGTCTCCTCAACACCTCCCATGTTGCTTGATTCCTAAAATAATATAGCGGAAAACATTTGTTTGTTTGTTTGTTTTGAGACGGAGTCTCCCTCTGTCACCTGGCTGGAGTGCAGTGGCACAATCTCGGCTCACTGCAATCTCCGTCTCCTGGGTTCAAGCGATTCTCCTGCCTCAGCCTCCTGAGCAGCTGGGACTACAGGCACATGTCAGCACGCCCAGCTAATTTTTGTATTTTTAGTAGAGACGGGGTTTCACCATGTTGGCCAGGATGGTCTTAATCTCTTGACCTTGTGATCCACACGCCTCGGCCTCCCAAAGTCCTGGGATTACACACGTGAGCCACTGCGCTCAGCTGAAAATATTTTTTTTAAATAAAGAAAATGAATCCTCAAACCAACTGCATCGTTTTGGTTGTTGATTTCAATGCTACCCTCGCTGGACTTCTGGTGGGAGTCGGCGGTCTGTTGTGGGGAAGCTAACCTCCCTGGGCTGGAGTCTTCGGAGAGGCCTGCCGGACCGCTCCAACACTCACCATCCTCATTAAGGACTGTCTCTCTCAGGAGAGCTGCGACTGAAGGACAAGTGGACATCCTCTGATCAGCAAGTATAAAACAGGACACCTTTTCAGCATCAGACTTGACTAGTAAGTAACCCCGGTCCTCTGGGCTAGGCCACCAGCCACTTCCTCAATGGAGGGCAACCAGTACATGAGGAGAAGGGCTTAGGAATAATTGGGTCACAGCTCTAAGGCTCCTTTCCTGACTGGGGTCGTTATTTCTAGCTCTTTGCCTTCCCTACCCATGGTAGGATTGTACTTCTGAATCTTTTGTGACTGTGTGGGACCAC
Source organism: Symphalangus syndactylus (assembly GCF_028878055.3). NCBI lineage: Eukaryota > Metazoa > Chordata > Mammalia > Primates > Hylobatidae > Symphalangus > Symphalangus syndactylus. The sequence goes on from NC_072424.2 coordinate 68,236,342, forward strand.
GTGTTGATTCCAGCCAATGACAGTGCACAGATGTGATGTATGTTATGTCCAGACTGGAGTATTTGAATATCAGCCTGAGAACCTCCATAGCTGTTTTTCCTTCTACCATAGGAACATGGTGATGCTCTATTAGCCTGGGTGCCCAAGAAAGAGCAATGCAGAATTGAGTCTTCAGCCAAACTGTGATGAATAGGGAGTGAGACTGAGAAATAAACCTTGTTTTTCAGTCACTGAGGTTTTGGGGTTGATACTGTTGCACAGACTAGCCTATCCTGCCTGATAAACAAGGTAGCACTCTCTGCCCCACCCTCTTCCTCTTGACCATAATACCAGGAGTGTTTCAACCTGGGGAGAAAGGGCAGTATTTCTTAGAAGTGAGGGAAGACCCATCAAGCTCCTTGCATGGTGTTGGCTTCATCGAGCAGTTGAGAACCTATGGGGAGGTGTTAAACCAGCTCACTTGGGTTGAATTTTGAAGACTGCCCAGGACCAGAAGCTAACTCCGAAGCAGCTGTAGAGACTGCCCTAGCACCCTGTTGGCATGCCCTGGGATCCCAGGAGCTGGGGTGTAGGCTACCAGGGCTTCCTGAGAGCTTTGCCATTCACACCCTGGGTTGTTTGGCCCTTTGTGTGTCAGCTGGTGGGACTGCTGCCTGTGTGTTGAGACAGGAGGTGGAGAGGCAGGAAGAGGGAGGAGATGATTTGTGATGTAGCCCTCCTAAAGTCAGCTAGGCCGACTAAGCATAGCCTGCCATCCTGGGTCACAGCCCTCTCTCCCTCCCTCCCTCCCTCCCTCCCTCCCTCCCTCCCTCCCACCCTTCCTTCCTTCCTCTCCCTCCCTCCATCCCTTTCTTCCTTTTTTTCCCTTCCTTCCCCTTTTCCTCTCCCTCCCTCCCTTCCTTCCTTTCTTCCTTATTTTTTCCTTCCCTTTCCTCCTTTCTTTCCTTCCTCCTTCCCTCCCTTCCTCCCTTCCTGTCTTCGTTCTTTCTTTTATTCAAGAACTATTACTTGAGCATGGATCACATCCCAGGCACTGTGCTATGTCCTGGAAACACAGTGGTGAGTAAACGTATCATAGCTGTGGCTATCCTGTAGCTTAAGTTCCCACAGAGATGAGGCCAGTGATGTTGGACGCAGAGGCACCCAGCCACATTTTCAATGGTGGCTAAAGAATGCTCCCAATGACTGTCTAAATGTGTCCTGTCAGAACCATGGAGGTTCTTTTCTGTCCCAATGCCCGTCCATGTCCAGGTAATAAATATTTTCTCCCCTCAAGGGAATCACCTCTTGTCATCTTTGCTCTTCTGCTTGGAGTTTTCTTCATGATCCTTCCTGGTAGTTACTTGCGGCTTTTTGCTATTCTGCCCTTTCCTTTAGTTCGTCTTAGTAGGTGGCCCATTTCTGACATTTCCCCACAGTCTCCTGGCTTCTGCCACATCCCATGTCCTCAGCCTCACAGCCCCCTTGGACTTCCTTCCTCGTTACAACCTAACAGAATTCACAGTTCTCTCCCCTGGCGGCGGCTGTCTTCTGCTCACCTAGCATCCTGGATAGCTCTGCTCCACATGTGTTCAGCAGGGAAGCCAGGCCGTGGCAAGCCTCCCTTCAAAGCTGACATCCTGCTTGTGTTACTAGTCTGCATTATTAAGAAGACCTCTTTGACAGTCAGTGTCCAGTAGGAGCCTCCTAGAGGAGAGAGCAGCAGTGTCTGGGTCTGGCCTAAGTCTCACAGCTGGAAACAAGGGAGGATCTTACCTCTGCTCTTTCAGCATGGCCTAGAGTTTGATGCAATGTGTAACGTGAGCCTCCGAGTCTCCTACCAGCTCCCCGGAGGCTGCGGACACCATGCTCATTTGGCTTCCTCTCATTCTCCTCTGCCACTGCCACGCCACTACCGCTAACAGGCATTACCATGTAGAGGCAAGGACAGATGTCCTCGGCATGAATTCTTGTTCCAGCACTTCCTAGCTGTGTGATCTTCACTGTAGTATTTAACTCCTCTGTGCCTAAGTTTTTCTTCTGTGAAATGCACATGAACTAGTACCTAGTTCACAAGGTGTTGATAATAAGAGGACCCACATAAAGTGCTTATCCCCGGGTCTGTATCTGGGTTCTGGCAGGGGGTTAACCATAGCCCCTGGAGGGCACTTCCCACCCCCAAGCTCTCACTCATGAGCATGTACACATTCCAAGCATTGTGCTGGGTCACTCACGAGTCACCTTACGTAATCAACCACTCCACCACAATGCGTTCATTGTGCATTGCAAAAGCATTTCAAGACTTCACTCCTGAGTGTTTTGTTTTAATGTGACATTAGGTGACACTTTGCTTCATTTTGCAAAGAAATGTAAAATCTGCCTAGTGAGTTGGAGGTGGAACTCTGTTCATTGATAATATCAATCAATTTCATGAATTTGTTATTATCAACCAAAGAAAAATTACGTACAAATAACAAGCCATTGTCTAGAACTTCAAATGTAGAAATAATTTTTAAAAATCAGGTTTCTAACATGCTTACTGATCCTAATATCAGAGAAAAAATAAAGGTCCATTAATTTGTAATACCTTTTACTTGTTAGTAGTTGTTGTTTTTCTTGATTTAGGAAAGATAAGAGCCTAAGTTATTGATGCTTTCAAACTTTAAGAAAAATATTTTCTGGAAAGGACTTGTGGCATCTGACAATGATGGGGTTCAACATGCTACACCCAAATATGGTACTTTTGCGTATTGAATGTTTTAAGCTGAAGGAATCTGAAAAATTGCAGAAGCAGAAAGGTCTCTCTGGCCTTCCCTGCCCTTCCTTCTTGAAGGATTTTCTGACCTTTCCTAAGAGCAGGTCATAAGACGCTCGTGTAAGAGTTGTGCTCCCTATACCAGAGGAAAAGAACAGCCTCATCTCTGAAGACACAGGGACACAGAGAAGAATCTGAACAAACAGGCCTTGCTAAATCCCCCTCCGTCCCCTAGTTTATTACATTAAATCCTGCCCTTTTTGCCCTATCATATTTCTCCACAAGTGTTCTCTCTTTATCTATCAAACCTAGCATAAAAATACACAGATTAAACCATTTCTTTGGATCCTCATTTCCTTATGAAGACTTCTGTGTCACGTAAAACTTAAACAAATGTGCATGCATTTCTCTCTCTCTCTTTTTTTTTTTTCCCTGTCACCTAGGCTGTAGTGCAGTGGCATGAACACAGCTCACTGCAGCCTCGACCTCCCTGGCTCAAGTGACCCTCCCGCCTCAGCCTCTTGAGTAGCCGGGAGCACAGGTGTGCACCATGCTTGGCTAATTTTTTTTTTTTTTTTTTTTTTTTTTTTTTTTTTTTTTTGAGACGGAGTCTCACTCTATTGCCCAGGCTGGAGTGCAGTAATGTGATCTTGGCTCACTGCAACCTCCGCCTTCCAGGTTCAAGGGATTCTCCTGCCTCAGCCTCCCGAGTAGCTGGGATTACAGGCACCTGCCACCATGCCCAGCTAATTTTTGTATTTTTAGTAGACACGGGGTTTCACTCTGTTGGCCAGGCTGATCTTGAACTCCTGACTTCAACTGTTCTGCCTGCCTCGGCCTCCCCAAGTGCTGGGATTACAGCTGTGAGCCACCATGATGCTTGGCTAATTTTTAAATTTTTTATAGAAATGGGGTCTTCACGCGTTGCCCAGGCTGGTCTTAAACTCTGGGACTCAAGCAATACCTCCTACCTCAGCCTCCCAATGTGCTGGGATTATAGGCATGAGCCACCACATCCAGCTGCATTTCTCTTTTTAATCTCTTTATTGTTTAGGGATCTCAGGCACTTTTCCTCCCCTACGTCTTTGAGAACTTCTGTAACACTAGATTTATAACCTGATTTTCTGGTAAAAGGCATCTCAACAAGTGTCAGAGAACTATACAAAGCTGATGCATATTTATCTGAACTCCTTTATGTCAAATCTCTTATCATCATTGAAATCTTTAGTTTCATATATATATATATAAAGTATATATGTTATATAAATATATGTTTTATATGTGTGTTGTATATGTTATATAAATATATACTTTATATATACATACGTAAAGTATAATACATTATATATATTTTATATATATTATACGTATATATACACACACATATAAAACTTGGGTGTGTTTACTTATGAACAACACTAAGCAAAGTTTCTGCTGACAGACCCGTCAAAGGCTAGCTTCCTGAACATTACCCCCAGAGCCCTTTAATAAGCAAAGCAGAGAGTATAACTTACCATAGTACAGAAGAGCAAACACCATCTAGGCAGAGCTTTGGCAATGACTCAGAGGAGAAAGGTGACATCAGAATTTCTTGAAAACTGGAAGTTTGTTAACAGTAAGATCAGTGGAAAGAGGAAGGTGGGGATTCTGGGAGGAGGGATTCAAAAAATCTTATGGTGAAATGATCTGTTGATGCTTTCCTTTGAAGGGCTGAGGAATTTTTTGTGAAGTTTGGGCAATGGTCCTGCAAAAGCAAAGTCATGTTAATGTAGACAGTGAGAAGTGCTTTCAGCTCTTGGTGTCCAGGCTGAGTGAGGAGTAGATGGTCTTGATTCTCACACCTAGGAGAAGATCTGCTTCCCTGGGGCTGGGGTCCTGGGCACTTCTTTTGTCACAGGCTTCAAGTCGCAGGCGTGTTTTGATTGGGTTGGACTAATGCTGTTTTGCTTTGGGCTGGTCCATTGCCACTTTGAACAAAATCAAGCTTCTGCTGCAAGGAAGAAAGAGGGAATGAATGGCCGTTGATCAGGCAACTAGTGGTGTCTGTTATTGTGAATAGGTGGGGAGATAACTGAGCCACAGAGAGGTCCTGCCTGCTAGAGGCCATGTATCCTCTGGGGCCTGGCTGTGGTAAGGCTCTGCCTCAGCACCGCTGCTGTCTTTTCCCTAAGCCCAGTGCGCTGACTTCCAGGGTCACATTCTGCTGAGTTGTAGCCTCTTATCAGCAGGCATGCCCTGTCAAGATGATAACCGTGGCAGGATACGTTGGCTTGCTCTCAGGTCAGTCCAGCCTGGTGCTGGTGGGTTTCTTCATCTCATTGCATTACCTCATCTCATACCACCTTCTTCTGCTCTCCCCACACTCCAGCCACACTGCATTCTTGTGCCTCTAACACTTCGACTCAGTTCTGCCTCAGGGCCTTTGCACTCATCGTGCATCTGGCTGGGAACGCCCTGGCTAGGGTTGTCCGCAGGACTCGCATCACTCAGGTCCCAGCCCCTCTGCCTCCTCTGCAGAGGGGCCTTTCCTAACTGCCCTTTTAAAAGCGGCCTCTGCCCCCAGAACATTCCACTCATCATCCTTCTTTGCATCAGTCCCACTCTGAGATTATATTGTTTACCATTTACTAATTTGTTTCCACATTAACTGGAAAAGAAGCTTCGTGGGAGTCAGATCTTGTCTGTTTGCTTCACAACTGTAGCCTCAGCTCCTAGAAAGGGCCTGTGGTGGTCTGTCCTGCAGACCCTGACCCAACAATGGATGAATAACATACAGTGACACAGATATTATGCTTGTCAGTCCAGCTGAGGGTCTGGGCAACTTACAGACTCCAAGGAGAGTGCTGTAAAGAGTGGCAGCCACGGCACCCCCGCCTCAGAGACTAGCTGGCCCTGCTGGCATTTATTCAGCACATATTAAATGACAAAGGCTTTGAGTCAACACCATTAGAGGGTAATCAACTTGGTTGCCTTCCGCACCAAGAGAGCCATCCTGCCTGGGAATGATCAAAAGTTAGTTTTAGGACCACATGAGTAACCAAGTTATTTAGATTAACTCCTCTACGTTCCTATGCATCTACTCTAAGTTATTTACTCAAGGTAAGGATTAGGCTGCTTTCAGCCATAACCCTATCCCGAGACTTTTGCAAAAACCTTCTGGCATTCCAAGAAGATTTGTGTCTATATCATACAACTTCATCTTAAAATCTTTCCCACTAGCCTGACTAAACTCCCACAAGGGCCCAGGATGTAGGCATGATGAAATATTTAAAAATAATCTCAGCTAACTTTTTGATTGTTTATATTGTACCAGGCACTGTTCCTAAGACCCTAAATGTATTATTAGCTCATTTAATCCTCCTAACACACTTTATTATCCCAGTTTTACCAAGACCCAAAGAAGTTAAATGGGATCATAGACTTAGGAAGAAGCAAAAGTAGCATAAATTAAGTGTACAATAAATATTTATTTTAAAAAGTTTTAATTCCTTTATTTTTGTTCCTGACACCCTGTCCAGGCAGCTTCTATTGTTTGATAGCACATAACAATCTCCTGGCACAAGTAGCTTGCAAAGCCTAATGCTTTCTCTGTCCCTACCTTCTTAATTTTCCAAGAGTACTAATTCACATTTCCTTTTAAAGTTTTAACACACAACAATAGCATGAATATCAAACATCTGAAGGTTATTTGACAGAATTATCCACAACAAGCCCATGAACACTGCATCTTATTTTATTTTATTTTATTTTATTTTTTTGAGATGGAGTCTCGCTCCGTCACTCAGGCTGAAGTGTAGTGGTGCCATCTCGGCTCACTGCAACCTCTGCCTCCTGAGTTCAAGCGATTCTCCTGCCTCAGCCTCCCAAGTAGCTAGGATTATAGGTGCCTGCCACCACCTCTGGCTAATTTTTGTAGTTTTAGTAGAGACGGGGTTTCACCATGTTGGCCAGGCTGGTATCAAACTCCTGGCCTCAATGATCTGCCTGCCTCAGCTCCCAAATTGCTGGGATTACAGGCATAAGCCCCCATGCCCGGCCTTGCATCTTATTTTAATTTGATATATGATACACATCACACACACATTACAAGATCTTCGATTAGATTATAAATGCTTATCCTCAAAATTCATCTGTATCAGAAGACATTACCTGGGACTTTCCACTCCATTCTCAACATCTCAGCCAAGTGAATATCTATCTACAAACACACCATCCTGTGATCATGTCTCATCCTACTTCCCCTTATCAGTGTGACCTTAATTCAGGCATGGTCCCACTGTGCTGCTGCTCTCCCAGGCCACTGTCTGCCCATGGGGGTGCTATTTCCCTTGGAAGTTCCCTTTGCCATTCTCTGGCCTTTTTCATGGCAGTCCCACCGCTTGGAGGCCACCCTGCCTGCACGCCCACCTGCTTCCACATGTTTGGAAGTACTTATTCACTTAGCAGGAGACATTAAGTATTCATCACTTTATTCTACAACTATTCACTGATGCTCAGTGCCCATTATACAGCAGGCCTAAGTGCTAAGAAAACATAAATGAGAAAAACAGACATGGTCTTTGTTTCCTGAAGCAAAGTCTCCTGAGAGACAAATCTATTAATCAAAGAATCAACCGAACAGTGAGTATGATGGAGTTACTGGATGTTATGAGAGTATGTAATGGTGGCCTGATCTAGTCTAGAAGAGTAAGGCAAGGCTTCTTGGGTCTTTTAGCTGAGATCTGAGGATGATACGCGGTGAACTAGGTGAAGATGGGGGAAGGAGTTTCAGGCAAAGGGAAGAATGAGTGCAAAGGCCCTGAGGTGGAAGAGAGCACACAACCTTCCAAGAAGTAATAAGAGGCCAGAGTGACTGAGCTCAGGGAGCAAGGAGAAGAGCCCTGAGAGGTGAAGTGGGCAGGAACTACATTGAGCAGGGCCTTGGGGTCTGTGCTGCTACTACCACTGGGAAACTTTTGGAAGGATATAGGCAGAAAAGACATGATCTAATTTATATTAATGGCTAAAGTTTGGAGAATAGGTTAGATGACTCCAGGTTTTTTGCTATGCTAGGAACAGAGGAGAGCTGTTTGGGGAGCCATTCAAGTAGACATGCTGAGTAGGCAGATGCATGTACATATTTAGAGAGACCTGGGTTAAATTAGCTGTGAATTTTGAGATGGTGATTGAAATCATGGGTGGTTGGAATTGCCAAGGGAGATATAAACAGCAGGAAAAGAAGGGAGACTAGGACCAGTCTTTGATGGATTATGACCTTTAAAGTCTGAGTAGAGGGGATTTGTCTGCAGAGGAGATTGAGGAGGAACAGCCAGGTAGGTGGAAAGGCAGGAGAGTGCAGTATACTAGAGGCTGAACTAGGAATCTTTCAAATGCATTATTACTGAAATCCATCTTCAATTGATGTAAGCAAAAAAGAATAATTTATTGGCTCTTATAGCCTGAAATCAGGACTGGTCAGATATGCCTGGGTTCAAGTGCTCAAACATCCAGCTCCTTGGGAAACGACCTCTCCCCCCATCTCTCAATTCTGTCTCCTTCTGGATGGTGTTCTTTGCCAGGTGGATCTTCCCATGTGGTGGCCTGATTGGGTCACCAGCAGAGGCTTCAGGTTTACATCCTGCCCAAAGTAAAGAAATGTCCTTCTTCCGTTGGTTCCAGCAACCACACCAGGTGTGACTATTGTTAGCCTAGCTTAGGCTAGATGCCCGTCTCTGAGCTAGAGGTTGACATCGGCTCTACCCACCCTTCACATGGACCGAAAGTTGGGAAAGGAATAGTTCCTCAAAAGAAAATCAGGGTGCTGTTACCTGAAGAAACTGAGAAGAAGCCAGGCGGGCAAGATCCCAGATGTCTATACAGATGCCAAAGTGTAAGAATTCTAAGAGGGAAAGTATATTTAAGAGTACGAAATACCGTTAAGGCTGGGTGCGGTGGCTCACGCCTATAATCCCAGCACTTTGGGAGGCTGAGGCGGTGGATCATGAGGTCAGGAGTTCAAGGCCAGCCTGGCCAAGATGGTGAAACCCCATCTCTACTAAAAATATAAAAATTAGCCGTGGTGACAGGCGCCTGTAATCCCTGCTACTCGGGAGGCTGAGGCAGGAGAATCACTTGAATCTGGGTGGCAAAGGTTGCAGTGAGCTAAGATCACGCCACTGCACTCCAGCCTGGGTGACAAAGTGAGGCTCCATCTCAAAAAAAAAAAAAAAAAAGAAAAGAAAATAAAAGAAAAAAAAGAAATACTGTTAAGAGACCAAGAAAGATAAGGACAGGGATTTAGCCACCCGGAAGTTACTGGTGCCCTCAGACCCGCACAAATAGCCCCATCACAAAGTAGGATGTGGTGGAAAACAAAATGAACAAAATGCAAGTTGAAAGGGCCATGTGAACCCAGGAGAGGAAAATCATTTAGGACTGAAACAATCACGGAAAGCTTCATGTGCGAAGTAGCATTTCACTTGGGTCCTGCAGTACGGGTGATATTTTTAAAACGAAGGCCAGAGAAGTGGAGGAAGGGAGGGCACCCAGCTGACTATAGCATGAGCAAAAGTGCAATGGCAGAGATATTTGGGGTGTGTTCACCAAGAGGTGAACAGTTCATGCTTGGTCTGATGGCTAGGGGCCAAATGTGAGTGCTGGCTAAGGAGAAGGGACTTTCTCTGTTCAATTTACAAACCAGTCAGCTGTAATTTACCTTCCCTTAGGTTATCGGCCTGAATATGTAAATGAGGGATAGCTGTCATTAGAATGAAACTGACACCTAGAAAAGTGCCTCCCTATAATCTTGCCTTTCCATATAAGGGCTCCCTGGCGTGCTTCACAGGTGAACTCTACAGCAAACGCATTCTTCTGTCTCCTTTCAGCCTTGGTCTTTCCTCTGACTCAGGGGCCTGGCTTGCGGTGCTGAGGCACCTTCCGGCTGCTGAGAGTTGGACTACTCTGTCTTCTTGCTAACTGTAGCAGAGGAACACCCGGGGTCTGACAATCACCTCTATGAGAGCAGCTTGGATGTTTCTCATCTTTCACTTGACTTTCTTATCCCTTTACTTAAAAAAAAAAAAAAAAAAAAAAATATATATATATATATATATATATATATTTTAGAGACAGGGTCTCACTCACTATGTTGCCCAGGTTGGACTCAAACTTCTGGGCTCAAGTGATCCTCCCACCTCAGCCTCCCAAGTGGCTGGATTACAAGCATGTGCCACCACACCCTGCTCATCCGTTCAGTTTTTAGCCCAGAAAGCTGGCACTAAAAGGGATGGTAGGTTTGAAGGATTTTAGATGGAAGACAATTTAGATGACTCTGCACTGTATCCAATAACCTTTGTTCCTAGAAGAAACTTGTGCATCCTGAATCTCTAACCCCTGGGAATACATTCTTTCCCCCCAGCACCTTACCTAGGAATGGTTACTGGGGTTAAGGGTTCTCAGTCTTGGTCGCCAAAAGCCAACACCTGTTCATTTATCTCTTATCTTGTACTCAGTCTCCTAGGACTTTTCTGCAACTTGGACCCTGATGGGCCAAGTGCATTTGCCCAGAGAGAAAAATTGCACAAATTAGAACTCTGGATTGATATTTCACTTACATACCTCCACTTGGGGATACTCAACACAGCTTAAATAGTAATGTCTTTAATGGGGGTCATCAAGGGCATTTGAGTAGGGACATGCGATGAACAGAAACACTTTTGGAAAAGACTGCACTTGGCAGTGGTTCCCTAACAGATTTGAGAGAGCAGAGGTGGGAAATGGCAAATTGTTAGGAAACTGATAATGGGCCCAGGGAGAAAAACCTTGAACCAAAGGAACTGAGCTAGATGTGGAAGGGTAGGGATGGGTTTTAGAAACACTTCTTTGGAGGAAAACCATGCTTAAAAAAGGAGAAAGAAAGAAGGAAAAGAAAGGAAAGGAAAGGAAAAGAAAGGAAAGGAAAGGAAAGGAAAGGAAAGGAAAGGAAAGGAAAGGAAAGGAAAGGAAAGGAAAAAAGGAAGATGGGATTGGGGGAAGAAGGAAAGGAAGAAAGGAAAGAAGAAAAGAAGGAGGACGTGGAAATCTCTGCAGGCTAGGAACGGAGTGAGGAAGCTCAGTATGATGGGGAGCGCCTGGGAAACCTGTGGCCCCTCAGGACACAGAGATTCTGAGCTGGCAGCAGGAGCTGAGCTGAGAACAGAACTGAGCTCACTCCAGGAGCCCGGGACAAGGAGCCAAGTGTAAATGTGGGGCCAGGCCTCTGCTCTTCATTAGTGACTAGAGCTATAAGAGCTGTGCCTGAATGTCTGGGCTGGCAGTGGAAAGAGGCTCCTTGTCCACAGGTCAGGGAGGAAGCAGACCACAGCATGAAGGGGGACCCAGTTCTGTGCTGGGCAGCTTCTTAACTGAAGACTCCAGCTACCCATTGCAGTGCATGGGCATCCATCTGCGAGGGAGGGGCACTGATACACCTGCTCCACAAAGAATGCCCCATCACAATGCCCTTGACCCAGGCTCCTCAGGAAGCCTCTTGTCTGAGGCTTCCCATCTCTTCACTCCACACTGAGGGGCTCCTTGTCCTGCCATTAGTCTCATTCCCCTCCATGGAACTAGGAACAGCTTTGCTGAAGTCCCTGGAGTATGGAGGGTCACCTCATTTATCCCATCTCAGAGCCAGATGGTTGACACCATCAGAGTGACCGGGTCTCTTTGGTTGTGCTGACTCCTGTTTGCCATGCATGGAACCCCCTCTCCACCTGTTATTGTGCCAACCCCAGCAGGGCGATGCCTTGCCCTAGGAAAGGGGAAGCCTTTTCCACAGAGCTGCTTTCCAGCAAAACTCGAACGCTCCTGAGTGAAAGCCCAGTGACCACGCAGCCCATGAGGGCTGGGACCCAGAGTGCGGGACGGGGATTCGTGGTGTGTGCCCACGGCCTTTGGTGCCAGAGGGAAGGATGATGAGGCTGTAGAATTCCTGTTCCCGCTCCTGGGAGAGGGACTGGGGAGGATTCCCTGTGATGGGTTTCTGAATGGCTACCAGAAACAAACAAGCACATCCTTCGACAAGCCGTGGTAGTTAGAAGGGAAACATAACGATAGTGAAGTTACCTATCTCCATTCATTCCGCAAGCATTTGTGAGTGCTTGTTTCTGGCACAGAGCTATTTTAGGGGCGGGGGAGAGCATGTGAGGAAGAGGAAAGGGAATTGGTCCAACCCGCCAGCTTGAGAGGGGAGAGGCTGGCGGGGGATGGGCAGTATTAGTGTTTGGTCTGTGGAAGATGAAACGCAGCTCTGCTCTGTGGGCGGGCCTTTGATCTTCCAGTAACTGCTAGAGTAGCAATTAGCATCCTTAATGCTGAGGAGAGTCTCTGAGAAGCCCTTTAGCCTGCTGATCTAGGTTAGTAGATCCGGAAGTGTGGGTGCCTGTGAGCAAGTGTGTGTGTGTGTGTGTGTGTGTGGGAGAGAGAGAGAGAGAGAGAGACTGAAATGGGTTTATTAGATGTTTGATGTTTCTTCCACAATACAGTTTTTCATATTTGAGAATGATGTGACACCTTCCTAATAAAATTCAGTTTTGTGTAGAAAATCGAATCATCTAAGCACTTATACTGAAAAGTCACAAAGTCCTAAATTTACAGGAAAACAGGACTCATAAAACTTATAACACTGAGTTAAATAGTACGCTCCAGAGCCCCTTTCAGACTTCTGGTCAGGGACAACTCTTCCCTTCTAGCCCCATGGCTCCATCAGCCCCACGGTTGAGCTCTAGAAGCTGGCTGAATTTAAGTTTCCGCTGGGCCATTTTGTGGACCCTATTTCAGTGACTTCACCTTTTTGAACCTCAGTTTCACATCTATGAGATGGAGATAACCCGTAGGACGGGGCTAAACTCTCTCATCAGGTTATTTCTTTTTCTTTACTGTTTTAAAAATGAGAATTAAATGAAATCATTTCTGTAAAGTACTGAGCCCACTAGAAAAGACCTGAAATAAAGTCTTAGAAGGGAAGTATTAAAAGGGAAGCCCTTTTTTCTCTTCAACAGCTGCTGAATAGGCTGGGGGAATTGGAAGCCAAAAAATTTTAAAACTTAATTTAACTTAAGTTAAATAAAAAATTAGCTAAGTGTGGTGATGTACACCTGTAGCCTCAGCTACTCAGGAGGCTGAGGCAGGAGGATAAATAAATGAATGTTGACACCAATACTATAATATAGACAAAATAGGGGTGCCCATGATGGATAGCTGCAGAAAGGGAAAGATGATTTCTGTGTAGGGAAGGGGGCTGGAAAAAGAGGAGGCAGGAGAGCAACACAGGGGCTGGGGGGAGAAGGGAGAAGGGAGGCAGCCCCATGGGTGCCCCAACATCTAATGCTGGGCAATTTTGACCCTCAGCCCACATGCCCTCCCCTCTACCTGCCCTGATTTGGCTGGACCTGGACAGCCCAAGCCCTTCCTCCTCCACTCTAGCCCTATCCAACCCAGGCCAGGTGACTTTCCCTACAGTTCACCTGCTCCCTGTGCCATTCTCATTTCCACAGCCACAGCTCTCAACCCACACCGAGCTGGGGACCCCACTGGCTCTCCTGAGTCCTTCCACCCATCTGCCCTAGCCCACAATGAATAGCCGCCCTGCTGCAGGCCTGGTGTTCCCTCTGCTTTATTGCATCATATGTTTTAATTTAATGAATTGATTATTTTTTTAAAATGACAAAATATTTCAAACATAAAACTACCCACTGTCAATATTTAACAAATGTTAGCATTCTGCCATATTTACTTCAGATTTTTTTTAATTTTAATTTTTATTTTAGACAGGATCTTCCTCTGTCTCCCAGGCTGGAATGCAGTGGTGTAATCATAACTCACTGTAACCTCCAACTCCTGGGCTCGAGTGATGCTCCTTCCTCAGCCTCCCGAGTAACTGGGACTGCAGGTGCATGCCATCACGCCCTGTAGGATGTTTTTAAAGATATGAAAAAGTTACAGATAGAATTGGAATCTTCTCTTTGTTCCACCCAAGAGCTAACTATTCTCTTGAAGTTGGTTCTCATTTCTTTTTCATGCTTTTGAATTTTATGGTATATGTATGGATCCACAAACAATATTGCCTGTAGTGCTGTCTGCAGTAGTAAAAATGTTTAAATAAATAGTATTTTGCTGTTTTTATTCAATATTGTGTTTCCAAGACTTATCCTATTTTGATGCGTGTAGAACTAGCTCATTCACATGTAAATCACTGCATAGTTTCCATCTAGGAATGTATCACAATTATGTTTCAATCCCCAGTTGATGAATATTTAGGTTGCTTCACTATTTTTCTATGACAATATGACTAAAATATTATTGTGCATTTCTTCTTGTACACTTGTATCTTAGTATTTCTAATCTGTGTATGGTGTACAAACTTCAACTTTCTGGGCGCTACTAAATTGCTCTCCGAAAAGGTTACCGTTCTATCAGGACTGAATGAGAATTCTAATTCCCTCACAACCTTGCCAATACTTAATAATGTATGATGAACATTTTGCCACTGTTTTAGTTTGCACTTCTGTGATTAGTATTGAAGGTGAGCATCTCTTTAAGTGTTTTTTAGCTATTCAGGTTTTCATCTTCTGTGAATTGTTTGCTTGGATTCTCTTTGGGGTTTACTTTATCCTATTTATTTGTAGGAGCTCTTCAAGCACTCTGGGCAGTGATGCTTTGCTGGTTACATGGCTATCTTAGGAACACTTGACAAGAGCAAGGATAATGTTCTTCTTGATGGCAGACCTGAATTCACTAGTTGGTTCTTTTATATAACAGTAAGATATAAATTAAAACAGGGTACAAAAATTAACTTAAAGATTTTTCAAGCAAGTCTTTTTTGTTTTCCAACTAAGATAATATTAGATCAAAATAACTGTTAACTATGCTGTTTTTTCAGCTTCTGCTGCTGAAGTTCCTCCTTGTGTTTCAAAAGTCTGCATAGTTAAGGGCCAGTCCTCCGTTCTGCCCCATCTTGAGAAAGGTGGACTCAAAGGCTGTCATTCTGTGGACATAACCTTGAAACTGTTTCCTAGTTAGGGAAGGTGTCCTAACTCCCTTTTTATAAACTAGAATAATTGGCAAAGATGGAATGCAACTGTAACTTGTTCTTTTCTTATTAGGGACACCGAGAAATGGGCTTTTCTCTTCTCTAATAATATAAACATTATAAAGAAGCCAGCATACACCGTTCTTCTGAATCAAGAGTAAACATGAAAATTATATGCTTTGTAATTTTCCTTCAGCCATCTGCCACTGCTCATGAGTCCTCATATAGCTTTATCTTGGGTCACTTCTCTTTCCACATAAAATGGATGCTGATGTGCATTATCTGAATCTATTCATCAGAGAGATTTCCCCTCACCACTCTTCCTGAGATACCTTGAGTTGGGCTGTTGTATGGAAACATTCCATTTTCAGCTTGTAACAACTTACAAAGCCACTCCACCCACGAACCAAGCTCTTGTGCCCTCTGGATTCTCTTGAGCCTGATCCCAAATATACCATTTTCATTTTGCAATAGCTTGTTCAAGACCCATGCAGTTTAGGCCTTGTTGAGTCTGGCATTGTCTAGCTTCCACCAGGGCCTAGAAGCATGTCAGGAACTGCTTTTCAAATGGTCTATGGTTCTCTGCTGTAGACTGCAGGGTCTTGCACCAGAACCCTAAATGTCTTCTGTTAGCACTTGCCAGAGGCTCCACAGATTGTCTTTCTCCACCACAGATACCTCTAAGTGCTGAGAGATCTTTTCGGTCATGTGGCCCAAGTGGCAAGGCTGCACGTGCTGAAGCCTGGGCCGGCTACAGAGCTCTGTCTTGTTATTAAAGCTAGCAGCCTTTCATGTCACCTAACAGTACCTTCAGACTCTGTTATGACAGAGAGCAGGAAAATTAACATAGCCCTGGACAAAACTATAAAACTATACTGTTGTCTGTCCCATGTGAATGCAAACTGCCTCTGATCCTCCTTCATGCCAGACCAGTGACCTCATACCACGTCCTGAAGCTGTGTTCATCTGCTCTAGCAAAGACACCACATCTGGTACAGAAGCTGCAACTGGGGCTCCTACTTGGTTAAGTTATAGCAGTTAACCATCAAGTGTCTTCATCCATTCAATTTATATGGGAGAGAATCTATTGAATTAAAAGGGGATATATAACAAAGACCAACACTCTTGAGTCTCCCAAGTCTTTAAGGATGACAATAATCCCTGCCACCCCCTCCAGGGCTGATATTGTTTAGATTTTCTGTCTTTGTCAGAGGAGAGTTTCAGGGCCATCTACTTAGCTTTTCCTACCTCAAGTTCTTATTTTATAGGTCAAAAAAAAAAAATGTGAGCTTTCTGCCAACTCCAAATACGCATTTAGGAACCAAGGAAACGACCATGAGATGGGTCTGTGCATGAGTAAAACCTGCTGTGAGATGGCACTTGGTGAGAACTCCATTGACTATCTAACCACCCCATTTACCACTACTCCAATGGGAGGGCCACGGTGGTACTTCGAGCAGTCCCCTTCCCCTAATATATGTTTATCTGAGCAAGTGGCCATAGGATGTCTTGGGAAAGACTGGGAGAATCAATACAGTGTATTATTGCCATGGTGGTACAGAGCCCAACCTCACGGAGACCCATTCTCTCCTTTAGTCAGTGGGTTCTGGTTAGAAAACTGGTTCTGGCCTGGGCACTGAGCAGGAGATTGTGTTTCTCCACTGGGCTGGCGGACCCCAGGCTTCTGCTCCTCTATTCTTGATATCTCTCTCTCTCTCTCTCTTTTTTTTTTGAGATGGAGTCCTTCTTCTTGCTCTGTCGCCCAGGCTAGAGTGCAGTGGCACGATCTTGGCTAACTGCAACCTCTGCCTCCTGGGTTCAAGTGATTCTCATGCCTCAGTCTCTCAGGTAGCTGGGACTACAGGCATGCCACCATGCCCGGGCAAATTTTTTTTTTTTTTTTGTATTTTTGGTAGAGATGGGGTTTTACCATGTTTCCCAGGCTGGTCTCAAACTCCTGGGCTCAAGTGATCCTTCTTCCTTGGCTTCCCGTATTCTTGATCTCTTTTAAATATGCCTTTGTTAGTTGCCCATCTGTGTTGCCCTAAGAACACCACGTTCCTTGAGCTAGCTTTATAGATCCCTGTAGATCTATGCTGCCATTGCATCCTTGCTGCCTGTTATTGAAGTGACGCCCATGTTATGTTTGATGGTTAGATGTTGCCATCTGGCCTTTGCTCCTCTGGGATACCATTGCTTCCACTGCTTTCAGGGAGCTGAGATATGAATTGGCATCTTCTGTTTTCCAATCTCATTTACAAAGAACATACATCTTGAGCTTTGCAATGATGTTGGCGTTCCCTCACCAGTGCAGTCTTTCTCATCTTGGAAAATAGACTGTCCTCCAGGCAGGACTGACCCCATAGTGGTCAGCTAGTACGATTAAATCCATTCTAGCATGTCTTCTTATCTGAGCCTTTTGATCCCTTTCTCCACAGTTTGCCACTACAGTAATCACATCTCGACTTTACTGAATGTGAGCTATCACTTTTTCTAAGATTTTAAGAGGAATCTAAGCAGAGTGTTAGAACTGTCACCTACGGCCCTTGGGAGGATGTTAAATTTTGTTAAAGGTTATGGCAGAGTGCCCCCATATCAGTAAACTCTCCCTTATTTAAATTTAGGTTTCACTCACCTTGATCTGGTACCCCGAGAATCCTCTCCTTGCATGTCCTCCTCACTCTTGCCAAATCACCCCCATTCCTGCTTTTCTTGTTAGCCAGGTCCTGCAGCAACCTTGACATCATCTCTCTCCTCCCTTAGCAGGCCCTCCTCCCCATTTTGGTTATGCTGAGATTTGATCCTAAGTATGAAGCTGGTGGCCATGGAAACAGCAGATCCCGGAGGTCAAGCTCCTTCTTCATTTGATGCCTCTAAATAGTTTTCAGGAAAGTAGTAAGGAGGGACTTTTTTTTTTTAAGTTCCAGAAGTTTCAGAAGAAACTGGATATCTAAGGCTCTCATTTGAATCTACCCAGATATCTCATCCCAGTTCTCAGGATCCCTCTCATTCCCCATGGGGACCCTGACTTTGGCATAGGAGACTGGCCTAGGCTGAGAATTCAGTCTTCTCTAAAGTTCTGCCATTCATCTGATTAAGCCTTGTGCTCATCTTTTGGTGGTCCTCTGCCCTCTGGCTGCAGGAGATTAGTCTCTTTAAAGCCTGTTAAGAAGCCCCCCACCCCCTAATTCTCACACTTTGCTTTCAGTGGTTAATAAATCTGAGTCTGTCATTTTCTCTCATCCTTCAATCAGTGGTACTTAGCAACAGCCACTAAATTCCACAGTCCTTATAATGATCACTTCCCTCATCTCTCCCAATGCCTGGGACATTGTACCAGCTAGTGTATCTGTGACCACCCATATTCATCCCATCCTAGTTCATTGCGGGAGAAAGTCTTAGCTGATTGCTTTCCATATTACCCTTAAAATCTGTTTAAGTATTATAATCATATTTACTGTATAGACCTTTTCTGATTGTTCTGTTACCTTAGTTTCTGGGTCTGCATGCCCCACTCTTCCTCATGGCACTTTATTTCCTTCCGTAAGTGTAATACTTTACTGCGAACTCAGCTGTGATCAAGGTTTCTGTGGAAGTCTCATTTGAGCTATGTTTCCTTTTCGTCTTCCTCTGCAGATACTCTAGATTTCTTGTCTGTTCCGGACCAGTTTTTTTAAATCCTATATCGTGCTGCTGGTATCACAAATTCGGATACCACAGACAAAGGCTCAAGCTTAGGTTGCTGACTATTCATAGGTGATTCTCTTCGCCTAGTGCCCAGGAGATGCTCCCTTGGGCTTGCGGGAGGAGCTGGCCAGGGTCCTATTTC
Organism: Symphalangus syndactylus; assembly: GCF_028878055.3. Classification (NCBI taxonomy): domain Eukaryota; kingdom Metazoa; phylum Chordata; class Mammalia; order Primates; family Hylobatidae; genus Symphalangus; species Symphalangus syndactylus. The sequence goes on from NC_072424.2 coordinate 68,254,954, forward strand.
ACAGATGGTGAAAAATAATGCTGTTGCCATGCCTCGCCTCTGAATAGCTGAAGCCTCAATTCTTCTGTTCCTCTAAAGACATTAAAATATTAACCTCAAGCCCCGAAGGCCCACGCCTGGGTCTGTTGGCTGTGTGGTCCCCAACACTTCTATTCTTGCCATTTTATATTTTGGTGCCGGCTTCTTTCCCAGTTCCTGGAAAATTTCCTTTCTTTAGTTTGAGCTCAACTATATAGTAAGTAAATCATTTTGCTTTATTTTATTCCCACAATTTTAGGTGTTTTTAGTGGGAAAGTCGCCTGAACTTGTCAGTTCCATCTACCACATTTACTGGAAATTATACCAGTTTATTTTCAGAAAGCATGCTGGTTAGTCCACTGCAGTCAGGGAGGATTTTATGGAAAAATTCAACAGATGGTAACTTCAGGTATTATAGCCATAAATGCAGGGAAGTTTTTCTCTAAGCTTGGAATGGGATTTCCATTACTCTGTACTCAATATGTGAACGTTATATTTTTCTTTACGGTGGAAGGAACCACTGTTTCTAATGGAAACATTTGGTGTTTATATATTTCTTATTCCTAAAGGTCACAGGATCATTAATGTGACAGCATCATCTTGCTAGAAGTGACATTCAAGCGGCAGTAATATGTTGAGCCATTCCCTGGTGATTAGGGGAAACTTCAAAGTGATAAAATACAGAAAATGAATATATAAATAGAGGTAGTTGAAAAATTTCTAGATAATCTTGATAAATGGAGCAAGGGAAAAATAGCTGCATTTCACATGGATTTCAGAGAGATGATTTTGGGTTGCATTTGAGTATTCAACTTAAATCTGCCTCCAGGCACTAGAAAATGGTGGAGCTGACACCTACACAACAGATCACAATGGATTTCGCTACCCTGACAGGAAGACAGAGGTCATATACATGTAGATATATATTTTTTCTTTTCTGTCAGAGATATTCCCAGCACATAAGGCAAGTGAAGACACATTTTCACTCATCTGTTGGCAGATATGTCTACAGTTGCCATCCTTTCCAACCTGCTTCCTGCACATGGCATAATTAAAGGGCCTATGAGCTAAAGGCTGGACCACAATATGCCTAGAGGGGTCCAGAGAGACAGTGGAAGTCAGTAATGCTTAAAAACAGGAAGAAAAAAACTGTCATGCAAAGACACACTGAGAGCAGAGCTGTGGCCAAAATGATCACATGTGAGGCAGGAGCTGAGGGCAGGCATCCAAGAGAACTGTATTTGATCTTCATTTTTAAATATCAGTTATGTAGTTTTAGGGTTGAGGAGCTAAAAATAGGCAGCACTCCATATAACCCACTCCCTCCAATTTCTTATAATTGATTCTCAAACAGCTTGTATTTCCCTACCATCATGTAGGTATATTAAGGACAGTACTTGAAAATGTCCCAGAAATAAAATACAAATTTTAAGTCATAGGCTTATATAAGTAATATGCTGACATCTATTCTTTTTTTTTTTTTTTTTTTGAGACAGAGTTTCACTCTTGTTGCCCAGGCTGGGGTGCAACGGTGCTATCTCAGCTCACCGCAACTTCCGCCTCCCTGGTTCAAATGATTCTCCTGCCTCAGCCTCCCGAGTAGCTGGGATTACAGGCATGTGCCACCATGTCCGGCTAATTTTGTATTTTTCAGTAGAGATGGGGTTTCTCCATGTTGGTCAGGCTGGTCTCAAACTCCTGACCTCAGGTGATCCACCCGCCTCAGCCTCCTGAAGTACTGGGATTACATATATCAAAGAATATTTGTCGTGTCATGCTTTCAAAAAGTATTTATGTTTTTAATTTTTTCTATATTTTCGTCTTTTTAAATTTATGCTTTCTCAGGTTGAATAAAAAGGTATTTAGATGTGATATTCCAGATGCCTCTATCATGGGACATCACTGATTATAAGTAAAATACAATGGACATTTATTTGAAGGCTGTGTATATTTTGTTTGGTTTTGTACACAGCATGTAAATCATGATTGCATGTGTTTAATATTTTGGCAGGAAAACTGCATATAGAGGAAAGCAATAAAAACTATGCATCACATCATTTGTATATATGTATCTTTTAGTACTTTACTGCATTTCTTCCTTGTCACATTGGGTTGGTTTTAGTGGTTTGGTCTATTTTCTCTCATTCATTTGTTTTTCCTTTTCAAGTTCTCCTATGTATGTTTATTTTATATATTCCCTGGGTTTCCCATGTCTATTATTTCCACTTCTTTTTGAGCAACTTACTTACTTTGTTTCCTCCCAATTAAGCATGTATTCCCATCCAAGACCTATTAATATTAAGGGTTGCTTTTTCCAAATGGTGATCCAAACAATGTGAACACTAGGATGAAAGCAACTTTAGTACAGTTTTCCACTAAGAGCACTGCCTTCTGTGTATGAACTTGGCTTCTCAAAATCTCAAGTCCCTTATTGCTCCTAGTGACCTGGCAGCACACAGGACACGTTTCTATCTCTAAAGAGTCACAGGAAACTCAGGCTTATTGGATCATCATCTCAAGCTTTTACTCAGGAAAAGTTTTCAAGTGTAGGGGATAGGGCTGCTAAGAGAAAAGCGTACTCTTCACTGTTAACCTTTCTATCTATGGTTTTATCGTCTTAAAACCCATATATTCTGGATTCTGAGAGTTTCTCTGAAACATGCTTTAGGGTGAGCAGAGTTTTTTTACAACTCTGTATGAAAATAGCTGAGGTGAATAGGACGTAAGTACTGAATGGGAGGGTGAGTGTCAAAGAGAGGAGTTGGAGGACTTTAAGGTTCTGACTTGGGTGGTTGAGCAGAGGGTACAGCCATTCACAGAAGGAATAGCAAAGGATGAGCAAGTTTTAAGGGAAGGATAAATAAATTTAAGTTTTATTTATAGTTTTGTGACACCTAATTGACGTATAATGAATAGCTCACATTTAAAATGTAAAATCTAATGGGTTTTAATATGTTTGTACCCCATGAAACCATTACCATGGTCAACATAATAAACATTTCCATCATCTTCAAAAGCTTCCTGGTGTTCCTTTATAATCCAACCCTCCATCTGTGTGCTATCATCCCAGGGAACCACTCATCTGCTTTCTGTCACTGTATATTAGTTTGGATTTTCTAGAATTTGACATGAATTGACTACTATATGAGTTACTCCTTTTTGTTTGGCTTCTCCCATTCAGCATAATTATTTTGAATCTATCCATGTTGTGTGTATCAATAGTTCACTTCCTTTTATTGCTGAGTAATATTCCATTGTATAGATATACCAAAATTTTTTATTCATTCACCTGTCAATGGACATTTGGGTTGTTTTTAATTTAGGCTATTACAGATAAAGCTGCTAGGAACATGAGTGTACAAGTCTTTGTGTGTACAGATGATGTTTTTCTTTCTCTTGGGCATGCTTTCATTCATAGCATGGGTGAGTATCTACGAGTGGGATAGCTAAATTATATGGTTAGGTATATGTTTAACTTTTAAAGAAACTGACAAACCATTTTCCAAAGTGATGATATCATTTTACATTCCCACCAGCAGTATATGGGAGAGCTTCAATTGCTCTACATCCTTGCCAACACATGATATGGTCAAGCTTTTGAATTTTAGCCATTCTAGTGGGTATGCGGTGCTATCTTATTGTGGTTTGATTTGCATTTACATAATGACTAATAATGTCGAGCATCTTTTCATGTGTTTATTTGCCATCTGTATATCTATTTGTTAAAGTATCTGTTTAAATCTTTTGCTCATTTAAAAAATTGAGCTGTTTGTCTTATTATTGAATCACAGTAGCTCAATAATAAGGTCTTTGTTGGATATATGTTTTTTGTTGAAGCTATGCTTTGCAAATATTTTTTATACCAGTCTGTGGCTTGTCTTTTCATTTCCAATAATTTATTTTTAAACATAGTGAATCTGACATTTCTATGAGACATACAAGCAGAGCTATCCAGCAGGGAGTCAGATATGGAGGTCTAGAGTCTAGAAGAGCTAGATGAGGACTCAGGAGCTGTGAGTGAAAGGAGAAGATGACTACAAAGGGGCAGGAAGCACCATTTGGGGGTGATTGAACTGTTCTATGTCTTGATTTTAGTGGTTCATATATGGCTGTATACACTTATACACACTCAGAACTGCACACCCAAAACAGTGAATTTTACTTTTGTAAATTTACCTTAATAAAACAATTTTAATGGGGCAATAGTTGAAACAAACAAAAACGTTTGATCATTATTGAAGCTGGGTGATGAGTACATGAGGGTACTTTATATTATTCTCTGGTTGTTTGTAGGTTAAATTTCCAAAGTAAAAAGGAGTAAAAACAACAGCAATGACAGAGCAAACCCCTTGACCTCACATTCCCCTCTCACAATCATACCATTTCTGGGCCTCCTGTCCAACAAAATTTCTTGAAAGAGTTGACTACAGACACAATTTTCACGTCTTCACCTTCCATTCAAGCTTTTCTCCCCACAACTCCGTGGACTTATGTCAAAGTTCTTGAGGTCATTGAAGACCTATTGACCTTCATGTAGCCAAACAAGAGGTCATTTTCTTTCCTCACTTGACTCATCTCTCAGAGACATTCGTTAGTTTCTTTTCTTGGTTTCTGTCTCACCTTTCATACTCTTGGTGTTCCTCCTCTCTATTCACATCTTTTTAGTTTCATTTTCTGTCTTCTCTTTCCAAAACCTGTAAACTGTGACATGTATGTGGGTTAGCTTCTTCGTCCCAGTTCGCTCTCTTTTTTTTTTTTTACACTCTTACTTCATCAGGGACTATGGCTTCAAATACTGTCTCTATGCCTATGACCCCCAAATCAACACCTATGGCCCTGACCTCACTCCAAAACCCGAAAGTCATATATCTAACATCTTATTTGACATCTTCATTTGGAAGTCTACTAGGCTTCTCAAAAGTAAAATGTCTACAAAATTGAAAGGGTTATTTTCTCATACCTGTACTCTAGCCTACATATCCCAGTAAATGGCACTGTGTCCCCCAAGTCACTTGAGCTAAAAACTTAAAAATCATCCTTGCCTCTTCTCCTGCTGTCCTTCATCTCCCACCATCCCCATTATTATCCATCTACTTCTGAAACACTTACTGAATGCTTTCAATTCTCATTTCCACTACCATGATCCTAATTCAAGCTACCATATCCTTAGCTGTATGAGTTTCTTGCCCCTACTTCTCTCTTCGATAAATAGTTATGCTTAATTTAAGTTCTAAATTTTCATATGTAGTTTTATGAATGGTGCCTATAATGTATGAAACTTTAAATTTAAATTTCTATGAGACTACAACACTCTACTCTTTGGTTTCTTAGAGACAGAGCCTGAATTTTTTAAAGTAGTACTGAAGAAAATTGAAACATTTTATTAAAATGAAGATGGGGAAAATATGGAAATCCCCTGTCTAGTTCAAAGTCAAGACTGCATAGCTAAATTTGAAGATGGAGTTTAGTGCCAAGTCACTGGTAAGAAAGTACATGCTCTTTGTGCAGGGAAATCGAATGCTTGAAAACCAATAATATTTGGACTGGTTGGTACAGATTAAATCTTGGAAGTAACCTTCTGGTTTTGGTCTGTCTTTAGAAACATGGAGATAATCCTACGAGAGAGAAACACTGGTTCCTTTCAGATCTGTTTGATTTCATTAGGACTAATTTATCAGTAAGCCATTGGGAACCTGGAAATTAGTAGATGAACAAGGCAGCACAAGTTAATTAGTTAAAAATTAATTAGTCCCCACAAATTTCATGTCAGCTGCTCATGAGTCTATGTTTTTGTTGTTGTTATTGGTCTGGATACAAACAAGAAAAAGTCCTTATGTTCCTTATCTCACTTCTGACTTAATAGATCAAGCTCTTTAGGTTTTTCTCTTAAGAATTATTTACCAAAGTGTCAATATCTTGGAACCTTTCCCCAAATTTTCTACAATCTCCTTAAATCAAGTACTGCAATTGAATATTTTTATAGAAAAGAGGCTGATTACATGCCTGTGATTGCAGCACTTTGGGAAGCTGAAGTGGGAAGATTGCTTGAGCCCAGGAGTTCAAGACCAGACAGGGCAACATAGTGGGACCCCATCTTTGCAAAAATTTGTAAAAAAAAATTAGCCAGGTGACATGCACCTGTAGTCCCAGCTACCGAGGAAGCTGAAGTGGGAGGATTGCTTGAGCCCAGGAGGTGGGGGCTGCAGTGAGCCTCCACATTCCAACTTGGGTGATAGAGTGAGACTTTGTCTCAAAAAAACAAAAGGAAAAAGAAAAGAGAGAGAGGAAAAAAAAGAAGTACTATAGAAAAGAATGGCAGTGAGGTTTTGAAGACAGAAGAATCAGAAAAATAGTAGTAGGTACTAGCAATAAAAATAGAAAAACTTGGCCAGGCACAGTGGTTCACACCTGTAATCCCAGCACTTTGGGAGGCCGAGGTGGGTGGATCACGAGGTCAGGAGTTTGAGACCAGCCTGGCCAACATGGTGAAACCCCGTCTCTACTAAAAATACAAAAATTAGCTGGGTGTGGTGGTGTGCGCCTGTACTCCCAGCTACTCGGGAGGCTGAGGCAGGAGAATCCTTGGTAGGCAGGAGAATCCTTGGTAATCAGGAGGCAGAGGTTGCAGTGAGCCGAGATCACGCCACGGCACTCCAGCCTGGGCAACAGAGCAAGACTTTGTCTCAAAAAAAAAAAAAAAAAAAAAGAAAAGCTTATAGGTATTCTCCTGGTATTGGCTAAGAGAACAGTTTAGAGCAGGTAGCACATCAGCGTAAGAATCTGATGCATACCAAGCCTTACATAATTGTCACATATACCATGAGCAATTTCCCCCATCATGTTATGATTTTTGTACATAATTTTTAAAAAAAAAAAAAGGTTAAGTTCAATTTTGATTTTAGTCTATTTTGGTCATTTCTAAGTAATCCAGAATTTTTACTAGTCAGTCTGAATATTTTGCCAGTTCTTTATCTCATATAAGTATAGTGTTATTATTCCTTTCGATATTTTTCAAACCTTTCTCTGTAATCATTGAATTTAATTCTATTGATAGTTGGTGATTTTAACTAGTTAAGAATTCTTTGAGCCTGGGTCTTTGTGAACATACCATTTTCTTTTTTTGGCAATCCAAATAGTGAGCAAACATGTGCTTTATGACTCTACAGATTTTCCCAACTAATTTAAAATTATGATTATTGGCTGCAAATCATTTCTTTATTTATTTATGACAGGGTCTTGCTATGTTGCCCAGGCTGGTTGCAAACTCCTGGCCTTAAGCAATTGTCCTACCTCAGACTCTGAAAGTGCTGGAATTACAAGTGCGGGCCACCATGCCCAGCCTAATATTATTTATTGAATGGAGAGTATGTCCACTGAAATTTTAGTATATAAAATTTGAAGGAAAGATTAGTTTCTATAATGATTTCTAGGCTGTGAATAAATTTAAAGATACATGATGCATTTGTCATATCTCCCTCTATCCCTCAAAGGCCTTTCCTGGTTTGGTGAATGGTAGCTTTGTAGTGTGTTTTGTTTTGTTTTTTAACAAAGTAACACGTGTGTAGTTTAAAAAGTCAAATAATTCTAAAAACGTTTATAACAAAACACTGCCACATAGACACAAAGATCCACTGCACCCTTCAGTAGCAACTACATAAAATAGCTGTTTCTTTTGGTATTTACCTGTATATTTTTTTAAATAACATGTATATTGCTACCTTTTAATACTTTACAATTATATTTTGACTTACTATGATAGGTGACAATCTCAGCTTTAATATAGCCCCCCTCTTTTCTCTCCCCCAACATATTTGTAACTTCATTCAAGTAGAAACCTTGCTTGAATTGTTCGTTGCTGTATCCTCAGCACTTAGAACAATATAGCACATGTACATTCTCGATCAAATAAATTTTTTTTCAATGAATGAATAATCCTAGAGAGATCCAGGACTGGGACTACCTGTCATAACAAGCATGTTAATTAACAGGAATTTGTTTTGGCTGCCACTTGCGTGGCTTCAAATCTGGAAGGAAGCTCTAAAAGCACTGTTGCCTTCTTTGGTTTGGCATTAAGCAAGCATTTTTTGAGTGTCTGCCATGTGTCATCACCAGAAAATATGTTAAGAGCACAGCCTTTGTAGTCAAACATATGGGTTATCAATCTTGTTTTGCCACATTCCAGCTATATCACCTTGGAAAAATTAATGTCTCTGAGTCTCAGTTTCGCCATCTATGAAATAGGATGATAATAACTCTGATGTCCTGAGTTTTGTGGAGGTTAAATAAAATAATGCATGTAAATTATTCAAGATTGTATTTTGGCACTAAATAAATATCCAGAATATAGTCAGTGTTATCATCAAGTATTATTAGTTTCTATGATGGCCACAGCTATTCTGTGGGATTAATAGGAGTATTAGTGGGGGGTGGTAATGAGTGAGGGATAAAATATTGTGCCTAAAAGTCACCTTTTCCAGGAAGATTTCCCTGATAAACTACTCTTGCTGATTGCTTCTTGGCTTCATGTATTCATCACTTATATATTGTATGTTGTTGCTTGGATCTTCTTGTAAGTTATTTTTTCTTTTCCTTAAACCTTATAATTGGGGCTGCAAGGCTCTTCTCCCTTTTCAAGAGTTTCTTAATGTTTAATTTAATTACATATTCCTTTATATTCCCCTTTTCTGCTAACAACCATTGAAAAGTATTTAATGTGTATCACTTAGCTTTAAGTGTTTTTGAAAAATGTCTACCAGTGTCTTCTGTGCAAGTACTTCTAATTTCCTCAAATGCTATTGTGTTACTATCTGTCACTCTGTTTCTCACCAAGCACTGTTTTTGTGCTGTGCACATGTTGCTATGGACATGTCTACTCTGTTCTTCTTAAGGGCACAAAGTACTCCATGGTGGGCATTTACCACATTATATCTACTCACTCCTCCATCAATTCCCAGATTACCTTCAATTCCCTACCACCACAAACAAATAAACAAAAATCCTGCAAAGAAAATCCTGTACATGTCACATTAAAGCTTGTGCTGAGCAAGTCTTAAGAATATATTCTAAGTGTGGAATTGTTGAGACAGTATAAAGCTATATACTCCTTGACAGTTGTTCTCAAGTATCTCTTTCTGGATGCATGTTATATATCCCTAATTAGCTTGTGAGCAGTGAGGTCACTTTCAGCTCTTCAAACAAAAAACAGTGAAGAGAAAGCTGGTCCAACACTGGGATAAGTGGTGCCTTAAAGTGGCAAGTGGAACATAAGTAGACTCATTCTACTTCTAAGGGTCTATAGAAACGTAAGTAGGGAAAGTGTGCTACTCATTTGTTATTTTTATATCCTATCAACAAGAGAACTTGCTGGCATTATCTGTATAGCATGTGGAGAACCCCAAACACAATAATCCAAAAGTAATTTTAAAAAAACCACCAAAAGGAATCCAGGAACTAATTGGTTGTGATTGGTTTTAATACTTTTGTGCCTTTACAGGGCAGAGAGGGCATGATCTTGTCCCTGACTTGAACATTTTATTCTAATCTACAACCATAATAAGTCATAAAATTACCAGAGCTCAAGAAGGTGCAGAGTAGAACAGAAAGGAATTGGGTTCTAAAGGTAGATTTATTTGTTTTTTTCCTCCTATTTTTATTTTGACAAACTTCAAATTTTAGAAAAGTTGCAAGAAGAATATGTGAACACCTTTCTACTCTTCATGAAGATCCACCAAGTGTTACCACTTTACCACATTTGCTCTGTCTCTCTCTCTCTCCATTCACCCACACGTCTATCTACCTACCATTTGAATGTTCTCCCATAAATATTCAGCACTCCTTTCCTAAGAACAAAAGAATTCTCACCAATAACCAAAATACAGTCTCACACTAGGCAAATTTAACATTGGTACAAGGCTTTTATCTAATGCAAAGTTTATATTCAAATGTTTAGGACAGGGTTCAGCAAACTTTTTCAGTAGCGGGCCAGACAGTAAATATTTTAATCTTTTCAGGTCAGACATTCTCTGTTGCAACTAGTCAACTTTGTAATGGTAGAGTGGAAGCAGCTACAGACAATGCATAACACAAACGAGTGTGGTTAAGTCCCAATAAAACTTTATTTACAGAAACGGTGGTGTGGTCTAGAATTTTTATTATTTTAAAAAATTGGCGCTAGATTGTATTTCAGCCTTATAAATTTCACATCTCAAGATGTATTACAGAATTCAGTCTTGGTTTCGAAAAGGTTTTGCTATGGATTGCCATGGATTGGATTATTCAACCGTATATCATTTTACCTCTTACATTTCTTCATTTCTGTGAATCTAGTTTCAACAGATCTACCTCTTTTTTATTTGACAAGACCAATGTATACCATTACTAATACATGGCTTTGTCTCCTTTTTTCAAAAAAATCGTGGTAAAATATATATTTTAACACAAAATTTACCACTTTACCCGTTTTTAAGTTATAGTTTAGTGGCATTAAGGACATTCACATTGTTGTGCAACCATCATCACTATACATCACTAGAAATTTTCATCTTCTCCAACTGGAAATATGTATCTATTAAAAAGTTAGCTCACCATTCTTCCCTCTCCTGAGCCCTGGCAACCATAATTCGACTTTTTGTCCCTGTGAATCTGACTACTCTAGCTACCTCATATAAGTGGAATAATATAGTATTTGTCTTTTTGTGGCTGGCTTATTTACTTAGCATATCCTCAAGGTTCATCTATTTTGCAGCATGTGTAGAATTTTATTCCTTTTTAAGGCTGAATATTTTCCATTGTATGTATATGCCAAATTTTGTTTATCAATTCACCCCTCAATGGACAACTAGGTTGCTTCTACCTTTTGACTTTTGTGAATAATGCTGCTATAAACATGTGTTCCAGACTCATTTTTAAAGCATGAGTTTTCTTTCTGTCTAGGTCTAGCATCAGCCATGAACCTAAAGTGCCACATTTAACACAATAGTGTCATTTAGAAATTAGCTCAATAGAAGATATCTAGGTAAACAAGTCATAGATGAAGTAATCTCTTCCCTCCACCCCCTCCTTCAAGACTTCAGCATTTCTTGCCTGAATATTGCTATAGCCAAGTCTCCTTGCCCCCAGATTTGTCCTGCTTCCCACTGCACTGGAGTGACATATCTAAAATGCAGAATTGATTACATCACTCCACTGATTGAGACATTTCTACAGCTCTCCATTTCCTCCAAGACTCAATCTAATGATCTCAGCCTGGTGTATCAGAACCTCAAACACTCTAGCTCTTACCTGTCTCCCCATTCTTACCTCCTGCCATCTCCAGCCTTTCATTTCAAATTTCAGCAATACCGAGCTGCTTCTTATCATGTCCTCCTCCAAAGTAAAGAAAAACAATAAATGATGTCTTTGTTCTTTGTTCTATCTGCCTGGAAAGCTTTTTCTCCCTTTTCTTTGCTGGAAGATTAGCCTTCAAGATTAAACTTTGGTAGTAATGCTTCCAGGAAACCTGCTCCAGACAAGCCCCCACCCCTTCTCCCCTCAGGTTGGGTGCCCCAGGGCATTCTGTATTTAGCCCTGTCCTAACATCAAATTGAAATGATCTGTATAACTTTGTCTATTCAGATGACTTAACCCCCTCAAAGATAGGTGCTATGCTTTAGTAATCTTTCCATCCCTAGTGCCCAAAGAATGAAATGCCAGAAACCTAGTAGGTGTTTAATAAATGTTTTTGAAATTGAACAAAATTACGTTCTTACAAGGGAAGGCTCTTTGTGAGCTGTTCCAGTGCAACTAACCAGCTTCATTCATGCTATTCCAGCCTCTCCTCAGCCATGTGCTTCAGCCACATCTAATTCTAGTGCTTCTCTAAGTTAGCAAGGAACTTCCATGCCCCAGGGCCAATGCTCATTACTGACTCTCTGAAATTCCTTACACTTCTCTTCCTAAGGTAGTCCTATTCATGCCTTAATACCAAGCCTTAATATCATCAACTTCGAGAAGTTTACTTTGACTCTGCTGGACAGAAGGAATCCTCTGCTCTTCTGTTCCTCATAGCCCTAAAGATAACATTATATTGTAAGTAATTTATACAGATGTCTTTCACATAGACTGTATGTTGAATTAAAGAACCCTGTTTTACTCATCTTTTGTTTCCAAAGCCTAGCACAGTGCCTGGCACATGGTCAGATGGTAGGTGTTCAATAGGTGCTAGATAAATAAATGAATAAGTGAATTATAATAGACACTTGATAACCATTGTCTGAATGGGCACAAGGAGAATCTGATACAATTTGTTTTCATAATAGAATAATATGGCCTAATTCAGGGTCTGGGGCTCAGATGCCAAAAGAGTCTCTCTCCTCCAACCTAGCCATGTGTTTTTGTGGCTTTATGTAACCTTGTCCCTCCATAAATGTACATAGGAATGGAGGGATACAACCCTGTTCCCAAAAAGGAGAAGTGAAAACATAAAATCATGACTGATGGCCTTCAGTGTCCCAGATCAAAGTTTGAGGGAGACTGCAATAGGGCCTTGGGTGAGAACTTCACCATAGAGAGGATGAGCCTGAAGAGGTAAGCTGAACTCAATACCAGGGTTTGTATCTTTGCTGTGAAGTGCTGATCTTCAGAAAGATACTAGCAACACTGCTGAGGCAGCCACCTGTTGCCATGAGAGAGCTTTGGGGTAAATGGTTGCAAACATGACAATTGAAAGAGCTGTGCTATTCAACTGAAATGCTGTAATGCCTTGGCTCAGGCAGTGCTGCTGTGGGTCATACCTGGAGACAATCACAAGAAGGAACACCTACACTCCTACCACAAGAAGCCACACCCACCTGGGCAAATTGTCAGAGCTCTCTCCTGGTCATAGTGGCAGGAGGCAGACAAATCCTAGGCAGACAGGGGTGGGTCCCTGGTGAAACCCCATCTCCGAGCCAAAGACAGTGTAAAGCCTGAAAGCCTAGCTACAAGTTAAATCCACGGACCAGACTGAGAACCTGTCTTCTGGTTTTGCATGTTTTCCTCTGACTGATCCCCATCCTTCACCTATTTTACATATGCCTACCCTTTCCTAATTGATTTTTTCTGCTGTTGTGCCCACCTTTGAGTGGTGCCTTTGTTTCAACCATTTTTGCATACTCATGAACAAATCAGCACCCACTCCCCTATTCTGAGCCCATAAAAACCCTGGACTCAGCCACACTAAGAGAGAAAAACCACCCGTGGTTGACCACCCTAGTGTCCTCTCTCCTCTGAGGGCTGTTTCATCGCTCAATAAAATTATTATCTGCCCTCCTCACCCTTCAGTTGTTAGCCTATTTTCATTCTTCTTGGATGAGGGACGAGAGCTCAGAAACCACCCAATGTGGGTATGAGTTATAACAAAGGTGGGCTGAGGTATGCCCAGCTCAGCTGCAGGCTGAGCTGGTGTGTAATCTCAGCATGGCCTGGTGGGCTGAATGGGTAGGGTGTCTTCTGCATCACTGGGGTGTATGAGGGGGATGGCTCTGTGTTGGTGGAGGTGGTGACAGTGTTGACAGCAAGGCAGAGGGTCAGCAGATGGATGGCTTGATCATAGCCACATGGCTGGAGTGTGGGAATTTTCAGCCTGTCACTCAGCAATAGTGGGCTTCTAGCTCCACCTGCCATGGAATGTTGGCAAAGCAGGCTGATGATTGGGGTGTCAGGTAGAGAGGGCCTTGTCTGGGTTTCTGCAGCCACTGCAAGGGACTGCAATAAAGATTAGCTCACAGATACTTGCAAGACCCTCTGAGGAAGTTCTTAAATATTTGAGGTGAATTATTCTGGAAAAGACTGGAATTCTTACCAGAAGTAGTGGAGGCTTGAGGCCCTTATAAGTTAGGCCTAATTGTAAACATGACTTATTTTGCATTCACAGGTTGGTGAAACCAGGGACAAAGTGATGACATAGATGAAAGCAAGCTTTTGACTATTTAAGTGAAAAGATGTAATGATGGGAGGCATTATAGCCCATAATGGACAGGGCCAGAATTTTACTCATCAGCCTGGGTCTTTTCACACAGGGCACTATACTCAACTCAGTTTTCTTGCAATTGGTTGGTTATGCTCACTCCTGCCAATGCAATTTGTAAAGGGCCTTGTGTCCACAGCTCCTCAGTCTGATGGACGCCTGACAGGTGCATCTCAAAGGCTGCACTGAGGGACCTGACTGCCCCTTCCTGACCCAGGAAGCCTTGGACCCCTACCCAGGACCCCAGCTCAGCTCAGTGATGGGCCATTCCCTCCACCGTCCTCTCCTCTCACGAGTAGTTTTGCTTGGAGATCACCTTCCTGACACCCATTTCCCTCACACTCTGAGCCCTGTGAACTTGAACTGCAATAAACTTGAACTGCAGACCAAAAATCTAAGTGTCCTGACCACAGAATCTCATAAATTGTGCACTAAGTTCTTCGGGAAGTGGTGGGTGTATTTAAGATGGGATTAATATATTCCTTCAACATATATAAGATGGGATTAATCTCTGAGGAATGCATTGAAGGAGAAAGACATGAAATGGACCAGAGACCTAATAAGCTATTTTCCTCTCCAATTTTCAGGATTTTTGCAATGAATCATGTTGACATACTAAAAAATAAAAAAACAAAGGGACATTTCCCTTTGCCCCTATCATGGGGGCTACTTCATTTGTAGAGAAGTGTTATTTTAAACCATGAAGCATGCACTTGGGAATTTGCCCTTCTGGGAAGCTTTTGGCTCTTCCCATAAAGTGCTGAAAGGAACTTTGACTAGAAACAACCTCTCCACCCAGTGAATGCTGGGACTGAATGAGTTGAAAGAGATGTCTTTTTGCTTTCATTTTTTTCCACCTCCAACCCTGCATTTAAGGGGGAAAAAAAGTGTCTTTTTTTTTTTTTTTTTTCCTTTGAGCCTATACCAGACTAGTTAATAGAACAGGATAATTCTGGATACACGTCTGTGCAAAATAGGTGAGTATAAAGAGCTGGCAAGAGGCATTTGAATGGATGTCATTGTCTTTCACAAAGCATCGTTTTGTCTCATTGTTTTCACCTAAGACTTCTTGCAAAACAACCAGCTTTGAAAGTGCAAGATCTGCTGCTTAACTCTTGAAGAGCTGACAGACATCACACCTTTTCCAGCAAAATTGTGACTGGAACTTCAATCATTTTTTTTCAGTTTCTATGCAGTAGGTGCAACAATTAGAGAGAATTGTTAGCTGACTATCCTACACCCAGTTCTAATATTGTCAGAAGAAACTAAAAATATTCTGTGGCTAAACTATAGAGTGTCCTGCTTCTAATGAGGTGGGGTTGAAACTAGCGAGGGGGAGGTCATATTATCCACAGAAATGGTGAGGTGACACAAAACCATTGCATGAAATTTCCTTCATCTAAAAAAGGCCTTTTTATGATACTATAATTTGAGTGAAACATACAAACCAAAGGCCATTTTTAAGTAGGGCCAGCTTTTGTAGGCTATATCTAGTCATGTTTCCACTTAGTAAAAATACCAGGAGGCATTCTGGCAGAAATTTTCATTGTGATGTTGTTACTCATTTAAAAATTTATTAAGGACTTCACTCGGAGGTTGTTCCAAGCCTCTGATTCTAATCAGTCTTCATTATAGAGTCTTTTGTACTTACAGCCCTAAAGGAGATCCCCAAATTGTACAAAAACAAGGTGAAGGCACTCTAACATGTACAGTCAGCCCTCTGTAGCTGCGGATTCCACATCCATGGATTCAACCAGCTGTACATTGGAAATATTCAAGAAAATAAATGGATGGTTGTGTCTATACTGAACTTGTACACATGATTTTCCTGCCATTATTCCCTGAACAATACAAGGTAGCAATGACCTACATAGGAATATGGTTTGGGTGTGTCCCCTTTAAATCTCATATTGAAATGTGATCCCCAATGTTGGAGGTGGGGCCTGGCAGGAGGTGATTAATCCGGGGGCAGGGTGGGGGGGGTGGGGGGTGGGGGGTGGATTCTTCATGAATGGCTTAGTGCCATCCCTTTGGTGAAGACTGAGTTCTCGCTGTTAGTTCATGTGAGAGCTGGTTGTTTAAAACAGCCTGGCTCCTCCTCCTTTCCCTCTCACTCCCTCTCCCGCTGCGTGATATACCAGCTCCCCTTTTCCTTCTACCATGATTGGAAGCTTCCTGAAGCCCTCACCAGGAGCAGATCCTGGTACCATGTTTCCCATACAGCCTGCAGACCCATAAGCCAAAATATACCTCTTTTCTTTATAAATTACCCAGCTTCAAGTATTCCTATATAGCAGTGCAAACAAACTAACACATATAATATTTACTTTGTATTGGTTATATAAAGTAATTCAGAGATAATTTAAAGTATATGAGAGAATGTGCATACAATATATGTAAATACTGTCCCATTTTACATAAGGGACTTAAACATCTGCTGATTTTGGTATCCACAGGGGTTCTGGAACCAATCGCCCTCAGATACCAAGGGATGATTGTATGTATATATGTTATAGGGGAGTAGGTATGAAACAAAACATAGATAATCAAAATACCTGTTTTATAGTGCTACTGTGAACATTGAGTGCATTACTACATATACAATATTTAAATCAGAGTTTGGCACAAGGTGAGTGTTCAGTAAATGTTAGCTATCCTTATTATTATTATTACTTACATATAATACCTGCAAATATATTTGTATACATAAGTACTCTTTATGACACAAAGATATAGACTTGAAATAATAGTCCTCATCTTTTAGCATTGAAGTATCCAACAATGCTTATGGTTAACTCAAGTCTGAACTGAAGCAAGGGCTGCCTTTTTTTGTGGTGAAATATTCATGGCATGCTATTTACCATTTTACCCACTTTAAAGTGTACAGTTCGGTGGCATTAAATATATTCACATTGTTGTGCAGCCATCATCACCGTCCATCTCTAGAACTTTTGTCTTCCCCAGATGAAACTCTGTACTCATTAAACGCTAATCTTTCCATTCCCTCCTCCCACCAGCTTCTGGCCATGACCACTCTGTTTGCCATCTGTATGAATTGGACTATTCTAGGTCCCTCGTCTAAGTGGAATCCTACACTGTGTGTCCTTTTTTTGTCTGGCTTATTACACTAAGAATGATGAGTTTAAGGTTCATCCATGTTGTAGCCTATGTCCAAATTTTATTCCTTTCTAAGGCTGAAATAGGAGATTTCATTTTAAAATTGAGGTATTTTGGGATGACCATATGGCCATAGTTCATAGAGACAGTTATTTCCAATCCTCTCTCCTCTCTCCCAGGACTCATTGTATGAATATTCTAATGAGGTTTAATGGAATGGCTTCCCCATGGTGCCCTTCCTCCAGGAAGAGCTTTGCCCTTGAACTTGAGCTCTGGGGTCAGATAGATGGATGTGCATTTGCATCTGCATTCTGCCACTTAAGAAGTTCATTATCTTGGGCATACAGTTACGTTGAACCATATGATATTGCTGACTTTGATAATTTTTTATGTACATTTTCATAGGACACAGCTTATTTTTTTTTTTACCTGTCTGCTCCTCAATGATGTAAAATGCAAGGGGTAAAAATCGTGCTTGCCTCATAGGGTTGCTGGGAGAATTGAATGGCATGATGTGGTGTTTAGCTGGAGCATGGCCAAGAGCACACTGAGTGTGGCTTATGCTTGCTGTGTGTAGCCACCTCTCCTCAGGGACAGGAGCCTCTCCTCGCAAATTCAAGGTCTCAGGAGTCCTCACCTCTTTCCTCATTGCTCCTGAATCTGCTTAACTGTAGCTTCACCATCAGTTCAAGGGTATCAGAGGCAGCGTGGAATGAGAGCAATTTTCCTGACACTCAATTTTAGAGGGCATGGAGTAGTGAGCACAGCAAATACCATCCCCTATCTTCATGGAGTTAATGCTCTAGATGGGGAGTGAAAAAATAAGATAAGTATGGAAAATAGATGGTATGTTAGAAAAACTAAAGCCAGGGAGGGAGACACGAGGTGTTGGAGAGGGGATGAGGCGCCCTTTCTCTGCTACAGAAGCATGTTTGGGTGCTGATGTCCTTCCAGGCCTTCACCAGGTCACTTCTCCATGCTTTACACGTGGTATCCCTTCATAGCCAGTTCTCCCCAGTGCATCCTACCCCATCTGAAGTTCTGTGAACTCTGCGGCCTCAGTTTAATTCATTCACACTGTCTCTACTCACTATGTTGCCCAGGCTGGTCTTGAACTCCTGGGCTCCAGTGATCCTCCCTCCACCTTGACCACCCAAAGTGCTGGGATTACAGTTGTAAGACAGGGTGCCCAGCTAACCCTGTACTGTTTTCCTCATTCCCCTCATCCTGCTTCATTTTTTTTTTCTCTTTTCGAGACAGTCTCACTCTGTCATCCAGGCTGGAGTGCAGTGGCACGATCTCGGCTCACTGCAAGCTCCACCTCCTGGATTCATGCCATTCTCCTGCCTCAGCCTCCCAAATAGCTGGGACTACAGGTGTCTGCCACCACGTCCAGCAAATTTTTTCTTTTTTTTTTTTTTTTAGTAGAGACGGGGTTTCACTGTGTTAGCCAGGATGGTCTCGATCTCCTGACCTTGTGATCCGCCCGCCTTGGCCTCCCAAAGTGCTGGGATTACAGGAGTGAGCCACCGCGCCCAGCCTCCTGCTTCATTTTTAAAGTAATTCTCCCTGACTTTTTGTTTTACACTTATTTATCTGGTCATCATCTGTCCATCTAGAGCACACTTTCTCAAACTTTACTGTGCACACAAACCCACCTGCAGAGCTTGTTACAGTGCAGATTCTGTTTCTTTAGGTCTGGGGACACCTGAAATTCTGCATTTCTAATAAGGAGGTGAGTGGTGCTGATGCAGCTGGCTTGAGAACCAATTTTGAATGTCAGGTCTCGAAGGTAAGCAGTATGAAAACCAGGATTTCATTAATTTATATCTTATCCTACACTTAAACCCTAATGCAGTGCCTGACAGTGTCTGCACGTAGGCAACAATTAATAAATGTCTCAGGAATGAATGAAGGAATTCTCCAGGGATCAAAAATCCCTCTTGTTAAAGAGAAAAGACATTTGCACAAATCACTCTCATATAAATCACGGAAAAGAGGAAAAAAGCCAGATGGAGTGATGGGGGAGCTGAGAGGAGAGAGATTAATTCTGACCAAAGATATCTACAGAAGAGGTGGGGCTCGATCGGGGCGCTGAAGGATGGGCAAGATTTGGAGAGGCAGAGGCAGGAGACAGCCTCTGGGAGAAGGCTGGGGACAAATGAATGCGGTGGAAAAGTCCTTGTCAGGGAAGGATGGCCGGTTTGCAGCAGTGAAGGAGGTGGCAGGAAAGTTACAGCACCTTGAGTGCTAACTTGCTGCTTCTTCCCTCCCTTCCTCTTTCTTTTTCTTTTTCCAGTCTGGATCCTGGTCAGCTCTCTTGGCTTAGTTGAAACTGCCTTTCGAGGTGAACTGCATGTTGACTTCGCGGCGTCCCCTGAATTAGGAATCCCATGAGAAGGCTCCCTCGCCCCAGGCCTGTTACAGGATGCGGCATTTAGCCACCATGGCTCAGCCTCCGTTATTAATCCGGCTGCCTTGGGTTTTACCAGAATTCTCCCTGCCTCCTACCCTTTCATAACCCTAAGGTCTCCAAATATCTCATTTTCCCCTACCTGAGACCCTCAATCTCCTTGCCAACTAATTCCCCTTCCTGAATCCCAGGGAATTACAGGACCACATCATCAGCAAAATTGTAACATTTCCTCACCTGAACTCTGTTTCCCTGGGGCCCAGCCAGGCCTGATGTAGTCCAATTCAGGATAATTGATGGGAAAGGTATTCCTTCTTTCCCCCACAACGTACAGGAGACTGTCCAGGGCCTAAAAATGACTTTGTGAAAAACAAAATAAGATCACAAAAATTAATCTATTAAAGAATGTATATTTCAGCACTGCTTTTTGCACAATGTGTGTGGTCCATTCTTTTATTTTGAAGCTCATACTCCAGCAGTGAAAGGTACCTCCCAACCTACTATAGACTTATAGATTGTTGTTGCGTTTGAAATGAGCCATGGTGAGTGGGAGGCAGCTGTCCTTGTGACACTGCCTCTCAGGTTCACCACTGACTCAATCTTTTGCTCAGAAAATGCTGCCTCATCCCTAATGGCTGCCCAATCAGGAAAATATTATTTTCAGATGTTTTAAATTTCTGCCGCGAGAAACATATGTTCTGACATATGGAGCACAATAGGAGCTAGTTAAGGCCATAGTGGAAACCAGGATTGGGAATTCTCTTTATTTCTGTTTTTGAAGTCAGACCCTGCAGGCCAGATTTCCCCAACCGGCAGACTAAGCTGTGCACTAAATTAGAGTTCGTGTGCATCACAGAGATGCCATGTACACAAAACAGGCAACTGCAAGCCCCTCTCTCTCATTAGCAACACATCCAATCAGGATAGCTACCACAGTGCTGCTGTAGCCCCATCTGGAGATCAAATCACAGACAACCTTGCAAATGCTCCACAGTCAGCTGCAGCACCATGTAAAACATCAAAATAGATCTACCTTCACACCGAGAGTTGCTCTAAAGCTACACATTTGATCGGTGTAATTTTTTTGTTTTTATCAAGATCATTTACGCTTTTTAAA
Organism: Symphalangus syndactylus; assembly: GCF_028878055.3. Classification (NCBI taxonomy): domain Eukaryota; kingdom Metazoa; phylum Chordata; class Mammalia; order Primates; family Hylobatidae; genus Symphalangus; species Symphalangus syndactylus. The sequence goes on from NC_072424.2 coordinate 68,275,603, forward strand.
TAGAAGGGGCTTGCGCGATTAAAATTTGGGAGGGTAGGTTCTCATTCTAAATCATATAAGAGATAAAGGGATTTGTGTGAATAATGATTACGCATTACAATACACCATTGTAGTACACAGGCTCATTCTCTTGGAGTAAAGAAAGAGTTGTGATTTGATCATGATCAAGTTTGCAGTATTTATGCATGTGGTTAAATTACTTGCTAATCTTAATTCAGCTTCTTTAAAAGTTTTATTACTGAAGGATGGCTCCCTGTCACTCTTTACCTAGTAAACTCAGCCATCTGGACAAGGATAACTACTTAATTTTTAAAAGCTCACCTGGCAAGCCTATAAAAGCTACTAAATGACCATGATTATTTATCTTTTCAAGAAAAGACCACTGTGCAGGCAGTAGAATAATCAATACAATATCACCACTTTTTGCTTCTAATAAACTACTCTGGCACAAAAATTAAAATTACTGAAAAAATATTAAAGAAATGTTTATTAAAAATAGTTTTTGGAATTTTTTTTCTTTTTATCTTTTTTTTTTTTTTTTTTTGAGACAGAGTCTCACTCTGTTGCCCAGACTGGAGTGCAGGATGCATATGGCTCACTGCATTCTCAACCTCCTAGGGTCAGGTGATCCTCCCACCTCAGCCTCCGTGGTAGTCGGGACTAAAGGTGCGTGCCACCATGCCCAGCTAGGTTTTTGTAGAGATGGGGTCTTGCCATGTTGCCCAGGCTGGTCTTCAACTGCTTCACTCAAGCAATCTACCCACCTTGGCCTCCCAAAGTGCTGGGATTACGCGTGTCAGCCACTGCATCTGGCTTTTTTTCTTTTAAATAAGGAGTAATAGACATTATAAAAGGCAATATTTTCGAACTTCCCATTCTTGAAAAATAAAGATTAAAACAAAATATACAAATTTGAATACTTTTTAACATAGAAGTTTTAAAAATCAAAGCCCCAATGAGTGGTGTATTTTTAACCATTAGTTTTAAATATAAGGCTCTTAGAATTACAGTAGTAATAGTATTCGACTTTTGCATTTAATCTAAGAAAAATGCAAGGGACACCAGAATATAAAAAATGGCATTAGCTTATCAGTGACTGACCCACTAAGCAAGTTCCTCTGTGCACAGTCCTGAGCTGGGTTATGAGGAGGAAAGAAGTATCAGAGTCCTGCTCACAAGGAAAGCTTCCAATCCATCCTACTCTTACCCTGGCTTTTCCTTTCAGAACAGCTTGGTTTCATTTACTGAGCTGCTCTACATACTAGGCATTGTGCAACAAGCTTTCAGTAGTGGAGACAGGCAGGAGAATAACTTCCTACATGAGCTAAGATCTATGATTTACATCACTGTGGGATGCTGAGGAAGCCCCGTGGAGATCACAGAGAAAGGGCATAAGGTCAGAGAAGGCTTCCCAGAGGTCATGGCATCCACCTTGCATCTGAAGTGTCTTCACTCGGTTTGTTAAGGTGATGCCCAGCTTCCGTTTCCATGATTCTAGGTTGGCAGCCAGGCTGCATCTTTCTTGAACTGTGTGAGCATGGAGCCATGGACCTCAAGCCTACTCCCCACTTAGTCAACAGAAGGCTTGGTTTCCAACCTCTGCCCAAAGGGAACACCCCACTGAATTCCTGTTTCCAGTCTGAGAAGTAGGTATCTCTACTTTCAGCTCATGTGCAGAACAAAGATGTCTGGTGGGTCTTAAGCCCAAGGAACGGCTGGTCTTTCCCAGCCCCAGGTCAGCTCGGCCCCTTTCAGGTGATTTGGGTGTCCTCTTCCCCTCCCTCCCACCAGAGGTGAACGCTCAGAGTCTTAACTTGAAATACTAATAATAGAAAAGCATCTTCGCGGATATCAGAGGGTGGCTGTTCCCTCAAAGGGAGTGGCGGGGAAGGATGCTGTAAATGAAAACAGAACCAGTGGGTGAACACTGAAGTGTGTGGACCATAGGAAGGCATTGTTGGTTCTTTAGCAGGAAGCTAGTTTGATGAAATAATGGAGTTATAGCAAAATAGCTCAATGATGGTGTCCAGCATGCATTAGATAAGAAACTAGAGGCAAGGAGACAAATGAGGGCAGTAGTGCAATAATTCCAGTTTAGTGAAATAATAGTGTTGGTCTTGAAATAGGAACAAAGAATGAAGCAAAGGAAGAAGTGGAAAGACTTGGAGGGGATGAGGGAGTGTGTAATAGAGAAGAACAGCAATTAGTGATGACTTCTGAAGGCATTTGATATGATTTTGTATGGGTAGAGGGATTGCTGTTATCTGCCTGCAGTAATTGAGGCTTAATTATTATTTTAAAGCCCTGTGCTAAAAATAAGGATTGTATATTGAATATGACTGCATGTTTAAGATTGGGCATTTGCCTTTCCCAATTTTCCTTTTCTTCGTGTCTTATATTTCCCTAGCCTTGGGTTGTGATCCCTGTCCTCCTTGCACAAAGGTAAGAATACCTATTCTCCATCTGTGTTTTGGTGACAGGGACTAAGGGCTTTGGCTCAGAAATAGCTAGACAAGCATGAGTAAATAGTACCCCTAACCCACATACAAACCTTGAGCTTCGGATGGTCTTGATTATATGCATTTTAGTAAAATGTGTGGCTTTGTTTTCCTGTAGAGCTTTAAGGGTAACATTTTAAAATCCTAGACTTCCCTTCTTTGAAAAGTAGAATCGAATGAAAAATAATTTCAGGTTGAATTATGGAAAAAGCAGGGCTCAGGTCTGAATTCAACAAAAGCTTGATTTGAATGGTCGGATTATTTTGTAAATGTGTTAGTGCCCACAGTCAGGGCTTTCTGAACTCCAAATAATATGATATTGGGATTTCTAACATTTCCTTGTTCTGAAACAGCCAGAAGGGTTCTTGATGTTCTCTAGGCCATTTTAAGTTTCTCTCCTGACATACCTCAGACAAGATCCTTTCAGCAAAGCCATGGACCCTCACAGACCTCTAGCCCCAGCTTTGTTTCGAAACGTAAAGCTCCCAGAGGCCAGTCTTCTTTAAGAACATAGGCCACTGCGTGGAATGCTTTGAGGTATTGCATCGCATTCTGTGTGCTTAAAAGCCCTCAAGTGGAAAACTCAGATCAGTCGCAAAGAACCAGCCCTTTGTTGACAGCCAACTTCTCCATGCAATTTCTATCTGTTCTTTACTGCTAGAGCAGCATGAAGTCAGTGCTGAAAAAAAAAGTAAGCTTTATGTCTTTGTTGCTTTTTCAGTTTCTGTTTGGGGCCTTGGTGCTGCGTTAATGAAAGACTCATGGGAAATATAACAGCTGGTGCTGGTACCCAGAGCAGAAGAGCTACAATTGATTGGAACATGGAGGGCTCCTTGTAGGTGCTATAAATTGCATTGTCGGGTTAGTGTAAAGTTACTAAAATAATACCTAAGTCTGTTTCCTCAACCATTCGAAGCTAATATCCAGTCCGTGGAGATGAAAAAATTGAAGAGGAGGGGGCGGGAGGCAATGAATGTTCAGCTGGAACAAGAAATGGAATAAATGACTCCGAATGAACTAGTGCTTTCTTTCTCCCCATAAAACTTATTTGGTTTAGTCTTATATTTTTCATGCTTTGAATATTAAAATATAGAAAAATGGTCATTTGAAGACATGTGTTAGATAGGACTTTCATTCAAGATGGAAGAATGAAACTATTTGAACACATATTCTTATTGCTGGGTATTAAGATGACAAATTTGAGATGTTCAGTCAGCTCTTTTGAAAGACAGAATAGAAAGAGAGACAAAGGTGATGTTCCAAAAGGCAAAATTAAAACAGAGAACTACTTTCACTTGGTCAATTATTTCAGGGTGAGAGATAAGGATCCTCATTAAGAACTAGCACCATAAAAAGCACTTTCAGTGAGGAAATTAAACAAGAAAGGAGGTAGGGAGAGCAGGAAGTAAAGGCTGTGGAAAATGTTTCTAAATTTTTTTAATTATTCATTTCATTTCCTGGAAAGAAATGGCTACCCAGTGGTGGGTTGGTCTAGTTCAATGTTTACTTCAAAATACATTTTTATTGCCTAAGCTTTATTAATAGGATCAAAACTACCAAGGAAACATGAATGAACATTAAAAAATTTGGACTTTCTGAGTATTAGTGGCTGTGTTAAAGGGAGAAGATACTGTCTAATTTTTCTCTTCACTTTTTCTAAGTGATAAGAGGTTGGCTTGAGTAGGTAATGCGAACAAAAAAATCAAATAGGCCAGAGGTAATTCAAGTCACACCTTTTTTTTTCTCTATTATAGAGAGTTTGCTTGAGTTTATAAGGGAAGGAAATTGAATTATCTATATCTGACCTCAGATGGTGGAAAATAATCTAACTCTCACCTCCCTGAATCCTTACACTCATTTTCATGTTTCTTTTTAAGACAGTTTCTATATATATCAGACAAGAGGGGTGATCACTCTTGCCCACAGCCACCTTCTTCAAGAGCCTAGCCTCAATAACAGAGGTGTTGGCACTTAGGGGTGGGAAAGGGGAAAGGGGAAATTTCCATCTGACCTTTCGGTATGTCCCTTTTCTGAAAGCGACTTTTTCAGTGTGAAATCTCTGATGTGGTTGCATTTGACTGAAGTTATTCCTATTTTTAGTCCGTTTTACAGTGAAGCCAAATTTAATGCCAGTGTGCCTGTGTGTAGGGGAGGGATAGCAGTTTGACTGGCTGAACTGTTACTGAAGTCCAATCATAGCCACCATGTCTTTGGTCTGGACCTTGGTTTTCTGGGAGGTAAAGATGGAGATAATATCTGACTTAATACTTGGCAGTAATATTTATAAAGCAACGATATCACTTCAATCATTGTTATTGCTACTACTTCTAGACTGTGTACAGATTCAGAATTAAGAAACTTATGGACTCTTATTGCAGTCTGGAACAATACACTTAGCCTTTCTGGAAGTGCCTTTATGCAACAAATACAAGTCATTTTAACTTTGTTTTAAGACACATTATTCTACCAGCCATTGACCTTGAAGGGCTGGCCAAAAATAGCATAATTAACAAGAAAACATCAGAATCAGGCAGGAGAAGCCTATGATCTAATTCCCTGCTTGCTGTGTTTATTTCCTAAATGGAAGTCACCAAACTCCCCTATCCTCAGACAGTGTGCTGAACTCATATCTATTTATGACGTATTATTCAACAGTAACAATAATATGCTGGCTGGGACTCATGCCAATTGACATGGAATGACACCTTTAAGTGTTATAAGGGATGGTCTCCCATCTCTATTTTGCTCTTGTTCATAAAATTCAATTAATTGCCTCTGGATTTATGAAAGAAGCAGCAGAAGCCAGGTGGAGCTGCTAAAAAAATGCTGATTTGAACTTTCGGGGGCAGATGTCTTGATTGCACAGAGGCTGAGGAACCAGACAGAGAGACACAATGGGGTTAATTTATAACCCTTGGAATTGGTGGAGGCTTTGCCAAGTTATGGGCAAGACCAGTGCTTCTCAAGCCTTAATGGGCTTATGGATTATCCAAGGATCTTGTTAAGATTCAGATTTAGATTGAGCAGGTCTGGGAGAGGACTTCAGACTCTGCATTTTGAACGAGCTCCTGGGTGATGCTGAGAACTGTCCTTTAAGTAGCAAGAGATACAGTGGCTACTGGGAGTTTCTTGGTAAAGGAAGAAAATGTGGGCCAACGGGTATGGAGAGAAAAAATTGGGGAAGGGATCCTGGGTGGAAAGTTGAGGCATAGTCCCTGAGGCTGGCTGAAGCGCAGGGGGACTGGGTTTTCAGAAAGCAGATCTAGTGCCAGGTGAGCCAAGACCTGTGGGGCAGAGTAGGCCAGGCTGGCCCTCTGAAGAAATTCTTCTGGTGAGGCAATTTATATCAGACCAACGTGTGCAGGATCAGTACAGGCATCAGAATGGCCCGTCCTAGTTCGAAAGCTCTTTCCATGGGTGAATGGGACCCAATAGCCTTAAAAACTGATGGGAGAACCCATGTTGAAACGCTTTTTGTCAGTAGAGGGTAATAATTGCAGAGAAGAGTTCTTGGAGTCAGGCCTGGGTTCAAGACCCAGGTCCATTAGTTACATGCTGTTTCTGGCAAGGTTAACCTCTCCAAACCTCAGTTTTCTCATTGGCGAAATAATGCTTACCAGCTGGTTATTCAAATGTAGTTCTCTTTATATGCAAGAGATCCTAAGCATAATCTTGTTCTGTCAATTTTTTAGAACTGATTTCTCACAGCCCTGGCCTCTTAAGGTAGGTTACACAAAGAATGTTTATTTCCTTTCATGAATATATTATTTTGGATCCTGCACTTGGAATTCAAACTTCATTATATTTATTATAAAGTCCCTGGCTGAGCAGATGAATATGGCTTATAAGTCTGTTTTCTAACCTATAGAAATGTCCTAAAATGAAAATGAGCTTGATATGTTTCAGGGACAGAAAGACACCTAGCTTGGTTCAAGCAGTGTAAATAAGAAAGAGTGATATGGGGTGAGGTCTGAGAGACAGGTAGGAATGAAATGGTATAGGGCTGTGTAAACCATGGAAAAGGTTTGAATTTTATTAAAGCAGCAAGGGTACAACTGAGATCATTTAGGCACCTAATGATTAAATGGAAGTAATGATGATACCTAACATCCTTATTACCTTATTGAAGGGTTACCCTGTGCCAGGCATGGTGCTAAGTGTTTATATATATTAACATTTAACCCTACATTAACCACAGGAGGTGGGTACTATTCTTATGTTTTTGTTTTTGATTAGGGCCTCACTCTGTGGTCCAGGCTGGATCATGGCTCACTAAAGCCTCATCTCTGGGGTGCAAGTGATCTTCTTATCTCAGCCTCCCGGGTAGTTGGGACTACAGGCATACACCACCATTCCCAGCTAAGTTTTACTTATTATTTTTTTTTTCTGTGGAGACAAGGTCTCACTACGTTGCCCATGCTGGTCTCTAATTCACGGGCTCAAGTGGTCCACCCTCCTTGGGATTAAAAGTGTGAGCCGCTGTGCCCGGCTGTGGGTACTATTATTACAGGTTGAATATCACTTATCCAAATTGCTGGAGGACACATAAGCGTTTCCGACTTTGGATTTTTTTAGATTTTGGAATATTTGCATATACATAATGAGATATCTGGGGGATGGGACCTGAGTCTAAACATGATATTCGTTTATATTTTATATCCACCTTATACACATAGCTCAAAGGTAGTATTTTAAATAATTTTGTGCATGAAACAAAGTTTGAACTATTCTTTTACTGTGACCCATCACATGAAGTCAGGTGTGGAATTTTCCACTGTGGTGTCATGTCGGCACTCAAAAAAGTTTTGAATTCTAGAGGATTTTGGATTTTGGATTTTCGGATTAGGGATGCTTAACCTGTACCTCCTTTTTGTAGATGAGTCATCTGAGGTTTAGGAGGTTGATTAAATGCCCAAGGTCACTCAGCTGGTAATTAAAAGAAAGCAAAATACCATCACACTGTAGTCCTTCTAAATCCTCTCCAGCCGGTTTCCAGCCATTGTTTCAACGTGGGCTTACTTTGCAGTTAGTACTGCTGGTTATGGTAACTTGAGGCTGCCGGTCACACAAGCTCCCACGCAGGAGTGGATGTGAACATAAACTGGATGCAGTTGGGGCCTTCTTGGCAGTTCTGGGAGAAGCACGAGCATCTTCTCACCTGGACCATCATGGCATTTTCTCCGTCTGCACATCTCTGTGTGTGAAAGTGTCCAAGTGTGTATTTCTTCTTTGTGCCTCTAAACTTCCTTCCCCTGGGCCACGGTGAATCACTGCTTTTCATTAGATGGTGTAATTAATCCATCTGCCCATTGGTGCCTCTGAGCAATATTCCCTCACTGGGCACATCTGTTCCTATGAATCTGCAGCAAGCAGGACCAATCTTTTAGGGATCACAGGCACTAGGAGAGACTTGTTTTTTTTATGTCCACGCATTTCTCTCTTACTCCCTGGGGTAGTTAGCTGCCTTTATGTGGGTTAACAGGGAGATGCAATATTCCTGAGTATTTGGGGGCGATTTTGAAGGGCAGTGCCATTGAAAGGCCTCCTGGAGTGGATGAAAGATGATGACAGGCATAAATTTTATGGATCAGATCAAGGGTCTCTTTTACAACACACAGTCCTTAGAGTTTCACCGCCGCTCATGAATGCAACTAATACAGGAGATTGTGAAGATAGGTTACCAGTGGGAAGGAGGCCCAGGTTTCTGATTCTGCAGGCCCCATGCTTCATTCACAAAGTTGAAAGAGCCACTCTCTAAATTCAAAGGGAAGCAGCTGTCACAGAGAACTCAAAGGGCAAATCTGAGACCCCACTCAGAGTTGGCAGAAGACAGCAGGATCAAACTTCTCTCCCGGGCCCCAACTTATGAAAACTATCGCTATTGTATGGCTTGTAGGAATTGGCATATGAGGATATTTCATCAGCAGTATCAAAACAATGAGGATAAAAATCATCACTGCATACTGGAGCCCTGGCATTTATGAGATACAGGCATCGTTTCTGGGAAGGGTGGGAGCACATAATGCCCATTATCCTCTTAGTAGTTGCCTTGGTCCCCAAGGATCCTAATGGGGAAGGGGCTTAATGAGCTTTGGCTCCCTAGAAAAAAAGAACTGAAAGAAAATAGCTATCGTTCTGAATATAACTACAACGATGCCCAGAACTGAAAACTCTGGAGTTATATAGGAAAGGGTATCTGTGACTGGTGAGAGGGAGATTCTATTACCAGGAGACTTATTTGAATATGAAAATAATATATAGTGTAAGCCAAAAAGTATCTGAGACAGATCTCAATCAATTTAGAAGTTTATTTTGCCAGTTAAGAATCATAACCTATGACATAGTCTCAGGAGCCCCTGAGAACATGTGCTCAACGCAGATGGGTTATAGCTTGGTTTTATATGTTTTAGGGAGACATAAAACATCAATCAATGTATGTGACGTATACAGTAGTTAGGTCCGGAGAGGCCAACTTGAAGAGGGGAGAGGTTGCTTATAGGTCATAGGTGAATTCAAAGATTTTCAAATTGGCGATTGGTTGAAAGGGTTAAACTCTGCCTGAAAAGTTGAAGTCAGCTTGAGGTAAGGGTTGGGGGGTGGTGGTTGTGGAAGCCAAGGTTTTTGTCATGTAGACAAGCCTCCAGGTAGCAGGCTTCAGAGAGAATAGATGTGAATGTCTCTTACTAAAGGTATCAAACACTTTGGAGAGACCTAGTAAAGGCAGCAGATTTTCTACAGAATGCTAACTTTCCCCCACAAGAAACAGCTTTGCAGGGCTATTTCAAAACATGTCAAGTAAGCATATTTTAGGGTCAAAAAACTTCAGTTTCTTTCAGGGCCCTGCTGTCTGTCATGTGATGTTATAATAGTGAGGTTGAAATTTGGTATCTTATAGCTACAAAGAGTCTGTTCGGTCAGACAGACTCCAACCCCATCTCTGCCCCCCACCTTTCTATCATGACCTGAACTAGATTCTCAGGTTTCATTGTGTTCCCTTGGCTGAGAGTAAGACCCATTCAATCAGTGGGAGGGGCTTAGAATTTTATTGTCGTTTATTAGCATTATCAAAATACACAGAAAACACCAGCTGCATTCAGCACTTATTTATTGAGCGTGTAGTAGGGACTAGCACTATTCTAGGCACGAAAAGTGCAGCCATGAATATGACAAAATGCTTGTTATCACGGTTTTATGGTCCACGGTGGGGAAGATAATAATAAGCGAATCAGTAAATAAAGAAAACATAGAGTGATAAGTGCTCTACATGGAACCTACTTTAAGGTAGGATGAGAGAGAGTGAGGGGGTGTGGCTAAGGAAGGCCTCTTTAAGGAGGTGACCTTAAAGCTTATGTCTGAATGTCAAGGAAGAACCAAATCTGCAAAGTTGAGGGGAAGAACATTCCAGGCAGAGAAACAGCTCTCAGGCACTAAGGTGAGAGTGGTTGGTATATTTCAGGGACAGAAAGACACTGGCTTGTGTAAACCAAAAATAAAATTCTAAGGCCCCCCAACCATCTGAATGGACCCCTCCTCTTGGCCAGGACACTCCAAAGTTAACCTGAAAAATGGGTTCAGGCCATGACAAGAAGAGGGGGTGGGACATGCCTCGTTGTACCCTCCCCACTTTTGAAATTTAGAAAAAGCTGACCGGCGTTCAACATCAACACAGACCTTAAGTCTAATTAGAAACATTTACAACCTATGCTCTCTGAGGCCTGCTACTTGGAGTCTTCATCTGCATGATACAACTTTGATCTCCACAACCCCTCATCATAACACAGACATTACTTTCTATTGATAATAACGCTTTTGACCAATTGCCAATCAGAAAATTTACAAATCTTCATATAATCTGGAAGCCCTCCTTTCTCCTTACAGGCCTTTCCAGACCAAACCATTGTATATCTTACAGGCATTTGATTGATGTCTCATGTCTCCCTGTAGTGTATAAAACTAGGCTGTGCTCTGACCACCTTGGGCACATGTTCTCAGGATCTATTGAGGGCTGTGCCATTGGCCATGGTCTCTCATATTTGACTCAAAATAAATCTCTTCAAATATTTTACAGAGTTTGACTCTTTTTGTCAACACCTGGTTTAGGAGGCTGAGAAAGAATGATAGAGCATGACATGAGCAGCAGGCAGGGGCCAGATCACAGAGGGCTATGTAAGCCATGGCAAGGCATTGAGTTTTACTATAAGTACGTTAGGAAGCTACTGGAGGGGCAGAAAGCAGGAAAATCACATGGCAGGATGAATATAGTATTTTGGAAACTTTTCATTTTGATATGATTTCAAACTTACAAAAAATTTGCAATAACAGTGAAATGGTTTGGCTCTGTGTCCTCACCCACATCTCACCTTGAATTGTAATAATCCCCACGTGTGAAGGGTGGGGACCGGGTGGAGGTAATTGAATCATGGGGGTGATTTCCCCCATGCTGTTCTCGTGATAGTGAGTGAGTTCTCACGAGATTGATGGTTTTATAAGCATCTCACATTTCCCCTGCTGGCTTTCATTCTCTCCCCTGCCACCGTGTGAAGAGGTGCCTTCTGCCATGATTGTAAGTTTCCTGAGGCCTCCCCAGCCATGCGGACCTGTAAGTATTGTTTGTCCCAATACTGGTGATGTTAGCTTTGATCACTTGCTTAAGGTGATGTTCCCCAAGTCTCTCCTCTGTAAAGTGACTAATTTTCCCTTTGTAATTAGTAAGTCATTCCTGAGGAGTTTCTCTGAGACTATGTAAATATCCTATTGCTCATCAAACTTTTACTAGTTTTAGCACCCATTGATGAATTTCTAAATACATTGCTTCTATGTTTATTATTTGGAATTCAACTATAAGGAAGAGCTTTCCTTTCTTCCATTTATTGTGTTAAAAAGAGATCATAGGAAAGTAAAAATGAAGCAAGGAAATCAGTTAGTAGGTTTTTGAAGTATGCCACAGGAGAGGTAATAATGGCTTCTACCCATGTGTGTTGGCAGAGGATGGAGATAAATGGATAGATTCAGCCTACGTTTTAAGGTGAACTTGAGAGTTTTGCCAATGGTTTGGATGTGAGGGTGATGCAAAGAAAGTTATCAAGGTTATCAAGGATAATTTCTAGATCTTTGTCATAAGCAAATGGTACCATTTAATGGCTCCGGATGGTGGTACCATGATGGTGCCATGTATTGAGATAGAGAAGACTGGTGGAGAAACTTTGGGAGGGAAAATCAAAAATTTTGATTGGCCACAAGTTTCAGATACTTGCTTAACCCCCATGTGGCAGTGCCAAGGAGTTCAAATAGCTGGTGCAAGGGAGAGGGAGTGACTGGTATATACATAATATTTAAAGCCACAACACTGAGTGAGACTACTTAGAGAATGAGTGCAGACGAAGAAGAGGTCAGAGCACAAATCCTGAGCTACTTTAAGAATTAGAAGTCAGGAAAATGAAGCAAATTTGGCAAAAGTGCTGGACAAGAGGCAATTAGCAAGGGGGAAGCAGAACCAGGAGAGTGTGTTGATGGGTAGGAGAAAAAAAGGATTTTAAAAGGAGGGAGTGGCAAAGGCTGCTGACTTCTGCCGAGAGCTCAAGTGTGATGAGGACAGGGATTGCAGGTTGGACTCTGCAGCATAAACAGCGAAGGGGCTGGAACTCAGCAGAAGTGGGTTGAGGGGAGAATGCAAGATGAGGAAGTGGAGGCAGTGATAATAATCAAGGGCGTTAGGAAGCTTTGCTGTGAAGGAGAGCAAAGTAAAATGGTGGGAGCTGGGCAGGAATACACGGTCAAGAGAGTTAATCTTTTTTCTTTCTATTATTTAATATGAGAGGTAAAGGATCATACTATCTGTTAGAGAAAGTACAATGGGTGATGCTGAAGAGAAGAAAGAGAAACAAAGTCCCTGGGAAGGATGATGGGAGCTGAAAGGTGGTTGGTTTTTGTGGGACACTTGATCCTTAGTGATAAGAAAAGGTCATCAGGTCCGTAGGGTGGTGGTGGGGATGCAACATGATGAGGGAGGTCTTTTTGGTTGTTTCAGTTTTCTTGATGAAGTGTGAGGCAAGGTCACCAGCTAGAATGTGAAGAGAGATGTGAAATAGTTACTTTGAAGAATGAAAGAGTTAAGAGATGTCGAGAGTGTATAGGACTATGAGGCATCACTGAAGGCCAATCTGAGATTTGTGGCCATGAATTAGTGAAACTTGTCAGGAAGTTGGGTTAAAAGAAAGTTAAAAATAACATGTGTGTCTCACACCACTGTTCTCAAAGCACTTCATTTATTTATTTATTTATTTATTTATTTATTTATTTATTTATTTATCTGAGATGGAGTCTCACTCTGTAGCCCCGGCTGGAGTGCAATGGTGCAATCTTGGCTCACTGCAACCTCTGCCTCCCAGGTTCAAGAGATTCTCCTGCCTCAGCCTCCTGAGTAGCTGGGATTACAGGCAGCTGCCACCAGGCCCAGCTAATTCTTTTTTGTATTTTTAGTAGAGGCGGGGTTTCACCATGTTGGCCAGGCTGTTCTTGAACTCCTGACCTCAAGTGATCTGCCGCCTCAGCCTCCCAAAGTGCTGGGATTACAGGCGTGAGCCACCATGCTCGGCCTCAGAGCACTTCTGACATGCGCTAGCTTGTCTAGTCATCATATAAACTCCCCGGTGTGGGAAGGTACCTCCCCTTCACAGATGTACAAACTATAGCTTAAAGAGATTATGTTTCCAGCCTGAGCCACATGAAACATCTGACTCCAAAACCTGTGCTCCTTCCATCACACCAGCAGCTATGGAAGTGACTTTACAACAAATACAATCACAGAAACAAATAAAGTATAATTCAGATCCACTGCTGTTTTTAAATGATTTGATAGGCTGGGAGTGGTGGCTCATGCCTGTAATCCCAGGACTTCAGGATGCCTAGGCGGGTGGATCACCTGAGGCCAGGAGTTCGAGACCAGCTGGCCAACATGGTGAAACCCCATCTCTACTAAAAATACAAAAAATTAGCCGGGCGTGATGGCAGGTGCCTGTAATCACAGCTACTTGGGAGACCGAGGCAGGAGAATCACTTGAATCCGGGAGGCGGAGGTTGCAGTGAGCCGAGATTGTGCCATTGTACTCTAGCCTGGGTAACAAGGGTGAAACTTTGTCTCAAACAAACAAACAAAAAAAGAAACGAAAAGAAAAGGATTTGATAGACTGACAGATGAGGCTAGAACAGAATGTGGCTGGAGGGTTTATTGCTGGTGATTCATGATAGGATAATTGTTACAAAGATTCTTACAACATGTCTCAGAGAAAAATATGGTTGGCAAATATGGATAATAAATAGTGCTAACAGAGCACAGTGGTTAAGAGGGTGGACTTTAGTATCAGCCGCATGTAGGTTCAAAGCCTGGCTCTACCACTTACTGGCTTTAGGACTTCAGGCAAGTAATTTAACTTCTCAAACTCAGTTGACTCATCTGTAAAATGGTCATAATAATAGTACCTTCTCCCACTGACTTGTAGTGGGGATTAAATAAAATAATTCATATAAAGAATAGAGCATAGTCATTGGTATAGAATTAGAACTCTTTAAAGCTATACCATTATTACTACTAGTGAAAACTAAAAATGCAATGTAAAGATGGATTGCCATAAATTGCACCAACAGGTATTATATATTGTGAATCTTACTAATTATTTTTCAAAGGTGGGTTGATGAAGGAATTAACACAGTTCTCCATGGTTTTTTTTTTTTTTTTTTTGGAGACAGGGTCTCACTGTGTCACCTAGGCTAAAGTGCAGTGGTGTGACCACAGCTCACTGTAACCTTGAATTCCTGGGCTCAAGCGATCCTCCTGACTCAGCCTCCCAAACTGCTAGAACTGCAAATGTGTGTTATCACTCCTGGCTTCTTTTTTTTTTTTTTTTTGGTAGAGACAAGGTTTTGCTATATTTGCCCTGGCTGTTCTTGAACTCCCGGTCTCAAGCGATCTTTCTGCCTCAGCTTCCCAAAGCTCTAGAATTTCAGGCATGGGCCACCATGTCTGGTCTCCATGTATTATTATACTGGCATTAATAAGTCACTCCTAAGATTTTTTAGCAATAACTTCTACTGATTATATTAGAATAGAAGCTTAATTGACAAGCCAACAGATTTGTCCCATTAAACAAACATTTTGCTACTGGATAAAACAAAAAACAAAAATCCTCCAGATATTTATACATATTTACTTTATGCACATATACGTCTCATTTAAAATCTATTCAGGAAATATAAGCAAGGGTGTAACTCTGACAGAGAAGCTACAGGTAGTGTAAAAAAATTTAAAATTCAGAGGAAAACATGCAGTGGGTCAGCAATGTGAGGGATTCTCATCTTACCATATGGATACTTTACATTGTGAGGGATGCAACATACTATAGCAACCTTTCAAAAGGCAAAGAGTCAGCCGCCTGCCTATCATCAAGAGAGCTCTGCTCTGCCATATGTGATTATGTTGGGCTTAGCTCATGGGCCCTATACTAGCATATGAATTTCTATCATGGTTATCTGAGTTAGTAAAATAAGATAATAATGCAGCAATTCTGATATTTCTGGTCCCTGCACAGAAATATCAGAATTCAACACAGGTTGAATGAGGTTAATCTAGACCATGTGCTGTGCAAAATTAAAGTAGAAACCTGTATAATTTACAGTAGAGGGTTGCATATAAATTCTGTGTTTTATGAATCTTGATAACTTTTTGTAATTATGTGCAATAATTCTGTTGAGTTAAAATAGTAGAGCTATGCCAGGCTGCCCATAAAGCTATTGTACCTTTCCAACCTGACTCTTGGAGGAGTTAGTTATGTAGGAAGCAGCGTTTGCTGAGCTTGGGTCCCTGTTAGGGAGGGCTCCACTGTAGTTCTCCTTTGGTACACAGGTAACTGGGGAGCTGTAAAATTTTGTAATGCCCTGCCGTCACTGGAGGTGTGTGAAGCTGGAAGCTCTGGGGTTAGAGCCCAGATATGGGTGTGTTTAAAAGATTCCACTACGATTATGATGCACATGTGCACACTAAAGGTCAAGAATTGCATCTAAAGCAAATCTCTCAGATTTCATAAACTGCTATATAAATATATGTGTATATACACACATTCATAGATATATATTCATTTTCACTAAAATATTTAGGATTATCTAATGTCTACAAAACTAATGTTCTCGAGAGTGTGATTAGGAAGTCAAAGTGACTGAATTTTTCTGCTAGGTCAGCAAGGTATTTTAGAAGCTTATCACAAAACTCTTTATCAGATAAGAACGTTTTCAGCAGTAAGCAACAGAAAGCCAATTTGTGTCACTGAAATAGATAGAAAGGTATTTTTTTCTTACAAAACTAAAAAGTCTGGGCTGGGCACGGTGGCTCACACCTGTAATCCCAGCACTTGGGAGGCCAAGGCGGGTGGATCACCTGAGGTCAGGAGTTCGAGACCAGCCTGGCCAACATTGTGAAACCCCGTCTCTACTAAAAATACAAAAATTAGCCAGACGTGGTGGTGGGCGCCTGTAATCCTAGCTACTCGGGAGGCTGAGGCAGGAGAATCGCTTGAACCTGGGAGGCAGAGGTTGAAGTGAGCCGAGATCACGCCATTGCACTCCAGCCTGGGTGACAGAGCAAGACTCCATCTCAAAAAACAAACAAAACAAAACAAAATACAAAAGTCTGAAAGTAGGCAACTCAAGGCTGATGCAACAGCTCAATGATGTTGATAAGAACTTAAGGCCTTTTTTCATTCTCTTCTGACACCCTAGCCATGTTGGCTCATGACTTCAGGGGTACAACACGGCCGTGTTAGCTCCATGCATCATGTCCCCATTCACAGCAGGAGGAAGGAAAGGAAAAGTGGCACTAGCCATGTTTTTATCAAGAAAGAAGCTCTTTGCCCACATATTTTTGGCCAGAACTATATCTTATGGCAATCTTTTGCTGGAAAAGTGGCTATTTAGCTTTTCTTGTCCCCACAGTGGAAAAGAAACAAAAAGGAATGAGGGTTAGGAATTGCCAGCCCACACTGATGACCACATTTTGTAGGTCTTTCTGCCTAATCTATTAACTTGCTTCCCTGGCATTGGGGAAAGTATCTGAATATACCTTCCCAGATCATTCCGTTTTTCTTGTTACTTTCATTACTGCCATTATTTTTATTTAAAATGGCAACAGAAGCTGCAATTACCATTTATTGACTACCTACTGTGTACCCGGCCTTGTGCTAGCTGACTTTTCTACCTTGCTTCCAATCCAGTTACAATAATCCCCACTGCAAGATGATCGCTCTCCTTATTTCACAGGTAGGAAACTGAGGCTTAGAGATGGTAAATGATTTGCCCAGGACTATATATGAGGAAACGACAGAGTTAGGATTTGAACTTGAGTTTACATTGCTCTAAAGCCTATGCTCTTCCCAACAGAGTCACTGCCTCTATACCGCCAACAAAAATAGGCTGGAGTAACCTACACATGAAAGAATATACATTTTTCATAATCCCTACACTTTCTTTTTATAGAGGCTTCAAGTATTACTCACTTTCTTGTCCCTTACAACTCCCTGAAGTCATTTAAGAGAAAAAACGTCATCCTGATGTTGAAGATATCACCCTAGTGCTGTCTGGAACTGAGTGGGGGCAGCCAGTTCACCCTGGGACTCTCCACCGGCCCCTGAGTATAGCAGTCCCCTGTGCTCTTATGCGTCTACAGGATGACGCATTGCTTGGCAGGTTCTTGTTCATCTTTCCAGGAACTGAGTGATGTCTCTGGGAAATATGGGAGGCAAACAGTTTGAAAAGCGAAGGGCTATGGTCATATGACTTCTACAGAAAGCAGCTTTACAGTGGTGAGGTGAAGCCCAGGTTCCTGGGAGGGGCCCAAACTGGACAATGGTAAAATGAGCAGGGAGCAACATGTGGCAAATTGGCAGCCCTGGGTTCCACGCTTCTGCGAGGCACAGGGAGTGGACGTACTTGAGGCAGAGGGACCCGGCTTATTGAAGTCTGATCCTTGGGCTTTGTGCCAAGGTGCAGCAGACAGAACCTCCGGTGGCTCCTCAGATGGAACTTTCTGTAGAGGGAGAGCCAGCTGCACTTGGGAATCTTTCCTTCTGCTCCAGAAAACCTATGGGGATATTTTTCTACTGGGTTTATAAAGCCAAGATGCCCTAGCTTTACAGACCAACCTCTCATGGCCTTGGGTTTCTCCAAAATGCTTCTGAAGTCTTTGCTGTATGGTCCCTTGAACAGTCAGAGGCCACACGTGGGTAGAGGCAGCCTCTGAGGGATCTGCTTCAAACCATGGAAGGGAAGCCCAGGTAAATATAACGAGATCTGCAGGCTAGTCAGTGCTTAGTATTCTCTTGAGACTCAAAGGCAAATCAGAAGACATTTTCCTAATTTTGACTCGTGCAAATCCTCAGTGTTGCTTGTGATTGTATGCGTTAATTGTTTACTCTCAGGAGGCAGACAATCATGGGTGACCCAGGGACAATGCATCTTCTGTTTACCAACAAGCTCCCAGGAGCCTCTAGCTCCCTTACGTTGGTGTGAGCCAGAATGGGACTTTCTTTCAGGTTTGGATGGCTTTGGGCAGGTGTCCCCCATAAAAACGCCCTGGGGACTTGGAGCCATAAACATGCACATGCTCTTCTTTTGGCCATGGCAAACAAAGAACATCCTTTAGTTCCACTCTGTCTCCACCTTACCTGCAGCATCTTTCTCCACCAGCAAGGAGTTCCACATGTCAAGACTTTAGTGTCTGCTGCCTGCAAATCCTGTAAAGTGGGAAGTGCAGAGGAGAGATTTCCGTACTCAGAGGTCAGCCTAGAGCTCTGCCATGACCTCACAGCCATAGTAAGCTACATGAAACTCCAGAAGAGTTTCACATTACTTGCTTCTAATAATGGGGTCCTGACATTTCTAAATTCATCAATTTATAAATATCACTTCTCTCCTTTTCAAAGGCTAACAATTCAGATAAGGTTGTAAATATCTGAGGGTCCTCTGAGCTCGTCCTCCAGACTTAAAATTCTTTCAGGCTTTTCTTGCAAAGCAGTGGAGGACTTGGGGTTTATCAAATTTTCCATTCCTATTTTCGTTTCCCTTACAAGGAAATAACCCGAATCGCATAGCTTTTGCCATTATGTCCTCCAATATGTCTCATCCCTTATTCCCTCTCAAGCCGTTAATTCTCTGTGACTTTTTGCTCTTTCAAGGAGAAAATCCTTAGCGTAGGGATGAGAAAGGAGTTCACTTGTCCTACAAATGGGCCACCCTGCCCCAGAGGCAGGAACAGCCTGTCAGTTGGGGATGTGGCGCATCATTTTCAGTCATTCTGAGTCAATATGCATTCAGCAAGTTTCCTTACGATATCACCATTTCTATCCTCTTGTCTTCAGCAATTCAGCAGGAAATTAGCAGCACGCCGCCTTCCCACAAATGTGGCAGGATTGCGCGGTGAGGGTGGGGGGCGAGGTGTCTGGTTTACCATAGACTTCCAACAGGCGAGTCACCTGAACAGCTTAATTTGAGTACAACTTAAAAAAAAAAAAGCAAGCTATAAAGTCATTGCAGGCACTCTAGCAGTAAGAACAGAGGGTCCCTAAATCCCCTAGTGGAAGATACATTTGGAAATGTCTTTCCAGCTCAGGATAACTCCCTCTTCTCTGGGAATGGCTTTCAGCTTTCCACCCCATCCAGAAACCATGCTTCCTTCGTGGGGCTCTGCCTTCCCTAGTGACAGTTGATTGAACCAGAGGTGGACACCTGGGGGTTTCCAAGTCAGTTTCTGTGGTGACCAGAAGTCTTTCCTCAAGTCTTACCTTCTCCCTGGGGTTTACTCTGCCCATGTTTAAAAGTGCATCCTGCCCACAGCACCCCTACCCCCTGCTCCGGATCCCCTCTTACTCCACCCCATCCTTCTTTCTCTACAACCCTTATAATCTAACAAGCTACATGTGCTCATTGATTACACTCGTGGTCTACCTCTCCTACTAGAATGTAGCTTTGTTCCTGATGCAGCCCAAGCACCCACGCCAGTGCCTGCCACTATGATACACAAAAATTAGTAGTATCTCAGCACTTTGGGAGGCTGAGGTGGGCGGATCACCTGAGGTCGGGAGTTGGAGACCAGCATGGAGAAACCCCACCTCTACTAAAAATACAAAATTAGCTAGGCATGGTGGCTCATGCCTGTAATCCCAGCTACTCGGGAGGCTAAGGCAGGAGAATCACTTGAACCTGGGAGGCGGAGGTTGCGGTGAGCCGAGATCACGCCACTGCACTCCAGCCTCGGCAACAAGAATGAAACCTCGTCTCAAAAAAAAAAAAAAAGGTAATAGTTAAATAAATGAATTGGAGTTAGGGTGGTCATATCCTATTCTATGGTTCAGAGGCCAACAGGAGAGCACAGCCTTCTCCCAGAGCTCCAATCCTTTCTTGAGTCCAGGTTTCCCTCCTGCCCTTAGATTTCATGTGTTCTTGTACTAAATTGTCTCCTTTTCCCCTTTAAGCTAGCTGTAGTTAGTTTCTATGATGAGCAACAAAGGGGCTTGCCTAAGTAAACAGACAGAAATCCCAGGCTTCCTAGAACTTACCCTCTAGTGGAGATGAGTTTGAGAAACACTAAGGGGACCAACACGGCAGGGGCCTAGTAAAGAGGAGAGAAAAGTAGTGGGAGGACCAGGAAGCAAATGAGCAGGGTGGAGCCCTGTGGATACTTGAAGGACTTTGCCTTTTGGCCTGAGTAAGATAGAAAACCACTGCAGGTTTCGAGCAGTTTTGTATTTTAAAAGGGTCCGGCTGGCTCTTGTAAGAGCTCAGCCTAAGGATTGTGGTGGGCAGAGTGGAACAGGAATTCCAGTAAGGAGCCCCTGCAGTAATCCAGGAGACAGAAGGTGGCCCTGAACAGGGTGGCAGCTGAGGAGAGGGCTGAGAAGTGGCCCAATTCTTCACACAGAAGGCAGAGCTAACACCTCAACACCTGAGGCCCCGTTCTCTGGAATAGTAGAGTGTGCATTTTGCTGTGTTGGAGCAGCTGGGCTTTCGGCCCACTGTATCCTGCCAAATCCCCAGCCCACGCCCTCCCTGTCCCCTAGCCGTGGCCTCTCCTTCCACTCGGTGAGACTGAGCACACACCACTAAGTAAAATCCTGCACAAGGCTGCACATCCCTTTCCACCTCAAGACCTCTTGTGGGCTGTTTGCTGAAAGGGAAGACTTTTCCTTCTTTGGATGTGCATGTGTGAAATAGACCTTGAGTGGCGGATTTGGATCTAGTCCTGTGCTTGGCTCTGATTCAGTCCTCAGTTTTCTCATCTGTGAAATAAGAGGCCTGATCTCCAGGATCACTCATGAGCTCTCATAGGCTATAATTCTGAGGATCTGAGGACTGAGTGAGTCCATCACTGAACCCAGGTAAACCAAAGGTTGCATCCTCGCTCATAAAATAAGTAATAAATCACTGCAGTGGTTCCTGGAATGATTCAAGGAGCTCAGCCTTGCCTGGGGTCCACAGCTACTAGCCATAAAAATGGTCTGTGATATATTATTAGTTGGAAAGAAGACAGGTTACAGAAATGGAGGCTTATGTTACATTTATGTAAACAAACAAAATAAGGTCCATGAAATACTCCTAGTTTTAGCAAGGGTCCTCTCTGCAAAGCAAAGTTATAGACTTAATTTTTTTCCTTGAACTCTTCTACATTGTCCAAATCTTTTAATATGATTTAATAGATGCATGTATATATGCATAAGTTACATACATTCATACTGTGGTCTTTATTTTTTTTTTCCTCTTTTGATTGTTCCTTCCTGCCACTTTTCATTCTACACCTTCAATATCCATACCCCAACACAGTCCCCGCTGTGATAGCCCAGAAAGCCATTGTCTACAATGAACATCAGTATTACTTTGGCAGTCACACAGCAATCAATCATTAATTCATTTATTTTAAAAAGTGACAGCAAGTCACAGCCTCAAAGCCTCCACCTAACATGGGAATCATCCTGGCTCTGACCTGTTTTTCATGGGGAAAGGAGAAGATGACCAAACCTGAGACAGCAGCATGGGGAGATTTCTGTTTCTTGTTTCCCGAATGAGAGTGAAAAACCCTAGGAACAGGCCAGGCACAGTGGCTCATGCCTGTAATCCCAACACTTAGGGAGGCTGAGGCGGGAGGATCACTTGAGGTCAGGAGTTTGAGACCAGCCTGGCCAACATGGTGAAATCTTGTTTCTAAAAAATACAAAAATTAGCCGGGCCTAGTGGTGCACGCCTGAATCCCAGCTACTAGGGAGGCTGAGGCAAGAGAATCGCTTGAATCTGAGAGGCAGAGGTTGCAGTGAGCTGAGATGGCACCACTGCACTTCAGCCTGGGCAACAGAGCGAGACCCTGCCCCAAAAACAAACCAAAATAAAACCCCTAGGAATAATAATTGGCTCCTGTTTGTAACATAAGCAGACAACTGTGAAAGTGAGTAGCTTTTGGCTTTCCTATCAGCCTTTGACTCAGGGCAAATGACCACGGGACATGCAGCTTCTTAACATAATAGTTTTGCTAAGGAACTAGGAAGGCCACATGTGTGAGATTGGGACTGAGGGGTTGGGTGGTAGCATGCCACTTCCTGAGCCACGCTGCCCTACAACTTTATTATAGAAACTGCGAAATGGTTAGGAGATACCCAATCGGTCAGTCACTCTAGCCTAGAAAGCCAGGCTGGGTGGCAGGTAAGCCTTCCCCAGCCAGGAACAGGATGTGTGGGAGGCCCCATGTAACTGGGCAGGATGTTCACTGGGTCACTTCCTGCCAAGGAGAGTTACCTTGATGAGACTCAGAGCACTAAACTCAGGGCTATCCCAGTCCTCTGAATCTGCTCTAGAACACATATTTTTATATGTGCATATATTCACATGTATGTGTCTGTGTCTATTTTTTTCCTTCTTCCCTTTCACATCTCTGACTGGGACTTTGCTGGTGGTGAGAAGAAATGCTTGTGTCAACTGAAAGGCAGGAACATTGCATGTGACAGCTGCTGGGTGCCCAGAAACAGGGCCCCAGGAAAAGGTGCGGGCAGTGGGGACAGACGAGCTGAAGGCCTTGAAATTCCACAGTCCACCAGGAGGAAGTAGATAGAACCACAGATCGTAGCCATGAGGGACCCCAGAGGACATTCACTCTAGCCACTCTCTTTGCAGGTGAGGGAATACACCCAGAGATGTTAGGAAAGCCCCACTCTTCAGTAGCTCAATGACCACAGATTAGACCCACACACGTCTGCCTGCTTCAGTGAGAAGTGATGGTTTTTATTAAGAAGAGAGGAATTAAGAAGACATATATTCTTCTTCTGTCATAAGAAAACAATTTTTTTTTTTTTTGAGAGGGAGTCTTGTTCTGTCATCCAGGCTGGAGTGCTGTAGTGTGATCTCGGCTCACCATAGCCTCTGCCTTCTGAGTTCAAGTGATTCTCCTGCCTCAACCTCCCGAGTACCTGGGATTACAGGCACTCACCACCATGCCTAGCTAATTTTTGTATTTTTATTAGAGATGGGGTTTTACCATGTTGGCCAGGCTGGTCTTGAACTCCTGACCTCAGGTGATCCGCCCGCCTTGGCTTCCCAAAGTGCTGGGATTACAGGCATGAGCCACTGCACCCGGTCACAGATTTTATTGATTTCCTGAAGGCAAACTCAAAATGTTATGAATCCCTTTTCCTTTTCTGAACCGAAAAGTAAATCGTTCTTTGTCTTTCTGAGGGTGGGGAAAGGTTGAATGTGTTTACTCATAGGCTCTGCAAGATAAATCGCCCGTGGATCTTATCTTCAGAGCCTTCTGAGTGCAGTCAGAACTTTATCTTGTGGTTTGGGTTTTTCATTCTTGGTAACTTAGTATTATTTTGGGAAAACCTAAGGAAGTGGATAGGCCTGAAAAGCAATCTTTCCAAACACCTTGATTTGGAGACACGCATACCCCAAAGCTGGGATTCTTGGCAACACTGCAGCAGGGGCACACTGTTACCAGCCAGGAGTCTCTCTCCTGCAGGTTATAAAATACAGCAGAGGATTTCCTCCCTTTTCTGAAAGCCCACTTGGTCAATAGATCCTGGGTTAACAGTTTTGAAATATTTATATATAGGGAAATCTCCTTAATTTGCACTTCTCAAAGAAGACCTGACAGAACTGATTTAAAATAAAAGTAGAAGTACAAGCTCTAAAAAATAAAAATAAGGCAGGTACCAGAATCTTGTAATTAATCTACCCAATTCCTAGTACATTAAGAATTAATATTTAGCAGAGTTTCATTAAAGAGATTTGGTATCAATTGTTTGAAGTACAGGTACCCTTAAATAGTGCTAAAATATCTCTCTACTCTTACTAATTAAAAAAAGACTATCAAGTTGCTAGTAAGATATTTTATTCCTAGAGATGGGCCTGTGAAATAGAATTATCACAGACTCCACATCCTGTTCAAAGTGTTTGAGAAATATTTTCTGGAGAATCTTCACATGATCTCTATATTCGGAGATGTCCTTGCTTTTCAAATAGTGGTAAACAGATAATATTTGTTTTTTGTTTTTTAATTACAAGTATTAGTCAGGGTTCTCTAGAGGGACAGAACTAATAGGATAGATGTATATATGAAAGGGAGTTTACTAAGGAGTATTGACTCACACGGTCACAAGGTGAAGTCTCACAATAGGCCGTCTGCAAGATGAAGAGCATGGAAGCCAGTCCAAGTCCCAAAACCTCAAATGCAGGGAAGTTGACAGTGCAGCTTTCAGTCTGTGGCCAAAGGCCCGAGAGCCCCTGGCAGATCACTGGTGTAAGTCCAAGAGTCCAAAAGCTGAAGAACCTGGAGTCTGATGTTTGAGGGCAGGAAGCATCCAGCATGGGAGAAAGATGAAGGCTGGAAGACTCAGCAAGTCTGCCCTTCCATCTTCTCTTGCCAACTTTATTCTAGCTGAGCTGGCAGCTGATTAGATGGTGCCCACCCAGATTGAGGGTTGGTCTGCCTCTTCCAGTCACTGACTCACATGTTAATCTCCTCTGGCAGCACACTCACAGACACACCCAGGAACAATGCTTTGCATCCTTCGATCAAGTTGACAGTATTAACCATCACAAGGTCCTCTTGGAAAATAAATCATGGATGGAATAATAAAGGAAACCACACTTTTGAGCTATCGCTTGGTCTTAGTTGTCACCTGGCTGTAGAAATACAGGAGGGGCAGTATACTCCCATGAGTCAGATAAGAAAATGGTAAATTTGGATGCTTCATACGCAAAAGCAGTGTCTCCATCGATCCCTCCATGGGCAGGAAAGTCACTGCATTGCTTCTGCCTAGAGTCATTCTCCCTCCTCTCCACTCTTGAGTTCCCTGTGACCCATCACATCCACCGGCGGGGATGGGAGCAGGGAGTCTGTGACTGCACACACCCCTTATCTCAGTGGAAGCCAAATGACCCTAAGAAGTATCATCTCCTCAGTGTTGTCCCCATTATCACCTTTGTCTAAAAATGGTATGCTGTGTTTGAACATCGTTTTAAAAAGGATTTTCTCTAGAAGACATACTGGCCTTTTTAGAAAACAGCTTCTGGCATGCACCAAGATATTTTGTGACTCTCAGTTCTTTGAGAAGGCAGTGTGTCTCAGAAAGCCAGCGGTAAAAGCGATGGTTGCTAAGGGAACAATTGAATTGCTGACACTGAGACATGTAATGTGACTGAAAACTCTTTTTTTCTTCTCCTGCCACATGGAAAAGAAAGCAGATGAGTCAGAGGTAATGGTGGACTGTCCTTTCTGGCTGTTACGAAAGCTGAAAGGACCTAATAGCCTCTTAGTTAGCCTAAAGGGGAAGAGCCTCATGGTAGTTAAAATTGACAAAAGCTGCTTGCAAGTTGTGGATAAGTTAGTGAAGGCTGGGGCTGAAACTGTGACTCAGAGTGAGTTGAAAAGAAAAAGAGCCACCTACGAACGAGACTGACATTCGACCATAACTGATAACGAAATGCAGAAAGCACTACCTAGTCATATAGAGATATATGTATCTTTGAACACCATCTCCTAAATACTTTGAAATATTTTTTAATTGTGTGATTCATTCACTCATCTACCATTCAATTGCCATTTGGGGGAGTCTTCCTTTTTCGAACCCCTTTTTTGAGGTATAATTTACATACCTTAAAATTCATCCCTGTAACTGTATAGTTTAATGATTTTAGGGGGTAACTTTATAGAGTTCTACATTCCCCCAATTCAGTTTTAGAACATCTCATCTCACCAAAACGTTCCCTTTTGCCATTCACAGTCAATCCTTCCTCTTAGCCCCAAACAACTACCGATGTGCTTTCTAGTTCTGTAGATTTGTATTTTCTAGAAATTTTATCTAAATGGAATCATATGATCTACAGTCTTTTGTGTCAGGCTTATTTCATTTTGCATAATGTTTCTGCGGTTCATCGATGTTGTACCATGTATTGGTAGTTCATTCTTTTTAATGCTGAATAATATTCCATTGTGTGGATAGATACCATTTTCTACGTCCATTCACCAGTAGATGGACATTTGGGTTGTTTTCAGTTTAGAGCAATTATGAATAATGCTCATATGAACATTTATGTACAAGTTTTTGTGTAGACATGTTTTCCTTTCTTGTGAGTACACAGCTAGGAGTACAATTACTGGGTAATATGTAAGTATATGCTTAACTTTCTAAGAAACTGCCAAACTGCTTTCCAAAGTGGTTTTATCATTTACATTCCCATCAGTAATATGTGAGAGTTCCTGTTCCTCCACATCCTGTATGTTTGGTATTGTCAGTCTTCTTGATTACAGCCATTCTAATGAGTGTGTAGTAGTATCTTACTGCTATTTTATATTGCATAATTCAATTCAATTTCATAACTGTAATGACTAATGGTGTTGATTATCTTTTCACGTCCTAAATGTTTCTTATTAAGAAAAATATTTGAAATAATACAATTTTGAAGGGAAAATCTGAAAACCATAAAGCTCATGTCTAAATATTCTCCATCAGAATTTACAGAACAGTATTTCTCACTGCAAACTATGTGCATTAGAACTACCCAGAGTGTTAAACATGCAAATCTCCCCAAGCCTACAGAATCAATACCTGGGGTAGGGGCTCTAGAGCCCACATTTTTATTTTTTTTAATTTTTTGTAGACAATGGGGTCTTACTTGTTGTCCAGGCTGGCCTTGAACTCCTGGGCTCAAGTGATCTTCTCACCTTGGCCTCCCAATGTTCTGGGATTACAGGCATGAGTCACCACACCCATCCAGAGCCCACACTCTTACTACTTCCATCACTGATGGGTGATTCTTACGTACACTGGAGTTTGTGAGTCACCTCCCTAAACCCAAGGGACTTTTGCTAGCTTGGTGACCATTGCACTGACTGCAGGTTCAAGAATCACTGTCTCAGAGATAAGTAACCCTGTATGACAGGGGTCCCCAACCCCGGGCCGTGATGGCGGTGAGTGGCGGGTGAGCATTACCACCTGAGCTCTGCCTCCTGCCAGATCAGCACCAGCGTTCATTTCTCATAGGAGTGAGAACACTATTGTGAACTGTGCATACAAGGGCTCTAGGCTGTACACTCCTTATGAGAATCTAATGCCTGATGATTTGAAGTGGATGATTTTCATCTGGAAACCATCTCCTTCCCCACACCCCATATGTGGAAAAATGGTCTTCCATGAAACTGGTCCCTGGTGCCAAAAAGGTTGGGGTCCGATGCTATAAAAGATACCTTTGCCCCAAGCATAATGAACTCAATGTGTAAACCTTCAGGGAAAACCATTTTTCTGACTCTAGGACAAAATGGAATTCATCAGACACAATGTATGTAATCCTTGTGTCCTGGAAGTATACAAAGAAATGCAACAACTTTGTTCTTCCCTCCCTTATAAGTGGACTAGAGGAACACAGACCAGAGAATGTATGTAGACTAAGTGCCCTGAGTTTAAATATGAAAACACAGTCTCAATCAAAATCATGAAAACACTAGTAATTTTTGACAAGATAACACTGTTTTCAGTGTTATTCCCAGAAGCAAGGTTTTAACTTTATCATCAGATCCACTAAAAACTTATCAGTAAATGGCTTCAGTCCTTTCTCTGCAGGACTGTGGGTCTAGTGGCTCAAGCTGGATGAAAGCATCTTAATCATGTCACCAGCTCCACAGATATTTATCT
Organism: Symphalangus syndactylus; assembly: GCF_028878055.3. Classification (NCBI taxonomy): domain Eukaryota; kingdom Metazoa; phylum Chordata; class Mammalia; order Primates; family Hylobatidae; genus Symphalangus; species Symphalangus syndactylus. Next base: position 68,303,315 of record NC_072424.2, read on the forward strand.
GTTAAGGTTGGCTGACCTAAATGATTTAAAAACTGCTCTTAGACTCAGAGTTCCTTATGATCAGTAGGTCATGCGTTATGCATAAGTTTGTAAGCGCTATTGCTGTAACACACACAGTAAGAACAAAAATCCAAAATGCCATGACCACTACAGGCTTTGGGAGGAGATTTTACTTTGAAAAGAAGGGTTGGGGGCTTAAAGGGAAATACTCTTTGTACCTCATGATGATGGCTCCAAGCAGAAAGTGTTAATAAAACCAGAAGAAAAGGGTTCAAAAGAGCTTGAAGTGGGGTTGGGGCTGGTGGCCTGGAATCTTACCAAGACGCCGCTTTTCTTTCCATAAGAAGTCAGGCTAAAAAGAAATCTTCCCATTTGTACTTCAAACAAGTTTTAAATATATCAGGAAAAAATACATATACACACAACAAACCTCCCGCCCAGACACCCTTCCCCTGGCTGGTTATTCTATTTGGAGGGTCTGTGGGTGGCATCCTGTGCAGCCGATACATCATTGTGCTACTCGCTGTGTCTCCAGGGACACGTAGAATACTCACACGTGATGACAGGACAGAATGCGGACTCTACCTGTGCTCTTTGGGGGACAATTTCGCTACAAATGGCTAACTGGAGGCATTGTGAAGTAGGATTGCTTTGTAGGAACTCAGAAATGCCAATGTTTATGGAATTACCAGGCACAAATTACTTAGCACTGCAAATTGGAACTGTTAGCAAACCTTTGTGACGAAGGAATGCTGAACGTGAAACAACTTGAGAGTAGAATAAAAATGGACCTATTGTTCTTTGACTCAATTAAGTGCACATAATATATTCAGTCTGCTTTTGCCAAACCGTATATTTATCTCTGCTGTTTGAGAGTGAGAGTGGGACTACTCCCAAGGCCCATTAGCCCCAGCCCTGGCCCTTACCAACTTGGAATGAAAGGAACAAGCAGTTCCTTCAAATGGATGAGAACTAGCTCCATTGCACAATATCTTGTACACAAGTCGAATGATGCCAATAACACTGGATTAGTTTTTGTAATGGCCACAGATTTTTATAGAAACCCGTGATAGAGAAATGGGCCATCTGAAATAATGCCATTTAGTAATGTGACTTTTTCCCCTTTTAGATAAGTCCAAATTATGGACATACTGTTCCCTGTATTTGCCCAGATGGTAAACGAGACATGTTGGTTGGAAGTGAGCTTTAAAATTGGCACATAATTAGAATCTCTGTCCTACTAAAATAAAAATATCGAGTAGCTTGTTAATACTTTAACATTTTCTAACGACCACAAAACCTTCTTCTGGCTTGTCTCTATCTATATTATTTTTAAATGTCACCTGTAGAATTATTGATGACCACCCTCTGGGGGGATGAGTAACCAATGACTTAAAGCTGCTGTCAGAGCTTGAAAACACTGTAAAGATCATCTTGGCCTCTCTTTGCTTCCTGCAGGCCAGGCGAACCCTCATCTTTTGACTTCTTGTCCAGGCCTCACCCTATGTTATAGGGTCTTAAGTATGTGCAAAAAATGGTATTTGAGAGCTGAGCGAGGTTGCACAGCCTTTTGTGTCATTCAACAGCGAGGGATTTCGTTTGGGCATTGCTTTGTTCTGTTACCTCTTTCCTTGTCTCTCTCTTATGCTCTGCATTTTTTTTCCTTTGAAAGTTATTTTTGCTATAACACAAATATTCTCTTTTATCCCTCAAACTTTTCTAATTCTTGGCAGTCCTCTTGGTATTTATGTTTATAAAGTCATTTCTGTTTCAATTGTGGACTCCTTTCATGTTAAGACTCTCAAAATTAAAAAAAAATTTTGGTAACTTTAAAATTTTGAACTCATTTCAGAATTCCTGAAAAGCTGCAAAAATAATACAAAGAATTTCCACATGCTCTGTACCCAGGTTCTCCAACGGTTGATTTCCCCATTTGCTCTATCATTTTCTCTCTATGTGTATCTACATCATTAGTTGTGTGTCTGAATGATTTCAAAGTAAGTTACAGCACGATGCTGCTTTACTCGTACATACTTCAGTGTATCTCACGATGAAAAGTATTGCACTTCAGTGCTGAAAAAAGAAAAAGGAGATAAGCAAAAGAAGGTAATTAAAATCCATCTGGAATCTCACCACCCAGAAATAAACATTTTGCTGTCTATTCTTCCACTTCTTTCCCATGCATATATTCACATTTCTTATACAAATGTGATATTGTACATGCAATCTTGAGCCCTGCTGTTAGAGGCAGCATAGTGGGGTGGAAGAGCTCTGGTTCTGAAATCACTCTGGGTTCAGATCCTGAGTGTACCGCTCACTAGCTGTGTTTGTTTCCTGTGGCTCCCATGACAAATTACCACAAACCAGGTGGCTTAGAACAACAGAAATTTCATCCCATAGTTCAGGAGGCCAGAAGTGTAAGATCCAAGTGTTGGCAGAGTTGGTTCCTGTTGGAGGGTCGGAGAGTGAGTCTGTCCCCTGCCTGTCTCCTGGCTTCTGATGACTGCTGGCAACCTTTTACATTCCTTGGCTTAGAAGCACGTGACTCCAATTTCTCTTCCATCTTCACATGGACATCTACTCTGTGTCTCTGTGTTTCTCTAGTCGCTCTTTCCTTTCTCATATAAGGACACCAGTCATTGAGTTTAGGGCCCACCCTAAATCTAGAGCGATTTCATCTCAAGATCTTTAACGAGTTATAACTGGAAAGACCCCCATTTCCAAATAAGGTCACATTCTGGGTTGTGGGTGGACGTGGATTTGGGGGAGGGGAGCCATTGTTGATCTTGCTACCCTGGCTTTATGTCCATGGACAAGGAACTTTACTTCTCTGAGTACTTTACACTCTAAGTGTAATTTCCCCAGGGTATTTTAAGGATTAAATGTGATAATAATACACATAAAGCAATTAATAACACCTAGCACACAGTAAGCATTCAACAAATGCTAGTTATTGACCATGGCAATAATACAGTTAACATCATTTATTTGACCAGTAGCCTATTGATTATTTAGGAGTTTTTTTTCCCATTTTTGTTATTATAGACAAGCTCCTAGTGGGCACTCTTGTGACTATACAATTTTTTTTTACATATTTATGATTATTTCCTTAGCATAAATCTCTAGGAGTGGTTTGCAAAATGTTAAGCCTTTTAATTTAACAATTCTTGGCAAGGCACAGTGGCTCGTGCTTATAATCCCAGCACTTTAGGAGGCCGAGGCAGGAGGATCAGTTGAGCCCAGGAGTTTGAGACAAGCCTGGGCAACATAAGGAGACCCCTATTTCTACAAAAAAAACACAAAAATTAGCTGGGTGTGTTGGCTCATCCCTGTAGTCCCAGTTAGTCGAGAGGTGGAGGTGGGAGGATCACCTGAGCCTGGGAGGCTGGGGCTGCACTTCAGCCTGGATGACAAAGTGAGACTTTGTCTCCAAACAAGCAAACAAAAAATTCCTTTTTGCACTGCATGATTTGATGATTGGCTTTTGTTGCCCAATTTGTGAAATTATCTTTTGCACAGCAGTCTGGAGATCCATCTTAGATTTCCCCAAATTACCATTCCTGGAAACACACATTATGCTGAAGGTCTGAGAATGCTAGTGCTTGTTCACCAGCTGATTCTCCTGATGGTATCTCATAGAGGCCTGAGAGATGGGACAACGGCGTGTCACGGGGAACCAAGGCCGGGCAGGCACAGGAGAGGTGCCTGATCTGAAACAAAGTCACTGGATTTTGCAAAGCAGTTTTGAACACTCAGGTAGACGGTAAACCACAACAACCGTGGCAGGAAAACAGCCCACCACAAATAAAAGCCTAAAACCCCAGCTGACTCTGTTCATGCCTTAATAAGAAATTGCTCAGCAGTTCAAATGCCCTGGTTTAAAGCCCTCCCCACAAGGCGAGGAACCTGAGGCCATTGTTCTGGGTAACCCTCAGGCCAAGGGTGATTTTGAACAGATTGCACAAGGGCACAGGGTGTTTTAGAGACGCACTCATCTTTGTCAGTCCTGAACCCTCCCTCTTCCTTCTCCTCAGCCCAGAGGTGCCGTGGGATGAATAGAAGAAGGAAAGGGCCCTAGTGTTCCCAGCTGAAGTCAGAGGACTTCGGTTCCCCGCCGCCTTTTTTTTTTTTTTTGAGATGGAGTCTTCTTCTGTCACCTAGGCTGGAGTGCAGTGGTGTGATCTCGGCTCACTAAAACCTTCACCTCCCAGGTTCAAGCAATTCTCCTGCCTCGGCCTCCCGAGTAAATAGCTGGGATTACAGGCACCTGATGCCACACTGTGTGTGTGTGTGTGTGTGTGTGTGTGTGTGTGTGTACTTTTCGTAGAGACAGGGTTTCACCATATTGGCCAGACTGGTCTCGAACTCCCGACCTCAGGTGATCTGCCCGTCTCGGCCTCCCAAAGTGCTGGGATTACAGGTGTGAGCCACCGCGTGCAGCCTGGTTTCCAATTTTAATTTTGCTTTTTATCATATCAGAATGAAGAGAGTTCCATCCAAATGCACCAGCAAACCAGGTCATAAAGGAAATGACAGAAGGCACCTGTGCACTAAGACAGTGGCACATGACAGTAACATTTCCTTCTGCAGCAAATACACGAACCTTTAGTCAGCTTGTTTTGACCACAGTTAGAAAATATTACCAGTGTAGTGACCACAAATGGTATTTGAAAACATCTCGACGGTTTGGAGATCCACCTCCCACATATTTATACAGCCTGTCCTCCACCTCCCACATAAAACTACTTTTCTTTTGTTTGACATTCTTTTTTGAAATAACGTTTGAAATCATTCAAAAAAGTCATGAACTTGGAGGTGAGTAGGTCTAGCTGAAAATCTATATTTAGCTTTGCAGCAGGCTTGTAAAAACTTGTTTTTATTTTGATTGTTGTGGGTTTGCACCCCTGGAGTTTCATTTTGACTTTTAGGGTTAAGTAAGTTTCAAAATGAAATGCATCCAGTTGTCAAATTTTCCTCCAGGTTTTAAGTTTTAAAACGGAGGTCTCTCTTATTTCATAAGTTTTAACTATTAGTTTTTTTTCCCCCAAATTCCTCTCCTCTCCCTCTGGTACCCTGATAATCTCCTTCCTCCCATAAGTGTAATCCTTTTCTCTTGCCTCCTTATTACCTTGGGAAACAATAAGTAGAGGCCAGAGGAACACCCTTGTTTTAGGTGTCAAAGAGATGAGCTCATATTCTTGCTACTGGGTAGTGAAGGAAACTTGAGATTGCTGCCTCGGTTTCCCCTTTGGAAAAAGGGGATGCAAATAAGAGCTCCCCTCTATTTCTTAAAGGTGCCATGACTGGAAAACCAAGTTGAACTTGACTGAAAATTAAGGAACAACATACCTCCTAAGTACAAACTATCACGATGGTGAGGGATTCATTACCCAATGACTTCCATAAGTATTCGCAGCCTCAGGCCCTGGCACTGGAAGCTACAAATTGGATTCCTGCTACCCAAGGAAGGTATAGCCTCAGATAGGTAGGTAATCTGATTGGCAAAGAGAAGAATAAATTATTAAGCCAGTCTGCGAAGCCATAATAAGGTGAATGAGCTAATGGCACTCTATACTTCTTCCATCATCACATTGTATTGGGACTTTTTAAATGTCTGTTAAACATGAGGCAAGATGTTTCATAAACTAAAGCTACCTTCAGCTTGTATTCATTTCATATTGCTGTCGTAACAAGTTACCATAAACGCAGTGACTTTAAGTACACACAAATTCACTATCTTACGGTTCTGGAAGTTGGAATTCCAAGATCAGTTTTACTGGGTCAAAATCAAGGTGTTAGCAGGGCTGGGTTCCTCCTGGAGGTTCCAGAGGAGAATCTGTGTCCTGGCCTTTCCCAGGGGCTGCAGGCTGCCTGTATTCCTCGGATCGTGGTCCTCAGCTCTCTAACCCATATTCCTGCTTCCCTCTCAGAAGAATCTTTGTGATTACATCAGGCCTGCCTGGATAATCCACGATAATCGTCTCATCTCAAGATCCTTAACACAATCACACTTGCAAAATCCCTTTTGCCACGTAAGCTAACATATTTAGAGGTTCTGGGGATTGGGATATAAACATCTTTGGAGGACTCAATATTCAGCCTAGACAAGCTATAAAAGCAGGGACTTGATCTGCCTTGCTCACTGTTGATCCTTAGTACTTGGCACACACCTTGTTCATAGTAGGCGCTGGATTAATGTAAATAGAATGAATGAAAGGAATAGATTATGTCTGGTTTTGGCAATTCGGTTCATCAGATGCTTATTGTGTACCTACTATGAGCCACACCCGTAGGGGTGCAGAGCTGTCCTGGAGCATACAGTCTGACTGGCAGACAGTCAAGGAGAAAACTAAAACAAGTAAAAGTAAATCCTGGTGTCCAGAAGCCCAGGAGAGCCAGGGCATCATAATAATTCTATTTGCACTCTTGGAATTTCTTTCTTTACCGGTTGGCTGCTGCCTTCTGTAAGAATTCTTTGAACACATCCCCTTGGCAAATGTGATTAATTATATTTAGATTTATTTACTTCTAGTTTTTTTTTTTTCTGATGTGCTAAGGTCTGTACTGGAGAATCATTAAAAGAATTAACAATTAAGTTTCTGCAGAACCTCCTCATCCCCACCCTTTGCCCAACATAGGGAAAGCTCAGGTGGCTCGAAGGAGGTCAGAACCAAAGTTCAGAAATACAGAAAAGCTTAAAGGGTTTTCCTGAGCTAGGCTGGGAACCTAAGCACTGTCATTCACTGGTTTTAAGTGTAAATGTGTTTCAAATTTCAAATAGTAGCAATATACTTGGCATTTCAGAACATAACTGCTAGCAAGTTATATGCCGCCTGCTTGTGCACCAAGGTCCAAAAACTGCTTCTCTGTGTTTCAATTGAAGATGACTCAGGTGAATTACAGAACACCATATGGTTGAAATTCCTTTTATATGTGGTCTTCTGGGTTTCAGAAGGGCTGTCCACGTGCAGGCCTTCTAAAGAGCCAACCACCGGTTTCCTGTATACCCCAGCCTTGGGGCTTTTTGCCATCTCTCTGCTTTTCTTCTTTCCTTTTTAATCTGTCTGTTATTAAACAGAAGTGGGCTGGGGGTGGTGGCTCATGCCTGTAATCCCAGCACTTTGGGAGGCCGAGGTGGTTGGATCACTTGAGGCCAGGAGTTCAAGACAAGCCTGGCCAACAGGGCAAAACCCTATCTTTACTAAAAATACAAAAATCAGCTGGGCGCGGTGGCAGGTGCCTGTAATCCCAGCTACTCGGGAGGCTGAGGCAGGAGAATTGCTTGAAGCTGGGAGGCAGAGGTTGCAGTGAGCTGAGATCACACCACTGCATGCCAGCCTGGGCGACAGAGTGAGACTCCATGTAAAAAAAAAAAAAAAAAGGTAAACAGTGAGAAACGGAGTCCCCTTTTTCTGGAGGGGGAGCAGCTGGCTGGGAGGAGGATGTCAATGGGAGGCCGAGGGGAGACAGCTGCAGAGACTGCAGCAGCCATGGAGGGCAGGACAGAGGTGGACGTGGGAGCACTAGTGGACAGGCCATGTGTAGATGGAGGATACTCAAAAGGCAAGGACTGCCTGGCACTTGCAAACCCTCACCACCCGCCTCCTGCCTCTAGGGCACCAGGCTCTTGAAGAAATACATACGTATCCATTTTTGAAAGGTTGACGTGTCTTCTGAGAATTTGAAGGGGTATTTTCTGTTGTTCAATTGTGAACACATTTGGTTGCAGTTTTGAAGGCTTTTCCTCTAGAACTTTTCATGTCCTATTAGCTGATAACACTCCTGAGCATGAATGTCTCTGTGCTGCTGCCCTCTAGGTGTGTTGGAAAAAATAGAGTGCTAATCCCACGCGCCTGCTTTCAATTTGGCCCACATGAGTTTGGTGCCGGAGGTTTGTTCACTCTGAATATTTCTACGCAATCTTCAAAACCTGCATTTTTTTAGGCTAACACATCTCTGCTGTCGGCATCTTAATGTGTACACACACACACACACACACACACACACACGTCGGGGCTCCATAGTCCTACCATTTGTGTTCTCAAAGGGAGGAGTTGGTGAGGGTGAGCTAGGATGACTACTAGATGACAGTATGTAAAACACTTCTTAGGTGCTCAGGTGAACGAAGTTTGAAAACTGCCCAGAGTTGCGATTCCCAGATTCTGATCTGTAAAATTTTTTAAAAAGTAAAAGAAGGCTAAGTGCGGTGGCTCATGCCTGTAATACCAGCATTTTGGGAGGTTGAAGTGGAATAATTGCTTGAGTACAATTCGAGACCAGTCATAGTGAGACCCCATCTCTACAAAAAATAAAAAATTAGCCAGATGTGGTGGCACACACCTGTGGGCCCGGCTTCTTGGGAGGCTGAGGTGGGAGGATTGATTGAGCCTGGAGGTTGAGGCTGCAGTGAGCCATGATCACACTGCGTGGGCAACAAAACAAGACTCTGGGCATTCCAGCTTGGGCAATGAAATGACACCCTGCCTTAAAAAAAGAAAAAAGAAAACAGGAGAGAGCCATTGGCTTGCCAAGTTTTTATTTTGCCAGAGGGCATCATTAGATATAAATCAACTTCCACTGCTCCCTAAGAGAAACATTTTAGTCATGAAGAAATAGGAAGGACAGAATCTCAAAACAAGAAATTATCTTGTAAATCTCAAATGTAGCTTTATGAAAACTTGCCACATTGTTCTTTTGTGCTCATTTTGATGCAGACCAGTGAAAGAATCATCATGAACAAGCATTTGGGAAATAAACCTAGAGGAAGATTTATAATTCCAGGTTGTGTTTCCATGACTGAAATTAAGATAATCAATCTTGCACTATGTTATCTTCAAAATGAATCTAAGAGCTAAGTAAAGTTTCAGTCCAGAGGCACAAAGAAGAAACAGGGATTGACATTTGATAAAACTCGTGCTATGGTCTGAATGTCCCCCAAATTCATGTGTTGAAACTTAATCTCCACTGCATTGTCTTAAGAGATGGGGCCTTTGGGAAGTGGTTAAGTAGTGAGGGCTCCACCCTCATGAAGGGTTTAGTGCCTTATAAGAGGGTTGGAAGGAGCCAGCTTAGACTCCTCTGTTGCTCTTCCACCAGGTGACAACACCTAGGTGGCCTCATCTATGAGGAAGGAATGAGCCTTCATCAGGCACTGAACCTGCCAGCACCTTGATCTTGGACTTCCCAACCTCCAGAACTGAGAGAAATAAATTCCTTTTCTTTATAAATTACCCAGTCTCAGGTGTTTTGTTATAGCAGCCGAAATGGACTAGGACACTCACTAAGATGAGGCAAGCACACAGGAATAGCTACATATGTACTGGGTGTGTTGCTGAGCCACCCCTCCCCCCACTCATCTGGGCCATCTCAGCCTTCTGTTTGTCAGGAACAAAACTGATGATTGCTAAGCCTCCTTGGCCCTAGGGATGGTGCTGTTGAGCTGATCCTCTGCCTGTAGGAACTGCATTCAGGTCCCAGGCTGGTGGGGAGGGCAGCTCAGGCTCTCCCTCCTGCCATCTTGCTTGACCTCACCAAAGAATTCTGAAACAGAACATGGGTGTGCAACCTTCTGTGGCAGAGATGGGAGAAGTGAGATGCTATGCCCTGTTAAACAATGTGCTAAACACTAATATCACGAGTCAAATTCTAACTTTCAATTAGAGAGCCCTGATTTCAAATTCTGGGGCTTCGGCAAGTCACTTCACCTTTCTAATATTCAGCCTTCTTGTTTGAAAATCGGGCCATTGGTAACACCTACCTCTTATAGCCATTGTGAGATTAAATGAGGTAATCTGCCTAAAGTATATAATGTAGCACTTACTGTGTGTTCAATGTGCATTAACTAATATTAGTAACATTGGTGCAGGGTGCTCCTTTCTAGGGGCAAGCAGGCTGGATGATCCTAAAGATGCGTTGAGATGCGTGCTAAACATCATGTTTTGGAAGAAATTTGCTGCCAGTAAATCTCTACCTCTGAGTCTCTGATTTCCTTTTAACAGCGCGTACTCTACAGTTGGTCACAACGCGGAAGGGATTGGAGTGTTTGCAGCCTGGGGAGTTGCTTCTGTAGTGAAGGAGATCTGGAGTGTCACTTCTGGATCCGAGTGGCCCTGCTTATTCATAAGAATGGAAATGACTTGGTTTTTAAACGGTGGGGAGTCCAGTTAAGCTCTTCTCTCATTGACTATATTCAAGATCCCACAGTAGGTATCTCCCCAGCGAAACTACACAGCCTCTGGTGAGGCTGGAGAGCACAGAGAAAACTCCAGATTACCAAACACACTGACAGTGACACCACACACTGGAGCTGTGCGGTGACTCACCCTGCCTGGGTAGGAAAACTCTCCCGTCACTGCTGGGAGCAGGCAACGTTAAGGGGTCCTTGGAAGGCTGTGCTTGTACTGCCACCTAGTGGTTAAAAAAAGTAAGGCCCGCTTTGGGAAGGGTCCTGGATCCCACAGTCCGAGGTGTGCAGCCAATCACTAAGCACTAGCATCTTCCTCATGAAAATTTAATAAGATGAATATTTTATTGAAAACTTGGCATGCTAATTTCCTAATTTAATTTCATCATTCCCCCCACAAAGCACTGAAAAGTTTGTGAGAGTCAAAATAGAGTGAAGAGCACCAGCCTAGGAGTTCGAAGGCTCCTTTGAGTGACAACTCCCTGTATAACTTGGAGGAAGTGGCTTAAACCTTCTGTTTTCTCTAGGAAAAAAATGGAAGTTAATTCCCCAAGTGTACCTCTCAGTAAATGGCTGGGAGGTTGAAATGTGGAGCCACTTGTTCTCCTCTTTCTAACATGCTGCTTCCCTGGCCCCATGTTCTCTGGCTTCTAAGCACACGTTCTTTGCATTTCTTTTTAATTTCTGAATTTCAGGGAAATAGTCTTTATCTATGGAGGCCCTTTGGTTTCAGAATGTGGGGTTTTCCCTTGAATCAACTGCCCCAAGAATATCAAAAAATGCTTACATGGGCCTGTTCTCTGTGGGTGCTTTTCTCCTTGACATAGCAACAGTTACACCAGCTCTACCCCAAAATGTGCCAAGCTCTTGATAACACAAAATTTGGGTGTTGTGTTGAAGTGATAGGTTCAAGATCCTAAGGGTCAATAGTCTGTAAACCTACGGTTAGGGAATTTTAAACTTCTCCAGTGTGGTGTGGGAGCGCAAAGGAGCATAGGACGGGAACTCCAAAGACCTTGGTCTACTCTCCAGTGCCCTCTGATTCTGGGCTCCTCAGTTAACATCAGCACCTTCATCTGTAAAATGGGACTATATAATAAGAACTTGTCAGGATTGCTAAGGCGACCCAGTAAGGTAATGCTTGAGACAGTTATGTGTAAAGCAGAGAGGCCTGTACTGGTGTTAGTTACTGTCTTTATGATTGTTCCCTCATTTGGCACCTCTTCTATAGCAATTACGGTACTGGATTTGGGGTAACCACCACTACGTCAGGTTTGCTAGGTGTATGTGTTTTTCCCTCCAAGATTTACTGTATTTATACAATTGATGGATCCACCTACTATCCTTATTTGAAGATGATGTAGTCACAGCCTATGTGGTTTTGTGAGCCAGCAAAGAATAGTTTAATGGTTCAGTTAGCTCCTTGAGGAGATACATGGTGGTTGAGATATGCCAAATAAGCAGCATGCAACCTCTGTGGGGAGAAAAGAAGTCAGCCGACTTCTTGTGAAGACACAGCTTCCTGCAGAGCCAGATGTAGCTCGCGTTTTCCTCTTGCTTGTTCCCAATAGCAGTGCTCAGGGGGGATAAACTTTACTTAACCTAATTAATTTTAATCACAGCTTTCAAATCTCATACTGTGAAAAGAATTACAAATTGGAATACATTAATAGAAGCCATAGTTTATGCTGCAAGCTAATCATGAAATGTGCATTTACATTTTCTTCATGAGTTTGCAATTACCATTAAAATAAAATTCCGTTATGTCCTTTTAAATTACCAAAATGCAAAGAGCAGATTGAGCCAGGCCCATTTTTGTGCTACATTACTAGAGGAGTGTCTAAATTCCCAAGAATTAGATGGCTTCCTCCATTTGAGTTGCAGTGAGGAATGATTTCCAGTTGTCTGCTTTAGGCAATTTCTGTTTTTAAATAATTTTTTAAACTGATTGTACAAACGTCTCACCCGCTTTAACAAGTAGCCCTTTAAATTTAGTACAGAGAAGAAATTTTATGTATGTATAAAAATTATGTGTGTGTATACGTACATATGTCTACATGTGAATGATATATGCATGTAATTTTTCATTTAAGTTCCATGTAAACTTTTATGGAGGTATACATGGAAGTAAATGCCAGCTGGTTCCTCAGAGGATCTGAAGCATTTAGAGGAAACACAGAGGGTATAAAAATAAAATTTTAATAAAGAATTGGCTCCCAAATTAGAATAGAATGGCAAGATGTCTGCAGACTCAGCATGACTTCTACGTGTGGAAAACTTGGCAGTTTTGCCCCTCTTTCACATGCATCATCTTGCTCAGTCCTCACAACAATGATCCTGAGGTGGGCAGCACAGGTGTGATTTGATTGTCTCCATTTCACAGATGAGGAGACTGAGAGCACATCAATGAGGAGCAGAGTGGGTCTTTCAACTCCAGGCGGAGACTCTTTCAGCAGGGAGGCTCCCTCCATCTAGAAACACAATTTTTAAACTATCACAACTCAGTAAGGAGGGACAAGTAGGCATAAGCAGTGACTGACCACCTGCTAACATCATCCTGATACCTAAATAAAAGTGATGTAAAACACCATGGGGTGAATGTGCCTTCATAGTAAGTTATGCGGCTTTGGCTGGTTTGTTTGGCCACCTAGCTGGACTTACTCAGACTTTGGATTTTCAGAAATATTTTATATATAATTATGCCTGAGAATATCCCTAGCATACTGCTGACTAGCAAGTGCAGAAATAGCACCGTACAACAACAATGTAAGGAAGGGAAGGTAATATCTTTTCCTCACTCATGGAATGAGGGCCTTCGGACCTACTTCAGAGGAAGGTCAGATAATTCTTTCATGGCCTGCTTCAGGGTAGAATGGCAGGAAAAGGTCAAAGAGACCTTCCTGCTTCTGTTTTCTTAAATGCTGAGGTGCTATGTATGACGGTAGCATGTCTTGAGCCTCATCATCATCAACAACAACCACCACAACAACAATAATAGTAAATAGCAGCTACCAAGTGTTGATTGCTTACTATGTTCTAGACACCTTGTCATGTGATAGTCTTTCCCATTTAGTTCTCTGTTGATATCGTTTGGCTCTGTGTCCCCACCCAAATCTCACCTTGAATTGTAATCCCCATAGGATCACTACATGTTTAGGGAGAAACCTGGTGGGAAGTGATTGGATTATGGGGACAGTTTCCCCACGAGCCTTGCTCGTGATAGTGAGTGAGTTCTCATGACATCTGATGATTTTATAAGAGGCTCTTGCCCTTTCACTCATTTGCTGTCTCTCTTGCCTGCCACCATGTAAGATGTGACTTTGATTCTCTCGCACCTTCCACTATGATTGTAAGTTTCCTGAGGCCTCCCCAGCCATGCGGAACTGTGAGTCAATTAAACCTCTTTCCTTTATAAATTACCCAGTCTTGGGTATGTCTTTATAGCAGTGTGATCATGAACTAATACATCTATCTTCTTTTATCTCAGGTAAATATTCCATTTCTGCCAAGATGCCCACCAACCAGTGCAGGCCAAGACTGTGAGGCACCATGAATCCCTGGCTGGCTCACATGAAGGCAAATCCCCTTCAGGACCAGGAAGGCCCAGGCCACTTTGTCCAAAGGTGGTCCAGTTCCAGATACTCAGGTCTTCTTTAGATGTCACCTTCTCTTGACCTGCTTTCTCTTGGCCTAGCACCTCTTTCAGTCACCACTGATATCACTTGCTTTCAGATTCAGATATCTAAAGACCCTCCCCTAGGGCACAACATCCTGTCTCATCCATCTTTATGAAGACAGTGCACAGTCGGGGTGGGGGTACCTGAAAGACCTGGGCTTTCAGATTGTGCAGACCTGGGTGTGAGCTGGGCTTCACTGTGTGCCAGCTGAGATTGAGTGTTTTGCTGAACTGCTCTGCACTTCAAGTTTCTCATCTGTTAGCAGGGATTTAAAATCTGTTTTGCAAGGACGTTGTGTGGAGATGAAATGCGACATCTATGTGATGCATGCAAACAGTCCCTGGCACATAATCAGTGCTTGATGCCATGACTCAGAGGCTCTGCCTGGGCCCTTGCCCAAGCTCTTCCATCCTTCTTTTTATGTCCCTTAGTATCTTTCTTAGCTCCTATCATAGGAGATATCTGGGCCCATTTTCTGAGCAAGCACCAGCCCCATCCCACAATTTCTACCTCCTTCCTCCCCACTTTCACCCTCCAATTCTGGATCTGTGGACTTAGTTACATACTAGTCAGCTCTCTGCCAGCCCTGAGGGCCTGGCTGGACTCCTGCTGGATGGGACCCTGTGCCTCGGGTGCAGGGAGGATGTGGACAGTCTTCCAGCAGCCTCTGCACCATTGGCCATGGAGTTGAGGGCAGTGGATCCCTATGGTTCATCTCAGTTGCTGTGCCATCAAGACTGGGGGGCAGGGTGGGGAATGAGTGGATTAGATCTCAATATTCAAGTGTGGTCTGTAGACTGGCAGCACTGGCGTCACCTTGGAGCTTGTTAGAAATGATAAATCTTGGCCCACTGAATCAGAATCTTCGTCTTAACAAGATTTCCAGTCATTCCTTCTGAGCCCTGGGTTGGCCTCCAGTGGGCAAGTGCCCCTCAAGTCACTACACAGAACTGTGGACAAGGTAATTCTTCCCTCCAGGGTCAGCAAAGGTATCTGCAAATCCTTTAGTAGGGGTGTATGTGTTTAAAACACGCACTAAAGTCTAATTTATTTATGCAGGAATCATTTTTAAATTTCTTTCCGGATTGTTAAGGTAAACCTTTGAATCCTAAGACCGATATATGATGTAGGATGTGGCTGGCCTTGCCTCATGTATAGAAGTCACACCCCACGATAACAATGTAGGGGAGGGAAGGTCATATCTTTTCCTCACCCATGGAACGAGGGCCTTATGACCTACTTCAGAGGAAGCTCAGAGAATTCTTTTATGGTCTGCTTCAGGTTAGTGGGCCTGTGCCCATGCCATTCAGTAAAATCTCCCGAAACCATACCCACTCTGACCCTTTCTCATTTTGGAGACAGAATCACACACACACACACACACACACATACAGGCCATGACATGATGTTTTCCACCCCTGAACCTGTGCTTATATGTTATCTATTCTGCTTGGGATGTCCTTGCTGTCCTTTGGGTGAATTTTAGTCATCCTTTAAGTTTCATTTAAAGTGTCAGCTCAGCCACAGTGCCCTATGTAAGATGGCTGCGTGATGGCGTTTCTGCTGTTACCACGTTGCATTCCAGTGTTCTGTTGATGGTGTGATCATCTGCTGGAAACAATGAGCTCAGTGAGGGCAAGGTCTGTGTTGTATTTATTCATCTTTGTATCTCCAACACCCAGCACAATGACAGGCACGCTGGAGATGCCCCATAAATGCTTACTGCATACACAGAGAAAAAGCTTAGCTTGCCATGATGGCTTTTCGTTTCGTCCTTTGAAGTTTAATCAGAATAAAAGAAAATAACTGCAGACTCTAAACGTTTGGAAAGTTTCTGTAAAACCTTACAACCCAAATGGAAAAAAAGAGAAAAAGATCAAAGGGAAATTAGACAGCAATTTGTTTTAAAAAAATGTAGTGGCATTTCAATTAGAGAATATTCTTCTCATTGAAATGAGAAACTCCCAGGGAAATACTTGATATGTTAGAGTCTCCCTCCTCACATTTTTTTCTCCAGCTATTATGGGACCTGCTGAGCAGCCTTTGTGAAGGAAAGCTCCTAGGATGCTGCACAATGAAGACACTCAGCACTTACACAGCGCTCTGCTCTTGCCACAATTAAGCCTTTCCCTTCTCCCGGCCCTGCAGGGGGGAAGCCCGAGTTATTTACTGAATTTGCTTGCTAGAAGGCCCTGTGGGTAAATGACTTGTTCGGGTCTAGGCAACTGGACTGTCACAGGCAGAATTCAGAGTTTTGGATCTGTTTCTCATGTCAAGCAGTTTGTTCTGACCTCAGAAGGGAATCCCTTTTTGATAAGCAATGCACATGGACCCCAAAGAGTCCCCAGAAGGTGGTTGTTTGGAGGGGATCACTGGGTGTCACAAATCGGTAACATTTTTGAGACTCAATATGGGGATGACTGTAGGATTGCCATCTTTTAATCTTGCTAATTAGGAATATGAAGAAAATATATGGCCAGAATTATGCCTTAAAGAAAATAAAAGTCTTATACTAAAAAATAAGGAATTGTTTCAGAATAAAGCCCAGGTTTTTTTTTAATGAATATATTTAGTTTTATTAAAAACGCAGCACATTGTAGTTACTTTTATCATTTTGCAGGAGACCAATGAAAACTGGCAGTTTAGTGTTTGGGAACCACTGTTTTTAACTAAATATGCTAGTTCCATATTTTCTGTAGAAACACCAAAGCCAACCTTCTGTAGCAGAAAAGTGAGTTAAGATTCACCTGCTGGTATTCCACGCCCAGGGCAGTCACCCGCTTCCTCTTTCCACAACTATGGAAGTAGGTGTTACTCGACATCCTGAAAGTACGTCAGAAGGTAATCCTGACAGCGCTTTCCGTAATTGGTGTGTTGTCGCTCTGCTTCGTGCTCACTAGAGAGAGAAGATGGAAGACTAAGGAAGCCTGGATGCAATCTTTCCTACTGAGTTTTAGGTAGGAGTAGGTGATGCAGTCTGATTGTGTCCCCACCCAAATCTCATCTTGAATTGTAACTTCCACAATTCCCAAGTGTTGTGGGAGGGTCCTGGTGGGAGGTGGTTGAATCACGGGGACAGGTCTTTCTTGTGCTGTTCTCACGATGGTGAATAAGTCTCACAAGATCTGATGGTTTTATAAAGAGGAGTTTGCCTGCACAATCTCTCTCTCTTTGCCTGCTGCCATCCATGTAAGAGGTGACTTGTTCCTCCTTGCCTTCCGCCGTGATTGTGAGGCCTCCCCAGCCATGTGGAATTGTAAGTCCAAAAAACCTCCTTATCCTGTATAAATTATCCAGTCTTGAGTATGTCTTTATCAGCAGTGTGAAAGCAAAGCAAAAGTTTTTAGCTGAGGGTTTTATCCTTTGGTGTACTATACTCCACAGGGGAAACAGAAAGAGGTTGAGGCTGCAGTGAGCTATGATAGGGTCACTGCCTTCCAGCCTGGGTGACAGAGCGAGACTCTGTCTCTTCAAAAAAAGGTAAAAAAAAATTTAAAAATCTCCCTAAACTCTATGTACAAGCTATCCTTCTACCCTCCAAGCTGTCCTGGGTGTGGGCCAAACTGACTTTTGGAGAAATTTACAGTTTGAATGATAATAACGCTTCCCAAAAACAAAACCACCCTTGTAAAACTAATAAAAGGCCACCAGGTTAAGAGGATGGGAGAGGTCACAAGATTTGCAGCATCCCCAATTACTCGTGTAATTAATGTCACTACTGTAGAACCTAAGATTGGCCTCTTGAGATCTTTTCAGGCTTTTGCATTTCTGATGACTGGATGGCCCCACCTGGACCTGTGACTCAACCAGTTCTGTGGCCCCAACCCAGAAGGGGACTCAGCAAATGAGGACCATTTTCCACACCCCTATGATTGCATCCCCCACCAATCAGCAGCACCCTTTCCCTAGTCCCCTGCCCACCAAACTACCTGAAAAACCCCCAGCCTTCCAGCCTCTGGAGAGATTGATTTGAGTAATAACTCCAGCCCCGGCTTGGTGGGGCCAGTCTCACCTCAATTAAACTCTTTCTTTATTGCAATGCCATGGTGCCAGTGGATTGATTTTGTCTGTGCAGCAGGCAGGAAGAACCTGTGGGGCGATTACATGAAGGAGGACAATTATGGATTTTTCTTTTATGTTTTCTAAGTTTTGTTACTGTATTTATATTACCTTTAGAATTTTAAGTAATTTTGTAATGATGAAGAAATGAGAAAAATAGAGGAATTACACCTGATTGAATTTTCCAAAGATGGTCACAAGATTGCTCCTGCTGCATGCTCCTCTTCCCATGGGACCTTAACACTCCTCCTTTGAGCTCCTCCCCCAAACCCAGACAGATCCTTGTAACTGCCTCAACTGAACATAGTAGAAGTGATGTTACTGGAAAGGGGTCCTGATCCAGACCCCAAGAAGAGAGGGTTCTTGGACCTCGCACAAGAAAGAATTTGGGGCGAGATTATAGAGTGAAGTGAAAGCAAATTTATTAAGAAAGTAAAGGAGCAAAAGAATGGCTACTTGCAGAAAAAGGATGGACAATTTCTAGAACTGAGGGTTCCTTCCATTTTTAGACGATATAGGGTAACTTCTTGACATTGCCCTGGCATTTGTAAGTGGTCATGGTGCTGGTGGGAGTGCCTTTTAGCATGCAAATGCATTATAATTAATGTATAATGAGCAGTAAGGATGACCAGAGGTCATTTTCATCACCATCTTGGTTCTGGCAGGTTTTGGCCGGCTTCTTTGCTGCATCCTGTTTTATTAACAAGATCTTTGTGACTTGTATCTTGTGCTGACCTCCTATCTCATCCTATGACTAAAAATGCCTAACCTCCCGAGAATGCAGCCCAGTGGGTCTCAGCCTCATTTTACCCAGCTCCTATTCAAGAGGAAGTCACTCTGGTTCTGAGGCCTCTGGCATGACACAATGTAACTTGTGAGGCTAGTGTTCAATACAGTTTATAGGAGCTCACTATTTTGGACTGAGCTCCTGTAGACTCAACAGACCAAACCAAAACAGCATCATTCGTGCCAAAGTTTCATATCACCACACTAATATTTGTCTGACCTCACCAGGAATCAGGAAAGAGAGAGAAATAATAGCCAAATTCTGAAACAGATCACTTTTGGCCAGCAGGATAAGAAAATCCACTCTGCTTTACAAGGAAAGTAGCTTTGAAATGATCAATCTGCTTTTTGTTCCTTGTTTCTGCCTTCTCTGGCCTTTTTCTCTCTGTAAATGCTCACTGCCCACGTTGCAGAGTGGAGTTCTTGAACATTTTCTTGTTCTGAGGATTACTCAATTCTCAAGTCATTCTTTGCTCAAATAGACTCTGTTAAATTTATTTTGGGTAAAGTTTTTCTTCTATGGTTAGATTGTAAAAATTCTATATACTTCTGCTTTGCACCTTGGGGTGTGGCCCTTTGATATGGCTGCCATATTATGAGGAAGTGCAAAGCAGCTGCCCACATGGAGGGTCCACAGGTAGGTGTTCCCATCGACCGCCCAGGTGAGGTCCCAGAATCAAGTGCTGGACACATAAGTGAAGAGACCTCTAGATGATTCCAGCTCCCAGCTGTTGAGTCTTTGAGTCTTTCCAGAGGGGGCCTCAGATGCCATGGAGCAGACACAGCTGTCCCTTCTGTACCAAAGTCAAATTGCTGCTGCATGGAACCCCTCATTCTAAGCATTATTAACTGGCTGTTTTGTACCATTAAGGATTGTGGTTTGTTTCACAGAAGTATATGTATACTATACATGTATACTATAACTCTCTTTTAGTAAGAGCAAGCAAGCAAAGTGAAAACAAAACCCAACACTCCTGAACATCTGCATATATTTTTTTAATGTAAAAAAGTTATGTTAATATATACATAAGGTTTAGCTTTTTAACCCCTTTTAAGTACACAGATTTATAGCATTAAGTATGTTCACACTGTTGCACAACCATTACCACTGTCTGTCTCCGGAATTTTTTCCAACTTCCCAAACTGCAGCTCTAAACTCATGAAACAATAACTCTCCAATCCCCTTCCCAGAACCCTTGGTGAGCACCATTTAACTTTCTGTTTCTATAACTTTGACTACTCTAGAAACCTCTTATAAGTGGAGTCATATGGTATTTGTCCCCTTGTGACTAGCTTATTTCACTTAGCCTAATATAGGTTCATCCCTGTTGAAGCATGTATCAGAACTTCCTTTATTTTTAACACTGAATAATATTCCACTGTATGTATATACAAACTCCTGGGCTCAAGTGATCCTTCCCCTCAACCTCCCAACATGCAGGGATTATAGGCGTGAGCCCATGCACCCGGCCCCATTTTCGTTATCTATTTGTCCATCAATGGACACTTGGATTGCTTCCACCTTTTGTCTACTGTGAATAGTGCTGCTATAAATATGGGTATATAAATGGGGGTTTAAGTCTCTGTTTTTAGTTCTTTGGGTTATATATCCAGAAGTACAGTTGCTGGATTACATGGTAATTCTGTTTTTAATTTTTTGAAGAACTGTCATACTGTTTCCTATTGTAGCTGCCCCACTTTATATTCCCACCAGCAGTGCACAAGCTTTCCAATTTCTTCTCGTCATCACCAATACTTGTTATTATTATTTTTTTTTATAAAAGCCATCCTAAAGTACGTGAAGTGATATCTCGGTGTGAGAGCTCATTTTGGTTCACATTTTCCTAATGACTCATGATGTTGAGCATGTTCTCATGTGTTTATTGGCCACTTGTATATCTTCTTTGGATAAATGCTTATTCGAGCCCTTTGCCCATTTTTAAATTAAGTAGTTTGGTTTTTTTTGGAAATATTCTTTTAAATGTATATATAGGCAAGGCAGAGGTACAGAAACAACAGGCTGTTACCTCAGAGGGTGTGTGTTGAGGTGGAAGAGGAGCAAACATGATTCCTTTCTGCCTCTTATGAAATTGTACTGGGGGGCTCCACATATTACCAGCATGTGTCACTAACTGAATAAAGAAAAACAATTTAAAGAAATTATCAGTAAAAAGTCACCTTGCTTAAGTATCTCAAAATATCTAACTTGAAGTTTTTCAATGGTCCAGCCAAGAAAATGAAATAATCTTGAGTTGAACCTTCACACAGATTTCATTGGTAAAATTTTAATATTGAAAAGAAAACTTCCCTTCATTGTTCTAGTCACAGATCCTTGGCCTGCCTTTTCCACCTCCTCCCTCCTTCCTTCTGGAAAGAGCTCAGACTAACAGAAGAGCCTGTCTCTCTTTAAAGAGACTATTTGTTTCCATGGTAACTTGCCTTCTTCATCTTCAGAGCTGTAAACTGGGAAATTCCATTAGAGGCTTATCCGGGCAGTTGCTTTTGAAATGGTGTCTGATATTAGCTGTCTGCTTCATTCACCTTTGCTGCTTAGCAATCTTTTGAATTTGGTGATTTTGTTTCTGTCAAATGAAGGGAGTAAAATAAAACAATACGAAGCTGATTATAATCGGTCTTGTTGGGCCAGCTGTGCATTCTTGTTAGGTCCTGTGGTGGGGCTGTCATGGTGTGGCCTCCCAGGTGACTGTGACCTCCCAGGTGACTGTGACCTGTGCAGCCTAGGCGCCGTGGAGCCCTGCACACAGAGCTGGCCTGATTCAAGATGCACCATGTCATCTGGAGAAGAAATAGGAACCAACTCTGTTGTCAGAAATGACTTTGATTGTTAGTAGATTTCAACTTTTTATCTGTAGGATTCTGATTGGGGCACATGGAGATGCTAATACTGCTGGCTGTGAAAATATAGCTGCAAATAAAGCAAATAACCAGATTACCTGAGGCTGATGATTTTAATTTTTCTAGTAGTATCTATGATTATAAAGCTGCATTTATTGACTATTGACATAGAAGGTTTGGGGGATTTTTATTGACCAGCATGGTTTATATGCATGAAATCTATATCACTTTTTGTTTCTCCAGATCCATAACGGACATTTAAACAACAGTTAATAAACATAGAAAATATCTTGAAATCACCTTTTCTATTCAGGAAATTCAGCTACTTTATTTCTCTTGATAACAACTTCATCTGATTATATTGACAAGAATAACATTACATTTGGTTTTCCTTTTATTTATTTATTTAGACATGGGGTCTCACTCTGTTGTCCAGGCTGGAGTGCAGTGGCATGATCATGGCTTACTGCAGCCTTGAATTCCTCAGCTCAAGCGATCCTCCTTCCTTGGCCTCCCAAAATGTTGGGAATACAGGTATGAGCTACCGCACCTGGCCTGGTTTTCCTTTTCTTAAAAAAGCTAACTGTTGGCCAGGTGCGGTGGCTCACGCCTGTAATCCCAGCACTTTGGGAGGCTGAGGTGGGTGGATCACAAGGTCAGGAGTTCGAGACCAGCCTGGCCAACATGGTGAAACCCTGTCTCTACTAAAGATAAAAAAAATTAGCTGGGCATGGTGTTGCGTGCCTGTAATCCCAGCTACATGGGAGGCTGAGGCAGGAGAATCGCTTGAACCCAGGAGGCGGAGGTTGCAGTGAGCCAAAATCACACCATTGCACTCCAGCCTGGGTGAGAGGGCGAGACTCCATCTCAAAAAGACAAAAGAAAACAAAAACAAACAAACAAAAACACACACACACAAAAAGCTAATTGCTGATCAATAGTATACTTCCAACTTTTGAACACATTTCCTAGGTAAAATATTTATATTTAAAAGAATGTTTAGATTGAATGATGAAAATTTCTGGAGATGGATGGTGGTGGTGGCTGTACCACAATGTGAATGTACATAATGTTACTGAACTGTACAGTTGAAAGTGGTTGAATGGTAAATTTTATGTTATGTATATTTTATCACAATAAACATAATATTCAGAATTTTACAACTGGCAAATATGAAAGTATCAGCAATTGCTATGGAAAAGCATGTTAACTGATATACAATTCGATGAGAATCTTAGGCTCTTCTTATGTAGCTTTCCTTCCTCCTTAAACTTAGACTCCCAAGAAAATCCCAAATTTTGGTTTCCTTTGGCCTCTTCAGTTTTGAAGCAATTCGAATGCATACTTCCTTTTTCCCATGAGAGAGCATAAAAATACTGTATTTCGTAGCCCTTATCTCTAGAGACATTTTTGTATTCCTTTGTTCCAATCATTGCCTTGGAGAAGTTCACTGTCTCATAAGAGGAATCACAAAACAAGAATCATCTCAGAATTGTAGGGATCTCTGTACAAACTTGTTCAACATCTTACCAAGGCAGATGTCTTAGTCCATTTTGTGCTGTCATGGTAGAATACCTGAGACTGGGCAGTTTATAAAGAACAGAGATTTGTGTCTTACAGTTCTGGAGGCTGAGAAGTCTGAGGTTGAGGGGCCCACATTCTGTCCAGTGATGAGTAGCTTGTCTACTCGTAGGCTGCCCGTTCCACTTTGATCAGGCTTATTTACTAAACATTCACTGAACAGTTTATCTTGACATTGTGTGGGGTTACTGGAGATACTAAAGGGAGCAAGATGGATGTGGTCTGACTCTCATAAAGCTTACATTAGAATGTTCTTCTATTTTTTATTTTTTATTGAAACTTTGTCTATTTACCTTAGGCCCATTCATTCTAGTTATGACCTCAGAGTCATAAAGAATGCACAGCACTGTGCACTGTGCCAAAAGCCCTGTTGCCTTCATTTCTTTTACTCCTCACCAGAATCCTATGAGGCAGGGAACATCACTGTCTCAATTTCACCACTGAAGAAACTAAGACTTAAAAGTGTAGGTATCTTGCCCAAGATCATACAGCTAGTATCTGTTTCTCCATTCACATTAACACATCATTCATTCATTTAACAAACATTGGTTGAGAATCTACTATATGCTTTGGCAATGTCGAGAAAACTTGATAGCTGCCCTTAAAAACTCACAGCCCAATGGGGGAAGAAGTCAAGCAAACAGGTCTACTGCAATGTGCTGTGCTGTGTGAGGGAGCTGTGCTCTGTGGCGATAACAGCTAGCAGGTCGGTCTCTCACCTGGTTGAAGAGTCCAGTCAGGCTCCTGATTAGCACAGTGGACCCCTATCGGTCTCTGTTGTGCCTCGTCCCTCCAATCCACCCACCACCCTGCATCCGGAGTGATCTGTCTAGACTCACAGTCAAGATCTGTCTAGACTGATCTGTCACATTCACACATTTTTCATTCAGCTAACAAATATTTTTGAGTATCTACTTTGTTAGCCCTTGGAGATACAATGGTGAGTAAACCACACTTGGCTGGGACCTTCACAGAGCTTGCAAGGCGGGTAAGAAACAGAAACAGGGAGACGCATAGAATCATTAAAAAAAAAAAAAAGTTGGAAGGCATATAGCCATTGTGGAAGACAGTTTGGAGGTTTCTCAAAACGTTAAGCATAGCGTTACTAAATGACCAGTAATTCCACTCTTAGGTATATACTCAGAAGAATTGGAAACAGGTACTCAAACAAATATATCTACAACACATGAAGGTTCATAGCAGCACTAGTCACAATAGCCAAAAGGAAGAAAGAATCCAGATGTCCATCAAGGATGAATGCATAAGCAAAATATGGTGTATTCTTACAATGAATGTTACTGAGTCATAGGAAGGAAGTAAGTACTGATACAGGCTAAACGGAGATGAACTTCAAAAATATTATGCTAAGTGAAATAAGCTAGACACAGAAGGTTACATAAGATAGGATTCCTTTTAAATAAAATATCTAGAACAGGTAAAGCCATAGAGACAGAAAGCAGATTGGTGATTTCCAGGGGTTGGGGGCAGGAGGAAATAAGGAATGACTGCTTAATGGGTATATGGTTTTATTTTGCGGTGATGAAAACATTCTCGAACTAGATAGAAATGGTAGTTGTACAACATTGTGAGTGTACTAAATGCCACCCTGAATTATACACTTTAAAATCGTTAATTTTCTGTTAAGTGAATTTCATCTCAATTAAAAAAAAATGTGTAACAAGGAGCTTAAATTAGATTGGGGATCAAGGATGGTTTTGAGCTGAGACCTAAAGACTGAGCAAGAGCTAGCTGGGAGAAGGATGTAGAGAAGAACATGTCCCTGGCAAGAGGAAGAGGGGTATGGGATAGAACTGAAGGGGAGGAAGGGGCCAGATGTGGTACAGCTTTGTAGGCCATGCAACAGGTCCCCAATCTTACCCCAAATGCCTTGGGAAATCTACTGAAGGGCTTTCAGCCAGGGACCATGACAGAACAATCTATCTGTTCTCAAGTTCATTCTTGCTGCTCTGTGGAAATGGCCTGCAGGGGCACAATCACAGCAGCTACAGGGAAGGGCAATGGTAACCAAGGCTCCCTGGGGCTGTCAATTTAACCCATATCTCCTACAGGGGACACACAAGGCTCCACGACCTAGTCCCTCCCTAGGTCCCCTGGCTCGTCTCTCCCTCTGCCCACCTCACACTCTCTGCTGTAGCCATAGAAAGTTCAAGAGGTGAGCTCTTTTTCTTCAGGCCTTGGAACAGTCTGCTCCTCCTTGGGAATGTTTCCCCATATTTGCCTGGCCAAGTTCTCTCCAATCTTCAGCATTCTGCTAAGGCATCACTTTCTTCCAGATGTCGTCCTGGCTCCAGGCTCTAATAGGGCCTGATTTGAAGCACCTTCCAGCACTTTGAGCCTAACTCTATCACAGTGCATATCACAGCAGGTGGCCACAGCTTGCTTTATCCCCCTGAATTTTTTCCATTCAGTAATGAATTCCTTAGGGCAGAAACTCATTTGTCCTGGTGTCACTAGTACATGCGCCTGAGTAAATTAATGAATTCTTTCAAGAGAAATGAATTAGAACGCAAGTGGTGCTCCTCAATTTTCCCTTGAGCTCTTGTTGAACCCCCTCTCTTTTTTTTCCTGAGATGTTCGTTTCCATCTCCCAGAGATACTGCCACTTACTGAAGTGCTTGCCTCTTCCTACTTTTCAGAATATCTCCATCCTTATAAAACTTGAATTATGTTTTAGTTCTCCAAACTTTTCAGTGGTGAACAAGCTTCTCACCATTACTTTCCTTTGTAAAGAGAACACATTGGAAAACGTTGAAATGCTTTTTAGTAGAAAATTTTCCCTCATTTTTCGTGATCACATTTCTAGTTCTTTCATCTGAAAACTGCCAGTTTATAACTGATTTCTTAATCAAGATTTTATAATTCTAATGAACATCTCATGCTCAGATTATAAGTGCTGGCCAATGTTTTTACTCTTTTGTGGAAAAAAAATTCAGAAAAAAAATTCATTTCAATGTTTTTCGGGACCTTTACATTTTCTCAAAACATTCACCTATTATCTCCCCTGGAGTGGTGTTCAGACCTCAGCATAATGTTGTGTCCAGAGCTAAACTGCCCACATTGATCCCACCTCTGCCACTCACTAGCTAAGTAACATTAGGCAAACTGTTTCACCTCCCCGTGCCTTTGTGTGGTAGGGAGCAAACATAGTATTTTGCTCACCCGTCAGGTGCACGGCTGAGACTCCTATAACAAAAGATAGATTAACAAGAGAAAAGGCCAGGCACATTGGCTCAAGCCTGTAATTCCAGCACTTTGGGAGGCTGAGGCGGTTGGATTGCTTGAGCTCAGGAGTTGCAGACCAGCCTGAGCAATGTGGTGAAACCCCATCCCTACAAAAAATACAAAAAATTAGCCAAGTGTGGTGGCACACACCTGTTGTCCCAGCTGCTAGAGAGGCTGAGGTGGGAGGATGGCTTGAGCCCAGGAGGTCAAGGCTGCAGTGAGCTGAGATTGTGCCACTGCACTCCAGCCTGGGCAACAGAGCGAGACCCAGTCTAAAAACAAATGAACAAAAACAATAGAAAAGCATACAAACTTATTTAACATAAGTTTTATGTGGCACAGGAGCTTTCAGAAATGAAGACTTCAAGAAACAGGGAAATACGGGTATAGTAGTCTTCCCTAATCCATGGTTTCAGTCACCCGAGGTCAACCACTGCCTGAAAGTATTAAGTGGAAAATTCCAGAAATAAGCAATTCATGTTTTAAACTGTGCACTCTTCTGAGTGTTTCACCTAGGATTGGAAACATCCCTTTGTCCAATGTAATCACCTCATCGCAAGAAGGTGAGTATATTAAAATGTTTTGAGAGACTACATTCCCATAACTTTTATTAGTTATATTTTCTTATTGTTCTATATTATTATCAGTTATTGCTGTTAATCTCTTACTGTGCCTAATTTATACATTAAACTTGTCATAGGTATGTATGTACAGAAAAAACCCCAGTGTATATAGAGTTCAGTATTATCCATGGTTTCAAGCATCCACTGGGGATGTTGGAATGTATCTCCACGAGTAAGAGGGGGCTCTGTATTTTTATGGATAGTCGTACAGAAGTATGACTGGAGGACAAAAGGCTATGGTCTAATGGTAATAAACTGCGGGGGCGGGGGTGGAATTTAGCAACGCCTGTTTGCTCAGTCTTCTCTGTGTCTTCTTTCCTTTCTTCCGGGTATAGGGAGGGCCCTTCTGAAATGAGAGTTTTACGACCAATTTTCAGGGGAAGGTCAGTGAGGTTTAATGGCCCATTTCAGGGGAAAGAGGGCGAGGGAAGATCAGAGCATGACCTTCTGCTTTTGCGGTTTTCTCAATTTCCTTCAAGTCTAAAATACATAGTATGACAAGATGACGTATTCTGGGGTAGCGTGTTCTGAACTCCGTCAGTGTCCTCATTTGTAAACTGGGGATAATAATGTTACCTAACTCAGAAAGATCTTGTGATCACGAAGTTCATACTTGTAATACACTCAGAACGGTGGCTGGTCATTGCACCAGCAACAAATCCCATCTGAGGAAGAGGAAACAACAGGAGCTGTGCAGCTGCGGCTGCTGGGACCTCCTGTCTGCACAACCCCACCTACTCCTTTATCTGCTGAGTGAAGACAGATCAGTCGACGTCGGGCCCAGGAAGACTGCTGCTGTCAGGAGAGCACACTCTAATCACCCACAGGAGCAAAACACATCCTTCTGGAGCCACAATAGCCTTGGGAACCTTGGTCTGGTTATCATAGCCATGATGTTGGTCAAACAGATAAAAATATTCTCTTGAATCCCTAGCCTGTTTGAAAAAAATCACCACCTATCAAAAGAAAGGAAAAAAGAACATTCCTTGACATTATAGCTTAAACTTAATTTTCATCTCAATTAAGCCTTTAATTGAAATAAAAGAATCTGGGACAGTATTAGGAATAATTAGGAAAGGAAAGTATTTTTTGGGGGGATGATTTTTTTTTCTTTAAGCAAAACCTATGTGATAAAGACATTTTTTATTCTATCCACTTTCCGATTAACCTTCACTTTATTGAGCAATTATACTCTGCTCACCTGAAAAAGAAGTAGAAGTAGTTATAACTTAAATATAATGGGTAATAGAATAAGGGATTTAATCAGACTAGAAGCCATGTAAGGGATGAAGTCATTTGGCCTAGATGCCATCTGCTGGGTACTATGATGTTACTCAGGGGGCAGGACATGGAGCCAGGCACCTCTCTGGGGTTAAACAAGGGTTGGGGAAGGAAAGGTCAGCAAAGTTAGCTGAAGGTCAGGAAAGAAGTTTATCCAGGCAGGAGGACTCTGGTGTCCAGAGAGCAAGGTGCTCAGTAGAAGGTAATGGTGTGATCATTCAGGCAAGCAGCTGACCTTGAAAAGGTCCACCAGAGGGTGACAGGGTCTCATGAGCTGCTGGATGGGACATCTGGGAACAGACCATATTTGTCCAGACAAGCATGGAATTGCCCAGCCCAAGAAGGATGGGTGAGCTGCTAAGAGGGTCCCTACCAATAGAATGGGGTGTATAAAATTCCAGATTCCATGATGGGCATTGGTGAGTTTAGGGCCAGCAAGGGCAAGATCAAGGCAGGACTCCAACCTTAAAGGGAAGCAGTCATCCTATTAGGGTACAAGCTCAGAGTCAGATCAGCAGTACGGAGAAGCTGATGGTAAGTCCTGCATGGGCCACATCCCCCATCTGTGTATAGGACTGAGCCAAGCACATGAACAATCATGGCAGGGACATGGTGGTATAGGAAAGGCTCCCCTTGACTCCTGGTATCAGTTAGGCATACTTTCAGCTACAAGTGACTGAAAACCTGAGTTGCTGTAGCTTCCCACAAAGGGACATTTATTGCTTCCTTAAGAAGTTAGATGTGTGGTCTCAGGATTGCTGGTGCAGCTCATCAAGGTCATTCCCATTCTCTGCTCCTTCAGCTGCATTTGGGCTCTTTGTCACCTTCGTACATGATAGTTGCAGACATTAGGTCCTCACAGCACATCCTAAAAAGGAAGGACAGGTGGGAGCAAGAGCTTGCTTCCTCCCAAGCCTCTGCCTGATTGTCTGGAAAAAGAAGCCTCCATCAGAAGCCTCCCAGCAGCCTGCCCCACAAGTACTCATTGGCCAAATGTGGGTCACTCAGCTACTCTGATTTGCAACAGGAGCTGGAAATGCAAATCTTGTGTTTCTAACCTCTACAGAGTGAGATATGCAAGGGGGAAGGGTGAGGGAGATGGTGGTAGCCAATAATCTTTCTTCTCCTTCTCCCTTTAATTTGAGCAGCACTCTAGATTCCCCTTCCTGCTCCCTTGTCAGATGTATATAGAATTGCTTTGGATACTTTAGGGAAAAAAATGGTGTTGATTTTCTTATAGGTTTACAGCTCATTCCTCCCTCTGAGATTGACCAACCATGATTCTTCAGGGCCAGATGTTGGAGCATATAAGACCTGCCACCACACCTTGTGGCCCATGGCAGCGCGAGACAGCATTCCTCTAAACTCTCTGTTGTGGAAAATGGCCAAGTCCTCATAGTCCAAAGAGAGTCGATTTCAGGCCACTGAGTTCTTCACTCGTACCTTCTCCCTCCCCTCATCCCAATCCATGTCCTTTTATGGAAAAAGCCCAAGGATTTTTTTTTTAAAGGCAAGTATATAACCATAAGGCAAGAATTTCCTTAACTGGTAATAGGATGGACCTTTAAATGCTGAAAAGGCCAGTCCCCCAAGCCTAAAATGGTACCAAAAACAGTTGAGCAAGAAGGCAGGGACTGCAGAACTTGGATGCATCTTGGGGGAAAGAAATAAAGGGGCCACTGGGCAGCTGGTGTAGAATAAAGATACTTTCAGACATATAATGAATTTAAAAATTTACCTACTTGTGCCCTTTCTGATGAAGCCATTGGGCAAAATCAGTGAATGAAGGAGTAAGCCATGAAAAAGAAAGACATGAAATCCAAGAAATAGGGATCCATCCCAGGAAAACAGCAAAAGGAAGTCACAGGATGACAGCTCAGCACCGGCCTAGAGAGAGTTTGTTTTGGAGCTGGAGGAATTGTATGGGGCAGCTGCAGAAAGATGTCTTTGAAGGAGAAACAGATCTGAGAGGTCTGGTGTTTGAGCGGTCTGGTGTTGAAAAATTATTGATAGGTGTGGGTGATACATGCGTTGAAGCACTTATTTAAAAAGAAGATAAATCTATAGGCAAATGAAAAAGGTACTAGGAGAAAACAAATAATTTTAAGAGAAAGGCAATATAATTATTTTCTTATTCCATTCAGGCTGTTACAACAAAATACCATAGATTGGGTGGCTTATAAATAACAGAAATTTATTTCACACAGTTCTGGCAGATTTGGCTTCTGGTGAGGACATGCTTCCTGGTTCATAGTTGCCATCTTCTCACTGTGTCCTCACATGGTAGAAGGGTGAGGGAGTTCTCCAGGGTCTCTTTTTTATAAGGGAACTAATCCCATTCACCAGGGCTCCACATTCATGAACTAATCACCTCCCAAAGGTCCTGTCTTCAAATGGCATCACCTTGGGGATTGAGATTTCAATATGTAAATGTTGGGGGGACAGAAACATTCAGACCATTGCAATCACAGTAATACATTACCTGAATCAGCAGTAAACATAATTTATATAGTCATAAGCTTCATATTATAAAAAAATGCAATATTTACTGTGATCAACTCTAACATTGTGATCCAATTCTATAGGGATAAAAGGGTAGAGGAGATGGCAGAAGTGTGCATAAACCAGCTAAATCCTCCATTACTATCGTGTTAGTCAAAAATTTGGTATGCAAAAGTGATAAATCAAGAAATAGCAGTAGAAGCATGTTATTTACAAATATGGGGTAAATAGAAGAAATGGTTTGAGAAATGGTTCAGTCAAAATATTGGTATGCAAAATTGATAAATGAGGAAACAGCAGTATAAGTATGTTATTTACACATATGGGTAAATAGAAGAAATGGTTTCAGAGAAGGAGGTTGGACGCAGCTGCTCACTTTGTAAAAAAAATTGATTAAAAAACTATGTGCATGAATTATCTTAAAAATTAAAATTCATCATTAAAAGACATTTAAAAAGTAAGGCAAATTCTTAACTTACTAAGGTGTATTCTGCTTCTTGGTTTGAGGCTTCTCCAAACCTGTGGCCAGGCCACCATGCATGTGCCATAAAATCATGACCCTTAATGAGTGATCCAGCAGGCAGAGGTGGAAGAGCTTGTCAGCATTTCTGGGCTTGTTTTGCCCTTGTGTTAAACAGAGCCAAGTTCTGAGGAGTTTTAATTAAGCTTACATTGGGAATGAAGGTGGAGCGGGGGTACTGGGAGAAAAGATGGAAACCCCATTCCTTGTTAGAGCAGGCCTTGTCACGCATTATTGCTTACATGGCAATGATCTGCCCTACTCGGCTATCACAGGGGAAATTACCATATGTAAATATGAAACTCGGGATTACAAAAGGTCTTTGAATGTTCAAAGTGATTAGTGTTCAACTTAATCTTCAGGGATTAGTATTTATGCCATGTTAATAACCGAAGGGATATTCTGTAAATGACTCATTTAGTCATAGTGTACATTTGTGGTTTTACACAAATAATCCTACAATTTATGGTGGTTAGAGTATTAAGTTCAATTTTTACTTATGTTTGGAAGCAGCTGTTTTTCTCGGTGTCCCCCAGGTTTATACAACAAGACTGACAATGGGTCATATGTTGTATCTGGGAATGCTACCCTGCCATTTTATCTGAGAGACTTGCCAGTGAGCTGGTATTGCCAACACATCCCTTTACAGAGCAGCAGTAACTTGGCAAAAGGACTCTTCCTACTGTCCTAGAGATCTTCCACTGGGAGCCTGACGCTTACCTTTGTTCCCAGGATATTTACTGATTCTTAAATCAAGGTAATGTTTTCAAGATGACTGTGAAGAATTTATGTTAATATTGTTGTAACTGTGAGAAGATTTAGAATGTTTTCTAAAAGGAGGAATAAACAAATTCATATTAATTCTATTTTTCTCCCAACTTTTTTTTTTTGAGACGGAGTCTTCCTCTGTCGCCCAGGCTGGAGTGCAGTGGTGCAATCTCCACTCACTGCAAGCTCCGCCTCCCAGGTTCATGCCATTCTCCTGCCTCAGCCTCCCACGTAGCTGGGACTACAGGTGCCCACCACCATGCCCGGCTAATTTTTTGTATTTTTTTTAGTAGAGACTGGGTTTCACCGTGTTAGCCAGGATGGTCTCGATCTCCTGACCTCGTGATCTGCCCACCTCGGCCTCCCAAAGTGCTGGGATTACAGGCGTGAGCCACCGCACCGGGCCTCTCCCACCATTTGATACATTTTTATCATCAACACCTGAAGTATCTGTAACAGAGGAAATGAATTATCCGTAGTGGAGAATGGAGATGATAACATTAACAATACTGAAAGATTACAGGCATTTGGAATCGGATCTGGGCTATTCCTCTGTGTATACATATATAAATCACATTTACATATAGGTGTGTATATATGTGTATATATACACATATAAAGATCACTAAAAATGATATTCATAAAAACAATTAAAGGGCGCATATCCACATGTTCTCAAAATCAGCTTAAAGAGGGATAGTCTTGTGAGGTGAAAGGTCACATTTTAGTGGCCAATAAAATGCCCCACTCCTAACTGCCAGCAGTATAAGAGAATTTGGAACAAAGGTGGTAAGGGAGATCTTTTAAGTAATAAATATTTAATTAGTGGTCCCATTTGGCTTTTTGAAAGTATAAAATGATGACCGGGCATGGTGGCTCAAGCCTGTAATCCCAGCTCTTTGGGTGGCCAAGGTGGAGGATTACTTGAGCCCAGGAGTTTGAGATCAGCCTGGGCAACATAGGGAGACTCTGTTTTTACAAAGAATTGGAAAATTAGCTGGGTGTGGTGGCATGTGCCTGCAGTCCCAGCTATGTGGGAGGCCGAGGTGGAAGGATCACTTGAGTCCAGGAGGCTGAGGCTGCAGCGAGCCGTGGTTACACCACTGCACTCCAGCCTGGGCTAGAGGGAGCCCTTGTCTCAAAAAACAAAACCAAACCAAACCAAACCAAAAATAAAAGGGAAAAAAAAGTACAAAATAAGACATTTTTTCTCTCAAATAATCAAAGCATTGTCTCTGAGTTGGGGCAAACTTGGCTGTTTCATTTTGATGAACCTGCCTCTTGCTTATCCACGGAACAGTCTGCTACAACAGCCCGCTTGAATACTTTGCATTTCGGACCAACCACCTCCACATTTGTCATTATGACAGGTTGTTATTTACAGGGAATGGCAGGTTGTTGAAATCCTAAATGAAGCACTAAGGAATGAAGCTCTAAGGACCAATTATAGCAACAATGCTTAAACATTTCAGGCAGCAAAATTGGCTCAGCTACAAGCTTGTTTAGGCAAGAAAAAAATGCCTATTTCCTATATTTTTGATTTATAGACCAACCCAAAGAGTGTGTAATTTCTGTTGATTTTAACATAAAGTCACCTAAATTAGGAGTATGCAGTTTTAACTGCAATAGTTGGCATGGCTAATATGGGAAAAAGTAGATTAACCCGATGCCTCCCAAATGTGCAAATACTCTAAGCCATGTTTAAAACTAAGGTATCTCTCTAGGGTAATTTTTCTGGTCTGCTGTGATGTCCCCAAGTGGCTGGCAAGTGTCATCTATTGGCAAGGCCTGAACAAGAGCACAGCAGGAAACTTTGCCTTTATCTGTTTGAATGAATGACTAAGCAAAGTTTAAAGGCCATTTCACTCTGCTCTTAAAGATATGTGAGCATGAAGATGACATGCTCCTTTGGTTCCCAGTTGCAGTGTCTGATCAGTTAGGCATAAAGGTGCTTTTGTCTACACAAGTTTCATGTGTGTGTTCTGTTGATGAGTCTGTTGACAACTGCATAAACTAAGTGTCTCCAGGGCAGGCAGAGACTGAGATTTGTTTCTCAGAGATTAATGAATGTGCCTCCATTTCTTTCCCTCAAAAGAGACAATACCACTTCCTACAGCTTTCCTTGTGTGCTTCAGATTGAAAACTTTATTGGGCTGCAGAAAGATTTATGATTCACGTATATGTGGGTGGTTATTACTGTAGAATAATCTGGAAAACTGCTAGTCGCAATTTGTTCCCTCTCAATGGTTACAGACTGATTCATTATGTTGGGCTTTTGCGTCTTCTCTCCTTCCTTCACATCTCTCCTCAAAATGTTAGATTCTTTGCCACACTATTTACAGACTGTGGTAAATATAGCAGGTTGATATCAGGGTCACTTGTATTATATATGCTATAATGTCTACACCATGTATTTTTATGTCTAGTGATTAAGAAATGTATAAGAAAAACGGTAATAAGCTCTCCATCACCATCCACCCTTCCTGGGATAAACACTGTTAAGAGTATCCTTCTCTCTTGTTTTCTGTATTCATATGCATATCATATTATAATTTTTTGTCTTGCTTAACAGTTTTTTTTGACCAAAATAGTATATTTGCTCTTCAATGTCCTATTTTCATGCAGCAATAGGTCACAGACATCCATCTAGATCTCTGTATATAGAGAGAATGCATTTCTTTAAAAAACATTAATTTACCATAATTGATTCAATCTTTCCCCTATTGACAGGCATTTTTGTTGTTGAAGTTATTTTTTTAATAAAAAATTTGGGGGCCATTATACACCGTGTTTCAAATAACTTCTTGGAATCTATGTCTTTACATACAGATATCCCTAAGGCTATAGATTTTTCAAAGTAGGAATGTTGTGTCTAAGGGTATATTTTTACTTTTAATCGAGGCTTGTTTTGTTATATTTATTACTTTCTAAGTAATAAATATAACAAAATATAATATATTATATGTTTTGCTATATTTAATACTTTCTAAGTAATAAATATAACAAAATAATATAATTATATAATATATTATATATAATTATAACATAATATAATATATAATATATCATATATTATATTATCTATTATATATAATATATCATATATTATATTATCCATTATATATATCTATTATAATATATAATATGTAATAAATATAATAAATTAATAATATATTAATACTAAGTAAAAACTATAACAAAACAAGTCCAACATCTATACACTGAAAACTACAAAACATTGCTGAGGGAAATTAGAAAAAATCTAACTAAATGGAGAAAATTCCTATGTTCATAGATTGGAAAATTCAACATTGTTAAGATGTCAATTTTCCCCAACTTGAGTCTATACATTTAAGGCAATCCCAATCAAAATCCCAATAGACATTTTTTTTTGGTAAAAATTAACGAGCTGATATTAAAATTTTTGCAGAAATTGCTAAATAATTTTTTAAAAACAACAAAATTGGAGGACTTACATTACTGATTTCAAGAGGTGCTATAAAGCTACAACATGAAAAAGCTACAACAATGGAGAAAAATAGTGAATTCACCAATAGACTCATATACATATAGTCAACTGATTTCAACAAGAGCAATAAGGCAATTCAGTGAGGAAAGGAAAGTCAATTAATAGTGCTGGAATACAACTGCCTATCTGTATGGGAAAAAAAATGAACATTGATTCTTACCTTAAACCGAAGATAATA
This sequence comes from Symphalangus syndactylus, assembly GCF_028878055.3. NCBI lineage: Eukaryota > Metazoa > Chordata > Mammalia > Primates > Hylobatidae > Symphalangus > Symphalangus syndactylus. The sequence continues at coordinate 68,339,101 of NC_072424.2, forward strand.
AATACTCAAAATGGATCACAGACCAAATTGTAAAAGCTCAATTATTAGGTAGGTGCAAAAGCAATTGTGATTTTTGCCATTAAAAGTAATTACTGTTGCACCAATCTAATAAGTAACTTCTAGAAGGAACAGAAGGAAAAATCTTTGTGAAGGGTAGGCAAAGATTTTTTAAAACAGAACACAGGAAGCATAAAATAAAAAATTAATAAATTGGACTTCATAAAAATTAAATCTTTTTCTCTTTGAAAAATATCAATAAGAAAATAGAAAGGCAAGCATAAAAGAAAATATTCACAGCACAGATATCGGACAACAAACTGTAACAAGAATATACCAAAGTCTTACACCTCGATATGAAGAAGGGAAACAATACAATTTTTTTAAATGTGCAAAATATTTTAAGACATTTCACCAAAGAAATTATATGAAAGAAAGCCCAATAAACACATGCCAAGGGGCTAAAAGTAGTCATCAGGGAAATGCAAATTAAAACCACAATAAGGTCCCACCACACACCTATTAGAATGGTTAAAATGAAAAAGACTGACTATACCATGCGTGGGCAAGGATATGGAGCAACCACAACTCTCATACACTGCTGCTGCGAATATAAAATTACATAGTACTTTGGAAAGTTATGGAAGTTTCTTGAAAAGTTAAACATATACCTATCATAAAGCTCAGCTATTCTAAGTATTTACCCAAAATAAATGAACACACATGTCTACATAATGACTTGTACACAAACATTAGTATCAACTCTATTTTTGTAAGAGTGCCAAACTGGAAATAACTCAAAATATCCATCAATAGGTGACTAGATAAACAAAATTTGTTACATCGATACAATGGAATCCTGCTTTTAAAAAGGAAGAAACTATAAATATATGTTAATAACTTGGGTGAATATCAAATCATGCTGAATGAAAAAGTCAGCCAAAAAGGGACTACATCTTGTAGGATGAAATTCTATAAAATGCAAAATAATTACAGTTATAGAAAGCAGATCAGTAGTTGCTTGGGGATGAGGGTGGAGGACAGATGGATTATCAAAGGGAGCAAGGAATCTTTTGGGATTGGGGAAACTCTCACATTCTTGATTGTGGTGATTTCACAGGACAATACATTTTGTCAAAACCTATCAAATTGTACACCTTAAATGTACAGTTTGCATATAAATTATACCTCAATCTTTGAGCATTTATTTCTTAAGAACTTTAAAATCATTTTGTCCAGTTCAAAATAAACCCAATCTCAACTCCATTGGATTTCCAATTGAAATTACATTAAACAAATCCATAATCTATATGCACATATATCTATACCAAATATTTGATATTGTCTTATCATTTAGGAAAATGTTAAATTCAGGTCTTGTTTTACATTATTCACGAAGCCTCTTTACTTTTCTTCAGCCCTTTCTATTTCCTGATAAATGTTTTTCTTGATATTTTATAATTTTATTGCTCTTGCCACTAAGTTTTTTAAAATATCATTTTTTACTTCTGATTATTATAAAGAAAAACCACTGATTTTGATATATATCAGATACAGTCACTTTACCAAATTCTCTTAATTCTAACAGTATTTAAGCAGAGTCTCATGAACTCTCTATACAATTTTATATCCTGCAAACAAAAAAAATTAATTTCCATCATTTACACTACTAACTATTCTCATTTTTGAGGGCTTTTTCCATTGAGCCGAAACTTTTAGAAAATGTTAGATTATGATAGAAAGTGAATCTCTGCTTTGTTTCAGGCCCTAGTTATTTCACGTTTAATTAAAATGATAGTAGTCATTTTCACTAATTAATATGCTGTTGGTTTTGGTGAGTGTTCTTTATCAAGTTTGGGAAATTTCATTTTAATCCTATTTTATTTGTAAATATTATCAAATGTCATTTGGTCATCTATTGATTGTGTAGTTTCTCTAAATTGTTTAATTAATATGTCACATAATTGATTACATAATTCACTACATTACTTACATAATTGTTTACATAATTAATATGTTACATAATGAATGAAAATGTTGGATTTGTATTATAAACCCTGCTTCTTGGAGTGTCAATCTTTTAATATTTTAAGGGATTCAATATGGACAGATTTCACCAATTGAACTATATCATGCCTTTTAATGGCTACATAGTATTATATGGTGTAGCTCTACTATAACTTATTTAACTCTGATTAATGAGTATTTAAGTTGTCTTTTTCTCTTTACTCAATGCTGTGATAAACCTAATTATAGAGTAGTATATCTCCAAAATTAGGTTGGTGTCAAAGTAATTGCGATATTTGCCATTAAAAGTAATGACAGAAACCACAATTACTTTGGCATTAACTTAATAATTTATAGTTTTACATTTAGTCTGTATGCCACATTTTCTTTGTCCATTCACCCGCTGATGAGCACTTAGGTTGATTCCATATTTTGGCTATTTGAATAGTGCTGCAATAAACATGTGAGTGCAGATCTCTCTTCCATATATTGATTTCTTTTCTTTTGTGTATATACCCAGTAGTGGAATTGCTGAGTCACATCGTAGTTTTATTTTCAGTTTTTTAAGGACATCCATACAGTTTTCCATAGTGGCTATACTAATTTGCATTTCTACCAAAAATGTACATGGGTTCCTCATTTTCTGTATCCTCACCAAATTGTTCCCTTTTTGATAAAAGCCATTTTTACTGGGGTGAGACGATATTACCTTGTGGCTTTGATTTGCATTTCTCTGATGATTAGTGAGGTTGAGCATTGTTTAATATACCCGTTGGTCACCAGTGTGTCTTTGTTTGAGAACTGTATATTCAGATCTTTTGCCCATTTTAAAATTGTATTGTTTTTTCCCATTGAGTTGTTTGAGCTCCTTGTGTACTCTGGTTACTAATCCCTTATTAGAGGAATAGTTTGCAAACATTTTCTCCCATTCTGTAGGTTGTATCTTTATTGTTTCATTTGTTGTGCAGAAGCTTTTTAGCTTGATGTAACCCCACTTACAAGATCACCCCAGTGGCGTGGTCTTGGCACACTGCAACCTCTATCTCCTGCACTAAGTGATCTTCCTATCAAAGCCTCTCAAGTAGCTGGGACTACAGGTGCATGCCACCATGCCCAGCTAACTTTTTTGTATTTTAATAATTTTTTTTTTTTATATTTTAAGTAGAGACAGGGTTTGGCCATGTTGCCCAGGCTGGTCTTGAACTGCTGGGGTCAAGCGATCCGCCCACCTCAGCCTCCCACAGTGCTGGGATTACAGGCATGAGCCACCGTGCCTGGCCTTTGTCCTTGACTTTTGAGAGTTTGATTCCTATATACCTTGGGGTAGTCTTATTTGGGTTGAACCTGTTTGGTGTTCTCTGACCTTCCCGTACCTGGCTATTTACCTCTTACTCAAGTTTTAGAAAGGTTTCTGTTATTATTTCTTTGAATAAGCTTTCTACCCCTTGCTCTTGCTCAACTCCCTCTTGAACACCAATAATTCTTACATTTGGTCTTTTGAGGTAATTTTCTGTATCTGGTATGTTACCTTCATTCTTTTACATTCTTTTTTCTCCTCTATTTTCAAATAGGCTATCTTCGCTCTCACTGATTCCTTTTTCAGCTTGATCTATTCTGCTGTTGAAAGCCTCTAGTGAATTTTTTAATTCAGCAAATTATTTCTCAATTCCAAGATGTTTATTATTTCAATCTGTTAAATTTCTGATAAACTTCTGAATTGATTTTCTGTGTTATCTTGAAAATCACTGAGTTTCCTTGTAACTGCTATTTTGCATTCTTGTTGAGTTCCCATATCACAGTCTTGTTTGGGTCCTGGTTCCTTATTTTGTCTGGGCGGTCATAGTTTCCTGTTTGCTTAAGTTTCCAGTGGATATACATTTATGTCTTTGCATCAAAGCATTACTTATTTACTCGTCTTCTCCTTACGGCTTTTTTTTTTTTTGGATACGTTTGTTAGAGATTTTTTTGCCATCGACCTACTGATTTTCCCCCACTAAGTCGCTGCCTCTTTTCTGGCACTAGATGGTGCCTTAAGCCCAGGTTTGCCACCCACCCAAATGGGGACGGAAAAGTACCCAAAGGGGTATCTTGGTAGTGCGGAAGGCTGGCCAGGGGTTCATGCCCAGGACGCCTGTGGAATGAACCTCATATACCCTGATGTTGCTGAAGAGCCACTCTGATTTGGTGTTTCTTTTGGCTGAGTTACATAGCTGCCAAGGCTTGCCTCCTGCCTTTGTCTTTGGATGACCTCAGGGGTATTTTTCCCTTAGGCACTCTTGATGCTTCCCATGGGTTGAGGTAGGGACAGGTCTCCTGACAGGGAACTCAAGATGGTGGGGAAGGTGGTTGTTAACGTTAATCTCTTTTTCCAGTGTAGGAACTCTGAGCTGAGGGGTGAAATTTTTGGGGGAAGGGCATTGTGGACATGGAGGTCCAATTCTCCGACTACTTGGAGTCTTTTCATTTCTCTACGGTTCTGGGAACTATCTCTTCTTCATATTTGAATTCTAGAATATTGCTGGTGATAATCTCGGCACTATATGTTTGTCTTTTTTTTGTGTATGGGGGTTAGTGGGGTGGGGAGTAAAGCAAGCTTGCTTCTGTGCTGCCATTTTGGAACCAGAAGTCTTGGTGGTTCTCACATTTGTGCAACAGAATCACTTGGGGAATTGGGAAAAAAGTTACATCCCTGATCCTACACTGTCATTGTGAAGCAGAATTTCCCTATAATGTGTACTTTCTCCCATCAAACTCTGGGAGCAGAATTTCTCTCATCAAATCCATGGGAATACCTTTAGAATCCCCTCCTTTCGGATCCCACCCTTACCTGGAGGGATCCAGGTTGCAGCCAATAGCGGGAGGAGAAATTCCAGCTCTTGTAGGATGAATGCAAAGGCTCTAATTGTGTCCATGGCAAAGGGCCTGGGTACCTGGCCCATTAAGCTGTCCTGTGGAGTTCCCCATGCCAATAAAACTTAGAGTGTTGTCTAAGACTTCCCCACCTCTTAGTTTTTATTTATTTTTATTGCACAGAAAACAGTAAGAAGGGAAAGAATTTTTAAAAGGGGAAAATCACAATGCCAACATCTGGACATCAACCACTTCACTTTTTAATTTTCTTTCATAGTCTTTTGTAATTATTCCATTCAATAGCATTATTATTTCATTTATATTAAGGACCAAATATACTTTTGTGAATGAGCGTAGGAATCTAGCTCTCTTCCCTTTTATTAACAAGAAAATACACTACAAGTTCTATACTAATTAAAAATGAGAGTTTTGTAGGGCTTAAGGCTTAGTAGACCTGGGTTTGAACTGGAGTCCATAATTTACTACCTGGGCAAACTTTCAAACTCCTCTGCGCTTCGGCTTACCTCTAAAGCAAGGGTCACATTTAAGAAATGCTTGAAACATAATATACACTTAATAAATGTTAGCTTCTTTCTCTTTGTCTTTGTTGACATCTCTAAGTTTGTTAACACCTTTTTATGCTTGTAATTTAAATTTTGTTTTCTTTTCATAATGGACTTCCTACCAGTTTCTTTTCTAAGGGACACTGTCTGATACTGAATATTTAAATTATTTCAAGTCTAGTTTCCAGCTAAGGTGTTTCAACTTAAAACACATTTTGAAGTTTTATTTTATTTTTCCAAGCTGCAATTATAAATACATGAAAATCTCTAGGTATGTGTACACCATATTGATCAGAGTTTTACATTAATGAAAATGCAAGTTACTTGTGCATTCTAGTGAGAGGCCAGGTTTTCCTGCTCCCCTTTTACTGTGGAGAGTGGGGAAGGAGGAAGTGGTTCAAGGCAGTGGCCTACTTTCCTTCCCAAGGGAGTGCGGCAGAGGCTATTCTTGTCTCCTATAACCTTCCAATCCTCCACCTGTAACTTAACTCTATCTGATCTCCTAAGTGAAGCATGTGGCTATGCATTATAGAGATGTTTCCCAGCCTCTCTGCAGCTAGGAGTGGCCATTTGACTACGTTCTGGTCAAAACATATGAGTGTAAATGATGTGCACCTTCACAGCTCTTACCCTTTTCCTCTTCCTTTTGGCGGCAATGCAGATGTGTAGAATTATACTACTTTAGTTTTTTATACGAGAAAAAAAGAACTGCTAACTTGTTTCAGCCATTATTTTGGGCAACAGCCAAACTTACATCCTAGTGAATATAGAGATAGTGAACATGGTCTGAGGCACTGAGGTTAAGGAATTTTCTGATATGGATAAAAAAGAAAGCACAATAGGAAGAAATGTTCAGTGTAGGCCAAGGAAATCTATACTTCCTCAATCCTCCTAAACATAAAACTTGGAACCATGAATGCGAAGATAGTAAAACTGAAATCTGACTACATAATTCTAAGAATGTATTAATAGTATCACAGCCCCAATGTACAGAAGTAGACCTGCTTTGTAAGCATATAATTCATCCATTTCACATGCAGGTTAGATAATATTTTCATGGTACCTGCAAAAGGAACAAGAGTGGTGCCAATTTTTCTAAGTAAGATGTCTATCACATTTCAGATGGATATTTAGTTAAGGACCTTTGTAGGAAACTGATTAAAAGCCAAGAGCTTTTAATCTAAAGCATATGATGAGGGAATACCACCATTAATTCTACAACCAAAGTTACATCCAGTTTCAGGTTTCTTCAGTCTCTAATTTGAATTTAGTAAATGAGCCAATCAATGATTAATGTAATCATTCCAGTAATAACTAAAGAAGAGGTATCCACAAACAGAAACATGCAAGAAGTCTGAAAAGTAACTGCATTTTGTAAGTTACTTTTGCTTTTCAGAAGATAAATATCCAGCATTTACTCAGTAATTTCTGGTGCTTTCAAAGCAATGATCCTGCTGCTATATGGCACTGATATCATTAACCATTAAATTAAAGGAAAAGTAATGCCTTTCATGACTTGGAAATTTGAAAGTACCATGACACTCAAATAGAGTTAAATAGCCATTCATTTCTCAAAAAAGCTTCATTTAAAAGTGGCCTTATGTATTTTGGAAGACTCAAGTTATACATAACATAGAAGCTACTGATTTAAAGGCTGCCTAAAGTAACTGATGGGCAGGTCATTTAAACTGAAGTTCCGTTTTGGTGGAACTGCATGGCAAGGGGTGTTGGAACCTCCAAGACCAGTGTCTAGTCATGGATGGAAAAGGAGCATAGGGCCTAGTGTTAAGCGTTACATGATCTGCCAATGCAAATATTATTTCTGCGTGCACCACCATATCAGGAAGGACCACTGACAGCATCTGTATGAGATAGTGTCAAACATTTTTACAAAGACTATCTTCACTGTTACTGAAAATATTGTTTTGCAAATTGTTCTGTGGCATAACAACCAACCTAGTCTTTCCTGGGATTTTCAGCAAGCAGAAAGCAGCTGCAACTTAAAAAAATAAAGAAAAGAAAAACAACAGAAAACTTAAAATTCCTCTCAAAGAAATTACAAAAACTATTCAAGTGGGGAAAAGGCTTAAGAAGTAAAGTGTACATATTTTAGGATTTCATTTATGCAAAACTGTAGAAAATGCAAACTAATCTATATTGTTAGAAAGCAAATCAGTGGTTGTCTGGGGACTGGGGTGAGAGAAGGGCTCAATTGCAAGGGGCAGGAGGGTACTTTTGGGAGTGGTAGACATACTGAGGATGTTGACTGCTGGGGTGGTTTCACAAGTGAATACGTAAGTTAAAACTCTGTCAGCAGCACACTTTTACTTAAATGCTCACCAAATTCTGAGGTGATTTAGCTTTCACATTGACTTATTTGGCAGGTAGGATATCTGCATTTTAAAAAATTGGGTGCAGTTTATCATATATGAATTATACCCCAATTTAAAACAATGCAGATCTCCCACCTGCTAAATAAGTCAATGTGAAAGCTAAATCACCTCAGAATTTGGAGAGCATTTAAAATTACAGCATGGCAAAGTTGTTTAGACCACAGACTTGGGTTTTAAAAGACATGGGGGTGGGTCTCAATGTTAGCTTTGTTGCTATCTATGGAGCGGTCACAAAGCCCCTGCATCTTCTAGTTCTAAGTTATCTTGTTCTATTCCTTTGTTTGCCATTCAATCTAAGATTTTTCCTATGCTCTTCTTTGCATCATGGACTAATAGTGGCCACAGTGTCCCCACGCATGAGATTCTGCCTGAAACAGATGATGATGGAAAAGCAGACTCAGGCGGAAGTCTTAACCTTTAGGAGCCTATTTTCCTATCTGTAAGATGGGAATACCATCTAACTACTGTGTGACTGAAATGGACATGTAACTTGGTATTGGTAATAGCAGTGCAGTTTATAATATATGATAAACAAATATTTATTAAAAGAATGAGCAAATGAATGGATGGATTTACTAAAATGAAGGTAGAGTTTATAAGAATGTGTGCATGTGTTTAGGTTGGAAAGCCAGCAGGTTGAAAAATGAATGAAACACCTAATTTAACTTAGAAATGCTCTAAGAAATCAGCTTTCTGATGAGAAGAATCACTTAGCAATGTAGGATGTGTTGTGCTTCATACAATGAAATTGTGAAGAGCTCCATTTAACACAAAATTTTGAAATGCAAGAGATGATGTGTTAACTGGCCAATTACCCAGCATCTTAAAAACCATGATTATCGTACAAAAGTGACATTTCAGTTTTTACTAGGTTCTGTGTAAGGTAAACATGGTGCTAAAGCAGAACACTTCACAGCTCATTTGCTGATACAAGTCATTCACCACTTTTATGTACCAGTTTAGAATAGGAATCTGAATTTTATTAAAAACAAAAATAAATCTAAAAAGCTTCCTTCAGTTACAAATATGCACAAGGATTTCTGCATTACATCATTTGACATAAAATGTTCTCAATGACAGAAGTAGAAGTAGAACTTACTACCATTTGAAGACAGGAGTTGAGCGCTGAAAACCACACACATTTATAGAAAGAAACCAAAGTTTCACAGGGAAGACCTGTGATCTCTGGCTACAGGAGCTGAAATTAGGAACATGAAAGAAACTTGAAGAGAGAAGACATTCAATACTCTAAAATACTTCAGCAAAAATAGTCAAACATTTGTAAACAACTTTTAACAAATCTTTATATGTTGTGTTGCTATATGGTAAATATTCTTAACTGATTATTATTCAACTCAAAAAAGTGATTTTTATTGCTCACGAATACTTCCCTCTAGATTAGAGAAAAGCTTGCTTGTTTTCCCTGGAGGCAAGAGTCAAATGTAATTAGGGCTTACTCAGTGATTGTTTTTGAATTTCTTAGACTGGGGCATTCCAGCCACTTGCTTGGCTGTTTGCAATTTCCACCCCAAAAAATAGTCAAAATAAATTGTAAAACCAGAACGAATAAGTTTGGCTCCTTGTTAACATTTTTATTTGCAGGTTTGATGGATGAGGACACTGATGAAACTGGCTGTGGATTTAATTATCCCTGGGTATCTTTTTCTCCCATCTCCAGGGATCATCAGGACTTAAAAGCATGAAATTGACAACACAACTACTTAAAAACAGAGTAAGGCTGAACTGTACTCAATGTCCAGGGCAACTACAGTACTGAAAATCCCAAGGAACTTACTGTAAACAAACAAGCAACTGTTCAACAGCCTCTTGCATTTGGTACCATGACTAAAATCTACTATTTTCTTCCATTTACCTATTTGGATATTTTTATGAAATGACTACATGTAAAAACCATAATAAAATTTCCCTTTAAACGTGTTATGATACAGCAAAACACATCAATGACTATAAATAAAATCTGAAATCTCGAATGCTAAATCCTAATGGAAACATCAAGCCTTAGCATTCACGCTTGGATATCTTGTGCTCTGAGATAAAAGGCCTCTTTAAAGTGACTAGGTCCCTTTCAGTGGAGTGACAGATGTACATACAAGCAACAATGCTATGGAGGAGTCATGCTTTATCCTCGTCTACAGTTATTTTCTCTGCCAATTTTATTTTACTATTACTATGCTGAACCCAATATCTGTTTCAGCTAGGTAATCAAATTTGGGAACAATAACACTCCTTTTATTTAAATTAAATGATAGAAGACATTTATTTCCAGGAAGCTTTCTAAAATAGCTTTTGAAGAAGCTAAAAATAACAGTTTAGTACAAACTGTCCTTCACCTGTATTGCTTGTATACACAAGGAATTCATTATAAAACTCAGCAGTAGGAGGAAAAAATAATGGAAGAAAAAGTTACCTGCTTTAGCATTTTAAAGAATAGTTTTGATAACTTCTTAGATCTTGCTTATCGGGAATAGAGCAAAAACTACAATACAGTCATGATAGAATTCTAATAATCACAGCAATTAATGCTTTCATTTTGAACTTTTTCTTCTTAAAACATTAATGCTATAAAATCAGATTGATGACATCCTTATTTAAAAAAGACATCTTGTATTGGTATCAAAATATGACTTATTTTAACACCAACTGAAAAAATATAGAGTTTGTATAGTCTATTATTTCAATGTCATTTTATTATTAAAGTTATTCTGAAGGTTTTGGTAGCAAAATTACTGTTAACAATATAAATACTCTATAAGTGTTGAAATTCTCTTAAAAGTGTTGAAAGGCGGCAGGCATTCTAGAACGGGATTGTAAGGAAAATCAAATATTCCAATATCCAGGATAATTAGGATACTTGTTGAATTTACATTTACTTCTTTAACTTCCTTCTGATTTGCCTGGTTTATTTCTCATTTGGTATCATAAAAAGAAATCTAAGCCCAAGCCTTTTTTAGCTGGAGTAATTACTTCCATTTTCCATTATTTTTCTTCATTTTTTTTTTCCAAATACATGAGAAAACAATCCAAGAATCACTGCAGGAAGAAATGATCATTTAAGCTCAATCATGTTCTTTTGCCTTTTAATTTCATTTAAGAGATTAATATTAGAGTCATAAAAGCTTTACAGTTTCAACACACATACACACAATCACAGAATTAAAAATCTTTACTCCTTAAAAAAAAAAAGAGTTCCATTTTGTTCAATGTATCACAATCAAATTTTAGTCTAACAAAATCCGGTAAAACTGCTTCCATTAAATAGAGCAGCTGCCACTTACCTTTACATATTTTACGGATGGAACTGAGTTCAGTACTGATCCAAGGATGCTGGCATCAAAGCCCTTACACAGAACTATCCCTAAAGGTTCCGTATTTCCGTAATATACCACCAATCACTCTAAATTTATAATACCCTGTCTTTAACTTGGTATATACCATCTTTTGGGAAAAAATTATTAATATTTTGAGATGAGATACAAGAATAAAGTCATTCTTGAGGTTCTACCTCTAATATGAAAAAATGGACAATGTTTGCACATAGCAGCTAGTTTGATACCTCCTGCTCTGTTAGGCTAGCCTTCACACAATGAGCATGCATATACAGCCACAGTTCACTGCACCTGTTTTGAAGTTGCAAAGTGCTGCTCATTCAAGTCACAGATGCTACCATGTTATGCAATGAAACAGTAAAATTGTATGTCCACCATGAGTAAAGGAAAATAAACAACGAAACAAATGCAGCAAATATAGGCAGTTGGCATTCAGAACACGCCAAAAAGCTAACACTCATGAATTGTCATTATAAGGTTTTCCTTTCCTTAAAAAAAAAGTCTTTCTTTGCATATTTCAAAATGTAACGGTCCCAGAGAATCATGAAGTGCCTTGTCGTTTCTGCTGCTGACTTCTGATGACCTCTAGTTGTTTTTTGCATTGCTGGTAGTAAGTAGAAAGACTTTTGTTTTCATCTAAAAGCTTTTTATGTTCCTGTACCAGGCGAGATGTATTTTGCTGGTCCTTTTCATCCTGGTCTAGTTCTGCAACTAGTTCTTGCCTACAAACAAATACCACATAATATTACACATGATGGAAAAATTCATACCTTACTAGCTGATGGTGGAAGCTCAATTAATGAGAATTTTTATTCTTGGTTTATCATTTTGCATCTTAGGTACACTAATCAAATATAATTACGGGCTGGGGTGGAACTCTCATCTACTTCTAGTGTAATCATACAAATATCATAATCCTTTTATTAAGTAACTGTACTTGGATAACTAGTGAAGCAGATAAAATGGTAAAATAAAAGTTTCAGAAAATTTCATTTTCTATCCTCTTTTTGTGTAGGAAGGATGAAAAAAGGGTGGGAAGGGTTCTATCTGGCTATGGGAAAATATCATGAAGTTTTTATCCTTCACATTCTACTTTTATACTCATTCACATTCTGAAGTCACAATCCTACTTAACTGTAGTAGAGAGTGGTAAGCTAATAGAAAATTTGCAATCTAATTAAAATAAATGATATCCAATTTAAAGCTTTTTCCCATTTTAAAGCAGTGAGAAAAATGACAAAGTACCACTTATTTTAAAACACTTATATTTGCAAGCATTTTCAGGAAAGGCCCTCATTCTTTTATAGTCTGATAAACTTATTTAAGTCCTTTTTATTTGGGAACTATTAAGTATTCCCGAAAAAGATGCATCTTTAGCATTTCCTAAAGTGAGGTTACTGGATATAAATGAATAATTAATAAAAAGTCCTCAAGTAAAATAACTACCTAATACTACTTCTGAAAGTATTTAAAATTGATTAAAACTGTCATAGTTTTCACAGCCAACACCCTAATCCACCATTTGTTTTTTCCAGCATAGAATTCTTCTTTCAAATGATTAAAGTATGGCAAAAGTATAGGTTAAATACGTGAAATAAGAAATCAAGCTTTTTCAACATAAAGTGCCAGCAGTTCGATAATTACTTCTACGATTTCCAGACTGTAGTATTTAATTTCCTATTTAGGCTTACCTTTCAAATACCAAGTTGGTTCCATTTAAATCACTGTATCAATAAATTGTGATAAAACAATTTTTTCTCTCTTTTTTTTGAAGTACATACAGAAAGCTTTTCACAAATTCAGAAAAAAACAACTTTCATTTATTTAGATTAAAATTAATGAAGGGAATCCTATTATCATACATATATAAAGTTGCCAAAATTTTTTCCTTAACACTTCATTTTAGTTACCACCAATAATTGTTTCCTAAGTATAAAATTTCATGAAGGTCATGCTTAAGAAAACTGAAGATACATACATATTTAAGAATTGTGAATTTAGTAGTGAGGAAATTAGACTGGGTTTCTTTAAAAAGGGAGGAGGGCAGTTTCTATAACTCCTCAGAAAAACACTCAGTTATGAAATATAGTCTTTTAATAAGTAATTCAATTCTAAACATACACCTGGAAAAAATGTATCTACAAAAATGTTTCTAAGATAAGGCACAACTGAATGTTAGTAAATCAGATTATTTTGTCTATGTAAAAGAAAACAATAAATCTTTATAATAATAAATCTAAACAGCTCTGAGAACATAAAACAACAGGTATAGAGCACCAGTTTATTTTCCATAGCACTAATATGATATAGTCAAAAAGACTGAGTTTTGCATAAAAAATTTTTAGTAAAAGGGTGCTTAAAGCTTAAACAAGTTGAAAGTATACTTAATGACTAATTCTAAAAACTACGTTTTCATTGCACCTTATCATATTTTAAACTCAAAATACTAATGTATTTTTATTTTTATTCATAAAAATAACTTACTTTCTCTGTAATAACAATGCAATTTCTGTTTGAACTTTCATATATTCTTGTGCCATTTTACAATGCTGTTCAAACACTGCCATAGATTCTTTGGAGTTTGGGCACGGTGCTAGAGGCTGAAAATAATCAGGAATGTTAAAACATAATTAAATCAAATTTCAATATCTAGCTAAGATGAGAGTTAAGACAGAGACTGTGATATATTTTTAGAGCACTAAAGCAATGATCTTTTAAAAGTAAGTGTTAAACCATGCCCTAGAAAATCTCAGTGTCCTTTTGTCAGAGTTAACTCAGCATTTAAATTTACTCTTGCTGTTTTAACAGTCTGTTACAGAGAACCACGACTGTTGGAGTTGTAGTCTCTGGTATGACATTTCAGGTTGCAAACAGAATCAAACTAAATGATGTTTATAGCCCTCATACTCATGAGGAGGCACTGAAGTATATTATTTACATTTTCAGTCACTATGAACATGATGAGAATGTATCACAAATGTATTAAATGGAAATAAGCTTATGAGTTTTGTTTTAATGCACTAAAATTAAAGAGTGAAAATGTAATGCTTAGCAGTACTAAAGAAAGATACTGGAGGATTTTAAGATGACTGAAAAGATAAGAATATGATTCTGCCAATTTAAAGTTTGATTAACTTAACCAAGAGAATTATTTTGATTTGATTCTAGAAAGTTTAAGGAGGCCAACTAAAAGGATAAATTAAGGACTATACAATGACAGGTAGCAACACAATTGTCAGCTTAAACTCTCTAAGAAGAAAAAAGTCAACTTTCAATAAGAAAGTACTTCTTTACCTGTAGTTGGTGATCCAGTGTAAGATAAGCCATTGGGATGGAGTTATCTGATCCATTGGTATCTGTAATTCAAGCATGTATTTTATTCATTTTCTGTCACAAATAATTATAAACGAACAGCAAGAAAGCATGAATGAAATGCTTTTTTTTCTCTAAAGTAAATAATATGTAAATTAAAAGTTATGGCTATTGGTAATGGGAGAGTCTATTTCTGAATTCTAAAGGTTAAAAAAAGGATATTCATTTATCATATATTAGAATGCAATCATATTCTCATACCTATAATTTAAGTTGGCTATAAACTGAATAGAACACAATATATTAGAGCTTCTAAGCTTAGTTAATTAAAAACAAAAACAGTGATATGAGATCTTTATATTTTAAATTCAGTCTTAATTGACCCTATCTAATCAAAGCCCCCTTCTCTTTTCTGTATCATGCTAAGTTTATTTTATAGAAGGCTATGTCAACTCTGCTAATATCAATGTTCCTTAACAGGGAAAGGGAGAAAGCAGAGACAAATTCTCTTCCAGCGGATCATTTTCAATTTATATAGATTATAATGTGACCCCCACCACTCAACCTGCCCTTCGCAGTAAGAATCACTGCAGAAAACGAGATGTTGGTGATGAGAGTGTATTACAAATATGAACAGTAAGGAACCAAAATGAGGTTGAAACCTGTGGCTCAATGTCATGCCGAAAACAGTTAAGTTGATTAATTCAAACACCCAGTCAATTTTATAAAATTATTTGAATAGAATACTTTTGTTTATATTTCAAAAGAGGTAAAACTGCCATACAACTTGAATGAGATGCGTGGGACAGTCTCTTCTCAACTTTAATGGTTACGTAGAATAGTTACAGAAGTAAGCAGAATAACTCTGAAGCAATACAGACTTTTCTACTTCAGAAGTAGTTGCTTTCCCACTGCTAGTAGAGAAAAAATGAGCTAAATGAGTGAGCTGTTGAGCCTTTTTCTGACGAATAACTCCTTGAAGGAGTGGTGTGGATAAAGGCAAGTCAGGATGACAGCACACGCACTGTATGCAATCCAAAAAAACTCAAGAAGGGTTGCTGGCTCAGTAATCTTCTAATTTATTGTTAACTGATATTCCAGGTGTTTTTTTTTTTTGCTTTTTTTTTTTTTTTTTTTTAAGCCAATGAGAATGTGCTCGTAAGAAACTCCAAAAGCTAATTAGCGAAATCAGACCAAATGAGACAATGCATGTGAGAAACACCATGGAATGCCGGCGTATATTAAGCACTCAACACATGACAGTAGTTATCATCATTATTCAGAATAAATGGAGAATTAGAAAGAACAATTTAAAATAGTATAGTATGAATTTCATATTAAAAAAGTAATGTTTATTAAATATTGGAGGGCAATACAGAAAAACAGTAGAGACTTAAGGCACTTACCCTTAAAGCTCATACACAGTACTAACATAAATGTGTGTTTTTCTCAAGTGGCTAAACAAGAAATATACTTAATTTGTTATTTCTCTGACCAACTCTCCTCCCACCCCAACAGTAGTTTCAAACTATGCTCCCACGTAAACACTGCTTTCCACAAAACTAAAACTGATTAAAAATGACTGATTTCCTCCTGATTTACTAGAAAAATTTAAGTGTCTTGAAAAAGTTTCAATTTAAGATTTGCATTCCTATTATTCTTTCTTAAATCACTGATACATTATATATCTTATTATATCAGCACCCTGTATCTGATATGTATTTTAGAATTAAGTATAATACATCAATGTTGCATGGTATTCTGGGAGTGGGAAAAAAGTCCAAGGATTGTGTTATTCAAATAATTAAAGCCCTTCTATGGTGGGGAACTCAAAGTCCTTCATCGAATTTCATCTTCTCTCTAAAACAAGGAAGTGGGATTTCACTTTCTCACTTTTAAACTAAATTGAAATTGAACTTCCAGTCTCCACTAGCAATAATTAGTCAAAGATTGGAAGATTATTTAATGACAATTTTTTGCGGGGTGTGTGTGTGTGTGTGTGTGTGTGTGTGTGTGTGTGTTTCAATTGCTAATCAAATCTAATTGCTTCTCCTGAATGTCAAGGCTGAAGTCGGTTTGGTTAAATTAGGCAAACTCTCTTTTCTGACCCCTCAAACACAACACTTGTTACTATCTCATATTCTTTGAGTATGCATTCCCTTCAGTGGAATGTTGCCTTCTCCTTTCTGCTTTATGACTAAAAAAAGTCTCATCATTTTATGAAAAGGTTAGAGACTATGCCAGGTCTTGTTTAATTGATTTCTCTTACAACTATCAAAACACTCAGCTTGTACTATAAATTTAGTAAGTTATTATATAGTATAAGTTTATTTTTAATGTGTCAGTATTATAACTCTAACCAGACTGCAAGGAAGGGGCCATGCCTTATACTTTATATTAATACATCTTTGCAAAGTACTAAGCACAGGTGAAAATTCTTCAGTGAGCTTCCCCCTCTGCAGCTCCCTCTACTGCGTCTAGATATCTCTCTCACTAGATTCTCTCAGTATGTGTGTCTTTTAAAATACCCATTATATTATAAATAGGAACTGAAGAGCACTCATTATCGGCTATGATTATTAAATTGTTATGCTCTTTAGCTTTCTCTGAAAATATACAAAAACCTCTCAAATTAAAAAAATTTAATTAGGTCGCTTTAACTTATGTTTACACTCTTAATTTTTTCCTTGGTCAGTGGGCCTTCAAAGAAAAAGACTTTACCTATCTGTTCCCTAATTTATTCTCTTAGCTTGGTTACCAATATTTTTCTTAGAAATAATGCAAAGCTGAATTAATTATAAACTTAAACCAGAGCATCCATTTTTAAAATGTATTCAAAAATTTTTTTTTTTTTTTTGAGACAGAGTATCGCTCTTTCACCCAGGCTGGAGTGCAGTGGCGCGATCCCAGCTCACTGCAGGCTCCGCCCCCCGGGGTTCACGCCATTCTCCTGCCTCAGCCCCCCGCGTAGCTGGGACTACAGGCGGCCACCACCTCGCCCGGCTAATTTTTTGTATTTTTTTAGTAGAGACGGGGTTTCACCGTGTTAGCCAGGATGGTCTCGATCTCCTGACCTCGTGATCCGCCCGCCTCGGCCTCCCAAAGTGTTGGGATTACAGGCGTGAGCCACCGCGCCTGGCCTAAAATGTATTCAAAATTATAGCCACACATTTGCAATATATTTCAAGGCAAAGACAAAATTCAGCTGATATTGCAAATTATTTCTAGCAATTGGTATTTTGTGGTGTTTCTAGGTACAGAAAAAGAAAACAATGGGACAGGAGTTGGAAGGTAGAAGCAACATATGAAGGAGAAATATAACGGTTATGTGAGAGAGAGCCTTAAACATTTTTTATTTTACCCCCATGAAGTCACAATCTGCCACACTATTGACTGGCATATACAGATTAGTGTAGACTGAAGACAGGAGGCTCTGCTGAGTTGAGTACCAGACCCGGGCAAATGCTGTAATGTCAGAGAGCGTACTCCCTTGCCAGGGGGTTCAGAAATCAAAAAGAGCTGCTATCACCTGAATGTTAATAATAAAATTGGGCCAGAGCATTTCCCTGTCTACCACTGGGGACGAGCAAGTCTATAATGAATTCTACACATGTGCTATGTAGTGGTGAATGCTCTGGAGAGTCCTAGGTTGGGCTGTGCTAGGGGTGAAACAGGAGTTTTTGCCACCACTAAATTTAAACTTACACCCTGGCTAAACATAGTTGGCTCTCTTATATGACACAGAGAAAAAGCACCCAGTTAATTTTTTAAATTAAATTATAAACTTGACCAAACCACATCAGATAACTATAAATACTTGAGTTGTATTTTAGTTTGTAAAGATAGAAGGCTGGCTTTTAAACTTCAATCTAATTGTTACTATTAATAACATAGTCGATCTTATATACAATATCAAATGCTTTAATTTTCCAAGGGCTAAGAGATCATCTTTCCCTTCATGACTTAATATCATATAAATAAAAAATTTCATAAGTACACTTAAAAGCATTTATCAAGGTATTCTCTTAAAGTTAGGGAAAAGTTAATTCTATTATAGCACATCATTTCCTGTTTGCCCATAATGAAATGATGTCATCACTACCTTTAGGTGGGTAGACATTAATACTAATATTGTGACCAGTTAGTTATTCATGTTGGGGAGCTTTAATAACTCTTCACAGGTTTCTAAAGGTCTAACAGAATATTTGTATAACTGAAAATGATATCTTTTATCAGTTAAAAACAATTCAAAAGGTCAATGGTCAGAATTTTTTTCAGCTTAAGGTACGTGACATCTTGTGTCCTTAAAAGACTGAGATGAAGATGATGAGGATGATTTTTAACATTCTCCAATTTTGGTTACTGAAAAAATGATGACTTTACACTATCATCTAGTAGGATGAATCTAGTAGGGAAATCACAGGATAAGTACCAAGAATTCAATATGCTTCGCAACTGGAAAAAAACCCCAAACAGACAATCTTTTTTTTTTTTTTGAGACGGAGTCTTGCTCTGTCGCCCAGGCTGGAGTGCAGTGGCGCAATCTCGGCTCACTGCAAGCTCCGCCTCCTGGGTTCACGCCATTCTCCTGCCTCAGCCTCTCCGAGTAGCTGGGACTACAGGCGCCCGCCACCACGCCCGGCTAATTTTTTGTATTTTTAGTAGAGACGGGGTTTCACTGTGGTCTCGATTTCCTGACCTCGTGATCCGCCCGCCTTGGCCTCCCAAAGTGCTGGGATTACAAGCGTGAGCCACCGCGCCCGGCCCAGACAATCTTTAAAATACATGTTTAGTATCTGGATAAAAACAAATATAGAAGGCAAGGCAGTCCCCGTCTCTGTATTCAAAACGGTATTTTAACATGTATTGCTAAATAGTTTATTTAATATAAAAATCTAAACAACAGTATAATGCCTGCCTTTGTAAACATTAGAGTAATGACATGGCCAAATGAAAATGAACATAAACATGACTGATTCAATTTCGTAAGTATGAAGAAACAGACTGGTCACCTGTGGAATCATCAGGGGTCCATGGATGACTTCGAGTTGGCTTTTCTGAGGTTGGTCCTGAGGTAGTAATCATTCTGACACTGGGACTGGATGACCTACTGCTCACCTACAGGAAGAAGTCACAGGAGAAACAAAATGTGATTTTTTGAATAAAAAAATGGCAAGAGAACGTTTCCACTAAAAGGCAAAGAAGAGACTTAGAGGTGGGACTGTAAACTAGTTCAACCATTGTGGAAGTCAGTGTGGCGATTCCTCAGGGATCTAGAACTAGAAATACCATTTGACCCAGCCATCCCATTACTGGGTATATACCCAAAGGACTATAAATCATGCTACTATAAAGACACATGCACACGTATGTTTATTGCGGCACTATTCACAATAGCAAAGAGTTGGAACCAACCCAAATGTCCAACAACGATAGACTGGATTAAGAAAATGTGGCACATATACACCATGGAATACTATGCAGCCATAAAAAATGATGAGTTCGTGTCCTTTGTAGGGACATGGATGAAACTGGAAACCATCATTCTCAGTAAACTATCGCAAGGACAAAAAACCAAACACCGCATGTTCTCACTCATAGGTGGGAATTGAACAATGAGAACTCATGGACACAGGAAGGGGAACATCACGCTCCGGGGACTGTTGTGGGGTGGGGGGAGGGGGGAGGGACAGCATTAGGAGATACACCTAATGCTAAATGACGAGTTAATGGGTGCAGGAAATCAACATGGCACATGGATACATATGTAACAAACCTGCACATTGTGCACATGTACCCTAAAACCCTAAAGTATAATAAAAAAAAAAAAAAAAAAAGAAGAGACTTAGAGATCCCCAAAAAATTCTTGTAAACAACAAAATAAATCCTCTCATATATATGTAAAAATTTATATGCACTCACACATGATACCTCTTAAAAACTGATGAGCTTGCAAGAAACTAAGAAATACTCTGAGATTAGAAACAAAACAAGATCAGGAAGCTAGCAAGTGCTTAAGCTGACAGCCGTGGGAATTTCAACTGAACACCAATGGCCTAGAGCCACTGTTTTCACAGGCTGCTGCACTCAGAGGAATGGACCATAAAGCCTTGGGCCTTTGTAGGATGGAAGTAAGACTGCAGAAACCTCTGCTTAAAGCTAAAACTCAGCAAAGGCTTCACTCTCAGAGAAAAGGTCACACAACTAGGAAAAAAAAAATCTGTCCTACAAAAGCGGACAGGAAACAAATGTGTCTCTCTTGGGTTAGTGGCTCTGGGTGGAAGGGAGAAATGTATTAATTGTGAATCCACAAAAAATTTCCAGATTGGATGCAGGTTACAAGAAATTCCAACCACAACAAATCCCCAGCATTAGAAATAGGAGGAAGCTCACAAATTGAGTTCAACATGGAACGTATACGTTCAAATTCTAGGAAACAATCAACAGGAGACAGAAAAAGCAGCCAGAAGAAAGTAGAACAATATCTTCAAAGTACTGAAAGAAAATAACTGCCAGTCTAGAATTGTCTAGCCAACAAAATTTGAAGATGATAGAGGCCAAAATAACATTCTTAGAAGGACAAAAACTGAGTTTACCTTCCATACATTCTTACCACAGAAGTTTTTCAAGCATGTATTTTTGGAAGAAGAGAAATTTTACTTGATGGAAGGATCAAGATGCAATAAGGAATAGTAATAAACAGGAAAATAAATCTACACACTGAAAACATTCAGTGACGGAAACAGTGAATTTATAGAATTATCAAACAAATAAATAAGATGGCACTAAAATTATAAATAGCAATAGCATAAGCATAAAGAACACTGATTTAAAAATCCTTGTATTGTTCAGGATGAGGGTACAAATCTTTACTAGGTTGGGCATGAATGTTAAAATTTCAAAGGTATTTACTAAAAGTAGTAATTAATATATAACTCCCAAACCAGGAAGAAAATAATAAAATGAAAAATAAATTTATTCAACTCAAAAGAAAACTTGAGAGAAATAAGAGAAAACATAAGAGAGCAAACTTACCAGTAACCGCAATAAATGTAAATAAATTACTCTCCAGTTAAGATATTTTTTAAAAAATCAGATTGTCAGGATGAATTAAATGCTATTTATAAGAGACATATCTAATTTACAGAGACAGAGAAAACAGAAAGTTAAAGGATAAAAAAAGAAAACCAAGCAAAAACTACCCCAAATAAGGTACCTATATTAATATCAGAGAGAATATATTTTAGGGTCCAAAAAATTACTAGAGAAAGAGATAATATGATAAGTGGTTCAATTCAGAATACAATTCAAAATTTATTTTTTAAAAATTAATTTTTTTTTTTGTAGACATGGGTCTTACTATGTTGACCAGGCTTCTCTCAACCTCCTGGCCCCAAGTGACCCTCTTGCCTCAGTCTCCTAAAGTGCTAGGATTACAGGCATAAGCCACTGTGCCTGGCCAATGATTCAAAATTTATATGCTGTACATACAAATAGATAAATAAAAAAAAACTGCAAGGAAAAAGGACATATCCACCATCACAGTGAGATTTGTTTTTAAAGACAGGGTCTTGCTCTGTTGCCCAGGCCGGAGTGCATAGCTCACTGTACCCTCAAACTCCTGGGCTCAAGCGATTCTCCCATCTCAGCCTCCTGAGTAGCTGGGACTACAGGCACACACAACTATGCCCAGCTAATTTTGTAGAGCGAGGGTCTTGCTATGTTCCCAGGCTGGTCTCGACCTCCTGGCCTCAAGTGATCCTCCCTCCACAGTTTCCCAAAGCACTGGGATTGCAGGTATAAGCTACTGTGCCTGGCCAACAATTCAAAATTTAAAATTTGTATGCTGTACATACAAACAGATAAAGTAAAAAAACTCAAGGATGTATCCTCAAACTCCTGCACTCAAGTGATCCTCCTGCCTTAGCCTCCTGAGTAGCTGAGACTACAGTTACATGCTATTATTGCACTTGGCTAATTTTTAAACTTTTTGTAGAGATGGGATCTCACTATGTTGCCCAGGCTGACCTAATGGCTTCAAGAAATCCTCCCATCTTGGCCTCCCAAAGTGCTGGGATTACAGGTGTGAGCAACTGTGCCCAGCCCCACAGTAATATATTTTAATATTCTTCTGTAAATTATATAAAAGGAGACCAAAAAACAAAAAAAACCAAACACACAGTAAAACTTGAACTCCATAAAAAACAAGCTTAATCTAAACATAAGTGACTTTACGCCTAGCAAATGAAGAATACACATTCTTTTTAAGCATTTGTGGGACACTGATGAAAACTGATTATGTACTAAGCTGTAAAGTAAATCTCAAAGCTAAAAAAAATTTCAGCATCATAATTTAATTACTTTTTATACTGATTTCAAAACCTTTAAAAATCTTTTGTTTTGAAAACCATTTCTAAATAACTCATTGGTCAAAGAAGAAAACAAAAGGGACATTAGAAAATACTTGAACTGACTTTTAACATGAATCATGCTAATACTTGGGGATGCGACTAAAAGAGCATTTAGAAGAAAATAATTAATTCTAAATATATATATGAAAAAACCAGAAACACTGACAATTTATAAGCTAGAGATCTAACTTTGTTAAAAAAAAGAATTTGCCTCCCAAAATGAAAAATGGTAAAAGATAGTATTTTGAAATCAGAGACAATACTATAAAAATGAACACATTCTTTAAAAAAAAGTTTCCAAAATTCCTATATATTATAGAAAATACCAAGCACAGAGGAGGGTTTTACAGGTAAGTTCTATCAAACATTCAAGAAAAGGATTTTTCCAATCTTAAATTATCCTAAACAAAGAAAGAAGAAACTTTCTGACCCATTCTGTGAAGGCAGTAAAAATCAATATATAAGGACAGTGTGAGAAAGAAAGTTAGAACTGAACCTCACTTCCAAAAAAATAAAAATAAATAAAATAAAATAAAAATAGACACAAAAGTCAAAATTTCTAAAAATTATATTAGCAAATATAATGTGGCAGTGTAGAAGCAATAAAAACCATTTAAAAAGTTTAGTTTATCCAACTTTGCAAATGACTGCAGAGGTCACTCTTCTGACATTAGGAAATTCCATTAATAAAATTCATCACATCAACAGATTAAAGGACAAAACCTCAACAGATGCAGAAAAAGCATTTGACAACATTTAACATCTACTTATAAAAAATACATTTAACAAACTTGAATTCCATGTATGAGAAGATAATTTCTTTTTCTTTCTTTCTCTCTTTATTTCTTTCCTTTTTTTTTTTTTTTTTTTTTTGAGACAGGGTCTTGTTCTGTTGCCCAGGCTGGTGTGCAATGGCACCAACACAGCTCACTGCAGCCTTGACCTCCTGGGCTCAAGTAATCCTCCCACCTCAGCCTCCTGAGTAGCTGGAACCACAGGCTCACGGCACCATGCATGGCTAATTTAAAAAAAATATTTCTGTAGAGATGGGGTCTCGCCCATGTTGTGCAGGCTGGTCTTGAACTCCTGGGCTCAAGCGATCCTCCTGCCTCAGCCTCCCAAAGTGCTGGGATTACAGGTGTGAGCCCCTATGCCCAGTGGGAAGAGGATTTCTTAATCAGATAAAAGGTATTTATGATATCTGGAAACATGATATATGACAAAACGTGGCACTGAGGGTTGCTGGGGAAATGACAGGGAAGGCCACAGGTGAGGAACACACAGGCACCAACCCCCACTGGGATTGCTAATGTTCCATTCCTTAAGCTGGGTAGTGGGTTCACAAGTGTTTATTTTATTATTTTCGTAACTCATACATTATATACATTCTTGTCTACATGTTAATATTTCATATATTAAAGCCTTTCAAAGGACATTGAAACTAAAATGGGTTTCATAAGGACTTTTTAAAAAGCACCCTTTTTTTCTTGATGTGTTACTGAGTACCAAAGAAGAGACTTAAAAAAGAATGTGGAGTTATAGAAAATAAAACATAAAATAAATTCATGAAGAATCTTATATCTAGCTTCAACATATATACAAACACTCAAATTCAAGACTGCAACAAGTAAAATGAAACGCAATACAAAAGTACCTTTGAGTAGAATCCGTCGTATGTGAACTCTAATTATGCTGTAATGTCTGCTTTAGATCATTTCAACCTCTATCTGCAGAGGGGTTGGGGCTGGGTTAAGAATGTGATGAGAAGTGTTCCATATAGTGCTAACATTCTATGATTTTAGGTCTTGAAAACCCACAATGGATTCAGGATATTAAACAGTGAGAGGTACTTTGTTTTCCTCTCATTTCTGTTTTTTTAAAATAATTTTTAATTTTTGTGGGTACATAGTAGGTACATATTTATGGGGTACGCGAGATGTTTTGACACAGGCATGCAATCATAATAATCACATCATGAAAAATGGGGTACCCATTCCCTCAAGTATTTATCCTTTGTGTTACAATCTAATTATACTTTTAGTGAAAGGTACTTTCCTAACAATTTCAGAGAAAAAAATCATAAATTAACTTTGAAGAAAAACTGATGAAATACGACTTTCATTTTGGGTACCCACTGAAATTGCTTCAGAAATTCCAAAAAGCTTTTCTACACCATAACCAATTTTTAACTCCACATAAGATTGCTCATTCTGTTCTTTTCTTCTCCTTGTTAATCCTTCCCCACCCTGTAAGGCCCAGCTCAGGTTTTCTTCTACATTATGTGGTGATTCTTGCCACTTCTCTGGTTGTTTGTGTACAAGGCCAGACCTTGTGTTTGAGGACATGGAGTGCCTAAGAGTGTACTGCAGGCAAAATGTTCGTTTACTGATTGTTACTGAATCAATTCTGAAATTCTCACTCTGGCATTCATGACCCTCCATCAGCAGGTTTACCTTGCCCATCTGGATTTTCTCTCCTCTTAAAATTCCTCATGCCCGTTTCCCTTGCAGTTTTGTTTTGTTTTGTTTTGTTTTTGAGACAGAGTCTGGCTCTGTCCCCCAGGCTGGAGTGCAGTGGCACCATCTCGGCTCACTGCAAGCTCCGCCTCCCAGGTTCACGCCATTCTCCTGCCTCAGCCTCCCAAGTAGGTGGGACTACAGGCGCCCGCCACCACGCCCTGCTATTTTTTTTGTATTTTTAGTAGAGACAGGGTTTCACTATGTTGGCCAGGATGTTCTCGAACTCCTGACCTCGTGATCCGCCCACCTTGGCCTCCCAAAGTGCTAGGATTACAGGCTTGAGCCACCACGCCCGGCCATCCCTTGCAGTTTTTAATCCTGACCTCGTATTCACCTAAAGATAATATGGTGTAGTGCACAGGGCATGTATAAAACTGAACCACGTAAAACTGATGTTTTTGTAGTTCAAAACTCAGCAACTTCACATGTTTCAGTCTAATACTTTGGAGACCTGGGGTTATGTCTCCATTCTGCCACTTACAGCTGTGTGAACTTGTGTAAGTAACTCAGCCTCTCTGAGACTTAGGTTTCTCATTGATGAAGTGTGAATGAGAAAAAGTAGTAGCAGTAAGAAGTTGGGTGCTGGAGACAAGACAGCCCAGAGTTTGATTGTGCTCTGCCATTTCTAACTAGTGCAGCTTTGGGTAACTTATTTAACCTCTAAGACTCAATAGGAAAGTAAGGACGATATTATCTATCTCATAAGGTTATAAAAATTAAATGAAATGATGTACATGAAATGTCTTCACACGAGATTTTTTTCTTCTTTGAATTTTGGCTGTATAGTCAGTTCCTACTTCAACTTGTGCCTGAAATTATAGTACTCTCAAAGTTTTATTCCTCTTCAAAAGTATTATAACCTCTTAAGGGCAGAGACCATGCGTACTTTTTATATTGTACTTCCCAGGATCTGGGAAATTGCTGAATATATAATAAACACATAATAGATACTCATTGAATAAAATGAGAACACAAGCTATTGGCACTCAGATATAAGATTGGTGCTTAAGCTTATTTACCTTTAGTATATAAGAATAACAACGACATACACCAAAGAAAACCAGTGATGAAATGTTTAACTCTTACTTTTAGGATACTTTTACCCTTGATAAAGCAAGTATAGACATTATGAAATTATTCCTGAGTCTTTTTAACTTTCTTTGACTGAAAGCAAGTACACGAATTTGCCCATAGTTATAACTGCTATTGTAAATCAAAAGCATTTTTCCTTCAAAGTGGTGGCAGACCAGGGTTTCAGAGTCAGTGTAATGCTAATGCACATTTTAAAAAAAGAAACACGTTTGTGACATGTGAGAATCAGTATCAGTTGTGAGAAATCAACAAGATACAGTAGAAGTAATAATTAGGTTTTTAAAATGAGAATGGATTTAGCATATTTAAAAAAGAGGTCACTGAACATTTGCAATATTAAAACAAGTAAGTTGGACCTAATAGGAATTTTATAGTACTCCTTAAGCTTAAATCTTTTGCAAAATGATTCTTTGCTACACGTTTCTTTTGACCTTCTACTTTCCAAGAAACTCTTAGCACCTTCTGTGCATGCTTGTTTGTCCCACTTGTAATTTCCAACAGCTATGAAACTAACACAAGGCTTGCACTTTTAGTGTAAGTTTCAAAACTGTCTTTAGACCAGCATAGAGTTAGATTTAAATCCATAAACTAATAAATAAATCTGTATATTTTAAGAAATGTGTATCTCAATAAATAACAGTATGCTAATATGTTTGTATAAAAAACTAAGGAAATATTTAAAAACAAGGCATAACTGTAGTTTTTAAATATGTGAATAATACAAGGCATAAGTAAGAGGAACACATAACGTCTGACAATTAACAAAAAAACTCAAACTAGTCTGTGGCTGAATTTATGTTACTGCTTGTAACCAACTACTGAAGAAGTTTTTACAGTAGTTATTTTTTTAAATCACTGGTAAAATTCTGAGGGTCACAAATGCTCTCAAAGTATTAAAACTCATTTAAGTTGCTCCTTCTTTTAAGACATTTACAATTACTTATTCTATCCCCACATTAATTGCAAAGTTTAAGAGATATAGGCAAACGACTTACGGAGAGGATTGGATATGAAAGTGGTTACAAGAGTATAGAAACACGACACAGCGATTTAAGGCAGCAAAAGAATACTAAGCCAAATTTAAACCGCAGGGGCAGATTACCATCAGTAGACATGAACCAGAATTGGCCTTTGACCAGAAATTTATCCCTATATTTATAAAAAGGAATTGGAAGTTATTTTACAGACAAAAATAAAGCAAAGCTTTTAATTTCTTACCTGAAAGACTGGGAAAATATTTTCATAAGTCAGGAATTTACACCCAGTGTTATTACTTAGACTGACATTTAAAAGCTATTTAATACCCTCAGAAATCTTAGTAGCTAAAATTATACAAGCACAAAACACAGAGATTAAATGATGACTTCTACGATATTTTTGCTAAAGTAACATCTCAATAATATAAATATTTTTAAAATGGGTATAAGTTAGTAATGTGGATTTACATGGGTACTTATTATGGTAGTCACAGATAATTAAATCTATACATGAAGGTTGTACTGAAAATACTCTTTCTAATCTAAAGGTCTGTAGGCTTGATCTAATTTTGGCTTCACTACAGTTTTTTATAAGGAAATTTCAGAATTTTATTATTCTTACATGGTCTTCTACAATAGAAAGGTGTCTATTCTCCAACAGAGGCCGAGCGTAGTGGCTCACGACTGTAATCCTAGCACTTTGGGAGGGTGAGGCGGGCAGATCGCTTGAGGCCAGAAGTTCGAGACCAGCCTGGGCAACATGGTGAATCCCTGTCTCTACTAAAAATAAAACAAAAATTAGCCAGGTGTGGTGGCACACGCCTGTAATCCCAGCTACTTGGGAGGATGAGGTGGAAGAATCACTTGAACTCAGGAGGCAGAGGTTGCAATGAGCCGAGATCACATTACTGCACTCCAGCCTGGCTGACAGAGGGGACTGTGTCTCAGAAAAAAAAAAGAAGAAAGGTGTCTATTCTCCAACAGAAAGGTATACTATGAAGAAAGAATTATTCAAAACTATTACATAAGTTTCTGATTTAGAGTTTACCAGAACATTTGTTTACACAAAAGGAGGTGCAGAATGAAGATGGACAAAAGTGGTATAATAAATCACATCCCTTAAATAAATAATAACAATGTATATTAATATCACTCACTATGCGATAAGAGACCTTTAAAGCAAATACTTTCCACGATCTTTGACACAAGGTTTCCTTATGATACAGAAAGAACGCTGGTGGATTTTACTTCTTTCCCTTCCCAAGTGCTATTTTCTTTTTATTTCCCTTTTCAAGTGCTATTTTCTTTTTATTTCTCACTATCATGAAAGCAAGGAAGTGGTATCAAGAGCCCGATGAGGCACACTGTGAAGAGGCCGGCACACAACATGGATTAGTATCTACTGTGTGCCCTGGTACTTTCACATCTGTTAAGAACTCTGGGAGGTGGGTGTTATGGTGCCTATTTGCAGATAAGGGTGCAGAAGCTCAGGGAAATTAAGGAACTTGCCCAAAGTCACATATTTGACTAGTAAAAGTAGATTATAAAGTTCATATGGAAATGTAATATGCCCACTTCTCTAAATAATCATAACTGTATCATCTTGCAGTCATAATTTTCACTGACTGCAGCCCCCTCTAAGGGAATTCTTGAATATAGATCTATACTGAATACAATTCCAGAAGGGGTATTCAGGCATTTATAAGAATGTATATTGTTTTAGTGAAACACAGAATGGCTCACCCAGGTGTATAAAACATAAATTTGTGCTGTCATTGATAGAAATTTATTATCAAGATAAGCTAACCTTGTTCAATGATATGATACAGCTACAATTCATCATCACTTAACAACTATTTAAATAACTAATGACAATGCACACTATTAGAAGCCAAAATACCTAAATGTAAGAGATCTAGGGCTATAACAGCATGCATCACATCTAGTTTCACATGCAAGTTAGAATGATTAAAGTATAGAGTTTGTGTGCTTTGCAATCAGGTCTTGATTCAAAACCTGGTTACAGGAATTACTGGCAGTATAAGGAAGAGACTTAGGTCAGTTTCTCTCATCCTCACTTTACCTGGCTGCAAATGAGGTGAAAAAGTACCAGCTTCACAGTACTAAGATCCTGATAACAGGATTAACATTCTGATAATGTATACTAAGAGCCTATCTGGCACAAAGTCAGTGCACAACAAATGGAAGCTGTTATTACTCTAGTTTTCTAATTGATTTGGGCATAAGTCTGATCTCTCCAAATGAGGTCCTTGCGGACTAGGCTTTATTGGTATTGTCAAAGCCCTCTAGCCAAAGACCGCCGGAAACACACCAATAGTGGAAAGAGCTGGGTTTAATATTTGTTGCAGTGAAGGAGAATGCTTACCATGGGGCAGCATGGGGTGTCTCAGTAAGAGGGTTTTAGAAAAAGAATGTATTATAGGATTTAGGCTTTGGTTGAGTGATTTTGGGGAAACTCTAAGGAAGGAGGGGTTCGTTCCAGATTGGCCGCTGTCAGAAAGCAAGGGCAATTCCACAGGGAGGGCAGTCCAGAGTGAGGACCAAGCTGTAATTGGTAAAGAAGCAGCAGTCACTCTTAATAGCTGGGAGAGGACAATGTTAGATATTTTGTGGATGGCACAGTGACCTTGTTTTTGTCTGTGCTTAGAAAACATTCCGAAATAGTCTTGTTTCGTCTCCTTTTATCACAGTCTCAGCATTATCTTGTCTGATGTTGGCGTTCTGAGAGATTATGTCCAATAAGACAGTAACATGGTCTAGCTGTGACAGCCAGCCGTTGAGAATAAGGCTAGCTACTAACAACAGTGAGGCCACAGTGTCAAACCAGTTCCTGGATGTCAGGGACTGCTTTTTCTTTCTCAGTATCTTTTCAAAGCTTCTAGGAAGTCACATCTATTGAGTGTTTAAAAAGCTTCCTGAATTAATGAAAAAACCATGTTTAAAAGTGAGTTGTATGTTGTAAGAATGCAATCTTTTACGCCTATACTTATATCATTACTTTTAATTAAGAAGCTTGCTTCATTTACTATTCCTCTCAAATGGATGGCAGCAGAAAGACAACCAATTTAATTTTAGTTTACAGATGGAAATTCTAAGTGGTTTTACTAAGATTATGTTTTGAGTCAAGAGCCACAGTACAATAAGTTTACTTTCCTCGACAAGATGGAATCACGCTTAGCCAGACTTCAAAAAGGATGGCACCTTCCAATTTTGAAAACACATACTGTGAATACTTTTCTTCTTCAAATGAATATCATCTTTGTGAGTAATTTAAAAGATTTAATGATCACTTATCATACATTTTTTGGGAGAAATGTTTTCATAGTACATTAGGATTAGTATTTGCCACTCTCATGCCAAGCTGAACATTAGGCATTTTAAGGTTATAACACAAATAATTTTGAAAGAGTGGATCAGTTTTAAAATGTGGCTACACAATGGTCATATACCACCTGTTTCAGAACAGGTTTTACTCCCATATCAAACTCTCCCTCACCCCAAATCTTTCAGAGTGGTCTATGACAATTCCACAAATGACTGTCCCACACCCATAGTTGGCCTCAGTTCCAGTGTTTTACTACCTGAAGTTATTGTGAATTAAAAGGGTAACAACCAAAATCTCAAATAATGTGGAACTTGTGAAGAAATAAGTAAGACTTGGTGTGGGAAGATCAGTCCTGAATTATGGCAACACTTTTATTCTAGAGTCTACAGAAAAGCTTTCAAACTAGTAGCTGCTCCTGACATGTCTTAGGACAAGCTTCTCATTCCTAGTCAAACACTTAGCTAGAAGTTCTCATAACTGGAATATCAGTGGCAATAGTAAACAGAGTTTAAAAGGCTGAGCTCATCAAACCTCCAAAGAATCAAAGCAAATAGCAGATGTCAAACTGTCTGTTACTAAATGGGCTGATTAAAACTTTTAAGTATCTGAGGGGGAGAAAATGGGAAACTTCAGCCACAAGTTCTGGGGTCTTACAAAAACAGATACACTGAAAAAAACTATCATTAAATAATGAAATCAAGATTTAGAGTCACTAGTATCACAACACATAATAAATTAATGTGTCTATGTAGATTTTATTTATATATGTGTTTATAAGTATTTTGTGAAATAAACATATTTCCAGATAT
This sequence comes from Symphalangus syndactylus, assembly GCF_028878055.3. NCBI lineage: Eukaryota > Metazoa > Chordata > Mammalia > Primates > Hylobatidae > Symphalangus > Symphalangus syndactylus. The sequence continues at coordinate 68,370,724 of NC_072424.2, forward strand.
AAATGAAGATCAAGGATATTCACCACTTAAATATTTGAAGTGGTTTTTGGTAAGTTGGTTAAATTGATGGGTATAAAAGGCTTTTTCATTAATGACTACAAAGAATCTCCCAAATTTTAAGTATATTATAAAAATGATATAATAATAAAATACCTTTTTAGGATGACAAGTACTAATACATATTATCATAAATTACATCAGATTGTTTATAATATAGAAATGCTAAAATTTTATAAAAATATGGAACATGATATAATAATTTCATTACTTAATACTTAATAATTTAATACTTAATACTTCTTAGTATGTAATAATTTCATTACTTTATTAATTTCATTACTTTTATGCTGCTCTCATAAAACTTATTCTTGTACAGCTGAAAACAAACACCTTATAATTAATCTTCATTCATTTTACAGAATATAGTATATAATAAATTATATATGTCAAGTGTATTAATCTGAGTAACACAGAAAAAACAGTGACTGAGCTACTTTTATATACCTGGTGGGTTAAAACTCTGCACTAATCAGTAATGGCTTAAATTATAACACTGTCTGCATCATCTGCAAAGCAGCAGTGATAAAGAGACAAGGAGAGTTTAGAGGAGGATCCAGAAATATAAACAACGAAATCTTAACCACTGGAATAGAAGCCTTTCGAGAGTTTACACATTTGCTTAGTAAATGTTATCTTAAGGATATTTGAAAAAAATATTAATCCAGTGGATATGCCAAGTTAAAAGATGTTAGAGTTCTCCACATATGCCAATGCCCTACGTGGCCCTAGAGGAGTAGCAACTTATTGGGGAAATGTTTACTACCCTTATTAGTAAAAAGGAGACATACTAATGATTCACTTTAAAGGACACTTTAATGATAAATTGTTAAATTATAAAATTGAATACTTACTAAAACATACATAAAACCATATGACATATATACAGTGCTAACGAACAATTTACTTTTCCATGGAGTTTAATAAACCTACTTTAATAAATTATCTTTCAAGTTAAATTAACAATGGCACCTATGTTTTTTCCCCCATAAGCATTTAAGTTCAGGTGCAATGAATTTCTCTATCATAACTTTAGGTCAACTCATAAAACTAATTTTGCAGAGTAGATTGCAGTGAATTCTTGATTTCTGCCTAGTATTCTTCCAAGATAGAAAATTTGAATGTTGTCTTACCTGACCAGGTTCTGTTCCAGTTACAGTCAAGTCTTGGATGGATCTACGTCTTGGCTGTCCGTTGCCTTTAAAAAGAAGAAAAAAAGTAAAATACTAAAATCTAGTCAAACAGACAAAAAGGGTGTAATTGCTACAGCAGAAAGTTGGAATTTGTCGCTCCTTGGATCTACACAAAATGTTTGTGGGGAAAAAAAAAGTGAGTTTATTGGTAAGAAAAAAAAAAAGAAGAGAAAGATGTAAAGAAAGGAAGAGAAACAGCTGCAGTGTTTTAACTCAAAAGTTGCTGGTCTACAACAGAGTATGTCCTAATACAATAACCACTTCTACCACATGAATAGCTGCTGAACTCTCTTCCACCATCTTCTGTCATGTGTTTAAATAGATTAATGCTTGGGGGCTGGGGCTGATGACGGCATCTATTTCAAGGGCCTTACGTTACAGTTTTTACAGCAAGACAGCTAGCAGGTTGTAAGACACAACTGACTTTAACTGGCAGCAATATCTTGTTCATTTCAGGGCCTAAAAGATGCTTAGGCTTAAATTTGTTATATTGAGTCACGCTTACTTAATCCCCATTAGTCTTTGTCAGAATCTAGTAATTTATTATTTGTGAACAACAACTCTTAATTTCCTACTGGATGTTAATAACTGTCACTCTGTTCTCAAATATACAGCTTGTTGAAATGGGCTATTGTGTTAATTCTGCTTTAGAAGCTTCTATGCTTATAATTAATTAAAAATCAATTTATGAAAGAATTCTACACATATAAGTCCTCAGCAAAACAATGAATTGAGCAATAGCTTCACTCAGCACTTTTATTTGGGAATAAGGCTGTTTATGCAGTATCTTCTAACATGAGAGATCAGCTGTCTAAAAGGAAACACCAAAATACTGAGTAACAGCTGATACAATACTCAAAATTCTTTTGACTCTGAAATCTGTATTATGTAATTTCTCAACTAGTGGGCAACACTTAGAACATGTACTCACTCTAATTGTAGTTTCTCGATTAGTAGACAGAATTCATTCTTAAAATTTTAGACTTCCAGAATCTTTTGTAGAGACATCCTTTTAAAACCAATCAGCAATATAATTTAGCACCTTAACCCACATGACCCCATTATTACACTGCAGATAAACTAAAAGGACCTTACAATGGAATAAGAATGTTTAATAGAATAATATGTGTAATGAATATAAAAACTCAAATTTGTAACTCCTCTTGCAAATGTAAGACATCATCAGTTTTTTCCATTTTAAGCTATGTTTTATAATTCTTTGCATAATCTAAATTCACATTTACTTCAAATTTCATTTTATTCCAAAAATTTCAACTTTTCATTACAAACTAAAACAACAAAACTGTGCATTTATTGAATTAGGCCCACTAGATTACTTTTATGAATACTTTCAACTACCCCTGTTTCCCGAGGACAAAAAAGATCCCCACAACCATGACTAATAAGCAATTTTAGGCACATTTCATTCAACACACTCATTCTAAAATTAGCGGTGATGAGACAGGCTTGTAAAAGTGTCTGGAATTCTCTTTTCAGATTAGCAACACAGCAACATTTGTGAATCTGAGGAACCACCCAACACATGTGTCTATAAACCATTACATCACCATTGCAATAACAACAAAAACAACTTAAATTTAGGTGGAAGGATAGGAGAAAAGGGAAGTAAAAACTTCTAAGGAAGTAAGGTAAAGAAGAGCTGACAGTTAACAAATGCCATAAAATGAGAAATCTTTAAGCTACTGCATGAATCAAAGCAAGCAGTATTAGGCAATGCATTTTAATTAGCACAACCATGGCAGAAACCATCTGGCAGATAGTTCAGACAAAGCAAAACAGGATTGCAATCAACAAATACTTGTTGCTCCAATATTAAATTTTAAGTCATAATTTAGAAATATGAATGTAAGAAAAATCAACCTCCTATTACTTCAAATGAAAATTACTGGGTGTGTTCTCAGTAAATTTGAATTGATTCTGAAGTTTTTTGCAACTGAATACTAATTTAGACATTCACTCATTTTACCTTTTTTGGTCCTTTGATATGTACATACCTATATTATACATGGTAGTGTAAATGGAAAAAGTAGTAGAAATGAGGACAGCATGATGTAAACAGATGCCTGATCAAGGAATCTGAAACCTGCATATGCTATCCTGAGTATTTCATTCTGTAATGAATTCTGGAACGTTCATGTCTTATAATAGAGAACAAATTCCACTTTTTAGAAAGACTTCTAAGAATACATCACATTGCCAGTGCATACTAAATCTGCACTCCTGCCCCCCACAAATAGAAAGCAACTTAGGGGTAACTTCCATTCTTTTTACAGTAATGTCATTAAAACAGAGCCCCTCTTCCAAAAAGCTGCTCTTTTAAGTACAACTGATTTCCTGAGCTGGTATTTAAAAGTTATCCCGGGGTTCTTCCAGAGACTGCTGGCTTAGGTCCCAGACAGCCACTCCTGTAATTTTTCTTATCAGTTAAGCTCATAGTTTTCCTTGACTTACACTACTCTTATTTTCCACTTTAAAACTTCCCAAAGACTGTCTTCATGTAAGAATCAACACTACATTTTCCTGGAGACTTCTCTTAACCTAAATGTTAGAAATTTTGAGATTCACAAGTTTTGAGTATTACAAATTACGGGACACCATTCTCTTCATGTGTAAAATACCCAAGATTTAAAAAAATGCATAGCATGATACAGTAGCATTACATTACTGCTTCATGGTAAACTGAACATGTAATTTTAAAATATATGTTCTAATTTAGGCTGCCAAAGTTTCATATTTCTTTACTAATTTCAACAAATTCTGGCTCTTTCACTGTAAAGGTCTGTCAGGTGGTTTATTTGCTTTCCAATAAACTAGCTTTATTAGGTTAGAGTTGAATTTTTTAGATTACAAAAAGTGATCTTGGTAGACTATATAATATGGCAGAAAGGCCACCTAAATATTCATTATAAAGTTAGATTAACTTCCCTATTTAATTTGCCACAAATAGAGAATTTTATTGAAAGTGAGGTGGCTATACACAGAAACTAGTACAGCACATCTTGGTATAGCACCCCTTAGCCCTAGGATCCCTATCAAAGGCTTACATCTGCTAATGACACTATCTGTGCTAGGTAAGAACTTGCCAGATCTAGAAAAACTCAATTCTTTCTCTCTTTGCCTCTTCATATTGGTGCTGCAGTAGTTTGGAGGAAATATTTAATAACTTACATGCTTCCAGTTAAAGAAATGTTTACAAACGTTAGTTATCGACCAGCTCTTGAACCAAATATAGTATTAAAAAAGTGATATTTTCGGCCGGGCGCGGTGGCTCATGCTTGTAATCCCAGCACTTTGGGAGGCCGAGGCGGGCGGATCACGAGGTCAGGAGATCAAGACCACGGTGAAACCCCGTCTCTACTAAAAATACAAAAAAAATTAGCCGGGCGTGGTGGCGGGCGCCTGTAGTCCCAGCTACTCGGAGAGGCTGAGGCAGGAGAATGGCATGAACCCGGGAGGCGGAGCTTGCAGTGAGCCGAGATTGAGCCACTGCACTCCAGCCTGGGCGACAGAGCGAGACTCCGTCTCAAAAAAAAAAAAAAAAAAAAAAAAGTGATATCTTCATCCTGGTGGAGAAAGCAAAATAGTGCTCAGGTGTCCTTGAAAAGTATCTCTGCTTCCAGTTGTTTGAGCATTCTATAAAGCCCTCCCCACCTAGATAATTTATTTGCCAATAACCTGACATTTGAAACTTCTGAAGGAGGGCAACAAGATACAAGTATTAGAAGCCTAACTAACCATATATTTTTCTGTTAAAATGTTTGGGCCTCTCTACATTCTACTTACTCCAATTTACTACTTATCATACTCTTAGTAAAAAGCCAATATACAATAGAGCTAAACGTCCTTGACTGAAATTAAAAGCGAATACGCGTTTTTTATTCAGTTAAGAGATCTAAATGCGGCTGAAATCATAAGGACACCTAAGGTTTCTTTTTAGCTTTAAGAATGATATTACAAACAATAAATATCAATTAAGTTCAGGCTCTTCAGGAAACTAGGCAAAAATCTTATCTATTTCAGTAAGATCTGACTCAAAAACATTTGTATATTCAATCTTCTCTTGCATATCCTTAAGAACAGTAGGTAAGACAGAAAATCCTCTTTGGTCAAGGCATTTTATTGCTCTCGAATGTTATGCCATATCATTTTAGGCTTAAAAATAACAAAAGGTACGCTAAAGCAACACTGTTCAAGGTTCTCAAATTGAAGCACTTCAAGGCAATGTTCATCTATAGAATGGATGGTTTTCAAGTACTTGAAATCAAGCATTATAATCTCATCTGAACTAAGAAATAAATTTAGAATTATCTATGATGATATAATAGCATTAAAAACGTCTGTAATTTAGAAAATTTTACTTTTGCATATCACATTTGGGAAACTCATTTCACTTTATAAAAGCAATCAAGCCGGTGCGAACCATGTACAACAAATTTTATATCAGAGTAGAAGTGCAGAAGACTAATATTTAATTAAATCTTTTATAGGTGGTAAGTATATATGTATGACAGTATTTTTTTCCAGTAGATTTTAGAATGCATTATAATTACAGTTTATTTCCTTAAATGCTATAACTACTCACACAAAGGCTCCAGAGCAGAACCGCCCATCTTCCATTATTGATGCTACAAGCATGAAAAAAAATTCGCTTTCTTAACTATTTATTCTCTTACTCTACACGTTAAACTGAAATTGTTCCTCTTTTTTTGTAATAGTTAGGCATTCCACCTGTTCCTCTTTGACATTTGGATTTTTAAAAGAAATGTAAAATTTAGGTATTCTTCTAACATCAGATGAACTGCATTAGAATGTCTTATATAGTTTCACAATCACAATAATCTATTTCATTTGTGTATTTGAGATGAAGATGGGTGAAAAATAGATTCTTGGAAGCTTAGATAGTGACAAAAAGAAAATATGAGAAAAAGTAAAGAAAATCCATGAAAAACAAAGATCTGTGTTCTTACTGCCCTTATTAAAGTACTAGAACAAAAAAAATCTAGAAAAACTTCAAGGAATCCAATAATCTGCCACCCATTCCCTTTTCTTCAAATATAAGTGTAACAAATTAGATGTACTGGCTGAAAGGGAGAAAGGATATGGTTTTTAAAACTCAAGTTTTAATAAAAAACATTTAAGAAAATCTATTTCTTTTCTCAAAGTCCCTTCCAACTTATCGGCAAGCAAATGCATTAGAAAACTGTAGTTCAAATGGTCTAAATACTGGGCAAGAAACTTCCACATTTACATTTACTTTACTTAGGTAGCACACTGCTACTAGGCAGGACCTTCTCTACAAAGGAAGATTCAGCAAAATGTCACGCATTCTACTGGTAATTTGCCCTTAGCTGCGTGTCTTCCCTGGTAAAAAGGTACCAGGCTAATCTATAAAGCTCACTCTTTTAAGGGCGGATCGACAGTGGAAAGAAGGAAGGGTTACCATACAAAAGTTTGCCAGTTCTTCTTCAGAGCCAGTAATATGGTAGAAGAGGTATAAAAAATTGTACAGTCTGACCCACAGGGAGTCCTAAGGTATTAAAGGTTAATTTCTGTATGATCTGAGAGACTACTAAATTGATAAATACTGCTGTTTTGCTAAGTTGCTTTTTCTTCCACATTTGACGGATGGCATAGTATACACATTTTGAAGAGCAAGCAAAAAACAAGATTACAAGATTAGGGTCTTTGCATTTCTTTATCTATGACTAGGTTAGACATTTTAGTGACTATAAAGATATATATACAAAACCTTTTTGTGATGCTTAAAGGATTGCTCTTATTAAGAGAGGCAGTTCATTCCAAGAAGTACATTAGACTCAGTATATTACACTTGGCCAAAGGGAAGTATTAATGAAACTCTTATCCATATAAATAAGATTTTTAAAAAGCTATATTTAAAAAGAATGCTTGCAATTGGGTTTCAATGCTAATTAAACAGTTTGAATATATCAAGAAGTATTTGCTAATACCATAAAGCTTGTGGGAAATCCACTTAGAACTAAACAATTTCTAGAAAGTATTAAGAAATTTTGGAAATTAAGTATCACCCTTCTTTACAATTAAAATGCATGCAGGAAATTTGAGATATTCCCAAAGGGTGGGCAGTATTTTTATATTTAATTTAAAAGCATTACCTATGAGCACATTCATGATTGGCTTTTATGTCCACTATTGGCAATTCTACAGCTTGTATTCTTCTATTAAAGAAAGTGCACTTGAGTAAGTTAATGTTTGATATCTGAGGGGGGAAAAGCCTAAAAAGAACATTTAATAAAAGGTATTACTGAATAATATTTTCATATGAATAGCACTGCTACTCTGGCAATTAAGAGAATTAAGGTTACCTGATTCCATAAGGGCCCAATGTCATAAAAGAGGATCTCCCTGGCTGAAGAGCTCTCCTTAATGTGAACACTAAGAGAAAGCAAGAAGAAATTACTCTAGTTTCTCTGACTTAAACAAAAGAACAAAAAATGGATGTGATTTGGAGTCAGAAGATCTGGGTTGGGGTCCTGGCTTTGATTCTGGAAAAACCACTAAACATCATCAGATCTAAGTTCTTCATCTGTTAAGCAGCTATAATTTCATCTGATAACCTAGTTATAAGATTGTATAAAGGTAAAATAAGATGTACTTTAAGCTACTTTGTAGGGCACAAAGAACATCTAATCAGGGGTTTTCAGCCTCAGCACTGTTGACATTTTGGGCTGGATCATTCTTTGTTGGAGAAGACTGCCTGGTATACATCAGGATGTTGAGCAGCATCCCTGGTCTCTGCCCACTAGATGCCAGTAGTACCTGACAGTTGCAAACTATTATTCTTTCCTTATTTTTCCCTCCCCCATTATCTTATATAGTATGGGCTATACTGCCATATATAAATTTATTCTTAATGCTTAGTCATAAGATTATACTGCCATCTGTCTAAATTTTCCTGATTCCCTCAAACATTTAAGGGAAGCACAGTTCAGCAGTATGTAAGTTTAAATGCTTCCACCTCTTTAAAATACGTCCCTTATACACAGTACCTTTCAGCATGGAGGTAAACTAATCTCCATGTAAAATGACCTCTTTGTTAATTTCTAAAGCAGTCCAGATTCAATAAATAAAAATTACCAGGTGAAAAATGGGTTAACTCTACTCTTTGAATAGCAATAGTAATGATGTTGTAAAATAAGAAACGACTTTGATAACCAGGGAAAAATTAATATAAAATAGTTTTATACAGACAAAATGGCACCTAAGAATTGTATAATTCATATTTTTGTATGCTAGTTCCTCACCAGTGGAGATGCTCAATAGGTCTGTTCATTTATTTAATAAACATATTTATTAAGCACTATGTTAATATGCTTAATATGTGAAGCACTGAGCCAGCAACTGCTGATACAATCAATAATAACCAACAACAACAACAAAATAATGCACAAAGATATGGATTGTCCTCACATAGTTTTCAGTTTAGTAGACGAGAAAATAACCATTAAGTATTCAACTAGAATATCAACACTGCTAAAAACACAATCACAGGCAAAGGACAGCCTGCTGAAGAATTCATCCAACTTACATTCATGAACGTGTGTGGAAAATATGTATTTCCTTATCAAGATTTTGGGTAAAGAGATAGAGAAAAACCTAAAGGGATAAATAAATGATAATTCTGATAATACATTAATCAATACTGAAGGTCAATATGCCATTTAAGTTTCTATTAAAAATGGTAACATATTCCTCTATGAAATGATCACCATAAAAATAAAGCAGTTTACCAATTTTAGACACTAAAGTACCATGTGTAAGTTAGGTATAAAAACATGTAATTTATGAGATTCTCCTGATAATACACAAAAATCAGAATTGACCAATTATTTTACATGATTCTTTGGCAAGATACCCTGCAAAACAGCACATCTCATTTAGCTTTACTTTTTGTTTTCTAGGTTAAGGCAAAATGCTATTTAGCAACTCTCTTCTCTCAACTTCATATTCACTTGCTACCAACAGAAAGAGGTTAGGATAGAAAGTCTAGAGGGGACCCAAAAAGCAGTAACTGAGAAAGGAAAGGAGCCAAGGAAAATAACAAATTTTAATTAGTTGTTTCCTCTTTCTGTTGGGTGCCAAAAAGGTCTGGGTTTAGCTCATGCGCTCACTTAAAAGTAGAGAGGAAGTTGGTAGAATTTTGGGTTGGTGTTCTCTCTTCTCCAAAAAGGTTTACTTTCTCTTCTATTTTATCCTCATGTATTGTAGATCAGAGGTATCTTTTCAAGACTGCTTCAGAATAAATGTAGTTTTTCAATCTGTTTCCCTAATTACTGCATGCAAGGTATCCATTTTCATGTCTTGTAAAAATTGGAGCAAGAAGCATTTTACAAGTACCAGGGATCATTATTCCGGTTCCACAGCTATTAGACCAACTCAGGTGGTCTATGATACCTGATATGACGATCTCAGGGACATCCAGAATGTTGCCAAATGAAGCGGTTTTACGGTGGCCCCGTTTAGGCTTGGAATAGGCTGCAAAAACACATATATACAGTATACATGCAAACAACCACAAACAGTAACACGGAAAATGATTAACTACAAAAATAGACTCATTTTCAAATAGTTCATGTTAATAACATTTCATGCAGAATGGCATGCAGAACTACCTAACTGTTCATCCATGCTCAGAAAAGGTGAGATTAAAGAGCAAACAACTACCAAATACAAGATGTTTTACACACTGGTTTTAATTAGCAGAAAAAAATAAAAAGAACAGAGACAAAGCTGCAGGGTAATGAGGAAGCAAAATTTCAAATATATTCATAGAAACAGTCTACTTAAGTGAAATCACTGATATGTGATGGGGGTGGGGGAACGAACGAGGAAAGGAAGAAAGGCGTTAAAAAGTAACTTGTCGTATTTGTTTTAATTACACAAACACAGGAATATATGTTCAAGTTAGGTGTTTCTTGAAGTGTGCTATAAAGTAAAATTCAATGATTAAATAATAATTATTGAATCAAAGTGTGAAATGTATATGCTTTTGTAATCATACTTATGCATATTTCTAGTAAACCAAATATTTACTATATTTTGTGCAAAGTTTAGGGTACATTCACAGTAAACACAAAGTCTGTCAAAAGGCTGGAAAGTATGACTCTTTCCAAGTAAGACAATTCATGAAAAAATTTAAATTGTGTAAAACTCAAAGGATGTACAATAGCATTTGTTCTACATTTAGGCAAAAAAAGATAGGGTAATTTTAATGTGTGTGGTTATCCTTCTAGCAAAGTCATTTCTGTAAATAATAATAAAAAACCAGTGCTTGACTAGAAATATGATACTAGCAAAGACATGAAACCATTATTATAACAATTTTCAGTTTTGAGACAGCAATTAGTATGTGGCAGATCTATCCTGAATAACACCCCTGAAGTGAAAAGGGTTCCTCAAAGCATGAGGGTATGTCCTGGTGAGTAGGGTTCATCTGACACTACAGTGAGACAACCCTGCTCCAAAGAAATACTTGTGACTCATGAAGACTCATGGGCTTGTCAGTGGCTGGTGACTTCTACTCAACTTGATAGTTTCTGAAGACCCATCTGTGGCAGACACAGCTATCTTCTGCCAGTCTCTACTCTTCCCTTCTGTTTTAGCAATAGTACTCTGATTTTATTGAGGACAGAAAAGTCATCACATAAAAGAGGGCCGATCTCCTCTTCCCTTGGAGCTACGTGTAGCCATTCGACTGTGTTACTTTGACCAATGACGTGTGGACGTTGTTAGGAGAGGCATCTGGGAATGTTCCTTCAAAGAACTTGGATGCCTATTTGCCCTGCCCCCATGTCTTCCTTCCTATTGCCTGGAATGTAGAAGTCATGAAATGGAACTTTAACAGCCATTTTGGAGTGCAGGATAACTTTGAGAATGGAAGCTATACAATAGGGATTACAGCACAGAAATAGGAGACCAGTTACCTCAAGATCACACAGCCCACTCCCTCCAGACTTGTTTATGTGTGAAAAATAATGCTTATGTGTTATAGACACTGTTATTTTGGATATTCTGTTATATCTAATGGATTCTAATACTAGCTGATAAAATCAATGATCATGATTAGTTGAAGACAAGTATAGTATGATGGTCCATCTTGACAACTTCTTTCTGAAAAGAGCTCCACACACAATGAATATTCTATTTAGAAAAAAACCCTAGTAAGTGAAAAAAAGACCTAAGAAATTGGTTAGCTAAGTTAAAAAAGATGCAAATACACATGAAAATATACATTTATACACATATATAGTTAAAAGATGGGGTAAATACACACAAATGTTAAGTGTTTATCTCTGAGTGGGGTAATTATGTAAGTTTTTTTGGCTTGTTTACATTTCCACATTTTCCACAACAGAAATGTGTTTACTTTTAAAATCAGCTCCCCCGATCCCTGGAAAGAATCAGCAAAAAAACAAAAAAGTCCAAATTAAACCAGCATTACTAAAATGAAACCTGGTCAGAGAATTAGGTTGTCAGTTTACTTAAGTAACAAAACATGTAATTGTTTTTGTGCTGACCAGTTCTTCCATGATTAATAATTTTAAGAACTGAACAATGGAATTTAAATGCTAGCTTTTTCAAGATCCAATAAAATTATGATATTTTATTTCACAATTTAAAAAATTAACCACAACCAGCTTAGCTATTATTTTGTCACTGGAATGAAGAAGCAGATAGAAGGTCAAATCATACTTGGATCTGGAATACATTTTTCTGTTAAATTTGAAACAAAATATTTGCTATTATTTGAGTTCAGCACAAAAATCTAGTAGTATCACTCAAAATCCCCAAAATATTCTGGTTTTGGCAGAATTTCAATTTCTCACTTAGACTTTCAACTCAAGTTTGAGCAGAAAGAATTATATTTGATAAAATCTGTAAATGAGGAAGGCATACTTTCTCATCCAAATAATTTTACAAGTCATACTTTCCTTATTTGGAATTTGAGATAAATGCATAAATTATTGCTAGTAACTTAGAAAAATATATTGTAAACCTACTTCCTATTTTAAAAAAAATACAAGACACACACAAAAAACCTTTGACAACTGAAACTACCATGGCCAAAAAGGCTTATATACATTTTCACTCTTCAGACTTGTAGTTCCTTTTTACCTGTGGTTGCAGCGATCCTAGCTTCTATTTCAGACATGTCAGCACTCATCCTCTTGCCCTCAGAGGTTGGGGGCAAGCTCTCCACACTGCTCCCACGGGAGGCTCCCAAGCTTAAACGTCCAGATTCACTCTGTTAAAATTACAGGTCAATCTGAATTACTGAAGTTCTTTAGATTTAGCAATCTTAGGCAACCTAAAACGAGGAAGATGGCAAGTGGGGTTCTGATAGATCCTGTTCTGCTCTGAAAGGAGAGGGAAGTTTGCATGAGAGGGAGCTACAGGGGTAAGGGAAAGCAAGCTGCAGATACTGTCTTTATGAAAGGGCAGTCACTAGAACTGGGGGCTAAAAGCTCCAATTATTCATTAACCTAAATGCCTCAGGCAAAATGAATAAACTCACTCCTTGAAATATTTTAAAAAATCAACAATGGCAAAAATATAATAAATCTGAACAGCATGAAATGATAGACTTAGGACAACTCCTCTAACTGGGCAACGTGGCCAAAATATACCGATTTTACATTTTTAACCATCAACCATTACATTTAGGGATGATTATAGATAGGGATTTAGAGTTGGCAAAGGTAGCAATCATTAGAAGGAAAAACCATTTGGTAATAAATGGTAGGAGAATCTCATTACATATCTCTATTTGTAAGCTCTTTTGTATGTTTCAGGAAGAAAATTCAGGATTTATAAAATAGAAGATGGTAAATAATTAATTTCAGCTAGTATAATATTGTGACTACTGGTAAGGTTACCAGTTTTACTTGTAATAACACAACAAACCTGTTGCTTTGCCTGATTTTTCAACAATTTTGATTCTAAGCGCTTAATAGTATCATTTGTGGCAGGAACTTGCTCCATATTAGTGTCACTTTTGTTACTCGTATTTGTAGAAGCAATGTCCATGAATGAGCCTAGGAAAAGCAGAAACATTTATGACTAATGGTTGGAAATAATACAAATGCTTCACTTAGTATTATGTAACTTACATTCTTTTATAAACTAGTCAGGCAGGAACAGAAATAAAATAAGACTTTTCAGGCTAATGAAGATATCCAAACAAACCCATTTTAAGTGAAACTTAAGGATAGCACAAAAAAGGAACCAAGATGCCTAAATAGTCTTCTAATAGTCAAGAATAACTTAAGGTTTTTAACCTGAGCTAGTAGAAGAACTGAGGGCTATTAATTGAGATGGGGAAAGACTACAGGAAGAGTGAGTTTGAAGGAAGTGTCAGGAACTCAGTTTGGAAAATACTGAGTTTCTAGTAGATGTAAAGGAAGTAGTTGGATATATGAGTATAGAGTTCAGGTATAAGATGGAAAACATTATGAGCCAACAGATGGTATATAAGGCCATAATACTGGATGAGGTTACCAAGGAAATGAGTGCAGACAGATAAGTGAAGAAGCCAAATGACCAGGCCCTGGGCACTCCAACATTTCTAGGTTGGGGAGATGAGGAATAACCAGCAAAGAAAACTGAGAACAGATGGCCAGAGACGTAAGATGGAATCTAGGCTAGTATGGTATCTCGGAGGCCAACTGAAGAAAGTGCTGTCTGTAAGAAGGAGAAAGTAATGAATTAGGTCAAGTGCTACTGAGAGTCAAGATGAGAAATAAAAATGATTCCTTAAATGTAGTGATGTAGAGATAACTAGTGACCTTGACAAGAACAATTCTGAAGTGCTGGCATAATATGTCTGAATGGAGTCAGCTCAAGAAAGAAGGGGAAAAGAGAAGCGAGTGAATGCAAATACAGACTACGTATGTTCTAGGAATGATCCAGTAGAAAGCTAAAACTGATGATGCAAGAGACAGGGGAGAATTGCTCAGAAGAGCAGATGGGATATAATGCACAGGCAGAAAGGTACACCTTTGGCCAGAAGTATGGATAGTTTAGCCAGAGTAACAGAAGAAAGCAGAGTAGATGGGCACAGATGTTGTGGAAGCTGTCTTCCGATTACTCCGATTTTCTCAGAGAAAGAGCAAACAAGATCAGCTGAGAGTGAGGAGTGGCGAGGAGGTGTTTGAGGAGAGGCTACAGTATAAAATTAAGACATATAGGAGGAAAGAGATGAACTACAATATAGTACAACTGTCCAATAGCACTAAACATGCATGTGAGGATAGTAAACCTGTGCTATCTCCAGCCACACTCAGCAGCACTGGTACAGGCAAGGAGTAAGCCGAGTGTCAGCTTTTATTAGGCTTGTGGTTTAGCCAAGCAAGCTTGAGAGAGAGGCTAGAAAGATGAAAATTATTCCCAAAGGAATTATAATAGTTGATTGGAATTAAGTGGAGGGAGAAAGAAAAAAGGACCTAAGAGGACTGAGGACCAGCAAAAAGGTGGGAGGCTCAAAAAATTCAAGGTCACAGTAAGGAAATGAAGAGAGGGTTTGGAGGACGTGGGAGACACAAATGATAGAATTTTAGAGAAGTACATTTTAGAATTCAGAGCAACTCAGAATATTTTCGGTAAAACTGGAATTTGAGAATAACTAGCCAAACAATAAACCATCTTAAAATAAATAAAACTATTCTTGAGGGGGGAGAAATAGATCAGTAAAAGTATTTGTCAATAAATGCAGGGTAAATACATGTGCATATAGACACACACATATCTTTTAGTTTTAATTAATAATGAAATGCTTAAAATGCCACTATATTTTGAGAAGTACAATATTTCTAAGTTACAGTATTATTTCTTTTTTTTTTTTTTTTTTTTTTGAGATGGAGTCTCGCTCTGTCGCCCAGGCTGGAGTGCAGTGGCGCAATCTTGGCTCACTGCAAGCTCCGCCTCCCGGGTTCACGCCATTCTCCTGCCTCAGCCTCTCCGAGTAGCTGGGGCTACAGGCGCCCGCCACCACGCCCGGCTATTTTTTTGTATTTTTAGTAGAGATGGGGTTTCACTGTGGTCTCGATCTCCTGACCTCGTGATCCGCCCGCCTCGGCCTCCCAAAGTGCTGGGATTACAAGCGTGAGCCACCGTGCCCGGCCAGTTACAGTATTATTTCTATTATCTTTTTGATGACCACAAATTACATGTCCCACTACTACTTCATATTTCAGAAAACTAAGGAACTTTTAACATAGCTTCTTAAATCAGAGTCTCTGTAGAAGAGAACAAAAATTAGGGTGTTCATGATGAAGAAATGTGTTAAATACATTTACAACAATTTCTAATACTACTTGATCTAGTAGTATCCATGTAAAAGTTATTTTTCAAGTTAAGAATGACATTCACTGTAATACAATGTGCCATCTTTTTATTCATAATTATGTAGGAATTCCAAGACTTGGAAGCAGGTCTTCAAAAACTCTTTAATCAGGGTACCTACATGAAGAATGGCGCACCTGTAAACTCAAATTGCAGTCAATCATATGAAATGAAGGAATTAAAATGCAAATGGGGACATTATTCATTACTTTTTGATTATAATTTCATGGGAATAGAGACGAAAGAAAAATCAAATCAATACTCTTCCAATCTATCCATTTACCTGTACTGGTGGCAGAGTTGCTCTGTCCTTCATCTGAATACTGACAAGGATACTGTAATGGCTCATCTGCTCCTGGAAAGTACTATATATAAAAAAGTAAACCACAGCTTAAAATTTCCTTAATACAGATTAAATCCTGTTAATGTTTTATTTTCCCTAAGGTATATACTAAATTTGTAGGTGCCTAAGTTTTTTATTTTACAAAGATTACAATAATGTACTCTTGGATTTCAACTTTGATCAATGCCATGCACCTACCTAAGAATCTAGCTTACATTGGAGTCTAGATAGTCTTGAAGAAAACAGCAAATATTTCTCTAGAGAAACATATGAAATAAAATAGTATCATTTCTCATAATTATGTAAAACATACTCATGTTCTCACAGTAGTGATGTAAACTTCCGGTGATTGTTAGTCTGATGACTGAGACTAGTATACCATAGAATAATTGTTAGAACATTTTAAATATTAAGAGGATAGATTATGAATGTCTTTCTACAAACTGGAGGCATAATACTCAAAGTATATAATGGACAAAAATGTTAGAAGTTAGAGAAAAAAAGGAAATGTATTCCCTCAAATTAGACAAAGCACAGAGAAGCAAAATTACAACTTCGATAACACATATCCCAAAGTTTTAAGTAATCTGACTACAGAGACTAAGTTGTTTTCTTATGCACACACCTTTAGGGCCTAGGGTTCTATATATGACTGGTATCTAAATATGATGGTAAACTTTTAGTAGAATAGTTCAAGCTGCTTTGCCTAAGAAATTTTCAATAGATTGAATAAACAACGTTTTACCATTTAGGAAATCACTTAGTCTGTATTTAAGGAGATTGTAAGATTCTTCTACTGAACAAACTGTTCCAAAATTCAGGCACTTTCATAGATATGTGAACTTTTTAAAGCCAAGATATCACTTCACAGTTTTTGTTAATGTACCAAAAACCAGAGGCGTAAAATATTCCAAATAATTATAAAGGCGCTTGATTCATAGACTAGGAAAATTTGATAATCATTTAAAAGGGTTCTTCTAAACAGAAGAAAGTTTAACTTTTTACTGGGATATAAAAACCTGAAAATAGGCCAAATAGTAAGTCACTCAAATAAATGTGTCTGAGAATGCAACCTATTGCCTTGCATAAATGACTAAATGCTTGATGAAAATTGGTATCAGAAAAATGTAAAATTTAGTTTATCATGTATTGAAGTCATAATATTAATATAGCCAAGTCCTGTGATGGCTTTAGAGACCATCTATTTCAGTTTCTCCCACATTACAAATGAGGCAACAGGCCCAGAGACAAACACACTTGTCCACTAATGTAAGCAAAAAGAAAAAAGCAAGTCTAGAAACCTAGTCTAGCCGTCTTTCCAGTGATAAAGAACTAGATTTTCCCTCTCAAAATAATGTTTCCTCTTCTGACTATGAGTAATAAATGCCCATTCTCACTTAGAAAACATAGTAATATATAAAGCAGAATATAGTAATAACATCCCTTTTAAAATTCCATTAAAACTCAGCACATATTAAATTCCCCTAAATCCAAAGCCCCTCAAAAGAAGGATTATACCCGCATCAAGTGAGTCATTATTTTCACAATTTCCTCCATTGAAGGGCGCTGGGAAGGATCTTTAGACCAACAACGAGTCATCAGGCTCTCAATGGGCTTAGGTAAATTTTTGATCAGTGGTGGTCGAGTACCTACAATTGAAAATTAGAGGAAGGGGGGAAGAATGTATTTACCCAAAGAATGATGCAAACTCTTTGTACATATTTCCAAAGTGGTATTTATTTTATAGATCTTGTAGTTTAAGATCTATAACTTGGAGTAATAAAAGTGCTTTGTAATTTTATGAATTAACAAGTTAGTTCTTTTATTCTTTACTTCATGGACATTCAATTATTTACTGACAACTGATAGAAAGCAAGCTGTCCTGGTCAATGCTGAACAGTCTCCACAATGATACTAATGGTAGTAATATTAAAGGCAGTATAGGAAACTGGTAAAAACAGCTAAGATTACTCAGATGATGGTACTGTTTGATAAATTTATGAATGACCTAAATAATTAGGCAGACATTTGTTTTTATACTTGTGGAATAATGTAAAAAATGGCCATTAGTCACGATTATAAACAAGGCATAGAAATGAAATAACTAAGAGTGGCGCTAAAGTTAAGAAGGTAAGTAATTTTCCTTCATGAAAAGCTATTTTCCCAAGCAAATGTAAAGTAACTTTACTAATGAAGAGGATGCATTCTAACATCATATGTGGTTAAAAACAACATTACCAGAACTATAAAAGAAACAGGATGGATGCAAGGACATTGAGTCCGTAAGTCAATATGACTTAAGATATGAGCATTCAAGTCAGAAGCATCTGGATTTGAATCCCAGCTCTACCACTTACCAATCTTGTGACCTGAAGCAAGTTATTAACCTCTCTAGGCCTCAGTTTCCTAATCTGTAAAATGAGGCAACAGTACTCACCCTCTAAGGGTGGGTGAGAATATAAACAGGAAAAATATGTGAAGCATTATTATTCTTTGCTTTTTCTCCTTGATGAGGCCCTTGCTTCTTCAGGAGAAAAGGGCTATAACTCTCCAGTTATATTAACCATGTCAGAAATTTTATGTATGTATTTTTTAATTTTTTCCAGGATCCTGCCTGATGCTTCTCCCTAAGAGAGAGCCAACTGTCTAGGTTGTGTACTGATGGCCTTTCCCTAATCAGCGGAGCCAGTGAACATCCTCAGCCACATGTGGAGATCAAGACTACTCTCAATCCTGCTCTGCTGGACTCTGGGGCAGGGACAGGGCAGAGTCTGATAATAGTAAAGTCGTCTTTTAACAAAGAATTGTACATTTCAATGTTAGAGACAAATGATATTCTTTAGGGAGGGAGACAGGAGTAGTCTTCCAAGTAGAAAACACAAAAAATACATTTAAGAAAAATTTCTTTTTACGAACCATTATGAACAGCCCACATGATTCGGAAAGCTGGGCCACCAATCTCATCAAAGGGTTTCCGACGCGTTATCACTTCCCAAAGAATAATACCCCAGCTGAAGACGTCACATTTTTCACTGTAATTACTACCTAGAAAAAAAAAGGTAGTATATAACCTAAAGACTATTTTTCCACATGACTTACAGAAACAATGGCTTAAATTTTGAGAATGGGTACCATGGATAAAAATGAGGCTGTCACATGTAGAACTAAGAAACTACTCTTTCTGAAGTACTTTGTCTTTCCAACAAGTATATTTTTAAATGAATTATGAACAATACACTAAAAAAATCTACTTCAGAAACTCAGTTAT
Organism: Symphalangus syndactylus; assembly: GCF_028878055.3. Classification (NCBI taxonomy): domain Eukaryota; kingdom Metazoa; phylum Chordata; class Mammalia; order Primates; family Hylobatidae; genus Symphalangus; species Symphalangus syndactylus. The sequence continues at coordinate 68,389,985 of NC_072424.2, forward strand.
TTTCTATCTTTTCATCAAGAGGCATAGGACTTGACTTTTATGTATTTAGACTGATACTTTCCCTGGGGCAGAGTATGAAACATCTGTATATTCCTTTATGTTGTTTACTATTATTTTATTCTGAGACAGGATCTCACACTCTCATCCAAGCTGGAGCTCAGTGTAGCCTCAAACTCTTGGGCTCAAGTGATCCTCCTGAGTAGCTGAGGCTACAGGCATGTGCTGGCACAACTGGTTAATTTTTAAAATTTTTTGTAGAGATGGGGTCTTGCCATGTTGCCCAGGCTGGTCTCAAACCCCTGGGCTCAACTGATCCTTCTGCTCTGGCCTACCGAAGCGCTGGGATCACAGGCATGAGCCATTGTGCCTGGCTTCCTTTCTGTTACATTTTAATCTTAAATTTTCTTCCCATTCTCTGACGGACAGCACTACTCTGCCATCAAAGCAGAAGAACTTTCTAATTTAGTATTACAGTTTCTTCGTCAATATATGGTGAAGGGAAATTCTTAATTTGTAAACTTAAACATAAGTTGTAAGTAACGAAAATTACGGATAACCCAAGTTATACAGCAAAAATTTACAAACTAAGTAGGTGGTTGAATCAGCACAATAAGCACCCTTCATAATCTCCCAAAAACAAACAAAAACTCAACCCACTGTAAGAATGAACAATTATTATAGTTATAGCTTTACATGCTAAGCAGTACACTGTAATATAGCACTACGACCATGCTACAATCTGATTTGGGCTACAGGTTGACTGACATCTTTCAGAAATGAAGAAACTTACACAGCCTAACAGTCTGCATTTTGTTGCTCTAGACAATTAAGGATTGTCTAGAGCAATAAAATTAATCTTTTGTATAAACAAATCTTTTTGCTCTCCACATATAGTAACATTAGATCATTTTAACTCACATAAAGGTATATTAAATAAGTAAATAATTTTAAAACAATGTCAAATGTATACATTCTGTATATAAAACAGGAGGCATCATTTAATCTTGTGTAATATAACACCTGATTATCCATTTATTATTAAATTGAATTTTAGGGCAAAAGAGCTCCACTCAGGTGACTAGTTGCATTGCAATTTCTCTTCCTCTGGGGTGGCTAAAAACAAACAGAAAACCCTTTAAAGTCATCAAAACTAAAAGAAATAAGCTAGAACCGGAGTCTGATTAACTGAATGTATCTGAATTTTATGGGCATTCACACTTCCTAACATACAAATCACACACCTTCAGTTCAACTTCTTTCATTTAAGATAATTTGATGTTTTTATACAGAAACCTAGCATATAATTTACAGACAACTCTTTTAGAACTTCAGTGACATATGGAGGTATAAAAGAAGGTAAACATATAAGCTTGACATTTATTTGTAATTCTTAGTATCTTATTTCTGTGGCCCGATCTCGGCTCACTGCATGCTCCGCCTCCTGGGTTCATGCCATTCTCCTGCCTCAGCCTCCCGAGTAGCTGGGACTACGGGCACCCACCACCACGCCCGGATAATTTTTTGTAGTTTTAGTAGAGACGGGGTTTCACCGTGTTAGCCAGGATGGTCTCGATCTCCTGACCTCATGATCCACCCACCTCGGCCTCCCAAAGTGCTGGGATTACAGGCCTGAGCCACCGCGCCCGGCCTCTTGCATTCTTTTTAAGGCATCCTCATTTAAACTTTAGGGCTCTCAATTTTTTAATTGCTAGGAAATCAATACAAAAGCACAGTTAATTCTCATTATTCCTGGTATTTATGTTCTATAAAGTTTCTGAGAACACTGAATTAGTGAACACTGAATCATCGCTCCTAGGGAAAATACAGGGGTAGGTTCCTGTGTGCCTCTGGTCACCACGTTTTTGTCAACTGATCAATATATAGCCTTGTTTCATGTGTGTTTCTGCTTAAAGACACCTTATTCATATATACTGTTGATTTATTACCATTGAACTCATAGCCAACATTTCTGTAACTCATGCCTGAATGAAGATAATTTAACACATGTATATTGTCTATTATACATCATAGCCTTCTTGTACTTAGGCAGTACTATGCTTGAGGGCCATTTTAACTAGCAAAATTACCAACAAAAATCACAAAAATGAAAAAGGGCTCTAAACAGTACAAAAAGGACACCTGCTTACAGCATGAGAGCTGAAACAAGATGGAAGAGCGTTGTCTTGTTCAACCTCAGCTGGGAACATGTGTTAAGATGACTCAAAATTTGCACTGCTCAGCGCATGCACACTGTCTGCGAATACATGAAAGCACTGTCTGCAAATAACCATGAAAGCACCATGAGTATTAATTTTGGGGTTACAAATAAAGGATAGCAAATAGGCAATTTTGCAATTAAGAAATTGGTGAACAATGAGGATCAACTGTACATATGCTTGAACTTGCATAGAAGATTTAAATCTTACTATAAAATTTAGGATATAACACTATATTTAATATCCCCTTAGATTTCATTGTATATTTATGTATTATGCAGAAATAAAACCATGGAAATGGGGAAAATCTATAAAAACATACTGAATTCACAAGGAGTGAGGGAGATTATCAAACATACCATACTTTTGCCATTTTACCTTCAAAAACTTCAGGTGCCATCCAAGCAGCACTCCCCTTGTTATTGGTCATGTGTGTCTGAATGTCACAGGCTGTACCAAAATCACAAATTTTTAGAACTGTCCCCCCTGCAACCAGCAGTAAGCTGTTTAAAAAAACAAAAAACATCAAAAGTTACAAGGCCAACATTTTATTCTACAATAAAAGAAGAGACATATGTGGAAATGGAAAAGGTTAAGCAAAATGAATGTTACCATTCAACTTCTGTGAAATGACTAATTTACTTGGTCACTATAAAAGCCTGATAGTTCAGAGAAATATAAGCAAAAATTAATTGACGATAACCTAGCTCTCTTTGGAAGGCTGCTAGATTCACATTCTGATGTCTTCATCTCTAGCTCCAAAATCTTTCCTGATCATACTTCTCTCTGGCCAAAATAAAATGTGGGGTTTAAAAAACTTCTATTAGGTCAACATTATGGTATCCTGAAATGGGAGTTTAATCATAAATATGTATTACTTAAAAAATAGTAACACTATATAATTGAAAGAAAATAAGCCAATATAGAAGGAAAAAAAGTCTTTATTTTGAAGATACTTCTAAAAATGTTCAATCCCAAAATCATTTTTGTGCTTAGACTATGTATGTGTGGGAGGAATACAAATCTATTATAGCTAAAATGACCTAATGAGAGATTTTTGGAAAATTTTCTGAACTTAAGATTCGGACTTTCCTAGGTGTACTATTACCCAACTACAGTCACCAAGTAGCATACTCTTACTTACAAGGTTTTGCTTTTCATGACAAACAGAAATAGAAATGGGTAATATAATTTGCACCATCATCACATTGTAGTAATATCCAATAGCAGTACATAGGAATTCATTTTAATTACAAGTTTTATAAACTTTTTATATCTGGAGAGATTATTTGGAAATTTCTTCTCTTTTAGTACAATGTGACTAAAATAAGTCAGATAAACTACTATGCACAGTTCCATAATACCAAAAAGACTCTCATAATCATTCCAGTGAAAAGAATGCTAAATGCAGTATACCTCTATATGTACTTCAACAAAACTTTTTTCCCGCATCTCAATGTTCTTGTTCAAACTCATACTTTTTACCCAAGAAAATTATAAGAACTCTGTAACTAGTTTCCTTGTTTTATACTGGTATATTCAAGATATCAAGATAATTTCTGATGATTCAAGATAACTTTCCTGAATGAGTTTTATGCTAGTACTCCTTTACTCGATTTCAAAAGTTCACCAGCCTTGAACAGAAAATTCAAGGCTCACTGAAATGTGAACTTAAATTATCTTTGTAGGCTTACTTTCACACTGTTAAGATTAAAAACTCATTTTAATTTCTAATGTACATGTGAATAAACTTGCAAAAGATAAAATACAAGCACAAGCACAACTTGACAGTGTATAAAACACCTCCCTAGATCATCAGGTACCTTTTTTAGATACCATTTTGAGGAACTCTTCCTGACCACAGAATCTGTAGGTTTTCCATTGACAATAAGATATAGCAGGTATTGGCCGGGTGCAGTGGTTCAGGCCTGTAATCCCAGCACTTTGGGAGGCTGAGGCGGGCGGATCACGAGATCAGGAGATTGAGACCATCCTGGCTAACACGGTGAAACCCTGTCTCCACTAAAAATACAAAAAATTAGCCAGGCGTGGTGGCACATGCCTGTAGTCCCAGCTACTCAGGAGGCTGAGGCAGGAGAATTGCTTGAACCCTGGAGGCGGAGGTTGCAGTGAGCTGAGATCCCGCCACTGCACTCCAGCCTGGGCGACAGAGTGAGACTCTGTCTCAAAAATAAAATAAAATAAAATAAAATAATAAAAATAATAAAAAAAAGATATAGCAGGTATTCATGTATGTCCAATTGTATATAAAAGCATAGCCATTCCAAAGAATTTCTTTCACCCAGTACTTTCTGAATTAGAATCAATTCTGATTCTAAAGTCCAACTTGTATACCAAGGGCTCCAAAGATGATTTGCAAGATGAATCCAATCACGGAGAGGCCTGGAATAAATGACCTAGACCAGACCTTCTGTAAATATGTTAATGGTATTTACTAGCAAAAGGAGAATCTCTATCTACAAATGATTTTAGAAGGATATATCTGGTCTAACTAGGTTGATTAAATAAACCTAAAATTTATGGGGTGTAGTTGGATGAAGATTAGGGATAGTCATTTAAACTGTGTAATTAGTGCAATGTAAAAGATGTTAGAAAATGGAAATGACTTCCTTTTGTAAGATATTTCTCCATATATTGTTCAATAACTAATCATTTATTCCAAAGCCAAAACACACCGTAACGAGGAGAAAAGGGGTACTTTTGGGTGTTGTATCAGATGCGTTCAGACTCTTTTAGGAAAAGAATGCTTTGGCTGTATCTGATGCTTGCCTATATCCTTTGGATCATTTGTCAATTTGTTGCTGGTTAAGAGCTGTGATTCTCATGAGTTTGCTTTAATAATTCAACTCTGTTAATATAGTGGAAAAAGGATGACTGAATATTCACAACCAAGAAAAAAAAGGCTAAGTGATTTCTTCATTAGTTAAGGCAGGTAACTAAGATAATAGCCTCAGGAAAACATTATTTTATCAGTGACCTGGGGAAACACAAATCAGTTTAAGTTTGGGAGTAGAGATAAGATACACTAGCAAGAACAGTGATTCTAAGAGTTGGAACCTATGTAGAGTATATCAGATTTGACCTGAGAGTGACAAGTTACACCCAGAAGGGATGTTTTAATGCTTTAACCAGTATCAAGAGAATGAAATAACTGAAGACTATACTGATTTCCTAAGGGAAACCTCTTCTGTAAAGACTAATGTGCTGGGGTGGGAGCTTGGGGGAGGGTAAAGAAGATACGTAGAGACTATTTTTACTCTGTCACAGGTGCATAAAAGAAAAAAAAGAGAGAAAAGGAAACAATACGTTTTATGTGTATGTTTTCTTTAACTGAATACCTATACAAACAAAACCCCCAAAGTTTTAGTCTTTTAAAATACTTATCTAAGGAATTTATAAGTTTTTAAAGTCCCAAGTATTCACATTATGAAGAATCCAGAATATTTTCAATTTCTACCCAGATGCCAAGAAATGCCCTTTTACTTTCCTCTGAAAGAGCAAGTAATAACAACTGCAAATTTCTGTAGAATGTTTATGTGCTAGGTGTTAGGGACACAGCAAGAAAAACGTCAGACCTATCTCTGCCCCCAAGGAATTGTCTAACAGCAACATTATATACTGCAGGCACAAAATGAGATTTTTATAGGCTAACAGATTCTAGAAGTATGCTAATCTAAGGTAGAGGTTACCAAAAATAAAAATCCCACTAAAGACAACATCTAAAATACAAGCTTAGATAAATGACTAAATGATGAAGGTGAGTTAAAAGTAAATATTGAGTAAGCCAAATAGAGAAAAGAGAAACTCCTGTACAATAATGAGCTTGAATTAGAGAGTGGGTTGGGGGTGGCGAGAGTGAGAGAGAAGGAGGAAGGGGCTGAGGGGTGTCACATTATTATAACTTACTTTGGTGGTTTCAGGTCCCTGTGAATGAGCGCTTTGGGTTGCATGCTGTGAAGATAAGCCACTCCTTGGGAACACTGTAAACACCAACTCATTGCGTGGGCAGCAGTGTAATACGGCAATGGTTCAGCACCATGCAGCACTGCGAAAGAAAGGCACAAACTAAAAAGAACTTTATTGCATATAACAAAAGACACAATGTGAATGCAAGCACTATCAGAACACATGACTGGGTATTTTTCTATATATACATATGCTCCATCAGTCCTGCTTTAAATTTTTTTCTTTCTTTTTTCTTTTTGTTTTTTGAGATGGAGTCTCACTTTGTCTCCAGGCTGGAGTGCAGTGGTGCGATCTTGGCTCACCGCAACCTCCACCTCCTGGGTTCAAGCAATTCTCCTGGCTCAGCCTCCTGAGTAGCTGGGACTACAGGCGTGTGCCACCACGCCCAGCTAATTTTTGTATTTTTAGTAGAGACAGGGTATCACCATGTTGGCCAGGATGGTGATCTTGATCTCTCGACCTCATGATCCGCCTGCCTCGGCCTCCCAAAGTGCCGGGATTACAGGCATGAGCCACCAAGCCCGGCCTTTTAATTTTTTTTCTAAATAAAAAGGATGAAAATATCTAATAATTTTGAGTGGATAATTGCCATAATATTAATATTTAATAGTACATCTATTAAATGTTATTCCTACATTCAAGTAAAATCAATATACATTACCACACTTTTTCAAACAGATAAAGACTTTTATAATACTACACAAAGTTTTTTTTTCATTGCTACAAATAAAAGGTTGTGTGAAGTGAGTTTTCACAATTTTTTTTGAAAAAAAGAAAAATAAAGCAGAGTGAAATGGAAATATGGTTAAAGAATTCTAAAATAAGGAGGCTCAAAGTTATGAGAGGACAAAAAGAAAAAAAATCTGAAGATATTTTAAAATCTATTTAAAAAGTAAACTTTTACTTAAATGCTTTTAATGAAATGCAAAGTACCATCTACTTAAAAAATTGATAGACCTCTAAATTTCACATACTAATGTTATAGAATCTTATCTTTCCATTTTTATTCTTTAGCAGATTTTTAAAAATTATGTCCTTTTGAGACTGACAGCAAATTGTGAAGAATGTTAAACAACTTAGGGTTTATATTAAAAGTTTTCAAATTATTTTAATCTACTAGATAAAGACAGGTCTAATAACACTCACCATTGTATAAAGAGCCCCCTTCAGCATATTCCATCACAAGACACACCTAAAGGAAACATATACCAGAAGCATTAACCAAGAAGCTCCATCATCTTAGGGCCTTTGAGAGATAATTTAATTCACTCCCCTGATTTTACAGATATATTAAAAATCATTCTTTTGGCCCCTAGTATGTGAATAGTACTAGGGAAGGAAAAGGTATCTATGACCTAAGACTGTCTTCTAGGAGTCCACTAAGTGTGAAAATGTATGTAAAATACAATCACAAGATATTCTGGGGACTTTCTCCAGTGCCAGTAAGTAGGTGCTGCCACAGGATATCAAAAGCCTCATAAGAAGATGAGGTTATTGGACAAAATCACCTAAAACAACTCTTCTGATACACTGTTTTGCTAAAAGACTAGAAACAAGTCAAATGAACAAACTATAACTGTTCTTTCAGAAATACATCTAAGATAGTAGATCAAAATAGCTACATAGGAGGCTCCAAGATGGCCAAATAGGAAAAGCTCCAGTCTACAGCTACCAGCGTAAGCGACGCAGAAGACAGGTGATTTCTGCATTTCCAGCTGAGGTACAGGGTTCATCTCACTGGGGCTTGTCAGACAGTGGGTGCAGCCCATGGAATGTGAGCCGAAGCAGGGCAGGGCATCGTCTCACCCAGGATGCGCAAGGGGTTGGGGAATTCCCTTTCCTAGACAAGGGAAGCTGTGACAGATGGTACCTGGAAAATTGGGACACTCCCACCCTAATACTGTGCTTTTCCAACGGTCTTAACAAACAGCACACCAGGAGATTACATCCTACGCCTGGCTCGGAGGGTCCCATGCCCACGGAGCCTCACTCACTGCTAGCACAGCAGTCTGAGATCCAACTGCAAGGCGGCAGCGAGGCTGGGAGAGGCATCTGCCATTGCTGAGGCTTGAGTAGGTAAACAAGGCGGCCAGGAAGCTCGAACTGGGTGGAGCCCACCACAGCTCAAGGAGGCCTGCCCGCCTCTGTAGACTCCATCTCTGGGGGCAGGGCATAGCTGAACAAAAGGCAGCAGAAACTTCTGCAGACTTAAACGTCCCTGTCTGACAGCTTTGAAGAGAGTAGTGGTTCTCCCAGCATGGAGTTTGAGATCTGAGAATGGACAGATGGCCTCCCTCAAGTGGGTCCCTGACCCCTGAGTAGCCTAACTGGGAGACACCTCCCAGTAGGGGCAGACTGACACCTCATACAGCCGGGTGCCCCTCTGAGATGAAGCTTCCAGAGGAAGGATCAGGCAGCAACATTTGCCATTCTGCAATATTTGCTCTTCTGCAGCCTCCGCTGGTGATACCCAGACAAACAGGGTCTGGAGTGGACCTCCAGCAAACTCCAACAGACCTGTAGCTGAGGGTCCTGATTGTTAGAAGGAAAACTAATAAACAGAAAGGACATCCACATCAAAACCCCAACTGTACGTCACCACCATCAAAGACCAAAGGTAGATAAAACCACAAAAATGGGGAGAAACCAGAGCAGAAAAGCTGAAAATTCTAAAAATCAGAGCGCCTCTTCTCCTCCAAAGCTCCTTGCCAGCAACGGAACAAAGCTGGACGGAGAATGACTTTGATGAGTTGAGAGAAGAAGGCTTCAGACAATTGGTAATAACAAACTTCTCCAAGCTAAAGGAGGATGTTTGAACCGATCGCAAAGAAGCTAAATACCTTGAAAAAAGATTAGCTGAATGGCTAACTAGAATAAACAGCATAGAGAAGACCTTAAATGACCTGATGGAGCTGAAAACCATGGCACAAGAACTATGTGACACATGCACAAGCTTCAGTAGCTGATTTGATCAAGTGGCAGAAAGGGTATCAGTGATTGAAGATCAAATGAATGAAATGAAGCGAGAAGAGAAGTTTAGAGAAAAAAGAGTAAAAAGAAACAAACAAAGACTCCAAGAAATATGGGACTATGTGAAAAGACCAAATCTACATCTCATTAGTGTATCTGAAAGTGATGGAGAGAATGGAACCAAGTTGGAAAACCCTCTTCAGGATAATCCAGGAGAACTTCCCCAACCTAGCAACGCAGGCCAACATTCAAATTCAGGAAATACAGAGAACTCCACAAAGATACTCCTCGAGAAGAGCAACTCCAAGACACATAGTTGTCAGATTCACCAAAGTTGAAATGAAGGCAAAAATGTTAAGGGCAGCCAGAGAGAAAGGTCGGGTTACCCACAAAGGGAAGCCCATCAAACTAACAGTGGATCTCTCAGCAGAAACACTACAAGCCAGAAGAGAGTGGGGGCCAATATTCAACATTCTTAAAGAAAAGAATTTTCAACCCAGAATTTCATATCCAGCCAAACTAAGCTTCATAGGTGAAGGAGAAATAAAATCCTTTACAGACAGACAAATGCTGAGAGATTTTGTCACCAGCAGGCCTGCCTAACAAGAGCTCCTGAAGGAAGCACTAAACACGGAAAGGAACAACCAGTACCAGGCATTGCAAAAACATGCCAAATTGTAAAGACCATCAAGGCTAGGAAGAAACTGCATCAACTAACGAGCAAAATAAACAGCTAATATCATAATGACAGGATCAAATTCACACATAACAATACTAACCTTAAATGTAAATGGGCTAAATGCTCCAATTAAAAGGCACAGACAGGCAAATTGGATAGAGTCAAAACTCATCTGTGTGCTGTATTCAGGAAACCCATCTCATGTGCAGAGACACACAAAGCCTCAAAATAAAGGGATGGAGGAAGATCTACCAATCAAATGGAAAACAAAAAAAGGCAGGGGTTGCAATCCTAGTCTCTGATAAAACAGACTTTAAACCAACAAAGATCAAAAGAGACAAAGAAGGCCATTATATAATGGTAAAGGGATCAATTCAACAAGAAGAGCTAACTACCCTAAATATATATGCACCCAATACAGGAGCACTCAGATTCATAAAGCAAGTCCTTAGAGACCTACAAAGAGACTTAGACTCCCATACAATAATAATGGGAGGCTTTAACACCCCACTGTCAACATTAGACAGATCAATGAGACAGAACGTTAACAAGGATATCCAGGAATTGAACTCAGCTCTGCACAAAGTGGACCTAATAGACATCTATAGAACTCTCTATCTCAAATCAACAGAATATACATTCTTCTCAATACCACATTGCACTTATTCCAAAATTGACCACATAGTTGGAAGTAAAGCACTCCTCAGCAAATGTAAAATAACACAAATTATAACAAACTGTCTCTCAGACCACAGTGGAATCAAACTAGATTCAGGATTAAGAAACTCACTCAAAACCACTCAACTACATGGAAACTGAACAATCTGTTCCTGAATGACTACTGGGTACGTAACGAAATGAAGGCAGAAATAAAGATGTTCTTTGAAACCAATGAGAAGAAAGGCACAACATACCAGAATCTCTGGGACACATTTAAAGCAGTGTGTAGAGGGAAACTTATAGCACTAAATGCCCACAAGAGAAAGCAGGAAAGATCTAAAACTGACACCCTAACATCACAATTAAAAGAACTAGAGAAGCAAGAGCAAACACATTCAAAAGTTGGCAGAAGGCAAGAAATAACTAAGATCAGAGCAGAACTGAAGGAGACAGAGACACAAAAAACCCTTCAAAAAAAATCAATGAATCCAGGAGCTGGTTTTTTGAAAAGATCAACAAAATTGATAGACCACTAGCAACACTAATAAAGAAGAAAAGAGAGAAGAATCAAATAGACACAATAAAAAATGATAATGGGGATATCACCACCAATCACACAGAAATGCAAACTACCATCAGAGAATACTATAAACACCTCTATGAAAATAAACTAGAAAATCTAGAAGAAATGGATAAATTACTGGACACATACACCCTCCCAAGACTAAACCAGCAAGAAGTTGAATCCCTGAATAGACCAATAACAGGCTCTGAAATTGAGGCAATAATGAATAGCCCACCAAACAAAAAAAGTCCAGGACCAGATGGATTCACAGCCGAATTCTACCAGAGGTACAAAGACAAGCTGGTACCATTCCTTCTGAAACTATTCCAATCAATAGAAAAAGAGGCAATCCTCCCTAACACGTTTTATGAGGCCAGCATCATTCTGATACCAAAGCCTGGCAGAGATACAACAAAAAAAGATAATTTTAGACCAATATCCCTGATGAACATCGATGCAAAAATCCTCAATAAAATACCGGGAAACTGAATCCAGCAGCCCATCAAAAAGCTTATCCACCACAATCAAGTTGGCTTCATCCCTGGGATGCAAGGCTGGTTCAACACACACAAATCAATAAACATAATCCATCATAAAAACAGAACCAACAACAAAAACCACATGATTATCTCAATAGATAAAGGGCTTTGACAAAATTCAACAGCCCTTCATGCTAAAAACTCTCAATAAACTAGGTATTGATGGGACGTATCTCAAAATAATAAGCGCTATTTATGACAAACCTACAGCCAGTATCATACTGAATGGGCAAAAACTGGAAGCATTCCCTTTGAAAACTGGCACAAGACAAGGATGCCCTCACTCACCACTCCTATTCAACATAGTGTTAGAAGTTCTGGCCAGGGCAATCAGGCAGGAGAAAGAAATAAAGGGTATTCAATTAGGAAAAGAGGAAGTCAAACTGTCCGTTTGCAGATGACATCATTGTATATTTAGAAAACCCCATCGTCTCAGCCCCAAATCTCCTCAAGCTGATAAGCAACTTCAGCAAAGTCTCAGGATACAAAATCAATGTGCAAAAATCACAAGCATTCCTATACACCAATAACAGACAAACAGACAGCCAAATCATGAGTGAACTCCCATTCACAATTGCTTCAAAGAGAATAAAATACCTAGGAATCCAACTTACAAAGGATGTGAAGGACCTCTTCAAGGAGAACTACAAACCACTGCTCAGTGGAATAAAAGAAGACACAAACAAATGGAAGAACATTCCATGCTCATAGGTTGGAAGAATCAGTATCGTGAAAATGGTCATACTGCCCAAGGTAATTTATAGATTCAATGCCATCCCCATCAAGCTACCAATGACTTTCTTCACAGAATTGGAAAAAACTACTTTAAAGTTCATTCGGAACCAAACAAGAGCCCGCATTGCCAAGACAATCCTAAGCCAAAAGAACAAAGCTGGAGGCATCACGCTACCTGACTTCAAACTATACTACAAGGCTACAGTAACCAAAACAGCATGGTACTGGTACCAAAACAGAGATATAGACCAATGGAACAGAACAGAGCCCTCAGAAATAATACCATACATCTACAACCATCTGATCTTTGACAAACCTGACAAAAACAAGAAATGGGGAAAAGATTCCCCATTTAATAAATGGTGCTGGGAAAACTGGCTAGCCTTATGTAGAAAGCTGAAACTGGATCCCTTCCTTATACCTTATACAAAAATTAATTCAAGATGGATTAAATACTTAAATGCTAGACCTAAAACCATAAAAACCCTAGAAGAAAACCTAGGCAATACCATTCAGGACATAGGCATGGGCAAGGACTTCATGACTAAAACACCAAAAGCAATGGCAACAAAAGCCAAAATTGGCAAATGGGATCTAATTAAACTAAGGAGCTTCTGCACAGCAAAAGAAACTATCATCAGAGTGAACAGGCAACCTACAGAATGGGAGAAAATTTTTACAATCTACCTATCTGACAAAGGGCTAATATCCAGAATCTACAAAGAACTTAAACAAAAATACAAGAAAAAATCAAACAACTCCATCAAAAAGTAGGCAAAGGATACAGACACTTCTCAAAAGAAGATGTTTATGCAGCCAAAAGACACATGAAAAAATGCTCATCATCACTGGCCATCAGAGAAATGCAAATCAAAACCACAATGAGATACCATCTCACACCAGTTAGAATGGTGATCATTAAAAAGTCAGGAAACAGGTGCTGGAGAGGATGTGGAGAAACAGGAACACTTTTACACTGTTGGTGGGACTGTAAACTAGTTCAGCCATTGTGGAAGACAGTGTGGCAATTCCTCAAGGATCTAGAGTAGAAATACCATTTGACCCAGCCAGCCCATTACTGGGTATATACCCAAAGGATTATAAATCATGCTTCTATAAAGACACAGGGACACGTATGTTTATTGCGGCACTATTCACAATAGCAAAGACTTGGAACCAACCCAAATGTCCATCAATGATAGACTGGATTAAGAAATTGTGGCACATATACACCATGGAATACTATGCAGCCATAAAAAAGGATGAGTTCATGTCCTTTGTAGGGACATGGATGAAGCTGGAAACCATTATTCTGAGCAAACTATTCCAAGGACAGAAAACCAAACACCCCATGTTCTCACTCATAGGTGGGAACTGAATAATGAGAACACTTGGACACAGGTTGGGGAACATCACACACTGGGTCCTGTCGTGGGGTGGGGGGACGGGGGAGGGATAGCATTAGGAGAAATACCTAATGTAAATCACGAGTTAATGGGGGCAGCACAACAACATGGCAAATGTATACATACGTAACAAACCTGCACATTGTGCACATGTACCCTAGAACTTAAAGTATGATAAAAAAAAGATATCAAAAACAAATAAGTAACTCAATAAATACATAAACAGAAAGAAAAAAAATAATATGGGAGCAATGCCACAGTGCTGTAGTCTCACTGTTTAGAGTGTGTTGGTGACATACGCATGTATAATAGCCACATGTACTCATATAGTCCTTGAACTATTGGGATCACTGCTGATATTTTAAAGTATTGGAGGTACCTTTTTATCTTGAAAAAATATAATATTTTTGAAAAACTTTAAAAAAAAAACCAAAAAACTCAAAATACCTACATAAACTACACACATCTGCCATGTCATTTCTCACAGGTGACCATGAAAAAGTAACAAACTTACTGGATTCAAGCAGGCTCCATAAAGCTTTACAATATTAGGATGGTTCACACGGGATAACTGCCGAAGCTGTTAAGAAATTAAGGTTTCTTTTAAAAAGTGATAACTTTCGAAGTACTGATTTCACAGTATCATTAAAATCTTACTGTTGTACAAAACATTTGTTTAAATCATTCAACAATCACTATTTACTAAGTAACAGGCATTGTAATCATAGTCACTGAAAATACCAAGTGACTGCCCAGAATGGCACAGAATCCCTGTTCTCCAGCTCATACAGTTTAGCTGGAGAGATAGACATCTAAACAAATAATTAAATCAATATGCAAAGTGCTATAACAGGAATTATGAACAAGGCATGATGAGTATATAGAATAAGAAGAGATGAACTCTGCCAAGAAATGTTAGGATATGATCCCAGAGATGGTACTGAGCTGCATTATACAAACCAGAAGTCATGTTATCATTGTTATCATCTTCATAGCTATAGTTGAACAGTCTAGCTACTCTGCGTGGGTCCCTAATGTGCACTTTATAGATATTGTATAATTATCACAACTCTGCAAGGTAGGTATTATCATTTCCATTTTAAAGATGAGATTTTAACCTTAAGTCTCACAGAGGGTTCAATGACCTGTTCTATAGCTAAGAAGTGGGGTGTGAACTTTAGTCTATCTGACTTAAAATGTGCACTCCCTCTGTATACTTGCCTCCATTCCATTTCTCATTTCTTGAATTAATTCTCTCCTCTCCATTCCCACTGCCATTGCCTTAGTAGTCCCAACCTGAACTGCTGCAGTGATCATTATAGCCTACTGGCTGGTTTCCCTCTTTCAGTTTTAATCATCCCTGATCCAATGATCCATACTGAGGTCAATGAAGGGTTTGGCTACACTCACTTCTCTTATTCTAGATCTCAAACTTCTTTCTTTCTTGTGAGACAGGTTTTGCTCTGTTACCCATGCTGCAGTGCAGTGGTACAATCTTGGGTCATTGCAACCTCTGCCTCCTGGACTCATACAATCCTCCTACCTCAGCCTCTGGAGTAGCTGGGACTACAGGTGCACAGCCACCATGCCTGGCTAATTTTTGTATTTTTTGTAGAGATGGGGTTTTGCCATGTTGTCCAGGCTGATCTCAAACTCCTGGGCTCAAGAACCCATCTGCCATTCCCAAAGTTCTGGGATTACAGATGTGAACCATCATGCCTGTCTTCAAAATTCTATTAATGCATCCCGCTCCACAGCAAACTGCTTCTTGTTCTCATTCTTTTCTCCCTTCTCCTCTCTTTTCTGCCCTTTTTCCACTCTTCTTCTTCTTCTCTATTACATACATTATGCTGCTGGCTCATATTCAGTCCACTAATGTCTCTAAACCTTCATACTGTATGCTAATAAAAAGCTCTATCTATCTAGAGCCAACATGTTTGGATTTTTCGTCCTAATAGAAGACTTAGTATCACTATTTATTATATTTATTTACTATATGAAAATATATTTACTATATTTCATCTTGCTAAGGTGAGATTCAGATAGCAGATTATACAAGCATTTTTTCCTCCTCTCTCCCTAATTGCCACTAAGATGATAAAGATTTGAAAAATTTTAAGGCATAACCTCAGAAGGATGAAGAGAATGTAAAGTGCACAAACAGCATACGTTTTTGGAAGCTGGAAAGCAAATGACTAGCAATAACTGATACAGCAGACCTAGAAGAGCTGCATCATAAACTGGCAATGAGAAAAATGGAGAAGCAACCAGATTTATCTCACAAAGCTTCCAAAAGGTTGGGGAGTGCTGGCAGAACGAGGTACCTATGCAAATGAGCTAATCAAAGGATAGGGCAGGGGACAGCGTAAAAGACCGAAAGATTCCTTCCTTGACTTCAGACAGCTCAGTGACTATCTCTTATCATCCCAGCAGAAGACTAGAGGTTGATTCTTTAGAGAAGGGGTAATAAACAGCATCTGGACTGGGGACACCAAACATGAAGGAATGAGCACAAAGTAGTTGTCTCTGGGAAGCAGAAAATTAGATTGGAGGAGGTATAGGAGACTGAAGTCTTTTTTACTAAGAATTTTTGGAGAACCATTTGATTTTTTATATTACATGCACATCTCATCTGGATTTAAAAAATTTTCTTCACGCTATTACGATCTTTTTGACTTGTGATTCCTAATGTTTAACACATATGCTATTTCACCCAGCTTTGTGAAACTGCTAATGTAACAAGAAATGATCAATAGCTTTATCTAAACTGTAATAAAAATATTGCATAAGACAAAGCTGAGGCTAGACTCCTAGAACATATTACTAGAAATCACCTTTCTTCATGCTGACATCAAATCACTTATCAGCATTTCTCAACTCATTCAGCCACTTACAAATCACTTTCTCATATCACAATTAAGTCCTCATTTTTCCATGTTATACATTAAAAATCTGAAGTATAATTTGAAATTATGATTAAATGAAAAAACAGAGATATAAATTCAGAAGGTTTATAAGGTACAGGCCACTTATCCATTGGCCAATGAGGTTTAATAGTGATAAAAACATTGATTTAACTAAATAATGTGATTCAAAATACAAAATAACAAAGTTAGTAAAGGATAAATTTGATAATACGCTAATCTCATGATTATTTGATTTTCATTCATCATTCAATCTAATCTATTTCTAAAAGAACAGTTGCAAATTTTCATGCTAAATGAGAAAAATCAAATTTGAAATAATTTTTCTTTAAAATAATCTAATTTGAGTTTCTAAAAACATTCCATTTAAAATAAGTGTATAAAATTTCTTAATTTTAGATAATGGGAAAGCATACCATTTCTTTTCTATTTTAAAATTAAAATATTATGCCTTGAAATAGATCTGAATTCCATGGATGAAACTGTTTTAATTCAGGGGTGAATTCATTTATGTAGTTAAGTCTCTTTTCCCCTAATTTTTAATCAGACTTAAGAGTATGAATGAGAAAATGTTCCTATGGCAGTACCTTTGACTAAACCAAATTGCTGATGTTCATGTATACAAAGAAATGACATCTGAGAAACCAATCTTTTTCATAATATTAAATTCACAGAGTATCTTAAGTGCAGAACTACACAAAAGAAATGACATCTCAACTTACCTCTACAATAAATGCTTTCCTCTCAGATTCACTTTCTATTTGTTTAATAGCAACATCTTTTGCTCTCCACTTAGCTTTGCAAACAACTCCAAAGGCTCCTCTTCCAACAACCTGAGTTAAACAAACAAAAAAACAAACAAAAAACACCACAAGAATCGGAATCAAATAGATCAGCCCAATATAAAAAACTAAAGCCAATCTTTAAGACTTTAAATTAAAAAAAAAAAACATGGAAATCAACAGTATCTGGATTTGCCACTGAACAAGTATGAATTTTTGTTAAAGTGAGAAGATAATTAAACGCACGCTTGTCTCTATCTTTGAAAGTTTATGATCTGTACACCCATTCATTCTCAAGTAAAACCAAAAAAGACACACGGAGGAACAAAGTAAAGTGATTTGTTAAACAGAGAAAAAAAAATTAAAACAGGCAAGATGAATGAGAAGACAGAAGATGATATGGAAAAACAAAAAGCAGGAACATATAATAAATATTTCCAGCTATCATATTTTAGAAATTAAAAATAGCCTTTGAATAATTCAATAGGGATAGGGAATGGAGGAGAAAGAATATAAATATAGATGTTAAAAGACTGGCTATGAAGGACAGATAAAATATAGTATTATTTATTCCATGGAATTTTATTCCGCAAGAAAAAGTATTGATATATGTTACTTACAATATGAACTCCAAAAACATTATGCTAAGTCAAAGAAGTCAGACACCAGAGACCACATATTGTATGATTCCATTTATACAAAATGTTCAGAAAAGGCAAATCTAAGATAGATACCTGGGTCCGAGGGTGAAAATTAGAATTAACAGTAAATGAGTAGCTGGTATCCTGACAAAGTGATGAAATTATCAAAAAAAAAACCAAAAACCTAATTTATGGTGGTGGCTGACAACCTGGTAAATTTGCAAAACCCACCAAATTGTACACTTCACATGGGTGAATTTTATGATGTGTAAAATAGATCTCATTACAGTTATTTTTCAAAAGTCATAAAAATAAAGATCAGCCATGTATCATACTATTGTTGAAGCCAACTGATGAGTACTGCATGGGTTCATTGCTCTCTCATGGAGTCCTATTTTTACAAATATTTGACATTTTTCATAATATAAAAAAAGAAAATAAAAATAGCTTTTGATACTTGTTAGAATAAAATCATTAGATTTTATTATTGTGAAAGGACCTTAGTTAAGCACCACCTACTCCAATCTCTCAGCTTCCAATGAACCTAAGCACTTTGTATCAAGGCCTTTTTCTTTAGCAAAAAATTTGCATCTCTTAACCATATTTATATGTACTTTCTATGCAGCAGGCACTTAACTAATGCTTTACATACATTACCTCATTTACACAGGCCTAGAGGAAGGTACTAATGCTATCCTCATTTTACAGTTGAAGTGCCTAGCTTTAAAGAAGTAAACTAACTTGCCCAACACTATATAGCTAGCAAGTGTTAAAGTGCAGTCTGATGCCAGGTAGTCTAACACGGGATTGTTACCAATCCTAATTTGTAACATATATAAAGCCCCATGTCGTGAAGTAGAAGTTAGTATCTTCCCTTGGAGGAACTTTCACTTTAGACTTACATGAACAAATTCCTGGCACAAAACTCTTCTATAACAAAGCTGACTATAGCTAGGTTGATCAAATGAGTTATTATCTAACTGAGGGCACTTTGGAGATTAAAAAGGGGGTATTAATAATAATAATATTAGGACACTAGTTGTAAACTGCGATGTGTATGGCCACTCTAGCCATAGCTTAAATTCCACTTCATGTATCAATAAGGCAGAATGAACATTTACCATATTGTTCAATGTCTAAAGCCACTCAAATGGTTAACATTTATTGAATGTTTACTATGTACCAGGTACTATTCTATGTGCTTCTCATGCATTAACACATTTAATCCTATTCCATTTAAAAGGGAGGCAAATGGAGTCACATGGTTGTAACTTGCCCAAGATTGAATGGTCAGAAAATATTCAGAGAAGCCAGGATTTGAAGCCTAGAGCACGTAATGATGAACATACTCTATATTCAGCTTCTGTTCATCAGTGGCTTAAAGGAAATGGGGCTGCCTGTAGGCAAAAATTTCAAAGTAGGCCAACATCTCTGGTACCTAGTCTTTGTTTTGTTGACTTTCCATTTCACTCGTCCTAGCCCTGGGCGCTCAGTGTTCTGTGGTTTAGGTTCTCGTTCTCCTTCACAATTCTCATCAGACATTTGTACTTGCCATTCAGTTACTTTATTGTGAATAGAGGGTACTGGCTACCTGGTACCATTAGAATAAATGAAAGAGCACACCCAGGCTCTGAAATCCAATAGACTTGAGTTTGAATGTAGGGCTCTGTCTACCTATTAGCTCTTAAGGGTGGACAAGTTTGAGTTTCTGTTTTCTCAACAGTAAAATAGAAGTGCTGACGTTTTACTTTATGAATATCTACAGGATTCATAAGTTAAACCAGGTATTTCCCCAAATACTACAAAGAACAGTAAGTGCTTGGCATTGGGTATGAAGCAGTGTAAAGGGCTGTAGTACTCATTTCTTTTCTTTCGTTTTTTTTCTTTTGGGTAGAGATGGGATCCCACTATGTTGCCCAGGCTGGTCCTGAATCCCTGAACTCAAGTAATCCCCCTGCCTCAGCCTCCCAAAGTGCTGGGATTACAGGCATGAGCCACTGCACCTGACCTGTAGTACTCATTTCTCTTGCAATAAACTAAGATGAGGCCGGGCGCGGTGGCTCACGCTTGTAATCCCAGCACTTTGGGAGGCCGAGGTGGGTGGATCACGAGGTCAGGAGATCGAGACCACGGTGAAACCCCGTCTCTACTAAAAATACAAAAAAATTAGCCGGGCGTGGTGGCGGGCGCCTGTAGTCCCAGCTACTCGGAGAGGCTGAGGCAGGAGAATGGCGTGAACCCAGGAGGCGGAGCTTGCAGTGAGCCGAGATTACGCCACTGCACTCCAGCCTGGGCGACAGAGCAAGACTCCGTCTCAAAAAAAAAATAAATAAATAAAAAATAATAATAAACTAAGATGAATAGCAAGCAGGTCCTAAAAAAATTTCAACTTCGTGGCAACATTAGTTTAAGAACACAGGCATGGAGACCAGACTATACCTATTGATATTACTATTAAATATGAAATGATTATGAAGTAATTTATTCTTCAACTATGTATTTATAAATACATCACAGCAACTGGTACTTACTAGGAATCCCCTTTTTTCATTTCCTCCATTTTGAGGAACGTTCATGCAGGGATTCCAAACATTATCTATTATTTGTGAATCACACGTTTGTCATAAAAATTCATTTGACTATTTGTAATTCACAAGTGCCACCTAGTGATGAGAGCAGAGCTGATTCTGAGCTTTCAACTTAAAGCCATGGGAACAAAATGTGGCCAAATGAGGACATGATAAACTTTCTCCTTTTGCTCAAGAAAGCAATTTTCTAGAACACCCTGAAATACAAAACAGGCACATTCCTGTAAGATGAGCCCATTGGCTCAAGAAGCCTCCATTCTTATTAGGGCCACAAGATATTTCACATGCACAGTGAAATGACAGGATCTAAAGTTATAATAAAGAAAGGTGAAGATGTCCAAGGTTGTACTGACCTGAAATACAGGATAGAAATAATAACTGCTGTGAATTCAAAGGAGTGAGATTATAAGCACAGTCAATACATAAAGAATTAAGTTTCTGTGTATCAAAAATGACTTCCCATTTTTAAAAATAGCATAAAGGTAGATACACTGGGGATGAGAAGAAAAAGTATATATAAAGAATGAACCCCTGCCTTCACGGAATGAAAGTGCGGTAGAGAAGAAATTTAAGACTAAATAATAGTACTTAAAAACTTTTAAACACTTACCAGCTGAAGAGAGCCAAAGGTAAGGGTCCATGATGAAGGCTAATAAACTCCTCCCTCCCCCTTTTCAGGATAGGGTTAGGGTAGGGATTCAACAGCAAAAAAGACTTATACCCCTCTCTTCTCACTTAGATCCCCAAGAGCAGGCATCCTCACAGCATGTGCTCTGCAAACACCAGAAGCTTCAAAGGAGTAAGGATTGTGGCAAGGAAGACAGACCAAGGGAGGCCCTAACCCGGGTTCCCTCAGCCCCAGTAGAACATGTAAAGGATAAAGAAAAACTCTTGTGAAGCAAAAAGCAAGGTAACTGAGAATTAAGGAGTCTTCTGATCGCAGGAAGGAGGCTGCAGTAGGGCAGAGTGTTGGGGCCTACAATAGAGGTCTGTGGGATGGTAGCTAGCTCAAATACTTAATGAAGAACACAGCTGGGTTTCAGAGGATTAATGAAAGCCAAGGGGAAGGCCTGGTCAGCAAGCAGGGAGAAATGGGTTAGGTCTTCTGCCTTCAAAGGATGCAAGTGAGGCTTGATGTTGAAAGAATGATGAACTTCATTTGTTTACTCCTTAAACCAATATTTCTTTAGTGCGTACTACATCCAGCTACTGTTTGGGACATCAGAAATACAGAAAGAAATAAGACAAAGGCTCTGATCTACACAAATGTACTTTCTAGTGTATGTGGAGGGAGGGGAGAAGGAGAAAAGACAATCAATATACAAACAAAAGATGAGTAAGAAAAAAATCAGACTTTAAAAAAATGCCACGTAGAACAACAATGACAACAACAAAAAATAGGAGATGCTATGACCAAGAGACTAGTGGCAGCTCCAGGCTGGGCAGTTTGAAAAGGCCATATAAAGAAGTTACTAATCTGACATTTGGATGACACAAGGCACCAATCCCAGCACTTTGGGAGGCTGAGGCAGGCGGATGACGAGGTCAGGAGATCGAGACCATCCTGGCTAACACGGTGAAACCCCATCTCTACTAAAAATACAAAAAATTAGCGGGGCGTGGTGGCAGGCGCCTGTAATCCCAGCTACTGGGGAGGCTGAGGCAGGAGAATGGCGTGAACCTGGTGGGAGGCAGAGGTTGCAGTGAGCCGAGATCGCGCCACTGCACTCCAGCCTGGGCAACAGAGCTAGACTCCATCTCACATAAAAAAAAAAAAAAAAAAAAAGAAGAAGGAGGAGGAAGGAGGAGGAAGGAGGAGGAAGGAGGAAGGAGGAAGGAGGAGGAGGAGGAGGAGGAGGAGGAGGAGAAGAAGAAGAAGAAGAAGAAGAAGAAGAAGAAGAAGAAGAAGAAGAAGAAGAAGAAGAAGAAGAAGAAGAAGAAGAAGAAACAACTAATATAAAGCTTTGCCCTAAGGGAAAAGAAAAACCTCACTACTTTGTTCACTCCAATATGTGAGCCCAACCTAAGGGCTATGCGCTATTCCAGGCACTGAAGATACAAGAGTGAACAAACCAAATCAAAATCCTTGTTCTCATTGTTTTTATTCTTGTGGAAAAAGACAAATAAAAAGGAAGGGAGTTGTGTGCTAAGAAGAAAAGGAGTATAATTGTGTGTGTATACACACATGTATGCACTCTGCTTCACTCAAATTTTAGACAAGGTAATCACTCAAGGCCTCACTGAGAAAGGTGACATTTTAGTGATGATTTAGAGAAATACTTGGGAGTGTCTGGTGTGGCTGGTGTATAGTGGAGGAAGGGAAGAGTGATTGTAAGGTAAGGCTGGAGGGACAGGCAGAGGTTGGATCCTGAATGGCTCTACCTACCATGAAAAGGAGTTTGAATTTCAGTCTAAGCGCAATGTGAAGGAACTGAAAAAATTCAAGGAAGTAAGGATGGTATGTGACTTACATTAAACAAAATCATTATAGCTCTTAAAGAAAGAATTGTAGGGAAGCTAGGATATGTAAATACAGACCCATTAGGAAGCCATTACAGCAGTCCAAACAAGCAACAGTAGCTGCGAGGGCAAGGTCAATGGTAGCGCAGAAACCGGGCAGATCTGGGACATGTTTTAGAGGTAGAGTCAATAGGGTTTGCTGATGCTCTGCATCCAGGCAGGACAGGTGTAGAGGAAAAGAGATGAATCAAGGAAAACACCTAGACTGGACAACAGTTTACTGAGGGATAAGAATGATGCACATTTTTTTTTTTAATAACTCAGTTTGGTTTTAGTCATATGAAGTTTAAGATGCCTACTGGATATCCAAGAGGAGATATCAAGTAAGAAGGTAGAAACTGAGTAAGGGGATCTATGGAGAAGTCAGACAAAGAGATACAAACTTGGGAGTCATTAGCATGTAGTCAGTTTTTCTGGTCAATCAGTTGGAAGAAGTAATCAAAAATAATATGGAGATACTGGAGTCCAGGAAATGAGCTTTGAAGCAGTTCAACATTTAGATCACAAGAGAGGAGAAGCAATGGGCAAGGAACAGGAAGGAACAGTCAGTATGGTAGCAGGCAAACTAGGAGAGCGTCAGAGAAGCCAAAAGAAAAAGACGTTCCAGGAGGAAAGCAGATATGAGGGCAGTGAAAGCATATGCCAGTGGCTCTAAAAGTGTGGTCTCCGGTTCAGCAGTATCAACATCACCTGGATATTTATTAGAAATATAAATTCTCAGGGTGCAACCCAGAATTATTGAGTCTGATGGTAAGGCCAAGCAATCCATGTTTTATCAAGCCCTCCAGGTAGTTTCAATGTTTGAAAACCACTGCATTCAAGGCTAATCCATTAACAACAAATAATAAGGCAAGATATTTCAGTGGAAGCCATCACACAGACCAGAGAGCTCTCCCTTGCTGTTTATACTATTTGTGGAAGCTTTCTACAGCATCCATACGTCATCTAGAGCAGGAGAAAGGGAAAAGGAAAATCCTCATGAGGGAAGACTGAATTTTGAAATAACTGAATTCATCTTGAAATTTCTGAGTACAAAGATACTTAAAAGAGGTAAGTATTACATGGAAATTATCCTTGTTGTGGCAAGATTAAACGCTTTTCTCTACTGAGTTGAAAAGAGGAATGACTCGTAATTAAATAGTAGTTACAGAAAAATAGATTACATTTCTGAACTTTTAAAAACAAGTAAGAAATACCGGCAGGAGACAGGAGTTTGTTTTGTTGTTTTGTTTTTTTGAGACAGGGTCTCACTCTGTCACCCACGCTGGAGTGCAGTGGCGCGATCTCAGCTCACTGCAGCCTCTGCCTCTCTGGCTGAAGTGATTCTCCTGCCTCAGCCACCCAAAAGTAGCTGGGATTACAGGCTTGTGACACCACACCTGGCTAATTTTTGTATTTTTAGTAGAGTCGGGGTTTTGCCATGTTGTCCAGGCTGGTCTTGAACTCCTGAGCTCAAGCGATCTGCCTGGGTTGGCCTTCCAAAGTGCTGGGATTACAGGCATGAACCACTGTACCTGGCCAGAGACAGGAGTTTTGTGCTTTAAACAAGAAAGAGTATAAGCCTATATCCATAAGAGTAGAAGATAGAATAATCAGATGATATATACAACGGATAAAGTTGTTTCCTGGTATATTTTGCTCTCCCTCCCCCCATTCTGATACTAGCTCTCTAAGGGAAAAGTCTGAATGGGAATTAGAGATGGCAGAAGGTGCTATGCAGCATAAAAAAAAGCTTCCCAGGGCATTCCAATATACTTCTCATTCCTTTCTTCAAGAAATAACATTTTAAAGAAATGCAATTTTATTATCTGTATAACGATAATGCAACCTTATATTTAACAATATATTACAACTTGTAAAGCTCTTTCTTACAAATATGATGGAGTTTGAGTGTCACCATAAACCCATGAATATATAGGATTTTTTATTCCTACCTTAGAGAGAAGAAAACCAAGGCTCCAAGAACTGAAGTTACCTATTCAAGGATCATGGAATTAGTAAATCAGAGTCAGCTTTCAGGTATGTTTCATGGTGCCAACAAAACAGAGGCCTGCCAGGATTTGGTCCAGTGCCCAGTACAGAGAAAAATGCTACTCAAAGGCAGCAAGTATGATAACTAACAACAATCAACTTTTCAAAAGATTATATTCAAATTGGATTTTAGCTGTTTAGAAGGGGATTTTAAAAAGCCCTAATCTCCTTTAAGAAAAAAGAGTGAAGTTGGGTTAATAGAAGGCTTGTGTATAAAGGGCTTATGGCAGTCTCCAAAGATGGCTGTCAACAATCCCTTCTCTGCCTGTCTCTGCTTAAGAGTTCTATTTTAGCCTCTTTCACTGATTCTTCCTTCCTCTGTCCAAACCTTAGATGCTGCTACTTTCCAGGGTTCTGTCCTCGGCCCTTTTGTTTCTGAATCTGTTCTCTAATCTCATGGCTTCATACTCTCAAATCTCTCCCATCCAGGTCTTTTGCCCAAGCTCAAGATATATTTAAAACTGCCTTTGAGACTCAGGGGTCCTACAGGCTTATTAAGTTCAATATGTCAAATATTGACTCCATTATCAGTCCCTCACTTGTGTATATTGTAGTTTACTTGACCTTAGTTAAGTAGATTTACAGATATTATCTCATTTTAATTAAGTCAATTCTCACATTTTAGCAAAGTTTTATTTAGAAAGTACTTATTACAACTTGAGTCATGATCAAATGATAGTATGAAACCTTTCATCTCCCATTGTTTAAAAATATCTATTTCATACATACACACTGAAAACTGAGTATACAAAATAGAAAGTGTTTTGTTTTACCAGTGGGAGACAGACAAACAAAAAATTGTGGACACCACTGCTCCAACAGGAAACGCTGGTTAAGAAAGTTCATTATTGTCTGCACTCCAACTCTCTCAGGCTATGTAAAACAGCACTCCACTGACTGGGGAAAATCTTACATGTGTATAGATTTAAAAAAAAAATATCATATATTTCTAAGAAAATGTTTCAAATGCAAATATCTTGGTAACAAATTTCCTTATTGTATTAATCAAGAACATAAAATCTTGGAGAAGATCAGATGTAGAATAATAATATGTCTGGACTACAAAGGCCAAGCCTAAAAACACATAAGGAGATTATGTACATTATTAGATAGGGAATGAGCCAATGTTACAAACTACAGAAAGCAAATTTGATGTTTTTCTTGACATATGGTAGATCAATAGAAAAAAGTGGCATAGATGGCCACTCGAGACATACTGGCAACTGAGGTAAACAATGAAAAAACTTAATATTCAAGTTGTAAACCACTGAAAGAAGGCCACTTTTTATTTACTACCAAATTTCTAGTCCAAGTTCACAAATCAAACGTGCTTTCTGAATCGTATTCTTTTCTGAATAATACAGTTTATTTGACACACTGTAATTAACAATTAGGTTGTTTTTTAAAATTTTTTAGAGAGACACGGTCTCACTATGTTGCCCAGACTCGTCTCAAACTCCTGGCCTCATACAATTTCCCACCTTGGCCTCCCAAAGTGTTGGGATTACAGGTGTGAGCCACCGTACCTTGCCCAACATTATTTTAAATGACTGTTTTTTCCCCAAAGATGAATTTTCATCAAAAAAGTAAAAAAGAGAACATATCAAGTTACACGTATTTCCTCTATCACACACATCCAACCAAAATGGTGACCTACAAATAAATATTTCAGATATTCTTCATAATCCTTCATTTGTAAAAAACAGGAATGCAAAAAGGACTTTGGTTTTAAAAGGGAGGTCAATTTGGAAATATTTCCTTCTAAATTTATGAATGTTTTCTAAATCAAAATGTTTTTGATTACTTTATGATAAGCATTTCTCCCCCTATGGTTGAATCCTCTGTTTTGGGTCTACAACTTTAGTCTCATACAATTAAGTAGATTTAAATTTAATTTCTTAATAAAAAATACAGAAGAATATGAGATGGTATATAGAATATTTCCATGCAACTACTATTGAAAGGCACAAAAACAAAAATCAGGTTTTGTGTGT
The DNA here is from genome assembly GCF_028878055.3 of Symphalangus syndactylus. NCBI lineage: Eukaryota > Metazoa > Chordata > Mammalia > Primates > Hylobatidae > Symphalangus > Symphalangus syndactylus. Next base: position 68,417,222 of record NC_072424.2, read on the forward strand.
ATGTATGTTATTTTTAAAGAAATTCCTTTAAAAATTAATTTCCTCATGATGTAAGATGACTCCATTCCTTCAGAGAAGTCATGTTAAACAACCAAACACATACCTAACCTAAATGGAAAAGGATGTATGCCTTTGTGCTCTTAATTTATTATTAAATAATTCTTTTAATTGTTCCGAATTCATGTTATTTTTAGTTCAGTGACTATAGCTGTCAGTTTCATTTGGCCCTGTTCTATGAGCTATCTGAATGGACCCCTGGTGATGCTGGCATTGTTCTGGCTAGAAATGCGGAACATGACAGAACAAGCATAGATCATACATTTATTAGTTAGGACTTGGAGCCTCCAACTATGTTAGAACTTCAATATCTATTAATAAACTGGCAGAGTGGAACTGCCATCTGCTGACAAGATGGATTTGACAACATAAAAGTAAAGCTTTGATTATTCAAACTGTCTTCTGAATTTTTCAGGCAGTCTTTTAATACCTGCCACAATACATCTCACCCGTTTTCTAGGCTTTTATTTCAAATAATATGCTCATGCTATCTTTTAAGCTACACATGTACAATGCAAAAATTATCTCTGTAGCTACCTCTTAACTATAGTAATTCCAGATTTCTACTGAAATCAGTGGTCACTTTCACATGAAAGAATGTATTGATTATTTTAGGTATCCATAATTAAATAGTGACTAACAAATCTATGTACTCAGTTTGTTTAGACCACTATAAATTAGGTTTTTCTCTAATACCAATTCCCCATATATTTGTAACTTAAACTTACAAAGTATATATAACTGTTTAAGTTCTATCTGTATCTCCTCTTTGTAGCATATTTTAGCTTTTAAAACAAAACCTTTGTGTGTCTCCTTAACAAAGCTGAAGAATATATACAAATGCTGCAGTAATTTTATGTGTCCAATACTGTAGCTTTGTTCCTACACTATAGTTGAGGTCAGCATTATGGGTCTCCCGTTTCAAAAGCAACCATTGTAAATAGTGTCTTTTTAGCACTCTGTAGTAAAGACCTACCATACGTGGCTTATCATAGCATCTTGCCCTTTACAGCATTTTTTATCCCTGCTAAACAAAAGTATCTGCTACCTGTAATAGAGTCGACATTAAAACAAGACTCAGATCTCATTTCTAATGTAAGTGTTGCCTTAGCCAAATTGCATAACTTAGCTTCTGTCTTCTCACATGTAATAGAAGAGAACACGATGGGCATTTAATTCTTATGATTATGCTGTGATACTTTCATGTACTCATTGAACGAATATGTATAGAGAACCTTCTAGGTTCTAGGCATTGGGGTTACAAAAGTGAATAAGGCACCTTACATTTTGCTGAAGGAGAGACACAATTTCAGTTACTGGTAAGTACCATGAAAGATAATAGAAATGACAAAGATCTAGGTTGCTCAGGGAATGCTTCTCTAAGGAAGTATTAATAACATTTGAGGTGGGACTTGACTGGTGAGGAGTCAGTCATCTTAAGTTCTGGGGGAACAGCACTTCAGGCAGAGGAATAACTGCAAAGAAAATTCATCTTAGTGACTTTCCCAACCCAAGATGGTCACTTTATTCAAAACCTAGTTTTAAACTTGTCCCTACTCAATGGAACCTTCTGTGATTAACTCTATTTTCAAATTATGGCTTAAGTGTTTAATTTACACTATATTCACAGTTTTAAATTTGTGGTCTATAGTTAACTGTTTTGTGTTTACTCCTGTCTCATATCATACTAAGTCAGACATTTTAAGGAGCGAATCCTAGGGTTCTTCTTCTATCATCTTTTTTTTTTTTTTATTTTGAGACACAGTCTCCCTCTGTTGTCCAGGCTAGGGTGCGGTGGCGTGATCTCAGCTCACTGCAACCTCTGCCTCCTGGGTTCAAACGATTCTCATGCCTCAGCCACTCAAGTAGCTGGGATTACAGGCCTGTGCTACCACACCCAGCTAATTTTTGTACTTTTAGTAGTGATGGGGTTTCTCCGTGTTGGCCAGGGTGGTCTTGAACGCCTGGCTTCAAGTGATTTGCCCGCATTGGCCCTCCAAAGTGCTGGGGATTACAGGTGTGAGCCACCGCACCAAGCCCTATTCATCTTTTATAGTACCTCAGAGTATTACGCACAGATGAGAATGTTCATTAAATGCTCAGGACCAACTACACTAAAAAGGAAATCAGTATTTTGTTTCCCCTTTCCCATACTAGGTTTGGTTATAGAGTACTTCAGAAAGTACTGAGTGACACTGTAAATCCAGTGGAAAGGGCAACTGACTCACAAGTGAGAAATCTCATATTCAATTCCCAGCTTTACCATTTACTTAGGCATGCGGATTCCGGCAAGTCAAACTCTATGACTGCTTGTCAGTATCTGTAAAATGGGATATCATTTGCCCTGTCGACCCAGGATTAGTTGGTCACCAACTAAATTCTATAGGAGACCATGATCACTGTCTTTAAAGAACTTCTAAGCTTACTGTAGAAAACAGTTAAATACTGGAAAAAATGAATTTGTTTTCATTTTAGAACTGGAAAAGACCTTAAATGATCTTGTTCAATCAGTTTACATGAGTAACCACAGGCCCAGAAAAATGTGGTGACTTCCTCAAAGTTACAAAAATATATTATGGCAGAATCAGTACAGCATCTAAATTTTCTTTTTCAGTCCAGAACACTTTCCACTATACCACCCTGTGTAACACTTCTTGTAACCCATCCCCTTTTATTCCAACATTCTTTATAGCCAGATCTAGATCGTAAACCCTAAATGACTTTTAAAAAGTACCTAGGCAGATTTCTGAGGCTGAGACCTTACCTAATTTGATTGAATTGAATTGAATCTAAGATGTGCCAAACTAATACTACTGAGTTACAATATTAGAAATGCAAGATCAGCTAATGTCTTAGAAATATGTATCTACTAAATGGCTGCATATTTGGCCTGTGGTTGAATTATTATTTTTTTTTTACAGTTTCTAATTATATTGATATAATACAATTCAATTATATTGAGAAATACATGATTTTCTTAATTTAGAAGGCAATATTCTCATACAATATAAAATATTGGAAGCAACATAAAATAGTTTTTGTTTCTGGTCATCTTTCTCTGTTACCTTACAATTGAACTGGAAGTGTAATCTAAGTTGACAAATAGCTAATAAGTATTCATGGTTCACCCTGGATTGTGTAACACTGGTTTAATGCATGCAAATGAAGAAGATGATGGAAATTATGTAATGCTTTCAATATCAGAAAGGTCCAAATTCAATCTTTAATGCAAAAATGAACTAAGTATTAAACATGAAAGGGAATAAAACAAACAAAAAACCCAAATGACTGCCTAATATTAGAAACAAATTTTCATCTAAAAACAAAAACCTACTCCCAGAAATGTCCTAAACACACACACACCCACATACACACAAAGATTGAAACATTATCTAAACTGAGAGAAGGGTCTTGGAAACACAGAAACCTAACCAGAAGCGAAATAGCTTTAGGGGAAGAACATCAAAGTGATAACTACCTCCTTAGTAATTTGTTTTTCCCTGAATCAAGAATGTAAAAAGCTTTAGAAAGTAGCATTCAAAAACTAAGGTTTTAAGAACCAAATGAAGTAAGTTTGTGAAAGCATTTAGTAGACCATAAAGCACAAGTTATTATTATATAACAATTTGTAGTCTACAAGCATAGCAATTCACCACAGAGCAGACGTAAACGCTTATTTAAAAACTGCAATTCTTGTATACTGACTCACTGAATTTTTATTCTTAAAAAAGAATATTGGCCATGAAAGCTGGATCAACTATCCACTTCTGGAAAAGGAATTTATCATAGCCTCAATGTAAAAAAAATAAACTAAAATTTCCCCCTCTTTTCAAAATACAGGTCTTCTTTTAGCCATGTGACCTTAAAGCAGGTCACATTTCCTCTCTGGAACTAGGTTTCCTAATATGTGTCAGGCCCTGTGGTAGGTGTTTTGCATATAATGTCTACTAAGATCTGATATGCAGATAAAATGAAACAGAATTTATTAGTCTTTTCTTAGAGTAAACTAAACTTCAAAGGGGTTAGGAAACTTGTCCCAAATCACACAGCTAATAAATGGAATATCTGATACACTGAACTTTCCTCTAACTCCAAAGACCTTGCTCTTCCCATCATATTATCTTGTAAAATGAGGATATTCTCAATGATCTCTAAAGTTACTTTATGTGATAAAAAATATATAATTCAGTAATCCATTACTCTTCCAAAACATGCACAGGAAAAAAAATTTATTTGTTGAACGTTATCTCACTACTTTGAACTTGCTGACACTTAAAAATAATTTTAGTATTTTAAAGTAGACATAACTCGTTGACAATCTGTAATATTTCACTAGGTTTTTCACGGGATATATAACGCAAAGTGCTTAATAAATTTTAAAAATGGCAAATAAATGGTAAGAGATAGTATTTTCAACCAAAGTTTTTAACAAGTTCTAAAGTGTCTTTAAAAAATATATATGCAGTTTTAACTTTTGTAAATTTTATAGTCATTAGAACCCAATTTACCTGTTAATTTGAAAAACGACGCTTTAAAGTCACTTTGAAATATCTTGTTCTAAAATAAATTACTGCAGAATAAAGAAAGAATATGGGTTTTCTGATAGCGATTTCTAGTCTAATGTTATATTCTGATTGTCACCGAAATCATTCGTTATCTCTTCAGAATATGCTACTTGAAACATCTTTTGATCGTAGACCAGTATATGTTACTTATGGTGAAATTCACCTACATTAGCTCAACTGAAAGCCGAGCATTTAAACATTACGAGTACCTCTGCTGTGCGGTATCGGAGAAATTGAGAACCATTCGGTGCTAACGGAAACACTTTATTAGACTTGATGATCTACTAATTTAACAAGCATTTATTGAGCATCCCCTACATGCCAGGTACTGAAGTAGAAGTCGAACATAATACAATCTTTGGCCATTAAGAACATCACGTCTAGCGGACTGAAACTCCAGAACGGCTACGATCTTCGCTGAAACTACTACTTACAGATACGAGAACTGGTGGACCACACTATCTCACCAGTTCATTCTCCTGTTTATCACCGGAATATTAAATCCAAAATCAAGAGTACCCAAGAGAGGAAAAAAGGCAGCTACTCCCGAGCAGTTAAGCTCAGAGAGTAAACCCTACTCCCACGTTACTGAGGGCTGTGGGGTCTCCCGGGTGGACCCCGCAGGGTCCTGCGAATTAGAGGCGCCGGGGAGGCACCTTCAGAGCCGGGACCAGGCAGAGGCGGGGGCGGGGCGGGCCGGGACCGGCGTCTCCATGCCGGGCCTCGCTCACCTCTTCCACCTCGATCTCCTTGTAGTCGATCTCTTCAAAGTTGAGGACCTGAGAAGGGGCTTCGATCATCTCACCGGCCGAAGACGAGGAGGAGGAGGAGGCGGCAGAGGCTGTAGACATGATCCCTCGCGGCGCCCGGTGGGGCCGGGAACGGTGCCGCCCGGACAATCCGGGTGAGACCCGCGCCCACCCGCCTCCGGACCGACCCTCAGCCTGGAGCCGCGCAGTCCTACTACCCAGCGACCCGTGACGGGGGGTAGAGGCAGCGGCCACAGCCGTGTCCGGCTCTGGCTCCGCTGCGTTTTCCGCCGACGGGCCCCGCCCACTACACTTCCGGTTCCGGGCTTAAATCGGAAACAGGAGGAGGGCCGTAAACTCCGGGGTAGGGGAGGGGAGAATTTTGTGACTTGGAAAGAAAAGGAGGGACAGGTTGTGGGTGGGGTGGAGTAAGCTAAGAAGCAAGCTTGGACCTCTAGAACAAATTTCGCGAGACCTTTATTACAGGGCCTCCGCAACCGGATGATACCGCGAGAGAGGATGCCTGACGTAATTAAAGTGCGCGAACGGAAGTGGCGCGGAACATGACGGAAAATCAGTACGGTTGGTCCCTTAAGGACCAGCGGGAAAGATAAAAGCTGGGGTTTCGTCTGTGCTGCGTGAAATATGTCTTGGCCTCACTTCTTCTCCTCTGAGCTGCCTGCAGACAGGCGAGGTGGTGTTGAACTGTGTTTTTTGTGACGAAGCTTTTAAGTTTCATCCCTAAACTAAGTTGACCTGTTTCTTTAAGACGGCTTGCAAGATGTGTTTTCCTCAATGTGGGATATAGAAAGAAGTTGCTCCTGTTACTTTGAGCTAGTACCTGACGATATGAGAAATTCTAAAAGAGCGAATCAGATCATGCAACATGAATAACTATGGAGGCTGAGTGATCAAGAACAGAAGTTAATATTTTGGTGTTACAAACTTTCCACCGATTAGGTGAATAAGATATTTATAATTTGGTGTGTTCATCTCAAGTTATGGATTACGAGTGCGGGGCACTAGTGCTTTACATTGGTGAATGAATCATCAACAGTCGCCTTGAAAATCAAATATTTTCGTCACCATTTTCAGGACATGAGAAAATACGCTGAGAGTTTAAAGCAATTATGGTCCTCACAAACTAGATCAATCTGTCCCCAAGATGGTCAGTATTGCTCATGTTGTACTACCAGCACAAGTTTTAGTTTTAAACTAACTGTTGAACTTTATATAGTCCGTTTGACATAAAGCCTAACTGTGGAAATTGGAGTTAGAGATGAAGATTTAAAGACCAAGAATGGATTCCTGTGAATGTCACATTCTAAGTTTCAGTAAGAGACTGAAAGGGGGAAGTGAGGAAAATAGTAATTGGAATGTCACCAGAGGAGAGCTTTCCAATGAAGAAGTAGCCAACCAAGTATATGCTGTATAGAATTATGTTAAACACATTTGGGATTGAAAATAGATCATTGGATTTCACCATCAAGAAGTTATAAACTCCTGGGAAACATTGTTACTTTTTATTCGTAGTTCTAGTGACACGCAGTGACAGTTTGATGAGTGGATAAAAAAATGAAAGAAGCGATAATTTCTTTTCATTATACACTCTCTCTTTGCATGCTCTTACCCAAGATCTCTGTTTCTCATACTATTTTTATAATGATGACTCCTAATCTCCAAATACTCAAGATTTTTCCTGAATTCTGGACCTATTGGTCGTCTGTACTTAGACAAACACCTTTCAGATACCACAGAAAATTCAAAAGTTGTCACCCACCACAAATATATTCCTATGTTATTTTCCTATGTCACTTAAGGATGCCATCACCCAGTTGGTTGTCCAAGTGAGAAATCAGGGCATGTGAAATGGTGTGTGGTGCGCTGATACCCAATAGAAGCTGATTTAGTCAGTGGGACAGTCATTTTCACCTGTCATTCCCCTTGCATTTCCAAACAAGAATGGTCACTTCTTACCTTGTGCTATAACTCTGCAGGTCTATATGTGATTTCCCTTTAACACCTTGATCTTGCTGCCAGGTGGGAACTCAATAAATACTTACATATTCTGTACAAATGAATAGCTTTTGTCAATCCTCCCTTTCCCTGGAGTGTAAGATATGTTTCCTGTACCTTCAGTTTAGGACTGGAATCTTGACAAAGGGCTAATTACTACAGCCATGATGCAGTTCTCCTGCTTGATTTTTTCCCCCCAAAATTTTGTTACAAAAATGTCAAATATAGAGAAAGGTTGAAAGAATGTTATGGTGAACACCTATATGCCCACCACCAAGATTCTACCTTTAACATTTTACTATACTTGCTTTATCATAATATACATATGTGCATCTCTCCATCCATGTTTACATCCATCTACCATTTTGCTAGATGCATTTCAAAGTGAATTGATTACAAGATTTTGAATATCTTCTACCCCTACACTTCTATGTTTTATCCACTGATTTGGACTTCTGATATTGATGCCAGTCTAATATCAATTTTTGTCCAATTTGCTTGCAGATTACTTTTTTCTTTTTTGTCTGCCTGCACCTCTTCCCTAGCTTCTGGTAATAGATGGAAAATTTCATCAGTGTTTATGTCTCTGGGTTCAGTCATTCCCAAGGTCCAATCCATCTCTTACATTCTGTGATTTGGTTATGTGAGCTAGTAAATTACCATTTCATTTAAGCTGGTCCAAGTTGTATTTTTGTCACTTGTAACCAAATAATCCTAAGTAATAAAGTTTAAATGCAGAGGAATGATGGAGGGGAGCTGAACCTCTTTCAGTTCACTTCAATTTTGACTTTGCATTTCCTTTAACTTTCATGAATGAAGGATAGAAACTTGACCTCACAATTTCATGTCAACTTCAGTCACCAGTCTGTGTGTCTCCACAAGTTTCCAGATACATAATAAAACTATTTAGGTAAATTCCTTGAAGTCCTTCTGAGTTTGAACACCCTCCACCATTCTCCCTCATGTCAGCACCCTAATAACTACTCTCTAACTTCCAACTCTGTCTTCAATTTTGGCCTTTTATACTCTCCAGGGGATGAGAGGACAAGGGTTTCAAAATCCATTTCCCACCACCTCTTTGCTTGTTCTAAATGAGATTCTGATCTTATTTGGCTCATTTTGGGTGTAGGGATATCTGGGACCTATTTTCATGGAGGCTTAGCAGAAACTGGGACTAAAGTAGCACCACTTTAATGTTCTGGGTCATATACATGTCAGACAAGTGTTCCATATTTCCATCATAGGCTTGATGATAACATCAATAATTGTTTCCATTATTCTCTTCTGCCTTTTGTGGTATTTGCTATATTCTACAATAGTGTTTTTCAATCTTTTTTTCATTATTGTTCTTTTAAGGAGCCTTTTTTAGACATCTTAATACCCCTCCTCAAAGTTTTAGTACCTCAGATACACTGTATATCTATTATTGTATTGTATGTATATTTGTGCTTTATATGTAAAAAGAGTAAGATTTTTTCTCTCCCCAGTTTTTGCCCCCTTTGGAGGTGTTATTGCCTTCATTGAGAATGCATGTACTAGCAGTTTCATTTTTCACATGACACATCACAAAGTACAACAGAGAGCATCTCTTGGTAGCTATCTCAGAAGAGCAGTTAAACATTCCTTTTCAAAATCCCTTGGTAAGTGTACCCTTGAGGGATGGGGAACAGGATGCTTGAGGATACACACAGTCATGCGCTGCATAACGATTTTTTGGTCAATGGACCTCATATGTGACAGTGGTCCTATATGATTATAATGAAGCTGAAAAAATCCTATTGGCTACTGACATTGTAGCCATAGTAATGTCATAGCATGACACATTACTTATAGTGCATTACTTGTGTTTGTGGTCATACTGGTGGAAACAAACTTATGCTGCTAGTCATACAAAAGTATAATACAATTATGTGCAATGCATAATATTGATAATGATAAACAACTGTTACTGGTTTATATAATTACTATACTATACTTTTTAATTGTTATTTTACAGTGTACTCCTACTTCCATAAAAAAACTATAAAACAGCCTCAGGCAGGTCCTTCAGGAGGTATTCCAGAAGAAGGCATTGTTACAAAAGATGACTGCTCCATGCGTGTTATTGCCTCTGAAGACTTTCTGGTGGGACACCAGATGGGACACCACCTCTGATGTGGAGGTGGAAGATAGTGATGTTGGTGATCCTGACGCTGTGTAGGTAGACCTAGGCCAACATGTGTTTGTCTTAGTTTTTAGCCAAAACGTTTAAAAACTAAAAAAAAAAAAAAAAAAAAAAAAAAATTAAACAGAAAAAAGTGTATAGAATAAGGATACAAATAAAATACTTTTGTACAGATGTTCAGTGTGTTTGTGTTTTAAAGCTAAGTGTTATTACAAAAGAGTCAAAAAGTTTTAGAAAATTTAAAAGTTTATGAAGTAAAAGAGTTATAATAAGCTAAGGTTAATTTATTGTTGAAGAAAACTTTTAAAAAATAAATTTAGTGTAACCCAAGAGTACAGTGTTTATTAAGTCTACAGTAGTGTACAGTAATGTTCTAGGCCTTCACATTCACTCACCAGTCACTCACTGGCTCACCCAGAGTAACTTCTAGTCTTGCAAACTCCATTTATGGTGAATGCCCTATATAGGTGTACCTTTTTTTTATCTTTTATATTGTATCGTTACTGTATCTTTTCTATGTTTAGATACACAAATACCACTGTGTTACATTTGCCTGCAGTATTCAGTATAGTAACATGGTTTATACAGGCTTGTAGCCTAGGAACAGGTATACCTGTTATATACATAGGTATACCATATAGCCTAGGTGTATAGTAGGCTATATCATCTTGTAATGATATAAGTATATAATGTTTGTATAAGTACACTCTATGATGCTCACATAATGATGGAATTGCCGATCAACACACTTCTCAAAACTTATCCCTTTAGTTAAGCAATGCATGACTGTGCGTTGTTTAACTTAGACTGAGGGCTCCTGGAAACATGGGCTCTAAGGAGGAGGAGGAGATGCTAACCCGAAGGAAAATCTTAATACTCTTAGGAAGAGCAAAGCAGGGAATGATTTGTGGCTGGTGGGTATGCAACCAGCAAATGCTCATTATTCATATGTTTATTCAGATTGAGCTCTGTGATGGTTAATTTTGTGTCAACTTGATTTGGCTAAGGTATACCCAGCTAGCTGGCAAAACATATCTGGGTGTGTCGGCGAGGGTGTATTTGGAAGAGATTAGCATTTGATTAAGTAGGCTGAGTAAAGAAGATCTGACCTCACCAATGTAGGGAGTCATCATCCCATCATTGAGAGCCCAACAGGACAAAAAGGTAAAGGAAGGATGATTCACTCTGTCTTCTTGAGCTGGGACATCTATTTTCTCTGTATTCAGACATCAGAGATCCTGGGTCTTGGCCTTTGGACTTCAGGACTTAAACCAGTCCTCCCCTCAGGCCTTTAGAGCCCGTCTGAGAGTTACACGCTTGGCTCCCCTGGTTCTCAGGCCTTGGACTGGATTACACTACTGGCTTTCCTTGTTCTCTAGCTTATAGAAAGCAGATGGTGTAACTTCATGGCCTCCAAAATTACATGAGCCAATTTGCATAATAAATCTCCTCATATATATCTTACTGGTTTTGATTCTCCAGAAAGCTCTAACACAAGCTCTATACCTAGAAAGTGCTATTTTTACTGCCTGAGACCCAAACCCACCCAACCCAATTAAATATTATTCTTTCCAGGAATTCAGAAATAGTTTTCTGCTGCACTGTATTCAGAACTGGAGTATGCAGAGGATAGCCAGTCCCTTAGCATTTTAGTGACACTGCTAGAGAGCAGCATTTCTTTAATATATATATTTGTTCTATGTTTCCTACCCTCCATATCTTCATCCTAGGTCTTTGGCATCCCAGGAGAAACTAAGCTGGAACTTAGCCAACTCATGGAGCTACAGGAAGTGTTGGTGTTCCAGTTACCCACAATGTAGCTTTTAAGGGCGAGCATTGCAAAGGTGGAGGCTTCTGGCAAGTGCAGTTCCAAGACATTCTCTGACATCACAGTTAGCTGACATTTCTGTTTGCAGGTAACATTCTCTCCTTTAACCCCGTCCCCATCCAAGCTAGTTATAGGTGACTGTTTTGATGATGTCTGTGTGTTCTGCCGATAAAAATGTCCATTATTTTCTAAACACTTGATATAAGAAAGTACAACTTCTCTCAAAATTTGCTTATATTACAAGACATTTAAACATTATATTTGACAACTAAAGGAGAGCTGTTAAATTTCAACTGTTGTAAATTTTAGAATGGTTATAAAAATGCTTTTTTCATTTACTTTTATGAAGAAAGTTTTTCTTTGATGATGACTATCAAGAATTTGAAGAGATCATCCTTTAAAAGTCTGGATCAGGAATTGATGGTAGTCATTTCAAATATAATATTTTATGTTAAAAATTATATTCATGAAGGAAAGCTTACTAAAATTCTTACTAAAATTTCAAAAAGTCTATTTGATGTTTTATACAAATTTAGTGTTTAACATTGTCTCTAATATATTATATTTTATTTTTCAAAATTATATAATGTAAAAAAAAGCAATGGTTTTTAAAATTAAGCCCTGAATAGATGACTTCAATCCTTTCTAGTTTATCCCAGAGTATCTTACAATATTATCTTTTTTTTTTTTCTTTCTTTCTTATTTTTTTGAGATGGAGTCTCGGGCTGGAGTGCAGTGGTGTGATCTTGTCTCACTGCCACCTCTGCCTCCTGGGTTTAAGCGATTCTCCTGCCTCAGCCTCCTGATTAGCTGGGATTACAGGCATCTGCCACCACACCCGGCTAATTTTTGTATTTTTAGTAGAGACAGGGTTTCACCATGTTGGCCAGGCTGGTCTCGAACTCCTGACCTCAGGTCATCTGCCCGCCTTGGCCTCCCAAAATACTGGGATTAGAAGCGTGACCCACCATGTCTGGCCAATATATCATTTTCCATGTGTGCCATGACATGAAAAAGTTTAGGAAGCACCGAGTTAGGAGGCTGTTGCAGTATTCAAGGCAAGACATAATAGTGGTTTAAACAACATGGATAGTGGCCATAGGGGTTATAGATAAATGGATAAATGGGAGGCATTGAGGAAATAGAATTGGTAGAGTTAGTGATTGGTGGGAGTTAGTGACTGACACTGGAAGTGGGGAAGGAGGTAAAGGGAAGGGCAATATAGAGGAGGATTTCTAGGTTTTTCATTTGTGCAATTCATTGTAGAAAGGGTGCCTTTTACAGGATGCAAGAAGAAGAGCAGGAACAAGGTTAGGGAAGAGGAGAATGAAGAAATAAGTTTTAAACATGTTGAGCTAGAGGTACCAGAGAGTATTATATCAAGTAGGCAATTGATCTTCCAGGAAAAGACAAAGCTAGAGAAACAGATGCTGACCTACTGATGATATTAATAATTAAATTCATGGAAATAGAAAGATGTGTAAAGTGAGACTAGGATTTAAGAAAGAGCTGTAAGGAATAAAATAGTTAAGGAGTGGGTGGAGCTGGAGTAACTACCAAAGAAATTTGTGGAAAATAATTTTTAAAACCTATGATATTGTAGAAACCAAGATGAAAAGGATGTTTGTGTTGAATACTTATAAGAAGTTAAACATGGCCGGGCGTGGTGGCTCACGCCTGTAATCCCAGCACTTTGGGAGGCCGAGGCAGGTAGATCACGAGGTCAGGAGAGCGAGACCATCCTGGCTAACACAGTGAAACCCCATCTCTACTAAAAACACAAAAAATTAGCTGGGCGTGGTGGCGGGCGTTTGTAGTCCCAGCTACTCGGGAGGCTGAGGCAGGAGAATGGTGGGAACCCAGAAGGCAGAGCTTGCAGTGAGCCGAGATTGCGCCACTGCACTCCAGCCTGGGCAACCGAGTGAGACTCCGTCTCAAAAAAAAAAAAAAAAGAAGTTAAACATGAGAAAATCTTGAAAAGGGTCTATTGGGTCTAGGAACTCAGAGGTCATCCATAACCTTGACTAGGGCAGTTTCCAAGATGGGAACAGAAACTAGATGAGTTGGACTGAGTGAGAGATGAGAGAAATGAGGACAGTAATGTGGACAACTTTTTGGGAAATTTGATTGTTAAGGGAAGGCAAAATATAGAACAGTATAAATTAAACGCACATTGCGGCGAGGGAGTTTAGGGCTTTGGCAAGAGTATAGCTGAATGATGGGCCATGGGAGCTAACCTGAAGAGAGGATAAAGAGATAATGGGAGGGTATGATAGTTTGGGAGAAGGTAGAAGGGTCAGTAGGGTGGAGGTTTGCCATGTGATTGAAGAACAGGTGTGGTGAACGTTTCCTGGGCAAACTGGGTGGATCTGGGGTTGTGTTTAGAGAGTGAGACTTTTGAATTTCTGATTTCAAAAGTGGTGCAGTTTCAGGTAAGGGCAACATTCGATCTGAGATACGATTGAGAGAAAAGGAGGGAACTGAGAAGCGCACGAACTGAGACGTCAGGATGTCTGTGAGTCATTCATCTTACTGTCTGCTGTTGGACATTGAGGTTGTTTTTAACACTTCCCCTCCCCCCTTTAAATATCACTGAGATGAACATCCTTGTATTTAAATTTAGTGTTTTTAGGGTATCTTCATGCAAAAGCTATTCTATTTCTTTGCTAATCTGAAAATGCTTCAAGTTTGCTTATGCTTTAGAGAGGGGTGGTAAACTAATCGTAGTTAGGATTTCTGTGCTTTATGTTCAAAGCACAGGTTTTAGAATTCTGATAGAGTTCCTATCTTGATTCTGCCACATATCTTCAATAAATTACTTAAAATTTCAACTTTAGTTTATCTAATACCTACATCAAAGGTTTTGGTGCAGATTAAAAGTGACTGGTTCATAGAAATTACCTATGAAGTAATTGTTAGTTTTCCTTTTTTCCTTCTTGGTGTGGTGATAATGGGAAAAACAGTTCTCCATCACAGATACTAAGGAGACTATTGTCCCATCATAGCTTAGTTGCTAACTGGTATAATATTGGAAAGAAAAGAGAGGCTGGATTGGGGAGATTTGTTGAGGGGAAAAAAGTGTGCTGGTGATTTTTTTATGTATACTCTCTCCACTAGCCCCAATAAGAGGAGTCTCTGCTCTGAGCCACACACTTTAAAATGTCCTTTTATAGCATGTTTCTCATGGGATGAGAGCTCTAGGTACTCAGGACCCTGAAACAGCCCCCAAACAGCCCCAAAGCTACGTGTACCAAGTTTCTTCTCTGGGTCTGTCCTCCGGAGGGCTAGCCAAAGAGTATCTGTGTATGCATGTGTGTGTGAATGGGCTCAGATGGGCAGGTTTGGGAGCCCACATGTGGGTGTGTAAAGGCCCCTTGCAGTGTAGATTGAGCCCAGAGTAGGAGGACAGGGGTATAAATCAGGAGTTGGAGGCTAGCTTTGCTTATACCACTACATTCTGGTGAAAGGGAATATTGTCAAGGTGTTTCCGGAATTGGTGGGTTCTTGGTCTCACTGACTTCAAGAATGAAGCTTCGGACCCTTGTGGTGTTACAGTTCTTAAAGGCGGCATGTCCGGAGTTTGTTTCTTCTGATGTTCAGATGTGTTCAGAGTTTCTTCCTTCTGGTGGGTTTGTGGTCTCGCTGGCTCAGGAGTGAAGCTGCAGACCTTCACAGTGAGTGTTACAGCTCATAAAAGCAGTGTGGACCCAAAGAGTGAGCAGTAGCAAGATTTATTGCAAAGAGTGAAAGAACAAAGCTTCCACAGTGTGGAAGGGGACCCGAATGGGTTGCCGCTACTGGCTCCGGCAGCCTGCTTTTATTCTCTTATCTGGGCCCACCCACATCCTGCTGATTGGTAGAGCCGAGTGGTCTGTTTTGACAGGGCGCTGATTGGTGCGTTTACCATCCCTGAGCTAGACATAAAGGTTCTCCACGTCCCCATCAGATCAGTTAGATACAGTATCGACACAAAGGTTCTCCAAGGCCCCACCAGAGCAGCCAGATACAGAGTGTTGATTGGTGCACTCACAAACCTTGAGCTAGACACAGGGTGCTGATTGGTGTGTTCACAAACCTTGAGCTAGATACAGAGTGCCGATTGGTGTATTTACAATCCTTGAGCTAGACATAAAGGTTCCCCACATCTCCACCAGAGTAGCTAGATACAGAGTGTCGATTGGTGCATTCACAGACTCTGAGCTAGACACAGGGTGCTGATTGGTGTGTTTACAATCCCTGAGCTAGACATAAAGGTTCTCCACGTCTCCACCAGACTCAGGAGCCCAGCTGGCTTCACCCAGTAGATGCTGCACTGGGGCTGCAGGTGGAGCTGCCTGCCAGTCCCACGCCATGCGCTTGCACTCCTCAGCCCTTGGGTGGTCGATGGGACTGGGTGCCGTGCAGCAGGGGGTGGCACTCGGGCGGCACAGGAGCCCACGGAGGGGGTGGGAGGCTCAGGCATGGTGGGCTGCAGGTCTGGAGCCCTGCCCCGCTGGAAGGCAGCTAAGGCCAGGTGAGAAATGGAGCGTAGCGCCAGTGGGCTGGCACTGCTGGGGGACCCAGTACACCCTCCGCAGCCACTGGCCCGGGTGCTAAGTCCCTTATTGCCCGGGGCTGCTCCGACTGCAGGGCCCGCCAAGCCCACGCCCACCCGGAACTCCAGCCGGCCCACAAGCGCTGCGCGCAGCCCCGGTTTCCGCTCGCGCCTCTCCTTCCACACCTCCCTGCAAGCTGAGGGAGCCGGCTGCCGCCTTGGCCAGCCCAGAAAGGCGCTCCCACAGTGCAGCGGTGGGCTGAAGGGCTCCTTAAGTGCCGCCAAAGTGGGAGCCCAGGCGGAGGAGGTGCCAAGAGCGAGCGAGGGCTGTGAGGACTGCCAGCATGCTGTCACCTCTCAAAGGTAGAAGAATGGAATATATTTTATTTACCAGTTTACCTTGATTTACTGCTTATAAATATTTAGGCATATAATATGTGAGCCTCCATTTATACTCTTACCCTGAGCCCCACAGATGTTAGGAGAATGTCTGCTTTTGTAAGTGCTAGATTTCTGTTCCTGTGTACTACTCGTGATTCATAAGTAAGATGTTCCCAGCTTGGATTTGCTATTTCCTAAATTTTCCACAGATGTCTCTACCTTATCATGTAGGTCTCAGCTCAGACAGCACCTCAGAGATAGTGATATTGTCCTCCCTTTGGCTCTCTGTCCCTTCACTTCTATCTATTACTAAGTTTTATTTCTAGCCCTTTACTTATCAACATCATCTTATTTAATTATTTTCTCTCTTGTTTATTTTCTGTCCTTCTACCCCTTACCAGACCCTGCCCATTGGATGTTAGCTGAACTGGGGTGAGAATTATAAGTGTTTAGTAGACAATAACTTTTTAGAAAGTAAATGAGTATCTATATTTCTAAATAAATGCTGTTTACTTTATTTCAGGTGTAAGGATTGGGTTAACCAAATATTTTCTGTAACTGGGGGAAGATTTAATAAATAAATTGATATATAATTGGCATACCAACTATTTGTAATGAAGATTTCTCGAGTATTTGAGGGTTTTGAAAATTCTTCATTCTCCTGGTCAGTTTAAATATCTCTCCAATCTTAATGTTACTAAGTTTTAGGATAGTTTTCCCCCCCTGGATTTTCCAAGGGTAAACTTTAGTTCTTCCCAAATACCTATTTAATTCATTTGAAGAGTTTGCTTGTTGAAAGTTAATAAGGTGTTATTATGGCACTAATAATTACTTTCAGAAATAACTGATATTTTAACCAAAAAATATGTAAAAATAGAATAGACAGATTTTTATTTTCTGAGTTTCTGAGTTAAGCTTTATCATCATGATATACTTCAGCATCGGTTTTTCATGGCAGAAACTTAATCAAATAAGAACATGAGTCAGAAAAAAAAATCTTCATGGAAATAGTGCTCTTCACTACAAAAGTGCATTCACTGAATGTTTTATATCATAGACTAATATGTCACATCGATGTTCTTAGATGACCTTTCTCAGAAGAAACTGCAGAAGCAATTTGGTTTGATTTATGGGAATAAATAAGAGTATTTCATTTCACACAGCCTCAGGGAATCACAAATTAAAACTTTCCACTAAAATGGATGCCATCTACTATTCATTATTTCAACAAACAAACCACTCCACTCTGCTGAAGCTATAATCGGGGTAAGGGATAGTGTAGTCCTTGAAACCTGTGAGGCTGAGAGGGTCTACTTTGCATTCTTGTTTGTTAGCAACCCATTTCACATCTTCCTCCGAGTTCCCCAACACCCCACAGAGCTACTCTCAGTGGCGCAAAGCTCTATTAAGTAAATAGAGGCTCCATATTTAGAAGCCATCTCTGGGAATTCAAAGTGCTCTGAGAGGGAAGTCGGTACTATCAAGATTAAGGTATTAATGAAAAGTTCTGTTAAATTTCTGTTGGGATGCTAATTAATCTTCTAAAAATTGTTAATCAATTCAATTATGTAACACACTTAAACTTTAACACATGATACAGGAAAAGTAACAGGGTCTTTTAATTATGCCCAGAGGCATTCAGAAAGTTAAGGGAAATCGTCTAATGGGAAAAGTGTCCCCAAATGGTGTTTTAGTTGAATCTAAAATATTCACTTGTTTTATTACACTTGACAAGTTTGGGAAATCAATATTTAGTGCTTAGATATCCGAAGAAATATTAGAAGTATTAGAAGAAATTCAGGAAGTGGAATTATGACAACTATTTCTTAATGGAATTTTCTGTCTGAAGTGCAGAAGACAATCTAAGCACAGATTATTAAACTCATGCTTTAGCTTGAATTGTTAAATGAATAAATAATCTGATAAACTTTTAATATTTGAAGCCTGACTAACCATGCTAACTCTAAGTATTGAGCTAAGTGAGCTATGCTATATTCCTATCAATATTAAAATATTTTGTTTTAGTTGTTAATAGGAATTTGAATCATATCAGTTTTGTTAAATATTAAAATGTCAATCCATTTCCAAATATTTTAGTGTGTATGAAACAGCATGTGAAAGTATGTAGTACAGAGCCTAGAAAATATGTGGTTTTCAAAAATGTTAACATGAATGAAATACTATATAGAGGAACAGAAATAAACAACATGATGCAACAACAGTTAGTCACCATTCTATAGATTCTGATCAGTAAGTCTCTGATATGGCAGCATTAGTTTCTATGTCACAAGCCAATCAGAGTTGAGAGCCCTTGAGGTCACATATAGGCAGCAGCATTTATTTTAATAAATAATTTGAATTATTCATTTTGAAGAACTAAAAATTAGTGATTGTATTTTAATCTTCAGCACATTTTCCTATTGTTTAAATGAAGAAAGTTGCCACCTGGGCAACACGGTGAGACCTTGTCTCTACAAAAAAGTAAAAAAATTGAGGCAGGAGGATCGCTTGAACCCAGGAGGTTGAGGCTGCAATGAAATGTGATCATGCCACTGCACTCTTGCCTGTGTAACAGAGTGACAGCTTGCTTCAATCAATCAATCAATCAAGTTGGTGTTAGCTGTTTTGATTTATAATACATTTCTTTTCACTGAAGTTGAAGACTGTTTCCAGTAGAGTTCATGGGGCAGTTACACATTGGTGAGGATACCTTGATCGTGGCTGTAATCTTTGGTTTTGTAAGTTTAATAACTCCATTTTATCAGTTCATTCAAAAGATGATTAGGCTTTTGATTCCTGCTTGCCAGAACTGCTAGTGACCATATGAACTAAAGAGCCAATATAGTATACTAGTCCTGAGTGAGGGGCTGGAGACTGGTTAAGCTGAAGACAATTATAATAGGCTTATGAATAAAAGGAGACTTGAAAAGAGTGGTATATACAGTAGTTCTCCTTCATCCCTGGTTTCACTTTCTGCAGTTTCAGTGACCATATTCAGTCTGCAAATATTCAATGAAAATGCCAGAAATAAACAATTCATACATTTAAAGTTGTGCACTGTTCTAAATAGCATGATGAAATCTTGTGCTGTCACATTCTGTCCTGTCCCTTTGTCTGGGGTATCCATGCTGTAGAAACTACCCACCCGTTAGTCACTCAGCAGCCATCTTGGTTATCAGGTTGAAAAAACAGTATATAGAGTTTGGTACTATGCATGGTTTCAGGCATCCACTAGAGGTCTTGGAACGTTTTCCCCTTGGATAAGGGCAGTCTACTGACAAAAGATACTGGTGTAGTTGTCGGTGAGCTTCTTAATGTCCTAGAAAATTGTGTTATCAACTTGGTCAAGTTATCATTGAGAAGAAAACAGCTAGCTTTGTAACCACAGGAAGACATTTCATTTTAATTATCTCTAAAGCTTCCTTGTATGTAAAGTCACCAAAGCCTACTTGTCTGAAAGCTTAGAGCTGGATTTCCAATTCTAGGCCTCTACAGAAGCTATCAGATGATCATATTTTCCTTTGGGGGCATATTGGAGTTCGTTAAGACAAATGATTAATTGTTATCTTCCTTGTCTAGAGAATGTTTTTTGAATATAGACTTTCCTGGGAAAATAAGAGGTTTTCCTGTTAGCTTATTTGATGAGATAATTATACTTTAGTGTTGCATCACTATGGTTTTCTTAATAGTATTCTCTTTTCTTATCTGATGCCAACTATTCTTAAAATTTGAGTAGGGTAGAAAGATTCTTTGATTTTAGGGAGAAGAAATTAAAGTTGAAATTTATGCAGAGTAAAACGTTTTAAAGAATGCAAGGTCAATTAATCCCTAGAAATGAATCCTCTGGGATGTTTAGGAATGCAGTCTGTACTATAATGAGTGCATCAAATGTAATGGTATACTGCATGACATTAAGTATATAAATAGGTAATTTTGAGAGGATGAAAAATAGCAAATACTATCATTCAGTTTATGTTCGGGTTTTAAACCTCTAAATTTCTTAAACTTTTCTAATAAATACTTCTGGTTTCCTTGATAAATGACAATTGTTTAAGGTTACTATGTCATTATCTTGATCCAAACTTGATGAAATTCACAGCCTAAAGGGAAATTTCATTGTGAGATCAAATTAAGCAATTCTTGATCAATCTAAATGAGAGTAAGTTCTATACCTCCTCACACATTCAGACAATTCAAACGTTTATTAATCAATATAAGCCATCTTCATTAAAAGAAAAACAATAGCATATTCTAATTGACATATGGCATTTATTAAACTAACAAAAATGGAATTGTCTTTGGTTTTAATTTCATGTATTGCTTACCTTAACTCCCCTGCTCAGAATTGATTTCTACTCTTTTCTTCAGCCTAACCAGTCTCTAGCCCCTCACTCATTATCAATTTTAATAAGCCTGGGATGGATCTCCTTTGGAAAACAAAGAATACATTATACCCTGTCTCTAGCTTAATTTATTAAAAAAATAGGCATTATCAGAATTGATAATTTACGTATGATTGAAGCATATTGAACTGGCATAAAAATGATTTCTGAAAGCAACAAAATTAGCTGAAGGACTATGATAAGATGTAAAATCTGCATTACAAATTTAGCCTTGAGTTGTCATTGGATCCTGAGAAAGAATGTGAGAGATTCAGAATATGTAGAGAACAAAAAGTAAGATGAATTTGCTTCTTACATTCAAGATGCTCTTTTACTTGGTTTTTAATTGGCTACATAACTGTGTTTATATTAGGAGAAATTGTTAGTTAAATCTATTATTTTTATTCTTGGTTCTTTATGGCCAAAAATGGAGTATGCGACCATCTCTTAGGGAAGAAAAAGTCCTGCATCAAAGCTGTCCCTTCTTACATAAAAGTGAAGTTTTAAAAGTAAATTAAAACTCAGAGCTCAGTGAACGTGGGGTGTGAATGGCTGTATTGTGGTATATCTATATGTGGTTAGTTTATTTCTAAATCATTCACTGATTCCTTTATCAAGCACAGTGGTTTACTGAGTGTAGACGGTAGTAGCCACTATACTATAAAGCCTGTTTAGCCTGGAGTTAAAAAGAAGTTACAGTTATATTTTGTTTTCATATCCTCTTCTTTAGGGTCTCTTTTGCTTATGTAAGAGTTGCCAATAATTGCCAGGTGTAGCAGATATTCTGAGTGTCCCACCCATATTCCCTCAAATTCTCTTACTGTTTCCATACATGTGAGCTTGACATCCCACGGGCAGCAACTACGTCTTTCTTGGGTGGCTACCTTTGAGTTGCCAAAACCCACTTTGCCCACATACATGGGCTGGCTGGAAGGGGATGGAAATTAATTTCTTTCAGGTGATGGCCCTTAACCCAGTGATCTGTGGTGTAGAGGTATAAATACCCAGGCTCTTCACCTGTTTTTATGGACTAATTCCAGAGCTTCCTTGTGGTGTCTACTTGGGCAGTTCTTAATAATACACCCTTTACTGCCCGCTTTTCCTTTTCTCCATCATCTTCCCCTTTTTCTGTAAGGATCACTGTTCCATGGACTTTTACTGTAAGTCCACTGAGTACACTGTCCCATGTGCACTCAATAATTGTTTTCTCAGATTTTGCTTCTAGGGGAAACTGAACTAAAAACTTGGTGTTGTCCAAACAATCCAGGTGGAACCTTGGTTGTAGCAGTGCAGGTCTGCTAAATACACATAGTGGTTAGACTTTTTATTTCTTTTTCAGGCCTGAAAACATATACATTAACATATGACTGGCAGAATCTTACTAGGTATATTTGATTGCAGATTAACAGTCACATAAATGCTGGTATATATAAATTCACGTTCACATTATTTATGTACACAAAGATTTTGCATTAACTGGTTTCACTTTGAGATCACCAAATGACCTACCAAATTATAGCTTTAAATAATAGAAATCACTGGGTGGAGTAATTATATGTGTAATTTTTTAATTGAACAAAACTCACTGAGCATCTATTATGTGCTAGGTACTATGCTAGGTAGATATATAACAATGACTAAAACTAATGATTGCTTAGTCTTAACTCTCTGCTTTCATAGAAGCTTAAAGTTGAGCTTATTTTGTTGTTTACAGCTATATTTACATGCTGCTCTTGCAAATCTTAATAGCTGTTAATAAGAGTTTATTGGTTTTACTCAATGTGCCTGGTTATTTTCCCTAGTACTTGCATTGCAATACTCAGAGTGGAAATACACTTTTCTCTGCTATGCTCTTCTATATTGATTGCAGCCTACTGATTTTGCATATCTCGTACATGAACCTAACTAGTTCTCTTTTTTTTTGCTCTTTATATTGTCATTCTTTTGAGAATGAGTTTTCATTATTGTCGAATTTTATTTGTTTCAGGGTTTATTTTATTACTCCACTAATGTCTCACTGAGATTAGCATTTCTCAAAGTTTTTGTGTTTTTTTCAGGCATATTTGCTAAAAAATATTTAAGCTTTTGATTAAGTATAAAAATGCTCAAAACTGAATACATTTTTTTATTAAGTGGTCTGAAGCACAAATAATTCTTAATACTATGCAGAAGTTTGAAATAAGTGCCATATTTAGCTTTATACATTGCAGCAATTTTTTCAGCTTATTAAAAATATTAAGTTAATACTTCCTTAGAAATACATAAAAATCTTAAAAATGGTTATTTTTTTACAGTCATATGTCAGTGTAAACATTTATAAACTAAGACTATGGTTTTCTCATGTTCACCGTATTCTGTGCATTCATTGACTACAGTGTTTACCTGAAATTTGCAGCTAGCCAGACCTTGTGAAAACATAGCAGAAAGCTTATGTACAATACAGTACATTATTTAAAGCTTTGGATTAATATATGCGTTTTATTTGAAGAAAACAATGGTTTATTAGTCATTCTTTGCCATTAACATTCTTTGCACTTAGAAATGATGCTTTCTAAGTCTGTCGCTGATGTTTGTTTTGGCGTTAACATCTCTGTTTTCCCTTGGAGAATGACTTCTAGTACTTGGGTTTTAGGTGAGGTTGACTGCTCCTCTCTTCAGTGGTGGGAACACCATCTGTGAATGATGAGAGTAGTACCTCTCTTGCAACATGTCTTTGGTGATTGGTTCAGGGGTAGGTATGTAAACCAAGTTAGACCAATCAGAACCAGTAAACTTTGGCTACAACTACAGGAAAGAGGCATTCTCTTTCTTCCAGGGTTGCTAGGCTGATAGTCTGTATGCCTGGTGCTAATAGTAGCTATCTTTGTGACCATTTGGGAAGAGCTTGCTTTGAAAACAAAGCCTGTAAAAGGAATTGGAGGATAGATGGAGAGAAATGGAAACCTACTGACAAAGTCTGAGCATCTGGATCCAGTAGTGCCTGGAGATCCACCTCTCCACTCTTACTTGAACCATTAATTTCCAACGGCTCCACCAACGCTCTCCCACTATCCTTTCGCAGATTGTGTTTTTCTCTCACTTTTTTCCTAATACTTACTATGTAAATCTATATGAATCCATTGTTCTCCTTCCCTCCACAGGAGTTTTGTGATCAAAATATCAAATTGGCCCCTATCCTATGTGTGGCAGAGTTAGGGTTTTCTTTGCTGTGGAGCCAAAAGAAGTGCCCTGTGGTGTTGAATTCATAGTTAAATGCAGAGCCATTAAACTGAGTATGACCTAAATCTATAATTGTAAAGAAAACATACTGTTTACTGAGCTCCTGCTATTTTAGACATTAGGGAAAGAGTAGTGAGTGACACAAATAAAAATCCCTTGACTTCTTGAAGCTGACATTCTTGTTGTATTATTTCAGAAGCCTTGGTACCTAGAACTGGAGCTATTTCTGGGTCACGTGGCACTCAGGAAGACTTCATTTCTCTGCCCAAAACTCTTAAATTATTTCCCATTGTGCTTAAATAAAAACCCAAAGGCGTTAACATACTTTTCAGGCCTGCATGATAAAATCTGGTTCATGCTCACTTGTCTGAAACCTTATCCAAGGACTTATACCTTCCCTGGTTTATACCAGTTTACACCAGTCACACCAGACTTCTTCCCTTTCCTCTAACATTAATCTGTCTCAGACACTTTCATATTTTCTTCAGCCAGTCTTGACTATCTTCCCCTCTCTACCCTGTACTTCACATGGTCCCAGCTTAAATGGCATTTCTTTGGAGAGCTCTTCTTTACCTAACCCATCTAAAGTGAGTTGCCTTAATATAATCTCAGAGAACTCTGTTTTTTTCATAGTATTTATAATAAATTGTTATATATTCATGTATATCTATTTATATGTATATATATTTTGGTGTTTACTAACTCTGCCACCATTGTCAGCTCTGTGAGGTCAGAGGCTATATCTGTTTTGTTTGCCACCAATTGGTCAGTGCCTGGCATGGTGCCTAGTACAATGCAGAAACTTAAATATATTTGTTAAATAATTATGTGGCTTGACCTCAAGCTCTTTAGTGGTAGCCTCAACTCTCTCAACCCTTATTTGAGTCTCATGCTTCCAAGTCTAGGAGTCTTTCCAGCTCTCTTCTTTATCCTAGGGGTCATTCTGGTATAGTAGTCATCATCTATTTATGTGATAGGCTGGGTCTCAGGCTCCAAAGTGGGAGAGTGACCACAGAGACATGATGAGATAACAGGAACCAAAACAGAAACTCCACCCTTACAACTAGAGCTTCCCAGAGCTGGGATTGAAAGGGACAGGATAATTCCAGAATTCTACTTGTCATCCCTGGGGCACTGAACCCCAAGCCTGACTGTGGGTGGAAGAGGCTCAGGCATCAACATGGAAGCCAGTGATGAGACTGAGTAATGGGCAAGTGTCTGCTTCTAAGCTTGTTTCAAGTGTGATGTTTGTGTGTAAGTGAGGGGTAGCTGTGTAGTGAACAGCTGTATCTGCTTACATACTGACTACCTAACACTCAGAATGGCTGGATAACCAGGAAAAAACTGACCTCAAGGTGGGAAACCAGTATAACCAATTGTGGGGATCTAGGGGAGTCAGAAGCAGGGAAAATTAGAAGAGCTGACATTCTGATCTTGCCTGTTCCCATTATTCTGGTTCTTTGTTGTTTTAGATGGCTTGTAAACAGATTCTTAGGCTACTCTTGTCCCTTTTAGATTTCAAACCTTCTTGGATTCAAGGAATTAATTTTCCCCCCGGTATTTTATTATTAAACATTTCAAACATACATCAAACTTGAAGTTTACAGTGAATACCCAAATATCTGCCACCTAGAGTCTATCATTAAAATTTTACTCTGCTTGTTTTATGCATCTCTGTCCATCTATTTAGCCCTTTATCCACCCATTACTACATCTTAATTTTTGATGTATCTGCTAGTGAAAGTAGATTGCAGTCATTGGTACATTTTCCCCTAAATAGTTCAGCACTGATAACATTAACAAGAATTCAGTATTTTAAACATATTTTTCTTCTGCGGAAAATTTTACATATAACAAATGCACATATCTTTAGTATA
This sequence comes from Symphalangus syndactylus, assembly GCF_028878055.3. NCBI lineage: Eukaryota > Metazoa > Chordata > Mammalia > Primates > Hylobatidae > Symphalangus > Symphalangus syndactylus. Next base: position 68,442,994 of record NC_072424.2, read on the forward strand.
CATTCACTGAGTCTCAACAAATGAATATACCTGTATAAATGAAAGCCTATTATATTATAAAACATTATCCATCATCCCAGAAAGTTCCCTCATACCGCTTCCCAGTCAATCCCTACCCCAAATGCTAGAGATCAGGGCTGTTCTGTTTTTTTTTTTTTTGGAGGGGGGAGGGGGGAGGGGGGAGGGGGGAGGGGGGAGGAGAGTAGGAGTTTATTCTATTATAGCTTCAAGACATTGTTTTATACCAGTTGGAGTCATTAACGAGTTCTCAAATAATCTTTCTTTGATAGTGATCTGTTCTCTCATGATTCGGATAGAAAGAACTCTGCTTCCAAAATTCAAACTCAGCCAAAGCTTGAAAGAAAACTTAGCACAACAAAGCCAGTGTGAGCTTCATAATGACTTTCTCCAGTTGGGCCTACTGTTATGTTATCTAACTCACATTTCCTTAGGTTGCACCAGATATAGGATAAAAATGAGGTCATAGGGTCACAGTTTCACACTAACAAAAACAAAACAGTACTTCTCTGATTATCACCTCCCCATCCTCCATCTACCCTGAAGTTATTCTGGCCTCTTAAATTTTTACCAGTGCTTTCAGGAAGTCTCCATAGCTTGCTAACACAGCCAAAATCATTCCTCTAATGAGACTGGCTCATTATCCTTTGTTGGGTCAAACCTGTACTCTAAAAGTCTCTGTTAACCTAAAGATGAGTTATTTTCCAGGAGCACCTTTTACAAACAGACCTTTGGTAGCCAAATCTTTTTTTTTTTTTTTTTTTTGAGACGCAGTCTTGCTCGTCGTCCACGCTGGAGTGCAGTGGCGCGATCTCGGCTCACTGCAAGCTCCGCCTCCCGGGTTCACGCCACTCTCCTGCTTCAGCCTCCCGAGTAGCTGGGACTACAGGCGCCCACCACCATGCCAGCTATTTTTTTTGGTATTTTTAATAGAGACAGGGTTTCACCGTGTTAGCCAGGATGGTCTCCATCTCCTGACCTCGTGATCCGCCCACCTCGGCTTCCCAAAGTGCTGGGATTATAGGCGTGAGCCACCGTGCCCAGCCTGGTAGGCAAATCTAACTTGTCCTCTAAATATACTCAGACTTGTCGAAATTTTCTGTGGGTTCACAGCTCAGCTTAGTCTTGGTGTCTCCTACTACTGTCACAACTGACATCCTTGAAAACTAAACCATTGCCACACCTTTTTTCTAGCTCTTATTCCTTCACTACAATAAAAAACACTGTGTTAGCTTTTAGCTTTCATACATATCTTTTCATGTATTAAAGTCTGTATAGACTTTGAGATTGGCATGCCTGAACTACCTTCTGTGTACTAAATTTGGACTCTTCTAAACCATCTTATCGGCAATGATTTTGAAATTGTAGTAGGTTGGTGTTGATTGCCAGTCAAAAAGTTAGCTGCACTTACGTTCTTGGCTTTATCCAAACAACTATATTTATTTATATATTTGAATATTCTATTATATTTTCTCCTTATTTCTCATTATTTGAAAAATGAATTCACAATAGAAAAGTGAAAGGGCTGGTAAAATACAAATGCCTAAGTATCTTAATAATATCTTAATAATAAATTTGGGAAAAAGACTAAAATGAGCTGAAAGCAGTGACTTGTCAATCTTGAAGGTTCATTAGACTTAAGTGGTTTGTCCGTGTGTTGAGGTATATTTAAAAAAAAGAAAAATGTATGTGGGATGCCTTAGAAATATATCATAAAAGATTGGGCTTAAAAGGTGAAGTATAATGAGAGAGAAGACGGTGTAACATTTTGTAGCTCTTTGGGAAGAAAACCCACTGTTAAAATCACTTATTATAATTTACTTTTCCTATTACTATTTTTCACAATTTATAATGGCATATGTACCACGTGATTATCCAGTATAGATTTCTCTCACTATACTATAATCCCCCTGAGTATTTTTTTCTTTTAAACACTCTTCCATGAGAAATTAGCAAAATGACTAGCACTTGGATTGATTCAATAAATGTGTTCAATGAATTAGTGAACTTGTGTGAATATTCCTGTAGAAAAGCTACCTGATGTTAGGTTGAAAGACATGAATATTTAAAATATTGATAGATGCAGCCAAATAGCTCTCCAAAAAAGCATAAATCTCATTTGTGTGGTATTGGAAAAAAAAATCGTAAAAAGATATAGGTTTGTTTCCCAGTAAAGAAATTAATATGAAACTATGCTTACAAAAATCCTATTCTGTTGTATTTAAAATGCTCTTTCAGGAAAAGTATATTGTATTGAGAAATTATGTTTTAAAAATTTGCACTGCCGGGCGCGGTGGCTCACGCTTGTAATCCCAGCACTTTGGGAGGCCGAGGCGGGCGGATCACGAGGTCAGGAGATCGAGACCATGGTGAAACCCCGTCTCTACTAAAAATACAAAAAAATTAGCCGGGCGTGGTGGCGGGCGCCTGTAGTCCCAGCTACTCGGAGAGGCTGAGGCAGGAGAATGGCGTGAACCCGGGAGGCGGAGCTTGCAGTGAGCCGAGATGGCGCCACTGCACTCCAGCCTGGGCGACAGAGCGAGACTCCGTCTCAAAAAAAAAAAAAAAAAAAAAAAAAAAATTTGCAGTTGTTACTTCTTATAAGTTGATGGTGTGGTTTACTCTGAGGAAGAAACATTTAAAAAACCCGAAACTTGTATGTATAGATGTTGGCCAGGTGAAAAGTGTAGGAAATATTTTTTTAAATAGAGGAAAAATCCAAATATTCAGCAATAAGGATGATATTAAATAAATTATACACATCCATACCTTGAATACCATGGAGTCATTGCAAGGAATGAGGTGGTTCTGTAGCTACTGACACAGAAAGATGTTATTATGTTATTGAGAAGAAAAAACACAGGTATATGATCCTGTTTTCTTGAAACAAACAAACAAACAATCAAACACTGTTGGGGGTGGGCATGTGTATGCACCCATACAGGCGTGTGCCTGTGCACACAGAGAAACTGTCTAGGAAGATACAAATCAGAACGTTAACTGTGTCACTCCTGGGGAGTGAATGGGTTGGGGTTATGAGAAGGAGATTTTTAGTTTAATGTATTTCCATTTTAATTGAAAAAGTTTTTCCAACCTATGTACATTTTGTAATGAATAAATCTTTTTAAAGAAGAAAAGAATGTAGTATGTGGAAGCATGGTGGGCTGCTTTTGAAGTGCATTTGTTAATAAACTTGCAGGAAGCATCAGGACTTTTTTATGACATTTATTTATTAGACTTATACAAAATTAGCTGGATTTTTAAAGCCACAGAGCCTGTTGTTTACAATGAATTGTAGGCAGAATTCCTATATGTGAAAATGATGAAAGCAGACTTGCTTGGTGGAAGCTGTGAGTGAGGGGCCTCTCTCGGTGTTTCCCTCCCCTCATAATCTTTTGACAGCCCCTAGGGCTCTGCTGAACACAGTTTGAAATACACTGGTCTCTTCCTGGGATGCTTTTGATTTAGTCCTTCCTGAAGGTCAGAGGGATATACCAGCCCTGTGATTCTAAAGCACAAAGAATAAAGAATGCCTACAGGTAACCCCTGAATTCCCTCTTGCCTCACAGAAAACACGTTTAGAGCAGGAAACATTCGTGTCATTTAAGATATTTCCAGATGTACAATAGATGAGGAACAGTTTTTGTTTTGCATTTCTTGGCTCTGGAGTCTTACAATTTTATTTTTTAAAATTCAAGCTTTATGATCTGTGCCCTCTTTATATCCTGAAAGTGGCTAGAACAGTTTTGTTAAGGTAACAATTATGAGTTCTATAAATATCTGGCTGCTCCACCCTTCTTAGATATAATGAGATGAACAACTTTAATATATAAAAATTGCTTTGTATTTATCTAAAAATATGTTTTTTCCAAGTCTAAGCAATTGAAAAAAGAAATATATTTTTAAAATGCATAAATTGTATTTAATACTGAAATTGAAGCCAATTTTAAAAGAATTATTATTCTGTTAGAATGTGCTCACAGTTTTATATTTACTATTTCATGCCTAACATTTGACATTTGATTTATGGGATTATTTGCAGCATTAAGGGTAAAATTTCTTAATATCACATATTGTAATGTTTAACTTGCTAGAATAATCTTAAAAGTTTTAATATAAACATTCCAGTGTGTTAAAAATATTAGAAAAAGCATATTATCACAACTAAATTTTTGCTTTCAGCCCCAAATGGCTTTGTTTTTATTTTTTATTTGTGTGTGTGTGTGTGTGTGTGTGTGTGTGTGTGTGTGACTGTAGTATAGGGAAATAAAACAACCATAATATTGAAGGAGAAAAAAAATCTCTCTTCCCCACAAGGTGGTACTGTGGTTCTTTTACTTTTTCACAAATCTTTACATAGAACTGCTATTTCCCCACTTGTCTTCCTTCCCCCACCTTTTACAGGTGATCTTCAATTAGATTCTAATAAAAATGAGAAATAATTTCAAAGGAAACCTGTTACTTTTAGGTTTGAAGTAACTTGCAAGCAACTAAAAATTATCTGCTTAGCCTTCTTTACAAGAGTTTTTTTTTCTTTAGCTTTTTTCTTCTTTTAAAAAAGTTCTTGTACATACTTTGGTTATAGTTTATGACATTTTATAATCTTTGTATTATATATACTATGATAGTGTATACAGTGTGGTTTTTGGTTGTAAAGAAATAACGTGTATTTTTAAGCATCTTTAAAATGTTTCAATAAATGAGTATAAATGCAGCTCATCTTTAGGCAACTCAACTTGGTGGTGTTTTAATTTTCTCTGTTAACCAACTTTCGTAATTAAGAACTTGATCCAAACCTCATTTCTACAGGTAAAAGTTACGGAACATGGTTTTTAAAAAAACACAAGTCAACGTTGTGCTTTTAAATAATATGTTCATATTTGACTATGGAACATCATATACGAATTCGTTTTTCTCTGTAGCAAGGACCAAGAGGAGTATTTGGAAGTCTGGGCTCCAGTCTCAGCTCCCCACTCGGCTTGTTGGTCGCGGGCCGACGTTCCTCCAGCCCTCGCATGGATTTCTGGGCCTGTTGTTGGGGACATGGTAACAAAGAAGCCACGGTGTCTCCTGCCCTCAGGGAAGCCGTGGTCTCAGAGGTCCCATGTAGCAGAAATTTAATGGTTGGAAATGGTGCGAAGTGGACGTGTGTCTTAAGACCGTGTTCGTGTAGTAAGCCGAGTTTCTTTTTTGACTGTCTGTTTATTTGGGGTAGCCCGGCGAGGGGGCACTGGAGATTATGGGGGGCGGTTTCTTGGGGAGGCCTGGGTCTAGGGAGTGGAAACCAATCTGATGAATTTGGTCACGATAACGAACACGGAAGAAAAAGGAGAATTGAAAGGAAATGGATTCTGCGAGAGACTGGGGAGACAAAACCAAGAGGAAAAACACAGGATTAAAAACGACAGCAAACACTAGAGAAGAGTAGGCAGAAAATAGAGAAGAGGAAGAAACGAGTCGGACGGAGACGGGGCCGGGCACTGGGAGCTCGAGGCTGGGTCTCCATCCTTCCTTTCATCCTCTCGGGAGCCCGCAGAGACGGCGGCTTCAGTCTCGCTTTACGGTTGGGAAAGCAGCGACCTTGAGAGGTTAGGTGACTGCTCAAGGTCACCGAGCTAAGTGCCAGAGCCAGGATTCTCACCGCTCCTCACCCCAGATCCGGGCTCCGGCCAGACCACGCTGGCCGCCGGGGGAGAGGACGCGCGGGGCGGGCAGAGCGCGGCCGGGGGCCGGGAAGGAGCGGGCGCCAGGCGCGAGCGGAGGAGGCGGCCGGGCGGGGAGCCATTTCCTCCCCAAGCAACGGCGCTTTTCAGGGGCGCGACCGGGAAGCCTCTCTTGGCGTCTCTTCCCCAGCCGCAGTCTGGGCAGGGGAGCGAGGGCCGGGAGGCGTCTAGGCTGTGGCGAGGGGAGAAGCATACCCCATCCCTCCGCTCCCCGTCTCGCTCAAGCTCTTCCTGCGCCACGGGCAGGTCTCCCAGCCTCGCCATCGCGGGGCGCCGCCGTCCCGGCCCACACCTCTTTCCAGCCCCACCGGCGCGCCCCGAGGGTTGCAGGCGGGGGCTGCACCGGGTTGAAGCCCAGTCAACCACACGTCCCAGGGCTCAGGCGCCGGGCGGGGACAATGTGTCCTCCGCCTGGGCTCAGACGCTGCTAGGGGGCTTCACTGTCGGTGAGACCAGACTCACAGACACGAGGGGCCCTGGGCTATTACAAACCTCACGGTAACTTACAGGAATATACACAAATACACAAGACTAGCAACGTGTGTACCTCAGGGGGTAAATCAAAACAATCACAAGGACGAATCATGCCCAGTCTATATTGTAAATCGATGCAGTTGCATATTATGAGCACCCTATTCGAAGAATAGCTCCTGCCAGTTCTCAGTGATTATTCAATGATTATCAATTGACGAGACACCTTTCACCTGAAAATGGCTTGTCTGCATTGTCTTTCTTCGCAGAGAACTGCGAATTGAAGTTTCTTTGTTAGGGAGAACAAAGAAGAATCCAAATTATTTTAAGGAGGCTTTAGCATTTGACTTGGCAAACCGTTTTGCTAAAGATCAACCCTTCGCTCTGTGGTTCGCCCCCTCTCTGTCACAGCCTCACAGCCGAGTTGTCTTTGAAACAAGGCTAGAGCTCCTGGTGGGTTTGGGGGCTCCCTCTTCTAGAGGTGAGCAATTTAGAGCTAAGGGGAAATTTAAAAGCCGCGTAATAGAGCCGTTAACATTCACATCAGAGGCAACTGAGGCCTGCAGAAGTTAAAGCTGTCTTGCCAGTTTGTGCCAAAGCTGGGACCTGACACCGGGTCCGGGCCTGGTGCTGTGCGCGTTCGTTGGAGCAGCGGCTCCCAGTGCTTCCCTCCACGTGGGCGCGCACCCCACGCTCATCCTTCCTCTTGGGAGCCCAGTGAAAACTCCTTTCTTGAAAGTTTGTCAAGAAGGCAATGTCTTCTTCCTTTTCATTTAAAAAATTATTTTCTCTTGCTGTCAGATTCATTCTGACATAGATCAGGAGTGGAAAAGTGTGTGGTATAGAATAGAGTCATTAGTAAATCCATCTCGTTTTTTGTTTCATTTGACAGCAACACATTAAATTAATCCCTGTCCAAAAGAATCACATTAAGGGAGCTGTCAATGCTAATCCCTAGCTCATTGTTGCTACCTAGCTCAGGGTTGACTTTAATAGGTCGCGCTGACATTTGTTTCTTCTGAGAAACATCGGTGACTTCATCCAGACCCAAATCTACTCCCATTAAAAAGTCAAGGCACCCACAAGTTTTTACATACCGTGAATTATCTGGACTTCTAGTTTAGGATTTGAGCTCTTGTTGGAAATGTTGATTCGCATTTATGCCTTTAACGGAATAAAGGTGCTTATGACAATAAAAAGTAAGGTAGACTCCTCCCCGAGGAAAGAAAAAACCTGATTAAAAAATTAAAAATAAAATGATGTTGCTATTTTTATACCTAGTTTTTAGCATCCTGTACTAGTCACTACTGTTGTCTATATACCTGATTATGAACAAACCAGATTTAAGATTAAAAAAGAAAAAAATAAAATTATTGAGAGGAAAATAGATTATATAGACAAATGAAAGGATTCGGGGAGAGGCAGGGATGAGAGAGCCTGGAGACAGATAAGATTAAAAGATCTATAGAAAATGTAGAGGAAAAAAGGAAATTTACTGGCAAATCCAGGTAGTAATTTACATAGGAAAAATTTAGGCAGCATGGAAACTAGGAAAAATATATTACAATAAGATTAAAACATTTCTTTAACCAACATTTACAAAGTATGATAATAAAATGTTTTCTTTAAATGTGGTCTCTCTATTTCTCTCCTCTTTTCTACCTCTGCACCCCTCCCCCCAATGATGTGGATTATCTAGCTTTGTGCTTATGACATTTATGGATTCCAGATCTGACAAGTGAAGTCTGGGCAGTGAAGAGAAAGGAGAGGACTGATCCAACCTTAAATCATTTGACCTGTTCTTAAAATATACTTCCCACCTGATTATTCTTATTTTTATAGGTATTTGGCAAGGTTTAGAAGACAGAATGGGAGCTAAAAATTGATAAATGATGATCCATTATTGAACAAGCTTGTATTTAGTTATTGTACAAATACTACAGATTTGCGATATTCATGCATACCAGAAAAGAGGTATGTATGTGTATATTCTGTTTTCACTGATAGAACCATGCTTTATTCATATTGCAAAGTGATTCTGTAAATCTTTTTGTCAAGCAAAAACTCACCTTTGCCTCATTGTTTTGCCCGGAAAATCTGTATTTTCAAGCAAACATGGTGTAGCAGTAGTTTTTACTCTCAGGATTTTTGCTATTTCAATTTTAATTACAATTTTGTTTTGCATTTGTTATATATATATATTTTTCCTTTTGCTTTCTTTGTCTCCTGAGCATCATCTCTGCTCTGTAGGGGTGGAAGATTTTCTTTTTATCTTTTTTTTTTTTTTTTTTTTTTAGCTGATACAGAATAGGTGTACATATTTTGGGGAAAAATATATTTTCTTCTACCCATCCTAGGTTCATGGCTGAAGCCCATATAAGGAAAGACAGATTAACAAGAGATACACATACAAACTTATTAAATATAAGTTTTATGTGACATGGGAAAATGTCATTTCATAAGGAAATGAAGACCTGAAGAACAGTGAAACCTGACTGTTTTTTTCTGGTAGGTTTGGTGAAGAGTGGACATTTGTGGAGAAATATGATAGGACAAATAGAGTATGAGCTAAATATGATAAACTCAGGGAAATTTAGCAAGGTCTTTTGATTCCGATTTCTCTCTTTCTACAGAGGTAAAGATGTTCTTTTCTCCGAGTATAAGGAGGACCCTTCTCACTTGAGGCTCTTATGACCTCCTTTGGGGGCAGGTCAGAAAATCCTTCCTAGGTTTATGATCTGCTTCAGGGGAGAAGGATGGGAACAGGTCAGGGAGACCTTTCTGCTTTTGCCATTTTTTCAAATTACTTTAGCTTAAATTATTCCTTCAGCTCAACATATGCCAAGATTCCATATTTTGGGGTAGCATATCTTAAGCCCCATAAGAACATAACTACTTTTGAAATTACTTTTATACAGTCTGCAAAACACAGTTTCATTGTGCTATCTATTGAACGCTATTTTATATACCTGAATGAAAATAGACTAAGGTTTTGGTGTTCCAAACAACAAGACTATAAAGGATCAGTGAGAAATGAACTATGCATACATTCAAGACCCTCCAGACAAATGCCAGGAGTATGAGGAATAAGAAGTTAGATTCATATTACATCAGTGGACTAAAACCTGTTTGACATTTTAGAAATTATTAGGTTACAGCAGACATGAATGGAATGTTAAAACTCGTAAAACCCTGAACTTAATAATACCCCGTACTTGGCACAATGTATTGTACATAATAGGCATTCAGTAAATAACCCTTAAATCAATAATGAATATGTGTGTTAAGCATGCATCGGGGAGGAAATGCATGGTGGAATGATCCAGATAGGAAGCAAAAGAGATGGCCAGAGCAGGTGGCAGAGTTGGCCTTGTGCGTTGTAGAAGTGGGTGTAGCTGGTGGTACTTGGCTGGATTGAAATGACTGAGGAGCTGGCTCTATGAATAAGGTAGAGGGTAAAGCCAGCAGGCAGTAATGCAGTGGGTATGTAAGTACTTATTTTTTAGAAAAGTATTCATATGCACTGTTCACTATATTCATGGTCAGACTTGAGCTTTGCCTTCACGGAACTTATATTTCAAAGGAGAAATGTGTTCAAATTTAGGTAACTCAAACATCCTCCTATAGAAAAACGTGTATGTGGAGGTTCTCGGCTTAGCCCTCAAAGGCAGTGGAACTTGTGTCACTGTGGAATGATGTTGTGCCAGGAAATGACTTTCAGTGATTGAACTCCTGAGTGTACTGCATGGTTCCCCTTTATGCATCCTGGAAGGATTGATTATTCCTCTTCTTCCTGTTAGGCAGAGGAAACAAGGAATGCCCTAACGACAAACCATAGGTGGTGGAGACACCACTGGCAGGCAAACTACTGGCAGGGTCTAGGGTTTGGGGTGAGGTTGGTTTAGTGGTGGCTGTGATAACAGTAGGGTTGGGGGTGTGGAAGAACTTTCTAGTATAAGTAAACCTGCAGCTATTCTCTGAAGTCTCAGGCCATTTCCTTATATCCCATCACTTGCACCAAACCCCCTACTATTCTTTGCTTCACTGGCTCAAGGGATGGTCATCCTGCTTTCCTTTTCCACATCTGCCTCCTGTGGTTTTTGTCTGGGGTTTTCTCCATCTTATGGAATAGAGCCCAGATTCACTGCCTTTGCCTTATCACCAATCTGACCTTGAGGAAAACACAGCATTTTTGATTTTTAAAAAGGATTGTTTTTGTTAGAAATAATGGGAGTGAAGGGAAGAAATATAGGTGAAAGAGTACCCCCACTTTCTCTTTCTTTTATACACTTGGACTTGCATGTAAACACAAATACAATATATATTGATGAGATGTGTTTCTCAGGGTATGTAAAGGACTGAAATCAGAGGTACTGAAGTTTCAGACCTTACTTCTCCAGACATTTGTCACAGGAGTTGGAGGAGAGGTCTGGGGTGAACAAGGCCTCTGAAGATGGGGAAGATCTGGACAGGGATGTGAGTGTTGCCAGCAATATAGAGCCTTGGACTGGGTGGCGTAGGGTCAGGGAAGAGGGAGGCAGTTGTGGAAACTTCACCTTTCACTCAGCTTTCCTCACTTGCTGCTGCTTTTGGATACAGGTTCCCCTCTCTCTGTGGGGCAGGTAAGAAGTGGGGCACATACACAGGATTGTTTCTAAGTGCTAATGACTTTCTCTGAGCTATCAATGACCTCTCACTATTGACCTGTGGCATATTTCTGTGATGTTGTTGTCTGGGTTAGCGAACTGGGCTGTGGGATAGAAAGAAGATCCAAGGATGGGGGAAAGATTCAATATATGAATCTATGTTCTTTTAGTTTTGTCATATTGCTTCTAAGCTCATTGAAAAGACTATAACTGACAACTACAACTCATTTTCAAACTTAAATTATACCTGTGTAATTTAGGTAGAAAGCCCCTGGGCAGGTATGGCACCTTTTTTCTGTGCTTGACAGGGTACCAAGCATACCGAAGGCATTTAGCAAATAATGTTAATAATTTAAAGCAATGGGAGCATTGGGTGTACAGGGAGATAAGAAACTGGAAGACTGGGACCCACTAATAATGAATAATACCTTGGGAGGTGGTCCCACTGTTTTTGGATTTCAAATCTGCTTGTTCAATTTCTTGCTGGAGCGAATTCTGCACAAAAAAGAATAATCTTTAATTTGATACTTAGTCACTTCAGTGTCCTGTGCTGAGCTGGTTAAGATTGCATATTCTTATGAAAATATATGCATTCATAATCAGTCAGATAACGTAGCTCCCCAGGGCTTCTAACTGCAAAAGCAAGAGATCATATATTTAGATACATGGCTTCAAAGTCATAGGATCATCTGAGAAGTTCACATTCCTTATTTTTTTTACCTTTTCTTCATGGAATTGAAAGGAAAACAACACCACAAAAACTTCTAATTAAATACATAATGAAACAAGGCCCAGCATTCACAAGTTAAGGCTTCACTAGAAGTGAATTCTTGTCCTTTTGTGTGATACATCGAACTGAAAGACATTTTAATAAAATAACAGGATAAATGGAGTATGCCTTTGATTTTAAGGCTTAATTACCAATTATTTTTCAGCCTCTTATGCTCACATCCTGAAAAGTTGGGGTCTTCTTTTATTTATTTGGGTTAACATACTCAGAGACCATGGAATAGACTAGCCCACAAAAAGATCAGAAAGAAGGTACAATGTTTCTCATATGCCCATCATTTCTTTCAGCGTGTTCTTTTTTCCCATGTCTGGTACACCCCTTACCACCTGCCTTGGGTTTGGTTTAAACTTTCTTCTATTCTCCATATCAAAGCTTGTGAATCTTTGCTTTTCTGAACTGACCCCATTCCATTTAGATTCTACTTTCTTAATATTTTTGAAACCTTCCTCTTCTCTATTCCTCTTTGCCATGGTCTTATTTTGAGTCTGCACCACCTTTTGTCTGAATTACTGAAATCGCTTCTTGAGTGGTGTGTCCAGTCCATCCTTCACCCTGCTGTTAGTGTTTTCTTTCTAAAACACAGGTCTGCTTTTGTCTCTTCTCTGTTTAAATATTTTGACACCCTGCCTTCATCAGGTGTAGGGTAAAAATCATACTCCTTAGCACAGCATAAAAAGTGCTTCCTCATCTGGTTCCCGACTATCTTCCCAGCTTCATAAATTGCCTCTTGGCCATGCATCTTTATACATGGGTCTTTATGGGCTATTTATGGGCTGCTTTGCTCCATCCATACCTTTGAACATGTCATTCCGTCTGTCTTAGACTGCCTTTTCCCCTTTGTGTCTCTGAAAGATGCCTACCTTTCCTTCAAGGCTCACCTTGAAATTATCTTACTGTCCTGGAGAGGACAAGTGTCTACTTCTCATCACCACACTTTCTTTTAAGAGAATGTGTCCTTAGACCTGGTGTACATTAAGTCAGATTCTCTTTCTAAGGAATTGATATGGAGATATAGAGCAAGTAAATTCATTGGCTATGGGTGTTGGATGAATAAGGTCTCATGGTTTTAAAGCTCTCATAGTCACACCTGCAAGCCAAGAGAGCTGATCTGTGGAAAAGAGTAGGAAAATGAAGCAGATTGCAAGAAAAAGCATATACGAGAGATATTTGGGGGCCTAAGAGAGAGAGAATGAGTGGGATACCATTTTGGTTCCTGTTGGCTTATCAATTCCTGTTTGAGTTCCTCTTGAGACTGTAATTTCTTATTAGATACTCAAGTCTTTATGCTACTATCTCCTTTATTTAACTGGCCGAAGTGAATTTTTTTTTAATCAAACAATTCCTTATTAAGACTCACCTATTACATGCAATTAAATGATTTGCATGTAGTATTCTCTCTTCCTTAACAGACAGTAAACCATTTGAGGGTAGAGACATTTTATAAAATTTATCTTGAGATTCCCAGCAATTAGTCTAGCTGTGGTTGGTTGACAGTATATGTTTGGATAAATGAAAACGAATCCAATTTTTTTAATGTCCTAACAAAGAGCTTATGAAATTGCAAGGTTGGTTTTACTATCATAGTGGATGACAAAGTGTTAGGACTTCCAGTAACATACTTGTATTTTAATAAGGGCTGTCTGGAACAAATCCTTTGAGGTATAGGAAAAGCCATAAAAGTAGGATTTGTCAGTATTGAATTTCATGGGGAGGCATTTTGGGAGTCTTTCGACATCTCTAAAATGATTACATATCTTTGTTTAAGGACAGCAGGGTGTAGGGGCAGCAACAGAAGGAACTGTCTGAGGGACAGAAGGACTCCTCTGCAGGAGCTGATTGAGTGAAAACCATGACTGGGACCTCACTGCCCAGAACTGCATTTACTTCATTCCAAATAGTTTTAGATAAGCACTGATTATCCAGGAAAACCAGAAATAGTCTTGGTAAAACCAATCAAATGCTGAGTTATTTGAGATAATATCAATGTGGGAAACTTCACTCTGAATCAGTGTATTGCTTTTAAAATATTGGTGTCTCTAATAATCCACTCTTACATACTTTCTATTTTGGTATTACTGATTGAATGCCAAGAGACATCAAATGAATGCTTTTTTTTCTATGACATAAATTAAAGGGGATATTGTTATATTATAGTTGAGACCTCACTATAGGAAAAGCAAATGGGATGGATCATTGAAATGAGCTTGAGTTAAGTGTTTGCCTCCCCCAGATTTTACCTTCCAAGATATTTGGGTCAGTAGAATTCTTGATCTCCCCTTTTTAATCATAAGCTGTACATTTATACTTTCTTTTGCCCCCCACTTTCTGGTATTACTAAGCCTCCCTCTTCCTGGTTACACCAAACCAGGGCCATGAAACTGTCATTTCTCAAGCCGCTATCCTCACTGGCTGACATTCCTGTTGGGGCAGATGCCTTTGAGAACATTGGCCTTTGAGGGACCAAAGCCTGTTTGAGGCAAAGCGTCTTCTAGACAAACCTTGAAACAGGAATGCATTCCTTGTTAATACTATTTCTGGTAAATGGGCTAAGCGTTAAAGGCTAGCTTTGTTTAAGAACTTAATAAATTCTACTTGTGGTTTGAGGTGATGTTCCTTTTATGTTAAATATAATTATAATAGGGCAGAGGTGCAGTGTGGGCATGTTGTTGTATAAACACATACACTTATGAATGCTTAACAGATTCTGGGCTTATTGTAAGGTTTGTTTCTCCCTTGTGAAAATGTTGCTCAGCTTTAGTAAAATGTATGTGCACTATCCTCCAGAGAATCTGTGAACATGGATGGAGGTTAAACAGCTGGACAGAATGCCAATGTTTTAAAATATAGCTGGGAATCAAAGCTGGAGAGCAAAAAGACCTCCTTGGCTTCAAAGGTAGCCAATTAAGTTGCAAACACTATTGATAACAGTTGCTTTATTCAGAGGCTTATTATATAAAACACCATGCTGTCTTGAAACTGAAGAGGTTGCCTTGCAATCGTCTCCATAATCCATAATTGAAAGAATCATAAATGTAACAATTATTTCCCACAATGATTGCTTTCACAATTTCTTGTTCTCTGCAGGATCCTTGTTTTTTGTTTTTTTTTTCTTCTTTCAGCTTATTGCAACAATCACACAATTATAGTGTGATTCATATTTAAGATTAAATTTTGCATGTCTACTGAAGTATATGAAATCTCTGTTTTCATAATTGTGAACTATATTTATATATCAATCAACTTTTAAAGTAAGTAGTATTAATTGCAATATATGCTCTATAAGTGTTATTTATTTAGCTTAAATTTTACAAGCTTAATCAATGACTTAAAACAGAGTGATTAAAAGTAATTTTAAGATGGACATAAATAGTACAATATTTGAATTGGAAAACTTAATCTGTATGATGGAAAAGAGATAAGAAATAAAAACAATTCTCATGTGGTGTATTTAATTTAACCTTAAAAAATTATGTCATCCTCCAGAAGCTATTTCTGGCTTTAAGTGCTTTGAAATGTTTAGCAATGAACTAAATGAAGCTTTTTTGGGAACCCTGATTTAACAGAGTATAGGTTGAGTTTTAGGAGAGGGAAAAAGCTCTCTCTCTTCTTGCCTACTCCCTACTCCACCTCAAATCTAATGAAGAGAAGAGAGAGTGAAAGCAAGTAGGGAAGAGGAGAGGAAGAACTAAAGGAGAGTGAGGGAACAGTTCAGAGACGTTCTTATGCATTTTGAACATGCAAAATAAAATCAGCACTCCACATACATGTAAGTTCACTCTTTATTTATTTTAAAAATTTAAAAAGCCATCAAATTATGTCATCTTCATTGAAGCTAATGGCTCTTTATCCAATTTTAAAATTTATTTATAAAACACCCAAATAATATTTCTTTCCATATATATAACATATATTTTCACAAAACCCTCATGTTTTACATGATCTCAGAGGCCATCTAATTCATTCTTCTAATTGTACAGGAGAACAACTGAGTACTCTGTATTATAATTAGGGTGATTACTTATGTTATTGTCCAAATCTGGACACTTCTGAGAATAAAAGAGGTTGCTATTAATAATTACCCCAGGACAACAGCTATAAATTGGAAAACTAGAATTTATGAGCACCTTGATTATAAAAAATGAAAACTAAGATTGCCAGTTGATTGAGTCATTAAAATTAATTTAATTGCCTTTTTAGTGTTCTGCCATTATGACTGAGAGAAAAAGTGAAATTGGCCACTCTAATAACAGCAAACATTTTTGACCACTTATTACGTGCCAGACATTGTTCTCTACATTTTATTTTAGAAACAGGATTAATCCTCATGTTGACGCTGTGAAGTTGCTATACTTGTCTCTATTTTATAGAAGAGGAAACTGATACCTAGGAGGTTAAGTTAATTGCTCTGGTCACGAAGCTAGTAAGTAAAAGATCTGGGATTAAAACCCAGATATTTTGGCCACAGAGTCCATGTCTTAACAGCCACCTTATTCTGCCTCTCATGCCTCTAGCACTGATGATTCTAGAGGGAGGTCTCCAATCGCAGTAATGTTTGAAGGGCTGAGCAGACCTCAGGGGTTTGCAATTCTAGGGGCCAGGGTAGGAGGTCATGAAGTAAATAATTAGAGACCAGGATAAAACATCTGGTATCTGAATTCTCAGAAATTAGAGAATTAGGCTACGGTTATGGATGACCTTCAGTGTGCTTTCTCACATGTGGGTGTGACATATGGTGTTAAGCAAGCAGAAGTAATAACCATGCAGTGAGCCAGGTGAGCAGGCAGAGGCGAAGAAAAGGAGCATCTGATTGAAGTGAGGAGTAAAGGTAGGGAATGCAGGCTCCTGACCATCAATTCGATCTACACCTGGACTATACATACAACCGAGGCTTCAGTTTTTCTTGATAGAAGGGAAAGACTTCCTCTTGCTTCCAGGGAATAAAAGTATGAAAGAGAGCTGGGGAGAACAAGGACAAAGGGAGGTTTTCTAGTGAATGCACCAAGGCTTCTTGGCTTACCTGCCAATCCTGGCTACCTCCAAACAGCTAGTGATCTTAACAGAGGTTCCACCTGGCTGATACTGTGCTGAGAAATCATAGAGGAACCATTGGACTGATTATTCCTTTATTCCCAAATCTCTTCATAGCGAGACATTATGAGATTCAAGAACTAAATTCAATATATTGCCAGTTCTAAATCTGCATAATGTGAGTTGTGTTGATTGTTTAGGTATTTTCACCTTTATCACCAAAACATCTCTAGTTCCAATCATTTACCATGATATAGATTTTAGTGCAAACATACATTTACTACATATACTTTTAAACTCGTTGATATATTGTGCCTAAGTTCTCCATAAA